>NC_140990.1:280704080-281988666 GCF_052327205.1 Somniosus microcephalus | reverse complement strand
TTACATGTGATGAAATATGTCATTCATCAGACTCTGTAGTTAACTACATATATTGTATTGCCTGCTCCGGTGCTTTACCTTGTATTGTGTATAGTGGACCGCCCCCTTTGTGTGTCGGCTCCGCCCATACCTGGCCCTACTTAAGACAAGCCCAGGCTTGTCTTGCAGCAGAACAGCAGCATGCTTGGTGAAGCCACAGGCATCTTTTCTTTGCTAGTAAAAGCCTTGTTTTATTCAGTTAACTTTGAGTCTTGAAGTCATTGAGGCGCATCAATTTTATTAGCAAACTTTAACGATGGATCAACTTTTGAAACCGGAACGCTTGGATTTGGACCCGCATGCTTCGGATGCATCGGCACGGTTTGGACACTGGTTCCAGTGCTTGGAATTCTTTATGGCCAACTCCGAAGCCGTCACAGCCTCTAAAGCCACCGGAGATGTGAAACTCGGGATCCTGCAGAATCGGGTAAGCCACCGGGTTTTTCCACTCATCCAAGACGCCGCCACCTACCTGGATGCCTGCAACATTCTAAAGGCCCACTATCAGCGGCCTACCAACGAGGTGTACGCCAGGCACCTGCTTGCTACCTGCACACAGTGACCCGGAGAGTCGATAGAGGACTTTCTAGTCACCCTAAAAGTGCTTGGCAAAGATTGCAAATGCAAAGACGTGAAAGCCACGGTATACACAGACGAGCTTATTCGAGATGCCTTTATCGCAGGCCTTAGCTCTAATTACATCCGGCAGAGACTGCTAGAGAAAACGGGCCTAGATCTGACACAGGCTGTGGACACAGCGCGATCGCTGGATGTGGCTCAGAAGAACTCTGACTCCTACTCGTCAGGCCGCGCAGCCCACGCCGCCTCTGCTTCCCCGCCCGGTAGCCCAACACCGTCGGGGCCCTGCTCTCCCCCCAGAAGCCCTATGACCGCCGCGACGCATCGGGGCCCCAAATGCTACTTCTGCGGGCAGCCGAAGCACACCAGGAACCTGTGCCCGGCGAAAGGCACCACCTGCTGTAAGTGTGGTAAGAAGGGGCACTTTGGGAAGGTGTGCAGAGGGAACCCCGCAGGCAAAACCGCCACCGCCGCGTGCGCGCCGTGGGAGCGGCCATCTTGGACGCCATCTTGTCCGACCTCGTGGGGTCCGCCATCTCGCGAGCAGACATCGTGGGCGCCATCTTACCCGGCCTCGTGTGGCCCACCATCTTGTCCCGATCAGGGCCTTACAGTGGCGTCGATCACAGTGGACCAGTCCAGACCGCACCCACTATCCAAATCGATGGTGGACATCGAGGTAAACGGGTGCAAGGTTAAATGTTTAATTGACAGCGGGAGCACGGAGAGCTTCATTCACCCTGATCTGGTACAACGACTCTCTCTAACTATAGTCCCTACTCAGGGCAGGATCTCTATGGCCGACAAAACCCAGATATCGACTATTGCGGGTTACTGCGCGGTACGATTGTCCGTTAAAGGCACTGTATATAATAATTTTAAACTGTTAATTATGAAGGATTTATGTGTGAGTGTGATCTTGGGCCTGGATTTTCAGTGCCACCACCAAAGCATCACGCTCAATTTCGGTGGGACTCAGCCGCCCCTCACAGTGTGCGGTCTGGCTACCCTGAAGGTAAAGCCGCCTTCGCTATTCGCGAACCTTACCCCTAACTGCCGGCCAATAGCGACCAAAAGCAGGAGGTACAGCTGGGAGGACAGGCGGTTTATCGCGACCAAGGTAGACAGGCTCCTGAGGGAGCGCATTATTGAACGCAGCAACAGCCCGTGGCGCGCCCAAGTGGTGGTGGTGAGGGGTAGCGAGAAGAAGCGGATGGTGATTGACTATAGTCAAACAGTCAACATCTATACCCAACTAGACGCCTACCCGCTACCCCGCATATCCGAGATGGTGAACCAAATCGCCCAATACCGGGTGTTCTCCACCATCGACCTCAAGTCAGCGTATCACCAGCTCCCTATCAGACCAGAGGACCGTTCGTACACCGCCTTCGAAGCAAACGGACGCCTCTACCAGTTCCTCAGAGTCCCCTTTGGGGTGACGAATGGGGTCTCGGTCTTTCAGAGGGAGATGGACTGCATGGTCGATGACCACCACTTGCAGGCAACCTTCCCCTATCTCGACAACATCACCATCTGCAGCCACAATCAACAGGACCACGACTCAAACCTCGCGAGGTTTCTGAAAACCGCACAAAAACTCAACCTCACCTACAACGAGGACAAGTGCGTTTTCAACACCACGCGCCTCTGCATACTAGGCAGCGTGGTGGAGAATGGGGAAATCGGACCAGACCCCGACCGATTGCGCCCCCTACGGGAGCTGCCCCTGCCCAACACTCCCAAAGCCCTGAAAAGGTGCATGGGGTTATTCTCGTATTATGCCCAATGGGTCCCCAACTACTCCGATAAAGCCCGCCCCCTCTTGAAAGCATCCTCTTTCCCGCTCTCTGCTGAGGCCCATGCTGCCTTCAAAAGCATTAAGCAGGATATTGAGCGGGCCACGCTACAGGCAGTGGACGAGAACACTCCCTTTCAAGTGGAAAGTGATGCGTCTGACTTTGCCCTGGCGGCCACCCTCAACCAGGCAGGGTGGCCCGTAGCTTTCTTCTCGAGGGCCCTCCAGGGGCCCGAGATCAGACACTACTCTGTGGAAAAGGAGGCCCAAGCCATCGTGGAGGCAGTGCGCCACTGGCGGCACTATCTAGCCGGCAAACGCTTCACCCTACTTACCGACCAGCGGTCGGTAGCGTTTATGTTCAATAATAAACAGAGGGGGAAGATTAAAAATGATAAGATTCTTAGGTGGCGGATCGAGCTCTCCACCTTCGAGTACGACATCATATACCGGCCGGGGGCCCTTAACGAATCCCCCGACGCCCTCTCACGAGGGATGTGTGCCAACGCCACCGGGGATCGGCTACAGACCCTCCACAACGACCTCTGCCACCCAGGGGTCACGCGGCTGTTCCACTTCATAAAGTCCCGCAACTTACCCTACTCGATTGAGGAAGTTCGGTCCCTGACCAGGAACTGCCACACTTGCGCTGAGTGCAAGCCTCGGTTCTACCGCCCTGATAGAGCCCACCTAATCAAAGCTACACGGCCCTTCGAGCGGCTTAGCTTAGATTTCAAGGGCCCCCTCCCGTCCGTCGACCGCAATGTTTACTTCCTGAGCATTGTGGATGAATACTCCCGTTTCCCATTCGCCTTCCCCTGCCCAGACATGACCAGCGCCACGGTCATTAAATGCCTCAACAGCCTGTTCTGCCTGTTCGGGATGCCAAGCTATATCCACACGGATAGGGGGGCGTCCTTCATGAGTGAAGAGCTACGCCAGTACATGCTGTCCAAGGGGATTGCCACGAGCCGTACCACCAGCTACAACCCCCGGGGTAACGGTCAGGTGGAGCGAGAGAACGGGACAGTATGGAGGGCAGTCACCCTAACTCTAAGGACCAAGGGCCTCCCTATCTCCCGCTGGCAGGAAGTCCTCCCAGATGTGCTCCACTCAATACGGTCACTATTGTGTACCGCCACTAATGCCACGCCTCATGAGCTAATGTTTGTGTTTCCCCGGAAATCCACCTCAGGCGTATCCATACCGTCATGGCTCTCCACCCCAGGTCCGGTACTTTTGCGGAAGCATGTGAGGGGCCACAAGACGGACCCTCTCGTGGAGCCAGTGCACCTGCTCCACGCCAACCCACAATATGCGTATGTCCAGCACGCCGACGGACGGGAGGACACTGTGTCCATAAAAGACCTCGCCCCAGCCGGTAACAACAGCAACAACGACAACGACTACAACAACAACAACAACAACAACCACAACAACTATTACCCACCCACTCCACCCACTATTCTTTCATCACCCCCGGAAGAACACCAGCCAACGGTACCCCCACCACCTACTCCTTCAACAACCCCGGTGGCGCCCCCGGCAGAGACCCAGGAGGTCACCTGGGACACCCAGCCGGCACCCGCGGCACCGCAACCGTTACGTCGGTCACAGAGGACTATCACACCCCCGGACAGACTAAATCTGTAGAAGGGGTGAATGTGATGAAATATGTCATTCATCAGACTCTGTAGTTAACTACATATATTGTATTGCCTGCTCCGGTGCTTTACCTTGTATTGTGTATAGTGGACCGCCCCCTTTGTGTGTCGGCTCCGCCCATACCTGGCCCTACTTAAGACAAGCCCAGGCTTGTCTTGCAGCAGAACAGCAGCATGCTAGGTGAAGCCACAGGCATCTTTTCTTTGCTAATAAAAGCCTTGTTTTATTCAGTTAACTTTGAGTCTTGAAGTCATTGAGGCGCATCATTACACAGAGTACAGATATGTGCCTTTTGAAGTATAAAAGAAAACTAAGGGGCTACACTTATATTGCACTACCTCTCTGAGATTGGTAATCCCAATCCCAATCTGTTGCCAGGTCACAGCTCTGTGCAACCATGCTTATGTGACTATGCAGATCTCTGCATCAGACTGGTATTTTTTTAAAGTTTTGAGTGTGGCAAAAATATCTGCTTTCTCAAAGCACCAAAACTAAATTCTGCTGTATGTTTATGAAGTTTTCAGGAGATTCAATGGCCACTTAAGTACTCTGCAAACCTGGCTTAACACTGAAATTATACTTCTTGCGGAAGTTCTGTAATTATCTTAAGTTGTCCACTTCCACTGCAGGGGTTTTGTTCGAGTGGATGCGTGAGACTGTAAGGAGGGGGAATCTAAAGTGTATAGTTTGGTATAATTTTCAGCTAGGTAGGTGTCTCTTACACATGATTTCATCATTAGGCTGACAGGGCAGAGAGGAAATAGAGGAGAGAGGCAAAGAGGAGCCTAAACAGAGAGGTGCAAGTACAAGAGACTAAGGCCTGGATTCTCCTCTTCCCACTGGAATTTGGTCATGGCAGGATTTTGTGCCCTCCAGCCTGAAGCCTGACGCCCCACCCCCCTCCCCACCACCCCAGTCATGACCTCATTCCATTTTCCTGGTTCATGATCAATTACATGTGCAGAGCGGACTCCAAGCAATATCTTCGCTCTGCAAAAGAAGCCCATCAATGCAACACCAGAAATGGGCTGAGTAATGTTAAAGGGAGCTGGAACCCCCTAATCAGTGATGACTGAAATTTGGAAAGGGTTTGATGGAGCCCAGGATCAGTGTTTTAGCAATCAGCATCAAGAGGTGGGCATTTCCTGTCCCCTACTACCATACTTGCCCCAGCTGCCTCCTTTCTTCTAGGCTTCCTGAACATTGGTGATACAGGTGGGAAGAATGGAAATCATAAACCCTTCCCCACCACGGTGGGCAATGCGCAGTTGCATGACATATATGTAAAGCAGTGGACGGAGTGTGGGGGGGGGTGAACGGGAGGGGATGCAGAAAAGTTTGGAGGCCAATTTTAGCGGTGAATATTCTGCAGCAGCCTCCCTGCCCCAGTTTCCTTGGGATACTGCTTGGAGACTGTCCATAAGCAGTAGATTCCTGGAGGAAAATTAAGTCTAAGAAACAAAAGCAGAAAGCCAGAAAAAATGAGTAGTACTATGAGGAAAAGTCAGAACTTTATCTGGAAACAGTTTTACATTGATAAATGACTGTGACATATAATATGACAAGCCCATATAATTCTTATATCGTAGTGATATGTTAGTGTTGTGGTCTGTCAGGGTAAGTGACATGTTAGAGTCATGTCATGTTAGAGTCATGTCATGTCAGGTGTTATGACAGTGACAGGTGCTGTGGCGTCCTGAAGCAAAGTTATGGCATGTCAGGTAACGTTAGTGACAAGTGCTAGATGAACAGATTGTCACAACCCAGTTTGTTTTATTTTGCAGTGTTAATGTCTAGGAGTGACTTTATAATGACTTTTCTCAAGAGTGAAATTAATCTAGTAATGCATAGGGCAGAAAATCATAATTGGCTCAAATAACAACTTACCTGTTAAGTTACTGATCAAATATCTAAGCAAATGTGAACGAATTAAAAGTAGGAAAATATTAATGAGGAATAAATAACCAGCACAAAACTGAGCAATCAATTTTTCAAAGCCTCCATTCGCAAAACAGCAAGTACCACCAAACTGAACAATCAAATCACTCAAATAATTTCTTCACGCTATTTTCAGTTGCTATTTTTCTTTCAGGTCAATGCATACAGCTAAAAGTAACCAGGCTGAAAATTCACAGCCCTTTTGGTGCACACCTGTTATAACTCTGGCAGGATTACAGTGGAAGGGCTGTGAATTAAGCCTTTTATAAGGGGGTTGATGGGCAGTTAAAAGTTTCTTTCCAAGGGGACCTCAGCACACCCAGACTACCATTGGAATTCTCAACCTCCTAGGCAGCCAAGTTGCTTCCCAGGTGAAAAGAGCACCTACGGGGGCCTGGAAATTGGTCATTTAATGTTGTAAATCCTACAAGAAGTTTTCTCCACCTACATCTGACCTTCTTACTGGAATTCCTAGTGGGTGCAGGCAAATTGTGCGTGTGTGTGGGAGTGACACATTTTGGGAATTGTTTTTCACCCAGATTCTGTGGAACTACAATACCCATCATATATTATGACAACCAAGTGATAAAATTTCAAATAACAACTGTGACGCATAAATAGCAAAAAAAAACAGTAAAAATGTAATTTTGCCAGCACTTTAAGCCATAAAATAAAATGTCTGAACAAATGGCATTGTTTGGGATGAGTTTTTTTTTTAATTGCTTCACCTGAGGGAAGGTGATTTTTGTGGGAAAAAAGAATGTGCATTTATATAATACCCAAAGCGTTTCACAGCCAATAAACTACTTTTGAATTGTAGTCACTTTAAAAATGTAGAAATACACAGCAGCCAATTTGTGCAAATAATATTTAAGACTTTTTGGGGCTTATATTGGACATTGTAGCCACAGTCAATCAGACAGTCAGGTCTGGACTCTGATGAATGACAGTGGACAGAGGGGAACAAAATTCTTAAGCAGTGCTAGAAAAACGACATATTGAGCAAGAACTACAAATCCACCATAAAAAGTAAGCAGGAAAATACATTTTGTAAATCATGTAGATAAAGTGGCTGACAACCACTGACAAAATGTCAAGGAATAGATTGGAATCATTCCTGATAGATATAACGGGAAATTAATCAGCTGCTGTGATCATTCCCACTGGTGTAATTTGGGTGCACAGGTACTGGAAATCTGGTGGTGTGTGACTTGGTGGGGAACTTTCAGGTGATGATGCTCCCATAAATGTTTTGCTTTTGTCTTTCTCAGTGGAAAAGGGTGTGGGGCTGGGAGTTACTATTGAAGTAATTTTGGTGAGTTGCTGCAATGCATCCTGTAGATAGTATATACTGCAGCAACAGTGCACTGGTGGTGGAGGGGTGGATATTCAGTCCAGTGGCAGGGCTCCAACCAAGTGGACTGCGCTGTCCTGGATGGTGTTGAGCTTCCTGAGCGTTGTTTCAGTTGCACCCATCCAGGTGAGTGGTGAGTATTCCATCACGTTCCTGATTTTACCCTAAAAGGTGGTGGAGAGGCTTTGAGGGGTTAGGGAGTGAGCTATTTGTTGGAGAGTACGCAGCCTCTGCTATTTTTAGCTACTGTGTTGATATGCCTGGTGCAGTTATGCATCTGGTCAGAGTTGACTCTTAAGATGTTGGTGGTGGACCTAGGCATTTTTCCACATTGTCGGGTAGATGGAAGTGTTGTAGTGGCACTTGAGCAGCTTTGTCAGGGGGTTTAGATCTGGTACGTAGGTCTTTAGCATGACAGCCAGGATGCTGTCAGGGTCCATAACCTTCCAATGCACTTGACTGTAATGTGATGTTGAGTGAACTGGACACTGGTACCTATTATGATGGGGAATTTGGGAGGAGAGTGAGTAGGATCCATCCGCTCAACACTTTTGGCTGAAGATGATGGCAAACACTTCAACCTTATCTCTTGCGTTTACACATTGGACTTCATCATGGCTAAGGATGAGGATGTTCATGGGGCATCCTCTTCCAGTTAGTTGCTTGACTATCCATCACCATTTTTGAATGGATGTAGAAGGACTAGAGAGCTTCCCTCTGATATCTTGTATGTGGAGCCACTTAACTCTGTCTACACGCTATTGCTTTTAGTGATTACCAAGCCGATAGCCCTGTGTTGTAGCTTCAATAGGTATGCCTGGTCCTGGTTCTGCTCCTGGCATGCTTTTCTACACTCCCTATTGAACCAGGGTTGCCTCCTGGCTTAATGGTAATTGAAGAGTGAGGGATGTGCTGAGCCATGCGGTTACAGATGATCATGGTATACAATTCTGCTGCTTCATTTAGCCCATAGTGCCTCTTGGGTGCTCAGTCTTGGCCTGCTAGATCTGTAAGTGGAATTCAGCAGGAAATTTCTGTCCCTTTGTTTGACCTGAAGCCATGAGACTTCATGGATTTTGAAGTCAACGTTGAGGATATTTTAGTGAAGGCATTAGCCCATTTAGAATAAACCGGTTGCATCTGTGTTCAAATAGTGGACAGAGAACTGTCAAAAATGCATTGTGTTCATCCATTTTTATCACCAACAGTAATTGCTAGAATCATTTTTTTTTAGCGAAGACATCTACAGCTATCTAATCTGCATCTGGTGCATAAGTAAAATGTAAAGAAAATGTACTGTTTTTTCTAAAGATTTAAATTGAATGCTGTAACAATTATCCACATGTATGTTGTATTCCGTGGCAGGTACTGATTTATTTGTTAGAATAGTTGGTGGTGTAAGGCGAGGCCATGTGGACATTTTTCATTAAGGAGAATGGGGGACATTATGCAATGAAGGATGGGACCTGAATGATGCACGTGTAATCTGCCACATGATGAATTATCAAAGTGCAACCCAAAGTTGAGGTAAGAACAACATTGTATTCTTGGAACAATTATTATTAAGAGATACATAGATTGAAAAAGACTTTTAGCCACATTTGGTCTCAGTTCAGAAAAAAAAGCCAGGAAAACAGAGCAATTTTACTCATGTTTACTGTGCATCCCAGTTACAACTGACACTCAAATCTTGTGGCTACAGTAAATTGTCACCAGAGAAAAATCTAAATTTTAGCATGTTGCTATCTGTAATTATGCCTCATTGGCTAATTATAGTGTGATATGGTCTCAAAAGCCCTGTAATGCCTACAGATCAACGGCACTGCACTTCAAAGTAATTCATTCTACGTGAGATACCTTTGAGATACGATAAAGCAATACACAGATGCAAATGTCTGCTTTTTTTAATCCCTTCACCTCCTCTTCAAGCTAAAGGTGGCTTTGTGAAGGTGGCAGCCCATAATGATGAGGGCTAGATGAAGGACAAGCTGGGTTAATATCAGAAACAGGAAGAACATAAGATAGAACTGAGGGGGGGCAAAAACAAATCTTTGAAAGGGATGGTGGCATTTACTTTTTTTTATTGGCTAGCTTCCCCCTTATAGAGTACTTTTTAATACCTGAAATTTGTGTGGTTTAATTGCTTCTGTTTGCTCAAATGCCCAAATACAAACGTTAAAGATCGAGGAGCTTTGGACGGTCAGACAGTATGGCCTGGAATTTGCTGCGTATTTGTGCCCAGATACACGTGCAATCGGGCCGCTATTCCAATAAATAAAAGTTATAAATGTTTGCGTAATTTTGAGCGTGAGTGAGTTACGTGTGTATGTACAATACGCCCAAATCTCCTCGATCTTTTACAATCGTCTATCGATCCCTTCGCCTGATTGTATTTCCGCTCATAATGGCCCCGCCCCCAAGTTACAAAGCCCTATGCACGGGTTTCCTGTAGTTGCACGTGCTCAGGGGCGCTCTTCAAATTATGACCAGATTCTTAGGCGCAGCAAAACACAAAGTAATTTTTCTGGTATTATTGCAATATTTTTAGCACTTTCATTTATTTTATTAGCACTGAGACCTGAACCGTATTATCTGTTTCTTGCATGAATTTTTATGGCATCAGTATAAATCACATTAAAAATCAAAAAGCTTCTTAAACATGCTGTGCATAATGAAAACTTTAATTTTCATACTTACATTTTTTCTTTATGGTGTGAGTTTGGCACTTTCCTTGGACCCAGATTGTTTCCTCTGATTTAGGCCCATTTTACATTCTGACATATGCTAATGAATTCACAGGAAATTTGAGTATAACTTGACATCGGCAGAATGGGCGCAGGAGTGGACACATTTTGGGTCTAACTTCCAGGTTGCGTGCACGGGGAAAATTCCAGGCCAATATTTTCATTTATGTTTTACTGTGGCTTCAAAGTTAATGACAGAGATTGGACCTTGCTGTGCCTGTTTTCCAGGCAGAAAATGGCTGTAAAGAAGTCCAATTTAGGGGTCCAACCTCCCACGCCTGAATAGTATGGGAAATACTTCCAACGCCAGATTGGAATGGTCATCGTAGCGGATTCCCTGGCGGGTGCCTAAAACAGGTGTTAGGCCTTGAATATGCTAATAAGGGGCCCAATATCTGCTTCAGGACCCAAACCAGAAATTTGTTCAGATTGAACGCAGCAATATGTTGCGAAATGTTGCACTCAAGATTACCAGATCTGCATGCAACTTAACCAGCAGTTCCATATTAAAACCACGGGCCGCTGCCGACCATCGCTCGCCCACCCCCGCCTGATTGCCTCCATCCCCCGAACTTGCATTAGGTTCTCAGATGGTTGGGACGTCGTCCGACCTTGCTGCCCCTTCCTCCGTGACTGGTTTCTGGGACCACAACTCGCACTCGCAGCTTGCTGGTAATAAACAGAAGAGACTGGTGGGCCAATTTGCTGTGGTACTGTTGCAGGCCAATTTAGGCGCATGCAGTGTGTGCTGTACCCAGATCATGTATAGTTCTAAGGTGCCTCCTTAGTCTTTGTTAGATTTCAGTGCATTTGATTTTGACTCACCTTTGCCTTGTGTTTGCCAACAGGACAGGGAAGAATTTGGTTGAAAAGTTTATCATGCACTAGACATGAGAAAACTATTACTGAATGCAAATCACTGAGATGGGAGCCCATTGACTGTTCACATTATGACGATGCTGGGATTGCTTGCATTTAGGTTTTTAGACTTTTTAAAAGTTTTGTAGAAAGATTCCTCAAATCTTTAAAAGCTCAGCACTGAACTGTATTATTCGATTACTGATCATGATTTATGAACTCATTTATCGCCAAAAGATACTGTGCTTTGATCCCGATTATACCGCATAATAAAACATGCACAACTACAACTTTTAAGTTAATTATGATCTCTAATCTTACACATTTGTAAGTTGGTATAAATTCTTCTTTCAAAAAACTTTTAAAAATCTCAGTTTAGTTTTGTTTTTGATAAGGCCTGATTCCCTGATTGTGAGAAAAAGCCAGTCCCGATCGCTGTGCTGCAGTGCAAGTAGATTGGCCTCTCATAGAAACATAGAAACATAGAAGATAGGAGCAGGAGTAGGCTATTCGGCCCCTCGAGCCTGTTCCGCCATTTAATGAGATCATGGCTGATCATCTAAATTCAGTACCCTGTCCCTGCTTTCTCCCCATATCTCTTGATCCCTTTAGCCTTAAGAAATATATCTAACCCCTTCTTGAATATATTTAATGAATTGGCCTCAACTGCCTTTTGTGGTAGAGAATTCCACAGGTTCACCACTCTCTGGGTGAAGAAATTCCTCCTCATTTCAGTCCTAAATGGCTTACCCCTTATCCTTAGACTGTGACCCCTGGTTCTGGACTCCCCCACCATCGGGAACATCCTTCCTGCATCTAGTCTGTCTAGTCCTGTTAGAATTTTATAAGTTTCAATGAGATCCCCTCTCATTCTTCTAAACTCTAGCGAATATAAGCCTAATCGACCCAATCTCTCCTCATACGTCATTCCTGCCATCCCAGGTATCAGTCTGGTGAATCTTCGCTGCACTCCCTCCATGGCAAGAACATCCTTCCTCAGATAAGACGACCAAAACTGCACACAATACTATAGATGTGGTCTCACCAAGGCCCTGTACAACTGCAGCAAGACATCCTTGCTCCTGTACTCAAACCCTCTCGCTATGAAGGCCAACATACCATTTGCCTTCTTAACCGCCTGCTGCACCTGCATGTTTACCTTCAGCGACTGGTGCACAAGGACACCCAGGTCTCGTTGCACTTCTCCTTTTCCCAATCTATTGCCATTCAGATAATAATCTGTCTTCCTGCTTTTGCCACCAAAGTGGATAACCTCACATTTATCCACATTATACTGCATCTGCCCAATCACCCAACCTGTCCAAATCATACTGGAGTTTCTCTGCATCCTTCTCACAGCACACACGCCCACCCAGCTTTGTGTCGTCTGCAAACTTGGAGATATTACATCTACAGTAGTTCCCTCGTCTAGATCATTAATATATATTGTGAATAGCTGGGGTCCTAGCACCGATCCCTGTGGTACCCCACTAGTCACTGCCTGCCACTCGGAAAAAGACCCGTTTATTCCAACTCTTTGCTTCCTGTCTGCCAACCAGTTCTCTATCCAAGTCAGTACCATGTGCTTTAACTTTGCACGCTAATTTCTTATGCGGGACCTTATCAAAAACCTTCTGAAAGTCCAAATACACCACATCCACTGGTTCTCCCTTATCTATTCTACCAGTTACATCCTCAAAAAATTCCAGTAGATTAGTCAAGCATGAGTTACCTTTTGTAAATCCATGTTGACTTTGTCTGATCCTGTCACTGTTTTCCAAGTGCTCTGCTATTACATCGTTTATAATGGACTCTAGCATTTTCCCCACTACCGATGTCAGGCTTACCGGTCTATAATTCCCCGTTTTCTCTCTACCACCTTTTTTAAATAGTGGGGTTACATTAGCTATCCTCCAATCCATGGGAACTGTTCCAGAGTCTATAGAATTTTCGAAGCTGCCCAGCAACCCTACTAGATTCAGTGGCATCACTTCATTGGCATAATTTTAAATGAGATCATTACATGTTTACCTAATGTGTATGGAGCCTTCTTGCAGCTGGTGGACAGGTAATGAGGAGTGCAGCAGCTCTTAGAGGGTTACTGCACATAAAAAGGCTTCAGTCTCTTTTTGCCTGGAGGCTGATTGCTGTACTTGGGAGGATGTCAGCAAGAACTATCAGAATTATTCCAGCCACAGAAGAAAGCATGGAGGTTCTGTTCAAGGAATTGTAGGAGAGGAACCCCCACCCCACCAGCCAGTCCCTATAGGGACAGGGTACTGAATTTGGATGATCAGCCATGAACTCATAAAATGGCGGAACAGGCTCGAGGGGCCGAATGGCCTACTCCTGCTCCTATCTTCTATGTTTCTATCTCTGCCCCAATCTCCAGCCTCCTCATCCCAATTTTCAGCCTCCCCCGGCCCCAATCTCCAGCATCCCTTGTTAGTCCATAATTTACAACTTTTATCCTTTCCCATTTTAGATCTATATTTCCTATTCAGCTGGTTCTAACTTTATCCATTTTACAGCTTTAATCTCATTGGGGCTGAATTTCCTCTTCAGTTACACTGGTAAACTGTGAAATGCAGCAGAGGAAAATCCACCCATAATTCTACCCTCTGTCTTCCAGTTTAACAAGCCTAGATTTTCAGATTGCTGTTATTTTAAC
This sequence comes from Somniosus microcephalus, assembly GCF_052327205.1. Classification (NCBI taxonomy): domain Eukaryota; kingdom Metazoa; phylum Chordata; class Chondrichthyes; order Squaliformes; family Somniosidae; genus Somniosus; species Somniosus microcephalus. The sequence continues at coordinate 281,975,020 of NC_140990.1, read as the reverse complement.
ACAGGCAGGGACCCTTTCTTTAAAATAGAAAGGAAAATTTAGCTTCTTAGTTCTGTTCTTTACCAATTTTGAAAGCTAATTCACTTACTTTGTTTTGCCCCATTGTCCCCAGTACTGACAATCTCTTGGTTCTCTACTCCATTTTTTAACCTCCACACCTATGATCTCCAAGCCTTACATCAGCAAATATGAAGATATGAGGAAACATTTTCTTACTCAGAGTTGTTGTGATCTGGAATGCACTGCATGCAAGGGCAGTGGAAGCAGATTCAGTAGTAACATTCAATAAAGAATTGGATAAATATTTCAAGGGAAAAAATTACAGGGCTATGGGGAAAGAGCAGGGGAGTGGGATTAATTGGATAGCTCTACCAAAGAGCTGGCACAGGCACAATCGGCTGAATGGTCTCCCTCTGTGCTGTGATTCTATTTGTACATTGTTGCTGCTGATACTATAAATACAGTATTAATTTACATTAGTTATAAGCTTGTTTGTCTGAAATAACTAAATTAACAAAATTAATGCCAACATTTTATTCTGTATTATCTATATATTAAGGTAATTTTTAATTTACTTTTAAAAACTCAGTGATACATAAAAAACACAAAGGTAATAATCGTACAGGAATTAATAGTTGTGCAAGGAATGGTTAAGTTTACTGAATAAATTAGGAAAGTTCTATTTGTTTTGCTCTTTGTCACACAGCTTCACTTAATCGGAATTATTGTTGAAGTATGATGCTACTGACATTGTGAAACACTGAAACTCGTGATAACAACAGAAAACGCTGGAAAAACTCAGCAGGCCAGGCAACATCTGTGGAGAGAGAAACAGAGTTAATGTTTCAGGTGGAAACCCTTCTTCAGAACTGGGGGGGCGCGGCGGCGGGGGGGGGGCGGGCGCGGCGGGGGGCGGCGCGCGGGGGGCGGGGGCGGGGCGGGGGGGCGTGGAACAGAGGTATCACTTATGCCATGGCAGCAGTTTGGGGGAATGGCTGTGGGCATTCCCAGGCTACCCCAAAAATCCTGTCAGATGTGATCCCAATAGAGCCAATAAAGCCTATGGGGGAGAAATTCAGTTGTTAGCACCACCCGTTAGCGCCTTAAGAGGGCGATAAGTGGGGCGCGATGCGGCTAGCGCCCAGGCGCGGCAAGACCTGCGCCTCTCGCGAAATTGAGCGGACATTTAACGGCGGCGCAAAACCGCAACGCCCACTCAGCTGCGCGCGCAGATCCTGACGTCATTTCATGTTGCAACGCCCTTGGGGCGCCCCGAGCCGGAACTTCAGTGGCGCCCCCCTCCTTTCCGCCTGGCGCTCCCAGCGACTGGTTGACTGGAACAGTTCCCAGTCGCTGTGGGGCTGGGGAGGGGCGCTATTTAAAGGGGGCTCTTCCTGGCTTCTTTGTGGTAGCCATTTTTGGACCACTCCTTCTGAGAGAGAGAGAGATTTGCAGAGAGACAAAGGGAGAGAGCTTTCTGCATTGAGTCAGCACTCGCACAGGTACTTCTGGCTTCAGCCCAGAACTTTGTAGTTGGTTTGCTTTTTCACTGGCATAACCTTGAGTGGCCACACACTATGGGGGCTGCAATGGGTGGAAACGTTGGGTTTCTCCATTACATTGAGAGGGCTCAGAGACGCCGAGAGAGAGTGCCAATCATGGCCAGACGGAGGAAGGCCAACAGGCGTCGGCACAGGAGACCTTACCCTCCCAGGATATTCCGCCAACAGTTCTCATACCTCAACATGTCTGAGGAGCAGTGTTTTCGGAGGCTTCGATTCAGCAGGGAGGTGGTCATTGAGCTCTGCCACCTGCTTCAGCCAGATCTGCAGCCTCAACTGAGGAGCAGGACGTCTCTGTCGGTGGCAGTGAAGGTGACAGTGGCTCTCAACTTCTATGCCACCGGCTCCTTCCAATCCGCTACTGGGGACATTGCCAATATCTCCCAGTTCGCGGTGCATTGCTGCATCCGTCAAGTCACGAATGCCCCCTTTAAAAGGAGACGTCAGTACATTTCCTTCCCCATGACCCTGGACAAGCAGCAAGAGCGCGCAATGGGATTTGCAAGAATAGCGGGCTTCCCCATGGTCCAGGGCGCCATTGACTGTACGCATGTGGCTTTGCGGGCGCCGCAAGAGAATGCCGAGGATTACCGAAACCGGAAGGGGTTCCATTCGTTGAACGTCCAGTTGTTGTGTGACCACAGACAGCTGATAGTCGCTGTCAATGCCCGCTTTCCAGGCAGCAGCCACGACGCCTTCATCCTGCACCAGACTTCTGTGGCAGACCTTTTCGAAGCCCCGGCTCACCCAGGAGGCTGGCTTCTCGGGGACAAGGGCTATCCTCTGTGCACCTGGCTGATGACCCCATTCCATGCGCCCAGCACCCCTGCTGAAGAATGATACAATGAAAGCCATCAAGCAACCAGGAACATCATTGAGCACACAATCGGCGTGCTAAAGCTATGGTTCTGCTGTCTGGACCATTCCGGGAGAGCCCTTCAGTACTCACCTGAGCGAGTCTCCCATTTTATTGTAGTGTGCTGCATGCTGCATAACCTGGCAATCCTCAGGACTCAGCCACTGCCACCAGACATTGGAGCACCAGCAGAGGAGGAGGAGGAGGAGGACCAAGAAGGGAGGGAGGCACAAAGTGCAAGGGCCGTCTGTCAGCAGCTTATTGCAAGTCGGTTCTAGGCCCCCTCTGAGGGAATGGCTTGCACCATTCAAAGAACATGAATGGAACCTTGCCGCAACCCCTAAGCCAGTCAAGGCAACAAATAGTTCAAGGAGCAAACATGCACATTCTGAATAAAGACACTTCTTTATTTAACAAACTGTGTGCCCTTCCCGCATGACAAAGTAATAGAGAGAAACCCCAAGAAAGCAGTCAGTCACATAACTGGCTCTCACAACCTGGAGACAATGAACAAAACAGTAACCAAAAAATGACCACGGTCCTCGGCCTTCAATAAAACATTTAACAGCATTTTGCCACACCTCCTACTTTTTGCCCTTCGAGGGTGATCTGCTTCGCTTGCGAGATTCGCCCCTTCCCACCCTGCAGCTCCTCCGTAATGGGACCCCAGTGGCTGCAGCAAGGCTGGGGGAAGGCTGCTGAGTGCCAGAAACTGAGACTGCAGATGCCCTTGAAGGACGGCCTGGACCAGCTCTGGGCCTGGAGGGCCCGGCTGCTGACTGCTCCAACTCTGCATGGGCGGCAGCAGTCTGTCCTACAGGTGGTGGCAGCTGCAGTGGAGAAGTGACAGTGTTGGCAGCAGGAATGCTGTCATCCTGAGAGAGGACAGCAACTCCCTGGTCGGACGACACACTGGTACTCCCACGGGGCAGCACTGCAGCATGCAGAGCAATCTGCTGAAGCACAGACTGCTGGCCTGCTGCGGCGTGGCGAGGGCCCTGGCAATTCGTGCCTGATCCAGCGAGGGTGGCAGCAGTCAGTGCTCAAGTGGCCTCAATCTGCGTCTGCATCAGACCAGCCACTGACTGCATTGCAGCACTAAGCACTTGTGTGGAAGCCGCCTGTGCTGCGCCGAAGTCCTGCAGACTCCTTGCCAATGCTGCGCCGAAGTCCTGGACACTCCTTGCCAGTGACTCAATGGATTCGGGCATCCTTGCCACTGCAGCCATGAGCTCAGTGTGCCTGTGCTCCGCCTGGGCGCTCATTTCAGCGAGGAGCCACACCTCTTCTGCGCTCACTGTAGCAGGACTCGAGGCCAGACTCTCCCGCTGGGGAGAAGCCCGCCGAGCTTCCCTAACCCCCCCACGTTGCTGCAGCCCGCTGGGCCCCGGAGCTTCACCCTCCTCACAGCATTCCCCCCTGCTCCCCTCCAGGGAAGACGTGTCCCCATTATGGCAATGGGCTGCCTCAGCTGAGGGTGGCACTGATGGTCCGGCTTCCTCTTCCTCCTCGCCTTCAGAATCACTCACAGTGGCAGCTTGAGGGCCCGCCTCCTCACCTGGCGAATCAGCATCTGAAAGCAGGGAGGTACAAGAGTTGCTTTAGCGTGAGGACAGGGCGGCAGCGAGGGAGGCATGAGTGCTGCAATGCACTGTATTGGTTCGATAGTGGCAAAGGATGCTGGTGTGAGGCACGTGGAAGGAGAGAGGTAAAAAAGGTGATGACCTTACCATTGCTGTCCAGAACGGGAACGGGATCGGCATCTCCAGTGGCGACGGGGCCAATCATCCGGCCTGCCATAATCCGCTGGACTCACTGCTCCAGATCGCTGAGGTCTTGAAGGTGAGGCCGGCCTCCCCCGGTCCATTGCTGCTGCCTCCTGTTATGGGCCAGCTTGCCCTGCAAGAGAAAGGACGGGCTCTGAGTACAGTGTGAAGCCCTGATCTTGGCTGCACTGCCTCCCATGGTAGAATAGCCCTTACAATGTGAAGCCCTGATCTTGGCTGCACTGCCTCCCATGGTCGATTAGCCCTTACAGTGTGTAAAGTGCTGAATGTGTGTGTCAGTTTCATGAAAGGCCCATAGGTGTTGGATGAGAAATAACAACAGAAAATGCTGGAAAAACTCAGCAAGTCAGGCAACATCCGTGGAGAGAAATTTGAGTTGACGTTTCGGGTTTGACCCTTCTTCAAAACTGAAGAGAAAAGGAACTAGATCGAAGGCAGGGCTGCGATCGGACAAAAGAATAAAAGAACCAAAAGAAGTAAAAGAGATTAGAAGCTAGACGAGATGGTAATAGGCTGTGATTAGGTGTAAAGTGTACTGGCAGGGCAAAAGATAGCTGCCAGGTGTGAGAGAGAAACAAAAGGAAAGGGGGGGGGGAAAGGAAAGGAGTGGAAAAATATAAGTGAAAATGAAATAGGGGCCGAGGTTATGATCTGAAATTGTTGAACTCGATATTGAGACCGGAAGGCTGCAGAGTGCCTAATCGGAAGATGAGGTGCTGTTCCTCGAGTTTACGTTGAGCTTCCGTGGAACAGTACAAGAGGCCAAGGACGGTGAGGTCCGAGTGGGAATGGAGCGGTGAATTGAAATGACAGGCGACCGGAAGCTCGGGGTCACCCTTGCGGACTGAACGGAGGTGTTCCGCAAAGCGGTCACCCAATCTGCGTTTGGTCTCCCCAATGTAGAGGAGACCGCATCGGATGAGGGCTGGGCATTGGGGCTTTCAGGACCCTTTGGCCTTAAAGTGAGGTGGACATGCAGGGATGAAGAGGATACTGAAAAGGGTACTCACCCTGACGACCCAAGTGAAGTAATTGAACTTCTTCCTGCATTGCACAGGGGTCCTAGGCACCATGCTGCTGGAGGTCACTCTGTGAGCCACCTCCCTCCAAGCTTTGCGGTAGTCATTCGGCAGCGGCCTCCTGCCACTGTCCGGAAACAGGATAGATCACCTGCGCTCCACTGCGCCAACCAGAACCTGCAGGGCCCCCTCACTGAACCGCTGCGCTCGCTTCCTGGCCCTCTCCATGGTCCTAGGCGTTAGAATGTGGCAGCAGGTCTGTCCAGGCTGAGAATCAGGGCTCCGATGTGCAGGGTGTGGCTGCAATCCAAGATCGAACCTCCCCTTTAAGAGCTGACCGGCGCTAGCGTGCCTGCGTGCAACCGCTAACTGGCCGCACCTGCGCTGTGCCCGCCCTCGGTGGTAGCGCCTCGCTTTTCCGGCTTAGCGCCTTAAGACAGTCGTGCAGCGCCTGTTTTAGCGCTCCAAGCACCTCCTGGGGCGAAGCAGGTCAATTTAGCAGCAGGTGGCGATAATTTGTGCCGGGCGCTAAATTTCGCGCCCGCTCGCGTATAACGCCCCAAACGTGGCGATACTGAATTTCTCCCCCTATGTCTGCTGATTCATACAGGTAACCGATGGTCTATGTTAGGTTGAACATATTTCATCCAGATCATACTGAGAAGGGGTGAAGGGTACTTGGACTTTCTCGTCTTTATTCAATAACAGGAAAGTCTCAATATAAGTTAAGCATGTAGCATGTAAGATACACACAAACGGTTCTCCCTCATGATGCTGTAGTCTTTGGAATGCAACAGAAGTGTTTCTTTCAACCTACGTGCAAGGTCCAGGACTAAGTTGGGAGGTAGGTTGGTGAAATATAAGGGGATCATTTGTAGGGTGGGAAGGCTACACCGGCCTATTGCTCTGCACCCTGAAAGGGAAGTCAGCCTCACAATGGGCATGTCTCTGTGCCAAAGCTGCTCATATAAGGGCCTGTACTAATTAGTTATTGCTAAATATGCCAGGTATGTGACATTAGAATTAAGATTTCTTGAGCATCAAGTTGGCTGATGCATTGCAAGCAGTCCTAGGTATGTTTATTTTATTCGTTCATGGGATGTGGGCATCGCTGGCAAGGCCAGCATTTATGTCCATCCCTATTTGCCCTTGATAAAGTGGTGGTGGTGAGCCGCCTTCTTGAATCGCTGCAGTCCGTGTGGTGAAGGTACTCCCACAGTGCTGTTAGGGAGGGAGTTCCAAGACTTTGACTCAGCGACAAGTTCTCCGCCAAGTCAGGATGGTGTGTGACTTGGCGGAGAACTTGGAGGTGGTGGTGTTCCCATGCACCTGCTGTCCTTGTCCTTCAAGGTGGTAAGAGATCATTGGTTTGGGAGGTGCTGCCGAAGAAGCTTTGGCGAGTTGCTGCAGTGCATCTTGTAGATGGCACACACTGCAGCCACGGTATGCTGGAGGTGGAGGGAGTGAGGGGAAAAAATTTGGTTGGTTAGCGCCCGCTAACGGGGCGCAAGTCAACTAGCGCCCAGGCGCGGCGATGTTTGCGCCGCTCGCGAAATTGACCAGATATTTTTCGGCAGCGCTAAACACTTCTGCCACGATCTCCTGTGCCCGCAGATCGTGACGTCAGTCGAGCGTGCAACGCCCTGGTAGCACCCCAGACTGGATATTGAGTGGCGCCCCCTGCCTTTCCGCCTGCCGCTAGAAACGACAGGTAGAGGGGAACGTTTTGCAGTCGGGAAGGGGCTGGGGGAGCACCATTTAAAGGCAGCCTCTTCCTGCCTTTTTTTGTTGGCGACATTTTTGCACCACGCATTCTGAGAGAGAGAGATCCTGAGAGAGAGAGACTTCTGGAGGGATTCAACGCTGTGTGAAGGAGTTTTGGGTACTGACTTACCTTGCATCGTTTTAGAAGAGATTATGTGGGCGGCACTGATTCGGGGTGTCGTCCTGCACCTACAGAATCGGAGGCATCAGAGACGCAGAGAGAGAGTGGCAAACATGGCCTGAGGGAGGAGGGCCAACTGGCCTCTGCACAGGAGACCTTACCCTCCCAGGCTATTCCAGGAGCAATTCTCCTACATTCATTTGTCTGAGGAGCAGTGTTTGCGAAGGCTGCGCTTCAGCAAAGAGGTGGTCACTGAGCTCTGCCACCTGCTGCAACCAGATCTGCAGCCTCAACTGAGGACTAGGACGTCTCTGTCGGTGACAGTGGCTCTGATTTTTTATGCCAGCGGCTCATTTCAAGCATCTACTGGGGACATCGCCAATATCTCCCAGTTCGCTGTCCATTGCTGTATCTGGGAGGTGACAAATGCCCTTTATAAAAGGAGACGCCAGTACATCTCTTTCCCCATGACCCGGGCCAAGCAGCATGAACGCGCATGTGGCTTTGCTAGGATAGCGAGCATCCCCATGGTGCAGGGCGCCATTGACTGCACGCATGTGGCATTGTGGGCACTGCATGAGAATGCAGAGGTTTTCCGAAACCGCAAGGGGTTCCACTCCTTAAATGTTCAGTTGGTCTGTGACCACAGACAGCTGATACTCGCCGTCAATGCCCGTTATCCTGGCAGCAGCCACAATGCTTTCATCCTGCGCCAGACTGGTGTGCCAGATCTTTTCCAGGCACCACATCAGCCAAGTGGTTGGCTTCTCGGGGACAAGGGTTATCCACTCTGCACCTGGCTGATGACACCGCCCCGTAACCCCAACACCCCTGCTGAGCTGCGGTATAATGAGAGCCATATCGCCACCAGGAACATAATTGAGCAGACGATCAGCGTGCTCAAGCAATGGTTCTGCTGTAATAACAACAGAAAATGCTGGAAATACTCAGCAGGCCAGGCAGCATCCGTGGAGAGAGAAACAGAGTTAACGTTTCAGGTCTGGGACCCTACAACAGAACTGGAAAAAGCTGGAGATGTAACAGATATTAAGCAGGTGCAGAGACGGGGGGGTGGGGGGTTAGGAGGGGAGGAAGAAATAGAAAGAACATCCTGTACTTTTGTAAGAGGCAGGAAAGATAAAATGTTGCAAATGGGAATGGCAAAAATCATACTGCATGAAAAATGGGGGTAGGGATAATTATCTGAAATTGTTGAACTCAATGATGAGTCCGGCAGGCTGCAAAGTGCCCAATCGAAAGATGAGGTGCTGTTCCTCGAGCTTACGTTGAGCTTCATTGGAACAATGCAATAGCCCGAGGACAGAGAGATCAGAGTGGGAGTGAAGCGGTGAATTAAAGTGACAGGCGACCGGAAGCTCAGGGTCACCCGTACGGACTGAACGGAGGTGTTCCGCAAAGCGGTCGCCCAATCTGCGTTTGGTCTCCCCAATGTAGAGGAGACCGCATCGTGAGCAGCGAATACAGTATATTAAATTGCAAGAAGTACAAGTAAATCGCTATTTCACCTGGAAGGGGTGTTTGGGGCCCTGGACAGTGGGAAGGGAGGAGGTAAAAGGGTCCCAGACCTGAAACGTTAACTCTGTTTCTCTCTCCACAGATGCTGCCTGGCCTGCTGAGTATTTCCAGCATTTTCTGTTGTTATTTCAGATTTCCAGCATCCGCAGTATTTTGCAATTATATTAGTGAATGGTTCTGCTGTCTGGACCGCTCAGGAGGAGCCCTGCAGTACTTTCCTGAGCGAGTCTCCCTCTTCATAGTTGTATGCTGCATTCTTCATAACCTGGCAATCCTGAGGACCCAGCCAATGCCACCAGACATCGGTGCACCACCGGAGGAGGAGGAGCAAGAGGAAGAGGAGGAGGAGGAGGAAGAGGAGGAAGAGGAGGAGGAGGAGGAGGAGGATGATCAGCAGCAGCACTAAGGCGGGACGGAGGTCCACAATGTTGCCACTGCAAGGGCCGTCCATTAATGGCTGATAACAAGCCGCTTCTAGGCCCCTACTCAGAAGGTGGCTTCTGGCATGGAGAACAACATGATGGAAAACAACCCACAACTCCTATAGCTGGCCAAAGCTGCAATGATTCCAAAGGCCAAACATGTAAATTTTGAATACAACAACTTTTTTATTGAACAAACTCTGTATGTGTCATTTATTCAGGACAAACAATTAGAAATAAATACAACAAATCATGAATTTACAGAACTGGTTCTCACAAGCTAGAGAAAAATGCCAAAACAGTAAACAAATGTTATCAGATGAACCTCGACCTTTACTACAAACATTCCCACCATTTATTTAGACCTCCTACTGTTTGCCCTTCGAGGGTGATCTCCATCCCCTGCACACTTCCCCCCTTCCCATCCTACTGCTCCTCTGTAATGGGGCCCCAGTGGCTGCAGCAAGGCTGGTGGAAGGCTGCTGAAAGTCAGATGCTGAGACTACAGATGCCCTTGAAGGACGCCCTTGACCAGCTCTGGGCCATGAGGTCCCGGCTGCAGACTGCACCAACTCTGCATCGGCGGCAGCAGTCTGGGCTGGCTGTATTGCAGGCGGTGGCAAGTGCGATGGGGAAGTGACAGTGGTGGGAGCAGGAATGCTGTCATCCTGAGAGAGGACAGCACCTTCCTGCTCGACCGACACACTGCCACTCCCACAGGGCAGTACCTCAGCATCCGGAGCAATCTGCTCGAGCACAGATTGCTGGCCTGCTGCGGCACCGTGAGAGCCCCGGGGCAATGTGGCCGACCCAGCGAGGATGGCAGCAGTCAGTGCTTGCGTTACATCAATCTGAGACTGCATGAGAGCAGTCTGAGATTGGATGGCAGCAGCCACAGACTGAATTGCAGCACTAAGCCGTTGCGTTGCGTTGGCCTGTGCTGCAGAGTAGTGCTCCACACTCCTTGCCAGTCCATCAGTGATTTCAGGCACCCTTGCCATTGCACCCATGAGCTGAGTGTGCATGTTCACCGCCTGGGTGTTCATTTCAGCGATGAGCCGCTCCTCCTCTGCGTCCAGTGCAGCAGGACTCGTTTGCCTACTCGCCCTCTGGGGAGAAGGCCCCCGAGCTTCCCTACCCCCATGGCGTTGCTGCAACCCGCTTGGTCCTGGACCTTCGTCGTCATCAGACCCTTCCCTCCTGCTCCCCTCCAGGGAAAACGTGGTCCCAGTGTGGGCATGGAATCCCTCGGGAGACGCAGGCAGTGAGGCTCCGGCTTGCTCTTCCTCCTCGCCTGGGGTGTCGCTCCCACTGGTTGGTTGAGGGACAGGCTGCTCAGCTGGTGGTTCACCATCTGAAAGCAGGGAGGTACAAGAGTGGCTTTAGCGTCAGGACAGGGGGGGCAGTAAGGGAGCAAGGACTAGAGACATTTAGTAAGTTGGATTGAAAGTGTAAAAGGCTGGTGTTGTGAGGGGCAAGTGGAATGAGAGAGGAGAGAAAGCTGATGAACTTACCATTGCTGTCCCCAAGGGGGTCGACCTCTCCAGCGGCCACGGCACCTATCACCTGGCTGGCAACGATCCTGTGCACGCGTGCCTCCAAATCACTGAGGGTCTGCAGCCCAGTCAGCCCTCCACCCGTCCGTTGCTGCTGGCGCCTGTTGTGAGATAGCTTGGCCTGCAAGAAAAAGGACGGCGTCTGAGTAAATGTGCAGCCATGTGCTTGCCTGATGTGTCTCCCATAGTTGAATAGCCCTTAATTTATGCAGCCATGTGCTTGCCTGATATGCCTCCCATAGTTGAATAGCCCTTAATGTATGCAAGGTGTGGAATGTGTGTGTGTGTTTTATGAAATGGCCATAGGTCTTGGATGAGTGTTGGGCATTTGGGGTTTTTAAACCCTCTGGGCACAGAGTGAGGTTGAGATGGAGGGATGTAGAGGTATTGAAAAGCAGCCACTCACCCTGCCCACCCGAGTGAGGTCATTGAACTTCTTCCGACATTGGGTGTGGGTCCTGGGCGCCATGCTCCTGGAGGAGACATGCTGAGCCACCTCCCTCTACACTCTTCTATATTCGCATGGCAATGGCCTCCTGCCACTCTGTGGGTAGAGTACTGACCATCGGCGCTCCACTGTGCCAACCAGAGCCACCAAGGCCCGGTCGCTGAAGCGCTGAGCTCGTTCTCTGGGCCCCTCCATTGTTCTTTCCAGCAGAATTCAAGTTCAGGTCTGTCCAGGCTGAGATTTAAGTTTGCAATGAGCAGGGTGTGGCTGGAGAGCAAGATCGACCCTCCCCTTTAAGAACTGGCTGGCGCCAGTGTGCCTGTGTTCCATAGCTAACTGACATTACCTGAGCTTCGCCAGCGCTCTGAGGTAGTGCCTCGCTCCTCGGCGTTAGCGCCTTAAGAGAGGTGTGTAGCGACTGATTTAGCGCTCCAATCACCTCCAGGAGCGATAGAAGCCAAGTTTTCAGTTGGAGGCGATAATTGGCGGCAGGCGCTAAACTTTGCGCCGGGCCAATAATTGCGCCCTAAATGGGGTGATACCGAATTACTCCCCCTGAATGTTTAAGGTGGTGGATGGGGTGCCAATCAAGCGGGCTGCTTTGTCTTGGATGGTGTCGAGCTTCTTGAGTGTTGTTGGAGCTGCACTCATCCAGGCAAGTGGAGAGTATTCCATCACACTCCTGACTTGTGCCTTGTAGATGGTGGAAAGGCTTTGGGGAGTCAGGAGGTGAGACATTCGCCACAGAATACCCAGCCTCTGACCTGCTCTTGTTGCCACAATATTTATGTGGCTGGTCCAGTTAGGTTTCTGGTCAATGGTGACCCCCGGGATGTTGATGGTGGGGGATTCAGCGATGGTAATGCCATTGAATGACAAGGGGCAGTGGTTAGCCGCTAGCCTTTTGGAGATAGTCATTGCCTAGCACTTCTGTGGCGTGAATGTTACCTGCCACTTATCAGCACAAGCCTGAATGTCATCCAGGTATTGCTGCATGATGGCATGGACTGCTTCATTATCTGAGGAGTTGCGAATTGCACTGAAAACTGTGCTGTCATCAGCAAACATCCCCATTTCTGACCTTATAGAAAAACATAGAAAAATAGGAGCAGGATTAGGCCATTCGGCCCTTCGAGCCTATGATGGAGGGAAGGTCATTGATGAAGCAGCTGAAGATGATTGGGCCTAGGACACTGCCCTGAGGAACTCCTGCAGCGATGTCCTGGGGCTGTGATGATTGACCTCCAACCACCACAGCGGCCTTCCTTTGTGCTAGGTATGACTCCAACCAGTGGAGAGTTTTCCCCCCGATTCCCATTGACTTCAGTTTTACTAGGGCTCCTTGAAGCCACACTCGGTCAAATGCTGCCTTGATGTCGAGGGTTACTCTGATGTTGAGTTACTCTGATCTCCCCTCTCGAACTCAGCTCTTTTGACCAAGGCTGTAATGAGGTCGGGAGCCGAGTGGTCTTGGTGGAACCCAAACTGGGCATCAGTGAGCAGGTTATTGGTGAGTTCTGGAGCACAAGTCTTCAGCACGGCAGCCAGGATGTTGTCAGGGCCCATAGCCTTTGCTGTATCTAGTGCACTCAGCTGTTTCTTGATATCACGTGGAGTGAATCGAATTGGCTGAAGACTGGCTTCTGTGGTGGTGGGAAGCTCAGGAGGAGGCCGATATGGATCATCCACTTGGCACTTCTGGCTGAAGATGGTTGCAAACGCTTCAGCCTTGTCTTTTGCACTCACGTGCTGGGCTCCACCATCATTGAGAATGGTGATATTCATGGAGCCTCCTCCTCCCGTTAGCTGTTTAATGGTCCACCACCATTCACGAATGGATGTGGCAGGACTGCAGAGCTTTGATCTGATCCATTGATTGTGGGATCGCTTCGCTCTGTCTGTCGCTGCTTCCGTTAGTCACTGCTACCAATACTGTCATGGTCAGACGCATCTGGGACAGGTAGATTGGTGAAGACGAGGTCAAGTAGGTTTATCCCTTGTGTTGGTTCACTCACCACCTGTTGCAGGCCCAGACTGGCAGTTATATCCTTCAGGACTCGGCCAGCTCGGTCAGTAGTGATGCTACCGAGCCACTCTTGGTGATGGACATTGAAGTTCTCCACCCAAAGTACATTCTGTGCCCTTGCTACTCTTAGTGCTTCTTCCAAGTTGTGTTCAACATGGAGGAGTACTGATTCATCAGCTGAGGGAGGGCAGTAGGTGGTAATCAGCAGGAGGTTTCTTTGCCCTCCCTTGACCTGAAGCCATGTTCTTCCAGCACGTTGGAGGCAGATGTTCATCATGTAACTGCTGAGGAAACTCAGAGCTGGTACAGCAGCTGCTGGAATGCAATACCTGGAGGCTAGGTATGAAGCCATACACTAAGATATCCAAAATTCTGTGCCTGCCATGACTGGGTTACAGAAAGGTGCTTCTGTTAAAGGTCCACACCATTCAACCATTTAATAAATATCCTGTATGTCCTATGTTGTGGTCAGGGGGATAATGGAAAGGCACTCTCATTTCATGGTAAATTGTGCTATTAACTAATCCAGAAATAAGGGGGTCAATAATTACCTCTCCGCCCTTCGCACCCCCCCCCCCACACAACCAACAACAGGTGGGAGAGGGTCGGTGGGCGGTTAAAAATTAAAAATGCAAAACACTACCCTAACTTGCCGCAAACATGCCTGCCACCATTTTTACGGTGGCGGGTTGCATGGCCTGCCTGAGTCCAGTCTGAGAGGCGGGACACTTCATCATTATAACATTTAAATCAGGCTCCCAACTGCACTGTGGGGATTTAAATTTAACAGCTGCTGGCTGGGTTTCCCAGGGCTCGGGAAACCCGGCAGATAAATGGAGACGAGAGCAGCTGGCTGCAGAAGGTAAGAGCTCCTCACTGCCACGATTGGCCTCCCCCCTCCCCCCTCCAACCCCCGGTCCAGAGCCTCCTGCCCCATGATCTGATGGGAGCCGGGCACTCCTCCCCTGGAGAGAGCTGATATGTGCCCCAAGCTGTCTCCAAGGGGGCTGCTTTAAAATTATTTAAGAAAAATGTTAATTTTTTCTGGCAATCCAGGCCATGATTCCCAGTGTAAGACTGGTGCCTTGCATATCTGGGCCCCAGCCTAATTTCTGGCCATTCCACTACCGCCGTTCTACAGCCATTCCAGTGCACTGCCACCATAACTCCAGTGGGAGTAAACTGGAATAGCAGTGGATTTTCAGCCTCAAGAATTCTATATACAATTTCAAGTTGTTTTTAGTCTTCGTGGCACCAGCTGAAATCTCCAAACAAAAAGATAATTTAATACAATGAAACAGTAACAGGAGTTAGTAAAATGTACTTTAAGGATTATGCAAAGAAAAGGTGCTTTTTCCTGCTCAACTTTCTGGTTATCTTTTCAGGTCATGAGATGCAACTGAGAAATGTGCCGTCTAATCACTAAGGGGGAAAAATTCATTAGCGACTAATTAAAGCGCTCCACTTCCTTCTTAGAGCGCTAACCCCGAATATCGGGGCGGTGCGTTCTGCAGCGCTACGCACTGGGCCACGTAGCGCTGCCGCATGGAAGGGCTCTTCCCCTCATTAAAGGGGAGGGACCAAGCCACAACTCTGTGGGGCCCTACCTAAACCACCAGGGAGTGGGATGCCGTGCCAGCAGCCCGGCACTCAAGAGGAGTGTCGGGCTGCCAGATCGCGGCACGGACCCCGCGTTCAAAGACGCAATGGGCCACAACAAGTAAGTCGGCCAATTTTTTTTCCCTGCCCGCCACCTCCACTTTAGTTAGCGGCCCACGAGCCTCCTGCCGCTCCATTCCCGCCCCCTGAATTAGTCACTGTCATCGCATGGCGCAGCGTCAGGGGGCGTGGGCCAATTTTGCATGCGGGGCGAAACGGGGCACTACGCACAGTGATGACATTGCCATCGCCAGCGGAGCGGGGCACTACCGGTTACTGCCGCTGCTAAACCCCCGCTGAATTTAGTGGAAGTCGTTAGCAGCGCCGCGCCCAAGTGAAAAGTCATTTACGTTCTGTTAGTGCCTCCCGGGGGGCTAATGAGAGGCGCAAATGCACCGAATTTCTAGCCCTTGGAGCGGATTTGTTTGACCTTATCAGAATTTTCAAGCATGTTAACTGCATACTAAAGTGCTATTGCAGTATTAGGTTTTAGAGGACACTTCATAGTCCTTGATAAAGAAAATGTTTTAACCTGCTCAGGAAATTCTAGATGCTTTGCAGCATAGCAGTGAATGGAGGCTAATTCTATGTGTACATGTTGGTGGTAAAGAGCCTCACACACTAGCAGTGTGTACTTAGAAAATTACTGCCCTATGACTGAAGCCTCAGCTTCTGACTTCTAATATGGGATGAGTTTTATCAGTTCGCAGCCAGGCTACTAGATGGAGCCATAATAAGAGGAATCAAGTTCAGCTCCATAACGTTCACTATAATGCAATTATCTATTTATTTGGAAACAATTTTTAGCTGCCTGCAGCTCAGAAAAACACATTTATATATTAAAAACTAATGCAAAAACAAATATTTTTTGATAGGAATAGTTTAATTATTTCTTTCAGTGTTACAGTATCTGTGATTACAGCCACTATATTTATTAATTTAAAGGCACTCCACCAACATTATTTTTTTAGAATATAGGCCTAGAAATTCAGTAGCGTGCGCCAGCCGTTAGCGCCTTAGGAGGAGTAGATCTCGAGCGCTAGGCGCTTAGCGCCCGGGTGCAGCGCGATCTGCGCCTCGCCCCAACTTCAGTAGACATTTAGCGCCGGCGCAAATTATGACGTCATTTCCTCGTGCAACGCCCTTTGTGCGCCCCAAACCGAAACTTCAGTCGCGCTGGCCCATTGTGCGCCGGGCGGCCCTAACGACTGTGGAGTGGAACGGTACACAGCCGAAGCGGGCCGCGGGGAGCGCAAATTAAAGGGCACTTACCCTGCACTATAAAGGGCTGCCATTTTGCAGCAATCACTCTTGTGCAACGGATTTTTTGAAAAAAACCAAGGAAGGGAGCTTACTGCTTTGGGCCAACACTAGGACAGGTATTTTTGGCTTCAGGCCAGAGCTTTGCAATTCGCCTTCACTGATATCTCATTGTTTGCCAGCATATTATGGGGGCTGCATGGGGTGCCAATGCTGAGTTTCAGGATTATGTCGGAAGGGCTCGCAGACGCTGGGTTAGAGGGGCAACCCTGGCTAGACGCAGAGGGGGCAACAGGTGTCGGCAACGTGGGCCTTACCCACTCAGGCAATACCGCCAGCAGGTCTCGTATCTCAACATGACTGGCGCGCAATGTGTTAGGAGGCTGCGATTCAGAAGGGAGGTGGTTGCAGAGATCTGCCATCTGCTTCACAGAGATCTGCGTCCACAGCTGAGTTGCAGGACGTCTCTGTCGGTGGAAGTGAAGGTGACGGTGGCTCTGAACTTCTATGCCACCGGCTCCTTCCAATCAGCTGCTGGGGACATTGCTAACATATCCCAGTTCGCCGTCCATTGCTGCATCCACCAGGTCACCAATGCCCTTTTCAGAAGGAGACGCCAATTCATCTCCTTCCCCATGACCCTGGAGAGGCAGCAGCAGCGTGCAGTGGGATTTGCAAGAATCGCGGACTTCCCCATGGTGCAGGGCGCCATTGACTGCACGCATGTGGCTTTGCGGGCACCTCTGGACCATCCCGAGGATTACCGCAACCGGAAGGGCTACCATTCCCTCAACGTACAGCTGGTGTGTGACCACAGGCAGCGCACCCTAGCTGTCAATGCCCGCTTTCCAGGCAGCAGCCACGATGCCTTTATCCTGCGACAGACTACTGTGGCTGATATCTTCCAGGCACAGCCTCACCCAAGAGGATGGCTTATCGGGGACAAAGGCTATCCTTTGTGCACCTGGCTCATGACACCGCTCCGCGCGCCCAGGACCCCTGCTGAAGAGGCATACAACGAGAGCCATCAAGCGACTAGGAACATCATAGAACAAACAATTGGCGTCCTCAAGCAACGGTTCCGCTGCCTGGATCATTCCGGCGGATCTCTGCAGTATTCGCCGGAGCGAGTCTCCCAGTTCGTGGTCGTTTGCTGCATGCTGCACAACCTGGCTATCCGCAGGACTCAGGCACTGCCACCTCACGCTGGAGCACCACCTCAGGAGGAGGAGCAGGAGGAGCATGAGGAGGAGGAGGAGGAGGAGGAGGAGTACCAGGCCAGGAGGGAGGCACAAGGTCCAAGGGCCGCCCGTCGGCGGCTTATTGAACGTCACTTCTAGGCCCCCTGTCAGGGCATGGCTTGTGCCAATGAAAGAACATGAATGCAGCCACTCCGCAAGCCCTCAGCCGCTTAAGGCAACAAACACTTCAAAGATCAAACATGGACAATATGAATAAATAAAATGCTTTATTGAACGAACTCAGGGCCCTTCCCACATGAAACCCAAAAACAGACAACACCCCCCAAAAAACAGTCACACACATGACTCACTCCCACAGCCTGGGGAGGAATAACAAAACATTTGAACAAAAATGGCCTTCATCCTCGGCCTTAACAAAACAACCATCCCCAGAAACAAAACAACCATCCCCAGAAACAAGACAACCATCCCCAGAAACAAAACAACCATCCCAATATAAACAAACATTTGTCCACACCCTCTACTTTGTGGCCCGCGAGGGCGATTCCTTGTCCAGCCTTTGGCGGCCCCTGGCCGCCCTGCTGCTCCTCCTCAAACCGTGCCCAGTGGCTGCTGCAAGGCTGGGGGAAGGCTCCTGAGGGGCACATGTCGTCACGGCAGATGCCCTTGGGGGTCGGCCTAGACGAGGTCTGGGCCTCGAGGGGCCGGCTGGTGAATGCTGCAGCTGTGGCTGGCCAGCATCAGTCGGACCAGCATCTCGTGGCAGCTCCACTGGGGGAGTGATAGTGGCAGCTGGAGGAATGGGGGCAAGCTGGCGTATGGCAGGCCGCCGCTGATCAAGTGACACACTGGCACTCACCCGGGCCCACACTGCAGCATGCGCTGCCATGTGCCGAACGACAGACCGCTGCGGGTGTCCTGGCGATGCCTGGCTGACGCAGCGAGTGTGGCAGCAGTGAGTGCCCGTGCTGCCCTGGTCTGTGACTGCATCAGACCAGCCAGTGACTGCACGGCCCCACTGATCACCTGCCCACTCGCTGCCTGTGCTGCCACGAATTCGGCACGACTCGCGTCCTGTGCTGCCCCGAATAGCTCCAAACTCCTGGCCTGTGAGGCCCCGAACTCGGCCACACTATGAGCCAGGGACTCGATGGCCTCAGGCATCCGTGCCACAACCCCCATGAGCTCGGTGTGCCGGCGCTCCGAGTCCACGGACATTTGATCGAGGAGGCGCAGCTCCTCGGAGTTGACCGTCGCCGGACTGGAGGCCAGACTCTCCCTCTGGGGAGAAGGCCGCCAAGCTGGCTGACCCTTCCCGCGTTGCTGGATGCCACTGGGCCCAGCAACTACACCCCTCTGGGAAGAAGGCCACTGAGCAACCGCACACCCCCTGCGTTGCTGCACGCCACTGGTCCCAGGAGCGACACTCCCCTCCGACACTTCCCCCACGCTCTCCTCCAGGGAAGACGTGTCCCCTACATTGGCATCCCCTGGCGCGGGTGAGGGTTCCCCTGATGGGCCGCCTTCCTCTTCCTCTTCCTCCGCCTCCTCCTCCTCCTCTTCCGAGGGGCTGTCAGTGGCAGCTTCAGGGACCTCCTCCTCACCATCTGAAAGCAGGAAGGGACAAGAGTAGCTTTAGATTGAGGAGAGGGCGTCAGCGAGGGAGGCATGAGTGGTGGCATTCAGCGCATTGGTCGGACAGTGGCAAAGGATGTAGATCTGATGCGCAAGTGGGACGAGAGAGGTCCAAAAGGTGATGTCCTTACCATTGGTGCCCAGAACAGGGTCGGCATCTCCACTGGCAACGGGGCCAATCACCCGGGCTCCCATGAGGCGACCCACGCGCTCTTCCAGGTCAGTGAGCTGCTGGATCTGGGGACCGCCTCCCCCGGTCTCAGTCCGGCTCTTCTGATTGTGGGCCAGCTTGGCCTGCAAGAGAAAGGACGGCCTCTAAGTACAGTGTGTAGCCCTCATCTGGTGTGCACTGCCTCCCATGGTCGAATAGCTTGGCCAGTGTGGAGCCCTGATCTGGTGTGCACTGCCTCCCATGGTTGAATAGCTTGGCCAGTGTGGAGCCCTGATCTGGTGTGCACTGCCTCCCATGGTCGAATAGCTTGGCCAGTGTGTAAAGTGCAGAATGTGCAATTGATGTTCATGCCAGTCCCATAGCTGCTGGATGAGGGCTGGCCATTAGGGCTTTCAGGTCCCTTTGCCCATAATGTGAGGTACACATGCAAGGATGAGGAGGACACTGGAAAGGGTACTCACCCTGACAATCCTCGTGAGGTCATTGAACTTTTTTCTGCATTGGATAGAGTTCCTGGGGACCGCGCTGTTGGCTGTCACCCTGATGGCGACCTCCCTCCAGGCTTTCCTGTAGACGCTGGTCGCAGGCTTCTTCCCACTGTCTGGGAACAGGTGTTTGCGTCTCCTCTCCAAAGCCCCAACCAGCAGCTTCAAATCATGGCCAGAGAAGCGCTGCGCTCGTTCACGGGCCTTCTGCATCTTTCCCGGCGCTATTTCTGTTCAGCAGCAGTGTTTAGGCCTAGCTGGAGGGCTGCAGTGTCCAGGGCGTGGCAGCAGACGAACTCGACCCTTCCCCCTTTAAGAGCTGGCCGGCGCCAGGGTGTCTGCTGTCAATCAAGAAATGACCGCACCTGCGCTGCGCCCGGCCTCGGCGGTTTAGCTCAGCACCGCCGGCTTTGCGCCTAAAGATAGTTGTGGAACGCCAGTTTTAGCGCTCGAGCAAACTCTTAGGGCGAAGCTACTGAATATCGGCGAAGTGGCCTCGACTTTGCGCCGGGCGCAAACTTTAGCGGCCGCCCGACTTTTCCGCCCCAAAAGTGGCTATACTGAATTTCTAGGCCATAATGTTTTCTACTTCCCATGTGTTTTTTTCTTTACATTTTGTGGTTTAATATCTTCATATATACAACTTTTCTGTCTTTTATGTTTATTTTGCATGAATTACGGAATGTCGTTGCTGTACGACACATTCCTAATATGTTGGCTATTTGAAAGGTCTGTGCTTGGAGGGCATTCTTCATTGCTTTGTGCAAATATTACATAGTGAATATCATTTATTGATATGATCATTCGCTCTGTTAAGCGTATAACAATGAGTAATTTTGAAATCCATGTATAATTTGTTGTCCGTGTCTCCATTTTCAAGATGATAAATTATGGAATCTCTTAATGATTTGCTTTTTTACTCTGTTGTAATTGTAAACATAAAACAGTGTGCTTCTAAATAACTAGCTATTTATATTATAGTGAACTTTATAGGGCTGATTTTATGAGACCCTACTGGTGGCCGTAAGAGTTGAAAAATTGGGAGCCTGATTCATTTTCAATTTTTCCTACATAATGGGGCACTTTTATGATTTAACACTCCCAGCACAGAGCTTCATAAACAGGAGCACATATCAAGAATTAGGGTGTGAGGTCAGCATGCTCAAAGCATGGCCCACATGATTTCCACCCATTAAAATGAAAACTAGTATTTGATCAGATGGATTACAACATCACGTGGTTAAGTACTTCAATGTTCTAAGGTTTCTTTTTGAGGTAGTTTAGCACTTTCTTTATTGGCAAAATCATTGAACAGATTGTGGAAAATCTATTACTCATTTACTCAATGATTTGCAGTCTGCAGGCCATTTATTCATTCATGTCCCTTCTGTGATTGTAGGATTTGTTCTTTGCTTGTGTTTATTTTTACTCCCTTTCTGATTTTATTGAAATACTTGTTCCTCTTTCATTTTTCAGTTCTGAAGAAGGACACTGTCCAAAACATAAACCTGTCTTTTTCTCTCCATTGACTGTGCTGTGGAGTGTTTCCAACTATTTTTGTTCTTGTTTCAGATTTCCAGCATCTGCTTTTATTTCTTTTTAGAGTTCCCACTGCGTAGATAAATGCTGCATACTTTTTGGGGGAAAAAAGGAAATAACGTGATTTATATAGCAAATTCACAAGAAAGAACATAATTTCAGTCTCAAGTTCTGCGATGATGGGGAGGCAGACATCAGCATTGCAATAGATTATAGCCCATGGGTACATATGTGTGAAACTGCACCAATGGTAATAGACAATGATGCTTATGCTTTCTGTAACTCAAAATCTTGAGTAGGTTATAGTATACCGTACTGCAGGTTCCACTATGTGAGAGGTAGTACTATTTGTTTCTGTTAGGCAAGAGGAATGATAATCTTTTCTGTGACTCAAAGTGTAAATTCTGAATAAAGAAACCCTTGCATTTCAGGGGATTGTCACAAAAGAGATTAAGCAAAAGATATGAAAATGTATACTTTTCTTTCTGCCTTCCATTCTTGGAAATCAAGAAATGGATGGAGCAAGGTGCAGATGTTGCCACCAACCTTCCTTGTAGCATATAAAATGATTCTTTGTATTCAGAAGAATAAGGTAAAAGACTGAAAAGATGGGAGACAAAAGGCCCCAGGTCACTAGCTCTTAGAAAATAGCCAGAGTACAAAGGAAAAGATATACTAAAACATCTCCAAGGAACATAGAAACAAAGGAAAGGAGTAGGCTATACAGCCCCTCTAGGCTGTTCCACCATTCAATGAGATCTTGGCTGATCTGTATCCTAACTCAATCCACCCGCCTTGGCTCCTTATCCCTTAATACCCTTGGCTAGCAAAAACTTATTGAGCTCAGATTTAAAATGATTAATTGAGCTAGCATCTACTGGCTTTTGTGGCAGAGTTTCACATTTCTACCACCCTTTGTGGTTAGAAGTGTTTCCTAACTTCTCTCCTGAATGGACTGGCTCCAATTTTAAGGTCATGTCCCCTTGTCCTAAACTCCCCCACCAGTGAAAAAAGTTTCTCTCTATCTACCCTATCAATTCCTTTCAAAATCCTAAAAACCTTCTATATTCCAGGGAATGCAAGCTCTCCTCGTAATCTAACCCTTGGAGCCCTGGTAACATTCTGGTGAATCTGCGCTGCACTCCTCCTAAGGCCAATATATCCTTTCTAAGGTGAGATGCCCAGAACTGTACACAGTACTCTAGATGAGGTCTAATGAGGGCTTTGTACAGCTGTAGCAAAATTCCTCCCCTTTATATTCTAGCCCTCTAGTTATAAAGGGTAACATTCCATTAGCCTTTTTGATTATTTTTTGTACTTGGGCATTTTTGTGATCTGTGTACATGGACCCTTAAAATGTCTTTGGACCTCCACTGTTCCTAGCTTTTCACTGTTTCATCTGCAAACTTGGAGCTATGGCTCTCTATTGCATTATCTAAGACATTAATAAATATAGTGACTAATTGAGGCCCTTGCACAGATCCTTGTGGGACACCAATAGTCACTTCCTTCCAATTCGACTTCATGCCCATTATCCCTACACTCTGTCTTCTACTGCCTAACCAATCTCCTAACCAGGTCAATAATTTGCCTTTAACTCCATGAGCTTTAATTTTAGCTAACAGTCTCTTATGTGAAATCTTATTGAATGCCTTCTGGAAGCCCATATAAATTACATCCATAGGCATTCCCCTGTCTACTACTTTAGTTTCTTCCTGAAAACCTCAATTAGGTTTGTTAAACATGACCTACCCTTTACAAATCCATGTTGGCTCTCTAATCAGCTCAAATTTCTCTAAATGCTTAATCACTCTGTTCTTAATTATAGTTTCCAATAACTTCCCCAACAACAACTTGCATTTATATAGCACCTTTAAAGTAGCAAAATGTCCCACGGTGCTTAAACAGACAACAATGTTAGGCTAACAGGTTTATAATTTCCTGGTTTCTCTCTCACCTTTCTTAAATAATGCAGCAGTTCACGAAGGCAGCTCACCACCACCTTCTCAAGGGCGACGCCCAGATCCCATAAGTGAATAAAAAAAGTTACATTTGCAATTTTACAATTTAAAGAGACAATTCCTGAATCGAGAGAGCTTTGAAAGATTATGGCTAAAGCATCTGCAATTTCCTCACCTACTTCCTTTAAAACCCTGGGGTGGAAAATATCTGGTTGTGAGGATTTGTCAGTCTTTAGAAATGTTTGCTGTAAGCTACGCAGCTGTGCGATCATGCTGCGCAGGGCCAAAAAAAATTACAGGGAGCATTGGTCTTTAGTGCCATTTTTTTAATAATACTGTTTTCTTGCTTACGTTAACTTTAGCGAGTTCCATTCCTTGATTCATTACTAATTGCCCTGGAATGTCAGGTATATTAACCTCTCCCTCTCCTTTGAAGACTGACACAAAAGGGGGAAATTTTAACCCCTCAAAATGACACCACTGGAATGGGTAGCCACCACCGGACTCCACCAGCCAGCTGCCCAAAAGTCAAAGTCTACCCCACTGCTACTTAACACGTTGTGGGTATGTTTAATTTGAAAGCAGTAACTCCAGATAACTGGGAAAAAAACTGCAAGTGCTGAAATATAAACAGAAAATGTTGAAAATATACAGCAGGTCTATCAGCATCTGTAAAGAAAAAGATGAGGCAACGTTCCGAGGCCAGACCTTTCATCAGAATTGAGTCCACCTGATGAAGATGCTACAATGGAAATAATAAGCCTTTTTTCTCTCTAGCATTTTATGTTTCTTAAATGTCATTTAATTTGGCTTAACAGTGTGGGGCACTCAAGAGCTTCTATGCACAGTCTCATACGAAGCGTATCCATATTTTGTATCAATGAAATGTCAAGAAATGATACTTTTCACTTAACTGGCATGTTTCCTAGCTTTTCCTTAAGTAAAATTGCAGCAGCATACAGATGTTTAGTTCTAGTGCAATATGACATCTCAACAATGAATGTATGAAACCCTATGACATAAGCAAAAATGTTGCAAGTATGCATTGTCCAGTTGGCTTCACAAGTTGTATATAATTATATTCTGATACTAAAAGTAATGTGTTTTTAACTTTATACAATGAATTGTCCTGTGATATGCTTTTGAACATTTTTTATGTGACGGCCTTCCCATGCTTGATTTCAGGCAAGTAAAAATGGTGGGGATTAGGGGTAATTTTAACCTAACACGCCCAGCGGGAGACTGACTGGATCAGATTAGGCAAAGTATAAAACGGGCGCCCGATCCAACCCTCTCAGTTCCCCACTGGGCGGGTTAGGTTAAAATTACCCTCATTGTGACACTGTCACTTCTTACCAAAGCTTATACCATATTGCTGAAGTTGCTCCTTGGCTGCAGATCCTGACCTAGAAGATAGCAGATTTCAGCTAAGGCTTCCTTGATGAGGTGCAACCTCCTCACACAGTACCCTTCAGAAAGGTAAAGCTCTAGTGCCTGTGGTAGACATATTGCCTGGATTACTGCAAGTCCTGGTGGTTCTCCTCCATGATGTCTGACGTGCCTGGCTCTCCTCCGCTGACCTTCCTCCTCCAACAACTCCAGCAAAGTGAGGCTTGCTGATGCTCCTATGCCATTGTGTAGATTGAAGCAGTTGATTGCTCATCTCGATCTCTCCTGCTCTGCTCCATGTTTGACCTTTGCCAGCTTTGCCCACTCACTAATATCACCTTTTATATGAGTGACGTGTTTGAAGGCATGCATGAGTGAACATGCAAATTCCCTGTTAACTATTGTTTGATAGGCAAAAAAAACACTGCTGCCACTGGGTCTGTGAATTAACATGTATTATAATGCTTACTCCCAGGCACAATTTTAGAAACACTATCAACAATTTGAGAGTATTCCAGTAATGCTAACACACAAAATTGCTACACCATGACACTCAAGGTACAGAGGAATTATATCCCGAAGAATTTTCTGCACAGCTTGATAATAGTGGCTAGCTGAGGCTACAATACAGTTTGTAGCCTACAGTCTGCAGTTTAAAAATGCCTTGTTATATTTTTCATAATGGGTAAAATTTATCAAAGGATTGCCACCTGCATTTCTTCTGAGCAGATCTCTCGAGGTGGCTGTCAAACCCTCTTCTGGTTTTGTGGAGATTTTTGGAACAGTTACTTAAATGCTGATGGCATGTCTCATGGTAGATTCCCTTGGCCTTGTAAGCTGTGCTGCGTATCTTTTTGATGTATCCCAAAAGAATAAGACTTAATATACAGATTGAACTATTCTGCTAGATTGAGAGTCTTTGGATGAGTGAAGTCAATTTTGATTGATATAAGACAATTTTTTATCAAATCAAACCTCAAAAAGACCAGGTAAGAAAAAGCACGATCAATTTTTTTGCACACTTAGACAGTCCCCTGTTATCATTTTTTTAATAGCTGTATGATTCCATTTGACCACCATAATAAGGCACTGCTTTGCATCAGCAGTAGCAAAATAAAGTCAGCACTGGGGATCAGAAATATATGCATGGATTGGCAGCTCCCACTAGGTTTGCCAAATCTGGTTGGAGGCATTCCTGGAGGTTTGATGTGATAATGGGGTGCCTAATCATGGGAAACCAAAGGCAGGGGAAAAGGAGAAACCAAAGGTGGAAGCAATTTGCAGAGGGGAAACCAGAGGTGGGAGGAAATTTGATTCCATCAGTAACTAATTGTAATTCACTGAAATTACAATGATTTTTTTTATTCGTTCCTGGGATGTGGGCATCACTGGCAAGGCCAGCATTTATTACCCATCCCTAATTGCCCTTGATAAGGTGGTGGTGAGCCACCTTCTTGAACTGCGGCAGTGCATGTGGTGATGGTACTCCCACAGCACTGTTAGGGAGGGAGTTCCAGGATTTTGACCCAGCGACAATGAAGGATTGGCAGTATACTTCCAAGTCAGGATGGTGTGTGTCTTGGAGGGGAACTTGGAGGTGGTGGTGTTCCCATGCACCTGCTGCCCTTGTCCTTCTAAGTAGTAGAGGTTGCAGGTTTGGGAGGTGCTGCTGAAGAAGCTTTGGCGAGTTGCTGCAGTGCATCTTGTAGATGGTACACACTGCTGCCATGGTACGCTGGTGGTGAATGTTTAAGGTGGTGGATGGGGTGCCAATCAAGCAGGCTGCTTTGTTTTGGATGGTGTCGAGCTTGTTGAGTGTTGTTGGAGCTGCACTCATCCAGGTAAGTGGAGAGTATTCCATCCCACTCCTGACCTGTGCCTTGTAGATGATGGTGGGGAATTCGGTGATGGTAATGCCGTTGAATGTCAAAGGGCGGTGATCAGACACTCGCTTGTTGGAGATAGTCATTGCGAATGTTATCTGCCACTTATTGGCCCAAGCCTAAATGTCGAAACATTTTCTTTTGGTTCTGGAGATGTGGGTGACACTGACAATGCCACATTTATTGCCCCATCCCGGAGAAGGTAGTGGGGGGTGCAACTACAGAGGAAATTTTGGAGTCAACCTCATATTGTGAGGCCGGAGTCACATGTTGGCCAGACTAGGAAACATTGACAGCTTCCCTTAACTGAAAGACATTGGCGAACCAGTTGAATTTTAATGACAATCTGGTCATTCTCCTGGTCCTAGCCCATAAATTGCTAGACTTCTTCACCATTTGTCATTGTGGGATTTGAATTCATGATCTCTGGGTTCCTAGATTGGTGCAATGACCACTAGGCTGCCATACTTTGACCAGCTGTGGCTCAGTTGTTGCACCTTCGCCTCTGAGTCAGAAGGTTGTGGGTTTAAGTTCCACTCCAGGGACTTGAACACAAAAATCTAGGCTGACACTCCCGTGCAGTACTGAGTCAGTGCTGCAATGTCGGAGGTGCTGTCTTTCGGATGAGACGTTAAACTGAGGCCATGTCTGCTCGCAGGTGGACATAAAAGATCCTATGGCACTATTTCGAAGAACAGCAGGGGAGTTGTCCCTGGTATTCCAGCCAATATTTATCCCTCAATCAACATCACTAAAACAGATGATGTGGTCATTATCGCATTGCTGTTTGTGGGAGCTTGTGAGCAAATTAGATGCGGCATTTCCTACATTACAAGAGTGACTACACTTCAAAAAGTACTTCATTGCCAGTAAAGTACTTTGGGATGTACGGTGGTCATGAAAGGCGCTATATAAATGCACGTCTTCCTTTTATTTTGAATATCAGCGGATTATAGGATTACTACAAGTTCCTACTTGGGACATTACACTTAATATCAGTTACATATAGACTATCAGTGAGTTATTGTATTACTATTGGTTATGAGGGAAATCTGAGTGTTACCAGTATTACTATTCGATATTAAGAAATGGCTGAGCGCACTGGATACAGTAAGCGGCACTTACTCACCAATAACCTGCTCACTGATGCCCAGTTTGGGTTCCACCAGGACCGCTCAGCTCCAGACCTCATTACAGCCTTGGTCCAAACAAAAGAGCTGAATTTCAGAGGTGAGGTGAGAGTGACTGCCCTTGACATCAAGGCAGCATTTGACCAAGTGTGGCATCAAAACTGAGGTCAATGGGAATCGGGGGGGGAAAACTCTCCACTGGCTGAAGTCATACCTGGCACAAAGGAAGGTCATTGTGGTAGCTGAAGGTCAAAAGACAAGGCTGAAGCATTTGCAACGATCTTCAGCTGGAAGTGCCGAGTGGATGATCCATATTGGCCTACTCCTGAGATCCCCACCATCTCAGAAGCCAGTCTTCAGCCAATTCGATTCACTCCACGTGATATCAAGAAATGGCTGAGCGCACTGGATATAACAAAGGCTATGGGCCCCGACAACATCCCGGCTATCGTGCTGAAGACTTGTGCTCCAG
The DNA here is from genome assembly GCF_052327205.1 of Somniosus microcephalus. NCBI lineage: Eukaryota > Metazoa > Chordata > Chondrichthyes > Squaliformes > Somniosidae > Somniosus > Somniosus microcephalus. The sequence goes on along the minus strand of NC_140990.1, from coordinate 281,947,136 downwards.
AACTAGACGTGCCTCTAGCCAAGCTGTTCCAGTACAGTTACAATACTGGCATCTATCCGACACTGTGGAAAACTGCCCAGGTATGTCCTGTCCACAAAAAGCAGGACAAATCCAATCTGGCCAATTACCGCTCCATCAGTCTACTCTCAATCATCAGCAAAGTGATGGAAGGCGTCATCGACAAGTGATGGAAGGCGTCATCGACAGTGCTATCAAGCAGCACTTGCTCACCAATAATCTGCTCACTGATGCCCAGTTTGGGTTCCGCCAAGACCACTCAGCTCCTGACCTCATTACAGCCTTGGTCCAAACATGGACAAAGGAGCTGAATTCCAGAGGTGAGGTGAGAGTGACTGCTCTTGACATCAAGGCAGAATTTGACCGAGTGTGGCATCAAGGAGCCCTCGTAAAACTGAAGTCAATGGGAATCAGGGGGAAAACACTCCACTGGCTGGAGTCACACGTAGCACAAAGGAAGATGGTTGTGGTGGTTGAAGGTCAATCATCACAGCCCCAGGACATCGCTGCAGGAGTTCCTCAGGGCAGTGTCTCAGGCCCAACATTCTTCAGCTGCTTCATCAATGACTTTCCCTCCAACATAAGGTCAGAAGTGGGGATGCTCACTGATGACTGCACGGTATTCAGTGCCATTCACAACCTCTCAGATAATGAAGCCGTCCATGCCCGCATGCAGCAAGACCTGGACGACATTCAGGCTTGGAGTGATAAGTGGCAGGTAAAATTCGCACCACACAAGTGCCAGGCAATGACTATCTCCAACAAGCGAGTGTCTAATCACCGCCCTGTGACATTCAATGGCATTACCATCACCAAATCCCCCACCATCAATATCCTGGGGGTCACCATTGACCAGAAACTTAATTGGACCAGCCACATAAATACTGTGGCAACAAGAGCAGGTCAGAGACTGGGTATTCTGCAGCGAGTGTCTCACCTCCTGACTCCCCAAAGCATTTCCATCATCTACAAGGCATAAGTCAGGAGTGGGATGGAATACTCTCCACTTGCCTGGATGAGTGCTGCTCCAACAACACTCAAGAAGCTCGACACCATCCAAAACAAAGCAGCCCATCCACCACCTTAAACATTCACTCCCTCCACCACCGGCGTACCGTGGCTGCAGTGTGTACCATCTACAAGATGCACTGCAGCAACTCGCCAAGGCTTCTTCGGCAGCACCTCACAAACCCGAGACCTCTACCACCTAGAAGGACAAGGGCAGCAGGCGCATGGGAACACCATTGTAGTGTATGTAACCTGTACTACCTTAAGAGGATACCTTAAGGTGATGGACTACTTTTTGATGGCTCCTGTACATTGTAGTACCGGTGGTGACCACACCAGTATATAAACCCTGTGGAGCAAAGTGTATTCCAGTTCAGCCCTGACCCTCAATTACTAAAGACCTGTTTAATTATTTCTGTAGTCTGTGTCCAGTTATTCAGCATAACTACATTTGGAAACACAGACTCAACAGTGGCGATGAGTCTGATCTTACCTAGCGGCAGTTGCATCAAAGGAAGCTTCGCCTCTGAAACAGGCGTCGATCAAGGACATCCACCCTCAACATCCTGCTGGGCACTTCATAGCGCAGGAGGCAATCGGGAACCCGGGTTGGTTTCTGGCCACGAAGTCAAACATCAGTGAACATCCCTTCGACGACAGCGGCGGGTAAGCCCGATCAAGCGGCATGGGGGGGAAGTCGGCCGAGTTGTCAGTAAGAGAAGGGGAGGGAAACGACGAAAAGGGCGGAGAACACGACCGCAGCCGGTGTCAGGGGCCGGACTGCAATCGGGGCAGAGACGCGCAACAGCCAGAAAAGCGTTTATGTCCACAAGGACCGTGGGAGCGGCGGGGAACAAGAGCAGCAGCGTAGGGGAAAATAAAGGACCGCTGGGAGGCGAGAACGGCAACAGCGCGGTAATCGCCATTTTGAGTCGGCGGGGGAAGAAGACAAGCGCGGGAAAAGCCGCCAAGCGCGGGAAGCCGCCATTTTGAAAAAAATAAAATAAAATAATAATCATATCCGCAGGAAAGGAAACTCAACAAGGATGCCAAAAACGGGTAACATCACTGCTTTTGATAGCGATGTGGAAGATTGGGCCACTCATGTGGAACGCGTCGAAGTTTACTGTACAACAAATGAGGTACCGGAGGATAAGAAAGCACTAACCCTATTAAACTCGATGGGTGCGAAGACGTACGGGTTATTAAGGAACCTTGTAACACCAGATAAACTGGTAGGAAAGAGTTTCGCGGATATTGTTACTATCCTGCAAGAGCATTTAAACCCCATGCCGCTGCTGATAGCGGAACGATTTAAATTCTACAAAAGAATTCAACTTAAAGAGGAAAGCAACGCTGAATTCTTAATCGAACTGCGCAAGTTATCAAAGTACTGTCAGTTCGGTACAGGACTAGCAGACGCACTGAGAGATAAGTTTGTGTGTGGGCTCCTAAGGGAAGGAACCCAGAAGCGACTGTTAGAGGAAAAGGATCTTATGCTGGACAAAGCTTTCAGCATTGCAGCATCGCACGAGGCAGCAGCACGAGGCGCTGCAGAGATACAGCAAAGGCCATTGGAATTCAGCACCAATGAAAGGGCATTGGGCGCAGTAAAGTGCTATCATTGCGGAAGGACAACGCATGACCAGAACCAGTGCTGGTTCAAAGATAAAGAATGCAGGCAATGTGGCAAACTTGGTCAGATAGTGAGAGTATGCCGGTCAGGAAAGAAGACCAGCAGCAAAAAGTCGCTGCAGGAGAAGTACAAAAAAGTACACAAGGTGACAGAGAACAGTTCGGATGAACAGAAGATGGATTCAGACTCCAGCAGTAAGGAACTGGGTTGTCTAAAAATACATAGTGTGGGTAACACAGCAGACCACCAAACTATCTGGGTCATGCTTCGGATAGCAGGAGTCCAAGTGAAGATGGAATTGGACACTGGATCGGCATTGACGGTCATGAATAAGCAAGATTACAAAAGGTTATTCTCGCACATTCCCCTGAGGGATACGGAGATTGTATTGAAAACATACACGGGGCAAATAGTATACCCCATCAGAAAGATAAAAGTAAATGTGGTCTACAATGGTAAAGAAAGTCAGGAAATGGACTTGTATGTGTTACCTGATGGAGGTCCACCACTACTGGGGCGGGAATGGATCTGGAGAATAAATGTGGACTGGCATTCCATACAAGCACTGACTGTAGATTCCTGTAAAGAGGACGATGTCAAACCTAAACGACTGTCCAAAATATTGGACGATGCTAAGGAGGTGTTCCAACAGGGACTGGGAACACTGAAAGGAATTATGGCAAACATCAAGGTTGAAGAACATGCAAACCCAAAATTTTTCAAAGCCAGACCAGTACCTTATGTGATATGACCTGCTGTGGAAGCAGAGCTGGAAGTGCTAGAACGTTCAGGAGTACTGTCAAAGGTGGACTGGAGCGAATGGGCCACACCCATTGTTCCTGTCATGAAGCGTTCGTTGAGCAACAAGCCGGGGAACCTGGGAAGGTTCGCATCTGTGGCGATTTCAAGATCACTGTTAATCCGGTTCTTCACACGGTGCAATATCCGCTTCCGCGGATTGAAGATATCTTCGCTTCGCTGTCTGGCGGGAAACACTTCACCAAGATAGACCTGGCGCAGGCGTACCTACAGATGGAAGTTGATGAAGCGTCACGCCAGTATCTCACGATCAACACACATAAGGGCTTATATCGGTATAATAGACTGGTTTTTGGAGTGGCATCGGCTCCAGCGATTTGGCAAAGGGCCATGGAGCAGGTATTGCAGGGAATTCCAGGCACACAATGCTACCTGGATGACATTCTGATTACAGGAGATGATGATAAGGATCACCTCGCGAGTTTGGAGCAGGTGCTCACCAGATTGAAAGAATATGGGCTCAGAGTTAATCGCCAGAAATGTGAGTTCTTTCAAAAGCGAATCTCGTACTGCAGCCACGTCATTGACCAGGAGGGGCTCCATAAGCCACCTGACAAGATCGAAGCTGTTGTGAAAGCTCCCGCTCTGGAAAATGTATCCCAGTTGAGGTCGTTCCTTGGGTTGGTTAACTATTACCACAAGTTTCTTCCAAATTTATCCACGGTGTTACACCCGCTGAACACTCTTTTGCAAATGGGAATACCATGGAAGTGGAGCGATGATTGTAAGCGGGCTTTTCAAAAAAGCAAGGCACTGATCACCTCTAAGGAAGTGTTGGCTCACTTTAACCCAACGCTGCCTATTCGCTTAGCTTGTGATGCTTCTCCATATGGTATCGGGGCAGTGCTCTCACATAAGTTTCCAAATGGCTTGGAAAGGCCAGTCGCGTTTGCATCCAGATCATTGACCTCCGCAGAGCGCAACTATGCTCAGATAGATAGGGAGGCTCTCAGCCTCGTGTGGGGAGTTAAGAAATTTAACCATTACCTGCAAGGCCAAAAGTTTACGCTGCTGACAGATCACCAGCCGTTGGTTTCCATTTTTAACCCTAAGAAGGGTGTTCCGGTTATGACGGCGCAGAGGCTTCAGAGATGGTCCCTTTTCCTAGGGGCACATCAATATGATATCGAATTCAAAGGTACAAAGCAACATGGTAATGCTGATGGGCTGTCGCACCTGCCACTACCTACAGCGGAAGAGGCACCGGCAGTTGACCCTGTCGAGATATTTCACTCGACCATCATCGAATGCTTACCAGTCACCAATGCGGGTATTGAGAGAGAGACCCGAAACGACCCGACACTGTCTCGGGTCTACGATTTGACAGTGAAGGGATGGCCAGCACATGGTGACCCACTGTTACCAGCATTCTCAGCCAGACGAGAACTGCTGTCCGTCTGTCAAGGAACATTGATGTATGGAACAAGGGTGATTATTCCTCCTAAATTAAGGGAGAGAGTTCTGAAGGAATTGCATGAAGGTCACCTGGGGGGAGTCAAGATGAAAAGCCTTGCTAGGGCTTATGTGTGGTGGCCAGGTATCGACAAACAAATAGAGGATCTGACTAAAAGCTGCTCAGGGTGCCAAAAAGTTCAAAACGCACCTCCAATTGCACCGCTGCATCTGTGGGAATGGCCTTCAACCCCATGGCAATGTGTGCATATCGACTTTGCAGGTCCATTCATGGATTCCATGTTTTTGATAGCAGTAGACGCACATTCTAAATGGCCAGAAGTGATTAAGATGTCGACCACTACCTCTGAAAAGACGATCGCAGTTCTAAGAACCATATTTGCAAGGAATGGGTTGCCGGAACAAATATGTTCAGACAACGGACCACAGTTCGTGTCAGAAGAATTCCAGAAATTCATGAAAAAGAATGGGGTGAAACACTATACATCTGCCCCATATCATCCGGCTACAAATGGGTTGGCCGAGAGATTTGTACAAATGTTCTAAAAGGCGATAAAGACCATGAGCGAAGACCATATTCCACTACAACACAAGGTGGACAATTTCCTGATGGCATATCGAAACGCCACGCATGCAGTGACAAATCAAAGCCCTGCCATAATGTTCTATAACAGGAGGTTGCGGTCCCGGTTGGATTTGTTAAAACCCAATGTGCGTAGGGAAGTCGAAAACAAGCAATTCCAGCACATAAATAACAAGGCCACTCGGAGTTTCGAAATAGGACAACCAGTGTTGGCCAGGGACTATAGGAATGATAAATGGCAATCCGGAACAATTCGTGCCCGACAAGGACCCTTGATGTACACGGTAGACGTTGGAGAAAACGTAATACGACATCATGCTGACCAACTCGTGGAATCGAGAACAAGGGTCGACCCCATGTCTACGGCAGAGACACCAGTTGAAGAAGTTATTGAGCCTGTAGCAGCTACCTCAGACTCGAACGTACATGATGATGTTCAATCCATAGGAGATCAAATGGATGAGTCACCCCAGCAACGAGAACCAGAGACCCCTGAAAGGCGTTATCCGGCCCGGATCAGGAGGCCTCCTCAGAGACTGAATCTTTGAACAGTTTTGTGTGAAAGTTGTATATATGTTATCCATGTAATGTTTAAATTGGGGTGTACACTGTTAAGCTAAAAGGGGAGGAATTGTAGTGTATGTAACCTGTACCACCTTAAGAGGATACCTTAAGGTGATGGACTACTTTTTGATGGCTCCTGTACATTGTAGTACCGGTGGTGACCACACCGGTATATAAACCCTGTGGAGCAAAGTGTATTCCAGTTCAGCCCTGACCCTCAATTACTAAAGACCTGTTTAATTATTTCTGTAGTCTGTGTCCAGTTATTCAGCATAACTACATTTGGAAACACAGACTCAACAACCATCACCACCAAGTTCCCTTCCAAGTCACACACCATCCTGACTTGGAAGTATATCGCCGTTCCTTCATTGCCACTGGGTCAAAATCCTGGAACTCCCTCACTAACAGCGCTGTGGGAGTACCTTCACCACACGCACTGCCGCGGTTCAAGAAGGCGGCTCACCACCACCTTCTCAAGGGCAATTAGGGATGGGTAATAAATGCTGGCCTTGCCAGTGACGCCCACATCCCAGGAACAAATAAAAAAAATTCATTGCAATTTCAGTGAATTACAATTAGTTACTGATGGAATCAAATTTCCACCCACCTCTGGTGTCCCCTCTGCAAATTGTTCCCCCACCTTTGGTTTCTCCTTTCCCCCGCCTTCGGTTTCCCATGGTTAGGCATCACATCATGTGATCAACCCTCCAGGAATGCCTCCAACCAGATTTGGCAAACCTAGTGGGAGCTGCCAATCCATGCGTATATTTCTGATCCCCAATGCTGACTTTATTTTGCTACTGCTGATGCAGAGCAGTGGAAGAAGTGCCTTATTATGGTGGTCAAATGGTGGCTCACACCACCTTCTCAAGGGCAATTAGGGATGGGCAATAAATGCTGGCCTTGCCAGTGACACTCACATCCCACAAACGAATAAAAAAAAAGGTGAGATGAGTGGAATAAGGTGAGAGGTTCAAAAGAGGAGAAGGTACCAGAGAAGTATGTCTGAAACCATTGGCTACACCACCAAACTGACTGTTTGTGTTGGGAACGTGGTAGAAAGTATAGCCAGGCAGAGAGGCTTCAGTAAGGGGCAAGGTATCAACCAACAATGAATCAAGTTTCCGTCAAAGCCAGGATGTCAATGCAATCATCTACATTGAGGTCGTAGAGGGTAAACGCTTTTTTTCGCAAGTGAATGGACATTTTGCAGGGAAATGCAGAGGGGCAGTGATTGCTGGCAGAGACTGAGGAGGTAGTGGTAGATGGGGTGAGAAAGACTGGAAGGAGTTTGGGACGATTAGCACCCTGCAAACGCAGTATATGGGAATCCCGTCAACATGCACCTCGTGTGTGATCATGGGCGTAGAACTATATCTGTCAATGTCCACTAACCTAGCAGCAACCACAAAGTCTTCATTCTCAGGCAACCAATGGTGTCACTCATTATTTGAGTGACAAAGAAGATTGCAAGGTTGACCAAGGTTACTATTGCATTCAGGCATTGTGGATTCCAGCTGAGCCTTACAACTAGCCAGGCATTTGCTAAGCACCAGAATCAAAATTGAGCACACCGTAGAAATTCTAAAGTAATGCTTCAGATGCTTTGACATGTCAAGTGATTTTTTTTTATTCGTTCATGGGATGTGGGCATTGCTGGCAAGGCCAGCATTTATTGCCCATCCCATTTGTCCTTGAGAAGGTGGTGGTGAGCCACCTTCTTGAAACGCTACAGTCCGTGTGGTGAAGTTACTCTCACAATGCTGTTAGGGAGGGATTTCCAGGATTTTGACCCAGCGACAATGAACGAACGGCGATATACTTCCAAGTCAGGATGGCGTGTGGCTTGGAGGGGAACTTGGAGGTGGTGGTGTTCCCATGCGCCTGCTGCCCTTGTCCTGTTAGGTGGTAGAGGTCATGGGTTTGTGAGGTGCTGCCGAAGAAGCCTTGGCGAGTTGCTGCAGTGCATCTTGTAGATGGTAAACACTGCAGCCACGGTACACTAGTGGTGGAGGGAGTGAATATTCAAGGTGGTGGATGTGGTGCCAGTCAAGCAGGTAGCTTTGTCTTGGATGGTGTCGAGCTTCTTGAGTGTTGTTGGTGCTGCACTCATCCAGGCAAGTGGAGAGTATTCCATCACACTCCTGACTTGTGCCTTGTAGATGGTGGAAAGGCTTTGGGGAGTCAGGAGGTGAAACACTCACCGCAGAATACCCAGCCTCTGACCTGCCCTTGTTGCCACATACGGCTGGTACAGTTAAGTTTCTGGTCAATGGTGACCCCCAGGATATTGATGGTGGGGGATTTGGTAATGGTAATGCCATTGAATGTCAAGGGGCGGTGGTTAGACCCCTGTTTGTTGGTGATAGTCATTGCCTGGCACTTGTGTGGTGAGAATGTTACCTGCTACTTATCAGCCCAAGCCTGAATGTCATCCAGGTCTTGTTGCATGCGGGCATTGGCTGCTTCATTATCTGAGGAGTTGCGAATGGCACTGAATACCGTGCAGTCATCAGCAAACTACCCACTTCTGATCTTGTGATGGAGAGAAGATCATTGATGAAGCAGCTGAAGATGGTTGGGCCTAGGACACTGCCCTGAGGAACTCCTGCAGCGTTGTGCTGTGGCTGTGATAATTGACCTCCAACCGCCACAACCATCTTCCTTTGTGCTAGGTATGTCTCCAGCCAGTGGAGCATTTTCCCCCTGACTCACATTGACTTCAGTTTTACTAGGGCTCCTTGATGCCACCCACGGTCAAGTGCTGCCTTGATGTCATGGGCAGTCACTCGCACCTCACCTCTCGAATTCAGCTCTTTTGTCCACGTTTGGACCAAGGCTGTAATGAGGTCGGGAGCCAAGCGGTCCTGGCGGAACCCAAACTGGGCATCAGTGAGCAGGTTATTGGTGAATAAGTGCTGCTTGATAGCACTATCGACGACACCTTCCATCACTTTGCGGATGATTGAGAGTAGACTGATGGGCCATAATTGGCCGGATTGGATTTGGCCTGCTTTTTGTGGACAGGACATACCTGGGCAGTTTTCCACATTGTCGGACAGATGCCAGTGTTATAGCTGTACTGGAACAGCTTGGCAAGAGGCGCGGCTAGTTCTGGAGCACAAGTCTTCAGCACAATAGCCGGGCTGTTGTCGGGGCCCACAGCCTTTGCTGTATCCAGTGCGCTCAGCCATTTCTTGATATCACGTGGAGTGAATCGATTTGGCTGAAGACTGGCTTCTGTGGTGGTGGGGACCTCAGGAGGAGGCCGATATGGATCATCCACTCAGCACTTCTGGCTGAAGATGGTTGCAAACGATTCAGATTTATCTTTTGCACTCACTTGCTGGGCTCCACCCTCATTGAGGATGGGGATATTCATGAAGCCTCCTCCCATTAGTTGTTTAATAGTCCACCACCATTCATGACTGGATGTGGCAGGACTGCAGAGCTTTGATCTGATCCGTTGATTGTGGCATTGCTTAGCCCTGTCTATAGCATGCTGCTTCCACTTTTTAACATGCATGTAGTCCTGTGTTGTAACTTCCACAGGTTGGCACCGCATTTTTAGGTACACCTGGTGCTGCTCCGGCATGCTCTTCTACACTCCTTATTGAACCAGGGTTGGTCCTCTGGCTTGATGGTAATGGCAGAGTGAGGGATATGCCAGGCCATGAGGTTACAGATTGTGGTGGAATACAATTCTGCTGCTGCTGATTGCCCACAGCACCTCATGGGTGCCCAGGTTTGAGCTGCTGGATCTGTTCTGAATCTATCCCATTTAGCACGGTGTTAGTGCCACACTACACGATGGAGGGTGACCTCAGTGTGAAGGTGGGACTTTATCTCCACAATGACTGTGCAGTGGTTACTGCTGCCAATGTTGTCATGGACAGATGCATCTGTGACAAGTAGATTGGTGTGGACAAGGTCAATAGGTTTTTCCTTGTTTTGGTCCTCTCACCACCTGTCACAGGCCCAGACTGGAAGCTATGTCCTTCAGCACTCGGACAGCTCAGTCAGTAGTGGTGCTACCAAGCCACTCTTGGTAATGAACATTGAAGGCCCTTACTACTCTCAGCACTTCTTCCAAGTGGTGCTCAACATGGAGGAGTACTGATTCAGCAGCTGAGGGAGGGTGATAGGTGGTAATCAGCAGGAGGTTTCCTCGCCTTTGCTTAACCTGAAGCCATGAGACATCATGGGGTGCGGAGTTAATGTTGATCACTCCCAGGACCACTCCTTCCCGACTTCATTGAGTGTATTAGGGATGGGTTTCTTGAGCAGTATGTAACTGAACTGACCAGGGGGCAAGCAACCTTAGATTTGGTCCTGTGTAATGAGACAGGATTAATTAAAAATGTCCTAGTAAAGGATCCCCTTGGAATGAGTGACCTTAACATGGTTGAATTCCATATTCAATTAGAGGATGAGAAGGTTGGATCTCAAACAAGCGTGCTGAGCTTGAATAAAGGAGACTATGAAGGTATGAGAGCAGAATTGATTAGAGTGGACTGGGAAAATAGATTAAAGGGTAAGATGGTACATGATCAGTGGTGTACATTTAAGGAGTTATTTTACAACTACCAAAAAAGATATATTCCACTGAGGAAAAAAGGGTGTAAAAGAAAAGATAGCCATCCGTGGCTAAGTAAAGTAATTAAGGATAGTATCCGACTAACAACAAGGGCATATAAGGTAGCCAAATCTAGTGGGAGGATAGAAGATTGGGAAGTCTTTAAAAGACAGCAAAAAATAACTAAACGATTGATTAAGAAAGGGAAGATAGATTATGAAAGTAAATTAGCAAAAAATATAAAAACAGATAGCAAAAGTTTCTATAGTTATATAAAAAGAAAAAGGGTGGCTAAAGTAAATGTTGGTCCCTTAGAGGATGAGACCGGGAAATTAATGGTGGGAAACATGGAGATGGCAAAAATGGTGAACAAATATTTTGTATCAGTCTTTACGGTAGAGGACACTAAGAATATCCCAACACTGGACAAACAGGGGGCTCTGGGGGGGGAGGAGCTAAATACGATCAAAATCACTAAGGAAGTGGTACTTGGTAAAATAATGGGACTCAAGGTGGATAAATCCCCTGGACCTGATGGCTTACATCCTAGGGTCTTGAGGGACGTGGCGATAGGGATTGTGGATGCATTGGTAATAATTTTCCAAAACTCCCTGGACTCAGCAAAGGTCCCGGCAGATTGGAAAACTGCTAATGTAACACTCTTATTTAAAAAGGGTAGTAGGCAGAAGGCTGGAAACTATAGGCCTGTTAGCCTAACATCTGTGGTTGGTAAAATGTTAGAGTCCATTATTAAGGACACAGTAACGGGACATTTGGATAAACATCATTTAATAGGACAAAGTCAGCATGGTTTCATGAAGGGGAAGTCATGTTTGACAAATTTGCTTGAGTTCTTTGAGGAAGTAACATACAGGGTGGATAAAGGGGAACCAGTGGACGTAGTGTATTTAGACTTCCAAAAGGCATTTGACAAGGTGCCACACAAAAGATTATTGCTCAAGATAAAAAATCACGGGATTGGGGGTAATATTCTGGCGTGGGTGGAGGATTGGCTCTCTAACAGAAAGCAGAGAGTTGGGATAAATGGTTCATTCTCAGACTGGCAATCAGTAACTAGTGGTGTTCCGCAGGGGTCAGTGCTGGGTCCCCAACTCTTTACAATCTATATTAACGATTTGGAGGAGGGGACTGAGTGTAACATATCAAAGTTTGCAGATGATACAAAGATGGGAGGGAAAGTAGTGAGTGAGGAGGACATAAAAAACCTGCAAAGGGACATAGACAGGCTAAGTAAGTGGGCAGAGATTTGGCAGATGGAATACAATACTGGAAAGTGTGAGGTTATGCACTTTGGCAGGAAAAATCATAGAGCAAGTTATTATCTTAATGGCAAGAAACTGGAAAGTACTGTAGTACAAAGGGATCTGGGGGTCCTGGTGCACGAAACTCAAAAAGTTAGTATGCAGGTGCAGCAAGTGATCAAGAAGGCCAATGGAATGTTGGCTTTTATTGCTAGGGGGATAGAATATAAAAACAGGGAGGTATTGCTGCAGTTGTACAACTGTGAGACCGCACCTGAAATACTGCATACAGTTTTGGTGTCCATACTTAAGAAAAGACATACTTGCTCTCGAGTCAGTACAAAGAAGGTTCACTCGGTTAATCCCGGGGATGAGGGGGTGGTCATATGAGGAGAGGTTGAGTAGATTGGGACTCTACTCATTGGAGTTCAGAAGAATGAGAGGCGATCTTATTGAAACATATAAGATTGTGAAGGGACTTTGTGGTGTATGTGCCTTTAAGAGCAATTGTGGTGTATGTGCCTTTAAGAGCCCCAGGTGTGCGTAATGCCGGTAATTGCCACTTGGGCTATATAAGCCTGTGTATTGTGTATATCCTTTAGAACTCCCCCCCAGACTTGCTTAGTAAATACCTATGAACCAACTCCTGTCTTCAGTGTCTTTATCTACACACGGACACTACAGTGGCGACGAAGTGGAAACGGACTTACCTGCAATTCGGCAGCACCTCAAGCAAATCGATTCCTCCAGCGTCCAGAAGACTCAAGGAAGTAATAGAAACTGTGGTTTCACCAGCTGGCCAAGCTGGTGGCAGGTACTGCGCTAATCCTTCCTGGGCGTCAGGCTGGGGCTCCAGCGTCGGGCTCTACAGCTGAGACAGGCAGCGAAATCGGAGGCAAGCAATAACGGACTGGGAGGGTGCACTCGGGAGACGGCCGGCGCGGCAAGCAGGTCAGCGTTTAGACCTCCGTCGGGAACGAGTCTCCAACAGTGAATAAACGGAAACCACAGTAAAACAGCGTTGTTATCGGTAGCAGCAGCGGGAAAGCGCAGGAAGCGCCATATCGTTGCTACAGAGAGAAAAAAAAAAGCGCGGGAAGCGCCATATCTTTTTTTTGAAATGCCTAAGTCTGGCAATATTGATGCTTTTGATAACGAAACAGAGCCTAACTTTGGCAATATTGATGTTTTTGATAACAAGATAGAGGATTGGACCACATATGTAGAAAGAGTGGAGGTGTTTTGCACCGCAAATGGAATAGAAGATGAAAAAAAAGCTTCAGTGCTTCTGGATCTAATGGGCGCAGAAACATACAAGCTGTTACGCAACTTAATCACTCCAGCCGAACCGATGGACAAGAATTTTGAGGAGATTGTTGATACCGTACACTGCCAATTCGAGGCAGGACTGGCAGATTCTCTGCAAGGCAAATTCATCTGCGATCCCCTAAGTGTAGAAACACAAAAAAAGGTATCTTCTGGAAAAGATTTAACACTGGACAAGGCTTTCAGTGCAATAGGAGCGGCAAAGATACAGCAAAGGCCACAGGACTTCGGCACCCATGAAATGACACGGGGTTTCGAGAGATGTTATCGCTGCGGCAGATCCAACCATGACCAGAGGGATTGCTGGTTCAAAGAAAAAGCATGCAGGCGATGCGGGAAGATGGGACACATTCCACGTGTATGCCGATCTGAAAATAAAAAATCCACTAACGGGAAAAGAATCAATAAGGAAAAGCACAGAAAGGTACAAATGATGACGGACAGTAGCTCCAAAGACCAGAAGAGCGATAGCGACTCCGGGAACAAGAGACTAAGCTCTCTCAAATTACATAATGTAATTGCCAATGAAGATTACCAGACCATTTGGGTTACCCTCATAATAGCAGGGTCCCCAGTTAAAATGGAGCTAGATACAGGATCAGCTCTAACCGTAATAAATCGACGAGATTACGAGAGGCTATTTTCGCATATACCTCTAAAAGACACATCCATTATCTTAAAAACATATACGGGGCAGAAAGTATACCCCAAAGGAAAAATAAAGGTGCCTGTGGTATACAACGGCAAAGAAATACAAAAGTTGTATTTATACATTCTACAAGATGGTGGTCCACCGTTGTTGGGACGTGAATGGATAAGGAAGATACGGTTAGACTGGCACTCCATTCAGGCACTGACGGTGACCAGTAAGGAAAAAAACAATGATGACATCATACCTGAACGATTAAAAGACATCTTGGCCAACGCCAAAGAAGTGTTTCAAGAGAAACTAGGAACCTTGAAAGGCATCACCGCCTCAATAAAAGTGGAAGATGCAGCAATTCCAAAATTTTTTAAGGCAAGACCGGTGCCATACGCAATACGTCCGGCAGTCGAGGCAGAGCTGGAGAATTTGGAAAAGGCAGGCGTATTATCCAAAATAGATTGGAGCGAATGGGCAACACCCATCATTCCAGTCATGAAAAAAGCATTGAAAAATAACTCTGAGGAACAGAGAAAAATTCGCATCTGTGGGGACTTTAAGGTGACTGTAAACCCGGTCCTTCACATGGTACAGTATCCTCTTCCGAGGATAGAAGATATTTTCGCCTCACTATCCGGAGGAAAACGTTTCACAAAAATTGACTTGGCACAGGCATATCTACAGATGGAGGTTGAGGAGACCTCTAAAAAGTTTCTCACAATAAACACACACAAAGGCCTGTACCAGTACAATCGACTGGTTTTTGGAGTAGCATCAGCTCCAGCTATCTGGCAAAGAGCTATGGAGCAAGTCCAGCAAGGGATTCCGGGATAACAAAAGAAAATGCTGGAAAAACTCAGCAAGTCAGGCAACATCCGTGGAGAGAAATTTGAGTTGACGTTTCGGGTTTGACCCTTCTTCAAAACTGGAGAGAAAAGGAACTAGATTGAAGGCAGGGCTGCGATCGGAAAGTAATGAAGATGAACAAGGTTGAAGAGCCAAACGGAGATCCCGTCGCAGAGAAGAGCAGAACTTCTTCAAGGTAGGCATTCCTAGAAGAGGTGTGGCAGTGAACCAAACACTAGTACGATAGCAAAATACTGCAGATGTTGGAAATCCGAAATAACAAAAGAAAATGCTGGAAAAACTCAGCAAGTCAGGCAACATCCGTGGAGAGAAATTTGAGTTGACGTTTCGGGTTCAGTGTTACCTAGACGACATCCTTATAACAGGAGAAAACGACAACGAGCACCTTGCCAATTTGGAGCAGGTGCTCACTAGGCTGAAAGAACGGGGCCTACGAGCAAATCGCCCCAAGTGCGAATTTTTCCAAAATCAGATATCATATTGTGGCCACATAATTAATAAGGAAGGGTTGCATAAGTCACCTGAAAAAAATGAAGCAGTTATAAAAGCCCCAGCACCTGAAAATGTTTCACAATTGAGGTCGTTCCTGGGATTAATAAATTACTATCATAAATTTTTACCGAACTTATCAACTATTCTACACCCTCTTAATGATCTTCTACACACAGGAATGATTTGGAAATGGAACGAAGACTGTAAACGTGCCTTCCATAAATGTAAAGACTTAAAATATGATGTACTAGTTAGCTAGAAGGGGAGGAATTGTGGTGTATGTGCCTTTAAGAGCCCCAGGTGTGCGTAATGCCGGTAATTGCCACTTGGGTTATATAAGCCTGTGTATTGTGTATATCCTTCAGAACCACCCCCCAGACTTGCTTAGTAAATACCTATGAACCAACTCCTGTCTTCAGTGTCTTTATCTACACACGGACACTACAGACTTGATCGGGTGGATGCAGTGAGGATGTTCCCAATGATGGGTGAAACTAGAACTAGGGGGCATAATCTTAGAATAAGGGGCTGTTCTTTCAAAACTGAGATGAGGAGAAACTTCTTCACTCAGAGGGTGGTAGGTTTGTGGAATTTGCTGCCCCAGAAAGCTGTGGAAGCTACATCATTAAATAAATTTAAAACAGAAATAGATAGTTTCCTAGAAGTAAAGGGAATTAAGGGTTATGGGGAGTGGGCAGGAAATTGGACATGAGTCTAGGTTTGGAATGGTCATGGCCCTGTGGGTAGTGGAGCGGGCCCAGGGGCCATGTAGCCTGGTTCTGCTCCTACTTCTTGTGTTCTAATTCTGTGTTAGGTTTCAGGAGATGGTTTTATTCCTATTCCTGGCTGGGGTGGAGATCGCCTTTACAGAAGGTAAGTACTGTAGAAAATATAGGGACAGAGTGATCTGCTGGACGAGTTTCGATCGCCTAGATGGGTCGGAGAGGAATTTCCCAGATTTTTTCTCCCAAATTGGCCATTGGGTGTTTTTATCTGGTTTTTTGCCTCTCCTGGGAGATCACATGGGTTCGGGTGGGATGGAGAGTGATAGAAGATTTGAGGTTAGGATCAGATCAGCCATGATCTTATTGAATGGTGGAGCAGGCTCGAGGGGCCGATTGGCCTACTCCTGCTCCTATTTCTTATGTTCTTATGTTCTTATGTATACCTCTGTGCCGCCACCCCTGGTGGGTCTGTCCTGCCGGTGGGACAAGATATACCCATGATGGATGGTGATGGAGGAGTTTGGGGCATTGGCTGAAAGGTATGATTCTGTGAGTATGAATATGTCAGGCTGTTGCTTGACTAGTCTGTGGGACAGCTCTTCCAATTTTGGCACAAGTAGCCAGATGTTGGTGAGGACGACTTTGCAGGGTCGACTGGGCTGGGTCTGCCATTGTCGTGCCCATAGCCGGTGCCAAGGTTGATGCCGGGTGATCCGTTCGGTTTCATTTTTATTATTTTGTTTCATAGCGGTTTGTTGCAACGAGTGGCTTGCTCGGCCATTTCAGAGGGCAGTTAAGAGTCAACCACATTGCTATGGGCCTGGAGTCACATATAGGCCAGACCAGGTAGGGATGGCAGGTTTCCTTCCGTAATGGACATTAGTGAATCAGATGGGTTTTTACAACAATCCAATAGTTTCATGGTCACCATTGTATTCAGCAATACAGTCCTGTGAAAGTCTCGTGCTTCATTCTGGTGTGCTACATGCTACATAATTTTGACCAACAGTGTGGTATCTACATGGAGCCATTCCATGAGGAGCACAACCCAATACAACCAGGAGAAAATCTCCACAAAGACATTGTGGTTGGGGGAGGCAGTTGAATTTCTTTTATTTATATCTATCTGCAAGTATATGCAAGAAAACACAAAGTACGTCAGTGAAAGAGTTAACTTAAATAATGGCCATCCTGGATGAACTGTACCATCAAGGAGGGGTGCAAGGAAGAGTGTTCTCGATAAAAAGTCTTGAATTAGATCTGATGGGGTGGAAATTGGTTATAGTCCATTTTTGGGTTCATAATCACAGATGCGGAACAGCTGGCTTTATATTCTGCTGCTGCACCAAGTCTCTGCTGCTCCCACAACTCTTTTCCACACCCCCCCACCCCCCATCTGCCAACCATTCAGAGTGCACTTCGTGTCTTAGATCCCACCTCCTTAAATTTGCCACTCCACCCCAGTGTATTTGAGGAGTTACAAGCTGTATTTTCACAGCCTGCTCACCTCTTCGTACTTAAGCTCTCTGACCCCGCAACTTACAGCGGGGTTTGCGCTGTGATATCATAGGGGGTGGGCAGAGGTCCTGCCCCACCTCACTTCCTGTGGGTCAATGGCATTATCTGAATTTCAGGTCCAATATTTCTAGCAGAAAAAAAAGCAATAAGAAATATTTTGTAAAGGTAACACTACCACAATATATGTAGTCCTGAGTGTACCCAGCTTTCACTGTTAGAGTACATTGCTAATGATATTGCAATTAATATAATATACCAATGAGACTAAGAAAAATATCAGTTTCATTATTTGTTTGTTTTGCAATTTTTACTTCTCTTATTATTTTTGCACGCTCTCTTCAGCCCCAACACTCCACATTGTTCTAGTCTGTAACCAGGCACTAGGTACTCAGAAGTGCCCTGTGGTGACATGACCATTGATTGCCCCCACCACCACCTCCACCCTCAACACATCAATCTGCATAGCTGAAATCAAAACACTAGCTGCATATCCCTGCTAAGAATAAAAAGAGAACCTAAGTATTTTTGTAACTAATCTATGATAGCATTTAAAAAAAGAGTTGCACAAAAGATTTATAGCATATACAAATTTATAAATGATCTTTCAGCTGTAAATGGAAAACAAAATACATTAATCAATTCAAAATTAAATTTAATCATCACATAATAAACATAACAAGCAAATGGCATGGAGTTGCAGGGACATTAGATCCCACAGCAGCTGGCAATCCTAAACCAGACCTGATTTCCATAGCAACACTTCAATACTGAAATAAACCTGATAACACAAATTGCACCCCAAGGGAGGCGTGGCTTCCACTGAATGCTCCAATTTTAGTTGTTGTTTTGATTTTACTTGGCTATGAATAATATTCTAATACTCTGTGGATGCACTTATTTTGGTTGGGGAATGGGAATAATTTAGTACTTTTGTCCTTTCATTCTTTCAGATCACCAAACACTATTTCCAAGGTGAGAAAGCAACCAGTTGCCAAGCTTCTGCTAATGCCACTTATCTGTTGACCACAAGGAGGCGGTCCAAGGTGTCTTGCCCTCTGATTTTCTATCCTTCTTTCTAAGATCCTACTTGGCATTTCCCCCTGACAGCACAGCTGCTTCTGGCTTTGTATAATGGATAGGATGTGGGGTTTGAAGCTCAGCTCAGGGACCAGCAGGATACTAAGGTTGCACACCAGTGGGTTGTGCTTGAGTGGACAGTAAATAGAAGGTAATGGGATTGCACAATTTCTGGTGTGGCTGAACAGTATAGCTTCAATACGGCCAATGTTGAGATGGAAAACATTTTGTTTCATCCAAAACTAGATGTCAGATACCCTGCTGGCCAAAGGAAACAGTCTGGAGTCCACCTGATAAGCAAGACAGAAGTCCAGAACTTGGTTGGGGAACAGAAGATCAAAAAAAAAGGGGCTAGCTTAGTGGCCAGAGGAGACATGTTCTAATTGATGGCTGTAATGTTGATCCAGGGTTTGAGTTAAGGTAATAGAATGAGTGAGTGCCTTTTCCAGTTGTCCCATGTTGGTTAATGGTTCAAGGTGCCCTTTGTCTAGTTACGTCTGGGCGCCAGTGATCTGGGATGGCTGAGAGGTTGGGGTCTGGGGCTGCTCAGCTCTGGTGGTTTGGAATATTTTAAACTAAAATTGGGTAGCATGTAAAATATATATATAAATTCACATTGCTAACTGATTGTTAACTCTGGTGTTCACAGGATTCATGCATTCACTAGAATAGATAATCTGTCGAAACATAGCTCGCTCAATCCATTTCAATGCAATGCCAGTACAATATCACTATAAGTTCTGTGTAACCAGCAAGAGCTTGGTTTATGTTGATGAGCACAACCCAGTTCCAAATTAGAACAATCAAATAAAGGTTTATTGCAATCCTTCCACAACCTAATAGTTATCCTTGAAACCATTCCAGTCTTCTATTCAGCTTGGTTCTGACTAGATTTTAAAGGGACAGTAATATAATATAATGTAATTCTGTTCTTTCACATACAAATTTACTTCCATGGCTTAATTATCATTAGTACCTTATGTTTCCCATTTCTACAATCTACATTTTTTCTAGTGTAATATATTACAGTTGCTTTTGCATGCAGGGTAATGGACTGCAACATGATTATGCCAAATTAACATGTACTGCTGAATAAAAGATCCTCCCCATAGTGCCAATGACAGGTGACTACTCTAGACTAGTTTGAAGGATATAGAGAAGCCTATTTCGTTAGGGGATTTGATTGTCAAGGCAATATGTTGTATTTGAATATATATAAGTATAAATCCTTCTTTAAAATTTTAGTTAGTTAAGCAGTGTCTAAGATTATAATTTTAATTACCTAACAAATAGCCAAGAACTTGTCAAAACCATGTTGCCCAACTTATGGTTAACAATAACAAATAAACTCAGATTGCAACACAAATGAGACCAATTTAGTGGCTTTAAGAGGGCTAACTTTACAAATATGGCTGAAGCTCTGTCAAAAATTGACTGGGCAACCCTATTACATAGGCAATCAAGTACTAAAGACAAATGGGTTCTATTTAAGACCATTATCAAACTGAATGAAGCCATGTATGTCCCAATGGTTAAAAGGGCAGATGGAAAAACAAAACCATTATGGTTGATAAGGAATGTGCAGAGGCAAATTCGATTGAAACAGAAGGTATTCTACACACTTGGGTTCTTTCTCTGGTTTATTGCCTGTCCCAGGAGATTAGATGGCTGTGGGGGTGATGGGAAATGGAGGGGAGATGTTTAGTCATGATGCTTCAGCCAGCATGGTGTGGGGCAGTCTTGATGGACCAGCTGGTCTTTTCCTCCCCGCCACTTTTGTATGTTCATATGTTTTGGATCAAAATGCCAGTGGTCAAGAAAGACAGGGGGAGAAATTGGTTTCGGTTGCACCCGTTTTTTGGGCACAAAATTTACACTGGGGGACCAAATTCTGGGCATAATTTATAACACCCGATTTCTCTCTCTTGGCAGCCAGTGAGTTCCGAGTGCCTGGGGCACCCCCCTTAAAACAGGTGTTAAGTCCTTTGAATATGCTAATAAGGGGCCTAACACCTGTTTTAGGACTGCCCTCCCAAACTCGCCAAATATTGAGAGAAGCATGTGCTGTAAGTTCTCCGCTCAGTTATCCGGGTGTACAGCAGCTTAACCAGCATTCCTTAAAATGACAGCTTGAGGCTGCAGAAGAACAGGTTAAGTTTCTTAGATTTTATCTACCTCAATGCGGAGCCAGGAGGAGCAGGAAACTGTGGGCCGCTGCCGACTCATGCTCAACCCCCGCCCATTTGTCCCTCTTCTCCAGGGCTTAACTGTTGGCCAGCTCAGCACCTGAACCTGCTGATTTTGAGAAGACTCCAACTGGCGAGCTACATCAATTAGTGTCTGTAACTGCCCAGTTTTATGAAAGTGAGGTCTGAAGGCCCAATTTGGAGCAAGCACTGGACTCAGGCGCTCCAGATACGCTTCCCACTTCATGCTGGTTCTCGTTGCAAAACCAATTTCTCGGCCAAAACTTTTGAGCTTTTAAGTAAAAAGAAAAGAAAGCAAGTAACTGAGAAACTTCATTGGAAGTCAATGGGACTTCCTTTTGCAATGATACAAACAACAACAACAACTTGTATTTATATAGACACAAATAAACCACAAATATTGCTATTGGATTTGATTGTAAAGTTAAAAATCAATTGCTTGCATATTAACATAGAAACATAGACATATTATCGGTTTTATGCTGTTGTTTTATCATCTCCAAGCCTGCAAGCAATTTTTCTTGTAAATTTATCTACCTTATATTCTACTGATTACACCTACGTCACCAGTTATTATGCCCCAGAAGCAATTTTGCTCTGCAAATAATGTGGTTATAGCACATTACAACTTTTAAGTTGCTGATGAATGAATTACTTATTAGCATAAAGAACTTTAAATTTTCTTTCCTTTTTTGTAAAGCTATAATTGTTACATGGTAAAAAAGATAAAGCAGTCTTTAGAGGTGATGGGCTGGATTTTCAGGCATCCCACATGAGGGAAGCAGCCTAAAAATGGAGTGGAAGAACTTACAGCTCCGTGGCGATTTTGTTGGGGTCCTCCGAGTAGGTCCCCCAAGTGGCTGCCTGAAAAGGGGAGCAAGCTGTTTGAAATGTTTAAGGTATCAAAGGACTCTGTAACATTTGCATACTGAATTATCATTGGCCTGCAGGCATCTGTAAGGAATACCTATTATATTCACATGTGATCACATGCTGAGTTGTCAATGGCCTGCAGGCATCTGTAAGGACTGCTATTGTTTAGAAGGCCTAGGGGTCCTAACTCCATCATGTCCACACGGTGCTGTACTGTTGAGAGAAAGCTTACAGACCTGATGCTTCATTAAAAAAGTTTAAACTGTAATACTGCGTTGTCCTGCAATTTATTATTTTTGTACAAAGTGTGCAAAACAAGACATGGGCCCCGATTTTTGGGCAGCTGTCGGGCGGCTTTTCATGCGGCCGTGGTCCGAAAATCACGGAAAAAGCGGGTCGGGACCCCCCCCCCCCGCCTGATTCCCCGCCCCGTCCGACTTTCGGACTGCCGTTTTCACGCGCCCCGCTTCAGTCCCGCCCGCCGCTGGCGGGACTGGTCGTCGGAGCACTAACAAGCAATTATCTGCTTGTTGAAGTGGATTTTCCCATGCCGTTGCAACTTTGGGGCTTTCCCCACCTGAAACCCGCCTGCGAGGAACTCCGCCGATGAGAGCTGGCGTGAAAACAGCTGGCTTGCTTGCTTGCAGCAGTAGGTCGCTGAGGGCTGAAGATATTTAAAGAGGCAGCATTTGCAGGCTGCAGGACCTTGTTGATCAAGGCTTGGGGGAACTATTTGAAGCCTTAGGAGCAGCTGCAGAAAGTTGGAGCCTCACACACTTCTTCAGTGTGAGCTCCTGGGAAGCCCCTCTCACCACCCTAACTCAGGACCTCCTCAACCGAGGCATCTGCTAGAAGCATGGGAGGCCTTTGGCACCTTCCCTTCCTGGCATTAGAGGATCTCCAACAGCAGAGGTGGCAGCAGCAGAACCAGGAACAGCAGGATGATTACCAGGAGCACCAGGCTGCTGCTCACTCACCTGAAGCTGCACAAGCCAGAAGGGGCCAGCGCTTGGAAGTGGCTTGAGAGCACCTTGCTGCGCTTTAGGGGGCCAGTGGGACCCGTTTCTGCACTGGCAGTCCTACTCAGAAGGACTTCCATGAAGATCTGGTTTCTCTGTTCAACAGATGGCCAACGCTCCTCAAGAGATGTCATTCTCTTATGAGCACTCACCATGTTTTCCGTATGCTGGCGAGTTATCTCCTCCATGGAGGTTGCCAACCTTTCCATGGTGCTGCGTTCATGCACCAATGACTCCACAAAGGCTCTGCTCATGGTCGCTATGGACTCCTCCATTCGCTCCACACTCGCAGCGACCCTGGAGACAAAACCTGCCAGAGACTCCTGCATCTGTGCATGGAGATCCATCACCTCTTCTCTTGCGGATGGACCCAGAGGCAGAGGGTCGAGGTGCAGCGCAGCTGAGCTGAGCTGGCAGAGCCCTGCGCCCTCCGACGAGGACTCTCCACTGCTATCCCTGTCTCCAGAATCTGCTGAGGCTCACATGTCAGCTGTGAAACACCAGGTGACAACACTACTCTATGTCCCAAAGGTCCCCCCGAGGTGTGAGTGTCTGCGCTGGTGCTGGGTGCGCTTACTTCTGCTGACGCTGCACCCTCAGAGGTTGGAGCTTCCTCTGAGGAGCCTGGCTGCACAGCCTCTTCCTCCTCCACAGTGAGGACGGGGGCTCTGGATGGTACTGTGGGGGAGTAAAGGAAGGAGTTAGAGATATAATGCCAAGGTTCCTCTGGTGACTCCCAGCGAGTTGGCATCTGCTGACACCTGCATCCATGCAGCATTGGTCTCAGTGGGAGGCCTCTTCCTCCCTGACCTAGGGAAGAGGACCTCCCTGTGGGCCCTAACCCCATCCAATAATGCCTGCAGTGAAGCCTCGTCGAATTTGAAGGCAGCTCGGGGTCTGGCACTGGCCACAGCTGCTGCAGGCTCCTTATGCCATCCTGTATGGTTCATTTGGAAGCCTTCAGAGGATGCAGTGCTTGCCATGGACCTTGAAAGCACCACGAATGATGACATCATACTGTGGGGATTCCTGACTCGATTTAGACAATTAGCAAGGCTTCCCACATGCTGGGAATTAATTGGCCAATTGAGGGAAAATTGCGTGGGGCTGGCTGACACTTTTTTATGTGTGTCAGAAACCCCACATTCGGGGAAATCCGACCATTTCCCACACAAGCCGAAAATCGGGCCCATGGGGGTCAATTTTCTGGCCGCCGTCGCGCGGCTTTTCAGGCGGCCGGGGGCCAAAAATCGGCCAAAAAGCAGCCCCGCTTCAGTCCCGTCCACCACTGGCGGGACTGGTCGTCAGCACACTAATTACAAATAATCAGCTTGTTGAAGTTGATTTTCCGGGGCCGTTGCGACTTTGGGGCTTTCCCCACGTGAAACCCGCCTGCGGGGAACCCCGCTGCTGAGACCTGGCGTGAAGCTGCCGGCTTGCTTGCTGTCAGCTGCAGGTCAGGTAAAGCTGCGATTTAAAGGGACAGCACTTGTATGGTGAAGGACCTTGTTGTTGCAGGTTTGGGGCTACTTCTTCAAGGCTTGGGCACAGCTGTGGAAGGTTGGAGCCTCACACACTTCTCCAATGCGATCTCCTGGGAAGCTCCTTTCGCCACCCTCACTCAGCGCTTCCTCAGCGGAGGCATCTACAAGAAGCATGGGATGCCTTTTTTTCCTTCCCTTCTTGCCATTAGAGGATCTCCAGCAGCAGAGGCGGCAGCAGCAGAACCAGGAACAGCATGATGAGCACCAGGAGCACCAGGCTGCTGCTCACTCACTTGACACTGCACAGACCAGAAGGGGCCAGTGCTTGAAAGTGGCTTGAGAGCACCTTGCTGCGCTTTAGGGGGCCATGGGGACCAGTATCTGCACTGGCAGTCCTACTCAGAAGGACTTCCATGAGGATCTGGTTTCTCTGTTCAACAGATGGCCAACGCTCCTCAAGAGATGTCATTCTCTTATGTGCACTCACCATGTTTTCCGTACCCTGGCGCGTTATCTCCTCCATGGAGGTTGCCAACCTTTCCATGGTGATGCGTTCATGCACCAATGACTCCACAAAGGCTCTGCTCATGGTCGCTATGGACTCCTCCATTCACTCCACACTCGCAGCGACCCTGGAGACAAAACCTGCCAGAGACTCCTGCATCTGTGCATGGAGATCCATCACCTCTTCTCTTGCGGATGGACCCAGAGGCAGAGGGTCGACATGCAGCGCAGCTGAGCTGAGCTGGCAGCGTCCTGCGCCCTCCGACGAGGACTCTCCACTGCTGTCCCTGTCTCCAGAATCTGCTGAGGCTCGCTTGTGAGCTGTGAAACACCAGGTGACAACACTACTCTATGTCCCGTAGGTCCCCCCAAGGTGTGTGAGTGTCTGTGCTGGTGCTGAGTGCGCTTACTTCTGCTGACGCTGTGCCCTCAGAGGTTGGAGCTTCCTCTGTGGAGTCTGGCTGCACAGCCTCTTCCTCCTCCACAGTGAGGACGGGGGCTCTGGATGGTACTGTGGGGGAGTAAAGGAAGGAGTTAGAGATGTAATGCCAAGGTGCTTCTGGTGACTCCCAGCGAGTTGGCATCTGCTGACACCTGCATCCATGCAGCATTGGTCTCAGTGGGAGGCCTCTTCCTCCCTGACCTAGGGAAGAGGACCTCCCTGTGGGCCCTAACCCCATCCAATAATGCCTGCAGTGAAGCCTCGTCGATTTTGAAGCCAGCTCGGGGTCTGGCACTGGCCACAGCTGCTGCAGGCTCCTCTGCCATCCTGTATGGTTCATTTGGAAGCCTTTAGAGGATACAGTGCTTGCTATGGACCTTGAAAGCACCACAAATGATGACATCATACTGTGGGGATTTCTGACTCGAATTGGACAATTAGCAAGGCTTCCCACATGCTGGGAATTAATTGGCCAATTGAGGGAAAATTGCATGGAGCTGGCTGACACTTTTTTATGTGTGTCAGAAACCCCACATTCGGGGAAATCCGACCGTTTCCCACACAAGCCGAAAATCGGAGCCATGGTCTCTCACCGCAGATGAAGCAAAGGTACTGAAAAGTTATTTTGACTGTTTTGAAGCATATGTGATGCCCAAGACAAATACGATATTCGCTAGGTACAAGTTTCAAGAGAAAGTACAAGGAGCTAGTGAGTCGTTTGAACAGTTCGTGACTGAGTTAAAACTGCTGGTAAAAGACTGTGCATATGCAGATAAAGATGAGATGGTCAGAGACCGCATCGTGTTTGGAATACATTCAGCTAAAGTGAGAGAGAAACTTTTGAATGTTGGGTCCGGGCTAACGCTGGACAAAGCTATAGACATAGCTAGATCGCATGAGATAGCCCAAGCACAGTTGAAAACCATAACCGGTGCCACGAGCAGCTCGAGTGAACAGACAGTGCACGCAGTTAATAGATACACACCAAAGAACACTGCCCAGAGAGCGTGTTTCAGAACAGAAAGAACAGTGAGAGTTCTAAAAATGGACAATACAGACATAAAACGCTTCAAAAACTGTGGATATTGTGGAAACAACTAGCATGGAGAAAAGGAGTACTGCCCTGCCAAAGGAAGGCAATGTACTAAATGTGGTAAACGGAACCACTTTGCTAAAGTTTGCAAGACTGTTTTCGGAAGAGCAGTACACACAGTGAGTGACAGCCAAATGCCAGATAGAGAGCCAAATGCAGAGGAACTGTTTATTGATTCTGTGTCACAGAAAAAACAGATTTCAGAGACTGAGCAAGCTTTTGCCGATATTGAGATAGGAAAACAGGGCAAAGAGCTTAAGTTTAAACTAGACACTGGATCTCAGGTTAATGTAATTCCTCTGAGTGAGTATCACAGCTTGAAGGATGAGTGTGAGCTACAGCCCACCTCACGCAGACTGACCGGCTATGGGGGTGAGCAGCTCATTGTAAAAGGCACATGCGTGATGAAATGCAAGTACAAAGAAAGCAACACAAGAACATAAGAACATAAGAAATAGGAGCAGGAGTAGGCCAATCGGCCCCTCGAGCCTGCTCCGCCATTCAATAAGATCATGGCTGATCTGATCCTAACCGCCAATCTACTATCACAGAACCATCTCCTGAATCTAACAGAATTAGACACACGAAATAGGAGCAGGATCAGGCTACATGGCCCCTGGGCCTGCTCCGCTACCCACAGGGCCATGACCGATCCGAACCTAGACTCATGTCCAAATTCCTGCCCGCTCCCCATAACCCTTTATTCCCTTTAATTCTAGGAAACTGTCTATTTCTGTTTTAAATTTATGTAATGATGTAGCTTCTACAGCTTTTTGGGGCAGCATATTCCATGGACCTACCACCCTCTGAGTGAAGTAGCTCCTCCTCATCTCAGTTTGGAAAGAGCAGCCCCTTATTCTAAGACTATGCCCCCAGTTCTAGTTTCACCCATCATCGGGAACATCCTCCCCGCATCCACCCGATCCAACCCCTTCACAATCTTATATGTTTCAATAAGATCGCCTCTCATTCTTCTGAACTCCAATGAGTAGAGTCCCAATCTACTCAACCTCTCCTCATATGTTCATCCCCGGGATTAACCGAGTGAACCTTCTTTGTACTGACTCGAGAGCAAGTATGTCTTTTCTTAAGATTGGACACCAAAACTGTATGCAGTATTCCAGGTGCGGTCTCACCAATACCTTGTACAACTGAAGCAATACCTCCCTATTTTTATATTCTATCCCCCTAGCAATGAAAGCCAACACTCCATTGGCCTTCTTAATCACTTGCTGCACCTGCATACTAACCTTTTGAGTTTCGTGCACCAGGACCCCCAGATCCCTTTGTACTTCAGTACTTTACAGTTTCTTGCCATTAAGATAATAACTTGCTCTACGATTTTTCCTGCCAAAGTGCATAACCTCACACTTTCCCGTATTGTATTCCATCTGCCAAATCTCTGCCCACTTACTTAGCCTGTCTATGTCCCCTTGCAGGTTTTTTATGTCCTCCTCACTCACTACTTTCCCTCCCATCTTAGTATCATCTGCAAACTTTGATATGTTACACTCGGTCCCCTCCTCCAAATCGTTAATATAGATTGTAAAGAGTTGGGGACCCAGCACTGACCCCTGTGGAACACCACTAGTTACTGATTGCCAGTCTGAGAATGAACCATTTATCCCAACTCTCTGCCTTCTGTTAGATAGCCAATCCTCTATCCATGCCAGAATATTACCCCCAATCCCGTGATTTTTTATCTTAAGCAATAATCTTTTGTGTGGCACCTTGTCAAATGCCTTTTGGAAGTCTAAATACACTACGTCCACTGGTTCCCCTTTATCCACCCTATATGTTACTTCCTCAAAGAACTCCAACAAATTTGTCAAACATGACTTCCCCTTCATAAAACCATGCTGACTTTGTCCTATTAAATTATGATTATCCAAATGTCCTGTTACTGTCTCCTTAATAATGGACTCCAATATTTTACCTACCACAGATGTTAGGCTAACCGGTCTATAGTTTCCAGCCTTCTGTCTACTACCCTTTTTAAATAAGAGTGTTACATTAGCAGTTTTCCAATCTGCCGGGACCTTTGCTGAGTCCAGGGAGTTTTGGAAAATTATGACCAATGCATCCACAATCCCTACCGCTACTTCCCTCAAGACCCTAGGATGTAAGCCATCAGGTCCAGGTGATTTATCCGCCTTGAGTCCCATTATTTTACCGAGTACCACTTCCTTAGTGATTTTGATCATGTTTAGCTCCTCCCCCCCCCTACAGCCCCCTGTTTGTCCAGTGTTGGGATATTCTTAGTGTCCTCTACTGTAAAGACTGATACAAAATATTCATTCAGTGTTTTTGCCATCTCCATATTTCCCACCATTAATTTCCCGGTCTCATCCTCTAAGGGACCAACATTTACTTTAGCCACCCTTTCTCTTTTTATATAACTATAAAAACTCTTACTATCTGTTTTTATATTTTTTGCTAATTTACTTTCATAATCTATCTTCCCTTTCTTAATCAATCTTTTTGTTATTTTTTGCTGTCTTTTAAAGTTTTCCCAATCCTCTATCCTCCCACTAGATTTGGCTACCTTATATGCCCTTGTTTTTAGTCGAATACTATCTTTAATTTCTTTACTTAGCCACGGATGGCTGTCTTTTCTTTTACACCCTTTTCTTCTCAGTGGAATATATATTTTTTGGAATTTGTAAAATAACTCCTTAAATGTACACCACTGATCATGTATCGTCTACCCTTTAATCTATTTTCCCAATCCACTCTACTCAATTCCGCTCTCATACCTTCATAGTCTCCTTTATTCAAGCTTAGCACGCTTGTTTGAGATCCAACCTTCTCACCCTCTAATTGAATATGGAATTCAACCATGTTATGGTCACTCATTCCAAGGGGATCCTTTACTAGGACATTTTTAATTAATCCTGTCTCGTTACACACAACCAGATCTAAGGTTGTTTGCCCCCTGGTCGGTTCAGTTACATACTGCTCAAGAAACCCATCCCTAATACACTCAATGAACTCATCCTCAAGGCAGCCCTGCCCAATTTGATTTGTCCAATTAATATGATAGTTAAAATCCCCCATAATTATAAATGTTCCCTTATTACAAGCCTCAACTATTTCCTGATTGATACTCCATCCAACAGAGTTGCAACTGTTCGGAGGCCTATAGACTACGCCCACTGGTGTTTTTTTCCC
This sequence comes from Somniosus microcephalus, assembly GCF_052327205.1. Classification (NCBI taxonomy): domain Eukaryota; kingdom Metazoa; phylum Chordata; class Chondrichthyes; order Squaliformes; family Somniosidae; genus Somniosus; species Somniosus microcephalus. The sequence goes on along the minus strand of NC_140990.1, from coordinate 281,917,813 downwards.
CTTATTATTCCTTACCTCCACCCAAACATGATGCTGGACTTTTACATTTTTGACTCTCGAGCACCGCCAGTGTTAGCTCGAAAGGCATGTTTAGACATGGACCTCGTCAAGCTAGTGCTATCATTGACAGCACCAGTTGATAAGCAGACAGTCATCGAGGAGTTTGCTGACGTCTTCAAAGGAATCGGACTATTGCCAGGTGAATGCACTATTTACCTTGACCCAGTAGCAATCCCTGTGGTTTGCCCACCGAGAAGGATACCTCTTGCTCTACGTAGTCGTCTGAAGGAGGAGCTGCAGAGCATGGAGAATACAGAAATCATCGTCCGGGAAACAGAACCGACAGAGTGGGTCAACGCGTTAGTAGTGGTTCAGAAACCACGTACAGGCAAGCTTAGAGTCTGTCTCGACCCCAGAGATTTGAACAAGGCTATCAAACACCCTCACTACCCTCTACCAACGCTAGATGACATCACACCCAAGCTAGTGGGAGCACGTTACTTCAGTGTAATGGACGCACGATCAGGATACTGGAATATCAAGCTCACGGAAGAGTCATCTAAGCTAACAACCTTCAACACACCATTTGGATGCTACCGATTTCTGCGTTTACCATTTGGTCTTATCTCAGCTCAGGATGAATTCCAGCGGAGGATCGACGAAACCTATGAAGGCCTCGACGGAGTAGTCGCAATCGTAGACGACATCCTCATCTATGGCAGGAATAGAGAGGAACATGACAGGAACCTCCGTGCGATGCTACAAAGATCACGGGAGAAAGGTATCCGGCTCAACCCCGAGAAAAGCATAATCGGATCCACCGAGATCAGTTATTTCGGGCATCGCCTCTCAACTGATGGCATTAAGCCATATCCAGAGAAAATCTCCGCCATCAAGAAGATGGAGCCGCCGAAGAACCGCGCAGAGCTAGAGACAGTACTAGGCATGGTTAACTACTTAGCCAAGTTTGCCCCGAGCCTCTCCGAAATCAACGCACCCATGCGTCAGTTGCTCAAACAATCCAATGAGTTCTTGTGGGACAAACAACATGACACAGCATTTCAGAAAATGAAAGACCTAATCACCAGAGAACCAGGACCAGTTCTTGCCTACTTTGACCCCAACAAAGAGCTCAGACTACAAGTTGACGCATCAAAGTACGGACTAGGCGCAGTATTACTGCAAGAAGGAAAGCCCATCGGCTACGCTTCCAGATCTCTCTCAGACAGTGAAATCAACTATGCTCAAATCGAGAAAGAGCTATATGCAATTCTGTTCAGATGTAAGCGTTTCCACCAGTACGTCTATGGCCGACAAGTCATTGTGGAAATCGACCACAAGCCCCTCGAGTCAATCCTGAGGAAACCACTAGCCGCAGCCCCACCAAGGCTACAGAGAATGATTCTTCAGCTACAGAAGTATGACCACAATCATTCACCGTCCAGGCAAAGACATTCCTGTCGCAGGCACGCTCTCCAGAAAGTCTCTTAGCTACCAGGACAGCAGCCTCAATGAAGGCATGGATGTGCAGGTGCACATGGTGTGCAACAGCTTACCTGTGAGTGACTCAAAACTGAAGGAGATCTGAGCAGAAACAGAGAAAGATGCACAACTCACACTGCTGAGCAAAGTAATACATGAAGGATGGCCTGAGGAAAGGAGGATATGCCCTCAGAGCATATCTGAATTCTGGAACCACAGAGACGAACTGTCACAAATCAACGGAATCATCTTCAAAGGGGAGAAAATCATCATTCCTACCAGTCTCAGAGAAGAGATGTTGACAAAAATTCATGCTGGACATATGGGCATGGAAAAATGCAAACAAAGAGCACGTGACATTATGTTTTGGCCCGGAATGTGCAAACACATTGAGGACATTGTCGGAAAATGTTCCATTTGTCTAGAACGCCGCCCATCAAATGTCAAAGAGCCCATGATACCTCACTGTATCCCAGACAGGCCCTGGCAGGTCGTCAGCTGCAAGCAAGTGCATGCAAAACGTGTACAGAGACAGCAACACCAAAAGAGATACTCTGACAGGTCAGCTAGACTACTGCCGTCGCTGCATAATGGAGAATCCGTCAGAATCCAGGAGCATGACTACTGGAAACCAGCAGTCGTCATCCAGCCAGCTGACACTGAGCGATCGTATCACGTCCGCACCCCAGAAGGACAGGTGTACCGCCGCAATCGCAGGCACCTCCTGAACACCAAGGAACAACACCGTCATTCCGATGAGAGGATCAGTTCCATACCACACAAGGTCGGGACGAGAGGTCAAGCCTAGAGTTATCCTTGACTTGTGAACTGTCAAAGGGTGTAGGCGGATCGCTGCCCTATAAAAAAAAACTGTACATCGTTATTGAAACATTGAGATGTTTTCAGTGCTAGTTAAATGTTGAGTTTACTTATATGTTGATGCTACTGAGAACATTATGTAGAAGAAAGGTTCAAAAGTAATGCATAACATTTTTCTTTTAAAAGAAAGGGGATGTAACATTTGCATACTGATTTATCATTGGCCCGCAGGCATCTGTAAGGAATACCTATTATATTCACATGTGATCACATGCTGAGTTGTCATTGGCCTGCAGGCATCTGTAAGGACTGCTATTGTTTAGAAGACCCAGGGGTCCTAACTCCATCTTGTCCACACGGTGCTGTACTGTTGAGAGAAAGCTTAGACCTGATACTTCATTAAAAGAGTTTAAACTGTAATACTCCGTTGTCCTGCAATTTATTATTTTTGTACAAAGTGTGCAAAACAAGACAGACTCGGGATGCTATTTTGGGCTGAATTGGGCGGAGCGGCCACTGGATCACTACGGTCGGTATCAGCCGATGGCTAGGCCATGGAGGACCCTAAAGGTGAGTTTGTATTCATTTTTGTGGGCCAGAAGGAGCAGGAGTGTTCCTCCACATTCCACAAACCTGGCCTGGACCCCTGCCACAGGAACCTACCTTCCTCCGGCATGAAGGCTGGCTGATATTGCATCAGCTGTTAGCCAGTGAGTTGCCCCAGGGAGCTTGGTTTCAAGCCATACCCCACTGGCCTGATGCAAATGAGACCGGGTCCTCCAAATAGAGTAGGGCTTCCAGCGGGACGACCAAGAGTCCGGCCGGCGTGTTCCGACGGCCAGCTGCCCGGGTTCTGCTCTGGGGTGAAATTCACCTCGATAAATCCAGCACGGTCCAATAAGGATGTTGTGACATTATAGTGGCAGTCTGAAAACTGATCAGTTGGTTGCCTGCCTTGGTCCTTTGGCCCTCGTTCTCTCACTCTGATATGAATACCTGTATGTGTTGGGAAAAACAACTAAAGTATGTGAAATTGCATATACAGTGGATGGAAAGTATTGCGAAGAATAGATCACACCTGAAAACAATTCCAAATTTGCTGTTAATCTGAGATGGGAGAAATCTCTACCTTAAACACATAAATGTATTCCAATCACATAATTCCACTGGGATATGCTGAAAAAGAAGGAAGCACAAAGTGCTCCACTCTCTATGTGCTTTGCAACATAATATAATGAGTGCACAGATGAAAAGGAACAGGGCAAATCTCTTTAAGAAGATGCAAACATTTACATGGATAATTCATAGAATATTTGATTTTGAATATTCATTGCTCATCCTCTGATCATGTAAACCATTATTAATATTAATTATATTTGAGCACCAGTATAATTTTTTTAATTAATGATTTAACCAATTAATCACTTGACAAACTGCAAGATAATATTTTGAAATCCTAACAGCTGAGTTATTGCCCTGAGATTTGAAAATCAAATTAGACAAAAAAGGTTTGAAGAAATTTCTATACTTAATATCAATACAACAACTCGCATTTATTAATTGTATCAATGTGCCCTGCATTCATTGTCAATGCACCCTCCCATTCTGCTAAGTACTGCTCCTCAAAAAAAAATGCCCTTCCTTTTTTCCTCCTCTAGCTGAGTTACAGCAAGAGGAAAAAGCAGGTGATTCTGCATCTGACAATGCCAGTACTTTGCAGCACACACTACTGCTCAGTCCATCCCTTCCAAGAACCAGCTCAGAGACATCTTTCCCTGGGAAATTAGAGTGAAACAGAAAGAAGCACACTGGTTGACACACACACAATGCGAGTGAGCAGGAGCAATTGATGATGGCACATGAGCAGGAAACGTTGCTGGACAGAGGGTCAGGAGGAATTGCCTCTTAGCTGAAGAGCCTGGGAACCTGCAGCTCACGAGTCTTGCATTTGAACAAACAGTGCTGGCAGTGGATTAAACGTGGGTGCAGGCATTGGGGGCTATATCAGTGCATTTTAACAACACTGCAGGCCACCTGGGAGCATATGGTAGTTCCAAGGACATGTTCAAGGAAGCCTCTCATGACAAAGGTCCGAAGGGCAGTTGGTGCTTCCTCTATTGATGCTCAGACTGCTTGCCAGATTGGAGAGGGTGTCTCTTCAACTTCAGCAGGCTTGGTGACTGGTTGCAGAAATTAGAGGAAGGGCTTCACTGATCTCATTGGCACAATTAGGTTTTCTTTTCTCCCGATTAGTGGGCATGTAGAGCCAGTGTCAAGTACTGGTGGCATGACAGGAATGTGCTCAGATAATGGTGCTGTCTCTCAGGATAGCAAATCATGCATGCCCTCATGCTAGCCCACAATGATGCTTGCACATGACAGGGTCAGGCTCCCCCATGCAACAGCACATGTGCTGTAGCCTGCAGCAGCTCCATCTCAGAATTTAACTGGTGTGAGAAGAGGGCTACCTCAGTCCTGAGACGATCATATTGAGGCACACCATTTAGCTGCCTCTTGCAGTCCTGTCACTCAGGTAGTAGTTCAGAAAAGTATTAGATTAAGGTTAAGATTTCGCACATCACATGTTGGCATCAAGGGGAACCATGGTGGTAAGGAGCACACGCACAGTATGGGATGATGATAAGGGTATTTAAAGAAGGCATATCCTACATCCAGTCAAATGCCAGTGATATGAAGAAACTCGAAGAATAAACAGAAGGGGAAATTTGAACTCCCTCCACTGGTTGGAACGGGAGTTAAAATCCAAGAGGTACACTTAATGTTCGTTTCCCACCCCACATCTATTTTAAAGCTGCTGATTTCTTGGATAGCTGAGGCTCAGACCTGACTCGGTGTCCTATCACTTACATAAGACCCGGGTGCAATTTTAACTGTGTACTGAGCGGGACGCCTGCTGCAGACATTACACTCAGTAAAACCTGGCGGACACCGAGTGGAGACCCTGTAAAGTTAGCATAAAACTTATCTTTGTGTGGCCTGGAGCAGAAACCCTTCCAAACCTCCCTCCCATGATTTACCTGACTGACGGCCAGGCAAACTTTGGGCTGCCCGATCTTCATAGACCTAAAGCTGCCGAGCTGCCTCTGGATGCCCATTAAAATTCCTCCTAGAGCATGCATGTGTCTGGTAGGAATTTGAACACTCGCCTTACGCCAGGTGAATAAAGTTCATTTTGGCATAAAATAGCATTTTGGCGGCAACTTATTTTGTGATTATAGGTTCGATACGTTGCTTAAGTTTTAAAGCCAGTGGACTAAAGACACTGATTTAAACAAGAGTTGGGTGAGTTGGGGGTGGGGGAATTACAGATCCAGTTAACATTTGCTAGTCTGCAATTCCTGAATTATTAAGTGACAGACTTATTTGGAATTTCAAATCACAACTCAGTGTGGTGAAAGTCAATTTCTATTATTGCGTACAGCAAGGAAATGGGATTAGAGGAGATAGCTCCACTTGAAGAGCGAGCACTAGCACATGCACAGTAAGCTGAATGGCCACCTCCTGTGCCATAAATTCTATGATTCTATGTACTGAAATTGAGTAACCATACAATATTGATGCATGCAGGGACATCATGAATAAATGCTGAAGTGCAATGAATACATTGCTGAATATTACTTTTATGTGCTATAAAACCCACTAGACCCTGAATTAAAGTTGTGCATTACTCTGATTGCATATATACTGAATACATTTTAAATGTGTAAAACATGGACATGGGAGACATCACTGGGGTACCAGGCAGGAAATCCTTCATTCGAATGCTATAGCATAATCCAGACCCGAAAGGACAAAAGAGTGTCAAAATGAACTGAGAATTTTAAGAAATATAGGATTCTGATTACAACCTTTCCACTTGAGCAGTAACTGTGACCAGTTATCAACAGGATTCTATATGGCAAAAGTCAGATTTTCACCCCAAAATTGTTTTCAGTGCAACTCAGCATTTATTGCCCATCCCTAATTGCCCTCGAGAAGGTGATGGTGAGCCGCCTTTTTGAACTGCTGCAGTCCGTGTGGTGAAGGTACTTCCACAGTGCTGTTAGGTAGGGAGTTCCAGGATTTTGACCCACCGACGATGAAGGATCAGCGATATACTTCTAAGTCAGGATGGTGTGTGACTTGGAGGGGAACTTGGAGGTGGTGGTGTTCCCATGCACCTGCTGCCCTTGTCCTTCTAGGTGGAAGAGGTCGCGGATTTCAGAGGTTCTGCCAAAGAAGTCTTGGTGAGTTGCTGCAGTGCATCTTGTAGACAGTACACACTGCAGCCACGGTACACCAGTGGTGGAGGGAGTGAATGTTGAAGCGGGTTGCTTTGTCTTGGATGGTGTTGAGCTTCTTGAGTGTTGTTGACGCTGCACTCGACGATGTCCAACACCGCCTTCAGTGTGCCAGTGCAGCCTTCGGTCGCCTGAGGAAGAGAGTGTTTGAAGACCAGGACCTCAAACCCAGCACCAAGCTGGTCTACAGAGCAGTAGTGATACCCGCCCTCCTGTATGCTTCAGAGACATGGACCATGTACAGCAGACACCTCAAAGCACTGGAGAGGTACCACCAACGCTGCCTCTGTAAGATCCTGCAAACAGCGGAAGGAGCGCATGTCAACCCAAGCACCCCACCCACCTGCCCCTTCAACCACCGTCTGCCCCACCTGTGACAGAGACTGTAGGTCCTGCATTGGACTCTTCAGTCACCTGAGAACTCATTTTTAATGTGGAAGCAAGTCATCCTCGGTTCCGAGGGACTGGCTAAGAGAAGAACTCATCCAGGCAAGTGGAGAGTATGTCATCACACTCCTTACTTGTGCCTTGTAGATGGTGGAAAGGCTTTAGGAGACAGGAGGTGAGACACTCGCCGCAGAATACCCAGCCTCTGACCTGCTCTTGTTGCCACAGTATTTATATGGCTGGTCCAGTTAAGTTTCTGGTCAATGGTGACCCCCAGGATGTTGATGGTGGGGGATTCAGCTATGCTAATGCCGTTGAATGTCAAGGGGTGGTGGTTCGACTCTCGCTTGTTGGAGCTAGTCATTGCCTGGCACTTGTGCAGCGCAAATGTTACCTGCCACTTATCAGCCCAAGCCTGAACGTCATCCAGGCCTTGTTGCATATGGGCATGGACTGCTTCATTATCTGAGGAGTTGTGAATGGCACTGAACACTGTGCAGTCATCAGCAAACATCCTCATTTCTGACCTTATGTTGGAGGGAAGGTCATTGATGAAGCAGCTGAAGATGGTTGGGCCTAGGACACTGCCCTGAGGAAATCCTGCAGCGATGTCCTGGGGCTGTGATGATTGACCTTCAAACACCACAACCATCTCCTGTTAAAAACTAGGGGTGCCTAAAAATGTATATGGCTTTTAAATAAGTTTTGTTTTCCTGGGAAGCTTGCATTAGAATTTGAGACAGTCTTTTTAATCAGTTAGATTAGGTGAAACATAAACATTCCACACGGGGGCCCATAGGATGGTCCTGCCAGGCTGGTTATCTGTTGTTTGTAAGTTAGGGTTTTGACTTTGTTAAAGTATCTTTAATTTGGCCAGTGAAGGCCCAGCCCATGTTTCTTCCATTATTACTAATAACCATATTATAATCTCCACAGATAGAATTTGGAGTTTGTTTAGCAGAACTGCTTGTGAAGATAATTAAAAGTTAATTAGGAAAAGACATAGAGAAGGATAAGGTATCCATCTTAGAATGGGCCATTTGCTAGATGAAGGTGAGATAGCGAATGATTAATGTGCGACAGCTCTGGCTGGGGCCATGATTAAGAGGGACAGGGCCGGGCCTTGTACTTGCTGGGAAAAAGGGGGAGAGAGTAAAAAGAGATAAGATGGATTCCAATGGAGGAACCTTCAAAATGTAAAAAAACAAGGATGAAGTAATGAGGCCTTCTTTTGGGGAGGGCTTTCATACAAACACCAAGACAAAGAACTTAAGCTGTCATTGGTTGATGAAGTCTTGGAGGAACCTCTATAGGTTAAATGGTCTTTTCAATAACTTGGCCTCAAGCCCACCCCTAAAAAGAGAATAAAAAGTGACACCCCAAGGGCTTGCACACAGATGGTGGAAGGGAGAGCTGAACAGCTGGTCGAATGCTCTTTTAAGAGTGATCCCATGCTCACCATCGAAGGCCCGAGAGAGAGAGAGAAAGAGAGAGAGACCAGAAGCCAGAGAACTGTTTACGCATGCCAGCCATCTGTCCGATCGGGTCCGATATCAGCTGCTTGTCACGGTCGTATGTTTTTGCTGTATTACTAGTGTGTTATATTCCGTCCTAAACTCTGATTAAACACAATATACCCACCATATTGGTTTGCACTTGATCCTGTTTACCAGAGATACGTGAATCTCAACACTCTCTTTGTGCTAGGTATGACTCCAGCCACTGGAGAGTTTTCCCCCCGATTCCCATTGACTTCAGTTTTACTAGGGCTCCTTGATGCCTCACTAGGTGAAATGTTGCCTTGATGTCAAGGACAGTCACTCTCACCTCACCTCTGGAATTCAGCTCCTTTGTCCAAGTTTGGATGAAGGATGTAATGAGGTCGGGAGCCGAGTGATCTTGGCGGAATCCAAACTGGGCATCCATGAGCAGGTTATTGCTGAGTAAGTGCCACTTGATAGCACTGTCGATGATAACTTCCATCACTTTGCTGATGATTGAGAGTAGACTGATGGGGCGGTAATTGGCCTGATTGGATTTGTCCTGCTTTTTGTGGACAGGACATACCTGGGCAGTTTTCCACATTGTCGGATAGATGCCAGTGTTGTAGCTGTACTGGAACAACTTGTCTAGTGGCACGGCTAGTTCTGGAGCACAAGTCTTCAGCATGATAATCGGGATGATGTCACTTCCCATAGCCTTTGCTGTATCCAGTGCACTCAGCCGTTTCTTGATATCACGTTGATTGAGTTGAATTGCCTGAAGACTGGCTTCAGTGATGGTGGGGACCATAGGAGTAGGCCAATATGGATCACCCACTCGGCACTTCTGGCTGAAGATGGTTGCAAACGCTTCAGCCTTGTCTTTTGGACTCACGTGCTGGGCTCCACCATCATTGAGGATGGGGATATTCATGGAGCCTCTTCCTCCCGTTAGTTGTTTAATGGTTCACCACCATTCACGATTGGATGTGACAGGACTGCAGAGCTTTGATCTGATCCGTTGATTTTAGGATCGCTTAGCCCCGTCTATAACATGCTGCTTCTGCTTTTTAGCATGCATGTAGTCCTGTGTTGCAGCTTCCCCAGGTTGGCATCTCATTTTTAGGTGAGCCTGGTGCTGCTCCTGGCATGCTCTTCTACACTCCTTATTGAACCAGGGTTGGTCCCCTGGCTTGATGGTAATGGTGGAGTGAGGGATATCCTGGGCCATGAGGTTACAGATTGTAGTGGAATACAATTCTGCTGCTGCTGATGGCCCACAGCGCCTCATGGATGCCCAGGTTTGAGCTGCTAGATCTGTTCTGAATCTATTCCATTTAGCACGGTGGTAGTGCTACACAACACGATGGAGGGTGTCCTCTGTGTGAAGATGGGACTTTGTCTCCACAATGACTGTGCGGTGGTCACTGCTACCAATACTGTCATGGACAGATGCATCTATGCCAGGTAGATTGGTGAGGATGAGGTCAAGTAGGTTTTTCCTTCGTGTTGGTTCTCTCACCAACTGCCGCAGGCCCAGACTGGCAGCTTTGTCCTTCAGGACTCCACCAGCTCATTCAGTAATGGTGCTACTGAGCCACTCTTGGTGATGAACATTGAAGTCCCCTACCCAAAGTACATTCTGTGCCCTTGCTACTCGCAGTGCTTCTTCCAAGTGGTGTTCAACATGGAGGAGTACTGATTCATCAGCTGAGGGAGGGTGATAGGTGGTAATCAGCAGGAGGTTTCCTTGCCCGTGCTTGACCTGAAGCCATGAGACTTCATGGATTCTGGAGTCAACGTTGAGGACTCCCAGGGCCACTCCTTCCCGACTGTATACCACTGTGCCGTCACCCCTGGTGGGTCTGTCCTGCCGGTGGGACAGGACATACCCAGGGATGGTGATGGAGGAGTTTGCGACATTGGCTAAAAGGTATGGTTCTTTGAGTATGACTGTTGCTTGACTAGTCTGTGGGACAGCTCTCCCAATTTTGGCACAAGTCCCCAGATGTTGGTGAGGAGGGCTTTGCAGGGTTGACTGGGCTGAGTGTGCCATTGCCGTGTCTGTAGCCGGTGCCGAGGTCGATGCCGGGTGGTCCGTCCGGTTTCTTTCTTATTATTTTGTTTCATAGCAGTTTGTTACAACTGAGTGGCTTGCTAGGCCATTTCAGAGGGCAGTTAAGAGTCAACCACATTGCTGTGGGTCATTGTGATGCATCCTAGCATCCTTAAGGAAGTGAGACAGAAAATAAGTGAGATTTTAATATTTAAAAAGGTAATATAAAAGCATCATAAATATAGAGATTGTGACATAGATTTTCCTTCACTATTCCACCTCAAATTGACGTAAACAGCAGGAAAATGGGGGTGATTATATAATAACGATCGCTGCTTGTGAAGGAATAAGCCATATAACCTATTCAGAAAAATACACTATCTTATGAAAGAATTCCGGCCTTATTAAAACATGACCATCTGGGTTTTGAAATTTAGAAACTTAACGATGAAATAGCTGTGAAAGAATTCTGGCTATTGAGATAAGATAGTTGTTGACCCTGAATAAATAACCTTATTGAAACAGAAGGTGAAGGGCTCTGACAGGCTGAACTTTTGGGAACAAAATAATGGTTCACCCTGGATAAGGTGTTCTAATTTACACTTCGTAAAGAGCACATAAGATCAGGAACATCTGCCCTCATAAAGATGACATAAAGTGAAGAGCACCTGCCGTCACACCGTTTTTATATGGTAAACTTAGAACACCTAGAGATGAGACATGAGTCTGGCTGAGGTGGCTGTAAGAGCTGCAGAGGTCGGCAGAAAAATGACTGGAGATAATTAGCTTGCATCAGCAGAAAACTGTAAAGAAAATACCACTGGAAAAAGGTATAAATATTGAACTTTCAAATGGGGTAACAGACTCGGACCTTTAGACCCAATTAAGCGTCTTTAGGATTCAGCTACCACAAACTTTAGTTGAAAGTGAACGTCTGAGAATTACGCCTGATCCGGGGTAGCCCTAAAGGGGCTAGGACTAGTAAATATCCCTTCAGGCTCACCACCCCAACATTAATCTTCCTCCCCGGCACCACTGGAACAACTGTCGGTCACGTTTTCCTAACCACTGCATGTAAATGACGAGGAGGAGGCAGGGCCCAGCAAGTCTTCTGTCTGTTCCACTGCTGCCCCCAAAGACCATCAGGTGAGGGAACGCCCTCTAATGCCTCTTTTCGAAGGAGAGGGCCCAGTAGATTATCTTTGTTCGGACTCAGCTCAGTCCACTCAGGTCTATGAAACAAAGCTGCTGCTGGTAACTGCTTGTGAGAGAAGTAATGAAACAAAAGGGGGAAGAGGAAATGAAAGATAAGTGACTGAGAGAGACCGCTAAAGGAGGTACAAAAGAGAGACAAGAAGAAAGAGACTAAGAGAGATAGAAGGGAAAAGAGGAGTGAGCAAATGAGAGACAAGGAGAGAAAAAAGGAAAGCGAGAGGGACTGAAAGTAAAGCAAAAGAGAAAAGGAATGAAAGAGCACCAATGATGGAGGGAATAAAAGGGATAGACAAAAGAGATACAAAGACAGTGAGAATAAGAGAGAGAAAAAATCAAGAGTAAGGAGTAAAAAGAGAGGGGAAAGAAGAAATGAGAGACAGTCAAATGTGAGATGGAGATAGGGAATGAGAGACAGAGAAATGAGACTGAAGGAGTGAGAGGGGCACAGAATCAAATATTCAGGTTGCTTCTCTGGCAATTATCCAGATTTAGAAACCCTTGCAGGAAGCATAAGCTTAAACCAAAAAAAATCAATAAATTTGTTAGTTTTTCCTTCAGAACATGCATAATTGACTCATTATTAGCTAATGACATATTTAACTTGAGATCTATGTACCAGTGCTATGAATTGTGCAAAGTGGCAAGTTTGTTCACTTGCCCACTATTTCAGAGAGACATCCACTATTTGCTGAAAGGTTCATTCATATTTAGCATATCCTAACATTCATCTAAAATGCTGTGTGGACCTGCTAACCTTTCAGTTAGCTCTGCTGGGATTTTCCATCTACTGAAATATCATGTGTGCCAATTAAAAATAAAAATAAAAATGCAGCATTTGAGTTAATTAATGACACTAATTACAGACCTTGTGCCAATTAATATTTACAGATATAATTATTAACCAAATATTTTACCCCTTCTGCACAGACTATACAAAACAAGGCCCCAAATTAATGCTGTGGTATCAGTATACAAACACTTTTGTTTGACATTCTTGTCCTCATTATATCAATAAAAAGAAAGAACTTGCCTTTATATAGCTCTACCTCAGGATGTCCCAAAGCACCACAGCCAATGAATAATTTTTAGTAGTTTGGTCACTGTTGTAACTTAGGGAACCACGACAGCCAATTTGCATACACCAAGGTTCTACAGACAGCAACGAAATATTGGTGTTGGTTGAGGGATAAATGTTGGCTAGGGCAACCGCCCCCCCCTGCATTTCTTCAATTAGTGCCTCGGGATCTTTTATATCCACCTGAGAGTGCAGATGTCCCATCCATAAAAAGAAGCAAACCAAGCACAAGGGTTTATTTCTGGAGGGATAGAATTGAAAAGTAGGGAAATTATGCTAAACTTGAATTGAACCTTGGTTAGACTACACTTAGAGTGCTGTGTACAATTCTGGCCGCCATGTTATAAAAACGATATAGAGGCACTGGAGAGGGTGCAAAAAAGATTTACAACAAATGATACCAGGAAGGCGAAGTTATACCCTTTAGGAAAGGATGAACAGGCTGGGTCTCTTTTCTCTTGTTTTGACAGATTAGACAGAGACAGAGGGCTGGATTTTCTCTCCGGAGGCGGGATGGTGGTGGGTCCGCTGTTCTGCGGGTTCTGGTCCCGCTTCCGGTCGCAGTCGCCCTCCATTAATGATTTTCCCGAGATTGGCCCCATTACGGACGACATGCGCACTAACCGGTCCAATTGGTGGGTGTGGGTTGGCTGCTTGCGCTTGATGATGCGCTAGGAGCCTCTATATTTAAGGGGCCATGTGTCCTTTGATTGTCACTTGCTTTGTTCTGCTTCCGAATGCTGGTTGCTGCAAGCATGGCAGCTCAACGGTCCAAGGCTCTTGCCCGTTTTGATAATGACTCCCTCCATGCTCTTGTGGAGGGAGTAAGAGGACGAAAGGAGGCCTGCTTCCCTTCCAATGGACGGAGGAAGCCTTCTCAGCACACAAAGGCAGCCTGAGGAGGAGGTCAGTGCAAGGTCGGTGTGTACACACCCCTGCGTGCAGTGTAGAAAAAGGTTTAATGATCTGCTGCGCTTCGCAAAAGTGAGTATAACATCACACTTACCTTCAATCTGGTTCCCATCTCTTCTCATCCTCATCACTCTGTGTTGTCAACCTACTCCTGCACATCCCAACTTACCCTAACATCCCTTGCACCCTCACCCATCCCTCTCTATCTACAGAATCACTTCACCATTCTACTATGCACCCCTCACACTTGCTCTCACTGTTATGCAATGACAACTAATAACGCACAGGGAGAGAGACCTTGGTATTGGCACCTCACTCCATCTTTGTCTCCCTCTAAACATCTATGTTATCCATTCTTTACACTCACTCCATCAATCTCGCTGAAACTCCACTTGTGTCCCTCATTGCAGGAAAAGAGAGCCCACAATAAGAGGGAGAGAGGGAGGACAGGAGGAGGCCCACCATCCGTGGTGCATCTAACGAACGCTGAGGAGGCAGCTCTGGAGATCATCGGAGGTGCAGAGGAGCTAGAAGTGGGGGACAGAGAGACGGGCGCAGTACAGCAAGCTGGTGACAGAATTGGTTTCCAACCCTATGATTTAGCTTTCATGAGTGACTGATATGGCATCTGATGCTCCTAGAAATTGAGTTCTGATCATCTGCATAATGGGATGTGTCTGCTACCTGCTACCTAAATATCACATGTCTAACTTATGCCTTTACTCCCCCACAGGAGAGCCCCCCTCCCCACTGTCCAGGAGGAAGAGCAGAAGGACTCTTCAGAGGAACCTGCACTCTCCGAGGGAGCAGCATCAGCAGAAATGAGCACACCCAGCACCAGCGCAGAGACACACACCTCGGTGGGTCGTTTGCAATGTAGAGTAGTGTTGTCACCTGGTGTATCACAGCTCACAAGTGAGCAAGAGCAGATGGCGGAGACATGGACAGCAGTGGAGAGTCCTTGTCGGAGGCCGGAGGGCGCTCCTAGCTCTGCTCAGCTGCATGTAGACGCTGTGCCTCTGGGGTCATCCAGAAAGAGAGCGATGCTGGAGCTTCCGGAACAAGTGCAGGAGGCTCTGACTGCGTTTGCAACTACAGTAACTGCGAGTGTACAGAGAATGGAGGAGTCCATGTCAAACATGAGCAATGCCGTGGTGCACGCAATGGCGAATGTAGGTACCGCCATGAAAAGCATGGCAGCCTCCATGGGGGACATAAATCGCCAAACTCAGGAGAACATGGTAACATTTCTAAATAGATTGTCTTCTGTGGAGGATAGATGGGCAGCTATTGAGGAGAGGAACCAGAGGTTCATGGACGTCCTTGTTATGAGGAATGTCAGCACAGAAATGGGTCCTCATGGCCCCACTGATGTGGAGCAAGGCGTTCTCCAGCTACTTGCTAGCAGTGAAGTGCGGGTGACCCATGAGAGGGATGATGGTGGTTGACAACAAGGAAGTGGGGGCTCCTCGCTAAGCGCTCACACTCCCATGCCACTGCGGAGCCCTTGGTCAGAGCCCCAGATGCCTCATCCAACTGAGATGGCCATCTCTGCCCCTGCACAGCCGCAGGCGGAGCAGACTTTTGCGGAGCCCTCCAAGGCTCCCGAACCCAGAGGCTGACTGCCAAAGGCGTCTAAGCAGGCGGAGCAGGGAAGTGAGCAGGCTGCCTCTACATCTGCTGAAACTACAGGGGAAGCACCACGTAAAAGAATGCATAAGAGAAAGCTAAAACACAAATAGTCACTGGGGTAGTCGCTTTGGTGATTTAATATTATACCAATTTACGATCTTTATTTCTATTGTATTAAAGTAACGTGATGTCAATGATTCACTGCATTTCCCTATTTGTGCTCAGAATTGGAAGTAGCACAGTGAGGGGTGAGGGTGCTTTTCATCTGCAGTGATGGTGGGGAGAGTGATAGGAATGCACAGTTCATTGTACAGATGCTTTATAATGTGGAATGGAGGTCCTGCCTGTTGTGTCTGTACCTTTCTACCTAGACACAATAAGAACTCAGAACTCAGAGATTCAAACATGAAGGCCTAGAAATTCAGTTGCGTTCGCCAGCCGTTAACGCCATAAGAGGGGTATATTTCCAGCGCTAGGCACTTAGCGCCCGGGCGCAGGCCGATCTGCGCCTACGCCCAAATTCAGTAGACATTTAGCGCTGGCGCAAAGTGTTTGCACCCGCTCAGCTGCGCGCGCAGCTTATGACGTCATTTCGTCGTGCAACGCTGTTTGTGCGCCCCAAACCGGAAATTCAGTGGCGCCCGCCCAATGTGGGCGTGGCGCTGTTAAGAACTGTGAAGTGGAACGCAACAGAGGCCCTGTGGGCCTCGGGGAGCGCTAATTAAAGGGCACTTACACTGACCTATAAAGCCCAGCCATTTTGCTGCAATGACTTTACTGCTTTGGATTTCTGGACAGAGACCAAGGAACAGAGCTTACTGATTTGGGACAACATAGGAGAGGTATTTTTGGCTTCTGGCCAGAGCTTTGACATTTGAATCATTGTGATTTCACTGTTTGCAAGTTTATTATGGGGGCTGTATGGGGTTCCAACCCTCAGTTGCAGCATTATGTGCGAAGGGCTCGCAGACGCTGTGTGAGAGGGCCAGCCATGCCTAGACGCAGAGGGGCCATCAGGCGTTGGCAACGTAGGCCTTACCCACTCAGGCAATACCGGCAGCAGGTGTCCTATCTCACCATGACTGCGGCGCATTGTGTTAAGAGGCTGCGCTTCAGAAGGGAGGTGGTTGCAGAGATCTGCCAGCTGCTTCACAGAGATCTGCGTCCACAGCTGATGTGCAGGACGTCTCTCTCGGTGGAAGTGAAGGTCACGGTGGCTCTGAACTTTTATGCAAGCGGCTCCTTCCAAGCCGCTGCTGGGGACATAGCGAACATCTCCCAGTTCGCTGCGCATCGCTGCATCCGGCAGGTCACCGATGCACTTTTCGCGAGGAGACACCAATTCATCTCCTTCCCCATGACCCTAGAGAGGCAGGAGCAGCATGCAGTCAGATTTGGCAGGATCGTGGACTTCCCCATGGTGCAGGGCGCCATTGACTGCACGCATGTGGCTATGCGGGCACCTATCGACAATGCCGAGGATTACCGCAACCGGAAGGGCTACCATTCCCTCAATGTACAGCTGGTGTGTGACCACAGGCAGCGCATCCTAGCTGTCAATGCCCGCTTTCCAGGAAGCAGCCACGATGCATTTATCCTGCGCCAGACTACTGTG
The DNA here is from genome assembly GCF_052327205.1 of Somniosus microcephalus. NCBI lineage: Eukaryota > Metazoa > Chordata > Chondrichthyes > Squaliformes > Somniosidae > Somniosus > Somniosus microcephalus. The sequence continues at coordinate 281,900,838 of NC_140990.1, read as the reverse complement.
GCTGACATGTTCGAGGCACAGCCTCCACCAAGGGGATGGCTTATTGGGGACAAGGGCTACCCTTTGTGTACATGGCTCATGACCCCGCTCCGCGCGCCCAGGACCCCAGCGGAGGAGGCATACAACGAAAGCCATCAAGCCACAAGGAACATCATAGAGCAAACGATTGGCGTCCTCAAGCAACGTTCCGCTGCCTGGATCGTTCCGGCGGATCTCTACAGTATTCGCCGGATAGAGTCTCCCAGTTCGTCGTCGTGTGCTGCATGCTGCACAACCTGGCTATCCGCAGGACTCAGGCACTGCCACCTGACGTTGCACCACCACCTCAGGAGGACGAGCAGGAGGACCATGAGGAGGAGGAGGAGGAGGAGGAGGAGTACCAGCCCAGGAGGGAGCCACAAGGTCCAAGGGCCGTCCACCGGCGGCTTATTGAACGACACTTCTAGGCCCCCTGTCAGGGAATGGCCTGTGGCAATGAACGCACCTGAATGCAGCCGCTCCGCAAGCCCTCAGCCGGTTAACGCAACAACCACTTGAAACATGACACCTGGACATGCTGAATAAATAAAAAGCTTTATTTTACAAACTCAGGGCCCTTCCCACATGAAACAGAAAAACAGACGAGACCCCCAAAAAACAGTCAAAAACATCTGTCACTCCCACCACCTGGGGAGGAATAACAAAACAGGGGTGGATGGGCGGCGCGGACACGATGGGCCGAAGGGCCTCTTTCTGTGCTGTAAAACTCTATGACTCTATGACTCTAAAACTTGCCCATCCAATTGGCCTTCATCATCGGCCTTACAAAAATAAGCCCCCCCCTCCACAACACAAACACCCCCATAAAAACAAAAAATGCCTTCATCTTCGGCCTTACCAAAATAAGCCCCCCCCAGAATACAAACACCCCCATATAAAAAAAAACGCTATCACCACACTCTACTGGGTGTGCCGAGAGGGTGAGTCCTTATGCAGGCTTCTCCGGCCCCTGCCCGACCTGCTGCTCCGCCTCAACCTGGGCCCTGTGGGTGTGGCAAGGCTGGGGGAAGGCTCATGAGGGCCACAATGCGTGACGGCAGATGCCCTTGGGGGTCGGCCTAGACAAGGCCCGGCCCGGGAGGGGCCGGCTGCTGACTGCTGCAGCTGTGGCTGGCCAGCATCAGTCTCAGCAGCAGCTCATCGCACCTTGGCTGGGGGAGTGGCAGTGTCGGCTGCACCAATGGGGGCAAGCTGGCTGATGCCAGGCGCGCGCTGTTCGCCAGAGACACTGGCACTCGGCCGGGCTGGCAGTGCAGCAAGCGCAGCAATCTGGTGGAGGCCAGACCGCTGTGCTGCAGCAGGGTGGCGGGTGCCCTGGCGATGCCTCCGCGCCACAGCGAGTGTGGCAGAAGTGAGTGCCCGAACTGCCCTGGTATGTGCCCGCATCAGATCTGCCAGTGTCTGGACGGCACCACTCATGGACTCGCGACTCGCGTCCTGCGCTGCCGCGAGTTGCTGGACACCCCTGTCCTGTGCTGCCGCGAGTTGCTGGACACCCCTGTCGTGTGCTGCCGCGAGTTGCTCGACCCCCCTGGCCTGTGATTCCCCGAAAGCGACCACACTATGAGCCAGGGACTCAATGGCCTGAGGCAACTGTCCCACAACCCCCATGAACTCCTTGTGGCGCCGCTCCGACGCCGCGGACATCTCATCAAGGAGGCGCACCTCCTGGGCGAGGACCGTCTCCGGACTGGAGGGCGGACTCTCCCTCTGGGGAGAAGGCCGCCGAGCTGCCCGACCCTTCCCGCGTGCCTCGACCCCACTGGGCCCAGGAGCTACACCCCCCTGCAACACTTCCCCCTGCCTCCCCTCCAGGCCAGACGTCTCCCCGCCATTGCCATCCCCTGGCGCGGATGAGGGTTCCCCCGATGTGCCGCCTTCCTCCTGGTCCTCGTCGTCCTCCTCTTCCAAGGGCCTGGCACTCTGAGCTTCAGGGACCACCTCCTCCTCACCAGCTGAAAGCAGGAAGGCACAAGAGTAGCTTTAGAGTGAGGACAGGGCGTCAGCGAGGGAGGCATGAGTGGTGGCATTATGCGCATTGGTCGGACAGTGGGAAAGGATGTAGATCTGAAGTGCAAGGGCAACGAGAGAGGTCCAACCGGTCATGTCCTTACCAGTGGGTCCCAGTACAGGGTCCGCATCTCCAATGGCAACAGGGCCAGTCACCCGGCCACGCATGAGTCGAGCCACGCTCTCTTCCAGCTCACTGAGTGCCTGGTACTGGGGACGGCCTCCCCCGGTGGCAGACTGGCTCCTCAAATTCCGCGCCAGCTTGGCCTGCAAGAGAAAGGACGGCCTCTAAGTACAGTGTGGTGCCCTGTTGCTGTGTGCACTGCCTCCCATGGTCGAATAGCTTGGCCAGTGTGGTGCCCTGTTGCTGTGTGCACTGCCTCCCATGGTCGAATAGCTTGGCCAGTGTGTTAAGTGCAGAAAGTGCTATTGATGATCATGCCAGTGCCATAGCTGCGGGAGGAGGGCTGGCCATTAGGCCTTTGAGGTCCCTTTGCCCATAATGTGAGGTGCACATGCAAGGATGAGGAGGACACTGGAAAGGGTACTCACCTTCACCATCCGAGTGAGGTCGTTGTACTTCTTGCGGCATTGGTCCGCACTCCTGGGGACATTGCTGGTGGATGACACCCTGTGGGCGATTTTCTTCCAGGCTCTCCTGTACTGCCTCCTGGGAGCCTTCTTGCCACTGTCCGGGCACAAGATCTCTCTTTTCTTTTCCACACCATTAACCAGCACCCTCAAAGCATGCTGGGAGAAGTGCTGCGCTCGTTCACAGGCCTTCTCCATGGCTTCAGGCGCTATTTGGGTCCACCAGCAGTGTTGAGGCCTAGCTGCAGGGCTCCACTATGTAGGGCGTGGCAGCAGTCAAAGTCGACCCTTCCCCCTTTAAGAGCTGGCCGGCGTCAGGGTGTCTGCTGTCAATCAAGACATGACCGCACCTGCGCTGCGCCCGGCCTCGACGTTATCAGTCCGCATCGCCGGCTTAGCGCCTGAAGATAGCAGTGCAACGCCAGTTTCAGCGCTCGCCCAAACTCTTGGCCAAATCTACTGAATTTCGGCGAAGTGGCCTACACTTTCCGGCGGGCGCTAACTTTAGCGACCGCCCGACTTTACCGCCTCAAAAGTGGCCAGACTGAATTTCTAGGCCGAAGTGCTTTATTCAAAAGGAAGGTTCTGGAGAGTACCGAACAAAGAGAACTAAACCTTAACCAAGAGAACAACCCCAACCATTTATCTGCTGTGACAGCACCACTGCAGGTGGGAGAAGAACACACAATACATAACACTGCCAACCCACATGTGCATGTGCTAGCCACATGTATGTGCTACGTAAAGTTATGCGAATCTGGCATAGATTAGTCCATCCCTTGCCTCACGGCCAGCAATGACATCACGTGCTGCTAATACTGAGACAGCCGCCTCCGCCAGGTGTTCCTCATCTGCAGCCTCATTCGGCTCTTCCTCCTCCCCCTCCTCCTCCTCTGAGGAGGAAGCTGTGCGCTGTGCCACTTGTTCCTCAGGCAGCAGTAAGTGGTAAGGCATCTGAAGCGCATTTTGAGCAAGCCGATGGTTTACTCTATGATGCTTCTGGTGGAAATATGGCTCTCATTGTAACACTCCTCAGCTGCGGTTGATGGCTTCCTAATCAGTGTCATTAGCCACATCTTCAGGGGATAGCCCTTGTCTCCAAGTAGCCATCTGGAAAGTTGGGTTGGCGGATTGAAGAGCTGAGGCACAGTGGAGTGCCGCAGGATGTGCGAGTCATGGCAGCTGCCAGGGAACTTCGTGCACACATGCATAATGTTCTTCCTGTGGTTACACACCAGCTGCACATTAAGGGAGTGCACTGATGGCCACATCTGTGCAGTCGATGACACCCTGCACCCTTGGGAAGCCTGCCATATTGACAAACGCAACCGCCCACGCGGTAACACTTGCTTCATCCATGGAGAAGTGGATGTAATTGTCTGACTTGACAAACAGGGCATCGGTAACCTGTGTGATGCATCTGTGGGCGGCCAACTGGGACATGCCGCTTATGTCTGCTGCTGATCCCTGGAAGGACCTTAACGCAAAGAAGCTGAGTGCGGTGGTGACTTTGACAGCCACTGGTAAGGAGTGTCCACCCCCTCCTCTGGGCTGCAGTTCTTGGTGCAGCATTGCGCAGATGTCTGTGACTACCTCTCGCGAAAGTCTCGGCCTCCTTTGGCACTGTTGCTCAGTCATAGAGTCATAGAGTTTTACAGCACAGAAAGAGGCCCTTCGGCCCATCGTGTCTGCGCCGCCCATCCATCCCTGTCCAGTCTAATCCCATTTTCCAGCATTTGGTCCATAGCCTTGTATGCAATGGCATTTCAAGTGCTCATCCAAATGCTTCTTGAATGTTGTGAGGGTTCCTGCCTCTACCACCCTTTCAGGCATTGAGTTCCACATTCCAACCACCCTCTGGGTGAAAAAGTTCCTCCTCAAATCCCCTCTAAATCTCCTGCCCCTTACCCTGAATCTATGCCCCCTTGTTATTGACCCCCCTACTAAGGGGAAAAGTTCTTCTTTATCTACCCTATCTATGCCCCTCATCATTTTGTACACCTCAATCAGGTCCCCCCTCAGCCTTCTTTGCTCCAAGGAAAACAACCCCAGCCTGTCCAGCCTCTCGTCATAGCTGAGGCGCTCCATCCCAGGTAACATCCTGGTGAATCTTCTCTGCACCCTCTCCAAAGCAATCACATCCTTCCTATAGTGAGGCGACCAGAACTGCACACAGTACTCCAGCTGTGGCCTCACCAGCGTTTTGTACAGCTCCATCATAACCTCCCTGCTCTTATATTCTATGCCTCGGCTAATGAAGGCAAGTATCCCATATGCCTTTTTAACCACCTTATCTACCTGTTCCGCTGCCTTCAGGGATCTATGTACATGTACACCAAGGTCCCTCTGACCCTCTGTACTTCCTAGGGTCCTACCACTCATTGTGTATTCCCTTGCCTTATTTGTCCGTCCAAAATGCATCACCTCGCACTTTTCAGGGTTAAATTCCATTTGCCACTTTTCCGCCCATCTGACCAACCCGTTTATATCGTCCTGTAGCCTGAGGCTTTCCTCCTCGCAATTTACCACCCCACCAATTTTCGTGTCATCTGCGAACTTACTGATCATACCTTTTACATTCTCATCCAAGTCATTTATGTAGATCACAAACAACAAGGGACCCAGCACCGATCCCTGAGGTACCCCACTGGACACAGGCTTCCAGTCACAAAAGCAACCTTCGACCATCACCCTCTGCCTCCTGCCACTCAGCCAGTTTAGGATCCAACGCTCCAAGGCACCCTGGATCCCATGGGCTCTTACCTTCTTGACCAGCCTCCTATGCGGGACTTTGTCAAAAGCTTTACTGAAGTCCATGTAAACCACATCCACAGCATTTCCCTCATCCACCCCACTAGTCACCCCCTTGAAAAATTCAATCAGATTTGTCAGACATGATTTACCCTTGACAAAGCCATGCTGACTATCCCCGATTAATCCTTGCCTCTCCAAGTGGAGACTAATTTTGTCCCTCAGAATTTTTTCCAATAATTTCCCTACCACAGATGTTAGGCTCACTGGCCTGTAATTCCCTGGTTTATCCCTGCTACCCTTCTTGAATAATGGTACTACGTTAGCTGTTCTCCAGTCCTCTGGTACATCCCCTGTGGCCAGAGAGATTCTGAAAATTTGTGTCAGAGCCCCTGCAATCTCCTCCTTTGCCTCCCACAGCAGCCTGGGATACATCTCGTCCGGGCCTGGGGATTTATCCACTTTTTGGCCTGCTAAAACCGCTAGCACCTCCTCCCTCTCGATGCTAATATGTTCAAGTATGTCACAGTCCCCTTGCCCGATTTCTATGTCTGCATCGTCTTTCTCCATAGTGAACACAGATGCAAAAAATTCATTTAAAACCCCGCCTACATCATCTGGCTCTACACACAGATTGCCACTTTGGTCCCTAATGGGCCCTACCCTTTTCCTGGTTATCCTCTTGCCCTTAATATACTTATAAAACATCTTAGGATTTTCCTTTATTTTGCTCGCCAGTGTTATTTCATGGCCCCTCCTCGCCCTCCTAATTTCTTTTTTAAGTATGCCCCTGCACTTTTTATACTCCTCTAGGGCTTCTTCCGTCTTTAGTCTTTTGTAACTGCCAAAAGCCCCCCTTTTATTCCTAATGCATTTTTGTATATCCCTTGTCATCCAAGGTTCCCTTTGCTTGTTGGTCCCACCCTTGACCTTTACAGGAACATGTTGGCGTTGTACTCTCTCTATTTCCCTTCTGAAAGTCTCCCACTGTTTTGATGTGGATTTTCCTATAAGTAGCTGCTCCCAGTCCACTTTGGCCAGATCCTGCCTTATCATATTAAAATCGGCCTTCCCCCAATTTAGAACCCTTATTTCCGGGCCGTCTTTGTCTTTTTCCATGACCACCTTAAATCTCACCGAATTATGGTCACTGTCGCCAAAATGCTCTCCTACTGACACTTCCACCACTTGCCCGGCTACATTCCCCAGAATTAGGTCCAGTACCGCCCCCTCTCTTGTAGGACTTTCTACATGTTGGCTCAAAAAGCTCTCCTGGATGCACTTTAAGAATTCTGCACCCTCTAAGCCTTTCACACTCTGACTATCCCAATTTATATTGGGGAAGTTGAAATCCCCCACTATTATTACCCTATTATTTTCGCACTTTTCTGAGATTTGCCTACATATCTGTTCCTCTATCTCCCCCTGACTGTTTGGGGGCCAAAAGTACACTCCCAGCAAAGTGCTTGCCCCCTTTTTGTTTTTAAGTTCTACCCATATGGCCTCATTAGAGGAACCCGCTAATATATCATCCCTCCTTACAGCAGTAATTGACTCCTTAATCAATATTGCAACACCCCCTCCCCTTTTACACCCCCCTCTGTCTCGCCTGAAGATTCTATACCCCGGAATATTGAGCTGCCAGTCCTGACCCTCCCTCAGCCATGTCTCCGTGATAGCAACAATATCGTACTCCCATGTGTTCAACAACAACTTCAGTTCATCCACCTTATTTGCAAGACTCCTTGCATTAAAATAAATGCCTTCCAGCCCTGCCATATTCTCTTTTGCCTTCACATATTTGCTCTGCTTTCCCAGCTGACTTGTTTTTCCCTCTGTATTTGGCTGTAAATCACCCCCTACTATAGCGCCACTCTGTACCCCATCCCCCTGCCAAGTTAGTTTAAACCCCCCCCAGCAGTGCTAGCAAACCTCCCCGCAAGGATATTGGTTCCCCTCTGGTTCAGGTGTAAACCATCCGACTTGTACAAGTCCCACCTTTTCCAGAAGCAGACCCAGTGATCCAGGAAACTGAAGCCCTCCCTCCTGCACCATCCCTTTAGCCATGCATTCATCTGTTCTATCTTCCTATTCCTATACTCACTAGCACGTGGCACCGGGAGTAATCCAGAGATTACAACCCTTGAGGTCCTGCTCTTTAATCCTTCACCTAGCTCCCTAAATTCTTGCTGCAGGACCTCATCCCTCTTTTTACCTATGTCGTTGGTACCAATGTGGACCACGACCACTGGCTGTTCACCCTCCCCCTCCAGAATGCCCTGCAGCCGCTCAGTGACATCCTTGACCCTGGCACCAGGGAGGCAACAAACCATCCTGGATTCACGTCTGCAGCCACAGAAACGCCTATCTGTTCCCCTTACTATAGAATCCCCTACCACTATTGCTCTCTGTGGTAAACCACTGTCATACCTGTCTGTGTCTGTATGTGTATTCCACTAGGTACAGGTCTGGACATGCCTCGGCTGACTCCTCCCACTATTCCAGGTATATAAGTGACTACCTCCCAGTCCCTTAGTATTCTGGACGGGTTGACCACTCGAGACAAGACCTTCATTCTTTAGTTAATAAAAGCCTGGTTGTTACTCGCTCAACCTCAGTCTTTTGAGTAATTGATGGCGCATCAATTTTATTAACTAAATTTTTTATAATGGAGAAGATCCTCACACCAGCATGCCTGGACCTGGACAGTCGGGAAGCGGACGCTTCCACCAAGTTTGCTCACTGGCTCACGTGCTTCGAGACATTCCTGACTGCCTCCACTGCGGTCGAAACGGATGCGGACAAACTGTCTGTCCTGTTCTCCAAGGTGAACCACCGAGTGTACTCAGTCATCCGGGACGCGACCTCGTACACAGCCGCCCTCCAGCTCCTCAAGACCCAGTACACGCGCCCTGTGAACGAAGTATATGCTAGGCACCTTCTGGGGAGTCGCAAGCAACAACCTGGGGAATCGACTGAGGAATACCTCCAAGCACTGTCCGTGCTTGGCCGGGCCTGTGGGTGTAAGGCGGTAACGCCCACTAAGTACACGGAGGAACTGATCCGGGATGCCTTCGTAGCGGGCCACAGGTCCAACTACACCCGACAGCGACTGCTGGAGCAGAGTGACCTCACCCTCGACAAAGCCTCCGACATCGCACTAACGCTGGACGCAGCCTTCCGGGGCATGGATGCCTACTCCTCTGCACCGTGGACGCCGCGGGGAATGACAACCTGGGACACGGTAGGACAGCCCCATAGCACCGTGCCACCCCAGCCACAGCCCAACAACGGCCCAACTACCGCAGCAGTGTCCCAAAGCCAGACAGCAGTATCCCAAGGCCAGAAATGCTACTTCTGTGGCCAGGCCAAACACCCCAGAGCGCGCTGCCCGGCGAAGAATGCGACCTGCTCGGGCTGCGGGAAAAAGGGACACTACGCCAGCGTCTGCAAGGCCAAAGCCACCCCGAACGCCAGCAGCGCCACGTGTGGGCCGTGCGAGCCGCCATCTTGGGCAACCCCAGCCATGTGCGAACCACCGCAGCAGCAGCCATCTTGGACGACTCCAGCCACATGGGAATCATGGACACCGCCATCTTGGACACCAGCCGGGACGCAGCAGACCGCCAACCCCCCCCCATCTGATACTCGCAGCAACACACCGACCCCTACGCTGGCCTCTGTGACGCTGGACCAAACGAGACCGCACCAGCTAGCTCGGTCCAAAATGGACGTTAAGGTAAACGGCCATGCAATAAACTGCCTTTTTGACTCCGGGAGCACAGAGAGCTTCATCCACCCCGACACGGTGCGGCGTTGCTCTCTCCCAGTCCTGCCTGCGCACCAGCGGATTTCTATGGCCTCCGAGTCCCAGTCAGCGGACATTGGCGGCTACTGCGTGGTGACACTAGTAGTAGACGGGACTGTGTTCAATAATTTTAAACTCCTGGTCCTGGCCGACCTCTGCGCTGCCGTTCTACTGGGGTTGGATTTCCAGTGCCACCTCAAAAGCGTTACGATGGCGTACGGTGGCCCCCTCACCCCACTCACAGTCTGCAGCCAGCAGCCTCCAAATTGCCCGCCGCGCACCAGATGCAACCTCTCCACACTCAGAGTCCCACCCCCCCCACTGTTTGCTAACCTCACCCCCGACTGTAAGCCCATCGCCACAAAGAGCAGGCGATACAGTGCCGGGGACAGGGTTTTCATCAAAACCGAAGTGGAACGGCTCCTGAAGGAGGGGATTATTGAGGGCAGCTCCAGCCCCTGGCGAGCCCAGGTTGTGGTCGTTAAGACCGGCGAGAAACAACGCCTGGTCATCGACTACAGCCAAACAATAAACCGTTACACCCTGCTGGACGCCTACCCACTCCCCCGCATAGCTGACATGGTCAACCAGATCGCGCAGTACCGCGTCTTTTCGACCATTGACCTGAAATCAGCGTACCACCAGCTCCCCATCAGCCCTGAAGACCGCCAGTATACTGCTTTTGAGGCAAACGGAAGCCTCTATCACTTCCTTAGGGTTCCCTTCGGCGTTACCAACGGGGTCTCCGTCTTCCAAAGGGAGATGGACCGGATGGTCGATCAAAACGAGCTGCAGGCCACTTTCCCTTACCTAGATAATGTGACCATCTGCGGCCATGACTTGCAGGACCATGACGCAAACCTCGAGAAATTCCTCCGCACCGCCCAACTCCTGAACCTGACATATAACAAGGAGAAGTGCATATTCCGCACAGACCGCCTCGCCATCCTTGGCTGTGTTGTAGAACATGGGGTCATCAGTCCCGACCCGGACCGGATGCGTCCCCTTATGGAACTCCCACTGCCCCACTGCCTAAAAGCTCTGAAGAGGTGCCTAGGGTTTTTTTCCTACTACGCTCAGTGGGTCCCCTACTATGCGGACAAGGCCCGTCCGCTGATCAAGTCCACCTCTTTTCCCGTGACGGCAGAGGCCCGCTTAGCCTTCCACCGTATCAAGGAAGACATTGCCAAAGCCACCATGCACGCAGTGGACGAATCCATCCCCTTCCAGGTGGAAAGCGATGCGTCCGACTTCGCTCTGGCCGCCACCCTTAATCAGGCGGGGAGACCTGTGGCATTCTTCTCACGAACCCTCCAGGGCCCAGAGACCAGACACTCCGCGGTCGAGAAGGAGGCCCAGGCTATCGTGGAGGCTGTGCGTCATTGGAGGCACTACCTGGCCGGAAAACGATTTACCCTGCTCACTGACCAGCGTTCAGTTGCTTTTATGTTCAACAACAAGCAGAGGGGCAAAATCAAAAATGACAAGATCTTGAGGTGGAGAATCGAACTTTCCACCTACAATTACGAGATCTTGTACCGGCCTGGGAAGCTCAATGAACCCCCAGATGCCCTATCGCGTGGCACCTGCGCCAGCGCGCAGATCGATAGGCTGAGGGCCCTCCACAATGACCTCTGCCACCCGGGGGTCACCAGGTTCTTCCACTTCATCAAGGCCCGCAACCTGCCTTACTCCATCGAGGAGGTCAGGACCATGACCAAGAACTGCCAAGTCTGCGCTGAGTGCAAACCGCACTTTTATAGACCAGACAGAGCCCACCTGATAAAAGCCACTCGCCCTTTCGAACGCCTGAGCGTCGATTTCAAAGGGCCTCTCCCCTCCTCCGACCGCAATGTGTACTTCCTTAACATCATTGACGAGTACTCCCGGTTCCCGTTCGCTATCCCCTGCCCGGACATGACCAGTGCCACGGTCATTAAATCTCTGAACAGCCTCTTCACCCTGTTCGTTTTCCCCAGCTATATCCATAGCGACCGGGGCTCATCGTTTATGAGCGACGAACTCCGCCAGTACCTGCTCGCTAGGGGTATAGCCACAAGCAGGACCACCAGTTACAACCCCCGGGGGAACGGACAGGTGGAAAGAGAGAATGCAACTGTTTGGAAGGCCGCCCTACTAGCCTTAAAGTCTAGGGGCCTTCCGACCTCCCGCTGGCAGGAGGTGCTCCCCGATGCGCTCCACTCGATTCGGTCACTTCTCTGCACTGCCACCAATGCCACCCCTCACGAGAAAATGTTTGTCTTCCCAAGGAAGTCCACATCGGGGACATCGCTACCGCCATGGCTGACGTCCCCAGGGCCGGTACTACTGAGAAGACACGTGAGGGCCAATAAAATGGACCCCCTGGTCGAGAGGGTCGACCTCCTCCATGCCAACCCCCAGTACGCTTACATTGCGTACCCGGACGGGCGGGAGGACACAGTCTCCATACGAGACCTCGCACCCTCGGGGACCGCTGTAACCCACTACCCATTACCACCCCCCCCCACGACCCGATATCCAACCCCAGCAGCCGGCACACCTGAGCCCGTCACCCACGAGGACTACACTCCACCGGAAGCTCCACCACCCCTGCCGTCGCCACGTCGATCACAGCGGCAGACAAGACCTCCGGAGAGACTCCAATACACGAACTTTTAAATACACTTCACCCCGCCGGACTCATTTTTAAACAAGGGGTGAATGTGGTAAACCACTGTCATACCTGTCTGTGTCTGTATGTGTATTCCACTAGGTACAGGTCTGGACATGCCTCGGCTGACTCCTCCCACTATTCCAGGTATATAAGTGACTACCTCCCAGTCCCTTAGTATTCTGGACGGGTCGACCACTCGAGACAAGACCTTCATTCTTTAGTTAATAAAAGCCTGGTTGTTACTCGCTCAACCTCAGTCTTTTGAGTAATTGATGGCGCATCACTCTCCCACTCTTTTTCCCCCCTTCCTGGGCAGCAGGAGCACCCCCAGTGCCAGGAAGTTGGCTGCTGCTGCCTTCCCCTGGTGAGTCATCCCCCTCAACAGTATCCAAAGCGGTATACTTGTTTGAAAGGGGGATGTCCGCAGGGGTTCCCTGCACTACCTGCCTGCCTTTTTTGCTCTGCCTGATGGTCACCCCCTGTGCTGCCCTACCCTGAGGCGTGAACAACTCGCTAAACGTGCTATCCACGAGCCTCTCAGCATCGCGCATGCTCCAAAATTCATCCACCCGCAGCTCGAGCGCCGCAATGCGGCCTACAAGTAGCTGCAGCTGGATGCATTTCCCGCACACATGGTCGTCAGGGACACTGGCAGCATCCCTGACTTCCCACATGGAGCAAGAGGAGCAAAACACGGGTCTGAACTCTCCTGCCATGAGTTACTCCTTTAATTAATTTAAAAATTTACTCAATACCCCAGTTACAGGTATACTCTAGGGCGCTTTATTTACCAACTATCCCCACTACACCACAGAAATTTAACACCACAGAATTCAAGCTTGTATTGTAAAAAGAGAAATACTCACCAACCAATCACCTACCTGCTCCCTGGTGACGTCACACACTGATTACTTTTTACCTCTCTCCCCGCTGCTGAGTTGGTATGCCTCGCTGCTCTCCGGTTTTTATACCGGGCTCCGACTCACTGCTCCCGCTGGTCCCGACTGGTCTCGGGCCTCGCTGCTCTCCGGTTTTTATACCGGGCTCCGACTCACTGCTCCCGCTGGTCCCGACTGGTCTCGGGCCTCGCTGCTCTCCGGTTTTTATACCGGGCTCCGACTCACTGCTCCCTCTGGTCCCGACTGGTCATGTTGAGGAAGCTCATCCTCTGCCTATAAACCCTGTGTTGGGGGTATCTCCTGTGGTGCGGTGCAGCCTACGCTGATGGCCTCTGCTCTGTGCAAAATCAGGTGACTCGGGAGAAGGTTGGCGCTCCTGTTGTTGGTGTGGCGGTGTGCCTGGTTCTGCTGCTGCCATGACTGCTCGGCCTCCGAATCTGAGGACCATAATGAGAGAGTATAAATGGTTCCCATTCTGCTGGTATATATGTCAGTTGAGGATGAAATGTTATAAGTGCTCAGTCAATGTGGAGAGAGGTCACAGTGTATATAGATCTCACAACACACACTTACAACCTCAATACACCTGAAATATGTCTTCCAAATCCTGAAATCAGAAATTTCTGGCATTTGAAATTGAACTGATGTGGCAGGTTAGTTTTTATGCTGCAGTTGCAGCTGTGAACTTTTCAGCTTGTTAGAACGCCCAACACAATCAGCTGGCGTGTTTGTCGAATGCTGTGGAACACGGAGAAAATGTGGCAAAAATGGAAAATCCCTCTCAAAATAGCATTAAAGAAGTAGTTAACAGGCCTTAAGTGCCTCTCCCACCGCTTGGTGTCGGGTCTGACCAAGAATCGCAGACCCAACACCTTGGAAAGTCACGTGGAGGTAGGTTCGCGGCGGGTTCGCAACCCGCCATCAATCATTTTGGATTTAACTCCTGACCCGCCTCCAAACCCGACCTCTGAGCGCCGGCAAAATTGTGGCCAGAGTGTTTCCACTTGTGGGGCGAAGCAAAACTAGAGGCCATCAATATAAGATAGTCACCAAGAAATCAAATAGGGAATTCAGAAGAAACCTCTTTACCCAGAGAGTGGTGAGAATGTGGAACTCATTACCACAGGGAGTGGTTGAAGCGAATAGTATAGATGCATTTAAGGGGATGCTAGATAAGCATGTGAGGGAGAAGGGAATAGAGGGTTATGCGGATAGATTTAGATGAGGAAAGACGGGAATAGGCTCAAGTGGAGCATAAACGCCGGCATGGACTGATTGGGCCAAAAGGCCTGTTTCTGTGCCGTATATCCTATATAATACAAAACATGGCACCTCCGTCTATGCAGCATTCCCTCAGTACTGCACTGAAGCGTCTGCCTGGATTATGTGCTGAAGTGAGGCTTAAACCCACAGTTTTCTGACTCAGATGCATAGAGTGCTATCTTCTTCTTCTTCTTCTTCTTCTTCTTCTTCTTAGGCAGTCCCTCGGAACCGAGGACGACTTGCTTCCACACTAAAAATGAGTTTTCCAGTGACCGATGAGTCCAATGCGGGACCTACAGTCTCTGTCACAGGTGGGGCAGACGGTGGTTGAAGTGGCGGGTGGGTGGGGTGCTTTGGTTGACGTGCGCTCCTTCCGCTGTTTGCACTTGGCTTCCGCTTGCTCCCGGCGAAGAGACTCGGTGTTCGCCGCCTTCCCGGGTGCATCTCCTCCACTTTGTGTGGCCTTGGGCCAGGGATTCCCAGGTGTCGGTGGGGATGTTGCACTTTTTCAAGGAGGCTTTGAGGGTGTCCTTGAAGCATTTCCTCTGCCCACCTGGGGCTCTCTTGTCGTGTCGGAGCTCCGAGTAGAGCGCTTGTTTTGGGAGTCTCGTATAGGGCATGCGGATGATGTGGCCTGTCCATCGGAGCTGATCGAGCATGGTCAAAGCTTCGATGCTGGGGATGTTGGCCTGAGCGAGAACACTGATGTTGGTGCGCCTATCCTGCCAATGAATTTGCAGATCTTGCGGAGGCAGCATTGGTGGTACCTCTCCAGTGCTTTGAGGTACCTGCAAACATGGCCCATGTCTCTGAAGCATACAGGAGGGCGTATATCACTACTGCTCTGTAGACCGGTACTGGATTTGAGGTCCTGGTCTTCAAACACTCTCTTCCTCAGGCGACCAAAGGCTGCGCTGGCACACTGAAGCTGTTGTACATGGCCTTCTTTGATCTCACAAAGGCCTTCGGCACCGTCAACCATGAGGGATTATGGAGTGCCCTCCTCAAATTCGGCTGCCCTCAAAAATTTGTCACCATCCTCCGCCTGCTTCACGACGACATGCAAGCCATGATCCTGACCAACGGTTCCACCACAGACCCAATTCATGTACGGACCGGTGTCAAGCAAGGCTGTGTCATCGCACCAACGCTCTTCTCGATCTTCCTGGCTGCAATGCTCCATCTCACCCTCAGTAAGCGCCCCGAGAAACTGTTCAACCTTCGTCGCCTCCAGTCCAGATCCAAGGTCGTCCCATCCTCTGTCATCGAATTACAGTATGCAGGCGATGCTTGCGTCTGTGCACACTCGGAGGTCGAACTCCAAACCATCGTCAGCACCTTCACTGAAGCATACGAGAGCATGGGCCTTACACTAAACATCCGTAAGACAAAAGTCCTCTACCAACCTTCCCCCGCCACACAGTACTGTAGCCCGATTATCAAAATCCATGACGAGGCCTTGGACAACATGGACCACTTTCCATACCTCGGGAGCCTACTGTCAACAAGGGCAGATGGCGATGACGGTCCAAAACTGCCTTCAAGTGGAGCATAAACGCCGTCATGGACTGGTTGGGCCGAATAGCCTGTTTCTGTGCTGTATATCCTATATAATATAAAACATGGCACCTCTGACAATGCAGCATTCCCTCAGTACTGCACTGAAGTGTCTGCCTGGATTATGTGCTGAAGTCCTGAAGTAAGGCTTAAACCCACAGTCTTCTGATTCAGATGCATAGAGTGCTACCACTGTGCCACAGCCGACACGACTCATTTATTTTAAACAGGTTAATACCTTTGGGAAAAATAGCAAAGAAAGGATGTTCACATGAATGCATTATGTTCTTCAGGTCGGTTTTAATCCTCCCCACCTGGCAGAAACCAGGCGGGTGGGCAGTTAAAAACAGACAGGTTACTTATCTGCCCGAAACTCGGCCCTTTTGCACTATTTCCCATTTTAGCCTGCAGGGTTCTGCAGGCAGATGAGGCTCCTGCCTAAAGCAGTGGGGGCTCATGAATTTATGCAAAGTTTCATGTATCAAGTAGAGAAAATGTAATGATGAAAAATAGAACTATATTTTCCTCTGCAGAAAAAAGTGAACAGGGAAATGTTCATTTTTCTTCATAAAATAACACATTAATGAATACACATTTTGAAATATGCAAGTCCTGAGATAATGGTTTCATTGATGATAATGAAAAGTTACAACTAATTATGACATGCACATCACAGTGATCTTTTAGCAGCTCAAGCAAATGATCTCAAGCAGCTAACAAGCCACTTAACTAGCACAAATGCCCCAAAGTTCATTAATGTAGCTGTGAAGTCTTCATGGTAGACAAATAGAGATAAATTTGGATCTAGCTCCTCAGGAAACTACTGGATAAGTCATCTAGACAATACATTTTGAGTACATTATCTATATTCACATGTCCTACATTTAATGTTATGGGTTAACATTAATAATATTAAACATATAATTTTACACAGTGCAGACCAATAACAGAAAGCAATATTTAAAGTAAGTTCTATGCTATTTTTCCCCTTCAATCATCTTCCAACTCAATCCCAAATTGCTATCTTCAATTATTAGTGCACATTCGTATAGAACCGAATTAGATATTGGTCATCACTTTTATCTGGATGTCAATCTCCTTTAATCTGATCCTTCTTTGCTTATATTTATGTTGTCATGTGAAGCAGATACTATGCCATTATCAGTCATTCATTCCCATTGAAACTGTACTCCCTGATTCCCTCAATCCTACTGTCAGGGTTTAGAAACTGCACAGAATAGATTTATGAGGATAAACCTTATGATGTAATTCATTAGTTTATCATGTGCATGATTGGGAGAACAGGGTCTCTAAAGCCTAGGAATAGTGTTCCTATTCAGCATTGGGACAATGCAGGCTGGCTTTTGGTGCCAATAACTGGGACTGTCCAACCTTTAATTGCCCCAGAGAAGCAACATCATTCCAACCCCATGACCTCTACCACCAAAAGGAACAAGAACAATAACATCATGAAACATAGGAACAGGAACACATTCAGCCCCTCGAGACTGTTTGCCATTCAATGAGATCATGGCTGATCTGTATCTTAACTCCATCCACCAGCCTTGGCTCCATATCCTTTTATACTCTTGGCTAGCAAAAATCTATCGATCTCAGTTTAAAATTATTAATTGAGCTAACATCTACTGCTTTTTGTGAGAGAATTCAACCTTCTACCACCCTTTGTGTGAAGAAGTGTTTCCTAACTTCTCTCCTGAATGGGCTGGCTCTGATTTTAAGGTCATGTCCCCTTGTCCTAGACTCCCCCCACCATTGGAAAAAGTTTCTCTCTATCTACCCTATCGATTCCTTTCAAAATCCTAAAAATCTCAATCAAATCACCCCTTAACCTTCTATATTCCAGGGAATACATGCTTAGTTTATGTAATATCTCCTCATAATCTAACACTTGGAGCCCTGGTAATAATCTGGTGAATCTACACTGCACTCTTTCCAAAGCCAATATATCCTTTCTAAGGTGCGGTGTCCAGAACTGTACACCGTGCTCCAAATATGGTCTAACCAGGGCTTTGTATACCTGTAGCAAAACTTAATTTCCTTTATATTTAAGCCCTCTAGTTATAAAGGCTAACATTCCATTAGGCTTTTTGATAATTTTCTGTACCTGACTACTACATCTTAGTGATGTGTACATGGACTCCTAAATCGCTTTGGACCTCCACTGTTCCTAATTTTCCACCATTTAAAATACTCAGATCTATCCATTTTGGTCCAAAATGGATGACCTCACAATTAGTTGTGTTGAAATCCACCTGCCACGGTTTTGCCTACTTACTTAATCTATCAATGTCTCTTTGTAATTTTATGCTCCGGTCTACACTACTTACTATTCCACCAATTTTTATGTCATCAGCAAACTTGGCTATATGGCTCTCTATTGTGTTATCTAAGTCACTAATAAATGTAGTGAATAGTTGAGGACCCAACAGAGAACCTTGTGGGACACCACTAGTTACTTCCTTCCAATTAGTGTCAGTCGTGGCTCAGTGGGCAGCACACTTGCCTTTGAGTCAGAAGGTTGTGGGTTCAAGTCCGACTCCAAGAGACTTGAGCACAAAAATCTAGGCTGCCACTCCAGTGCAGTACTGAGGGAGTACTGCGCTATCGGAGATGCTGGCCTAGAAATTCAGTTGGCTGCGCCAGGCGCTAACGCCAAAAAAGGGCTATATTTCCGTCGATAAAGCCTTAGCGCCGGAATGCAGACCGATCTGCGCCGATGCCCAAATTCATTTGAGATTTAGCGCCGGCGCAAAGTGTGAGCGCCCGCTCGGGTGCGCGCGCAGCTTATGACGTCATATCCTCACGCAACGCTGTTTTAGCGCCCCAACCCGGAAATTGAGTGGCGCCCGCCCAATGTGGGCGTGGCGCTATTAGGAATTGTAAAATGGAACGTTGCAGAGGCCCTGTGGGCCTCGGGGAGCGCAAATTAAAGGGCACCTCCACTGACCTATAAAGCCCAGCCATTTTGCTGCAATGACTTCACTGCTTTGGATTTCTACACAGAGACCAAGGGACAGAGATTCCAGATTTGGGACAAGATAGGAGAGGTCTTTCTGACTTCTGGCCAGTGCTTTGACATTTGACTCTTGCTGATTTCACTGTTGCGACCTTGATTATGGGGGCTGCATGGGGGGCCAACATTGAGTTGCAGCATTATGTGCGGAGGGCTCGCAGACGCTGTGAGAGATGGGCAGCCATGCGTAGACACAGAAGGGCCATCAGGCGTCGCCAACGTAGGCCTTACGCACCCAGGCAATACCGGCAGCAGGTGTCCTATGTCACCATGTCTGCGGCACTTTGTGTAAAGAGGCTGCGCTTCAGAAGGGAGGTGGTTGGAGAGATCTGCCAGCTGCTTCACGCAGATTTGCAGCCACAGCTCATGTCCAGGACGTCTCTCTCGGTGGAAGTGAAGGTCACGGTGGCTCTCAGCTTTTATGCAAGCGGCTCGTTCCAAGCCGCTGCTGGGGACATCGCGAACATCTCCCAGTTTGCCGTACATCGCTGCATCCAGCAGGTCACCGATGCACTGTTCGCGAGGAGACACCAGTTCATCTCCTTCCCCATGACCCAACAGAGGCAGCAGCAGCGTGCAGTGGGATTTGGCAGGATCGCGGGCTTCCCCATAGTGCAGGGCGCCATTGACTGCATGCATGTGGCTATGCGGGCACCTATAGACAATCCCGAGGTTTACCGCAACCGCAAGGGCTACCATTCCCTCAATGTGCAGCTGGTGTGTGACCACAGGCAGCGCATCCTAGCTGTAAATGCCCGCTTCCCAGGAAGCAGCCACGATGCTTTTATCCTGCGCCAGACTACTGTGGCTGACATGTTCCAGGCACAGTCTCCACCAAGGGGATGGCTTATCGGGGACAAGGGCTACCCTTTGTGCACATGGCTCATAAGAACATAAGAACATAAGAACATAAGAAATAGGAGCAGGAGTAGGCCAATTGGCCCCTCGAGCCTGCTCCGCCATTCAATAAGATCATGGCTGATCTGATCCTAACCGCCAATCCACTATGACAGGACTATCTCCTGAATCTAACAGCATTAGACACACGAAAACAGGAGCAGGATCAGGCTACACGGCCCCTGGGCCCGCTCCGCTACCCACAGGGCCATGACCTATCCGAACCTAGACTCATGTCCAAATTCCTGCCCGCTCCCCGTAACCCTTAATTCCCTTTTCTACTAGGAAACTGTCTATTTCTGTTTTAAATTTATGTAATGATGTAGCTTCGACAGCTTTTTGGGGCAGCATATTCCATGGACCTACCACACTCTGAGTGAAGTAGTTCCTCCTCATCTCAGTTTTGAAAGAGCAGCCCCTTATTCTAAGACTATGCCCCCTAGTTCTAGTTTCACCCATCATCTGGAACATCCTCCCTGCATCCACCCGATCCAACCCCTTCATAATCTTATATGTTTCAATAAGATCGCCTCTCATTCTTCTGAACTCCAATGAGTAGAGTCCCAATCTACTCAACCTCTCCTCATATGTCCATCCCCTCATCCCCGGGATTAATCGAGTGAACCTTCTTTGTACTGACTCGAGAGCAAGTATGTCCTTTCTTAAGTATGGACACCAAACCTGTATGCAGTATTCCAGGTGCGGTCTCACCAATACCTTGTACAACTGAAGCAATACCTCCCTATTTTTATATTCTATCCCCCTAGCAATGAAAGCCAACATTCCATTGGCCTTCTTAATCACTTGCTGCACCTGCATACTAACCTTTTGAGTTTCGTGCACCAGGACCCCCAGATCCCTTTGTACTTCAGTACTTTCAAGTTTCTTGCCATTAAGATAATAACTTGCTCTACGATTTTTCCTGCCAAAGTGCATAACCTCACACTTTCCAGTATTGTATTCCATCTGCCAAATCTCTGCCCACTTACTTAGCCTGTCTATGTCCCCTTGCAGGTTTTTTATGTCCTCCTCACTCACTACTTTCCCTCCCATCTTAGTATCATCTGCAAACTTTGATGTGTTACACTCGGTCCCCTCCTCCAAATCGTTAATATAGATTGTAAAGAGTTGGGGACCCAGCACTGACCCCTGCAGAACACCACTGGTTACTGATTGCCAGTCTGAATATGAACCATTTATCCCAACTCTCTGCCTTCTGTTAGATAGCCAATTCTCTATCCATGCCAGAATATTACCCCCAATCCCGTGATTTTTTATCTTAAGCAATAATCTTTTGTGTGGCACCTTGTCAAATGCCTTTTGGAAGTCTAAATACACTACGTCCACTGGTTCACCTTTATCCACCCTATATGTTACTTCCTCAAAGAACTCCAGCAAATTTGTCAAACATGACTTCCCCTTCATAAAACCATGCTGACTTTGTCTTATTAAATTATGATTATCCAAATGTCCTGTTACTGTCTCCTTAATAATGGACTCCAAAATTTTACCTACCACAGATGTTAGGCTAACCGGTCTATAGTTTCCAGCCTTCTGTCTACTGCCCTTTTTAAATAAGGGTGTTACATTAGCAGTTTTCCAGTCTGCCGGGACCTTTGCTGAGTCCAGGGAGTTTTGAAAGATCATTACCAATGCATCCACAATCCCTACCGCCACTTCCCTCAAAACCCTGGGATGTAAGCCATCAGGTCCAGGTGATTTATCCGCCTTGAGTCCCATTATTTTACCAAGTACTACTTCCTTAGTGATTTTAATCGTATTTAGCTCCTCCCCCCCTATAGCCCCCTGCTTATCAAGTGTTGGGATATTCTTGGTGTCCTCTACTGTAAAGACTGATACAAAATATTCATTCAGCGTTTTTGCCATCTCCATATTTCCCACCATTAATTTCCCGGTCTCATCCTCTAAGGGACCAACATTTACTTTCGCCACCCTTTTTATTTTTATATAACTATAAAAACTCTTACTATCTGTCTTTATATTTTTTGCTAATTTACTTTCATAATCTATCTTCCCTTTCTTAATCAATCTTTTTGTTATTTTTTGCTGTCTTTTAAAGTTTTCCCAATCCTCTATCCTCCCACTAGATTTGGCTACCTTATATGCCCTTGTTTTTAGTCGAATACTATCCTTAATTTCTTTACTTAGCCACGGATGGCTGTCTTTTCTTTTACACCCTTTTTTTCTCAGTGGAATATACTTTTTTTGGAATTTGTAAAATAACTCCTTAAATGTACACCACTGATCATGTATCGTCTTATCCTTTAACCTATTTTCCCAATCCACTTTACTCAATTCCGCTCTCATACCTTCATAGTCTCCTTTATTCAAGCTTAGCACGCTTGTTTGAGATACAGCCTCCTCACCCTCTAACTGAATATGGAATTCAACCATGTTATGGTCACTCATTCCAAGGGGATCCTTTACTAGGACATTTTTAATTAATCCTGTCTTGTTACACAGGACCAGATCTAAGGTTGCTTGCCCCCTGGTTGGTTCAGTTACATACTGCTCAAGAAACCCTTCCCTAATACACTCAATGAACTCATCCTCAAGGCAGCCCTGCCCAATTTGATTCGTCCAATTTATATGATAGTTAAAATCCCCCATAATTATAGATGTTCCCTTATTACAAGCCTCAACTATTTTCTGATTGATACTCCGTCCAACCGAGTTGCGACTGTTCGGAGGCCTATATACTACACCCACTAGTGTTTTTTTCCCCTTATTATTCCTTATCTCCACCCAAACTGTTTCATTATCCTGATCCTTTGACCCAATATCATTTCTCTGTATTACAGTGATTCCTTCCTTTATTAACATAGCCACCCCACCTCCCCTTCCTTCCTGCCTGTCCTTCCTGATTGTTAAATAAC
Organism: Somniosus microcephalus; assembly: GCF_052327205.1. Classification (NCBI taxonomy): domain Eukaryota; kingdom Metazoa; phylum Chordata; class Chondrichthyes; order Squaliformes; family Somniosidae; genus Somniosus; species Somniosus microcephalus. The sequence continues at coordinate 281,878,436 of NC_140990.1, read as the reverse complement.
CTGGTATGTTTAATTCCCAGGCATTGTCACCCTGCAGCCATGTTTCTGTAATGGCCACAAGATCATACCCATATGTAGCTATTTGTGCCTTTAACTCGTCTATTTTGTTACGAATGCTACGTGCATTCAGATAGAGAACTTTCAAATATGTTTTGTGGCACTTAGTTCCTGCTATTGCCCTTTTTATTACTTTACCTTTTACTCCACACCTTCTACCCCTTCCTGACATGCTCTGGTTTTTAATTTCCCCACTGCTACCTAAGTCTTTGACCTTCTCTGTTGTCATTTTTATTATTTGCTCTCTAGGAACCTCCCCCCCACTAGTTAGTTTAAAGCCCTCTCTACAGCCCTAGTTATATGATCCGCCAGGACTCTAGTCCCGGCACTGGCCAAGTGAAGCCCGTCCCAACGGACCAGCTCCCTCCTGTCCCAGTACTGGTGCCAGTGTCCCAGGAAGCAAAACCCATTTCTCCCACACCAGTCTTTGAGCCACGCATTTAACTCTCTTATTTTATTTGTCCTAGCCAAATTCGCTCGTGGCTCAGGTAATAATCCAGAGATTATTACCCTTGTGGTTCTGCTTTTTAATTTGGCCCCTAGCTGCTCAAACTCCCTCAGCAGAACCTCCTTCCTTGTCCTATCTATGTCGTTGGTACCAACATGGACCACGACAACTGGATCCTCCCCCTCCCACTCCAAGTTTCTGTCCAGCCCAGAGGAGATGTCCTTAACCCTTAACCGGGTAGGCAACACAGCCTACGGGACTCTCGCTCTTGGCTGCAGAGAACTCTATCTATCCCCCTAATAATACTATCCCCTACCACTACAGCATTTCTATTTACTCCCCCCTCTTGAATGGCCCCCCTCTCCACGGTGCTGTGGCCAGGTTGCTCATCCTCCCTGCAGCCCCTGCTTCCGTCTCCACAGGGAGTAAGAAGCTCGAACCTGTTGGACAAGAGCAAGGGCTGCGGCTCCTCCAACACTACCTTCTGGATCCCTGTACCTGCCTCACTCGTGGTCACACCGTCCTGTCCCTGACCATGGCCTACATCTGAATTAATTAACTTCATAGGTGTGACCACCTCCTGAAACACAGAGTCCAGGTACTTCTCCCCCTCCCTGATGTGTCGCAGTATCTGAAGCTCGGACTCCAGCTCATCAACACGGAGCTGGAGATCCTGTAGCAGCAGACACTTGTCACAGATGTAATCACCGTTAGCCTCAATGGGGTCTACCGGCTCCCACATCTCGCAACAGTAACACATCATCTGCTCCGCGCGCCCAGGACCCCAGCGGAGGACTCATACAACGAAAACCATCAAGCAACAAGGAACGTCATAGAGCAAACCATAGGCGTCCTCAAGCAACGCTTCCGCTGCCTGGATCGCTCCGGCGGCTCTCTACAGTATTCGCCGGATAGAGTGTCCCAGTTCGTCGTCGTGTGCTGCATGCTGCACAACCTGGCTATCTGCCGGACGCAGGCACTGCCACCTGACATTGCACCACCACCTGAGGAGGGCGAGCAGGAGGACCATCAGGAGGAGGAGGGGGAGGAGGAGGAGGAGCAGGCCAGGAGGGGGCCAGAAGGCCCAAGGGCCGTACGCCGGGGGCTTATTGCTCGACACTTCTAGGCCCGCTGTGAGGGAATGGCCTGTGGGAATGAGCGCACCTGAAGGCAGCCGCTCCGGAAGCCGTCAGCCGGTTAACGCAGCAAACACTTGAAACATGACACCTGGACAAGCTGAATAAATAAAAACCTTTATTTAACAAACTGAGGCCCCTTCCCACATGAAACTCAAAAACACAGAACACACCCAAAAAACAGTCACAAACATATGTCACTCCCCCAACCTGGGGAGGACTAACAAAAGTTGGCCATCCACATGGCCTTCAACATTGGCCGTAACAAAAAAAGGGCCCCCCTCGCCAACAGAAAGACCCCCATAAAAACACAAAATGCCTTTAATTTCGGCCATCCACAAAAATCAGCCCCCAAAACACAATCCCCCCCATATATACAATGCCGCAGAGACCACACTCTAGCGGCTGTGCCGAGAGGGCGAGTCCTTAGAGAGCCTTCCCCGGCCCCTGCCCGGCCTGCTGCTCCACCTCAACGTGGGCCCTGTGGCGGCCTCAAGGCTGGGGGAAGGCTCATGAGGGCTCCCATGCGTCGCAACAGATGACCTTGGGGGTCGGCCAACACGACGCACGTCCCGGGAGGGGCCGGCTGCTGACTGGTTCGGCTGTGGCTGGCCAGCATCAGTGGCAGCAGCAGCTCCTCGCACCCTGGCTGGGGGAGTGGCAGTGTCGGATGCTCCAAGGGGGGCAAGCTGGCTGCTGCCAGGCGCGCGAGGCTCAGCAGACACAGTGGCAGTCGTCCGGCCTGGCAGTTCAGCTGGCGCAGCTATGTGCTGGAGGCCAGCCCGCTGTGTTGCAGCAGGGCGGCGGGTGCGGGTGCGACGCCTCTGCGTCAAAGCGAGTGTGGCAGAAGTCAGTGACCGCACTGCCCGGGTATGTGCCTCCAGCTGCTGTGACAGTGTGTCGAAGGAACCACCTCTCTGGCGACTCTCCTCCTGCAGTGCCGCGAGTAGTTCGACCCCCCTGGCGTGCGCTGCAGCCAGTTGCTCCACCCCCCTGGCCTGTGATTGGCCAAATGCTGCCACACTCTGAGCCAGTGACTCGATGGCATGCGGCATCTGCTGCACAACCCCCATGAACTCATGGTGGCGCCGGTCAGACGCCACCGAGATCTCTTGCAGGAGGCGCACCTCCTGGCCGAGGCCACTCTCCGGACTGGAGAGAGGACTCTGCAGCTGGGGAGAAGCCGGCCAAGCTGGCCGACCCCTGCCGCCTGCCTGGACCCCACTGCAAGCAGGATCTGCCCTCCCCTGCAACACCTCCCCCTGGCTCTCCTGCATGCCAGACGTCCCCCCTTCATTGCCATCCCCTGGCACGGCTGAGGGCTCGCCCGATGGCCCGGCTTCCTCCTCGTCCTGGACGTCCTCCTCCTCCAAGGGCCTGGCACCCGGCGCCTCAGGGACCACCTCCTCCTCAGCAGCTGAAAGCAGGAAGGCACAAGAGTAGCTTTAAAGTGAGGACAGGGCGTCAGCGAGGGACGCCTGAGCGGTGGCATTATGCGCATTTGTCCGTCAGTGGGAAAGGATTTAGATCGGAAGCACTAGGGCAACGAGAGAGCTGCAAGCGGTCATCTCCTTACCAGTGGCTCCCAGCACAGGGTCCGCATCCCCGATGGCTACAGGGCCAGTCACCCGGGGACGCAGGAGTCCAGCGACGCTCTCCTCCAGAGCACTTAGAGCCTGGTAGTGGGGCCGTCCACCACCGGTCTCCAGCCGGCTGCGCGCATTTCTTGCCAGCTTGGCCTGCAAGAGAAAGGACGGACTCTAAGTACAGTGTGGTGCCCTGTTGCTGTGTGTACTGCCTCCCATGGTGGAATAGCCTGGCCAGTGTGGTCAGTGCAGAAAGTGCTGCTGATGATCATGCCAGTGGCATTGCTGCGTGAGGAGGGCTGCCCATTATGCCTTTGAGGTCCCTTTGCCCATAGTGTGAGGCTCACATGCAAGGATGAGGAGGACAGTGGAAAGGGTACTCACCTTCACCAGCCGACAGAGGTCATTGAACTTTTTGCGGCACTGGTCCGCAGTCCTGGGCACATCTGAGTTTGAGGAGACCCTGCGTGCGATGCTCCTCCAGGCTTTCCTGAACTCTCTCCTGGGAGCCTTTCTGCCATTGTCCGGGCACAAGATGGGTCTTCTCTCCTGGACAGCATCAATCAGCACCCTCAGTGCATGGTCTGAGAAGCGCTGGGCTCTTTCACGGGCCATCTCCATCTGTTCTGGCGCTATTTTGTCCCACCAGCACTGTTGAGGCCTAGCAGCAGGGCTCCAGTGTGCAGGGCGTGGCAGCAGTCAAAGTTGACCCTTCCCCCTTTAAGAGCAGGCCGGCGTCAGGGTGTCTGCTGTCAAGCAACACATGACCGCACCTGCGCTGCGCCCGGCATCGGCGTTATCAGGCCACAGCGCCGGTTTAGCGCCAGAACCGAGCATTGCAACGCTGGTTTCAGCGCTCGCCAAAACTCTTGGCCAAATCCACTGAATTTCGGCGCGGTTGCCTGCAGTTTCCGGCGGGCGCTAAATTTACCGAACGCCCGACTTTAGCGCCCCAAAACTGTGCAAACTGAATTTCTAGGCCGCTGTCTTTCAGATAAAACATTAAACTGAGGCCCCATCTGCCCTCTGGTGGATGTAAAAATCCTATGGCTCTATTTTGAAGAAGAGCAGGGGAGTTATCCCTGGTGTCCTAGCCAATATTTATCCCTCAATCAACATCACTGAAACAGATTATCTGGTCATTATCACATTGCTATTTGTGGGAGCTTGTTGTGTGCACATTGGCTGCTGCGTTTCCTACATTACAACAGTGACTACACTTGAAAAAGTACTTCATTGGCTGTAAAAGTGCAGGACATCCAATGGCTATATAAATGCAAGTCTTTCTTTTTCTTTTCTTTTTTTCAATTCCTACTCTCTGTCTTCTAGCATCTAAACAATCTCCTAACCAGGTCAATAATTTGCCTTCAATTCCATGAGCTTTCATTTTAGCTAACAATCTCTTATGTAGAACCTTATCAAATGCCTTCTGAAAGTCCATATAAACTACATCCATAGACATTCCCCTGGCTAGTACTTTAGTTACTTCCTAAAAAAAATCAATTAGTTTTGTTAGACATGACCTACCCTTTACAAATCCGTGTTGGTTTTCTAATCAGCTCAAATTTCTCTAAGTGTTCAGTCACTCTGTCCTTAAGTATAGATTCCAATAACTTCCCCACAACAGATGTTAGAATATCAGGTTTATAATTTCCTGGTTTCTCTCTCTCACCATTCTTAAATAATGGAATTACATTTGCAATTTTCCAACCCAAAGGGACATTTCCTCAATTGAGAGCGCTTTGGAAGATTATGGCTAAAGCATCTGCAATTACCTCACCTACTTCCTTTAAAACCCTGGGGAGGAAACTATCAGGTCCTGGGGATTTGTCAGTCTTTAGTGCCATTTTTTTTCTCATACTGTTTTCTTGCTTACGTTAACTTTAGTGAGTTCCAGTCCTCAATTCATTATTAATTTCCCTGGAATGTCAGGGTATACTATCCTCTTCCTCTACTGTGAACAAGTCTGCCATTTCCTTATTTTCATTTGCAATATTACCGCCATCTGTTTTTAAAGGGCCTACATTACCCATGACTACCTTTTTTCTTCTAATATAATTATAAAACTTTTTGTGTCAATCTTGATATTTCTTTTTGTATTCCCTTTCTGCAACTATTACTATTTTTTGTCTTCCTTTGCTGTACTTTATATCTCTCCCTGGATTTACACTCTTCTTTACACTTTTATATGGTCTTTCCTTTAGTTTTATGTTATCTCTCACCTCTTTTATTGACCATGGCTGTTTTCTTTGGTAAGTAAAGCTATTTCCCCTTAGAGGTGTATACTGGTCCTGTATTAAGCTAAATTATTTTTGAACACCTCCCACTGGTCATCTGTAGTTTTACACAATAACAATTTTGACCAGCTTGGTGTCATCAGTCTCTGCCTCATTCCATTAAAGTTATCCTTACCAAAATCTAGAATCTTAGTAACTGTGTTAAATTTCTCCTTTTCAAACCTAACATTGAAGTCGATCATATTATGATTACGGTTAGATAAATGTTCCCATACTGTTTACTTATTATTCTGGTGAATACTCATTGCTCATTACTAAATCTAGTGTGGCCTGCCCTCTTGGTTAGAACATATTGCTCCAGAAAATTATCTTGAATGCACTCAAGAAATTCACTACCTTTCGGACTTAGCTACTCTGCTGTTCCCAATCTATATGAAAATTAGAGTCTCCCATTAAAATAACTTTGCTTTTGCTACAAGTCTCTCTAATCCCTGAAATAATATATATTCTGCCACTTCATTGCTACTATCGGGAGGCCTGTAGACAACTTCCATTACAGTTTTAAGTCCTTTCTTATTCCTCAATTCTAACCATAGAGTCTCTGCTGATTGTTTTCCTTTACCTATAACCTCTCTTACTAATGTTGTAATAGTATATTTAATCAATAAAGCTACCCCTCCTCCTCTTGCAGTTTCCCTCTCCTTAAGAGCTTATAACCTGGAATATTTAATTTCCAATCATGACCAGCTTGCAGCCATATCTCTGTACTGGCCACCATGTCATACCCTCTGAGTTGTATTTGAGTCTCTAATTCACTCAATTTATTTCTTATACTCTGTGTGTTAGTGTATAAAACTTTGATTTGGGTAAGAGACCCTAACCTGTCCTTCTGCCTTAATGCTGCCTTTCTCACATCGTTTAACTTAACACGTTTCTTATTTGTCACCCCTGCTGTACTGCTTTAGTTATTTTAGTATTCCCTTCACCTGGAGTATCTACAATCTACATCACTGTGACCTGAACTCTGCTCTTACCCCTTTTTGTTGTCTTTAAACTATCAGTTTTACTATTGTTTCTGACTGATCCCTCCCGTGCCTATTGGACAGGACCAATGTCTATGGGAACTCCCCCTCCACCATCCCTCAGTTCCCCCTACCCTGCTGACTGACAGTCACACTCTCCCCCTGCTGCACATGTGCTTTCCTCTGAGATGTGACTGTACTCTGGTGAAAACTATCCAGAAATTCATCCCCCTCCCTTATGGGTCGGAGTGTCTCTAAGTCGCACTTCAGCTCAAGGACTCTGAGCTGGAGTGCCTCAAGGCAGAGGCATTTCCTGCAGATGTGGCAATCCAGGATAGTCTCACTGTCCACAAACTCCTACGTATCACAGTCCCGGCACACAGCCTGCACTGCCAGTTGTACTTTTAATTAATTTATTTGTTAGTAGTAATTTAATTCTAAATATAATAGAATTACTTGAGATCTAGATTATATTTAGCAGATGGATTTAGCTTGATTTCAGGTTAATTTGTAACTAATTTGCCTTGTTTTTTGTTTATTAACTTTTTTATTTTAGTGTCCCTGTAGTGTATGTGCCTTTAAGAGCCCCATGTGTACTGTAATGCCGGTAATGGCCACTCGGGCTATATAAGCCTGTATATTGTGTTGTATCCGTTAGTTCCCCTCCAGACTTTGTTTAGTAAACACCTATGAAACCAACTCCTGTCTTCAGTGTCTCTATCAAACACAGACACAACAGTGGCGACGAAGTGGAAACGGACTTACCTGCAATTCGGCAGCACCTCAAGGACATCGATTCCTCTGGCGTCCAGAAGAATCAAGAAAGTGAAAGAAGCTATGGTTTCACCAGCTGGCCAAGCTGGTGGCAGGTACTGCGGTACTCCTTCCTGGGCATCAGGCTGGGGCTCCAGCAGCTGGCTCTACAGCTGGGCCAAGCAGCGAAAGCGGAGGCAAGCAGTAACAGACGGGGAGGGAGCACTCAGGAGACGGCCGGCGCTGCAAGCAGGTCGGCGTTCAGACCTAGAGAGAAAGTCCGGCGGGAATGAGTCTCCAACTGTAAATAAATAGATAAATTTAAAAAAAGAACGGAAACCGCGGGAAACAGTGTTGTCATCAGCAGCAGCGGCGGGAAAGCGCGGGAAGCGCCATATCTTTTCTGCAGAAAAGAAAGAAAAGCACGGGAAGTGCCATATCTTCTCTAAGATGCCTAAGTCTGGCAATATTGATGCTTTTGATAATGAGATAGAGGATTCACCACATATGTGGAAAGAGTGGAGGTATATTACACCGCAAATGGAATAGAAGATGAAAAAAAAGCTCCAGTACTGCTAAATCTAATGGGTGTAAAGACATACGGGCTGTTACGAAATGTAATCACTCCAGCCAAACCAAAGGACAAGAATTTTAAAGAAACTGTTGATACCCTACAGGAGCACTTAAGCCCAACACCGCTGCTGATAGCGGAATGATTCAAATTCTTCAAGAGAAATCAACACAAGAATGAAAGTAACGCTGATTACCTCACCGAATTAAGAAAGCTATCAAAACACTGCCAATTCGGGGCAGGACTAGCAGATTATCTTCGAGACAAATTCGTCTGCGGTCTCTTAAGTGAAGGAACACAGAAAAGGCTGCTTTCTGAAAAAGAGTTAACACTGCACAAGGCTTTCAGTATAGCTGTATCATACGAAGCAGCCGCAAGAGGAGCTGCAGAGATACAACAAAAGACACAGGACTTCGGCACCCATGAAATGACACAGGGTTTCGAGAGATGGTATCGCTGCGGCAGATCCACCAATGACCAGAGGGACTGCTGGTTCAAGGACAAAGCATGCAGGCAATGCGGAAAGATTGGACACATTGCACGGGTATGCCAATCTGGACAAAATAAATCCACAGACAGGAAAAAAAAAATCAATAAAGAAAAGTACAGAAAGGTACAAATGATGACGGACAGTAGCTCCGAAGACCAGAAGAGCGATAGCGACTCCGAAAACAAGAGACTAAGCTGTCTCAAATTACATAATGTAATTGCCAAAGATGATTACCAGACCATTTGGGTTACCCTCACGATAGCAGGGTCCCCAGTTAAAATGGAGCTAGATACAGGATCAGCTCTGACCGTCATAAATCGACGGGATTACGAGCGGCTATTTCCGCATATACCTTTAAAAGACACATCCATTATCTTGAAAACATATACGGGGCAGAAAGTATACCCCAAAGGAAAAATAAAGGTGCCTGTTGTATATAACGGCAAGGAAATACAAAAGTTGTATTTATACATTCTACAAGATGGTGGCCCACCGCTGTTGGGACGTGAATGGTTCAGGAAAATATGTTTAGACTGGCACTCCATTCAGGCACTGACGGTGACCAGTAAGAAAAAGAACGATGATGACGTCATACCTGAATGATTAAAAGACACCTTGGGCAACGCCAAAGAAGTGTTTCAAGAGAAACTAGGAACCTTGAAAGGCATCACCGCCTCAATAAAAGTGGGAGGTGCAGCAATTCCCAAGTTTTTTAAAGCAAGACCGGTGCCATACGCAATTCGTCCAGCAGTCGAGGCAGAGCTGGAGAATTTGGAAAATGCAGGCGTATTATCCAAAATAGATTGGAGCGAGTGGGCAACACCCATCGTTCCAGTCATGAAGAAAGCATTGAATAATGATAAATCTGAAGAACAGAGAAAAATTCGCATCTGTGGAGACTTCAAGGTGACGGTAAACCAGTCCTTCAAACGGTACAGTATCCCCTTCCGAGAATAGAAGATATTTTCGCCTCACTATCCGGAGGGAAACGTTTCACCAAAATTGACTTGGCACAGGCATATCTACAGATGGAGGTTGAAGAGGCCTCTAAAAAAATATCTCACGATAAATACACACAAAGGTCTGTACCAGTACAATCGACTGGTTTTCGGAGTAGCATCCGCTCCAGCTATCTGGCAAAGAGCTATGGAGCAAGTCCTTCAAGGGATTCCGGGGACTTAATGCTACCTAGACGACATCCTTGTAACAGGAGAAAACGACAACGAGCACCTTGCCAATTTGGAGCAGGTGCTCACTAGACTGAGAGAACGGGGCCTACGAGCAAATCGCCCCAAGTGCGAATTTTTCCAAAATCAAATATCATATTGTGGCCACATAATTAATAAGGAAGGGTTGCATAAGTCACCTGAAAAAATTGAAGCGGTCATAAAAGCCCAAGCACCTGAAAATGTTTCACAATTAAGGTCATTCCTGGGATTAATAAATTACTACCATAAATTTTTACCGAACTTATCAACTCTTCTACACCCTCTTAATGAACTGCTACAAACAGGAGTAATTTGGAAATGGAGCGAAGACTGTAAACGTGCCTTCCATAAATGCAAAGACTTAATCACGTCCAAAGAAGTTTTGGCTCATTACAACCCATCACTGCCAATCAGACTGGCGTGCGATGCATCCCCTTATGGCATAAGAGCAGTATTATCGCATAAATTCCCTGATGGCTCGGAACAGCCGATAGCTTTTGCGTCACGCTCATTGAACTCAGCTGAGCGTAACTATGCCCAAATTGACAGGGAAGCACTCAGCCTGGTATGGGGAGTGAAGAAATTCAACCATTACCTACGTACGGACAAAAATTTACCTTGTTGACTGACCATCAACCCCTCATCTCCATATTCAACCCTAAAAAGGGTGTTCCCATTATGACAGCGCAAAGGCTACAGAGGTGGTCCCTTTTTCTAGGGGCACACCAATACAACATAGAATACAAAGGATCAAAACAGCATGGGAATGCTGACGGTTTATCGCGCCTACCGTTGCCAACGGTAGAAGAGGCACCTACAGTAGACCCAGTGGAGATGTTCCACTCAACCATAGTGGAATTGTCTACCAGTAACAAATGCTGCCATTGAAAAGGAAACGAGAAATGACCCGACTCTCTCACGAGTCTACGACTTAACGGTGAAGGGATGGCCAGCACATGGCGAACCAGTGTTGCCAGCATTCTCGCAAAGAAGAGAACAGCTGTCAGTGTGCTGAGGAACCTTGATGTGTGGATCCAGAGTGGTGATTCCACCCAAACTCCAGGATAAAGTGCTAAAGGAGCTTCACGAGGGGCATCTGGGTGGAGTGAAAATGAAGAACCTAGCCAGAGCGTTTGTATGGTGGCCAGGTATCGATAGAGACATCGAAGAAATGACCAAGAGCTGCCTAGGATGCCAGAAGGTCCAAAACGCTCCACCCCAAGCCCCTCTACATCCATGGGAGTGGCCCTCATCTCTCTGGCAAAGGGTACACATCGACTTTGCTGGTCCATTTATGGACTCAATGTTCTTAATTGCGGTTGATGCACACTCCAAGTGGCCGGAGGTAATAAAGATGTCCTCCACCACCACGGAAAAAACCATCACAGTATTAAGGACCATATTTGCCAGGAATGGGCTGCCGGAACAGATCTGTTCTGATAATGGACCGCAATTTGTGTCCGAAGAATTCAGGAAGTTCTTAAAAAACAATGGGGTTAAGCACTACACATCCGCCCCATACCATCCCGCCACCAATGGATTGGCTGAAAGGTTTGTCCAGACCTTCAAGAAGGCCATCAAGGCCATGGGTAATGAAGACATAAAACTTCAGCACAAGGTGGATAACTTCTTGTTCGCATACAGGAATGCAACACATATGGTTACAAACCAAACTCCCGCCATGATGTTCTTCAATAGAAGCCTAAGATGCCGGCTGGATTTGATCAAGCCCAACATCAGAAGGGACGTGGAGAACCGGCAATTTCAAGGCATGAATGAAAGGCCAACTAGAACCTTCCAGATAGGTCAACAAGTTTTGGCCCGGGACTACCGTACCGAGAAATGGCAGCCTGGAACTATCTGCACACGACTAGGACTGCTGATGTATACCGTGGACATCGGAGAAAGCATAATAAGGCGCCATGCTGACCAAATCATAGAGTCATCCGAAAAGGGACAACCTACACCACAACTCTATATGCCTAACGATGAAGTAGAGTTACCCATATCTACCTCCGATCCGGTGATACTGGAACCCGATGAACCCGACACTGGCATTCAAGCCGAATCAGCCTTGCCAAAAGAACCTACTACACCACCAGAAACTACTACACCACCGAGGCGTTATCCGGACCGAGTCAGGAAGCCTCCAGAGAGACTGATGTATAATTAATTAACTGCAGCAATGTGTATATTATTTTTCTTGTAACATGTAATTAATAATTACTGAAAATATTATGTACTGGTTGGCTAAAAGGGGAGGAATTGTAGTGTATGTGCCTTTAAGAGCCCCATGTGTACTGTAATGCCGGTAATGGCCACTCGGGCTATATAAGCCTGTATATTGTGTTGTATCTGTTAGTTCCCCTCCAGACTTTGTTTAGTAAACACCTATGAAACCAACTCCTGTCTTCAGTGTCTCTATCAAACACAGACACAACAGTCCCCTTACCTCTTATTTATTATTTATGTATACCAATCATGGGAACATCATTGGAACACCATCATCTCCAAGTTCCCCTCCATGTGGGTTGGATTAACCATTGAAGGAGAAATGACAAACCACAGGTGAAATTTTGTAGTCTTGTCACAGGGACTGTTGGCAAATGCATACAGTCTGTGTGCATGTCACAAATGATATACCTCATGGTATCTTGCAATGCATGCCTATTACTTCCTGACTGTTTTTCCAGATTGAATCCGATGAACAAGAAATATTACTCACATATTCTTCTTTGGCATTTCTCACATAACAGAAATGTCTTAACAAGCACTTAACAAGGAGAAAAAGGTAGATACAGATCTTTTCAATCACCAGACTGAAACTTACATCTAATCAACCCTTTTCAAATTATATCTTCTTGGGTTTGAACAATTAATATAAAATATTTCTGAATCAAACAAGTTCCTTGCTAGCTCCTTATTTGTGCTATTTAGTATCAGCTTACACCTTCCTTTGTTGGCTTTGTATTTTGCATCCATGCAATTGGCGATAATGTAATATGAATATGACTTTCACAACAACTCTTCTGCCAAAGGTATGAAAGTGGATGAAAATATCCGGTTCATTGCAGTGTAATTTTCTGGACCACATTTTTTAAAATGTTTACGAAATATAGAATTAAGCAGCAAAAACAATATTAATAACTTTATCTACATTCAGGTTTAGCAAATTTCATAACGGGCTTACCAAAATTGCAACTTAATACCAAACAGATGTCACATAGCACAGAAACTTGGAAAGCTACTTCCTTCTGTTATGACGAATTTTTGCTTGTATACCGCCATATGGTAAAATTAGACATGCCAGCCTGAAACAGTTAGCCAAACTTAGCAAAATATGATTATTTGGCTTGGCATGGCATGTTTCTCTACATTAACAATAATTTCTGACTTGGTACAATACTTTTAATATGACACCTGCACATATGCACTCCATAACGTGCTGGGGCCGATTTATGTCTGCTGTCCAACCCATTTCCTGGCACCCGCTGAGATCTTACAAGAGGCCCCCCCAATACGATTTTTGGGTGGGGCTCGAAATAGGCATCCAGTACTCCCACCCGAAATAGATGGGAACCTTAATTAAATACTTAAATTGGGGCCCTACGGCCGCTGTGGACCCTGGTGTGATTTTTATGGAGCAATGGCCTGACCATTAGCCCCTGATGTGGAGCAAACACCAAAAACAGACCAAATATTTTTAATTCAGAAATACTCCTGGGCCCTCATCCATCCCACCCCACCTCTTCTTCTCCCCCGTGAGATTGTACGCCCCTCCCCCGCGCCGCCGGTCCATACTGTTGCCCTAATCAGAAAAGGATCCAGTTGATTTCCTGCCCTCACCAGCTGGCAAGCTGCCTGAGTGCCCTTTTGGCACTCGCATTTCACTGGCTGCATGCTGATGATGCTTGACCACTAAAATGGTTTGGGCCTGTCACTGTTGAGATTGCAACACCCGCCCGATTACTGCAGCAAACCAAAATCGGCCCCACTATCTCAAACTATTTCTCAACCTGAGTGAATTTATTGTCTCTCTTCAATACTGACCTATGGTCTGCTCATTTAATTCCAATTTAATTCAAATTTCCTATTATCACAATTTTACAATGCACAATGACCTCATTTCTTTATCCTAACAGTGCCCGGGTGATCTATAACAGCTACCTATAAAGATTGTTCCAGCTTTACTATTCCTGAGTTCCACACAAAGTGCCCCTGACAGTTTCTCTTTCAAGGACATATCTTCTCTCTCATTTGCTGTCAAATCCTTACTATTGGGCAAGATTTCCCCTCACTCTATTCTATTTGTTCTGTCCTTTTTGAACATTGCAATATATGCTATATTAATCTCAAGACAATTCCTCTGCACCAAGCCAGGCTCAGTTATGCCATTTAGGTCTAATTTTGATTGTTTTCATAAACTTCTCAAGCCATTTCTTATTCTGTATTCTCCTTGCATTAGTGTAAAATCACACTGCTGCTTGCTTTTAGATGAGACATCAAACTGAGGCCCTCTCTGCCTGTCCCAGTGGTTCAGGTAAACATAAAAGATCCAATTTGAAAAGAACAGCGAGTTTAGGTTGAATTATGTAAAAATAACAGAAGGCATGGTTAGAGAAATGCCGTGAAATGGATTTAGATAAGGAGGATGTCTAGAACAAATGCATAGAACCTGATTTTATATAGCATTTTATCATGTCTTTCAGGATGTCCTAAAGTGCTTCATGTCTAATTAACTATTTTTGAAGAGCACTTGATTACAATGTGGGTAAACAAGGCAGCCAATTTATGCAAAGCAAGATTAGGAAATGATAAGAACAGCCAGTTAATCTGTTTTTTTTTGTTATTGGTTAATGAAGGTGTTAGATCCGTGGTTCAGTGGATAAAGAATTACACGGATGCTGTACATAACAAACAACAGGTCTTTACTGGAGGAGGGTCATCTCTAGACTGCAGTACAGAGGCATGCGCACAGCTTATATACCGGTGTGGTTACTGCCGGTACTACAGTATACAGGAGTTGTAAAAAGTAGTTCTGACTTAAAGCACATACACTACAGAAGGAATGTTAGCAGAAGAAAGCCCTGCTCTTCACTGGAAAAAATCATGAGACCTTTAATAACCACAAAGGTTTAACATCTCATCCACAGGCAGCACCAGTACCAATGCAGCACTCTATCAGTACTGCACGGGAGTTTCAGCCTAGATTATTGTGGTAAACCACTTTTATCGTTCACTATCGTTACACTATAGTTATCACTGTTATATCGTTACTCTATGGTTATCACTGTTCACACTGTTGTATCACTATACGAGGTCGCCTCTTGTCACGCTGCTATACCTGGGCTGACCACTGCTGACTCCGCCCATGACTCCACCTACCTGCCCAGGTATAAAGGTAGTCGACTGGCTGGCATTCCTCCTTGTTGTATCCGATCACCCACGAGGGTGGGCTCTGTTATTTAGCCAATAAAAACCTATAGTTACTTTCTTAACTCGTCGCTTTTCATTGGATGAATTGATAGGTATATCAATTATGTACTCACATCCTTAAGTGGAACTCGAGCCCACTTCTGACTGAAAGGCAAGTGCTACAAACTGAGCCAAACTGGCACCTAGGGCTAAGAGGACTAAAGGCCTAAAATTCCTGCAATGCATATCCTAGGGAGGAAAATTTGTGAACACTGGAGTTAATCCCAATTGAGTCATTGGGTACCAGAGAGATTCTGCAAAACTGGAGGCAAGCAAATGTAGTTCTTAGGCCGAAAATCCATGTCCCAGAATGTGAAGATGAAACATTATCCCATTGTGTCTTGTTTTGAAAGAGGGCAATCTTTCCTGAATTTACAATATGACCATGTTATGTTTTTGCTTTATGCTGAATAATGATAGATTTAGATTTTTTCAAAAGTGCTGTTTTTATTGCTAGTTTGTCTATTCTAGGAGTGCAAAACTTACCATTTAAAGTGATATTATTTTAGCTCATATCTGTAAAAAACTGAGAGGAAAAGCAGGATAGGTTAATCAGTATGAATTAGTGACTGAATAGGTAGTATAATGAGGAACGATTGGTCTAGATAATTAATCAGGGTAAGCATAGATTCTCTTGGTGGACTAGATTATCAAAATAATTTAATGGGATAAGAACAAATAAGAGGTGATGAGGATATAAACTAAGCATGATGATACATGTGTGCGTGGAATGGGATATTGTAGTCATTATTTGAATTGGTCTATTCAATTGCACTAACATTCTAAAGAACAGGAGTGTTGGAAAACAAAATAACATTCACAGTTGCATATTACACATTATTATTGAGGAAGCTTAGGACATTTTCTTTAGAGCAAACAGCTAGGGGACATGACACACAGGGTTAAAATAGGGGAAAGAATCTCATACAAACTACTTAAGGCTGCATTTGCATTCTATGGCTCTGAAATTCTGCAGGGGTCCTCCTGGTGTCCTGTTGTAATTTTGGTGGGAACCAGCAGAGCCCCCAAAGAATCAGCTTTATATAATTTCTCTGGGTATGCTGTCAGTCACCTGCTGAAGTTACGGTGGGAGAACTGGGAGAATCCCTGCAAAATTTCAGGGGCCACAAGTTTAGCATCAGCGCAAAACTGAACCCGTTTTCTACTGATGCTAAACTTGGACTGTATAATGAGTGTGAAGGTCTGAACTGACTCCAAAAAGAGTTCTGGTCCCATGTTGGGTCCTGGATTTCAGGTTGCAAACTCACTTTGCACGCACACTAGCATTGTAGTGTAAATGCGCCCTTACTTGGTTTAATGAGAAAACGTCAGTCATCTTGTTTTGTTGACATTTCTAAAATATTGTAAGAGATGCCACATCACATGTGCATGATAGTAGAGGACACAAAGATGAACAATATAATATAATAAGTGTAGTAATAAAACTGCTTTGAAACATTATCATCATAGTTGAAGTCCTCTTTAAAAAATGCACCTAAATAATTAGTGATACTTATATTTGATAATACATTCTAAAATATTACAATGAAATAAAATGTAAATGGTAATTAGAAAGAGTTCTATTACAATGTAACCAACATCCAGAGAAAAATCTATCCCAAGTTTTCCCCACTTTTCAGCTTGCCAAGAATTACTGTGGATCCACTTACACTCGGCTCTCCTCCAGACAACCATCTCTTAGCAAAAAAATCTTCATGTGTTTTGGATTTTTGCATTTCTGAATTTAAAGAGGTCTGCAAAGTAAACCATTATCACATAATAATTAATGGGATTAATATTGGTGTTACAAACAAAGTGCGAACTTAAGGTGTTGAAACATTTATCTTTATCACCTACAATAACTTCTGCTCAAAATAACACCTGTTCATACACAGCATAAATTAAACAGTTTGCAGATTATAAAATTAGCAATGACCTAACTAGCCTTCCATTTCCTACCTCCATTCTCACTGTAAATATACATTTAACATTATAGGGATAGGGCCACTCAGGGATATACACGGTAAACTCACAGGTAATGACAGCGAAATGGCAGAAATATTAAATAATGACTTTGCCTCAGTAGTTACCAGGGAGATTAACAAGGTGCGCTTGACATTAGAAGAAGAGATCAAAAAAAATAAAGACATTTAAGACAGAAAGAGGAGAGATAATTGATAAACTAATCAAACTTAGAAAGGATAAAACCCCTGGCCTGGATGGATTGTATCCAAACATAAAAGTAGTTAGGGAAGATAGCAATAGCACTATTACATATATATGAAAATTCATTAGGAAAGGGAATAGTGCCAAAGGACTGGTGGACAACTAATGTGATTGCTATACATAAAAAGAGAGATAGAACAAGTCCAGGGAACTATAGACCAGTTAGCTTAATGTCGGTGGTAGGAAAGATAATGGATTTCCCACTCAAAGATGAAATAGAAAAACATCTCGAAACTGAAAAGATAACAAAGTGTAATCAGTGTAGTGTCCGTGTGTTGATAAAGACACTGAAGACAGGAGTTGGTTCATAGGTGTTTACTAAGCAAAGTCTGGGGGGGGTTCTAACGGATATACACAATATACAGGCTTATATAGCCCGAGTGGCCATTACCGGCATTACAGCACACCTGGGGCTCTGAAAGGCACATACACTACAATTCCTCCCCTTTTAGCTAACCAGTACATCATATTTTAAGTAATTATTAATTACATGTTATAAGAAAAATAATATACACATTGCTGTAGTTAATTAATTATAAGTCAGTCTCTCAGGAGGCTTCCTGACTCGGTCCGGATAACGCCTTGGGGGTGTATTAGTTTCTGGTGGTGTAGTAGGTTCTTTTGGCAAGGCTGATTCGGCTTGACTGCCAGTGTCGGGTTCATCGGGTTCCAGTATCACCGGATCGGAGGTAGATATGGGTATCTCTACTTCATCGTTAGACGTACTGGGCTAGATTTTCAGTTGCTTGCGCCAGCAGTTAGCGCCTTAAGAGAAGTGATTTCCGGGCGCTATGCGTGTAGCGCCCGGGCGCAGCGCAGTTTGCGCCCCGCCCCAAATTAAGTTGCCCGTTAGCGCCGGCGCAAAGTTTAGCACCCGCCCGGATGCGCGCGCAGAAAATGACGTCACATCCTCGTGCAACGCCCTTTGGCCGCCCCGATTGCAAACTTCAGTCGGACCGCCCCATTGTGCGGCGGGCGGCCGGAGCGTTTGGAAAAAGGAACGCAACACAACCAGCGCGGGCCCCGGGGGGCGCTAATTAAAGGGAACGTCCTCTCCAGTATAAAGGCCATCCATTATTTCAGAAAACAGTCTTGTGCAACGCATTTCTGGAGACACAACAAGGAGGATAGCTAACTGGTTTCAAGCAGCAAGAGCCAGGTATTTTTGGACTCAGGCAACAGCGCTGCAAGTGGCCATTTGGAAATTAGAGTGTTTGCCAGGATTTGATGGGGGTTGCATGGGGTGCCAACGCGGAGCTGCAGCTCCATGTCCGTAGGGCTCGCAGACGTATTGTGAGAGGGGCAGCCCTGGCTAGAGGCAGAGGGGGCTACAGGCGTCGGCCACGTAGGCCTTACCCAGTCAGGCTATACCGCCAGCAGCGCTCCTACCTAAACATGAGTGCCGCGCGATGTGTTAAAAGGCTCCGATTCCGGAAGGGGGTGATTGCAGAGATCTGCCACCTGCTTCGCCGAGATCTGCGGCCAAAGCTCAGGTGCAGGACGTCTCTGTCGGTGGAAGTGAAGGTGACAGTGGCATTGAACTTCTATGCCACCGGCTCCTTCCAATACGCTGCTGGGGACATAGCAAACATCTCCCAGTACGGCGCACATCGCTGCATCCGCCAGGTGACCGAAGCACTGTTCAGAAGGAGAAGCCAATTCATCTCCTTCCCCATGGCCCTGGAGAGCCAGCATCAGCGCGCATTGGGATTTTCCAGACTCGGGGAATTCCCCTTGGTGCAGGGCGCCATTGACTGTACGCATGTGGCTTTGCGGGCCCCTCTGGAGCATGGCGAGCAGTATCGCAACAGGAAGGGCTACCATTCTCTGAATGTGCAGCTGGTCTGTGACCACAAGCAGCGCATCATGGCAGTCAATGCCAGCTTCCCAGGCAGCAGCCACGATGCCTTTATCCTGCGGCAGAGTACTGTGCATGACATGTTCCAGGCACAGCCTCCCCCAAGAGGATGGCTACTCGGGGACAAAGGCTATCCTTTGTGCACCTGGCTCATGACCCCGCTCCGCGCGCCCAGGACCGCTGCTGAAGAGGCCTACAACGAGAGCCATCAAACCACCCGCAACATCATCGAGCTAACTATTGGGGTCCTCAAGCAGCGGTTCCGCTGCCTTGATCGCTCCGGAGGAGCTCTCCAGTATTCGCCGGACCGGGTCTCCCAATTTGTGGTGGTTTGCTGCATGCTACACAACCTGGCTATCCGCAGGACTCAGGCACTGCCACCTGACGTTGGACCAGCACCTCAAGAGGAGGAGCAGGAGGAGCATGAGGAGGAGGAGGAGGAGGAGGAGGAGGAGGAGCAGGAGTACGTTCCCAGGAGGGAGCGACCAGGGCCAAGGGCCGCACGACGCCACCTTATTACACGGTACTTCTAAGCCCCCTGTCAGGGAATGGCCAGGGGCCATGAGGGAAGATGAATGCAGCCGCTCCGCAAGCCCTCAGCCGGCGAAGCCAACAAACACTAAGAAGAACAACCATGGAGACTGCATGAATAAAGATAATTTTTTATTAAACAAAAATGAAAAGCCCTTCCCACATGAATCCCCAAAAACAATAAACGGGCCCCACAAAAAGCCCAACAAACGACTCACTCCCACAAACTGGGGAGGAGCCACTCCACCTTTATTGAAACCGGGCCTCAACGTCGGCCTAACGCAAAAAAAAAGCCCTCCAAAAGCACAACCATGGGCAAAATAAAGATGGCCACCGCCATATTAAAGGAAAGCTGGCCACACCCTCTACTGAGTGGCCCGCGAGGGCGAGACCTTGGCCAGCATTTTGCCTCCCCTGCCCTGCCTGCTGCTCCTTCGCAAGCTCTGCCCAGTGGCTGCTGCGAGGCTGGGGGAAGGCGCCTGAGGCTCAGATGCCCTTCCGCCAGATGCCGCTGGGGGGCGGCCTACACGGCGTTTGGGCCTCGAGGGGCCGTCTCCTGAGTGGCGCGCCTGAGCCTGGCCACCATCAGCTGCAGCCGCTTGCCCTTGACGCCCCAGAGGGGGAATGGCGGCGACGGATGGTGCAATGTGGGCCAGCTGGCGTCTGGGATGCGCTGGCTGGTGCTGTGGCGCGGTGGCACTCGGCCGGGCCCGCACTGCAGGATCCGCAGCAATCAGCCGACGGCCGGCTTGCTGGGATGGTCCAGCGCGGCGCCTGCCCTGGCGATGCCTGCCTGAGACAGCGCGTGTGGCAGCAGTGAGTGGCCCTGTGGTCCTGGTGTGCGCGTGCATCACATCCGCCAGGGTCTTGACGGCATCAGTTAGCATGCGGCCAGTCGCGGCAGTTGCTGCCCCGAACTCGCGCACACTGGTCGCCAGCGACTCGATGGCCTCAGGCATGCGCCCCACCACGCTCATGAGCTCCGTGTGGCGCCGGTCCGAGTCGTCGGCCATCTGATCGAGCTTCCGCACCTCCTCCGAAGTGAAGGTGTCCGGACTGGAGTCGCGACTCTCCCGCTGGGGAGGAGGGGGCCGAACTAGGGGACCCTTGCCGCGTTGGTGACGGCGAGTGTGCCGAGCAGCAGCACTCCCCTCTGATCCTTCCCCCCTTTGGGGGGAAGGCCGCGGGCCACGCGCACGGCTGCTGGGTGGCTGGACGCCACTGGTCCCAGAAGCTGCATTGCCCTGCGACAGTTCCTCCAGGCACTCGTCCAGTGAGGAGGTGTCGAGCATTTCCTCCTCTCCTGCGGGACGTGACTGTTCCCCCGAAGGTCCGGCTTGCTCCTCCTCCTCCTCCTGGTTGGAGGTGCTGTCACTGGCAGCCTCAGGGTCCTGGTCGTCACCAGCTGAAAGCAGGAATGCACAAGAGTAGCTTCAGAGTGAGGAGACGGCGTCAGCGAGGGAGTTAGGACTGGTGGGATTCAGCGCATTGGTGGGACAGTGGCAAAGGAGGTAGCTCGGATGGGCCAGTGCGACGCGAGAGGGCCAAAAGGCGAGGTCCTTACCATTGCCGGGCAGTGGAGGGTCGGATACACCGCACGCTGTGGGGACAATCACACGTGCTCCCATGAGCACACACACGCGCTCCTCCAGCCGAGTGAGCTTCTGCAGCTTGGCGCGGCCACCCCTGGCACGGGCCTGGCGATTAAACGCTACTTTAGCCTGCAAGAGAAAGGACGGGCTGTAAGTGCGCAGTGAAGCCCTGATGTAGTGTGCACTGCCTCCCATGGTGGAATAGCTTGGACAGAGTGAAGCCCTGATGTAGTGAGCACTGCCTCCCATGGTGGAATAGCTTGGACAGAGTGAAGCCCTGATGTAGTGTGCACTGCCTCCCATGGTGGAATAGCTTGGACAGAGTGAAGCCCTGATGTAGTGAGCACTGCCTCCCATGGTGGAATAGCTTGGACAGAGTGAAGCCCTGATGTAGTGTGCACTGCCTCCCATGGTGGAATAGCTTGGACAGAGTGAAGCCCTGATGTAGTGTGCACTGCCTCCCATGGTGGAATAGCTTGGACAGAGTGAAGCCCTGATGTAGTGTGCACTGCCTCCCATGGTGGAATAGCTTGGACAGAGTGAAGCCCTGATGTAGTGTGCACTGCCTCCCATGGTGGAATAGCTTGGCCAAAGTGTAGAGTGCCGAATGGCCATTTGATGCTCATGACTGTCCCAATGCTGCTGGCTGAGGGCTGGCCAAAAGGACTTTCAGGTCCCTTTGCCCATCATGTCAGGTGTACATGCAAGAATGAGGAGGAGACTGGAAAGGCTACTCACCCTCACAATCCTGGTCAGATCGTTGTACTTCTTACGGCATTGTGTGTGGGTCCTGGGGGCCTCGCCGGTGAACGTCACCCTCTGGGCGATCTGCTTCCAGGCTTTGGTGTAGTCGTGGTGGGTTGGATTCCTCCCACTGTCTGGAAACAAGATCTTGCGCCTCACCTCCAGAGCTGTGAGCATGATGTCCAGATCACCCTCTGAGAAGCGCAGGGCACGCTGACGGGCCTTCTCTGGCGTTGCCATGACTCCCTGGGGCTGAGCAGTAGTGTTGAGGCCTCTTTGCAAGGCTGCAGTGTGCAGGGCGTGGCAGCAGACCAATTCGTCCCTTCCCCCTTTAAGAGCTGGTCGGCACCACGGGGTCTGCTGTCAGTGCAAAAATGACCGCACCCGTGCTGCGCCCCGCCTGGGCGCTATCCCTCTGGACCGCCGGCTTAGCGCCTAAAGAGAGTAGTGGAACGCCTCTTTTAGCGCTCCACCAACCTCTTAGGGCGAAGCCACTGAATTCCCGGCAACGGGGCGCTACTTTGGGGCGGGCGCTAACTTCGGGCGGGCGCTAAGGTTAGCGCCCCAAAACTGCCTATACTGAAAATCTAGCCCACAGAGTTGTGGTGTAGGTTGTCCCTTTTCGGATGACTTTATGATTTGGTCAGCATGGCGCCTTATTATGCTTTCTCCGATGTCCACGGTATACATCAGTGGTCCTAGTCGTGTGTAGATAGTTCCAGGCTGCCATTTCTCGGTACGGTAGTCCCGGGCCAAAACTTGTTGACCTATCTGGAAGGTTCTAGTTGGCCTTTCATTCATGCCTTGAAACTGCCGGTTCTCCACGTCCCTTCTGATGTTGGGCTTGATCAAATCCAGCCGGCATCTTAGGTTTCTATTGAAGAACATCATGGCGGGAGTTTGGTTGGTAACCATATGTGTTGCATTCCTGTATGTGAATAAGAAGTTATCCACCTTGTGCTGAAGTTTTATGTCTTCATTACCCATGGCCTTTATGGCCTTCTTGAAGGTCTGGACAAACCTTTCAGCCAATCCATTGGTGGCGGGATGGTATGGGGCGGACCTGTAGTGCTTAACCCCATTGTTTTTTAAGAACTTTCTGAATTCTTCGGACACAAATTGCGGTCCATTATCAGAATAGATCTGTTCCAGCAGCGCATTCATGGCAAATATGGTCCTTAATACTGTGATGGTTTTTTCCGTGGTGGTGGAGGACATCTTTATTACCTCCGGCCACTTGGACTGTGCATCAACCGCGATTAAGAACATTGAGTCCATAAATGGACCAGCAACGTCGACGTGCACCCTTTGCCAGGGAGATGAGGGCCACTCCCATGGATGTAGAGGGGCTTGTGGTGGAGCATTTTGGACCTTCTGGCATCCTAGGCAGCTCTTGGTCATTTCTTCGATGTCTCCATCGATACCTGGCCACCATACAAACGCCCTAGCTAGGTTCTTCATTTTCACTCCACCCAGATGCCCCTCATGAAGGTCCTTTAGCACTTTATCCTGGAGTTTGGGTGGAATCACCACTCTGGATCCACACATCAAGGTTCCTCGACACACTGACAGCTGTTCTCTTCTTTGCGAGAATGCTGGCAACAGTGGTTCGCCATGTGCTGGCCATCCCTTCACTGTTAAATGGTAGACCTGTGAGAGAGTTGGGTCATTTCTTGTCTCCCTTTCAATGGCAGAATTTGTTACTGGTAGACATTCCACTATGGTAGAGTGGAACATCTCTACTGGGTCTACTGTAGGTGCCTCTTCTACCGTTGGCAACGGTAGGCGCGATAAACCGTCAGCATTCCCATGCTGTTTTGATCCTTTGTATTCTATGTTGTATTGGTGTGCCCCTAGAAAAAGGGACCACCTCTGTAGCCTTTGCGCTGTCATAATGGGAACACCCTTTTTAGGGTTGAATATGGAGATGAGGGGTTGATGGTCAGTCAACAAGGTAAATTTTTGTCCGTGTAGGTAATGGTTGAATTTCTTCACTCCCCACACCAGGCTGAGTGCTTCCCTGTCGATTTGGGCATAGTTACGTTCAGCTGAGTTTAATGAGCGTGACGCAAAAGCTATCGGCCGTTCTGAGCCATCAGGGAATTTATGGGATAATACTGCTCCTATGCCGTAAGGGGATGCATTGCACGCCAGTCTGATTGGCAGTGATGGGTTGTAATGAGCCAAAACTTCTTCGGATGTGATTAAGTCTTTGCATTTATGGAAGGCACGTTTACAGTCTTCGTTCCATTTCCAAATCACTCCTGTTTGTAGAAGTTCATTAAGAGGGTGTAGAAGAGTTGATAAGTTCGGTAAAAATTTATGATAGTAATTTATTAATCCCAGGAACGACCTTAATTGTGAAACATTTTCAGGTGCTGGGGCTTTTATGACCACTTCAATTTTTTCAGGTGACTTATGCAACCCTTCATTATTAATTATGTGGCCACGATATGATATCTGATTTTGGAAAAATTCGCACTTGGGGCGATTTGCTCATAGGCCCCGTTCTTTCAGCCTACTGAGCACCTGCTCCAAATTGGCAAGGTGCTCATTGTCCTTTTCTCCTGTTACAAGGATGTCGTCTAGGTAGCATTGAGTCCCCGGAATCCCTTGCAGGACTTGCTCCATAGCTCTTTGCCAGATAGCTGGAGCTGATGCTACTCCAAAAACCAGTCGATTGTACTGGTACAGGCCTTTGTGTGTGTTTATCGTGAGATACTTTTTAGAGGCCTCCTCAACCTCCATCTGTAGATATGCCTGTGCCAAGTCAATTTTGGTGAAACGTTTCCCTCCGGATAGTGAGGCGAAAATATCTTCTATCCTCGGAAGAGGATACTGTACTGTGTGAAGGACCGGGTTTACAGTCACCTTGAAGTCTCCACAGATGCAAATTTTTCTCTGTTCTTCAGATTTATCAATATTCAATGCTTTTTTCATGACTGGAACGATGGGTGTTGCCCACTCGCTCCAATCTATTTTGGATAATACGCCTGCCTTTTCCAAATTCTCCAGCTCTGCCTCGACTGCTGGACGAATTGCGTATGGCACCGGTCTTGCCTTAAAAAATTTGGGAATTGCTGCATCTTCCACTTTTATTGAGGCGGTGATGCCTTTCAAGGTTCCTAGTTTCTCCTGCAACACTTCTTTGGCGTTGGCCAAAATGTCTTTTAATCGTTCAGGTATGATGTCATTATTGTTTTTTTTCTTACTGGTCACCGTCAGTGCCTGAATGGAGTGCCAGTCTAAACGTATCTTTCTGATCCATTCACGTCCCAACAACGGTGGACCACCATCTTGTAGAATGTATAAATACAACTTTTGTATTTCTTTGCCGTTGTATACAACAGGCACCCTTATTTTTCCTTCGGGGTATAATTTCTGCCCCGTGTATGTTTTCAAGATAATGGATGTGTCTTTTAGAGGTATATGCAAAAATAGCCTCTCGTAATCCCGTCGATTTATTACGGTTAGAGCTGATCCTGTATCTAGCTCCATTTTAACTGGGGACCCTGCTATCGTGAGCGTAACCCAAATGGTTTGGTAATCATCTTTGGCAAGTACATTATGTAATTTGAGACAGCTTAGTCTTTTGTTTTCGGAGTCGCTATCGCTCCTCTGGTCTTCGGAGCTACTGTCCGTCATCATTTGTACCTTCCTGTACTTTCCTTTATTGATTTTTTTTTTCTGTCTGTGGATTTATTTTGTCCAGATCGGCATACCCGTGCAATGTGTCCAATTTTTCCACATTGCCTGCATGCTTTGTCCTTGAACCAGCAGTCCTTCTGGTTATGGGTGGATCTGCCGCAACGATAACATCTTTCGAAACCCTGTGTCATTTCATGGGTGCCGAAGTCTTGTGTCTTTTGTTGTATCTCTGCAGCTCCTCTTGCTGCTGCTTCGTATGATACAGCCATACTGAAAGCTTTGTCCAATGTTAAATCTTTTTCAGAAAGCAGCCTTTTTTGTGTTCCTTCACTTAAAAGACCGCAAACGAATTTGTCTCGAAGATAATCTGCTAGTCCTGCCCCGAATTGGCAGTACTTTGATAGCTTTCTTAATTCGGTTAGGTAATCAGCGTTACTTTAATTCTTGTGTTGATTTCTCTTGAAGAATTTGAATCATTCCGCTATCAGCAGCGGTGTTGGGTTTAAGTGCTCCTGCAGGGTATCAACAATTTCTTTAAAATTCTTGTCCTTTGGTTTGGCTGGAGTGATTAAATTTCGTAACAGCCCGTATGCCTTTGCGCCCATTAGGTTCAGCAGTACTGAAGCTTTTTTTTCATCTTCTATTCCATGGTTCTCCACGTCCCTTCTGATGTTTGGCTTGATCAAATCCAGCCGGCATCTTAGGCTTCTATTGAAGAACATCATGGCGGGAGTTTGGTTTGTAACCACATGAGTTGTATTCCTGTATGCAAACAAGAAGTTATCTAACTTATGCTGTAGATTTATGTCTTCATTACCCATGGCCTTTATGGCCTTCTTGAAGGTCTGGACAAACCTTTCAGCCAATCCATTGGTGGCGGGATGGTATGGGGCGGACGTGTAGTGCTTAACCCCATTGTTTTTTAAGAACTTCCTGAATTCTTCGGACACAAATTGCGGTCCATTATCAGAACAGATCTGTTCAGGCAGCCTATTCCTGGCAAATATGGTCCTTAATACTGTGATGGTTTCTTCCGTGGTGGTGGAGGACATCTTTATTACCTCCGGCCACTTGGAGTGTGCATCAACCGCGATTAAGAACATTGAGTCCATAAATGGACCAGCAAAGTCAATGTGTACCCTTTGCCATGGAGATGAGGGCCACTCCCATGGATGCAGAGGGGCTTGTGGTGGGGCGTTTTGGACCTTCTGGCATCCTAGGCAGCTCTTGGTCATTTCTTTGATGTCTCCATCGATACCTGGCCACCACACAAATGCTCTGGCTAGGTTCTTCATTTTCACTCCACCCAGATGCCCCTCGTGAAGCTCCTTTAGCACTTTATCCTGGAGTTTGGGTGGAATCACCACTCTGGATCCACACATCAAGGTTCCTCGGCATACTGACAGCTGTTCTCTTCTTTGCGAGAATGCTGGCAACAGTGGTTCGCCATGTGCTGGCCATCCCTTCACCGTTGAATCGTAGACTCGTGAGAGAGTCGGGTCATTTCTCGTTTCCTTTTCAATGGCAGAATTTGTTACTGGTAGACATTCCACTATGGTTGAGTGGAACATCTCCACTGGGTCCACTGTAGGTGCCTCTTCTACCGTTGGTAATGGTAGGCGCGATAAGGCGTCAGCATTCCCATGCTGTTTTGATCCTTTGTATTCTATGTCATATTGGTGTGCCCCTAGAAAAAGGGACCACCTCTGTAGCCTTTGCGCTGTCATAATGGGAACACCCTTTTTAGGGTTGAATATGGAGATGAGGGGTTGATGGTCAGTCAACAAGGTAAATTTTTGTCCGTGATGGTAATGGTTGAATTTCTTCACTCCCCATACCAGGCTGAGTGCTTCCCTGTCGATCTGGGCATAGGTACGCTCAGCTGAGTTCAATGAGCGTGACGCAAAAGCTATCGGCCGCTCTGAGCCATCAGGGAATCTATGCGATAATACCGCTCCTACGCCGTAAGGGGATGCATCGCACGCCAGTCTGATTGGCACTGATGGGTTGTAATGAGCCAACACTTCCTTGGACGTGATCAAGCCTTTGCATTTATGGAAGGCACGTTTACAGTCTTTGCTCCATTTCCAAATTACTCCCATTTGTAGCAGTTCATTAAGAGGGTGCAGAACAGTTGACAAGTTCGGTAAAAATTTACGATAGTAATTTATCAATCCCAGGAACGACCTTAATTGTGAGACATTTTCAGATGCTGGGGCTTTTATGACCGCTTCAATTTTTTCAGGTGTCTTATGCAACCCTTCCTCGTTAATTATGTGGCCACGATATGATATTTGTTTCTGGAAAAATTCGCACTTGGGGTGATTTGCTCATAGGCCCCGTTCTCTCAGCCTAGTGAGCACCTGCTCCAAATTGGCAAGGTGCTCGTTGTCGTTTTCTCCTGTTACAAGGATGTCGTCTAGGTAGCATTGAGTCCCCGGAATCCCTTGGAGGACTTGCTCCATAGCTCTTTGCCGGATAGCTGGAGCTGATGCTACTCCGAAAACCAGTCGATTGTACTGGTACAGGCCTTTGTGTGTGTTTATCGTGAGATACTTTTTAGAGGCCTCTTCAACCTCCATCTGTAGATATGCCTGTGCCAAGTCAATTTTGGTGAAACGTTTCCGTCCGGATAGTGAGGCGAAAATATCTTCTATCCTCGGAAGAGGATACTGTACCGTGTGAAGGACCGGGTTTACAGTCACCTTGAAGTCCCCACAGATGCGAATTTTTCTCTGTTCTTCAGATTTATCATTATTCAATGTTTTCTTCATGACCGGGACGATGGGTGTTGCCCACTCGCTCCAATCTATCTTGGATAATACGCCTGCCTTTTCCAAATTCTCCAGCTCTGCCTCGACTGCTGGACGAATTGCGTATGGCACCGGCCTTGCATTAAAAAACTTGGGAATTGCCGCATCTTCCACTTTTATTGAGATGGTGACGCCTTTCAAGGTTCCTAGTTCTTGTTGAAACACTTCCTTGGCGTTGTCCAAGATGTCTTTTCATCGTTCAGGTATGACGTCATCTTCATTTTTTTTCTTACTGGTCACCGTCAGTGCCTGAATGGAGTGCCAGTCTAAACGTATCTTCCTGATCCATTCACGTCCCAACAGCGGTGGACCACCATCTTGCAGAACGTATAAATACAACTTCTGTATTTCCTTGCCGTTGTATACAACAGGCACCCTTATTTTCCCTTTGGGGTATACTTTCTGCCCCGTATATGTTTTCAAGATAATGGATGTGTCTTTCAAAGGTATATGCGGAAATAGCCGCTTGTAATCCCATCGACTTATGACGGTCAGAACTGATCCTGTATCTAGTTCCATTTTAACTGGGGACCCTGCTATTGTGAGGGTAACCCAAATGGCCTGGTAATCTTCTTTGGCAATTACATTATGTAATTTGAGACAGCTTAGTCTCTTGTTTCCGGAGTCACTATCGCTCTTCTGGTCTTCGGAGCTACTGTCCATCATCATTTGTACCTTTCTGTACTTTTTCTTATAGATTTTCTTCCTGTCTGTGGATTTTTTGTTTCCAGATCGGCATACACGTGCAATGTGTCCAATCTTTCCGCATTGCCTGCATGCTTTGTCCTTGAACCAGCAGTCCCTCTGGTCATGGGTGGATCTGCCGCAGCGATAACATCTCTCGAAACCCTGTGTCATTTCATGGGTGCCAAAGTCCTGTGGCTTTTGCTGTATCTCTGCAGCTCCTCTTGCGGCTGCTTCGTATGATACAGCCACATTGAAAGCCTTGTCCAGTGTCAAATCTTTCTCAGAAAGTAGCCTTTTCTGTGTTCCTTCACTTAGGAGACCGCAGACAAATTTGTCTCGAAGAGTATCTGCCAGTCCTGCCCCAAATTGGCAGTGCTTTGACAGCTTCCTTAATTCGGTGAGGTAATCAGCGTTACTTTCATTCTTGTGCTGATTCCTCCTGAAGAATTTGAATCGTTCCGCTATCAGCAGCGGTGCTGGGTTTAAGTGCTCCTGTAGGATATCAACAATCTCCTTAAATTTCTTGTCCCTCGGTTTGGCTGGAGTGATTAAGTTTCGTAACAGCCCGTATGTCCTTGCGCCCATTAGATTTAGAAGTACCGATGCCTTTTTATCATCCTCTATTTCATTTGCTGTGCAATATACCTCCACTCTTTCCACATATGTGGTCCAATCCTCTATATCGCTATCGAAAGCAGTAATATTGCCAGTCTTAGGCATCCTGAAAAAAAAATGGCGCCTCCCGCGCTTTCCTTTCTTCCCCGCAGAAAAAAAATGGCGCCTCCCGCGCTTTCCCGCCGCTGCTGCTGCTGACAACGCTGTTCTCCACGGTTTTTATTTACACAGGTATGTTTAATAGGTGGAGACTCGTTCCCGCCGGACTCTCTGGGACTTTTCCCTCCCTCTGCTTGGTCTGAGCGTCGACCTGCTTTGCAGCGCCGGCCATCTCCCGAGTGCTCCACCCTCCGTCTCTGTTTGCCTCCGCCTTCGCTGCTCGGCCCCTCTGCAGAGCCAGCCGATCGAGCCCCAGCCCGCCGCCCAGGAAGGATTATTGCAGTACCTGCCACCAGCTCGGCTAGCTGGTGAAACCACAGTTTTTTTTTCTTTCTTGTTTTTCTTTGACTTTCGTCTGAGGAATCGATCTCCTTGAGGTGCTGCCGAATTGCAGGTAAGTCCGTTTCCAATTCGTCGCCACTGTTGTACCCGTGTGTTAATGGAGACACGGATTGCAGGAGTTGGTTTCACAGGTGTTTACTGAACAAAGTCTGGAGGTGAACTAACAGATACAAGACACTATACAGGCTTACATAGCCCGAGTGGCCATTACCGGCATTACAGTACACAGGGGCTCTTAAAGGCACATACACCACAGTATGAGCGGCTAGGGGTCAAATTAAAAAACAGAACCTCAAGGGTAATAATCTCTGGATTATTACCTGAGCCACGAGCGAATTTGGCTAGGACAAATAAAATTAGAGAGTTAAATGCGTGGCTCAAAGACTGGTGTGGGAGAAATGGGTTTTGCTTCCTGGGACACTGGCACCAGTACTGGGGCAGGAGGGAGCTGTTCCATTGGGACGGGCTTCACTTGGCCAGTGCTGGGACTAGAGTCCTGGCAGATCATATAACTAGGGCTGTAGAGTGGGCTTTAAACTAACTAGTGCGGGGGAGGTTCCTAGAGAGCAAATAATAAAAATGACAACAGAGAAGGTCATAGACTTAGGTAGCAGTGGGGAAATTAAAAACCAGAGTGTGTCAGGAAGGGGCAGAAGGTATGGAGTAAAAGGTAAAGTAATAAAAAGGGCAAAAGCAGGAACTAAGTGTCACAAAACATATTTGAAAGTTCTCTATCTGAATGCACGTAGCATTCGTAACAAAATAGATGAGTTAATGGCACAAATAACTACATATGGGTGTGATCTTGTGGCCATTACAGAAACATGGGCGCAGGGTGACAATGCCTGGGAATTAAACATACCAGGTTATTTAACGATCAGGAAGGACAGGCAGGAAGGAAGGGGAGGTGGGGTGGCTATGTTAATAAAGGAAGGAATCACTGTAATACAGAGAAATAATATTGGGTCAAAAGATCAGGATAATGAAAAAGTTTGGGTGGAGATAAGGAATAATAAGGGGAAAAAAACACTAGTGGGCGTAGTCTATAGGCCTCCGAACAGTTGCAACTCTGTTGGATGGAGTATCAATCAGGAAATAGTTGAGGCTTGTAATAAGGGAACATCTATAATTATGGGGGATTTTAACTATCATATTAATTGGACAAATCAAATTGGGCAGGGCTGCCTTGAGGATGAGTTCATTGAGTGTATTAGGGATGGGTTTCTTGAGCAGTATGTAACTGAACCGACCAGGGGGCAAGCAACCTTAGATCTGGTCCTGTGTAACGAGACAGGATTAATTAAAAATGTCCTAGTAAAGGATCCCCTTGGAATGAGTGACCATAACATGGTTGAATTCCATTTTCAATTAGAGGGTGAGAAGGTTGGATCTCAAACAAGCGTGCTAAGCTTGAATAAAGGAGACTATGAAGGTATGAGAGCGGAATTGAGTAGAGTGGATTGGGAAAATATTTTAAAGGGTAAGACGATACATGATCAGTGGTGTACATTTAAGGAGTTATTTTACAACTTCCAAAAAAAATATATTCCACTGAGAAGAAAAGGGTGTAAAAGAAAAGACAGCCATCCATGGCTAAGTAAAGAAATTAAGGATAGTATTTGACTAAAAACAAGGGCATATAAGGTAGCCGAATCTAGTGGGAGGATAGAGGATTGGGAAAACTTTAAAAGACAGCAAAAAATAACAAAAAGATTGATTAAGAAAGGGAAGATAGATTATGAAAGTAAATTAGCAAAAAATATAAAAACAGATAGTAAGAGTTTTTATAGTTATATAAAAAGAAAAAGGGTGGCTAAAGTAAATGTTGGTCCCTTAGAGGATGAGACCGGGAAATTAATGGTGGGAAATATGGAGATGGCAAAAACACTGAATGAATATTTTGTATCAGTCTTTACAGTAGAGGACACTAAGAATATCCCAACACTGGACAAACAGGGGGCTATAGGGGGGGGGGAGGAGCTAAACACAATCAAAATCACTAAGGAAGTGGTACTCGGTAAAATAATGGGACTCAAGGCAGATAAATCACCTGGACCTGATAGCTTGCATCCTAGGATCTTGAGGGAAGTGGCGGTAGGGATTGTGGATGCATTGGTAATAATTTTCCAAAACTCCCTGGACTCAGCAAAGGTCCCAGCAGACTGGAAAACTGCTAATGTAACACCCTTATTTAAAAAGGGCAGTAGACAGAAGGCTGGAAACTATAGACCGGTTAGCCTAACATCTGTGGTTGGTAAAATTTTGGAGTCCATTATTAAGGAGACAGTAACAGGACATTTGGATAATTATAATTTAACAGGACAAAGTCAGCATGGTTTTATGAAGGGGATGTCATGTTTGACAAATTTGCTGGAGTTCTTTGAGGAAGTAACATACAGGGTGGATAAAGGGGAACCAGTGGACGTAGTGTATTTAGACTTCCAAAAGGCATTTGACAAGGTGCCACACAAAAGATTATTGCTTAAGATAAAAAATCACGGGATTGGGGGTAATATTCTGGCATGGATAGAGGATTGGCTATCTAACAGAAGGCAGAGAATTGGGATAAATGGTTCATTCTCAGACTGGCAATCAGTAACTAGTGGTGTTCCGCAGGGGTCAGTGCTGGGTCCCCAACTCTTTACAATCTATATTAACGATTTGGAGGAGGGGACCGAGTGTAACATATCAAAGTTTGCAGATGATACTAAGATGGGAGGGAAAGTAGTGAGTGAGGAGGACATAAAAAACCTGCAAGGGGACATAGACAGGCTAAGTAAGTGGGCAGAGATTTGGCAGATGGAATACAATACTGGAAAGTGTGAGGTATGCACTTTGGCAGGAAAAATCGTAGCGCAAGTTATTATCTTAATGGCAAGAAATTGGAAAGTACTGAAGTACAAAGGGATCTGGGTGTCATGTTGCACAAAACTCAAAAGGTTAGTATGCAGGTGCAGCAAGTGATTAAGAAGGCCAATGGAATGTTGGCTTTCATTGCTAGGGGGATAGAATATAAAAATAGGGAGGTATTGCTTCAGTTGTACAAGGTATTGGTGAGACCGCACCTGGAATACTGCATACAGTTTTGGTGTCCATACTTAAGAAAAGAC
The DNA here is from genome assembly GCF_052327205.1 of Somniosus microcephalus. NCBI lineage: Eukaryota > Metazoa > Chordata > Chondrichthyes > Squaliformes > Somniosidae > Somniosus > Somniosus microcephalus. Next base: position 281,845,128 of record NC_140990.1, on the reverse strand, counting down.
ATACTTGCTCTCGAGTCAGTACAAAGAAGGTTCACTCGGTTAATCCCGGGGATGAGGAGATGGACATATGAGGAGAGGTTGAGTAGATTGGGACTCTACTCATTGGAGTTCAGAAGAATGAGAGGCGATCTTATTGAAACATATAAGATTGTGAAGGGGTTGAATCGGGTGGATGCGGGGAGGATGTTCCCGATGATGGGTGAAACTAGAACTAGGGGGCATAGTCTTAGAATAAGGGGCTGCTCTTTCAAAACTGAGATGAGGAGGAACTACTTCACTCAGAGGGTGGTAGGTCCATGGAATATGCTGCCCCAAAAAGCTGTAGAAGCTACATCATTACATAAATTTAAAACAGAAATAGACAGTTTCCTAGAAGTAAAGGGAATTAAGGGTTACGGGGAGCGGGCAGGAATTTGGACATGAGTCTAGGTTCGGATCGGTCATGGCCCTGTGGGTAGCGGAGCGGGCCCAGGGGCCGTGTAGCCTGATCCTGCTCCTATTTCATGTGTCTAATTCTGTTAGATTCAGGAGATGGCTCTGTGATAGTAGATTGGCGGTTAGGATCAGATCAGCCGTGATCTTATTGAATGGTGGAGCAGGCTCGAGGGGCCGATTGGCCTACTCCTGCTCCTATTTCTTATGTTCTTATGTTCTTATGTAAAGAAGCTTCTCCTGAATTTACTATTGGATTTATTAGTTACTCTCTTATATTTATGGCCCTATTTCTGGTCTCACCCGCAAGTGGAAATATCTTCTCTACGTGTACTCTATCAAACCCTTTCATAATCTTAAAGACCTTTGCTTTTCAATTCTATCCCTCTAGAAATGAACCCCAGTGCTTTGTTTTACTTTATGGCCTTATTAACCTGCGTTGCTACTTTTAATGATTTGTGTATCATTATCCCAGATCCCTGTTTCTCTACCCCATTTAGACACTTATATTTGGCCTCCTTATTCTTCCTACCTAAATGTACCATCTCACACTTATCTGTATTGAAGTTCATTTGCCAATTACACACTGTATTGATTTCTTTGTGGGTTCAATGACGAGACATTTATGAAAGAAGATGACTTTTAATCTAAAGTCTGTTCAACTCTTTTATACAGCTTTTACAGGAGACACGATGCTGTGATGCATCTAGAACGAAACCGAAACTAAACAAACTGCCTTGCTTCTCTCGGTCACATGCCCTCTGCTGGTCAGGCACAAGCAATCAATACATGCTATTAAGGCATCATAATCGAACAGGCAAATAACATCTCTATTTGCTGATATCATTACATCTCCTTTTCTTAAAACAAAAGTATTTTACTTTTAACTAACAACATGTTTTCTTTGTATTAATCTGCATTTTAACTGTAACACTTAATGAACTTACATTATCATTATCATGATCAAGGTTTTTTAACCTTGCTTTGTGTGTTCACATGAAATATGTCAATACACTAGAACTTGAAGAAAGAATAAGATAACATTACTTCCTTCTATAACAATAGTCCTTAAATTTGCTCAATGAGTCTCTCAGGAGGCTTCACGTGTCTTGAGGATTTTCTGACTGATTGTCCTTGAATCTGAGTTGTTGCCTCAGATGATGTGTTCTCAGCTGTGTGATCAGGTTGTTCAACAGTATCAGTCTCTTGACCTGCTGTGGCTGGTCCCATGAGAAGATCTCGATGATTTCTTCTCAGAACAGCACCCTCATCTGTCTGAATGGTGTATGATCTTGGTTGAACTTCACTCAGGACAGTTCCCTTCTGAGTCCATGTGTTTGTTTTGTCTTTGAACCTTACTTGGTCACCAGTGTGGAGTTCAGGTAGGTTTTATGTTCCTCTGTCATAGTAATACTTTTGCTTTTCTTTCTGTTGCTCTTTGAACTTCCTCACTTTCTCCCCCTCTTTTGTTTTCAGGAGGTTCTCCGGGATGGGTAGGTTTGACCTTAGCCGACGTCCCATCAGGAGTTGGGCTGGTGACTTACCACACTCGAGCGGCGTTGTGCGGTATACAAGCATGCTTTGGTAGAAGTCAGTTCCACTGTCTTTTGCCTTGTACTTCAGTCTTTTCACTGTGTTTGCGGGCTCTCCTGGGTCAACAGCTCTGGACAACGTGTCTGCTGTATACATCAACTTACCCGGTGTGTACGCAACATTCAGTTCATCATAGACTGTCTCTCCTTCGCTTTCCACAATGAGGACTCTCTTTACCAGGTTCAGTCTCTCACAGGCTTTTAAACCTAGTATGGCTTGCACAACCTTTGGCACCACGATTAATGCTAGCGTGTGCTCTCTGTCCTTGTGTGTTACTTTGACAATGCATCTTCCTTTCACTGGTATATCAGTACCTGAGTATCCTGTCACTTTCACTTTGATTCCATGTATCTTTGGTCTGGGTCTAATTTTCTTAAAATCAGTCTCTGATATCACATTAACTTGTGCTCCAGTATCCAATTTAAATGGAATGTGTATGTCATTCACTTTTAGTGTCAACATCCAGTCTCTTTCTTCTTTTTTGTTTTCAGACACAACATCTACATAGAACTCCTCTATCTCGCTTTCATCTACTGCATGGACCTTGCTTTGTTGCACTTGGTTCTTGCAGCAACGGGCATAATGGTTGTTCTTGTTGCAACTATTGCATGTTGTACCATATGCTGGACACTTTTTTGGTGGATGCTGTGTACCGCATCGACTACATGACTTTCGATTGTCCCTTTCATTTTCGTTCGCTGGCCACGCCTCTTTTTTCACATTGGCGCTCTTTTTGTTAAACGGTTTGTGTCCGTTCTTACTCACTGCATCCACGTTGCAGCTACTGTCACTGAACAGCTCCTTTGCCTGCAACTTCACAGTCTCTGTAGCCCTACACAGTGCTATGGCTTTTCCCAGGTCTAGACCTTGCTCTCTTAGCAGTCTTTCCCTTAGACCATTATCTGGAATACCACACACCAGTCTGTCTTTTATCAGCGAGTCTGTCAGTCCCCCAAATTCACACGATTTGCTTCTGTTTCTCAGTTCAGTCACATACTGATCAATAGTCTCTCCCGTTTTCTGTACACATGTGAAAAATCTGTGCCTCTCAAACGTCACATTACGTTTAGGTATGCAGTAGGCCTCAAACTGTTCCATTATTTTATCTAGCTTCATTTTGTCTCCATTAGCAGCGAATGTGAAATTATTATACACCTCCAGCGCTTCATCACCCACGACATGTAAGAACAGTGACGATTTCTGTTTATTACTTTTCTCGTCAGCTCCGATTGCTGATAAATACAACCCCACACGTTGTTTGGATCTCCTCCAATTTTCAGCCACATTACCTGTCAATTGAAGCGTCGCCGGTGGGAGTAAACCTTCCATTCTTTCACTTCATTAGCTATTCGCTAATGGTAAGCAACGATGTTCTCTTTTGGCTTGCTAATCTGTGGAGAGCTGATTTAACTTCAGAGTTTTTCTCTTCATCTCTTTCAGCCACTTCTGACACCATGTATTGATTTCTTTGTGGGTTCAATGACGAGACATTTATGAAAGAAGATGACTTTTAATCTAAAGTCTGTTCAACTCTTTTATACAGCTTTTACAGGAGACACGATGCTGTGATGCATCTAGAACGAAACCGAAACTAAACTAACTGCCTTGCTTCTCTCGGTCACATGCCCTCTGCTGGTCAGGCACAAGTAATCAATCAGGCAACTATGCTGGTAAGACATGATAATCAAACAGGCAAATAACATCACTATTTGCTGATATCATTACACACACCCACTCTGCAAGTTTATTAATGTCTTCCTGTATTTTGTCACAGTTCTTCTCTGTATTAACTACACCCGCCAATTTGTTGTCATCCGCAAATTTTGATATTGTACTTCCGATTCCCGAGTCCAAATAGTTTATATAAATGGTGAATAACAGTGGTCCTGGCACCGATCCTTGTGGAACATCACTTCCCGCCAGTCTGAGTAACTATATTTAAGCCCTACTCTCTCTTTTCTGCTTTGTAGCCAGTTTGCTTTCCATTCTGCTACTTATGCCCTGACTCCACATGTTCTGACCTTAGTCATGAGTCTACTATGCGGTACCTTATCGAAGGCCTTTTGGAAATCCGAATATTTGGGTTTAGAAATTCAAGTACTTACCACTCTCTGGTAAGGCCCATTTCTTGATAAAAATGGTGGCCGCCTCACTTCTGCCCACCTCTGGCAAGGGACTCAGTGGCCACCGTTTTGGTGAGGGCCATAGCACTGTTGTTAGCAGCGCTGGCCCTAGAAATGCAAAATAGCAGAGCGTGTAATGCCGACTTGATGCCACGCTCTGCAAACTTGGGCCTCTGCGCTGACTTTAATGCTGGGTCTTAAGCTTGCTCTGAAAAGCAAGCGTGCAGCAAACCTACAGAGATGCTGTCAGCGCTACTTAAAGGGACACACACATCTTTCAGGTAAGTTTGCATTTAAGCTTTTGGACTGGATTTTTTATATTTTATTGCAGTAGTGGATTGGTGCAATAGATGTTAAAAGTTTTTAAAGTGTGCAGGCAGTGCAGTGAGTGCTGCTGAACACTTACAAGGCCTCGGATGGTAAAGGGAGGCCTCTGAAAAGGCAGAAAATGCTGGACATACTCAGCAGGTCAGGCAGCATCCATGGAGGGAGAAACAGAGTTCATGTCTCAGGTCAAGGTGCTGCCTGACCTGCTGAGTATTTCCAGCACTTTCTGCTTTTATTTCAGATTTCCAGCATCCGCTCGCTGAGGGAAGTGGGAGACACAGAAGAGGAAGACGCAGAAGAGGAAGACACAGAAGAGGAAGAAGCAGAAGAGGAAGACCCAGAAGAGGAGGAAGCAGAAGGAAGGGTGCAACCCAGACTACCCCTTTCTGGCTGGGATATCTGGGATGGAATCATCTGCCTGCGGTACCAGTGATCACAACCCCAATTCCCCTTTCAGCAATAGTCCCACACCTTACCTTCCCTGTTACTGACCATCACAGCATCTGCTTGGCCACAATGCTGAAACAAAAGCCACCACAAAGCAAACTTTCCAATCCAACTTTAACCATAGATGCATCCAATATGACATCAAGAAATCAGCCAATCACCCTTGTGCTTTCCCTTAGTCCCTTAGCAACTGTCTTGTGTGTGCCTTTGCCTATCCTACTGATGTCACAGAGTATTACCGCAGTCATTGCAGCATGGCTGGTGGAAGGCTGTGGACTTTCAGTAGGGGACACTGCAGATGGCCTTGCAGGACGACCTTGAGCAGCTGGTGGCTGGGCATGTCAAATCAAGTGATGGTGTTTCTTCTTATTATTATTATTATTCTTCACTCTCCTCTCCCTCTTCTTGGTCAACCACTGGCTGGGCAAGCTGCATTTCTTGGGTATGTGAAATGAGGAAGGCACAAGGGTGGAGTTGTGGTGAGGGGAGGGTGGGAAAGCAAGAGGTGCATGTGAGAAGTACGATAACGTATGAGAATACCAGCATCCTGTATCCATTCAGATCCGCCGCTGGCCAAGGGCTCAGCCATGCCCCTGCCAAGAATGGCTGGCATCGTCTCCTCAAAGGGGGTGAGGTGAAACTAGGAATGAAAGGTGTGCCTTGTGTTTGGTAGAGATTGATGAAAGATGGGGGACGGGAGGGTGTTGTGCAATGAGCAGTGTGCGAGGCTAGAGGTGCAGTTGGTAGGAGACGGCTTTTAAAGATGCAATCACTGACCTTGACCACTGGTCTGAGGTCATGAAGCTTCTTTGGGCACTGGAGCCAGGTCGTGGGGGCAACACTGCTGGCAGTGACAGCCTCAGTGGTCTGGTCCCACATTGTTCTTTCTGGAGGGCCTCCCTGCCTCTGTAGGTAGAGAACCTTTCTTGCAGTGTTGACCCCCTGCACAAAGCTGGAGTGCTGTGTGCGAGACCCTGGGTGCCCCTTCCCTGGATTGTTGTACCATTTGTGTTAGTGCTAAAGCACTTTTATCATTTTTTTAGATGCGGAAGGCAATTCAGCTTTCAGCTATTTGGGAATTATATTTAATGTTTATTTTTTTCAGAAGGCAGTTGAGCTCTAAGGTTTAGAAACTGCCTATTTTTAAATTATTTATATTATCATTTTAGAAGGCAGTTCCCCTTAAAGGGACCAACACTGCTTTCTAAAATTACAGGCTAGCTTTAAGAAAATGCTGTTCTTGCTCCAGGGACGCTATGGCCATGCTACATTGGGCCTCCTGCTCTGAGTAACGCCTGAAAACCAGCCTTACAATGTAAGTTTACTGAAATACCAGTGCTGTCTGCGTGATTAATTCGGGCAGCCATTAACTGTGGCCCACGGTGGCACTGGCAGCTTTTCGGTGCACTGGAATTTTTAGCCCATTATGCCTACTGCTTTACCCTTATCTACCCTTTCTGTTACTTTTTAAAAGAATTCAATAAGGTTGGTCAAGCATGACCTTCTCTTTTGAAATCAGTGCTGACTGTAGTGTATGTGCCTTTAAGAGCCCCAGGTGTGCTGTAATGCCGGTTATGGCCACTTGGGCTATATAAGCCTGTATATTGTGTATATCCGTTAGAACCCCCCCCCCAGACTTTGCTTAGTAAACACCTAAGAACCAAATCCTGTCTTCAGTGTCTTTATCAACACGCGGACACTACAGTGGCGACGAAGTGGAAACGGACTTACCTGCAATTCGGCAGCACCTCAAGGACATCGATTCCTCAGGCGTCCAGAAGACTCAAGAAAGTGAGAGAAGCTGCGGTTTCACCAGCGGGCCAAGCTGGTGTCAGGTACTGCGCTAATCCTTCCTGGGCGTCAGGCTGGGGCTCCAGCGGCTGGCTCTACAGCTGAGACAGGCAGCGAAATCGGAGGCAAGCAATAACGGACTGGGAGGGAGCACTCGGGAGACGGCCGGCGTGGCAAGCAGGTCAGCGTTCAGACCTGGAGAGAAAGTCCCGCAGGAACGAGTCTCCAACTGTAAATAATTTTTTTTTTTTAAAGAACGGGAACCGCGGGAAACAGTGTTGTCATCGTCAGCAGCAGCGGGGAAGTGCGGGAAGCGCCATATCTTTCCTGCAGAAAAGAAAGTAAAGCACGGGAAGCGCCATATCTTTTCTGAAATGCCTAAGTCTGGCAATATTGACGCTTTTGATAGCGAAATAGAGGATTGGACGACATACGTGGAAAGAGTAGAGGTATATTGCACTGCAAATGGAATAGAAGATGAAAAAAAAGCTTCAGTACTGCTGAACCTAATGGGCGCAAAGGCATACGGGCTGTTACGAAATTTAATCACTCCAGCCAAACCAAAGGACAAGAATTTTAAAGAAATTGTTGATACCCTGCAGGAGCACTTAAACCCAACACCGCTGCTGATAGCGGAACGATTCAAATTCTTCAAGAGAAATCAACACAAGAATGAATGTAACGCTGATTACCTAACCGAATTAAGAAAGCTATCAAAGTACTGCCAATTCGGGGCAGGACTAACAGATTATCTTCGAGACAAATTCATTTGCGGTCTCTTAAGTGAAGGAACACAAAAAAGGCTGCTTTCTGAAAAAGATTTAACATTGGACAAAGCTTTCAGTATGGCTGTATCATACGAAGCAGCAGCAAGAGGAGCTGCAGAGATACAACAAAAGACACAGGACTTCGGCACCCATGAAATGACACAGGGTTTCGAAAGATGTTATCGCTGCGGCAGATCCACCCATAACCAGAAGGACTGCTGGTTCAAGGACAAAGCATGCAGGCAATGCGGAAAAATTGGACACATTGCACGGGTATGCCGATCTGGACAAAATAAACCCACGGACAGAAAAAAAAAATCAATAAAGGAAAGTACAGGAAGGTACAAATGATGACGGACAGTAGCTCCGAAGACCAGAGGAGCGATAGCGACTCCGAAAACAAAAGACTAAGCTGTCTCAAATTACATAATGTACTTGCCAAAGATGATTACCAAACCATTTGGGTTACCTTCACGATAGCAGGGTCCCCAGTTAAAATGGAGCTAGATACAGGATCAGCTCTAACCGTAATAAATCGACGGGATTACGAGAGGCTATTTTTGCATATACCTCTAAAAGACACATCCATTATCTTGAAAACATACACGGGGCAGAAATTATACCCCGAAGGAAAAATAAGGGTGCCTGTTGTATACAACGGCAAAGAAATACAAAAGTTGTATTTATACATTCTACAAGATGGTGGTCCACCGTTGTTGGGACGTGAATGGATCAGAAAGATACGTTTAGACTGGCACTCCATTCAGGCACTGACGGTGACCAGTAAGAAAAAAAACAATAATGACATCATACCTGAACGATTAAAAGACATTTTGGCCAACGCCAAAGAAGTGTTGCAGGAGAAACTAGGAACCTTGAAAGGCATCACCGCCTCAATAAAAGTGGAAGATGCAGCAATTCCCAAATTTTTTAAGGCAAGACCGGTGCCATACGCAATTCGTCCAGCAGTCGAGGCAGAGCTGGAGAATTTGGAAAAGGCAGGCGTATTATCCAAAATAGATTGGAGCGAGTGGGCAACACCCATCGTTCCAGTCATGAAAAAAGCATTGAATATTGATAAATCTGAAGAACAGAGAAAAATTTGCATCTGTGGAGACTTCAAGGTGACTGTAAACCCGGTCCTTCACACAGTACAGTATCCTCTTCCGAGGATAGAAGATATTTTCGCCTCACTATCCGGAGGGAAACGTTTCACCAAAATTGACTTGGCACAGGCATATCTACAGATGGAGGTTGAGGAGGCCTCTAAAAAGTATCTCACGATAAACACACACAAAGGCCTGTACCAGTACAATCGACTGGTTTTTGGAGTAGCATCAGCTCCAGCTATCTGGCAAAGAGCTATGGAGCAAGTCCTGCAAGGGATTCCGGGGACTCAATGCTACCTAGACGACATACTTGTAACAGGAGAAAACGACAACGAGCACCTTGCCAATTTGGAGCAGGTGCTCACTAGGCTGAGAGAACGGGGCCTACGAGCAAATCACCCCAAGTGCGAATTTTTCCAGAAACAAATATCATATCGTGGCCACATAATTAACGAGGAAGGGTTGCATAAGTCACCTGAAAAAATTGAAGTGGTCATAAAAGCCCCAGCATCTGAAAATGTCTCACAATTAAGGTCGTTCCTGGGATTGATAAATTACTATCATAAATTTTTACCGAACTTGTCAACTGTTCTGCACCCTCTTAATGAACTGCTACAAGCGGGAATAATTTGGAAATGGAGCAAAGACTGTAAACGTGCCTTCCATAAATGCAAAGGCTTGATCACGTCCAAGGAAGTGTTGGCTCATTACAACCCATCAGTGCCAATCAGACTGGCGTGCGATGCATCCCCTTACGGCGTAGGAGCGGTATTATCGCATAGATTCCCTGATGGCTCGGAGCTTCACGAGGGGCATCTGGGTGGAGTGAAAATGAAGAACTTAGCCAGAGCGTTTGTGTGGTGGCCAGGTATCGATGGAGACATCGAAGAAATGACCAAGAGCTGCCTAGGATGCCAGAAGGTCCAAAACACTCCACCACAAGCCCCTCTACATCCATGGGAGTGGCCCTTATCTCCCTGGCAAAGGGTGCACGTCGACTTTGCTGGTCCATTTATGGACTCAATGTTCTTAATCGCAGTTGATGCTCACTCCAAGTGGCCGGAGGTAATAAAGATGTCCTCCACCACCACGGAAAAAACCATCACAGTATTAAGGACCATATTTGCCATGAATGCGCTGCCGGAACAGATATGTTCTGATAATGGACCGCAATTTGTGTCCGAAGAATTCAGAAAGTTCTTAAAAAACAATGGGGTTAAGCACTACAGGTCCGCCCCATACCATCCCACCACCAATGGATTGGCTGAAAGGTTTGTCCAGACCTTCAAGAAGGCCATCAAGGCCATGGGTAATGAAGACATAAAACTTCAGCACAAGGTGGATAACTTCTTATTCGCATACAGGAATGCAACACATATGGTTACCAACCAAACTCCCGCCATGATGTTCTTCAATAGAAACCTAAGATGCCGGCTGGATTTGGTCAAGCCCAACATCAGAAGGGACGTGGAGAACCGGCAGTTTCAAGGCATGAATGAAAGGCTAACTAGAACCTTCCAGATAGGTTAAAAAGTTTTGGCCCGGGACTACCGTACCGAGAAATGGCAGCCTGGAACTATTTGCACACGACTAGGACCACTGATGTATACCGTGGACATTGGAGAAAGCATAATAAGGCGCCATGCTGACCAGATCACGGAGTCATCCAAAAAGGGACAACCTACACCACAACTCTATACGCCTAATGATGAAGCAGAGATACCCATAGTATCTACCTCCGATCCGGTGATACTGGAACCAGATGAACCCGACACTGGCATTCAAGCCGAATCGACCTTGCCAAATGCACCTACTACACCACCAAAAACTACTACACCACCGAGGCGTTATCCGGACCGGGTCAGGAAGCCTCCAGAGAGACTGACTTATAATTGATTAACTGCAGCAAATGTGTAGATTATTGTTCTTGAAACATGTTAATTAGTGATTACTTAAAATGTTATGTACTGGTTGCCTAAAAGGGGAGGAATTGTGGTGTATGTGCCTTTAAGAGCCCCTGTGTACTGTAATGCCGGTAATGGCCACTCGGGCTATATAAGCCTGTATAGTGTCTTGTATCTGTTAGTTCACCTCCAGACTTTGTTCAGTAAGCACCTGTGAAACCAACTCCTGCATTCCGTGTCTCCATTAACACACGGATACAACACATACTCCTTTAACAGAACCGGCTTCCTAGTCCTATCTACGTCGTTTGTACCAACATGGACCACGACAACTGGATCCACCCCCTCCCACTGCAAGTTTCTTTCCAGCCCAGAGGAGATGTCCTTAACCCTGGCACCGGGTAGGCAACACAGCCTTCGGGACTCTCGCTCTCGGCTGCATGGAACTCTATCTATCCCCCTAATAATACTATCCCCTACCACTACAACATTTCTATTTACTCCCCCCTCTTGAATGGCCCCCCGTTCCACGGTGCTGTGTCCAGGTTGCTCATCCTCCCTGCAGTCCCTGCTCCTGTCCCCACAGGGAGTAAGAACCTCAAACTGGTTGGACAAGAGCAAGGGCTGTGGCTCCTCCAGCTCTACCTCCTGGATCCCCATACCTGCCTCACTCGTAGTCACACCGTCCTGTCCCTGACCATGGGCTACATCTAAATACACAGAGTCCAGGTACTTCTCCACCTCCCTGATGTGTCGCAGTGTCTGAAGCTCAGACTCCAGCTCATCAACACGGAGCTGGAGTTCCTGTAGCAGCAGACACTTGTCACAGACGTAATCACCGTGAGCCTCAATGGGGTTCACCGGCTCCCACATCTCGCAACAGTAACACATCACCTGCTCCACTCTATGTAATTAATTAAATTTTTTATTGTTCGTTATGGACACCCTCTGCCCGATTTTAGATGCTAGTATCCCCTTTAATTAATTGGATTTAAATTAAATCAATCGCTCTAGTTACACCAGTTAAATGGTTCACCAACAGTCACTCTGCACCAGAAAGGCCTTATTAACTACAACCCACAGAGTTAAAGTTTGAAAAGAGCACCTAACACCACACTTACCCAAACTCACAGCACTCTTTGATGACTCGCACTCATGCTTGCTCGCACTAGGACTGGTCTTTTTATACTGTTTGTTTGTTTACAGCCAATTGAGTCACCCCTGCTGATTGGTTAGAAAACTGGTTTCCACTACCCAGAGAGTGGTTAGAATGTGGAACTCGCCCACAAGGAGCAGTTGAGACGAGAATCATAGATGCATTTAAGGGGAAGCTGGATAAATGCATGAGGGAGATAGGAATAGGATATGTTGACGGGGTTAGATGAAGAGGAGTGGGAGGAATCTTGTGTGGAGCATAAACACCAACATGGACCTGTTGGGCCAAATGGCCTGTTTCTGTGCTGTAAATACGATGGGGGGAAAATTCAGTTGTTTGCGCCTTCCGTTAGCGCCTTAAGGGGGCGCTAATGGGGCACAAAGCAACTAGAGCCCGGGCACGGCGATGTTTGCGCCGCTCATGAAATTAACTAGACATTTTGCGGCAGCGCTAAATGCTGCCGCCACGATCTCCTGCGCCGGCAAATTGTGACATCAGTCGAGTGCGCAACGCCCCGTTAGCGCCCCGGACCGGATATTGAGTGGCGCCCCTGCCTTACCGCCTGCCGCTAGCAATGACAGGTTGAGGGGAGCGTTATGCTGTCAGAAAGGGACTAGGGGAGCGCTATTTAAAGTCGACCGCTTCCTGCCTTTTTTTGTCGGTGACATTTTTGCACCACGCATTCTGAGAGAGAGAGAGACTTCTGGAGAGATTCAACGCTGTGTGAAGGAGTTTTGAGTGCTGAGCAGCACTTTGCAGGTTTATTTTGATTTGCCCTTCCTTGCTTCGCCAGCGCTCTGAGGTAGCGCCTCGCTCCTCGGCCTTTGCGCCTTAAGACAGGTGTGAAGCGCCTGAGTTAGCGCTCCAATCACCTCCAGGGGCGATAAAAGCCAAGTTTGCTGTCGGAGGCGATAATTAGCGCCAGGCGCTAAACTTTGCGCACGGCCGATAATGGCGCCCCAAATGGGGCGATACTGAATTTTTCCCCCTATGTAATTCTGTGTACTATCATTTTTAGTTTGTTCAAATAGAATTATCTCCACCTGCAACATTAGAATCATCTATGTTGTGATGACTTTTCTACTTATTTTATTTTGTACCTTCCCATAATAATTCAATTTATACTGTAAATTGGAAAGGAGATCCACTTATTCTTTGGATAGTTGTTGCTATTTTTGTAAGTAGATGATGATTTAGAGCCTCTTGCTACATGATATAGATGATAGTTACTCATCTGCAGCTACTATGTAAGGACCTGAGGAATATAAAATCCCCAAACAAAAGAAAATCCACGCTTATAGGAAATCCATTATATCAGGCTGGATTTTAATATATATTTAAATGACTTAAAAATCTCAAATTTTATTTCAATTAATTGGCCCAGAAATTTGGGTCCCAACGCATGAGTACGGACGGAGTACTCACGCGTGGACCCGATGGAAGTGCCGGAATGTTGCATGCACTACGCATGCGCGGGAAACCGGCACTTCCGATCCTCTGAACCAAGGGGTTCAGAGGTCGAACGCGTGCGCGCGGGAGTCTGCGCGTGCGCGTTGAACTTCCTTTTTTTTCAGGTTTTAACGTGCAGGTGAGTCTGTCCATTTTAGAAATGTAAAAAGCAGCTGTAAGGACTTCATTTTCAAAGGTAAGTGGTCAATTATTTAAAATTAAAACATTTTTTCCACAGGTTTTTTACTTTTAAATACTTTAAAGCAAAGTAAGTTTATTTTTAGCCCCGTTTTTTTAGAAAATTATTTTTTTCAAAAATTTAAATTTTTGTTTAAAACAGTTATTTAATGTCATTTATAGTTTATTTACAAAGTGTGATTTTTTAAAAAATTTATTTGAAGGTAAAGTACAGTTTTACAGCCTCAGCATTTATACGTTTTGACAGGTCTATCTGTCAAGACTTATGAATGGAGTATTCCCTGCTCCGATTGGCTGCCTGTTGCTCACGTGATCCCAGGGGACGCATCGCACTAACTACGCCCCTGGGACACGCCAGCATAGCGCGCCGGCCTCTGGGACAGGCCTCGGAGAGGAATTCCACGCAGGCCAAGAGGTCAACTGCCGGCGTGCTAGGTAAGTGTAGGTCGGGGGCTTGCACCCGCGGGAAGCCCCCGACCCGAATTTCTGGGCCATTGTATTTTTAAGTTGGTTATTTTTAATAGTTCTAAAGGTGTATTTTATTTTTAAATTACGAGGTTACAACTTCTTACTCGTCAATGTAAATCATTTAAAACATTTTCATTAGCTTGCTTTTAAGTTCCACCGATCCAATTAACAGGTAAATATGTCCGCGTAGGCTACCTCAAACCACTTCAGACAGAATTTTTTTGATTATTTCCATCAATTAAATCAAAAATTAGGAGGCAATTTTCGCCAGATACTTTAGGTACTAAAGAGCCTCCGAGGTGGCCAAGATGGGGACTTAAGCTGCAATGCCGGTTTCGCCCATGTTTAGCGCAAGACGCCATTTTGGTAAAGGAGTTGAAGCGCGTGCTAGGATTGGCCGTCCGGAGGATCGTTAAGGGGCTGTTTGACAATTAATTGCCTTCTAGTGCTCAATTTTGGAGGGTAACGATTCATTTAATGACCTCTCCTAACAGCAAGCAGCTGAACAAGAGTAAACAAGTCATTGCTCAGGATTTCGAGCACTACTTAAAGTAATGCTCAACTTTTAATGTTTACTTGCTGATTGAGATTGACTGACTACACTGCATTTAAAGATGACTTTTGAGATATAGCGGGAGACATTCTGGGACACTTTGTCAAGACTTCACCAACACGCTATCAACATTTTTCCCAGATATTCTCTCAGGTCTTCACCTAAAAAGAGTGAGTTCTGTACTACTCTACCTTATTGAACACCTTATAGGAGTCATCAGGAGGTGGGGTGGGGGCTCTCAGCAGGAGGCCCTATCCACCCAGGATCTTCAGAGAGCACTACTCCTGTATTCACATGACCCAAGACTCGTGCATGAGGAGGCTGCGCCTTACCAAGAGATCTGTGGCCTCGTGGAACAAAGACTCAGACATTGCAGCACAGCCAGAACCGCATTGCCCGTGGCAGTCAAGGTCACAGTAGCACTTAATTTTTATGCTGCTGGAACCTTCCAGGCTGCCACAGGTGATATAACTCACATATTGCAATCTTCTGTGCACTTCTGCACAAGGGAGGTCTTTGTGGCTTTATATACTCTAAGGAATGGCTATATATCTTTCTTATTGCCAGAGAAGACCAGAGGCAGAGAGAATCATAGAAATTTACGGCACAGAAGGAGGTCATTTGGTCCATTGTGTCTGCGTCGGTCGAAAAAGAGCTATCCAATCTCATCCCACTTTCCAGCACTTGGTCCATAGCCTTGCAGGTTAAGGCACTTCCAAGTACTTTTTAAACGTGATGAGGGTTTCTCCCTTGCAGGCAGTGCAATCCAAACCCCCACCACCCTCTGGGTGAAAAAAATTCTCCTCAACTCCCCTCTAATCCTTTTGCCAATTACTTTAAATCTATGCCTCCTGGTTATTGACCTCTCTGCTAAGGGAAATAGGTCCTTCCTATCCACTCTATCTAGGCCCCTCATAATTTTATACAACTCAATTAAGTCTCCCCTCAGCCTCCTCTGTTCCAAAGAACACAACCCCAGCCTATCCAATCTTTCCTCATAGCTAAAATTCTCCAGTCCTGGCAACATCCTCGTAAATCTTCTCTGTACCCTCTCTAGTGCAATCACATCTTTCCTGTAATGTGGTGACCAGAACTGTATGCAGTACTCTAGCTGTGGCCTAAATAATGTTTTATGCAGTTCTAGCATAATCTCCCTGCTCTTATATTCTATGCCTCGGCTAATAAAGGAAAGTATCCCATATGCATTATTAACCACCTTGTCTACCTGTCCTGCTACCTTCAGGGATCTGTGCACATGCAATCCAAGGTCCCTCTGTTCCTCAACATTTCTCAGTATCCTACCATTTATTATGTATTCCCTTGTTAGACCTCACACTTCCCTGGATTGAATTCCATTTGCCACTTTTCTGCCCACCTGATCAGTCCATTGATACCTTCCTGCAGTCTACAGATTTCGTCCTCGCTATCAACCACACGGCCAATTTTTGTATCATATGCAAACTTCTTAATCATGCCCCCTACATTGAAGTCTAAATCATTGATATTTACCACAAAAATAACAGGACCTAGTACTGAGCCTTGTGGAACCCCACTGGAAACAGCCTTCCAGTCACAAAAACACCCGTCGACCATTACCCTTTACTTCCTTCCAACTGAGCCAATTTGGATCCAACTTGCCACTTTCCTTTGGATCCCAGGGGCTTTTACTTTTTTGACTAGGATTTGACTGGATTACGGGATTCCTCATGGTCCAGGGAGCCATTGACTGCACATATGTTCTCATGTGAGCCCCTCATTTATACTCAAAGGTGTTGAGGAATAGGAAAGGATTCCGTTCCCTCAATATTCAGTTTGTCTGCGACCACTGACCGCACATCATGCAGGTAAATGTCTGCTATTCAAGGAGCTGCCACAATGCGTTTATAATGAGACCATCATCCATCCCACAGATCTTTCAGCCCCCACACAATGTGCATGGCTGGCTATTGGTGACAAGGGATAACCCCTAATGCCATGGTTCATGGCTCATGACTCCCCTGAGAAAACCCCAGACACCAACTGAGCATTCATACATTGAGAGCCACACAGCCACCAGGAATATCATTGATCAGACCACTGGAATCCTGAAGCAGAGGTTTAGATGCCTTGACCGGTCAGGGGGTGCCCTGCAGTACTCGGCTGAGAAGGTGTCCAGATTCGTAGTGATTTGCTGCATGCTCCAGAATCTGGTGATCATGAGAGACCAGCCGTTACCACTGTAATTGTGCCAGAGGGTCAAGCTCAGGAGCCACAAGAGGAGGAAGAGGAGGAGAAGGAAGAGGAGAGGAACCAGGGGGAGCACCAGAGACTTCCAGGTAGACGGCCCACACCTGCCCCTCCATGCTAGAGAGGATTGATTTCATGCTCTGCGTCAAGCCATGGAGCAAGGTGGAGCTGGACTCCTCCATCCCCTAGCATGACCCGCAAGCTTCCAGGCAAGCTGTCCATTGCACCAACCATTTGGTTTGTCACACTCATTAGCCTTCTTCTGAAGTTTGGCCCTGCGAGGTCTTCATCTCACTCCTCTACAGCAGAACTAGTATGCGACTTTGCCCTCCGGAAAGGTGGCACCTTTGGTGTCCCTTCCACCCTGCGTGGCTTCTGCCCACTAGGGCAGAAGGAGGGATGATATATTAGCGGGTTCCTCTAATGAGGCCATATGGGTAGAACTTAAAAACCCACTAGTGCCCAGTGCATCCCACTGTGAGGATCCCTCTTCTAACCTAGCCTTTAAGCTACGCATGGTGCCGGTCTCTGAGCTGGTGTCTGTGACAGTGGTAGCCATTGGCGCAGTGCATTCTTCCTCGCTCTCCTCTTCCTCCAGGGGATGAGGTGGCTGTTGCTCATCTTGCACATGCTTCAGGGGCGAGGTGGATCTTGCTCCTGGGAGCCTGCAGTGATAATGCTGGAAGAGTTCGAGTGCAGTGCATGTAACCACTATAGGAGGATGTGTGTGATGAGGCCATATGGAGCTTGGGAGTCAGGATAGCTCTCAGGGATTAGGGATCAGGAATAGTTGTGCACCTGTAAGGAAGCTGGAGTGGCCACAGCCCTAGGCAATATGCCCCCATCTCTGCCTCTGGCCATGGCGTCTCCCACTCTCCTCCCGATCATGATCCTCAAGGGGAGTGAGGTCATGCAGATGTGGTTGTCCTCCTCCGGTCAGGTCCAGCTACTACCTGTTATGTGCTATTTTTTCCTGGAGGAGAAAGAGTGGTGATTGTGAAAAAGTGTATTGACAGGTGTGTGTGTGTGTGTGTCATACCTCATATTGAAGAGCTGTGAGATGTGACTGAGGTGTGAGTAGTGCCTGTGAAGGATGCAATAGTGTGGGGTGTGTGAATATCAGTGTATAGTTAGATGGTGGATGAAGTGTGTTGAGGTTGTGATGCTGGTGGTGGTGGTGCAGTTATTGAGAAGTTTGCTTGTGAGATGGGCTCTTAGCTTGACTGCTCATATCAAGTCATTAAACTCTTGTGGCACTGGAGCCATGTCCTGGGGCCAAGGCTCCTGGCTGTTAACTCCCGGGTGATCTTCTCTCACATGTGCCGCATTAGCTGCATCTGTGGCCTCCTTCCCCACCGCGGGTAGAGGACATCCCTCCTCCTCTGTAGCTCCACCACCAGGACCTCCAGTGCCACATTGGATAACCTCAGCGCCCTCGTTCTAGGTCCTTGAAACATCCTTGGCTTCTCTCCTAGCCAGCGCACTCCACACCTTCATTGGAAGTGGGTGAGTGCAGGCTACATATACAACTCCAGGAAAATTGCATCTCCTCAGCACTTGAGTACTAAACCTCGTTGTCGGTTTCAGCGCCTGCAGGCACGTTTAAATCATGATAATCATCAATTAGGCCAAAAATTGTGTGCTAAATCCGGACTTTCAAACAGACATTTCTTATTAGCACTGCACCCATGTAACGCCTGTTTTCACCCTTTGGCCAAAGTAACCCCCATAATCTCTTCTGAGTGAAAGTCTGTGCGCATTTCTTTTATTATACAATGTAGTAAATTTTTAATTATGATGTGAAGTAGAATCAGAGAATAGTACAGCACAGAAGGAGGCTATTCGGCCCATCAAGTCTGCGCCAGCTCGTTCGAAGAGCAATCCTGTTAATCCCACTCCCCGCTCTTTCCCCATATCCTTGCAATTTTTTTCCTTCAAGCATTTATCCAATTCCCTTTTGAAAGCTACTATTGAATATGTACCCACCACCCTATCAAAAGAAGAAGGCAGGACATTCCAAATCCTAACCACTCATTACATTAAAAAGTTTTTCCTCCTATCACCTCTGGTTCTTTTGGAATCACCTTAAATCTGTGCCCTCTCATCATCAACCCTTCAGCCATTGGAAACAGTTTCTCTTTATTTACTCTATCTAAACCCTTCATGATTTTAAACACCTCTATCAAATCTCCTCTTAGCCTTCTCTGCTCTTAGGAGAACAACCCCAGCTTCTCCAGTCTATCCATGTAACTGTATTCTCTCATCCTTGGAATCATTCTAGTAAATCTTTTCTGAACCCTCTCCAAAGCCTTCACATCCTTCCTAAAGTGTGGTGTCCAGAATTGGACACAATAATTCAGCTGGGGCCGAACTAGTGTTTTATATAGGATTACCAGAACTTTCTGGCTTTTGTACTCTATATGCCTCTATTTATAAACCCAGGATCCCATATGCTTTATTAACTGCTTTGTTAACCTGTCCTGTCACCTTCAAATATTTGTGCACAAACACCCCCAGGCCTCTCTCTTCTTGCCCCCCCTTTAAAATTGCACCATTTACCTTGTATTGTCTCTCCTCATTCTTCCCAAAATGTATCACCTCACACTTTTCTACATTGAATTTCAGCTGCCATGTGTCCGCCCATTCCACCAGCCTATTACCTCTTGAAATCTATTAATATCTTACTCACTGTTTACTGCACTTCCAAGTTTCGTGTAATCTGTAAATTTCGAAATTGTGTCCTGTACCGAAGTCCAAGTCATTAATGTATATCAAAAACAGCAGTGGTTCTAGTACTGAACCCTGGGGAACAACACTTTATACCTCCTTCCAGCCATTCACCACAACGCTCTGTTTTCTATCCCTTAGCAAATATTGTATCCATGCTGCTACTGACCCTTTTATCCCATGGGCTTCAATTTTTCTAACAAGCCTAATATCTGGCACTTTATCAAACGCCTTTTGAAAGTCCATGTACACAACATCAACTGCGCTGCCCTCATCCACCCTCTTTGTTACCTCATCAAAAAAATCAATCAAGTTAATCAAACACGATTTGCCCTTAACAAATCCGTGCTGGCTCTCCTTTATTGGGGTTTCCATCGTATTTCTGCCTGAGTTATGGCAAACTAGCGGGAAACCTCCACAGAAAATCATCCCCAATGGGTTATTTAGGCCTGCAAAACTTCACATCTTTCAAGTTTTGCATAGGATTACATAGGATATACGTCACAGAAACAGGCCATTCGGCCTAACCAGTCCATGCCAGCGTTTATGCTCCACTCGAGCCTCCTCCCATCTTTCCTCATCTAAATCTATCAGCATAACTCTCTATTCCCTTTTCCCTCATATGCTTGTCTTAAATGCATGTATACTTTTCGCTTCAACCACTCCCTGTGGTTGTGAGTTCCACATTCTCACCACTCTTTGAGTAAAGATGTTTCTTCTGAATTCCCTATTTGATTTCTTGGTGACTATCTTATATTGATGGCCTCTAGTTATGCTCTTCCCCACAAGTGGAAACATTCTCTCTGTATTCACTCTATCAAAACCTTTAATAATTTTAAAGACCTCTATTAGGTCACCCCTCATCCTTCTTTTTTCAAGAGAAAAGAGACCCAGCCTGTTCATCCTTTGCTGATATGTATACCCTCGCATTTCTGGTATCATCCTTGTAAATCTTCTCTGCACCCTTGTAAAGGAATAGCCATATTTCAGAAAAATACACCATCCTATGAACAGAATTATGACTTTATTAAAACATGATAAACTGGGGTTAAAAATCTAAAAGCCTCAACGACACAAGCTGCAAACAGAAATACAGGCTTCTGAGATAAGATAAAGTGTTGACAGAAAGCTGTAAACACCATACAAGCTTTTGAAATGGGAATTGGTTGTTAAAACTAAAACAATGGCCCTATTGAAGCAGCAAGTTGCAGCTTCCAAGAAGTCTGCAGTTTGGGAGAAACACAATACCATTACCCAGTTTAAAGTGTTATAAACTAACACTTCGAACAGAAACACAGAAAATTAAAGAAACATATGCCTTCATAAATATCACATCAAATGAAAGACAGGAGACGGCTTACACCTGAACCAGAGGGGAACCAATATCGTTGCGGGGAGGTTTGCTAGCACTGCTGGGGGGGGTTTAAACTAACTTGGCAGGGGGATGGGGTACAGAGTGGAGCTATAGTAGGGGGTGATTTACAGCCAAATACAGAGGGAAAAACAAGTCAGCTGGGAAGGCAGAGCAAATATGTGAAGGCAAAAGAGAATATGGCAGGGCTGGAAGGCATTTATTTTAATGCAAGGAGTCTTGCAAATAAGGTGGATGAACTGAAGTTGTTGTTGAACACATGGGAGTACGATATTGTTGCTATCACGGAGACATGGTTGAGGGAGGGTCAGGACTGGCAGCTCAATATTCCGGGGTATAGAATCTTCAGGCGAGACAGAGGGGGGTGTAAAAGGGGAGGGGGTGTTGCAATATTAATTAAGGAGTCAATTACTGCTGTAAGGAGGGATGATATATTAGCGGGTTCCTCTAATGAGGCCATATGGGTAGAACTTAAAAACAAAAAGGGGGCAAGCACTTTGCTGGGAGTGTACTATAGGCCCCCAAACAGTCAGGGAGAGATAGAGGAACAGATATGTAGGCAAATCTCAGAAAAGTGCGAAAATAATAGGGTAATAATAGTGGGGGATTTCAACTTCCCCAATATAAATTGGGATAGTCAGAGTGTGAAAGGCTTAGAGGGTGCAGAATTCTTAAAGTGCATCCAGGAGAGCTTTTTGAGCCAACATGTAGAAAGTCCTACAAGAGAGGGGGCGGTACTGGGCCTAATTCTGGGGAATGTAGCCGGGCAAGTGGTGGAAGTGTCAGTAGGAGAGCATTTTGGCGACAGTGACCATAATTCGGTGAGATTTAAGGTGGTCATGGAAAAAGACAAAGACGGCCCGGAAATAAGGGTTCTAAATTGGGGGAGGGCCGATTTTAATATGATAAGGCAGGATCTGGCCAAAGTGGACTGGGAGCAGCTACTTATAGGAAAATCCACATCAAAACAGTGGGAGACTTTCAGAAGGGAAATAGAGAGAGTATAACGCCAACATGTTCCCGTAAAGGTCAAGGGTGGGACCAACAAGCAAAGGGAACCTTGGATGACAAGGGATATACAAAAATGCATTAGAAATAAAAGGGGGGCTTTTGGCAGTTACAAAAGACTAAAGACGGAAGAAGCCCTAGAGGAGTATAAAAAGTGCAGGGGCATACTTAAAAAAGAAATTAGGAGGGCGAGGAGGGGCCATGAAATAACACTGGCGAGCAAAATAAAGGAAAATCCTAAGATGTTTTATAAGTATATTAAGGGCAAGAGGATAACCAGGGAAAGGGTAGGGCCCATTAGGGACCAAAGTGGCAATCTGTGTGTCGAGCCAGATGATGTAGGCGGGGTTTTAAATGAATTTTTTGCATCTGTGTTCACTATGGAGAAAGACGATGCAGACATAGAAATCGGGCAAGGGGACTGTGACATACTTGAACATATTAGCATCGAGAGGGAGGAGGTGCTAGCGGTTTTAGCAGGCCAAAAAGTGGATAAATCCCCAGGCCCGGACGAGATGTATCCCAGGCTGCTGTGGGAGGCAAAGGAGGAGATTGCAGGGGCTCTGACACAAATTTTCAGAACCTCTCTGGCCACAGGGGATGTACCAGAGGACTGGAGAACAGCTAACGTAGTACCATTATTCAAGAAGGGTAGCAGGGATAAACCAGGGAATTACAGGCCAGTGAGCCTAACATCTGTGGTAGGGAAATTATTGGAAAAAATTCTGAGGGACAAAATTAGTCTCCACTTGGAGAGGCAAGGATTAATCGGGGATAGTCAGCATGGCTTTGTCAAGGGTAAATCATGTCTGACAAATCTGATTGAATTTTTCGAGGGGGTGACTAGGGGGGTGGATGAGGGAAATGCTGTGGATGTGGTTTACATGGACTTCAGTAAAGCTTTTGACAAAGTCCCGCATAGGAGACTGGTCAAGAAGGTAAGAGCCCATGGGATCCAGGGTGCCTTGGCGCGCTGGATCCTAAACTGGCTGAGTGGCAGGAGGCAGAGGGTGATGGTCGAAGGTTGCTTTTGTGACTGGAAGCCTGTGTCCAGTGGGGTACCTCAGGGATCGGTGCTGGGTCCCTTGTTGTTTGTGATCTACATAAATGACTTGGATGAGAATGTAAAAGGTATGATCAGTAAGTTCGCAGATGACACGAAAATTGGTGGGGTGGTAAATTGCGAGGAGGAAAGCCTCAGGCTACAGGACGATATAAACGGGTTGGTCAGATGGGCGGAAAAGTGGCAAATGGAATTTAACCCTGAAAAGTGCGAGGTGATGCATTTTGGACAGACAAATAAGGTAAGGGAATACACAATGAGTGGTAGGACCCTAGGAAGTACAGAGGGTCAGAGGGACCTTGGTGTACATGTACATAGATCCCTGAAGGCACAGGAACAGGTAGATAAGGTGGTTAAAAAGGCATATGGGATACTTGCCTTCATTAGCCGAGGCATGGAATATAAGAGCAGGGAGGTTATGATGGAGCTGTACAAAACGCTGGTGAGGCCACAGCTGGAGTACTGTGTGCAGTTCTGGTCGCCTCACTATAGGAAGGATGTGATTGCTTTGGAGAGGGTGCAGAGAAGATTCACCAGGATGTTACCTGGGATGGAGCGCCTCAGCTATGAAGAGAGGCTGGACAGGCTGGGGTTGTTTTCCTTGGAGCAAAGAAGGCTGAGGGGGGACCTGATTGAGGTGTACAAAATGATGAGGGGCATAGATAGGGTAGATAAAGAGGAACTTTTCCCCTTAGTAGGGGGGTCAATAACAAGGGGGCATAGATTCAGGGTAAGGGGCAGGAGATTTAGAGGGGATTTGAGGAGGAACTTTTTCACCCAGAGGGTGGTTGGAATGTGGAACTCAATGCCTAAAAGGGTGGTAGAGGCAGGAACCCTCACAACATTCAAGAAGCATTTGGATGAGCACTTGAAATGCCATTGCATACAAGGCTATGGACCAAATGCTGGAAAATGGGATTAGACTGGACAGGGATGGATGGGCGGCGCGGACACGATGGGCCGAAGGGCCTCTTTCTGTGCTGTAAAACTCTATGACTCTATGACATAATTCTTAATACAACCAATTGAAGTAGCTAAGAAATGCATAGAACACCCTAGTTGAAGTGTTTTTAATTTACATATTGTAAAAGGTACAAACAGAAGACTTTGTAAATATTACATCAATAGGTGCACCAAGCAATCACATTGTGTTTGTGTTGAAAATGGAACAGTTAGGAGACACAACCAGCTGAGGTGATTTATGAATTGAATGGAAGAACTTCGTAAGAATGGCATCAAATAGATACATCTGTCATAACCATTTTTTATGATAAAGTTTTGAACACCTAAAGGTAGAGACAGAAGTCTACAAGCTAACAGCTGAATTGACAGTAAGAATAGAAAAAAAGTCAACAGAGAAATGACTAGAGATAATTAGCTTACATCAGCAGAAAACTTCAAAGGATATACCACTGAGAAAGGGTATAAAATATGGAACTTTCAGAAGTTGCTGAAGGGGGCAAGCGATTCTCTCACTCTTCAGAGGCAGGCTCTGTAAGTTTTTAACTCTTTGAGTCTCGGGGATAAAAAGGTACTTTTATTTGATTTTGGTGGATATCCTGGATTAGAAATATGACTTAGAAATGTAGAAATGTAACAAAGTTAAGATTTGAGAATAAGAATTATAAGCTAATTGTTTTTGGAACTGTTAATGTTGCGACTGAAATCACCAGCTGTTAACTACATGTCGGTTCTTTAATAAATCAATGGCCCAGAAATTCGGGTCGGGGGCTTCCCGCGGGTGTAAGCCCCCGACCTGCACTTACCTTGCACGCCGGCAGTTGAGCTGTAGGGCCCCGTGGAATTCCGCTCCGGGGCCTGGTCCAGCTGCCGGCGCGCTGTGCTTGCGTGTCCCAGGGGCATAGTTAGTGCGATGCGTCCCCTGGGATCACGTGGGCCATGGGCAGCCAATCGGCGCAGGGAAAAGCCCATTCATAAGTAGTGACAGGAAGACCTGTCAAAACTTATAAATACTACTGTAGTGTATGTGCCTTTAAGTCAGAACTACTTTTTACAGCTCCTGTATACTGTAGTACCGGCAGTGACCACACCGGTATATAAGCTTTGCGCATGCCTCTGTACCCCAGCCTAGAGATTACCCTCCTCCAGTAAAGACCTGTTATTTGTTAATGTACAGCATCCGTGTGATTATTTATCCACTGAACAACGGATCTAACAGTGGCGACGAGTGTCGATTCGAATTTAACTGCAACATAAAAAAAAAAATAGTCGAGGCCAGGAACACGGGCGTCGACCATGAGCAACCGCCCAGCAGTCAGGCAGAGATCCAACTTCACTGGGGAGACTGTGGAGAGCCGGGCTTGGTTCCCCAGCCACAACGAGCAGTAAGAGATCGACGACAGGTCCAGAGCAGACCCTTCCCGAGCAGCGGCGGCTGGAGCCGACCGACGGCAGACAGAGAGCCGAGCAGCGTCGACGGGGTAAGACAGAGGGTGCAGGGCGCAGCCGGGGGTTGAACACCGAGCAGCGTCGAGGGAAAATACTGCAAACCGGAGCGAGAGAGGGTAAGAAACAGCCGGGTTCTAGACTGAGCGGCGTCGACAAATATCAAGAGAAGAATGCGCAGAGCACAGCCAGGGATCACGGGCTGATCAGGATCCGCGGGGCAAAGCAAGGGGAGACGCCATTGAGCCGCGGAGAAGCAGGGAGAGCGCGGGAGACGCCATTGAGCCGCGGAGAAGCAGGGAGAGTGCAGGAGATGCCATTGAGCCGCGGAGAAGAAGGAAGAGCGCGGGAGATGCCATTTTGAGCAGCCACAGCGGAGAAGAAGGGCGAGCGCGGGAAGGAAGGAAAGCGCGGGAGACGCCATTTTGTGCCAGCGGAGAAGAAGGGGAAGCGCGGGAGGCGCCATTGGGGATAGTTAACGCACAACCAAGGATGCTGAAGAGTGGCAGTATCTCTACGTTCGACAATGAAGTCAAAGATTGGGCGACATATGTGGAACGTATTGAGGTGTACTGCAGGGCGAATGAAGTGCCAGATGCTAATAAAGCACTGGTTCTGTTAAATTCCATGGGTGCAAAAACTTATGGGTTACTGCGAAATCTAATAACCCCAGAGAAGCCGGTAAACAAGAATTTTGAAAGCATAGTAGAAATCCTACAGGACCACTTAAACCCCACACCGCTGCTGATAGCAGAATGATTTAAGTTCCATAAAAGGAACCAACACAAAGACAAAAGCAATGCTGAGTACCTAACGGAACTGCGCAAGCTATCGAAATACTGCCAGTTTGGAGCGGGACTAGCAGACACGTTAAGGGACAAGTTTGTGTGTGGGCTACAAAGTGAAGGAACCCAGAAATGGCTTCTATCAGAAAAGGACCTTACACTGGACAAAGCTTTCAGTATGGCAGTATCACACGAAGCAGCCGCAAGGGTCGCTGCAGAGATACAACGGAGACTGCAAGAATATGGCACCAACGAAATGACCTATGGAACAGGGAAGTGCTATCACTGTGGCAGAACAACACATGACCAGAAAGATTGTTGGTTCAAGGACCAAGTGTGCAGACAGTGTGGGAAAGCAGGACACATAGCAAGAGTCTGCAGGTCTGGGAAGAAAACCAACAGTAAGAAATCTCCACAGGAGAAGTACAAAAAGGTACACCAGGTGATGGACAGTGGTTCAGACGAACAGAAAAGTGACACAGACTCCGGAAGCAAGGAGCTGGGTTGTCTGAAACTACATAATGTAACCGAAATGGAGGATCACCAGACTATCTGGGTTACACTCAAGATAGACGGAGTCCAAGTGAAAATGGAATTGGACACAGGGTCAGCTCTAACAGTCATAAATCAAAGAGACTACAAGCGGCTATTTTCACACATACCCTTGAAAGATACAGAGATTGTCTTGAAGACGTATACGGGGCAAAAAGTCTACCCCAAAGGAAAAATAAGGGTGAAAGTGACATATAAAGGCCAGGAAATACCTAAAATGGATATATATGTATTGCCAAATGGAGGACCACCACTGCTAGGACGTGAGTGGATCCGGAAGATACAATTAGATTGGCATTCCATACAGGCACTGAAGGTTGAGCCCAAAAAGGATGACGACGTCACACCTGGACGACTGTCAAAAATGCTAACTGACGCAAAAGAAGTGTTCCAGGAGGGACTAGGAACACTAAAAGGAATAACAGCAACAATTAAAATAGAGGATAATGCAAGCCCAAAGTTTCTGAAGGCCAGACCAGTGCCTTATGCGATCAGACCAGCTGTTGAAGCAGAGCTGGAAGGGTTGGAATGTTCAGGAGTACTGTCCAAAGTGGACTGGAGCGAGTGGGCTACACCCATCGTTCCTGTAACGAAGAGGTCGTTGAGTAATACGCCTGGGGAACCAACGAAGGTCCGCATCTGTGGGGATTTTAAGGTGACAGTGAACCCAGTCCTTCACACGGTGCAATATCCGCTTCCACGAATTGAGGATATTTTCGCCTCGCTATCTGGTGGTAAACGCTTCACAAAAATTGATCTAGCCCAGGCGTACTTGCAAATGGAGGTAGAAGAAGCTTCGAAACATTACCTTACGATCAACACTCATAAAGGTCTCTATCAATACAGCCGGCTGGTGTTTGGAGTAGCCTCGGCTCCGGCTATCTGGCAAAGGGCGATGGATCAGGTCCTGCAAGGGATTCCAGGGACCCAGCGTTATTTGGACGACATCTTGGTCACGGGCAAAAATGACGGTGATCACCTCGCTAACTTGGAGAAGGTGCTCACCAGATTAAAGGAGTATGGGCTACGAGCTAATCGCCACAAGTGCGAGTTTTTCCAGAAACAGATCTCGTATTGCGGCCACGTCATCGATGAAGAGGGGTTACATAAGTCCCCTGACAAGATTGAGGCAGCAGTCAAGGCTCCAGCACCGGAAAATGTGTCACAACTGAGGTCGTTCCTCAGGCTGGTAAACTATTACCACAAGTTCTTATCAAATTTGTCTATGGTATTATACCCGCTGAACACCCTACTGCAAACAGGGGTACCATGGAAGTGGGATGACGAATGTAGACGAGCTTTCCAGAAGTGTAAAGAATTGATCACATCAAAAGAGGTGTTGGCCCATTTCAACCCAGCACTACCAATTCGTTTGGCATGTGATGCAGCATCCTACGGCATTGGAGTGGTGCTGTCGCACAAATTCCCAGACGGGTTGGAGAGGCCAGTAGCCTTTGCGTCTCGGTCACTAACCTCAGCCGAGCGCAACTACGCCCAGATTGACAGGGAGGCCCTCAGCCTAGTATGGGGAGTGAAAAAATTCAACCACTATCTGCATGGGCAGAAGTTCACCTTGCTGACTGACCACCAACCACTTGTCTCCATCTTTAATCCTAAGAAGGGCGTGCCAGTAATGACTGCACAGCGGTTACAAAGATGGTCCCTGTTTCTAGGGGCGAATCAATATGAAATAGAATATAAAGGCACGAAACAGCATGGGAACGCTGATGGGCTATCGCGCCTGCCACTGCCTACTGTGGAGGAAACACCAGCAGTGGACCCGATCGAGATATTTTATTCGTCGATAATTGAACGATTGCCAGTAACAAACGCGGATATAGAGAAGGAGACCTGCAATGATCCGACGCTGTCACGGGTATATGAATTGACGGTGAGGGGATGGCCAACACATGGCGACTCACTGTTGCCAGCATTCTCATCCAGAAGAGAACAGCTGTCAGTATACCAGGGGACAGTGATGTGTGGATCCAGAGTGGTAATTCCACCCAAGTTAAGGGAGAGAGTGCTAAATGAGCTACATGAAGGTCATCTGGGGGGAGTGAAAATGAAAAGCCTTGCTAGGACTTATGTGTGGTGGCCGGGAATCGATCAACAAATCGAAGACCTAACTAAGAGCTGCTTAGGATGCCAGAAGGTCCAAAATGCACCACCACATGCCCCTCTACACCCATGGGAGTGGCCCTCCTCTCCATGGCAATGGGTGCACATTGATTTCGCTGGTCCATTCATGGACTCAATGTTCTTAATAGCAGTGGATGCTCATTCAAAGTGGCCTGAGGTGATAAAGATGTCTTCAACCACTACAGAGAAAACAATTGCAGTCCTACGGACCATATTTGCCAGAAACGGTTTGCCAGAGCAGATCTGCTCTGATAATGGACCACAGTTTGTGTCCGACGAGTTCCAAAAATTCATGAAAAGGAATGGGGTAAGGCATTACACATCCGTCCCGTATCATCCAGCCACCAATGGATTGGCTGAGAGGTTCGTACAAACCTTTAAGAAGGCGATAAAGGCCATGTGTGACGAGGAAATTCCACTACAGCATAAGATGGACAATTTCTTATTAGCCTACCGAAACGCGACACATGCAGTTACCAACCAGATCCCAGCCATGATGTTCTTTAACCGAAGGTTGAGATCTTGTCTGGACTTGCTCAGACCAAATGTGCGAAGAAATGTTGAGGACAAACAATTCCAGCACATCAATGAGAAGCCGACAAGGAGCTTCAATGTAGGGCAACCAGTCTTGGCCCGTGACTATCGAACAGAGAAGTGGCAACCCAGAACGATATGTACAAGACAGGGGCCATTAATGTACACAGTGGATGTCGGGGAGAACATTGTGAGATGCCACGTCGATCAGATCTTAGCATCACAGGAACGCGTCAACCCCATGTCTCAAGTACCTGGGGATGAACCCGACATACTGGTAGCATCTACTTCAGACCCAGTAGCAGTGGAACCCGATGAACTACCCGATGAAAAGGGGTCAGAATCGCCTCTGCACCAAGAACAAGAACCTCTGGAAAGGCGCTATCCCGAAAGGGTTAGGAAGTCGCCCCAAAGACTGAATCTATAAATGGACTTTTGTATTTACTGTACATGTAAAAATGTAATTGTTATTTGAATATTAAGGGGGTATTATTAATCTAAAAGGTGAGGAATTGTAGTGTATGTGCCGTTAAGTCAGAACTACTTTTTACAGCTCCTGTATACTGTAGTACCGGCAGTGACCACACCGGTATATAAGCTTTGCGCATGCCTCTGCACCCCAGTCTAGAGATTACCCTCCTCCAGTAAAGACCTGTTATTTGTTAATGTACAGCATCCGTGTGATTATTTATCCACTGAACCACGGATCTAACAACTACGGCCCCTAAAGGCCCAGAAATTCGGGTCTCCACGGGTGAATAGGCATGGGGTACTCACCCATAAGCCCAATGGAAGTGCCAGTTTCGTGCATGCACTGCGCATGCGTGGGAAACCGGCACTTCCGTTCCCCTGAAAGAAGGGGTTCAGAGATGGAACGCGTGCACCAGAGAGGCAGCAC
The DNA here is from genome assembly GCF_052327205.1 of Somniosus microcephalus. Taxonomy (NCBI): domain Eukaryota; kingdom Metazoa; phylum Chordata; class Chondrichthyes; order Squaliformes; family Somniosidae; genus Somniosus; species Somniosus microcephalus. The sequence goes on along the minus strand of NC_140990.1, from coordinate 281,815,098 downwards.
GTGCGCATTGAACTTACGTTTTTTTTGCAGGTTTTCCCGGGAGGGTAAGTCTCCAGGAGTTACACTTTTAAAAAGCAGGCGCAAAGCCTGCTTTTTACAAGGTAAGTGGTGAATTATTTAAAATTAAAACATTTTTCCACAGGTTTATTATTTTTAAATACTTTATTTAATAAAAGTTTATTTTTAGCCCCGTTAGAAAATGTAATTAATTTTTCAAAAATTTAAATTATTGTTTAAAATAGTTATTTCATGTAATTTATAGTTATTTTAAAAATGTGATTTTTTTTTAAATTTATTTGAGGATTTAGTGATGTTTTGGGACTTAAAGTATTTATAGGTTTGACAGGTCTTACTGTCAAACTTATGAATGAAGCATCCCCTGCTACTATTGGCTCTCCATGGCCAACGTGATCCCAGGGGACGCATCGAACTAACTGCGCCCCTGGGATACGCAAGCACTGCGCGCTGGCAGTTAGAGGAGGCCCAGGATCGGAATCCCACGGGGGCCCACAGCTCAACGGCCGGCGCGGTAGGTACGTGCAGGTCGGGGGCTTGCACCCGCGGGAAGCCCCCGACCTGAATTTCTGGGCCATTACCTCATATTTATCTGTGTTGAATTTCATTTGCCAATTATATGCCCATTCTGCAAGTTTATTAATGTCCTCCTTTAATTTGTTGCAGTCCTCCTCAGTATTGACTATCCCCCCCAATTTGGTGTCATCCACAAATTTAGAAATTGTGTTTTTGATTAAAAAAAACAAGGAGTGACATCACAGGACAGCAGGTAGGTGATTGGTTGGTGAGTATTAAGGTTTTTTTTCTCTCTTTTCTCTCTAACCCAGGACAGTGGTAAAGCCTGCACATCTGCCAATGCACTTTATTATGGTTATGTTTATGTTAATGTATTACAAGCCAAATGTATGTTGAATGTTTAAATGTCTTAATCTAAATGTACACTCTCGGGAGCCGCAAGCCTACATTTCGTTGTACTGCACTTGTGCACTAACAATGACAATAAAAGTTGATTTGATTTGATTTGATTTTGATTAAACTAGGTGTGGAAAACTACAAAGTACTGTATTAAATTTATAGCTTAACTAGTTAAACTAATTAATATAACTTTAAATAATAAAACTAATTAAATAAATAAAATAAGGCTAGAATAAGATATGGCAGGTTGTGTGTCTGGACTGCAGTATATGGGAGTTTGTGGACAGCGAGGCTGTCCCGAGCGAACACGTCTGCAGGAGATGTCTCCATCTTGAATCTCTCCGGCTCAGAGTCATTGAGCTGGTGTGCGAGTTGGAGACACTCTGACCTATAAGGGATAGGGAGGCATTTCTGGACAGTTTTATCCAGAATGCAGTCACACCATAGAGGAAAGCACAGGTTCAGGAAGGGGAGGGTGTGACTGCTAGGGAGATGGGTAGTAGGGATTTAAGAGAGGTTCAGAAGGAGGTCTCGCAGACACTGGTCCTGTCCAACAGTTACATAAGAACATAAGAAATAAGAGCAGGAATTGGCCACTTGGCTCCTTGAGCCTGCTCCGCCATTCAATAAGATCATGGCTGATCTTGGGCTCAAAGCCACTTCCCTGCCCGCTCCCCAAATCCTTTCACTCCCTTACCTTGCAAAAATCTGTCTATCTCCACCTTAAATGTATTTAATGACCCAGCCTCCACAGCTCTCTGGGGCAGAGAACTCCACAGATTTATGACCCTCTGAGAGAAGAAATTCCTTCTTATCCCAGTTCTAAAAGGGCGACCCTTTATTCTGATACTATGCCCCTGAGCTCTAGGTTTCCCCACGAGGGGAAACATCCTCTCTGCATCTACCTTGTCGTGCCCCCTAAGTATCTTATGGGGGGAAAAATTCAGTATCGCCCCGTTTGAGGCGCGATTATCAGCCTTGCGCAAAGTTTAGCGCCTGGCGCTAATTATCGCCTCTGACGGCAAACTTGACGTTTATTGCCCCTGGAGGTGATTGGAGCGCTAAATCAGGTGCTACACACCTCTCTTCAGGCGCAAAGGCCGAGGAGCGAGGCACTAACTCAGAGCGCGGGCGCAGAGCAGGTGCTGTCAGTTAGCCATGGAACACAGACACACTGGCGCCGGCCAGTTCGTAAAGGGGAGGGTCGATCTTGCTCTGCAGCCACACCCTGCTCATTGCAGCCTTGAATCTCGGCCTGGAGAGACCTGTGTCTAAATCTTGCAGTCAAGGACTATGGAGAGGGCCAGGGAGCGAACACATCGCTTCAGCGAGCGGGCCTTGGAGGCTCTGGTTGGCGTGGTGGCAGAGAGTGGCACGAGGCCTTTGCCGCGCGATTACAGAAGAGTGTGGAGGGAGGTGGCACAGAGCGTCTCCTCCAGGAGCATGTTGCTCAGGACCCATATACAATGTAGAAAAAAATTCAACGACCTCACTCGGATCGTCAGGGTGAGTGGCTTTTTTTCAATACCTCTCCACCCTCCACCTCAACCTCACTCTATGGCCAGAGGGTCTTGAAACCCCAATGCCCAACACTCATCCAACACCTATGGCCCTCTCATGAAACACACACACACATTCCACACTTTGCATACAGTAAGGGCTATTCACCTATGGGAGGCACATCAGGCAAGACCATGGCTGCATACAGTAAGGGCTATGGGAGGCACATCAGGCAAGACCATGGCTGCATACAGTAAGGGCTATTCAATTATGGGAGGCACATCAGGCAAGACCATGGCTGCATACAGTAAGGGCTATTCACCTATGGGAGGCACATCAGGCAAGACCATGGCTGTATATTTACACAGACGCCATCCTTTTTCTTGCAGGCCAAGCTATCTCATAATAGGAGACAGCAGCAACGGACGGGTGGAGGGCAGCCTCAGCTGCAACCCCTCCGCGATCTTGAGGAGCGCGTCCACAGGATTGTGGCAAGCCGGGTGATCGGTCCCGTCGCCACTGGAGAGGCCGACCCCGTTCTGGACAGCAATGGTAAGGTCATAACATTTTTGTCCTCTCTCCTTCCACTTGTCCCTCAGAACACCAGCCTTTGACACTTTCAATCCAAATTACTAAATCGCTGCACTCATTCCTCCCTTACTGCCACACTGACCTCACGCTAAAGCCATTCTTGTACCTCCCTGCTTTCAGATGGTGATTCACCAGCTGAGGAGACGGGCCCTTCAAGCTGCCAGTGGGAGTGAAGCTGCAGGTGAGGAGGAAAATGAAGCCAGAACATCAGCGCCACCCTCTCCCGAGGAAGCCCATGCCCACACTGGGAACACGCCTTCCCTGGAGGGGAGCAGGGGAGCAGTCTGATGAGGGTGAAGCTCCAGGACCCAGCAGGCTGCAGCAACATGATGGGGGTAGGGAAGCTCGGGGGCCTTCTCCCCGGAGAGACAGTATGCCAGCGAGTCCTATTGCAGTGGACGCATAGGTGGAGTGGCTGACCGCTGAAATGAACACCCAGGCAGTGGACATGCACACTAAGCTCATGGGTGCAGTGGGAAGGGTTCCCGAATGCATTGAATCACTGGCAAGGAGTTTGGAGCACTTCGCTGTAGCACAGGTGGATGCCGCGCAAATGTTTAGTGCTGCAATTCAGTCACTGTCTGCCATGACCCCATCTCTGACTGCTCTCATGCAGACTCAGATTGAGGCCACACGAGCACTGACTGCTGCCATCCTCACTGGTTTGGACACATTTCCCTGGGGCTCTCAGCAGGCCAGCAATCTGTGCTCCAGCAGATTGCTCCAGATGCTGAAGTGCTGCCCCGTGGGAGTGTCAGTGTGTCGGTCGAGCAGGGAGTTGCTGTCCTCTCTCAGGATGACAGCATTCCTGCTGCCACCACTGTCACTTCTCCACTGCACTTGCCACCGCCTGTAGGACAGACTGCTGCCACCCATGCAGAGTTGCTGCAGTCTGCAGCCGGGCCCTCCAGGCCCAGAGCTGGTCAAGACCGTCCTTCAAGGGCATCTGCAGTCTCAGGTTGTGACAATCAGCAGCCTTCCACCAGCCTTGCTGCAGCCACTGGGGTCCCATTACGGAGGAGCAGTAGGGTGGGAAGGGGGGAAGTGCACAAGGGAAGGAGATCACCCTCGAAGGGCAAAAAGTAGGAGGTGTGACAAAATGTTGGTCATTTTTTTATTAAAGGTTCGTGGTCAAACTTTTGTTTAGTGTTTTGGACATTATCTCCAGGTTGTGAGAACCAGTTATGTTAATGACTGTTTTTTTGTGTTTCTTTCTATGAGTTTGTCACGAGGAAATGACGCACACAGAGTTTGTAAAATAAATAAGTTTTTGTATTCAAAATGTACATGTTTGGTCTTTGCAATCATTGCTGCCTTGGCCGGCTTAGGGGTTGCGGGATGGTTTCATTCATGTTGTTCTCAATGGCAGAAGCCATTTCCTCACAGGGGCCTAGAAGCGGCTTGCTATCAGCCGTTGACGGACGGCCCTTCCAGTTTCTACATTGTGGGCCTCCCTCCCGCCTTGGTGCTGCTGATGATCATCCTCCTCCTCTTCCTCCTCCTCTTCCTCCTCCTCCTCTGGTGGTGCTCCAAGGCCTGGTGGCATTGGCTGGGTCCTGAGGATTGCCAGGTTATGCAGCATGCAGCACACAACAACGAAGTGGGAGACTCGCTCAGGCGAGTACTGCAGGGCTCCTCCAGAATGGTCCAGACAGCGGAACCGTTGCTTGAGCACGCCGATTGGCTTTTTAAACTCCCGCTCACCTGGATCCTCCCCACCACTATTTAGTTTAAAGCCCTCTCTACAGCCCTAGTTATTTGATTCGCCAGGACTCTAGCCCCAGCATGGTTCAAATGAAGCCCGTCCAAACGGAACAGCTCCCTCTTACCCCAGTACTGGTGCCAGTGCCCCACAAATCAAAACCCATTTCTCCCACACCATTCTTTGAGCCACTCGTTCATTTCTCTGATCTTATTTACCCTATGGAAATTCGCTCATGGCTCAGGTAGTAATCCAGAGATTATTACCTTTGTGGTTCTGCTTTTTAATTTAGCCCCTAGCTGCTCATACTCTCTCAGCAGAACCTCTTTCTTTGTCCTACCTATGTCATTGGTGCCTACGTGGACCATGACAACTGGATCCTCCCCCTCCCACTCCAAGTTTCTCTCCAGCCCAGAGGAGATGTCCTTAACCCTGGCACCGGGCAGGCAACACAGTCTTCGGGACTCATGCTCTCAGCTGCAGAGAACAGTGTCTATCCCCCTAACTATACTATCCCCTATCACTACAACATTTTTTTTTACTCCCCCCACTTGAATGGCTCCCTGTACCACGGTGCTATGGTCAGATTGCTCATCCTCCCTGCAGTTCCTGCCCTCATCCACACAGGGAGCAAGAATCTCGTACCTGTTGAACAAGGCCAAGGGCTGAGGCTCCTCCATCACTACCTCCTGGATCCCAATACCTGCCTCGCTTGTTGTCACACCCTCCTGTCCCTGACCATGGGCCAAATTGGAAGTAATTACTCTAGTGGATGTGACTGCCTCCTGGAACTTAGTGTCCAGGTAACGCTCCCCCTCCCTAATGTGTCGCAGTGTCTGAATCTCGGACTCCAGCTCATCAACTCTGAGCCGAAGTTCCTCAAGCAGCCAACATTTGCTGCAGATGTGGTCGCCTTGGGCCTCAATGGTATCCACCAGCTCCCACATGCAACAACAACAATACATTGCCTGGTCTCCCATCTCTATTAGTTAATTAATTCATTTTAAAATTTGGAACACGTATATCTTTTAATCTACACCAAGGCACTTAAATTTAGATGCCCAAGTTTGGAAAAAAAGTGAGAAATATAGAAATACTCACCAACCAATCACTTACCTGCTTTCTCGTGACATCACACTTCAATTACTTTTTACTTCTTTACACTCACCGGTCTGTTGTAGCCGCTCCCGCTGCTTTAGTAGCACCGAACTCTCGCGCTCTCCCAGGCTCCCGCTGCTTTAGTAGCACCGGACTCTTGCTCTCTCCCGGGCTCCCGCTGCTTTAGTAGCGCCGAACTCTCGCGCTCTCCCGGGCTCCCGCTGCTTTAGTAGCACCGAACTCTCGCGCTCTCCTGGGCTCCCGCTGCTTTAGTAGCACCGAACTCTCGCGCTCTCCCGGGCTCCTGCTTCTTTAGTAGCGCTGAACTCTCGCGCTCTCCCGGGCTCCCGCTGCTTTAGTAGTGCCGAACTCTCGTGCTCTCCTGGGCCCCCGCTGTTTTAGTAGCGCCGAACTCTCGTGCTCTCCCAGGCTCCCGCTGCTTTAGTAGCACCGAACTCTTGCACTCTCCCAGGCTCCCGCTGCTTTAGTAGCGCCGAACTCTCACTCTCTCCTGGGCTCCCGCTGCTTTAGTAGCGCCGAACTCTTGCGCTCTCCCGGGCTCCCACTGCTTTCGTAGCGCTGAACTCTCGTGCTCTCCCGGGCTCCCGCTGCTTTAGTAATGCCGAGCTCTCGCGCTCTCCTGGGCTCCCACTGCTTTCGTAGCGCCGAACTCTCGTGCTCTCCCGGGCTCCCGCTGCTTTCGTAACACCGAACTCTTGCACTGTCCCGGGCTCCCACTACTTTAGTACTCGCTACCTGTCAGGACAAGGAGAAAGACTGCAGGGAGGACAGCCACAATGCAAACCAAGGCACCATGGCTCAGAAGGCTGTCCAAGGGGGGAAGAGCAGAATAGAAATGTGGTAGTGATAGGGGACTCTATAATTAGGGGGATAGATAGCATCCTCTGCAGCCAAGAACGAGAATCCTGAAGGGTGTGTTGCCATCCCGGTGCCTGGGTAAGGGATATCTCATGGCAGCTGGAAAGGATCTTGGAAAGGGAGAGGGTAAATCCAGTTGTCATGGTCCATGTTGGAACAAACAACATAGGTAGGAACAGGGAGGAGGTCCTGCTGAAAGAGTATCAGGAGTTAGGCGCGAAATTAAAAAGAAGGACTTCGAGGGTAATAATCTCTGGATTATTGCTCGAGCCATGTGCAAATTGGCATAGAAGCAGACAGATCAGGAGAATTAACACGTGGCTAAAGGGCTGGTGTGGGAAAGAGGGGTTCCTTTTCATGGGACACTGGCACTAGTTCTGGGACATGGGATGGGCTCCACCTGAACCGGGATGGGACCTGCATCCTAGCGGAAAGGGTAAATAGGGAGGTGGCAAAGGCTTTAAGCTAGTAAGATGGGGGAAGGGATATCCAAGAAACGTAACCAGCCTAATTATAAACAAAACAGGAAAAGAGAGCATAGGAAAAAATAAAGTAAGGGAGGACATTGATGGCAAGCAAATAAATTGAGTTATAGAACAGGAGTCTAAAAAGATGGTTAAACATAAAGTGAGAGGAAATCCTATTAAAAATGAGTTAAACTGTCTGTACAGCAATGCACACAGTGTCCGTAATAAAACAGGGGAGCTGGAGGCAATCAAGCGTTGCGAGGAACCAGACATAGTAGGGATTACTGAGACATGGCTACAGATAATGTCAGGACTGGGAATTAAACATTGCAGGGTGATGTAATAAAACTCACTACGCACTTGGTTTGAGCATAAAGCAAGGCTTTAATCAACTTATTTCAGAACATGGAGGTCTAGTTGTCCTTGTCTTTACAAAATGTCCCTGGCAAGCTGGGGCCAACGCCCGAGTATTTATACTCCTTGGATGGCGCCACCAGCTGGCCGTCCAGTGTTATTTCATAGGTAGTTTCTCGATGATGAGATTTGTGACATTCTTCCTGCCTAAAAGATTTGGAAGTCCGACGACTTCCTCTTAATGGATTAGGCGGACCACGAATAGCCGCAGTCTTTTAGATTTTTGTTTATGGCCGGATGGCACGTCTCCCCGGACCGTGTCTTGGTCCCTGGGCTGCTTGATCCGTGCCGGTGGATCGACAGGGCCTGTGTTGCTCTGATCAACCCAAGGGAGGCTGGGGAGATCGTGACTCCGGGTGCGGGTCCCCACAGGCGCAGAACTGGCTTCGTCCCGTTGGTTAGCCGGAGATCGACTGGCATCCTGGCCCGGGGTGGCCATCCCATGGGGAGCGCTCGGCTCCCCGAGCGGATCCGGCGGGGCAACCGGCAGATCCCTTGATGTCCCAGGTAGGGCGTCATCCTCAGGGGAGCGCAGAGTGGCGGCCTCATCCCCACAGGTCCCTCCATCAGTCGGGTCCGTGGAACCGGCCGGACAGGGAGCCAGGTCCCGGAGCGAAACGGTGGACTCCCAGCCATCAGGGTACCGCACGTGGGCGTACGTGGGGCTGACGTCTGTAAGTTCTACCTCGTCGACTAAAGAATCGGTTTTTGACAATCGGACGAATCTTCGGAGCAGCACGGGGCCACGAGCTGCCAACCATGACGGTAGAGACGTCCCATGGGTGGAGCGATGCTGGAAGCTGAAGAATCGCTCGTGAGGTGTGACATTGGTAGAAGTAGAAAGGAGAGACCTGATGGAATGCAACGCGTCAGGGAACATAGTTTCCCACTGCTGGTCTGGTAGATTGCATGACCTCAGCGCAAGATGAACAGCGTTCCAAATGATAGCGTTGTATCTCTCAACCTGTCCGTTACCGATGGGATGGTACGGTGTCGTTTTACTTGTGGCGATTCCCCGTTGGGAGAGATAACTTTTGAGTTCGCTTGACATGAAGGAGGGACCCCGATCAGAGTGGATGAAATTGGCCGTACCGCAAAGGGAAAAGACTTGATCAAGGCATTTGATCACTGTGGAAGTAAGCATATTGGGACAGGGGAAAGCAAAGGGAAAGTGTGAATATTCGTCCACCATAGTCAGTAAGTAGGTGTTCCGCGTTGAGGAAGGCAATGGCCCTTTAAAGTTAATGCTGAGTCGCTGCATAGGCTGCATAGCGTATATGAGCGAGCCATCCAATGGACGGAAGAATTGCGGTTTTAACTCCGCACAAATTTTACAGGAGGAGCACGTTCTTTTCACATCTTCTGTAGAAAATGGGAGATTTTTAGATCGCACAAAGTGCAACATACGGGTAACGCTAGGATGGCATAAGTCAGTATGAAGATCCGCCAGAGTCGAAGTTGACATAGAAGAGCAGAATGCCTGCGTGAGGGTATCCGGGGCCACATTCTCTTTGCCGGGTCGATAATGTATGGTGTATCCAAAGGCAGCCAATTCCATCTTCCAGAGTTGTATTTTGTTATTCTTGATCTTAGTGCATTTCCGGTTATCCAGCATAAAGGCCACGGCGCGCTGATCGGTTATAAGTGTGAAATGGCGACGAGCGAGAAAATGACTCAATTTACGTACCGCTTCGATGATGGCCGTAGCCTCCTTCTCGACAGGAGGATAATGGAGCTCGCTACCCTGCAAAGTTCTGGACAGAAATGCAACGGGTCGACCACCTTGATTCAAGGTAGCAGAGATCGCCACCTCCGATGCATTGCACTCAACCACGAAAGGAAGATTTTCATCAATGGAACGAAGCGTGGCTTTTTCCAGTTGTCGCTTGAGGAGGTTGAAAGCTGAAATAGTCATTGCCTCCAATGGAAATTACTTTGTGTGAAATAGGGACTGGATCTTGTCGGAGAAGTGGGGTATCCATTTCACATAATAGGCGAACATGCCGAGTGCCCGACGAAGAGAGCCGAGATTCATGGGGGAGGGAGCTCCTGAAGCGGACGAAGTCGCTCCGGATCCGGTTTGATGACTTCGTTGCCCACCCAGTAGCCAAGGATGTTGACTGATGGTACTGATTTCACAGATTTGGACTCGTTTAAGGTCAAGTTGCAACGACAGAGAACGTCAAAAATTTTCTGGAGGTTGGCATCATGCTCCGTCTGGTTATGACCAGCAATGGTGATATTATCTAGATATGGAAAAGTGTCCGTTAAGTTCTCCTGTTTGACTAGGCTATCCATTGCCCGTTGAAAGACAGCCACCCCATTGGTGACCCCAAATGGAAGGCGACAAAACTGGTAAAGCCGACCATTGGCCTCAAAGGCCATATACATTTTGTCAGAGTCCTTTAACGGTACTTGATGATATGCGCTCTTTAAATCAAAAGTTGAAAATACCTTGTAGTTGGCAGGGTTATTGATCATGTCATTGATGCGTGGTAGTGGGTAGGCATCCAGGTCGGTATACTGGTTAATAGTTTGCGAGTAATCGATGCAAAGACGTTTCTTGTGTTGCTTCAGAGGATTTTTTAACAATGACGACTTGAGCCCGCCAGGGAGATGAATATGGCTCAATGATACCATCAGCTAGAAGGCGAGAGATCTCTGCCTCGATAAAGGATCGATCATCTTGGCTGAAACGTCGTGATTTAGTGACTATGTGCTTACATCGGGGGGAAAGATTGGCAAACAAGGAGGGCTCGTTGAGCGAAGCCGCCGAAAGTTCACAAAACGGTACTTTGGAAATAGTAAGCTCCGGCTTTGACCCTCCAAACTCGAAAGTGAGTCTTTTGTGTTGTTTCTGGAAATCCTGTCCCAGGAGCACATCACTGCATAGGTTCTTGAGCACCCCAAGCCGGGTGGAGAAATAAGTGCGGCCATTGAGAATAAGGTCGACAAGACAAAAGCCGGAAGAATTGGTGGTCAGTGTCGTCAGAGCCATTGCAATTTCCCTGTCCGAGGGGTAAATACGCAGTTTTAACTTACTGACAGCCCGCTCACTAATGAAGGTGTCAGAGCTGCATGAGTCGATTAGTGCACTCAAAATGTGTCCATTTATCGAAACCTTCATGGCTGCATGGGACAAACTTTGGGGAAAAACAGCTGTGATGGGAGGAGGGGCAGTTTTACCCTTGACAGCTGTAACCTTAGTAGTGGTTCTTGGGGGAGGAGCAGTTTTATAGATAGGAGCTGCAAAACTAACAGGAGCTCTCGACCGGTATACCTTAGAAAAGTAGCCTTTCTTACTAACAGCGGCTCTTGACTGGCATACCTTAGAAAAGTGACCTTTCTTGCTGCAATGATTGCAGGTCGCGTTACGAGCAGGACAAAATTTCCTATAATGGAACGCTCCTCCACAGAAGAAACACTTCCTTCCAGATTGCCAAGATGCCGCTAGGGCGGGGTCGTCACCAGTGCAGGTTTCTAGGGTAGGGTTGTCATCAGCCGGGTTGGAGTCGTCATCCGTGAAGGCTTCCGCCCGAGACCTATTGAAAGAGTCACTAAAAGAGATAGCAGCAGCCCGTGCATGTGGTAAAAGATAGGTGTCTGCATTCCTCTTTGCTAAGTTCAGAGAACATGCCTGGTCATAGGCAGCCTGTAACTTGAGGGTTTTATTCTCCAACAGACGCTGACGTATGAAGGGAGACGCAATCCCATTAATAAAGGAATCACGAATTAACTTCTCCTGGTACTGCTCAGCTGTAACAGCTTTAAGATTACAATCCTTGCTGAGCCTGCGAAGTTTCTGAAGGAATTCGTCAAGTGATTCTCTAGGTTGTTGTCGAGTTGTGGCCAGTAGATGCCGAGAAAAAATTTCATTTGGGGACTTGACATATAGCTGCTGTAGTATTTGCATAGCGGCGTCATAGTCTACACAGTCTTCGATATAATCAAACACATGAGGGGATATGTAATTAGCAAGTATTTCTAATTTATCAGGAACATTTTCACCACACACCCTGAGGAAGTTGCTGAAAGTACGATACCAGTGTTTCCATACCTGAGCAGCTGTAAGTGAATTCGGGTCCAGGTCAAGACGGGCAGGGCTGAGTTGTTTCTCCATGATGGATCGATTACTTGTCTGAGTTCCCTTCTATGGTTCGAGTCGTAGCTGGCTGTTCCCGAAATCACCCAAAGCGTGAAGTCGATATTAAGTTGATTAAATTGACGTAATAAAACTCACTACGCACTTGGTTTGAGCATAAAGCAAGACTTTAATCAACTTATTTCAGAACATGAATGTGTAGTTGTATCCACTAGCTCCTTATCTTTACAAAATGTCCCTGGAAAGCTGGGGCCAACGCCCGAGCATTTATACTCCTTGGACGGCGCCACCAGCTGGCCGTCCAGTGTTATTTCATAGGTAGTTTCTCGATGATGAGATTTATGACACAGGGTATACCATATTTAGAAAAGATAGAGAGGGAAAAAGGGGAGGTAGAGTAGCTGTACTTATTAGGGATAACTTAATGACAGTAGAAAAAAGTGACGTAGCTATCAGCAAGTCAAAAAATAGCATCCATATGGATAGAGATAAAAGGTAATAAAGGATCAATCACACTAATAGGTGTAGTCTATAGACCACCTAATAGTGGAAGGGAGGTGGAGGAATAAATATGCAAACAAATCTGGGAAATTAGTAAAAAATATAGAAAAATAATCATGGGGAATTTCAACTACCCTGATATTAATTGGACAGAAGAGGTAGTTAAAGGGGATAAGTGAATGGAGTTCCTACAATGTGTACAGGACTCCTTTCTAACCCAATATGTAAAAAGCCCAACAAGGAGGATTCGCTATTGGATCTAGTAATGGGGAATGAAACAGAGCAAATAAAAGAAGTAAAAGTAGGGGAACATCTAGGCAATAGTGGCCATAATATAATATGTTTTCAGATGAAAATTGAGAAGGACATAAGTATGACGAAAACCAACGTAATAGATTGGAGAAAAGATGACTTTTAGGGGCTGAGAATAGAACTTGGGAAAATATAATGGGCAAAAATATTGGCAAACAACGATGTAAAACAGCAATGGGAAACATTTAAAATGGTGTTCAAAAGAGTGCAGGAACAATATATTCTGCTAAAAGGAAAGAACAAACTAAACACTAATGAGACTCTATGGATGAATAAAGCCATAAGGAAACAATTGAGGGTAAGGAAAGAGGCATACATTAAGTACATAGACAGCAGAGGAGTGCATGATAAGAGAGAATACGAAGGGATTAGGAGAGAAGTCAAAAAAACAATTAGGAAGAAAAAGAGGAACTATGAAATTAAATTATCAAGGAATATAAAACAAAATAGTAAAATATTTTACAGACAAATCAATAAAAAAAGGAAGGTTGGGATGGGAATGGGGCTATTAAGGGATAGATAGGATAATATCACAGGTAATGATAGAGAGATGGCAGAAATATTAAATAATTATTTTGCTTCCGTATTTACCAGGGAGATAGAACAGGTGGACATGACATTGGATGATGAGATTAGTAACGAGATAAGTGCATTTAAAATAAAAAGAAGGGATATATTAAATAAACTAATCAAACTCAAAGAGGATAAAACCCCTGGTTGAATGGATTGCATCCACGTATTTTAAAATAATCTAGGGAAGAGATAGCAGAGGCATTACTACACATATTTAATAATTCATTAGAAAAAGGTGTAGTGCCAGAAGACTGGTGAATAGCTAACATAATACCTATATTTAAGAAGGGGGATAGAACATGTCCAGGGAATTACAGACCAGTCAGCTTAACATCGGTGGTAGGAAAAAATAACAGAATCCCTACTAAAGGAGAAAATAGAAGAACATCTAGGGCTAAAAATTGAGTACTGCCCCATAACTTTGCCGGGGAGCTACTTCTAGCGCCCCAGAAAAATTAGCACCCCCCACGCCAGAAATTAAGTGGTTGCGCCCCAAGAGGGAAGTGGGGCGCATCCCTCTTGGGGTGCTGCGAGTCAATATCGCGGCGCTACGTGCCACAGTATTGTAGGCCTTCCTCCCCTTCTTAAAGAGGAGGGGCCTTGCGCAGCGCGACCCAGAACCCAGCTGGGCTTACGGGGATTGGGAGTGCCGGCAAAAGAGCCTAGCACTCAAGAGAAGTGCCGGGGATGGGAGCGCAGGCAGGTGCTGGCAGGTGGCCAGCAACAAAAATGGCCACCCCACACCTCACCTTTAAATTGCACCTCCCCGGCCACATGTAGGCCCCCCTGACCCCATCGGACATAGCGCCAGAGGGTGCTCCCGAAGATCGCAGCCAGAGCAGGAGCGGGGCGCTGTGCATGGCAATGACATCATCGCTGGCAGCGCACCGCCGCGGGGCGCTACCGGTTAGCACCGCCGCTAACCTCCCACTGAATTTTGCGGGAGGCATGGGCGGCGCTGCACCCGGGCACTTGTTGCTTTGTGTCCCATTAGCGCCCTAAGAAGGCGCTAATGGGAGGCACAAAGCAACCCAATTTTTCCCCCCTAGAAACCAAAAACATAGTAATGAATAGTCAGCATGGATTTCAAAAGGGAAAGTCTTGCTTGACCAACCTCATTGAATTTTTTGAAGAGGTAACAGGGAAAGTAGACAATGGTAATGTAGTAGATGTAATTTATCTAGATTTTCAAAAGACCTTCGATAAGGTACTCAATAATAGACTGATGAACAAGGTCAGAGAATGCAGAGTCAGAGGACAAGTAGCAGTATGGCTAGCTAGCTTGCTTCAAAACAGAAAGCAGAGAGTAGCGGTAAAGGGTAGCTATTCACAGTGGCAGAGGGTGGGTAGTGTTGTTCCACAAGAATCAGTGCTAGGACCACTGTTGTTCACAATTTATATTAACAAAGATATTTAAAAACTCACAGTTGCACAACAGGCGAAAATAGTATTTCTGTGCTGTGGTAGACGCTGACCATGTTAGACTTTACAGGATAATTCTAGTAGTTTTGTTGCAGTGATGGAGGGACCACTCTAAAGCTATGGTGGATGTATGGACAAGGAGTAGACCTCCCTGTATATCGTGAGGTCCACACATTGAATACTAGCGCCGCATTCCCCAGGCAGATTGGGTATAATACAGAGAATGTGGCCTGATGCATGCAGCGGCGCACTGAGTATTGGCTGATCTGGCTGATATCATGCAAAGCAGCTTGAAAGTTTTCTATTGCATAGAAGGTCAAGGCAGCAGTGACTTTCACTGTCACAAGCAAAGCAGTTCATATCTTGCATTAGTTTCACAGGTTGGACTGTATGAAATGGCAAAATTCCAACTTTGTCTCTCTGATGAAGTGTAGGCAGTGAAGTATCTCTGGCAAGCTCTATAGACTCACCTCTTTGGATAAAATTGAATGAGCGGAGACCACCTTAAGTGTAGTGAACCTCCTTCTGCATATCTGCTAGTTCTCTGAGGGCAAGAGCAGTTTACATAGGAATGACTATCCCTGTAGGTTTGGATGCTTCCCTTTAAATGATAGGAGGTGCAAAAGCAAGGAAAACAAATCAATAAAAAAATACTTACAAAAAACCATATACCTAGCTGAATGCAGAAACATAACCCGAATAGCCAGAAAAATAAGCTAAACACACCTTTAAAAAACTCACCTTCAAAGGCAGGAAGTGAGTTTGAAAATGCACCCATCTTATATGGGCCTTAAGTGGTGACATTACATAACTGGGGCAAAACAACATGAAATGCTGAGCAGGTATTTTTGAGGGTGTAATGAGGCTCTCATATGCTGGCAATAAAAAAAAAGGTTGCATGATCCTGGTGCAGGGTAGGTGGAAGGCCTACTCCTGTGATTATAGAAACATAGAAAACATAGAAACATAGAGATAGGAACAGGAGTAGGCCATTCGGCCCTTCGAGCCTGCTCCGCCATTCAATGAGATCATGGCTGATCTTCGTCTGAGATCATAGCTGATCTTACCAGTTCAGTACCCCGTCCCCGCCTTTTCTCCGTAACCCTTAATCCCCTTAGCCTTCAGAAATATATCCAATTCTCTCTTGACAATATTTATTGAATTAGCCTTCACAGCCCTCTGTGGCAGGGAATTCCACAGGCTCACCACTCTTTGAGTGAAGAAATTCTTCCTCATCTCTGTTTTAAATGATTTGCCCGCTATTTTTAGACTGTGGCCCCTGGTTCTGTGCTCCCCGGCCATTGGAAACATTCTCTCTGAATTCAGCCTGTCCAGGCCTGCCATAATTTTATATGTTTCGATGAGATCCCCTCTCAATCTTCTAAACTCCAGTGAGTACAAGCCCAAACTATTTAATCTCTCTTCGTAGGTCATTCCCGCCATTCCAGGTATCAGCCTGGTGAATCGCCGTTGCACTCTTTCCATGGCAAGAACATCCTTCCGCAGATGGGGCGACCAAAACTGTACACAATACTCCAGATGCGGTCTCACCAGCACCTTGTACAGCTGTAGCAAGGTATCCCTATTCCTATACTCGAACCCCCTTGATATGAAGGCCAACATACCATTTGCCTTCTTAATCGTCTGTTGCACCTGCATGCTCTCCTTCAGTGACTGGTGCACAAGAACACCCAGGTCCCTCTGCACCTCCCCATCTCCCAATCTATTGCCATTTAGATAATAATCTACCCTCCTGTTTTTACCCCCAAAGTGGATAACCTCGCATTTATCCACATTATAGTGCATCTGCCACGTATCCGCCCATTCCCCCAACCTGTCCAAATCGCACTGTAGCCTCCTGACATCCTCATCAGAGCCCACCCCTCCTCCTAGTTTAGTGTCGTCAGCGAATTTGGAAATATTGCATCCAATTCCCTGATCCAGATCATTTATATATATTGTGAACAGCTGGGGTCCCAGGACAGATCCTTGCGGCACCCCGCTGGTCACTGCCTGCCACTCCGAAAACGAGCCGTTTATTCCAACTCTCTGTTTTCTATCCGCCAGCCAGTTCTCTATCCACGTTAATACTTTGCCCCCAATTCCATGAGCCCTAATTTTGCATGATAATCTTTTGTGTGGAACCTTATCGAAGGCTTTCTGGAAGTCAAGGTACACCACATCCACTGGCTCTCCCCCATCTATTTTACCAGTTACTTCCTCAAAAAATTCCAGCAGATTAGTCAAACACGATTTACCCTTTGTAAATCCATGTTGACTCTGTCCGATCCTTTCCCCATTTGTCAAGTGCTCCGCTATTTTATCCTTAATAATGGACTCTAGCATTTTGCCCACAACCGATGTAAGGCTTACTGGTCTATAATTCCCTGCTTTCTCTCTACCCCCCTTTTTAAATATTGGGGTAACATTAGCTACCCTCCAATCCACGGGTACTGTTCCCGAGTCAATGGAGTTCCGGAAGATGATCCTTAGAGCATCTGCTATCTCCAGGGCCACCTCCTTAAGTACCCTAGGATGTAGTTTATCAGGCCCCGGGGATTTGTCGGCCTTCAGTCCCCTCAACTTACCCAACACCATATCCCTAGAGATACTAATTTCTGTCAGCTCCTCCCTCTCATTAGTCCCTATGTTTGCCGATATTCCTGGGAGGTTATTTGTGTCCTCCTTTGTGAATACAGAACCAAAGTATGAGTTTAATTGGTCTGCCATTTCCTTATTCTCCATTATATATTCTCCCGAATCGGACTGCAAGGGACCGACTTGGGATTTTACCAGTCTTTTCCTCCTGATATACCGATAAGACCGCCTCCCTACACCATTGCAAAACTAGCACATAACATTGTAAAATTTACTCTTATATGTACTAAAAATGTAGAAACACTACACAAAAGACAATTGAAACCCTGGTCATCTAATGATCTTTTGATTTATAACTACCAAAGGAATCAATCCTTTTGATCCCATTCTGGTAGTATAATTTATTACATAATGTCAATTCCGCCAGATAAACGTACTGTCCTGTCCCATAAGTAAGTTAAATAGCTAAAGTCCTTTTCCAGAAAATAGCTTACACCAAAACATATGCAAATCCCACTGGAATATCTCCTTTCAAATACACCAGTATTTGTTCATACAACAAAATGTTTCAGAAATATTTAAAGCTGATAAACTATGCTAAAGTACTTTAGACAATCTTATCATGAGAATCAGAAGGTGTAAATTCAGAAAATGTCTCAGGCGAGAGGAGACTGAATAAATCAATTCTTTACATTTCTATCCCAAGCCTAAAGAGATTCTCTTAGATAAACACTGAAAAGTCTACAGAGAATTTTTACAAGATTCGATAAAATGTACATGAGCTGACTGTGAATACTTAGAAATCTTAAATGCAGAAGAGGCACAGATGTTTAAGTAACTCACTTGAAAAATATAATAAATCATGTTATTTCTGAGAACAACTGCTGTTTTAAGAAAAAAACAAGTTGAATGGCACAATATTTTTCTAATGAGGAATCTGTTATAGATATGCAATTTTGGCTGCATAAAAAGGAAATCAAAATATGTACTCAGATCTGTGGTAATTGAAGCATCCTTGAGTAGTGGGAGGATTGTTTCCCATACATTTAAGTTTCCTACAGCATAAAATTACTACAGGTACACTATCCCTTATCCGAAAGCCTTGGGACCAGCTGAGTTTTGGTTTTCGGAATTTTTCGGATTTCAGAAGGTATTATTATAAGACTGGGAAATTTGTATTTAATATAAATTTTTAAAGTTCAGGCTACCTCTTGCGACTGTTCCGTGTCGCATTCCCCTTCCTGCTTCTCTGGAAAGCCGGATATCGGCTGACTCCTACTAAGCTGGCCCGCAAATCAGGTCGGGTGGGGGGGGGGGAGAAAATAATTTTGGACGGGCCGCGGTTCAGGTCGGAGTCGGGGGGGTCCGGGGGGGGGTCCGGGGGGGTGGGTCAGGGGGGGGTGGTTGGGGGGGGTCCGGGGGGGGGGGGTCGGGGTCGGGGGGGTCCGGGGGAGGGTCGGGGTCGGGGGGGGTCAGGGGGGAGAAAAGAATATCGGACGGGCCGCGGGTCGGGTCGGGTCGGGAGAAAAGAATATCGGACGGGTCGGGGGTCGGGTCGGGTGTGGGGGGGGAGAAAAGAATATCGGATGGGCCGCGGGTCGGGTCGTGTCGGGTCGGGGGAGAAAAGAATATCGGACGGGCCGCTGCAGCTATCGGACCGGCCGCTGTATTGTTGGGTTCACTCTCCCGGTACCTCCTTCACACGGCCCGGCTCGGCCTGCAATCTCCTACCCAGGAGGGAACTCTGTGACCCTCTGCCCTGCTCAGCGTAAGTCGTGCGCCACTCTGGTCATGTCATGCGCACGATTTACGCTGAACGAAAAAACTTTCGGTTTTTAGAAGTTTTCGGTTTTCGGAAGTTCAGATAAAGGATGTCTACCTGTACAACCATTTAATCATCTTGCTGACATTTCTCACATTATTCATCAACCTTTTTGGAGGTAAAAGTGACTATACAAAACAGAAAGGTGCCAGTCATTATAAGAGAGCCAATGAATGCTGAGTAGGTCCTGCTAGATTAGAAACAAGTTAACACAGCTCTCATTTTTACAAGAGGTGACAAAAACCCACTGGGGCAACTATAGACTCATCGGGCTGGATTATAATTCAGGGTCGTGTTGGGGTCGTGTAATCCGCATTTCGTGTTATCCACACAAATGTAAATCGATGTGGGAGATTGATGCGAATTTAACTTAATTGCCCAATTGAGTTCCAACGTGTGGGAACCCTTGGCAAATGAGTTTAACCAGCCTGAAAGTCGCCTCCGATGATGTCATCATTGCTGCTGCATTTAAGGTCTACAGCAAGCCTTGCATCTTCGGCAGACTGCCAACCTTTTGACCTTTGGTGTGGGAGGGACCTGGAGGTACCATGAGCAGCGGGAGAGCTAAGTCTGCTCCCAGATTCGATGATGTGGCCCTGCAGGCATTAGTTGATGAAGCTAGAGCACATAAGGAGGTGCTCTTCCCTTCTACAAGGAGGAAGAAGCCACCCCAGCAGACCAAGGCCGTGTGGATACAGGTGGCAGAGGAGGTCAACTCCTTAGCAATGACCCGCAGAACCTGGATACAGTGTAGGAAGAGATTTCATGACCTTCAGTGCACTGGAAAAGTGAGTATGATTTTCCCATCACCCTCAATCTGATCCCCATTGCCTTTCCTCACCAGCACTCAGATTTAGCAATCTCTTCCTCCACATCCCACTTGACACTGACATCCATGCACCCTTACCCATTCCCTTTCTATGGTCACATTCACCTAACTATTCGACTATGCAGCCCTCACACCCCATATCACTGTGATGCTATGCAGACAACTGACAACACACAGGGAGGGCCCTTGGTCTTGCCAGCTCACTCCATCTTTGTCTCCTTCTAAGTATCTATACTATGGAATCTCTACACTCACTCTTTCATTCTCACTCAACCTCCACTTGTCTCCCTCATTGCAGGAAAAGGGAAAGAGCCAGGACAGGAGGAGGGACACCCCCACTAGCCCACCTCACCCCCGGGAGGAGGCGGTCCTGGAAATCGTTGGAGTTGAGGAAGATGCGCAAGTGAGGGACGGACAGACAGGTGCAACACAGCAAGCTGGTGACAGAATAGTTTACCATCTCTCTCATTGACATTGCATGAGTCACTGATAATGATTCTGAAGCTCTAACAGATGGACTTATGATCACCTACAATATGCAATGTGCATGTAACCTTGGCATCACATCTCTGACTCTTTCCTTTACTCCCCCACAGGACCATCGCAAGCAGCCATCCCCACTAGCCAGGAGGAACAGCCTGAGCAGCCAAACTCCTTAGAGGAAGCTGCAACCTCTGAAGGTGCAGCGTCAGCAGAATTCAGCGCACCCAGCACCAGCGCAGACACTCTCACCTCGGTGCGACCTTCGGGACATAGAGTAGTGTTGTCACCTGGTGTATCACAGCTCACAAGTGAGCATCAGCAGATTGTGGAGACAGGGACAGCAGTGGAGAGTCCTAGTCGGAGAATGCAGGACTCTGCCAGCTCGGCTCAGCTGCATGTCGACCCTCTGCCTCTGGGTCCATCCATAAGATCAGCGGTGCTGTAACTCCAGGAACAGATGCAGGAGTCTCTGGTAGGTTTTGTCTCCAGGGTCGCTGCGAGTGTGGAGCGAATGGAGGAGTTCATAGCGAACATGAGCAGAGCCTTTGTGGAGTAATTGGCACATGAACGCATCACCACGGAAAGGATGGCAACCTCCGTGCAAATGATGGCAATCTCCATCGAAAGGATGGCTACAGTAGATGAGAGGATGGCTGCAGCCATGGAGGAGATAAGTCGCCAGAGTGCATGGTGAGTGTTCAGAATAGAATGACATCTCTGGAGGAGCGATGGTCATCTATTGAACAGAGAAACCAGACATTCAAGGAAGTCCTTCTGAGTAGGAATGCCAGTGCAGATACGGGTCCCCATGGCCCCCCTGATGTGCAGCAAGGTGTTCTCAAGCCACTTGCAGGCACTGAGGGGGACCTGACCCATGAGAGGGAAGTTGGTGGCAGACATCAAGGAAGTGGGGACTCCTCTCCAAGTGCTCACACTTCCATGCCACTGCAGAGCCCTCGGTCAGAGCCCTACCAGAGTCCACACCCAACTGAGATCGGCGTCTCAACCCCTGCACAGCCGCAGGAGCAGCAGACTGTTGACGAGCTCTCACAGGCACACAACCCCAGAGGACGCCCGCCAAAGGTGTCGAGACAGGAGCAGCAGGAAAGTGAGCAAGGGGCCTCCACATCTGCTGAAGCCACAGGGGAAGCACCACATAGGAGCATACGTAAGAGAAAGATTCTGCATGAATAGTCACAAGGGTAGTCACTTGGGTGAAATTTGATGTATTGTTAGAAAAAGCTATCAGATTAATAATGTTAATAAAAATTCTAATGGCTACTGTTGTAGTTGTGGCGTGTGTCATTCGCGAATGGAACTTTCACATTGAGGGCTTAGGATTACTTGCAATTGTCAGTATGCTGGTCAAATAGCTAGGAATCCGCAGGGTCTTGGTGATTGTTGATGCTCAGGTAAGAAGCTGCGAGGCAGAAGTGCTTGATCGGCTAGGCTAAGCAAATCTGGCCAAGATGAGTGCGTTCCTTGCATCCCGGGCAGCAATGTTCTCGCGTAATGCTGCCGCTGGTTGATGGGCCTCTGCAGGATGCTCGTTTTTGCTTTCCTACTCCTCCTCCTCCTCCTCCTCCTCCTCCCCCTCCTCCTCCTCCTCCTCATCATCATCTGAGGAGGATATGTGAGGAGCCACTTGGTCCTCAGGAATCTGTAAGCCACGACGCTGTGCCATGTTGTGAAGTGCACAGCAAACCACGACGATTCTGGAGACCCTGGCTGCTGAGTACTGCAGGGCTCCACCGGATCTATCCAGGCATCTGAAGCGCATCTTCAGCAAACTGATGGTTTGCTCGATTATGGCTCTGGTGGACATGTGGCTGAAGTTGTAGCTCTCCTCTGCTTCGTTGGATGGTCTCCTCAACAGCGTCATTAGCCACGTCCTCCGGGGATAGCCCTTGTCTCCAAGTAGCCATCCGGTAAGTTGGTTTGGCAGACTGAATAGCGGAGGCACGCTGGACTGGCGCAGTATGAAGGAGTCATGGCAACTGCCAGGGTACTTGGCACAAACATGTAAAATTTCCTTCTTGTGGTCACACACCAGCTGAACGTCAAGGGAGTGGAAGCCCTTGTGGTTGATAAGAATACCTGGATTGTGCTGGGGTGCCTTAAGGGTCACATGTGTGCAGTCAACGACGCCCTGCACCCTTGGAAAGCCTGCCAGCTTAGCTAATCCAACCGCACGCATCGTGACACTTGCTTGATCCATGGTGAAATGGATGTGATTGTGCGCGATGGCAAAGAGGGCATCGGTTACCTGCGTGATGCAAGTGTGTGCGGCCACCTGGGAGATGCCGCTGATGTCTGCTGCTGATCCCTGGACTGAGCCTGAGGCAATAAAGTTGAGTGCAGTGGTGACTTTTACGGCCACTAGTAAGGGTTGTCCACCTGGTCCTCTGGCCTGTAGGTATTGTTGCAGCATTGCACAGATGTCACCCACTACCTCTCGCGAAAGTCGGAGCTGCCTTTGGCACTGCTGCTCAGACATGTTGAGGCAGCTGACCCTGTGTCTGTAGGCCCTGTTTGGGGGGTATCTCCTGCACCGACGGGCTTCCAAGCGCTGACCCCTTCTGGCCTGGGCAGCTTCAGGTGGGTGAGCCGCAGCCTGGCTGCTGCTGCTGTTGGTGCTGCTGTTGTTCCTGGTTCTTCTGGTGCCGCGGCTGGTGCTCGAGCTCATCTAATGCCCAGAAGGGAAGGAAATAAATGGCTCCCATGCTTCTGGCATATGCCTCAGTTGAGGATGCACTCAGTCAAGGTGGCAAGAGGGGTTTCCCAGGAGGTCACACTGGAGCTGGGTGTCAGGCTCCAAACTTCCACAGCTGTGGTTAAGCCTTCTAAAAGTTCCCCCAGACCTGAGACAACAAAGTCCTGCCACCTGCAAATGATGGCTGATCAAATCTCCTCTTTAATGGTTGACCTGCAGCTGATAGTCAGCAATCCAATTGTGCTCCCGTCAGGTTTCACCGGCATGTTTCCCACCAGGCGCGTTTCACGTGGGAAAAGTGTTAAAAGGACAAAGGCCTTTCAAAATGGCATTATAGAGGCAATTTAGTACTTGTTAAGCGCCTTAACGGCCTATCCCGCCTCTTGGAGGTGGGATGGAGACGGGACCATTAGACACGAATGAATTAAAATTTCTCGGAGGCGGGATGGAGGCGGGGATGGTCCTGCTCGCCAGTTTTCGCGATTTTAACCCCCCACATGCCTCCAATCCCGCCTCCACGGCTCAATGAAAATCCTGTCCATCAATTCCATATCATTATTGGGTAAATTACTGAAATCAATTTTCAGGACCAAATTTGAGATTGCTTGTATGATAATAACCTCTGCCTGACCAGCTTCTTCGACTTTTGGTGGAGATGATATCCAAGTGGACTGTAAAAGCCTAACAATAGGGTTTGCCTAGACTTCAAAAAAGCCTTTGACAACGTTCTGCAAAAGGCTGATACTTAAATCTAAAGCAATGGGTATAGTGTGCGAATGGGTAAAACACTGGCAAAAGGAAAGGGACCAGCGGAAATTTGTTACATGAGTGATGTCACGGTGGGGGAAGTGCTGATTGGAGTGCCCCAGTGAGAGGTTTCAAATTTCCATTAATAACTTAGATTTAGAAGCTCAATTCAACCTTGTCAGACTCACAGATAATACCAAACTGGGGCAGTCGAGAGCAATTAAGTCTGAGCAGGCAGCCAGTGACCTACAAATTGAGTTGGATAAAATATGTAAGTGGGCACAGCAATGGTAGATGACATTTAATTTAGACAAAGTAAAGTATTACACACAGGAAGAGGAAAAATCGACTGACTTGAATACCCCATAAATGGTGTTGAAACAGCTATGGGTAAAGTTAAGCGATCTAGGGGTATTAGTGAACTCCGTCCTTAACATGCCCAATCAGTGCAGATAAAACAGAATGCTAAATGAGATAGCCACACAGTTGAGTATAAATGAGAGAAAATCATGCTTGAACTGTGCAGTATTCAAGTCAGAACAAACCTTGTCCAGTTGTGGTCTCTGAGACACAAAGGAGATATTCAGACATATAAGAACATAAGAACATAAGACGTAGGAGCAGGAGTAGGTCATTTGGCCCCTCGAGCCTGCTCCGCCATTCAATAAGGTCATGGCTGATCTGATCTTGGCCTCAACTCCACTTCCCTGCCCGCTCCCCATAACCCTTCACTCCTTTACCATTCAAAAATCTGTCTTTCTCCACCTTAAATATATTCAATGACCCAGCCTCCACAGCTCTCTGGGGAAGAGAATTCCAAAGATTCACGGCCCTCTGAGAGAAGAAATTCCTCCTCATTTCCAATTTATGCCCCCTAGTTCTAGATTCCCCCACGAGGGGAAACATCCTCTCTGCATCTAGCCCCTTCAGAATCTTATATGTTTCAATAAGATCCCCTTTCATTCTTCTAAACTCCAATGAGTATAGGCCGAACCTGCTCAACCTTTCTTCATAAGACAACCCCCTCATCTCCGGAATCAACCTCGTGAACCTTCTCTGAACTGCCTCCAATGCAAGTATATCCTTCCTTAAATAAGGAGACCAAAAATGTACGCAGTACTCCAGGTGTGGTCTCACCAGTGCCCTGTCCCTGGAGGTGGTGCAGAGAGCAGCCTCAAGATTCATCCCTAGTGCCAAAGGACTGAGTTATGAAGAACAATTGCAGAAGCTTGGGATTTCCAGCCTTGAAAGGAGGCAACTCTAGAGGAGGTAAGACGTATCAGCTGTTGGCTGCAGAGAAAGTGGATGATGATCTCAGGGGTCCTGCCATAAAGAAGAGAAGAATGCTAGAAGATCATCGGACGGATATAGCAAATGGCTAGGATAATTGTGGAATCTACTGTGTTGCTATGCATCAACATCCATGAGGGTTTCAACTTATTCCAGAGCATCCTGAAGAAAGTAATAGCCACAGAAGCATCTGCAAACTTCCCTGCTCCATGAGCGATCCAGACAAGTCAGTCACCTCCATGTGGAGGCACTGAAAGTACTACAGGTCATGGGGAAAATATCTGGAGGGGTCAATGTGAAGCAGATTGTAAACTATAAAGGGCAGCAGCTCGGAGAGACTAAAGCATTTTTGGTTGGTTCTTTCTCAGCGATTGAATGGTAAGTCAATGGAAATAAAAATCGGGAGAGCTCTATAACGGGTGGCAAATCTGATATTGCCCATTTTACACTATCACCTAAAATTCACATCCTTGTTTTCAAATCCCTCCATGGCCTCACTCTTCCCTGTCTCTATAATCTCCTTCAGCCCCACAACCCCCCGAGATATCTGCAGTCCTCTAATTCTGCCCTCTTGAGCATCCCTGATCATAATCGCTCAACCATTGGTGGCCTTGCCTTCTGTTGCCTAGGCCCTAAGCTCTGGAATTCCCTGCCTAAACCTCTCCACCTCTCTACCTCTCTTTCCTCCTTTAAGACGCTCCTTAAAACCTACCTCTTTGACCAAGTTTTTGGTCACCTGCCCCAATTTCTCCTTATGTGGCTCGGTGTCAAATTTTTTTGTCTTATAATACTCCTGTGATGCAGCTTGGGACGTTTTACTATGTTAAAGGTGCTATATAAATACAAGTTGTTGTTGTTGTAAAGTTAAAATTAACCCCTATATCGTTTTAGCGACTGGAGAAACCACTAAAGCTGCCCTGCCTTGCAATAAGCCTAGCTACATTAAATCAGTTTGGTTCTGATCATTGTCCGTAACATATCAGCCAACAATACAGCCTGACCTGGCTTTATCAAACCAACTAATATTGAGTCAGTATTTTGTAAGTTCACATTTATCATGAAAATAAGATGCCAGTGATAGGAGACTTTCACTGAGCACAATCTTGCAGGATAAAGTGAAATCCTACTTCTAGTGAACTATAATCATAAAAAAAGAATTAATTGAATTTAAGAGTTGTTTTATATTCCTGGTGAAAATACATCCATATTTTTAATATAGAAAATATACTTTTAATGCTCATCATTAAGGTGTGAGTAGCTTAAGGATCAACATTGGAACAACTGAATTAAAAATTTCATCTTTAGCACTGAGTTTACAAGGTTAATAATCTATATATATAAACCGGTATGTCTCTCTGTCTGTCTGTCTGTCTCTCTGTCTGTCTCTCTGTCTGTCTGTCCGGCTATACAATCAAAAGTTATAGAGCGTACCTACACGTATGTTATATCGAAAGAAAGCTTATCGTTAGGGGACTCTCGTAGGCATATTTACTTTTTCATCAGACAAAAATTGTTTGGACAGTGTTGTGCTGCCTCTCCCTCTAACTTAACCTCACTGTATGTATTTAACTTACTTATATATGTATAACCTACCTGTTGGGGCCGTTGCCCCTTTAACTTACCTTGTAGGGCCATTGCCCCTTTAAGACGCGCCTTAGCGTGCTGACGTCACGTCACGTATGACGTAGCGTGCTGACGTCACGGCACGTACGACGTGACGTGCGTGAGGCGGCTGCCGGCCCGACTCGGCCTTCCAGAAAGGCCGCCGGCACAGCCCGGCCTAGCGTCTTCGGCCGCATCTACCAGCCGCCGGGAGCGACGCGATCTTCCGCTCCCGCGGCAAGCTCCGGCTCAGCCTGGCCTCCAGCTCCCGCTCCCGACTTCAGCCTCAACGGCCAGAAACGCGACCACGCGCATCACGTGACGCCCCAAGCGCAGACAACGCGACCGAGCGTGATGAGGCCATCACGCTCCCCACAGGACTGCTACGTAGTCCTCGTGGAGTCCTCGCTGGGACACAGACCTACACCACGGTGCTCCTACAGCAGCACAGGCTCCGGGCAGTTGTATCGTCCCCATGCTTGAGTCTTGGAAATTGTTTGTCTGTAAGTATTTTAGAATGCTATAGATGATTAGTGTACACTGTATGTTGTAGAAAATGTTTAGTTGTAACTTTTCTCTGTCTAGCTGATTAACTAGTAGCTGTATTTTGATACACTATGTACAGGGCTAATTTAAAGAGAATGCCTCCCAGTTTGCTAAATGTATATTCATTGCTAAATGTACTGTGTTGCTCAGGCGTACCTAAAATTGTGTATACATATCAGTTATGCGCTTGTATACTAATGTGTGCTTCCATTTCTGTGTTGTATTTCAGTTTTACAATAATGAGAATCTTTCAGTAAAGCGTTACAAGAAAAGTCAAGCCTTGTGATTTTATTGGAAGATATCAAGTTGTTCGCTATCTGTCTAGCTCTGCACAGGATCGCGTTGCGAGGGCAGAATAAGTATACAAAAAACTTTCAAAAATCCTCAAAAATCCACTCATTAGCGGTTGACCAATCCTACCTCTCATTAGCGTTGAGTGACATGCTGCTTGACCAATCCTACAGTTCACTCACCTGATGGTTGACCAATCAGTGCATCATGGGCGGGTCCTAATCCTCCAGCCTCCCTAAACTTCGTCGCCATTTTTTACATCCCCACGGGGACAGCAGCAGCAAAAGAAACCCCCACATTGCGGCTCCCGATCCCGCTCCCGCCCTGCCGGAGCGGCAGGTAAGTTGGGCTCACTCGGGCCGTGCCTCGGAACCGCTCGGCCCGACACACACAGCGGTCGGGGGAGCGGCAGCGCCCGGCCGTCAGCCGCGCAATCCGCGGGGGAGCTCAGCTCGGGTCCATCTCGGCCCGACAGCCCGGCCGCGCCTCAAACGCTAGGCCCCGCACGGCCCCACCGGGCCTCAGGCGCTAGGCAGGGAGAGGGGAGGGAGGGAGAGGACAGCACAGGGAGAGGGGAAGAGGGAGAGAGAGGGGGGACAGATAGGGGCAGGGAGACCACACGCCCCAAAATTGCCCTGGCAACGCCGGGCACCCCCTGCTTATTCTATAATTTATTCTAGCTCTTCTTACTCAAGCTGCAGTATTTTCATGCTGTTTAGTGTAGTGAGATATTTCATGTGCATATAAAATGCAGTTTAAACAGTTATAAAGTTTTTTGCTATCTGTTGTCTGAAACCACGTTTCACAAAAGTACAAAAAAAGCGGTTACTCAGGCTGGAATTTTCCGGGGAGTCAGCGGATGGGTCCCAACCACTGGCGGGTCGGTTGGGAAATTTGATATTTTTGACAGCGGGTCGGGAACCCGCTGTCAACTCGTTCCCATGCACCTTTCCCGATGTTGAGTCTGTCAGCGCTGAGCAGACCCAACAGCCAGCAGCAGGCGACCCAATTCGGCTTGTTTAGAGCCACTTAGGAATGATTTTCAGCTTAGCTTTTAATTTGACAGCTCGTCCACAGGGTCCATGCTGGTCGTGGACCACGTCTGACAAGCTGAGGTGGGAGTTCAGTGGCCTTTGAATCAGCTGATGAGTTGATAGCTTCAAATGTAAGGTAAACACTCCCACCTTACAGAGATATCTTCCCTCAGCCACAAGCTGTTCCTCACTGCATTTCCAAAACAGATTCAGCATGCTGTAAGTCTCTACACAAGTCTCCATCCAGTCTGACCTCATTACCTCTCCCACCATTGACAGATCGCTTCTGTCATCTCTACTTCATTGCCATCTATTCCATCAGCATGGGTGCCCTTTATACTCTCTCACCTTGGTCCTCAGAATCCCACCACGATCAGCCTCAACATCAGCAGCACCAGGCACACCAACAGCACCAACAACAACCTTCTCCGCAATCAACTGTTGCTGCACAGGACAGAGGGCATCAGCACCCGACCACATTGCTGCCCGGGAGCCAATGGATGGCTTCACCATGGCCAGATTTACTTCACTTGACGTTGTACACCCTGGCTGCCACATGATGCACCAGGTTGACACCACCCCACATCAACACTATAAAGCATCCCTGCAATGCCCAAACCATTCCTTTCACA
Organism: Somniosus microcephalus; assembly: GCF_052327205.1. Taxonomy (NCBI): domain Eukaryota; kingdom Metazoa; phylum Chordata; class Chondrichthyes; order Squaliformes; family Somniosidae; genus Somniosus; species Somniosus microcephalus. The sequence continues at coordinate 281,786,020 of NC_140990.1, read as the reverse complement.
CTCATGACCATTGCAGGGGTAACGTTATGTCTCACCATTCACTGCAACTCACTGAGCCACTTCTAAAGGTGCACACAAATTTTGTCCAAGAATGCAAAGTGTTGAAAATAAAGATTTCAATGTTTGACACCACATTAACAGAAACTTTACATGAACATTGCAGAAAACGCCCAAATGCCCACCTTGTGTTTTGTTAGTTGGTATGATTGCACTAGGATGAAGGTGAGTGTGAGGGGTGGCTCGTGAGATGGGAATGTGATAATGTAGATAGAGAGGAATGATTGGAGGTGCAAGGTATGTTGGTGTGAGTAAGGATGTGCAGGAGTAGGGTAGTGAAGGCAGAGTGATTGGGATGTGATGAGAGGCACAGCAGTATGAGGTTGAGTGTGGCTTTGTACTAACATTTCGTGATCTACTGAGATCATTGAAATGTTTGCAGCACTGCATCCAGGTCCTCCTGACTGTAGTGTCCGCGTATCAATAACACACGGACTGCAGGAGAATGGTAATAACAGGTGTTTACTGAACAGAGGGTATGCTGGAACTGAAAGTACAGAAGCCTGCTACGGCTTTATATACAGGTGTGGTCACTGCCGGTACTACAGTATAAAAACAGTTCTCTCTTAAAGGTACATACACAACAATTCCTCCCCTTTTAGATAAACAGTACATAACATTCATTTAACAATTAAATAATAACTAATTACAATTTTCTCTGTACTATATACATCAGCTGAAGTAATCATTTATAAATTCAATCTTTGAGGAGGCTTCCTGATCCTGTCTGGATAGTGCCTTTCTCGAGTATCCTGTTCTTGCGGCGGAGTCGATTCTGGCTCATTGTCATTGGTTGGTTCGTCAGCTTCCAATACCACTGATTCTGAGGTGGACGCAATCTGTACTTCGGGTTCATCACCAGGTGCGCATGCTCATGGTGTGGGTTTGACTTGTTCCTGTGACTCTAGAATCTGGTCAGCATGGCGTCTCACGATGCTCTCTCCAACGTCCACTGTGTACATTAGTGGTCCCTGCTGTGTGCATATCGTTCCTGGCTGCCATTTTTCTGTTCGGTAGTCGCGGGCCAAGACTGGTTGCCCTATCTTGAAGCTCCTGGTTGGCTTCTCCTTGATGTGCTGGAATTGCTTATCCTCAACATCTCGTCTTATATTTGGTTTGAGCAAATCCAGGCGACATCTTAACCTTCGGTTAAAGAACATTATGGCTGGAGCTTGGTTGGTGACTGCATGTGTTGCATTCCGGTAAGCAAAAAAGAAATTATCCACCTTGTGTTGTAGTGGTATGTTGTCATTGTACATCACCTTTATTGCTTTTTAAAGGTCTGCACAAACCTCTCAGCCAATCCATTTGTGGCTGGATGATATGGGGCAGGTGTGTAATGCTTTACCCCATTATTCCTCAAAAACCTCCGGAAATCCTCGGACACAAACTGTGGTCCACTGTCAGAGCAAATCTGTTCTGGCAAGCCATTCCTGGTGAAGATGGTCCGTAGGACTGCAATAGTTTTCTCCGTGGTGGTGGAGGACATTTTGATGACCTCTGGCCATTTCGAATGTGCATCCACGGCGATTAAAAACATTGAGTCCATAAATGGACCAGCAAAATCAATGTGTACCCGTTGCCATGGAGATGAGGGCCACTCCCATGGGTGTAGCGGGGCCTGTGGTGGAGCGTTTTGGACTTTCTGGCATCCTGTGCATCTCTTGGTCATTTCCTCGATTTCTTTATCGATTCCCGGCCACCACACAAACACCCTGGCTAGGCTCTTCATTTTTACCCCTCCCAGATGACCCTCATGAAGCTCATTGAGCACTCTATCTCTCAACTTGGGTGGAATTACCACTCGGGATCCACACATCAAGGTCCCCCGGCACACTGACAGCTGTTCTCTCCTTGGCGAGAATGCTGGCAACAGTGAGGCGCCATGTGCTGGCCATCCCTTCACCGTCAAATCATAGACCCGAGAGAGTGTCGGGTCATTTCGGGTTTCCTTCTCTATACTTGAGTTTGTAACAGGTAGACATTCGACTATGGTTGAATGGAATATCTCAACAGGGTCCACTGCAGGTGCTTCCTCCACCATAGGCAACGGTAGGCGCGACAGCCCATCAGCGTTTCCATGCTGTTTCGTACCCTTGTACTCTATGTCGTATTGATGTGCCCCTAGAAAAAGGGACCATCTTTGCAGCCGTTGCGCTGTCATCACTGGAACACCCTTCTTTGGGTTAAAAATGGAGACAAGAGGCTGGTGATCAGTCAGTAGGGTGAATTTCTGCCTGTGCAGATAGTGATTGAACTTCTTCACCCCCCACACCAGGCTGAGGGCCTCCCTGTCAATCTGGGCATAGTTATGCTCGGCTGAGGTTAACGAACGCGACGCAAAGGCTATTGGCCTCTCTGAACCATCAAGGAATTTGTGTGACAGCACCGCTCCAATGCCGTAGGGAGACACATCACATGCCAACCGAATCGGAAGTGTTGGATTGTAGTGGGCCAATACTTCTTTTGAAGTGATTAGGCATTTACATTTCTGAAAGGCACGCTTACACCCATCACCCCATTTCCATGCTACTCCAGTTTGCAGCAGGGCGTTCAGTGGGTGCAGAATTGTAGATAAATTTGGCAAGAACTTATGGTAGTAGTTCACCAACCCGAGGAACGACCTCAGTTGCGACACATTTTCCGGTGCTGGAGCCTTGACTACTGCCTCAACCTTGTCTGGGGACTTATGCAACCCCTCTTCATCAATCACGTGGCCACAATACGAGATTTGTTTCCTGAAAAACTTGTATTTGGGGCGGTTGGCTCGTAGCCCATATTCTTGTAATCTAGTGAGCACCTGCTCCAGGTTGGCAAGGTGTTCACTGTCATTTTCGCCCGTAACCAGGATGTCGTCCAAATAACACTGGGTCCACGGGATCCCTTGCAGGACTTGTTCCATCGCCCTCTGCCAAATAGCCAGAGCTGATGCTACCCCGAATACCAGTCGGTTGTACTGGTAAAGACCTTTGTGAGTGTTTATTGTGAGGTATTTTCTAGATGCTTCTTCTACCTCCATTTGTAGATACGCTTGGGCCAGATCAATCTTCGTAAAGCGTTTCCCTCCAGATAGTGAGGCGAAAATATCTTCTATCCGCGGAAGTGGATATTGTACTGTGTGCAGGACTGGGTTCACAGTTACTTTAAATACCCCACAGATGCGAACCTTCTTTGGCTCCCCAGGCGTGCTGTTCAATGATTTCTTCATTACAGGAACGATGGGTGTGGCCCACTCGCTCCAGTCCACCTTGGACAGCACACCCGAATGCTCCAGACTCTCCAGCTCTGCTTCGACGGCTGGGCGGATCGCATACGGTACCAGTCTGGCCTTAAAAAATTTTGGGTTTGCGTTATCTTCAATTTTTATCATTGCCGTTACGCCTTTTAGAGTCCCAAGTCCTTGCTGGAACACCTCTTTCGCGTCAGTTAGAATTTTTGACAGTCATTCAGGTGTGACGTCGTCATCCTTTTGGTCAGCCACAGTTAGCGCCTGAATGGAATGCCAATCCAATTGTATTTTTCGGATCCATTCACGTCCCAATAATGGTGGTCCTCCATCTTGTAGCATATATAGATACAGTTTCTGTGTTTCCTTGCCGTTGTATTTAACGGGCACCCTTATTTTTCCTCTGGGGTAGATTTTTTGCCCTGTATATGTCTTCAATACAATGGACGTGTCCTTCAAGGGTATGTGTGAGAATAGCCACTCGTAGTCTCGTCGATTCATGACTGTTAGGGCTGATCCTGTGTCCAATTCCATCTTTACTTGGGACCCTGCTATCATGAGGGTGATCCAAATGGTTCGGTGATCCTCCTTTGCGATCACGTTGTGTAACTTTAGACAACATAGTCTCCTGCTCCCAGAGTCATTATCACTCTCCTGATCTTCTGAACTACTGTCTGTCATTTTTTTTACTTTCTTGTACTTTTCCTTAGCAGTTCTTTTAGTGTTGGTTTTCTTTCCCGACCTGCAGACTCGTGCTATGTGTCCCACTTTTCCACATTGCCTGCATACTTTGTCCTTAAACCAGCAATCCTTCTGGTCATGGGTTGTTCTGCCGCAGCGATAGCACTTTTCTGCTCCATATGCCATTTCGTTGGTGCTATATTCTTGCGGTTTCTGTTGTATTTCCACAGCTCCCCGTGCTGCTGCTTCGTAGGATACTGCCAAGCTGAAAGCCTTTTCTAGCGTACGGTCCTTTTCCGAAAGTAGTCGTTTCTGGGTTCCTTCACTCTGGAGCCCGCAGACAAACTTATCCCTTAAGGTATCTGCCAGTCCTGCTCCGAACTGGCAGTGCTTCGATAACTTGCGTAGTTCCGTAAGATAGTCAGCATTACTGTCATCTTTGTGCTGGTTTCTTTTATGGAACTTGAATCTTTCTGCTATCAGCAGCGGTGTAGGGTTTAGATGTTCCTGTAAGATATTGACAATCTCTTCAAAGCTTTTCTCCATTGGTTTAGCTGGGGTAATTAAATTCCGCAATAGGCCGTACGTTCTCGCGCCCATCAAATTTAATAATACCGACGCCTTCTTTTCATCGGCCACCTCATTTGCCTTGCAGTACACTTCAATTATTTCCACATACGTGGTCCAGTCTTCTATTTCGTTGTCGAAAGCAGTGATACTGCCACTCTTCGGCATCTTGGGTGGTTTAAAATGGCACCTCCCGCGCTTTTCCTTCTTTCCCAATGGATTAAAATGGCGCCTCCCGCGCTTTTCCTTCTTCCCCCCTGCTGCCAATGCTGATCCTAGTGTTCTAAAGAGTAATGGCGGTGCCCCGTGGCTTCTGCGCGTCTCTCTTTTGTTAATTAATTTCCTTAGTTTTATTCTTCTTCAACGCTGTCCACTGCGCGTTTCTTTTCCTTCCCCTCTTGTTATTTTCTTTAACGCTGCCCGGCTCTTGAGCACCAACCGCGCCCTGTGCGCTCCACCCTCTCTCTCTCTTTTCCTTCCCGACGACGCTGCACGGCCCCCTTGCAGAGCCGCTTGATCGAGCTCTAGTCCGCCGCAGTCCGGAAGGGTCAGCGCACTACCTGCTACCAGCACGGTTTGCTGGAACACCTTGACTGGGGAGCCAAGCCCAGCTCTCCACAGCTTTCCCTGCGATTCACTGAACTCCGATGGATCACTGGGCGATTGCCCACGGTCGACGCCCGTTGCTCTGGCTTCTGTAAAGTCTGTAGGTATTATAACGAATTAATACACAGACTACAAGAGTAACTTTAACAGGATTTTACTATTCGAAGGTCAGGGCGAATCTGCCCAATAAATCCTGACACAGCACTTATATACTGGTGTGGTCACCGTCGGTATTACAGTATACAGCAGCCAAGATAAAGTAGTGCCACACCTAAAATAGTTCTCTTAAAGGTGAACGGTTACATACGATAGTTCTCTTAAAGGTAGAACAGTTACATACACTACAATCCTCCCTTTTTAGTTTACAACATACTTATTCCCCATTAACAATATCATTAGAACTTATATACAAATTATGTAAAACAGTTCACAGGTTCAGTCTCTCTGGAGGTCTCCTGACTCTGTCCGGATAACGCCTCGGTGGTGTAGTAGTTTTCGGCGGGGTAGTAGGTTCTTCCGGCAAGGCCGATTCAGCTTGAAGGACAGTGTCAGGATCATCTGATTCCAGTATTACCAGATCGGAGGTAGGTGCTCTGGGTATCTCTGTTTCTACATTAGCCGTGTAAGGTTGTGGAGTAGGTTGGCTCTTTGTGGATGACCCTATGATCTGGTCAACATGGCGCCTTATTATGCTGTCACCAATGTCCACTGTATACAGCAGCGGCCCTAGCCTTTTTACAATAGTTCCCGGCTGCCATTTCTCGGTACGGTAGTCCCGGGCCAAAACTTGTTGACCTGTCTGAAAAGATCTAGTTGGCCTTTCATTCATGCCCTGGAATTGCCGGTTCTCTACGTCCCTTCTGACGTTTGGCTTAATCAAATCCAGCCGGCATCTTAGTCTTCTATTGAAAAACATCATGGCGGGAGTTTGATTTGTGACCGCATGTGTTGCATTCCTGTACGCCAACAAGAAGCTATCTACCTTATGTTGTAAGTTAATGTTCTCATTACCCATGGCCTTTATGGCCTTCTTGAAGGTCTGGACAAACCTTTCAGCTAAGCCATTGGTGGCGGGATGGTATGGGGCTGACGTGTAGTGCTTGACCCCATTGCTTTTTAAAAACTTCCTGAATTCTTCGGACACAAATTGTGGTCCATTATCAGAACAGACCTGTTCCGGCAGCCCATTCCTGGCAAACATGGTCCTTAATACTGTGATGGTTTTTTCCGTGGTGGTGGAGGACATCTTTATTACCTCCGGCCACTTGGAGTGCGCATCCACCGCTATTAGAAACATTGAGTCCATAAATGGACCAGCAAAGTCGATGTGTACCCTTTGCCAAGGAGATGAGGGCCACTCCCATGGACGCAGAGGAGCTTGTGGTGGCACGTTTTGGACCTTCTGGCATCCTAGACAACTCTTGGTTATTTCCTCGATGTCTCCATCAATACCTGGCCACCACACAAACGCTCTTGCTAGGTTCTTCATTTTCACTCCACCCAGATGCCCCTCGTGAAGTTCCTTTAGCACCTTATGCTGAAGTTTGGGTGGGATCACCACTCTCGATCCACACATCAAGGTTCCTCGGCACACTGACAGCTGTTCTTTCCGTTGCGAAAATGCTAGCAGTGTTGGTTCGCCATGTGCTGGCCATCCCTCCACTGTTAGATCGTAGACCCGTGAGAGAGTCGGGTCATTTCTTGTTTCATTCTCGATCATCGAATTGGTTACTGGTAGACATTCTACTATGGATGAGTGGAACATTTCTACCGGGTCCATTGTAGCCGCCTTTTCTACTACCGGCAACAGTAGGCGCGATAACCCATCAGCATTTCCATGCTGTTTGGAGCTTTTGTATTCAATGTCATATTGGTGTGCCCCAAGTAACATGGACCACCTCTGTAACCTTTGCGCTGTCATAGTGGAAACGGCCTTGTTAGGGTTGAATATGGACACCAACGGCTGGTGGTCTGTCAGTAATGTGAACTTCTTGCCCTGCAGGTAATGATTGAATTTCTTTACTCCCCACACAAGGCTGAGGGCCTCCCTGTCTATCTGAGCGTAATTTCGCTCCGCGGAGGTCAACGATTGGGACGCAAATGCGACTGGCCTTTCCGAGCCATTTGGTAACTTGTGTGAAAGTACTGCTCCAATTCCATAAGGGGAAGCATCACAAGCTAGACGAAGAGGTAACATTGGGTTGAAATGAGCCAACACTTCCTCAGAGGTAATCAACGCCTTGCTTCTGCGAAAGGCCTTTTTACAGTCCTCGCTCCACTTCCATGGCACTTCTTTCCATAACAGAGCATTCAGCGGATGTAGCACCGTGGATAAATTTGGCAGAAACTTGTGATAATAATTAATCAACCCCAGAAACGATCTCAACTGTGAAACGTTTTCCGGAGCGGGGGCCTTCACGACAGCTTCTATCTTGTCAGGCGACTTGTGCAGCCCCTCTTGGTCAATGACATGACCGCAGTACGAGATCCGTTTCTGGAAGAACTCACATTTCTGGCGATTAACTCGAAGGCCATACTCCTTCAACCTGGTGAGCACCAGTTTCAAATTTGTGAGGTGTTCCTCCTCGTCTTCTCCCGTAATCAGGATATCGTCCAAGTAACACTGCATGCTTGGAACACCTTGTAAGACCTGCTCCATTGCCCTCTGCCAAATTGCTGGAGCCGAAGCTACTCCAAAAACCAGTCTATTATAACGATACAAGCCTCTGTGCGTGTTGATTGTGAGATACTGGCGCGACTCTTCCTCGACTTCCATTTGTAAGTATGCCTGTGCCAGGTCTATCTTGGTGAAGTGTTGCCCGCCAGACAATGAAGCAAAGGTATCCTCAATCCGCGGAAGCGGGTATTGTACCGTGTGAAGCACCGGATTAACTGTGATCTTGAAATCTCCGCAGATGCGGACCTTCCCCAGTCCCCCTGGCTTGTTACTTGATGAAGACTTCATGACGGGAACAATGGGCGTGGCCCACTCACTCCAGTCCACCTTAGACAGTACCCCTGAACGTTCAAGCTCTTCCAGTTCTGCCTCCACAGCAGGTCGTATCGCGTAAGGTACCGATCTGGCCTTGAAAAATTTTGGGCTTGCATGTTCTGCAATCTTGATTTTTGCTTTAATGCCTCTCAGTGTTCCCAGTCCTTGCTGGAATACCTCTGTAGCTTCGTCCAATATTCTGGACAACCGTTCAGGTTTGACCTCTTCCTTCCCGGAATCTACCGTCATTATGTTTAGTGAATGCCAGTCTATCTTTATTTTCCTGATCCACTCCCGTCCCAGAAGTGGTGGACCTCCCTCGGGCAGCACATACAAGTCCATCCTTTGGTGATCTTTGTCTTTGTATCTCACCTTGACTTCTATCTTTCCGATGGGGTATACTTTGTGCCCCGTGTATGTCTGCAATACTATTTCCGCATCCCGTAGGGGAATATGTTTGAATAACTTTTTGTAATCATGCTTATTCATGACCGTCACCGCCGATCCGGTGTCCACTTCCATCTTCACTTGGACTTTTGCAATCTGTAGTGTGATCCAGATAGTTTGTCGGTCAGCTTCTTTACTCACATTATGAATCCTCAGACTACCCAGTGCCTTGCTGTTGGAGTCTGAGTCCGAATTCTGTTCATCTGGACTCTTCCCAGTCACCTCATGTACCTTTCTGTACTTCTTCTGCGGTGACTTATTATTGTTTCTCTTCTTTCCTGACCGGCATACCTTAGCTATGTGGCCAAGCTTGCCACATTTCCTACAGTCTTGGTTTTTAACCCAGCATTGGTTCTGGTCGTGTGTTGTCTTCCCACAACGAGAACATTTCGTTGTACCCGAAGTCATTTGATCCACACTGAGTACCGCTGTCTTCCGCTGCATTTCCGCCGTGCCTCTCGCTGCGGCTTCGTGCGATGCTGCAATAAGGACAGCCTTATCAAGTGTAAGATCATTCTCTTCGAGTAGTCGTTTTTGCGTTCCTTCCTTTGACAATCCACACACGAACTTGTCTCGCAATGCCTCTGTCAGATTTCCTCTAAACTGGCAGTATTTCGCTAGTCTACGCAGCTCGACCAAGTACTCCGCGTTGCTTTCCTCTTTCCGTTGCGTTCTCCCGTAAAATTTAGATCGTTCCGCTAACATCAGCGGTGCGGGGTTCAAGTGATCCTTCAGAACAGCAAAAATATTAGCGAAGGTCTGATCCGTCGGTTTAGCTGGTGATAGAAGATGCTTCAATAACCCGTATGTCTTCGCGCCCATCGAGTTTAGCAAGGTTATAGCTTTATCATAATTTGCTATCTTATTGACCTTACAATATACCTCGAAGCGTTCTACATACGTGGCCCAATCTTCCACCTCGGAATCAAAGTTGTTGATGTTACCCTGCTTAGGCATCTTCACAATTTTTTTTTATATAAGAAACAATAACGAAGTTTTTCTTTAACTTTTTTTAACTCTTTTTTTATGGCGGTTTCCCGCGCTTGTCTTCTTCCCCGCCCACTTTCAAGATGGCGGTTTCGTGCTTGTCTTCTTCCCCGCCTAACTGGCGGCTTCCCGCGTTTCTTCCTCTGGTAGGAGGGGTAAGCTTTGTCCTCGGGCGACGACCGCTGGTTTACGGGGTTTGTAGCCTGTGCGCTGGCTTCAGTTTATTCTGAAGCGCGCGCTAGAAAAGCCGATCGCGTTCCTTGTTCCCCCCCCCTTCTTTTCGGCAGGGGCAACCGGCACTGGGGACAACCAGTTGGCGTCGGACAGATCCAGCTCCTGGTCCTTCACGGCAGCTGCTGTAAGCCGCTGGCCGGAACCTCGCTCGGTCTCTCTCGGGCTCTGTCTCTCCCGCTCGCGCGGCTCTCGCTCGCTCTTTCTCGGGCTCTGTCTCTCCCGCTCGCTCGGCTCTCGCTCGGTCTCTCTCGGGCTCTGTCTCTCCCGCTCGCGCAGCTCTCCCTCAGCGGCTTTAAACGCCTCTCCCAGACCTCCCTCAGCCCGGCCCTTTTCTCCCCGGGCTGTGGCTGATTCTTCGCGGTTTATTTAGTTATTTATTTATTTATTGCCTCCGCGCCTTATGATCCCAGTCGCCGCGCCTCATGGCCTCGGTAGCTCCCGGCCTTTTTCGCCGGTTGCGGTCTAGCTGTCTCCTGACGCCGTTGCGTCTCCCAGCCCGTTTGTACCGCGGCTTCCGTGCTCCACGCTGCCCCAGTCTCAACGCCTCTGGGCCCGACTTCTGTCCGGCTCCTTTCCCCCCCGACCGTGGTCGAGTTCACCGCCCTTATCCTCCATTTATTTTTTTATTTTTCCCCTTACTCACAGTCCACGTGGCCGACTTGCTTCTCTTGGCTGATCAGCTCACTCACCACCGTGGCAGAAGGGACAATCTGTGCCTGTTGCTGATGGAAGGCTTCGTGTCTGAATTCTTCCTTCTTCCTTGCTCTGCAGACTCGAGTTTTCTCTCAGCAGAACGACGATGGCGGGTGCCTCTTCTCGACGCTCGTTAACAGCTTCGGATGTATCGTTGCCGCAGGGTAAGATCGAACTCGTCGCCACTGTAAAGTCTGTAGGTATTATAACGAATTAATACACAGGCTACAAGAGTAACTTTAACAGGACTTTACTATTCGAAGGTCAGGGCGAATCTGCCCAATAAATCCTGACACAGCACTTATATACTGGTGTGGTCACCGTCGGTATTACAGTATACAGCAGCCAAGATAAAGTAGTGCCACACCTAAAATAGTTCTCTTAAAGGTGAACAGTTACATACGATAGTTCTCTTAAAGGTAGAACAGTTACATACACTACAGCTTTGACCTCCAAGAAACTTCTTTTCAGGGATGGATCCCCGTGAGGTGATGCAGTGCTGCAGGTGAGTTCGAACCTGCTCGTCGCCACTGTAGTGTCCGCGTATCAATAACACACGGACTGCAGGAGAACGGTAATAACAGGTGTTTACTGAACAGAGGGTATGCTGGAACTGAAAGTACAGAAGCCTGCTACAGCTTTATATACAGGTGTGGTCACTGCCGGTACTACAGTATAAAAACAGTTCTCTCTTAAAGGTACATACACAACACTGACCACTTCCCTGCTTGTGCCCTCCTCTGCAATGTGCAACCAGGCTATGTTGATCTCCTGGGGAGGTCTCTTCCACCCATGGGAAGGGAAGAGGACCTCCCTGCATGCTGTGACTCCCTCCATAAGCATATGGAGGGAGTTATGGGAGAGCCTGGGTGCAGCCCTGTGCCTTTGTGCAGTCATTGTCAGTGTTTCCAGCACCTCAATGTTGTAGAACACTGATAGCACAAATATCAAATGAAAGTTGGTCATGGTCCCTTTAATGAAACTGGCTGATGATGCATCATTAAATTACATCACCAGGCCCGTTTCTTCTAATTGGCTGGGAAACATGCTCGGTGGGCTTTGACTAGTGCCATGAGATCTATTAGGCACATCAGAAAGATCAGACAGGGCATTGGTTTATTGTCTCATACAAAAGGCAGTGCTTCCACTAGCTCAGCACTCCTTCAGTACTGCGCTGGAGTGCAGATTATGTGCTCAAGTCCTTGGGGCTTAAGTCCACAACCTTCTGACTCAGAGGCGAGAGTGCTACCACTGAGCCAACTCTGATAATTCACTGCTTTTGACCTCTTTGAGTCTTGGTAGATAAAGGAAGTTAGAAAGCTTGTTGGATCCTTCTTGACAGCTACTTAAAGCTATACTTCATCTTTTATCCATGGCTGTACAACTGAAGCTGTTAGTGAGCTCATTTGCATGCAATTTGGGTATACCTTTCTATTTGCAGGATCTGGAAGATAAGGAGAAGGATCAGAGGAAGCATTCTCGACATGTGCATTTGGAACTCAGATAGTCCAATTGAACATGTTCTTGCGCCATCATTTGTGTATACAAGACTAAGTCCTTGGGGTAGAAATTGGTCATCATGTCCCCATTTTCCAGACAGAAATCAGGGACAATAATGACAAATTCTGCAGGGCTATACCCTGTGGCCCAAGGATGCCTGAAAAACATTCAAGGGGCCTAACATCTGTTTTAGGACCCCTCAAGGAAATTGGGCTGCCCTGAGTGAGTCTCAAGTTTTCCAGGTGTGGATGCGGCCCCCACAATAAAGGTAAAGTATTTATTTTAATTCATGTGGAGCCAGAAGTGCTCCTTCTGCCACCGAAGAACTCCTGCTTGCTGTGATTGGTCCCCATCCCACTGTTTTCCTCCACCAGCACTTACCTGACAGCCTCTGCTGGTGAGGCAAGTGGCTGGAAATTTGTTTTCCGAGATGGGCAAGCTGCCTGTGGAGTTGCGCCAGCTCAGCAAACTTGTTGAAATGAGGCCGAGGCCCAATTTTGTGCCAGCCTCAGGCCTCCTGGTGGGAATGTGCATTGGATGCAGAGCACTGATTCTGGGCCCTAAAACGGGCACAAACAAATTTCCACTCCCTCATATGTAGGCCTAGCTGAAGAAACCTGGCTAGACAGATTAAGATTCCCGGAGGACTTCATAACAGAATTATGTACACTCCTGCAGCCAGACTTACGAACCAGTTCCAGCACAGGGATGGCTCTGTCAGTTAGCAGATTCATTTGAAGCAAGTGTGGGAGATCTCGCTCCCAACATTCAGTCTAGAATTCCATCAAGAAGTTCACTCATGCATTGTTTACAGCGAACAGTGATTTTATATATTTTCTTGTGGAAAGCAGCCAGCCACAAGAACAATCCCTACAATTCTACCATGTGGCATGATTCCCAGAAGCACAGGGCACTGTATTCAAGTGGCCGTACTACCCCAACCTGGAATACAACTCCATTCATGAACAGAAAGGGCTATGATTACAGGAACAGAATCTATTATGTGAATGCTCATAACCCTAGCAGCTCCCATGATTCCTTCATCCTGTGGTCATCAATGGTACAAGCTTTATTTAAAGGGCCAAGAAGCTCTGCAGGTACGACTCATTGCTGTAACCAACTGCTAAGGGCACAAAAATTAGTGTATGAATGTGCAACCTTAAGAAGCCTTGTGTTGAAATAATATGTGCTGCCTATTACTTGCCGCATTTAATAGATGACACATCAGCAGATTGATATGACAACAGTACACCGCGTGACTTAAGTAAATGAGCATGCCCATGTATTTCGAAAGATGCATATTTGGTACAGTACCCTGATTCTCCCTCTGTGATGGTTATGGCATTTACAGTGAAGAACAATACAAAACATCATAAGGCAACCTATTAAGATGTTGTCACATGTTTGCATATTTACATTGGCATCCTTGGGTAGGGCAAGAAATTTGTTCTTCACCTGCTCCCAGATTTGGGCCAAAGATGAGACTACATTTATGTGTTCCGTCACCCCCATCTATCCTACTCTGAATGTACTTTTATTGCCAGGTGGCCTTCACCTCCAGATAGGATCACCCTATGTTGTGGGAGGTACTGCAGCAGGATATCCAAAGATTAATCACTGATTCTGTTCCCAACCATTTTTCTACCAAAACAAAAGCATACCTTTAAGAACAACTGGCAACCTTATTAGAGCTCATGATGCGGGAATTGCCATCCCCTGACCTTAGCGTACTCCCAGCATGTCAAGTGTTGGGAATATTGAAAACAATATGTAAATGAGCTGGCCTTGCATTATGATGTGAGGTCATCCTCTATTGCCAATGCATGCGCAGCGCCCGGTGCACAGCGGTCTTATTATCTCTGTATATTAAGAGGTGCTTGAGGTCTGGGATCATCAGATACTCTGTTCACACCCATTAGATTTGATGCTAGATTCTGGCCAGTGTATCAATAGCAAAGAAAAAGTAAGTTCACTTTTTTATACTCTTTACATTAGCTTCTAATTGATAAGTGATGTAGGATAATACCCATGTTTAAAACCTACTTATATAATGATAATTCACTATTCTATTAATAAGAAAAACATTTACAAACACATAGTAAATAAATAGATTATCTATTCTGTATCCTTACTGAAATGTGTGTTCTAATATTTACTCTCCATTATGAATAGCTAAACGCAATGATTCTTATGATTAACTATTCACTTGGAATTGATGTACAATGGACCATGAATTAATTTAAGAGGAAACAGAAGTGAACCATATAATCACTTTTTATCACCACATCATTAATAACCCCTGTATGCTTTCAGAAAGACTAGGATTTCAAAAATGAACAGTAGATCCCTTTCTCCAATTATTTGAAATCTGCAATCTGAATTTCACTTTTAACTGCTCCTGTTTTTGTTTCTTTTCCTTCTTGTATTTTGGGGATTGTGTTTCCTGCAAATAATGTGAGTATAGGGTGTATAACACATTAGCACTGAATAAGTTATTTATGAGTAGCTGGCCAAGCATACCTTTATGAGATAATGCAATATTAAAGAAATATCTTGACTTGAATCAGAAAATTCCTATAAAAATGTAAAGGGTGAAAATAACAATGTTTTAATGAATATTTATTATGCATATATAAATATTTATTAACAACAACAACAATTTGGATTTATATAATGTCTTAATGTAGTAAAATACCCCAAGGCGCTTCACAGGAGCATTATCAAACAAAATTTGACACTGAGCCAAATAAGGAGATGTTAATGTCTTAAAGGAGGAAAGAGAGGTAGAGAGGTAGAGATGTTTAGGGAGGAAATTCCAGAGTTTAGGGCTTAGGCAGATGAAGGCATGGCTACCAATGGTGGAATGAAGAAAATCATGAATGAGTAAGAGGCCAGAATTGGAGGAGCGCAGAGATCTTGGAGAGTTGCAGGACTGGAGGAGATTACAGAGATAGGTAAAAGAAAGAAAGAAAGACTTTCACGACCACCGGACATCTCAAAGTGCTTTACAGCCAATGAAGTACTTTTGGAATATAGTCACTGTTGTAATGTGGGAAACGTGGCAGCTAATTTGTGCACAGCATGCAGCAATGTGATCATGACCAGATAAACTGTTTTTGTTATGTTGATTGAGGGATAAATATTGGCCAGGACACCAGGGATAACTCCCCTACTCTTCTTCAAAATAGTGCCATGGGATCTTTTATGTCCACCTACTAGGGGAAGAGAGAAATTGCGTAACACTAGTGGCACACTATGTTACAGCTTGCCATAAACAGAGGGACAACCACTAAATATAAGAAAAGAGTATATATAAATTATATGAAAGTATATTTATACACTCAGGGATATATCTGTTTATACACTGTATGGATAGATCTGTATTTTTGTGAACAAACATGAATGTTTTCCGATGCTTTGGCAACATAAGATGTAACTTGTCATGCCAATAAAGCGATTTGAATTGAATTGAATTGAATTGAATTGAGAGCAGACGGGGCCTCGGTTTAACCTCCGACAGTGCAGCACTCCCTCAGCACTGCACTGGAGTGTCAGCCTAGATTTATGTACTCAAGTCCCTTGGAGTGGGACTATGAACCCACAAACTCCTGACTTAGAGGCGAGTGTGCTACCAACTGAGCCACAGCTGGTAGGGGAAAGGCCATTGAGGGATTTGAAAACAAGGATGAGAATTTTAAAATTGAGGCATTGCTTAACCGGGAGCTAATGTTGGTCAGCGAGCACAGGGGTGATGGGTGAATGGGGCTTGGTGCGAGTTAGGACACGGGCAGCAGAGTTTGAATGACCTCAAGTTTATGGAGGGTAGAATGTGGGAGGCCGGCCAAGAGTGCGTTGGAATAGTCAAGTCTAGAAGTAACAAAGGCATGCATGAGGGTTTAGCAGCAGATGAGCTTGGGATGGAGTCAGCCGATATTCTGGAGGTAGAAATAGGCGGTCTTAGTGTGTATATGTGGACGGTAGCTCATCTCGGGGTCAAATATGACACCAAGGTTGCGAACAGTCTCGTTCAGCCTCAGACAGTTGCCAGGGAGACGTATGGAGTTGGTGGCTAGGGAATGGAATTTGTGGCGGGAACCTAAGACAACTTTGGTCTTCCCAACATTTAGTTTGAAGCAATTTCTGCTCATTCAGTATGGCTGTCGGACAAGCAGTCTGACAATTTAGAGACAGTGGAGGGGTCGAGAGAGGTGGTGGTGAGGTAGAGTGGTGGTGAGGACTACATACATACTCAACAGTGGAAACAGCATGCTATAGACAGAGCTAAGCGATCTCACATCCAATGGATCAGATCAAAGCTCTGCAGTCCTGCCACATCCAGTCATGATTAGTGGTGGATAATTCAACAACTAACGGGAGGAGGAGGCTCCATGAACATCCCCATCCTCAATGATGGCGGAGTTTAGCACGCGAGTGCAAAAGACAAGGCTGAAGCATTTGCAACCATCTTCAGCCAGAAATGCTGAGTGGATGATTCATCTCAGCTTCCTCCTGAGATCCCCACCATCACAGAAGCCAGGCTTCAGCCAATTCAATTCACTGCATGTGATATCAAGAAACAGCTGAGCACACTGGATACAGCAAAGGCCCAACAACATCCCAGCTATCGTGCTGAAGACTTGTGCTCCACAACTAGCCACACCTCCAGCCATTGCAGTGCAGCTACAAAACTGGCATCTGCCCAACAATGTGGAAAATTGCCCAGATATATCCTATCCACAAAAAGCAGGACAAATCCAATCTGACCAATTATGGCCCCATCAGTCTACTCTCAATCATCAGCAAAGTGAGGGAAGGTGTCATCGACAGTGCTATCAAGCGGCACTTACTCACCAAAAACCTGCTCACCGATGGTCACTTTGGGTTCCATCAGGACAATTCTGCTCCAGACCTCAGTACAGCCTTCTTCCAAACATGGACAAAAGAGCTGAATTCCAGAGGTGAGGTGAGAGTGACTGCCCTTGACATCAAGGCGGCATTTGACCAAATGTGGTATCAAGGAGCCCTAGTAAAATTGAAGTCAATGGAATCAAGGGAAAAACTCTCCACTGGCTGGAGTCATACCTAGCACAAAGGAAGATGGTTGTGGTTGTTGGAGGCCAATCATCTCAATCCCAGGACATCGCTGCAGGAGTTCCTCAGGGCAGTGTCCTCGACCCAACCATCTTCATCTGCTTCATCAGTGACCTTCCATCCACCATAAGATCAGAAGTGGGGATGTTCGCTGATGATTGCAGAGTGTAGATTGCAGTGTTCAGACCTGGACAACATTCAGGCTTAGGTGGATAGAGCCTTCAGGGACACCAGAGGTAATGGTGCGTGAGCGGGATTCTCTGGCTATGATTAGATTGATAAGAATGAAACCAGGCAAGTGCAGTCCCACCCAGCTGGACAACGTTGGAGAGGTTTTGGAGGAGGATGGTGTGGTCAACCATGTCAAAGGCCATGACAGGTCAAGAAAGATGAGGAGGGATAGTTTACCTTTGTCACAGTCACATAGGATGTAATTTGTGACTTTGCTAAGAGCCATTTTGGTCCTGTGGCAAGGATGGAAACCTGATTGGAGGGAATCAAACATGGAGTTCTGAGAAAGATGGGCACAGATTTGGGAGGCGACAACATGTTCAAGGACTTTGGAGAGGAAAGGGAGGTTGGAAATGGGATGGTAGTTTTCAAGGATGGAGAGGTCAAGGGTTGTTTTTTTGAGGAGAGGTGTGATGTCAGCAGATTTGAAGGAGAATGGGACAGTAACTGAGGAGAGAGAGTCATTAACAATATCAGTTAACAGCTAATAATGCCACATGCATATCACACAACCATTTTGCTCAAATGACTACTATGTGTTGCATAGCATACAGGCCAAAACAGCCACTGTACCTGTGGTGCCTGTAGTTACACAGTACTGTAACACCTGCATCTCTACATGCAGACACTGAAACCCAGCAGCCATCTGTTGTGTCTGTGTATAATGAGACACAGACTGCAGGAGAACGGTACAACAGGTGTTTACTCAACGTGACTCACAGTGGAACTGCCTGTACAGATTACTACTCAGTGCTATATACAGGTGTGGTCACTGCCGGTACTACAGTATACATGAGCTGTAAAAAGTAGTTCCCCCCTTAAAGGTATATACATTACAATTCCTCCCCTTTTAGATTAACAGTACCATAACACTCATTTAACAATTAAATATCAAACTAATTACAATTAACACTTTTAACATGCAACATTAGCTGAAAATAGTCTATTTATATATACAGTCTTTGGGGAGGCTTCCTGATCCTTTCTGGATAGCGCCTTTCCCGAGTGTCTTGCTCTTGGTGCGGAGGCGATTCTGGCCCCCTGTCGTCGGTTGGTTCATCAGCTTCCGATGCTACTGTTTCTGGGGTAGATGCGACCTGTGCGTCAGGTTCATCACCAGGTACGTATGGGCGAGGCATGGGGTTGACTTGTTCCTGTGACTCTAGGATCTGGTCAGCATGGCGTCTCACAATGCTCTCCCCAACGTCCACTGAGCACATTAGTGGGCCCTGCCGTGTGCATATCGTTCCTGGCTGCCATTTTTCTGTTCGGTAGTCGCGGGCCAAGACTGGTTGCCCTACATTGAAGCTCTTTGTTGGCTTCTCATGGATCTGCTGGAATTGCTTACTCTCAACATCTCTTCGTACGTTTGGTCTGAGCAAATCCAGGCGAGATCTTAACCTTCGGTTAAAGAACATCATGGCTGGGGCCTGGTTGGTGACTGCATGTGTCGCATTCCGGTAGGCGAACAGGAAATTGTCCACCTTGTGCTGCAGCAGAATGTTGTCGTTGTACATAGCCTTTATTGCCTTCTTAAAGGTTTGTACGAACCTCTCAGCCAATCCATTTGTGGCCGAATGATACGGGGCGGATGTGTAATGCCTTACCCCATTCTTTTTCAAGAACCTCCGGAACTCTTCGGACACAAACTGTGGTCCATTGTCGGAGCAAATCTGTTCTGGCAAGCCATTCCTGACAAAAATGGTCTGTAGGACTGCAATAGTTTTCTCCGTGGTGGTGGAGGACATTTTGATGACCTCAGGCCATTTCGAGTGCGCATCCACGGCTATTAAAAACATTGAGTCCATGAATAGACCAGCAAAATCAATATGCACCCATTGCCATGGAGATGAGGGCCACTTCCATGGGTGTAGAGGGGCCTGTGGTGGTGCATTTTGGACTCTCTGGCATCCTGAGCAGCTCTTGGTCAGGTCCTCGATTTGTTTATCGATTCCCAGCCACCACACATAAGCCCTGGCTAGGCTTTTCATTTTTACCCCTCCCAGATGATCCTCATGAAGCTCATTGAGCACTCTATCCCTTAACTTGGGTGGAATTACCACTTGGGATCCACACATCAAGGTCCCCCGGCACACTGACAGCTGTTCTCTCCTTGTCGAGAATGCTGGCAACAGTGAGTCGCCATGTGCTGGCCACCCCTTCACCGTCAGATCATATACCCGAGACAGTGTCGGGTCATTTCGGGTTTCCTTTTCGATACAAGCGTTAGTTACCGGTAGGTATTCAACTATAGTCGAATGGAATATTTCGACAGGATCCACTGCTGGTGCTTCCTCCGCAGTAGGCAGTGGCAGGCGTGATAGCCCATCAGCATTTCCATGCTGTTTCGTGCCCTTATATTCAATCTCATAGTGGTGCGACCCTAGAAAAAGTGACCATCTTTGTAGTCGTTGCGCAGTCAACACCGGAACACCCTTCTTCGGATTAAAAACGGAGACAAGAGGCTGGTGATCAGTCAGCAAGGTGAATTTCTGCCCGTGCAGATAGTGATTGAACTTTTTCACTCCCCACACTAGGCTGAGGGCCTCCCTGTCAATCTGGGCGTAGTTACGCTCGGCTGAGGTTAGTGATCGTGACGCAAAGGCTATTGGCCTCTCTGAGCCGTTCGAGAATTTGTGCGACACCACCGCTCCAGTGCCGTAGGGTGATGCATCACATGTCAACCGAATTGTTAATGCCGGGTTGTAATGGGCCAATACCTCTTTCGATGTGATTAGTGTTTTGCTCTTCTGGAAAGCTCGTCTACATTCGTCACTCCACTTCCATGGCACCCCAGTTTGCAGTAGGGTGTTCAGTGGGTGTAGTATTGTGGACAAATTCGGCAGGAACTTATGGTGGTAGTTTACCAGCCCGAGGAACGACCTCAGTTGTGGCACATTTTCCGGTGCTGGAGCCTTGACTACTGCCTCAATCTTCTCTGGGGACTTATGTAACCCCTCTTTATCGATAACGTGGCCACAATACGAGATCTGTTTTCTAAAAAACTCGCAGTTGGGGCAGTTAGCTCGGAGCCAATATTCCTGCAATCTAGTGAGCACCTGCTCCAGGTTGGCAAGGTGATCACTGTCATTTTCGCCCGTGACCAGGATGTCATCCAAATAACACTGGGTCCCTGGGATCCCTTGCAGGACTTGTTCCATTGCCCTCTGCCAAATAGCCGGAGCTGATGCTACCCCGAATACCAGCCGGTTGTATTGGTAGAGACCTTTATGGGTGTTGATTGTGAGGTATTTTTTTGATGTTTCTTCTACCTCCATTTGCAGATACGCCTTGGCCAGATCAATCTTAGTGAAGCGTTTCCCTCCAGATAGCGAGGCAAAAATATCTTCAATCCGCGGAAGTGGATATTGTACGGTGTGAAGGACCGGGTTCACTGTTACCTTAAATTCCCCACAGATGCGAACCTTCCTTGGTTCCCCAGGCGTGCTGCTCAATGACTTTTTCACCACAGGGACGATGGGTGTAGCCCACTCGCTCCAGTCTACCTTGGACAGTACACCTGAACGTTCCAGACTCTCTAGCTCTGCTTTGACGGCTGGGCGGATCTGGCCTTAAAAAATGTTGTGCTTGCGCTTTCTTCAATTTTAATCGTCGCTGTCATGCCTTTTAGTGTTCCGAGTCCTTGCTGGAACACTTCTTTCGCGTCAGTTAGGATCTTTGACAGTCGCCCAGGTGTGACGTCGTCATCCTTCTTGTCAGCCACAGTCAGTGCCTGTATGGAATGCCAATCCAGTTGTATTTTCCGGATCCATTCACGTCCCAGTAATGGTGGTCCTCCATCTTGCAATACATACAGGTCTAGTTTTGGTGTTTCCTTACCGTTATATATAACGGTCACCCTTATTTTTCCTTTGGGGTAGACTTTTTGCCCCGTGTACATCTTCAAAATAATTTTTGTTTCTCTCAAGGGTATGTGCGAGAATAGCCGCTCGTAGTCCCGTCGGTTTATGACTGTTAGGGCTGATCCTGTGTCCAATTCCATCTTTACCTGGACTCCTGCTATCTTGAGAGTGACCCAAATGGTTCGGTGATCCTCCGTTGTGATCACATTATGTAGTTTCAGACAACTCAGTTCCCTGCTTTCGGAGTCGTTATCACTCTTTTGTTCGTCTGAACTATTCTCCGTCATCTTATGTACCTTCTTGTACTTTTCTTTGGTAGGTTTCTTATTGCTGGTTTTCTTTCCCGACCTGCAGACTCGTGCTATGTGTCCTACTTTTCCACACTGTCTGCACACTTTGTCTTTGAACCAGCAATCATTCTGGTCGTGTGTTGTTCTGCCGCAGCGATAGCACTTCTCTGTTCCATATGACATTTCGTTTGTGCCATATTCTTGCGGTCTCTGTTGTATCTCTGCAGCGCCCCATGCTGCTGCTTCATATGATACCGCAATGCTGAAAGCCTTTTCCAGCGTAAGGTCCTTTTCAGATAAAAGCCGTTTCTGGGTTCCTTCACTTTGAAGCCCACACACAAACTTGTCCCTTAAGGTATCTGCCAGTCTCGCTCCAAACTGGCAGTGTTTCGATAGTTTGCGCAGTTGTGTTAAATAATCAGCATTGCTTTCATCCTGATGCTGGTTCCGTTTGTGAAACTTGAATCTTTCTGCTATCAGCAGCGGTGTGGGGTTTAAATGTTCCTGTAGTATCGTTACTATGTCTTCAAAACTCTTTTCCATTGGCTTCGTTGGGGTTACTAGATTTCGTAATAAACCATACGTCTTTGCACCCATTAAATTTAACAATACCGACGCTTTCTTGTCATCTGACACCTCATTTGCCTTGCAGTACACCTCTATTCGTTCGACATATGTAGTCCAATCTTCGACTTCATTGTCAAATGCGGTGATACTGCCACTCTTTGGCATTTTGGGTGTGGTTTAAAATGGCGTCTCCCAATGGCTTAAAATGGCATCTCCCGCGCTTTCCTTCCTCCCCCGCTGCTGCCAACGCCGCTCCCGGCGGTTCTCGTGGCAATGGCGGTGCCCTGTAGGTGTCGCGCGCTTCCCCGGCGCTGCTGCCAACGCCGCTCTCGGCGGTCCTCGTGGCAATGGCGGCGCCTCGCGGGTATCTGCGCCTCTCTCTCTCCCTCTCTTTGATGCTGCTCGGCCCCTGAACACCGGCTGCGCCCTGTGTGCTCTGCCCTCTCTCTCTCTCCCCCGTCGATGCTGCTCGGCCCTTTGCTGTGCCACTCGGTCGGGCTCTAGCCCACCACTATCCGGGATGGGTCTGCGCACTACCTGTTGTCAGCCCGTTTCGTTGGACCACCTCGACTGGAAAACCAAGCCTGGCTCTCGACAGCCTCCCCCGCAATTCTCGAGTCTCTGCTGGATGACTGGGCGGTTGCCCGTGGTCGACGCCCGAGTCTCTGGCCTTGACCTCCAATCCACTGACCTCCAGGAATGAATCCCCAGGAGGTGATGCAGAGTTGCAGGTAGGTTTGAACTTGCCTTATCGCCAATGTTGTGTCTGTGTATAATAAGACACAGACTGCAGGAGAAACGGTACAACAGGTGTTTACTCAACGTGGCTCACAGTGGAACTGCCTGTACAGATTACTACTCAGTGCTATATACAGGTGTGGTCACTGCCGGTACTGCAGTATACATGAGCTGTAAAAAGTAGTTCCCCCCTCAAAGGTATATACATTACACCATCCACCTCACATCCTGCTCCCGCTGGGGAAATACTTAGAATGAGCACACAGTTAGCTAGTAGAAGGCACACATTATAAATGTTTACTAATCAGAAGCACTGGAACAAAACACTGAACTCACCTGCAGTATGTACTGTAAGGGTTGATAAAGGTTGGAATGATTGATACTGGAATGTGTCTGACAGTTCTTTGGTATGAGAAAGAAATGCAGTTGAGTTTGTGGGTTTTGATGTATGGCCCGGATCAATGGAGGCACTGCTTTATTTGGAAGGATGATATGTCCTCCTGTCAAACGAAAGGCAAAGGTGAGTGCTCCTCATAGATTTCTTAGGAGGCCCATCAAGCAATACACAAACCTAAGATGGGAGGTCACCAACCTTCTGGGAGGTACCTTTTGAAGTATTGTGTACAACATTGTCTTTTTGCACTCACTTACTGTGTCCAAGGTACATGGCCCACTTTTCTTGCAGGTGGAGGTGGCAGCTGAGGAACACCAATCAGATGCTCAGGCTTCTAGTCCAAGACACTCCTCTACTTGTTAGGGGATTTCTCTGTTGGGTCAGCAGCCATGGATGCAGAAGCTAGCCTAGTTTTCCTAAAGGCCATCCACCCAGTGTTTCTCCTCCTTTCCAGAATGTGGACACAGTGGACTGCCACTTCCTCGATAATGGCAACTGCCATGCTTAATAATGTTGATCCAATGCCACCTTAACATCAATTGAGTGCAAGACCTTTCTCTTCATGAAGGTCATGGAATTGATATGAAGAGACTTGATGCCTACGTGACATCAATGGTATAGAAAATGTAGGGGGTGGCGTGTGGCAGTTGTGCCCCTGACTGCCTGTGAGCGGTTCGAATCGCTCCCACACCCCTGGGTTCTAGACACTGGACTTAGGTACAGGTGGCGATACAGAAGACTCGAGTAGACAAGTGGTTTGGTGTAAGAAAACCAAGATTTTATTAAAACAGAAAATAAAACACAGCCTTATGAGAAATTACTGATAGAAAATACAGGCATAAACAATAACATTTTTATACTTATACAGGGAATGGGGAACACACGGCACATCGAGGGAAAAACAACTACTTTAACAATCCCCTTATCCTTATCCCACCCCTATGCCTAACTAGATTAAGCTATGAGGGGCCAGGAATTCATGCTCACCAATCCAAAGCCTGTTGCTTTAACAATTGCGAGTTTTGAGGTTTGGCCTCCTGTCCTTTGGTGTACCCCGTCGCCACGTGGCCTCAGGGCGCGATGCTGGAGCTGTTGCTGCGACACACCTTCCCTCTCCTCAGCTACCGTCGTCGTCTCATCGCGATGGGTTCTCTTCTTCTTCTCCCTCGGGCGGTCGTCGGCCGTAACGTTGCGTTGTGGGGCGGTTGGCAGTCTTCACTGCCAGTTTGATTTTACTACCCAAGCATCAAACGCCGGTATATTCGTTGCAGCGTGGACACCTGCGTTTAATGCCAGCTTAATCGCAGTGTTTAACTACCAACTTATTCTCACTGTCCATACATATATTTCTTCCTCAAGCGCCAGCTTATAACTAGGCGCTCGATCTTTATCAATGCGTCTTCTGCTGCCCTTCTCTGCTCTTGTCGGGTCTTTACCTTTTTCTTCATCTCGCCTCGTCTCGCCTCGTTTTGTCTCGTCTCACCCTTCGTGGCCCATGTGTCCTGTATGACTTTTGGACTCGGGTCTCATCCCCCACCCGTGATTGGTATGGATGTCCTTGGCTGTTAAAACCCAATGCGGGGAGCGAGAAGAGAACCCGCCACGAGGCCAGGGCACGAGTACGAGCGGCAGCAGCCCAAGACCAAACAAGAGGTCAGAGTCCAGCAGCCTCGATTGTTACTGATGGGCCTACAATACTCTTTCCGATGGCCCTTATCTGCGCACCAAATTAGGTCAGTCCATTGTTTAACTTTTGGCGGGCTGTTTTAAATGATTATACCAATCTAAGTTAACTGGTTCTAGATGGCCGTTTATCACACCTAATGGCCCGATGTCCGGGCTGTATTGTCATTAATGCATTTTAATCGGCCTGTCCAGCCTTGGTGGCTCCCTTGAGCTGTTTCCGATTATTTATGCGGACAAACTAATGGCCTTATGCTTAGGCCTAACTGGGTTTGATCTGTTTTGATCTGACGTAATGCATATTCAATGTTTGCCTCGCTGTCTGGCTTTTCAAACACAAAGTCCTTTTCACAGAAATGCATTTAAGTTTCGATTTCCCAAAGCTGCCTGTTCTGTGCTGCAGAGTCCAAGCTTGTAAAATCTTACAGGCTTTTGGTCACGAGGTGCGGACGCCATCTTTTGGGTACCCTTTTTTAAATTGTCCATACAGGGTCCCTTTTTATTAATAACCTTGGGGGAATGTGGGAATTTTGAGAACCTTACAAAAATTGGGTGCGGTGTAAAACAGGCTGTCGCTTTGCTATCAGCCCATTTTGTGCTGCTGCCTTTGGCCAATTTCAGTCCCCACATATCCTCATTTAAACAAAATTGGAGGACAGGTTTCCAAGGACCCACGATGGCACAGGGTTTTGGAAAAATAAAGTACATGGAACACTATACCAGCATGCTGGGAACAAAAACAAGTTACTCCCATCTTCTTACTGTATACAGTTTTGTGCACCCCTGTTTACAAAGAACATAAAAGTGATAGAAAGCATGCAGCATAGGTTCACCAGGAAGAAACCAAGGATGAGAAACTACAGTTATAAGAAGAGATTTATGATACTGGGGCCATTTCCACATGATTAGAGAAGGCTGAGGAGATTTAATCGAGGTTTTTAAGATTATGAAAGGTTTTGATGGGTGAATAAGGAAAGATGGTTGGGCGTCAGTGACCCGGGGTTGTCAATTTAAAATGATCACCAAGAGAGTGAGGAGAGATGATAGGAGAAATGTCTTTAGTCAGAGCATTGTTGAAACATGAAATACTTCGCGAGAGTGAGTATTTGAGGCAGAGGCCATTTGCACCTTTTAAATAAACATTTGAAGCGGAGGAAGACACAAGGGCCTGGAGTTCCCGCTCAATTGTGCTGACTTTTTTCAGCACAATTCCCCCAATATTAGCATAACTGATGCAAATGTTCGCAGAATTGTAGGCGCAAATTGCGTTCCGCATAACTCGAGATTCCGCAATCTTTTGAGCTAGTTTTAAAAACATCGCTCTAGAAGCAGGCCCCGCCCACAAAAGTGGTCATGCCCCCAGGGTGAATTAATCACCATTCGGAGTTTCCGCTAATTGCACTCATTTGTAGGCCTTCGCGGAGGCTCTAAAAATTAAACTGGAACCTTTGAACCCAAGGATATTAATAGGTAAGTTTTGAAAGGTTTGAATGATTTCTTTTTAAATTTACTCAGGAACTGACTACTGTACCCCAATCTAACTAGAAAATAGTTTAGTATATTTTTTTTAAGTCATTTTTAGTAATTTAACATCGGGTTACTCACAAGTGGTGGATTGACACTGTGATTTAAAATGCTTATTTTTTGTGATAAAAACATTTTCAGCTGTATTAATCAAACTTTACCAAGTTACCACTCTTAAATATATCAAGGAATATTTTTTAACTCAAGAATTCTTTTAAAAAAATTAAGTTTTAAAACCCTGCTGCATTGCACTGGTTGATGGCAGATTTTGCGTTTGGTGATATACAAATATGTTTGAGCGGAAACTTGGGAGAAAAAACACTTTTCTAAATGGGTGCAATATTGGGCGCAATTTCTGCCGGAATCGCCGACTGCGCCCAAAGCGGAAACTCTACCCCAAGGTGAGAGCGGGTCAGTGAGATTACTTTAGGATTGCTCTAGCAAAGAGCTGGCTCAGATACGATGGGCTGAATCGCCTCCATCTCTGCCTATGGTTCTTTGAAAAGAAGAACCCCTTTAATTTCCATGTGGTTTCTCACTACCTTCTGCCGTAACCTCCACGGCAGATTAGCAGAAATCATGGCGAAATGCCATAAGCAGCACTTATGTGGAACTTCCATTACAACGAACGATCAGGAGAACCCCGGCAGAAATCCTACCCCCATGTATAGAACTTTAGAGACTGCTAATGACCATTTTACTTTATGTGCCCTGGAAAAAAATATAAAAATGATACTGGCAAAAGTATGATTTCTTTTATATATCAGCATTTATATAAATTGCTACATTATAATTGAAACAGCAGGAGACTTCTCAATAAATCATTTGAGCTGCAAAGAGATTACAAAATTCACAAAGGCACCAGCTGGCAGGAAACCTCATTGATTTTCAAGTATGGTTAATCGACACTCCCAGATGCATTGTGGCATCATCAAATTCTCTTTGCACAAAGGAGAATTGAATTCAGAAGAAGGAAAAAATGATTTCAATTACTTTTGCTGCCAATTTTTGAATCTGTCTTGCTGAAGAAGCAAAGAAATTTCAAAATATTTTCCACATATCTTGTTGACCTAAAGACACAATTGCATAACTTTGTGCTCCCAGTGGGGAGTCTCGGCTACTCGGAGCGCCTATCAGAAATTCAAATGTGTGTGTGCTGCGCCTGAGTTTCTGACTGTTTAAAATAGTGGTCAGAGAATTGTACACAGGGTATGCCTGAATTTTCAGTGAGCCAATGCTTCCATTAAAATGCCAGAGAGGGATTTTTTGCAAGTATGTTAAAAATGTCAAAATAATCAACAATCATTTCTACCCTTCAGTCTTTTATATAGCAAAACTTACTTGAGTATAGTTTTTTAAATTTCCATATACATTCATAAGAACATAAGAAATAGGAGCAGGAGTAGGCCATTTGACCCTTCGAGCCTATCCATTCATTGTGGAATAACTGGTGGTGATTTTCAATTCGGGTCATATCAGGCGGGCGGTGGGCATGGTGTGCAATCCGGCTGTCCGGTGAGAGGCTCGATGAATTTTCTTGGTCAAGCCTACTAATTTTGAATCGGCAAGCTGCCAGTGCTAATTGCTCACCTTATAGATGGCTCGCTGATTGGAAGGGTGGGAAATTGGAAGCGAAAGGGAACAATGGTTTCTAGTGGCAGACAAAACTTTTGCAGTCCTTACAGTAGCAAGGATGTCAAATATTTGAAACCTTTCAGGTTCAAAATACACAGCTGACTGCTTCCAGCTTTCCCTTGCTGCAGCTAAGGATCCCTTTAAATACTGCTAGAAATGGCTGCATCCTGATTTGTAGCACCCATCATTTGAGGTCTGTTTCAGGAATTGGTGGTAGCAATGCGGGTAAAGACGAAAATGGCTTAGCGGTCATTGGACCCAGATTTGCATATATTAATGAGGCCCTGCCTGTTCCTGCTAGGCGTTCTGGCTGCCTACATTAAGGTCCGCCCAAAAATCAGAACAGACAGACAACCAGAGGTATGTCAGCAGGTCAATCCCCCATGTGATTTTGATCCCATTCTGCCCTGCTTTAGGTGTAAATGGCGAGGTATTGAGATGAACATTGCCCCCACTGTGCATTAAATCATTAAGGGCCAAGCTTTCCTCTATTTGTTCCCTTTTATAAAAAGGTTGATATCAATAAACAGGTGAACAAGAAATGGGTAGAAAACAATACCAGACTTTTCCTCCATGATTACCACCACTCTGACTTCTTCACATGCTGGTAAATTAGTCTTCCCAAAAAAGGTGCTTGCTGTGGACTATTAGAGTCTACTTAAGAGCTAATCAAGCAAAACTCATCCAGAATTACACAAACTGGAATATAAACAAAACTTGAGAGTTCATGCCCAGGATTGTCCTTGTCAGGGCAGACTTCTTAAAAATTATTAATTTAGGATGTGGACGTCACTGGCAAGGCCGGCATTTATTGTTCATCGTTAGTTGCCCTGAAGCGGTTTGATACAACTGAATGGCTTCTGAGGCCACTTCAGAGGCCAGTTAAGAGGCAATCACGTTGGTGTGGGACTGGAGTCACAAATAGGCAAGACCGGGTAAGGACGGCAGTTTTCCTTACCTAAAGGACATCAGTGAACCATTTTGGTCACATTTTACAATCTTTTCATTTCCAGATTTTTTTTAACTGCATTGGAATTCTCAAAACTGCTCTGGTGGGATTTAAGCTGCTGCAGATTCCCTCAAGTCCAGATCATTTATGTAAATAGTAAATAACAGCAGTCCCAACACAACAGTACCCTATGGAACATCACTCTTTTATTCCAAGAAATTCCCTTTTAACTCTACCATTTGCTTTCTTCCTTCTACCATCTATCTATCCATATGGCCTGTATCCCATGGACCATTATCTTTACCTTAAGGCTCTTGTGAAATACCTTATTGTGGTAAACCACTGTTATTGTATCCTACTGTTATCGTTATTGCATATTGTTACCTCTGGTTGGCGCTGTGTACCAATGCATGCCTCAGCTGGCTCCGCCCACATGACCAGGTATAAAGGTGGGTGTTTCGGCAACCCACTTCCTTCTTGGAACCAGTTGGCCACGAGAGGCATGCTCTGTTCTTTAGTTAATAAAAACCTCTTCATTACTTTCCTAATTCATCGCCTTTTATGGAGTAATTGATAAGCGCATCAATTTTATTAACTAAAAGTAAAATGTCGACACCTGAACAGCAACAACAGCAGGTGATGCTGCGAGCCCTAAGACCAGCATGCCTGGACCTCGACCCTCAAGCAGCGGGTTCATCGACCAATTTCGAACACTGGCTGAGCTGCTTTGCATCCTTCCTAGAAGCCTCCGCCGTGACATCGGAGGAGAACAAACTAAAAGTTTTGACCGCCCAGGTGAGCCCTCAAGTATATACACTCATCCAGGATGCTACTACGTACACGGCGGCCCTCGAACTACTAAAAGGGCAATACACGCGCCCAGTGAACACGATTTACGCCAGACACCTCTTGGGATCCCGCAGGCAGCAACCGAGGGAATCGGTAGAGGCATTTTTACGGGCGTTACAGACACTCTGCAGGGACTGCGACTGTAAGGAGGTAACGGCTGCGGGGCACGCAGAGGGACTTACCTGTGATGCCTTCGTTAGGGGCCTCCAGTCCGACTACTCCCGGCAGAGACTGCTCGAAAGCAAGGAGCTCGACCTGAAGTCGGCCATAGCCCTTGCGCTCTCGTTAGATGCGGCCCACCGAAACCTCGAAGCATACTCACGTAACAGCGCCGCGCCATGGCCATCGCGACCTTGGGACATGGGACCGCCGCCCCCGGTACCAACTGCTGCAGCGATGTCCCGAAATCAACCGGGACCGCCGCCCCCGGTACCAACTGCAGCGATGCCCCGTAACCAGGCCCAAAAATGCTATTTCTGTGGCCAGTTAAAACACCCTAGAGCGCGCTGCCCGGCTAAGACCGCTACCTGCTCGGGCTGCGGGAAGAAAGGCCATTACGCCAATGCCTGCAGGGGGAAACCCGCGAACGCCAGCAGCGCCGCGTGCGAACCGTGGGGGCAGCCATCTTATCCGCCATTTTGTGCACCTCCGGCCGCGTGGGGACCTGAACCATGGCCGCCGCCATTTTGTCCGCCGCACTCAACCGCCATTTTGTCTCCGGACTCGACCACCGTCTCGTCGGACGACCATATCGACTCACTAAGCCATGCACTGGCCTCCGTTACGCTGGATCAAGCCCTGCCTCATCATCTGTCCAGGTCCATGATGGACATCATGGTAAACGGCCGTGCCACCACTTGCCTATTTGACAGCGGGAGCACAGAGAGTTTTATTCACCCCGACACGATACGTAGCCACTCCCTCACGGTCCTGCCAACACGCCATCGGATTTCTATGGCGTCTAAGTCCCATTCAATGGACGTCGGCGGCTACTGTGTGGTGACCCTTTCGGTTAGGGGCACAGAATATAAAAATTTTAAACTTCTTGTCCTGCCCCGTCTTTGCGCTGCCGTGCTGCTAGGGTTGGATTTTCAGTGCCACCTTAAAAGTGTCACATTAGCATACGGTGGACCCCTCCCCCCACTCACAGTCTGCAACCAACACCTTTTAAATCGCCCGCCGCACACCACTTGCAGCCTTTCCACACTCAAAGCCCCCCCCCCACCTTGTTCGCT
Source organism: Somniosus microcephalus (assembly GCF_052327205.1). Taxonomy (NCBI): domain Eukaryota; kingdom Metazoa; phylum Chordata; class Chondrichthyes; order Squaliformes; family Somniosidae; genus Somniosus; species Somniosus microcephalus. The sequence goes on along the minus strand of NC_140990.1, from coordinate 281,754,981 downwards.
AATCTCACCCGCGACTGTAAACCCATCGCTACCTAGAGCAGGCGGTACAGCGCCGGGGACAGAGCTTTTATTAGCTCTGAGGTGGAGCGGCTCCTGAAGGAGGGCATTATCGAAGGGAGCACCAGCCCCTGGCGAGCCCAGGTTGTAGTCGTTAAAACCACCGATAAACGCCGCCTGGTCATTGACTACAGCCAAACCATAAACCGGTACACTCAGCTGGACGCATACCCCCTTCCTCACATATCTGATATGGTCAATCAAATTGCGCAATACAGAGTATTCTCCACCATTGACCTTAAGTCAGCATACCACCAACTCCCCATCCGCCATGAGGACCGCCAGTATACTGCCTTCGAGGCGAACGGCCGCCTCTACCACTTCCTTAGGGTTCCCTTCGGCGTCACCAACGGGGTTTCGGTCTTCCAAAGGGAGATGGACCGGATGGCTGACCAGAACGCGCTGCAGGCCACCTTTCCCTACCTGGATAACGTCACCATCTGCGGCCACGACCAGCAGGACCATGACGTTAATCTAGAAAAATTCCTCCGTACGGCCCAGCGGCTGAACCTAACGTACAATAAGGAGAAATGTATGTTTCGCACCAAACGCCTTGCCATTCTCGGCTGCGTAGTGGAGAACGGAGTCATCGGGCCCGACCCCGACAGAATGCGCCCCCTTATGGAGCTCCCCTCCCCCACTGCCAAAAAGCACTGAAGAGATGCCTGGGGTTTTTCTCTTACTATGCTCAGTGGGTGCCCCACTATGCGGACAAAGCCAGACCCTTCATCAAATCCACCTCCTTCCCCCTGACACCAGAGGCGTGTGCAGCCTTCACTCTTATCAAGAGCGATATTGCGAAGGCCACAATGCACGCAGTGGATGAGTCCATCCCCTTCCAAGTGGAGAGCGATGCATCCGACTTCACCCTAGCTGCGACCCTTAACCAGGCGGGGAGACCCGTGGCCTTTTTCTCAAGGACCCTCCAGGGCCCCGAGATTCGACACTCCTCTGTCGAAAAGGAGGCCCAGGCTATTGTGGAAGCGGTGCGTCACTGGAGGCATTACCTGGCCGGAAAACGGTTTACCCTTCTCACTGACCAGCGTTCAGTTGCTTTTATGTTCAATAATAAGCAGAGGGGCAAAATCAAGAACGACAAGATCTTGAGGTGGAGAATTGAACTCTCCACCTACAATTACGATATCTTGTACCGGCCCGGGAAACTCAATGAGCCCCCAGATGCCCTATCACGTGGTACATGCGCCAACGCGCAGGTTAATAGACTGCAGTCCCTCCACAATGACCTCTGCCACCCGGGGGTCACCAGGTTCTTCCATTTCATCAAATCCCGTAACCTGCCCTACTCCATCGAGGAAGTCAGGACCATGACCAGGAACTGCCAAATCTGTGCCGAGTGCAAATCGCATTTTTATAGGCCAGACAGAGCAAGCCTGATCAAGGCCATTCGCCCCTTCGAGCGCCTGAGCGTTGATTTTAAAGGGCCCCTCCCCTCCTCTGACCACAACGTGTACTTCCTCAACATAATTGATGAGTACTCCCGTTTCCCGTTCGCCATCCCTTGCCCAGACATGACCAGTACCACGGTCATCAAATGTCTGAATGACCTCTTCGCCCTGTTCGGGTTCCCTAGCTATATACATAGCGACAGGGGCTCATCTTTCATGAGCGACGAACTTCGTCAGTACCTGCTCGCGAGAGGTATTGCTACGAGCAGGACCACCAGCTACAACCCCCGGGGGAACGGCCAGGTGGAAAGAGAGAACGCGACGGTTTGGAAGGCCGTCCTCTTAACCTTAAAATCTAAGGGCCTTCCGACCTCTCGCTGGCAGGAGGTCCTCCCTGCGGCGCTCCACTCCATCCGGTCACTGCTTTGTACTGCCACTAATGCCACCCCTCATGAGCAAATGTTCGTTTTCCCCAGGAAGTCCACATCGGGAACCTCGCTACCGACATGGCTGACTTCTCCTGGGCCCGTCCTACTGCGGAGGCACGTGAGGACCCATAAAATGGACCCCCTGGTCGAGAGGGTGAACCTCCTACACGCCAACCCCCAGTATGCCTACATGGCGTACCCAGACGGGCGGGAGGACACGGTCTCCATACGAGACCTCGCACCCTCGGGTGCCCCTGAATTACCACCGTTATCCCCCACCACTTCTCCCAACCCAACCCCTGTAGACGGCATGCCGGAGCCCCAGGACCCTTCGTTGACCACCCAGACACCAGATTCGACGTTGGATACTGCACCACCGCCGCCACCACCACGACGATCAGGACGTCATACAAGGCCTCCTGATAGACTTACCTACACGAACTTGTAGTACACTTCACCCCGCTGGACTAAATTTTAAACAAGGGGTGAATGTGTTTAATAAACCACTGTTATTGTATCCTACTGTTAGCGTTATTGCATATTGTTACCTCTGGTTGGCGCTGTGTACCAATGCATACCTCAGCTGGCTCCGCCCACATGACCAGGTATAAAGGTGGATGTTTCGGCAACCCACTTCCTTCTTGGAACCAGTTGGCCACGAGAGGCATGCTCTGTTCTTTAGTTAATAAAAACCTCTTCATTACTTTCCTAATTCATCGCCTTTTATGGAGTAATTGATAAGCGTATCACTTATGCAATACTTTTCTTAAATTCATGTAAACCACATACATTGCATTTCCTTTAGCCATCCTTTCTGTTATTTCTTCAAAGAATGCAATTCTTTTAAAAGGGGTTTTGATAGTTGTTTGAAAAATAAACGTTAAAGGTTATGGAGACCGAGCAGAAAAGTGAGATTAGACTAGCTGGGGCAATCTTTGGCTTCTACCCTGAAGAGAATGCAAAGTCTCTGAAGAATGGACTCAGTCGGGAATATTTTGTGGACTTTATGGGATTTCTCTGAGGGTATTTTTCCTGTTATGGGATCGCCCTGTGCAGATACGTGAAAGACTGGTTTTGTTAAAACTCCAGAGAACGCATGGCAGTTGGCTGTGACAAAAGAACTGTCAGTCATCCAGTATGTATGGGTTCACCCGACAGTCCTGGAAAAAGGAAGGGGGTCATTGAACTTGATTAGAAAAACCACTCTAATATGCAAAGCATTTCTCACCTCCATCTCAGAAGAGAAGCAGAACAATGAACCCACTGGCTTCAGCCAGCCAAAAGGGAGCCAGTTTTTTTTCCAACACAAAGACCGAAAGATATGTTACAGACTTAGGGCCATTAATCCAAAACGCATCGGTCTGAGGATGACTCATCACAGATTAAGCACCGGAGTGCTCAGAAGCAAATGGATTTTAAAGATGGGCGGGAAAAGATAGGGACTACTATAAAGATAGACTCTTTTCCACCACTCTCTCTCTCTCTCACTCCCTGCTCCTACAAGACTGGACTAACAAGAAGTACCAGAGAAGTCGACGAGCAGAGCAATCGAAACCGACCGTGTGTGGGGGTAAGCATAGTCTCTCAGAAGTGAAGCTTTTGGGCTATTCCAAGGGTGGGAGCTTCGTTTGGTTCAGCCAAGCGAAGGGGTTTATGCGACTGGGTAATTTGTTGTTAGGGGTGGAATTATAGTCCACCATAGCAACAAGGGAATTACTGCTTGTTATAGTCCCCAGTTTTGTACTGTATGTATGTTGATTGTAATCTGGATTTTATTCTCCACAGAGACAGTGATTTCATTTAGTAGTGCATGTTTTAGCCAGTGTATGTTAGACCAAATAAATATAAGTTTGATTTTTCACCGAAGCATTCCTGTCCGTGACTTATTTCATTTACACTCTGAATAGTAATTCCCAGGTATAGAACTTTCGTAAGGCGGGGGCGATTCGAACCGTCCATCTAGCAATTGGGCTAGGATCAAAAACCGCTTACATCTCTTGGCGACCAGCGGCAGGACCTGGGTTAAAGGAATGTAAATCAGTCATGGACAGCGCTTCTGGCGAAAGATCCCAAATGGCGGAAAAGATTTCTTCATATGTGTTTAAGAAGGTTAATGTCACTAAGAAGTGGGTGCTAGGCTTGTTGCGTGCTGAGCATCCGGTGGACGCAGCGGCAGAATGGACGGAGGGCAAGGAGCATAGGCGCAGCATTGAAAAGGTGATATGGCTCATCTGTCTACAAAGACAAGTGCAACTGCTAGATAAGCAGGTTGCTAAGTTAAAGGCAGAGCTCAGGGAGTCCGAGGCACAGTCAGACGCAAGGGCTGTAGTAGGGAGCAGGTTATGCATGGAGCTAAGGGATGAAAAGCAGGAAAGAGTGTTAAGTCTGTGTGTCCCAGTTATGCTTATTATAAATCACTGGACACAGACCACAAGAATAACTTTAACAGGTCTTTACTATTCGGAGGTCAGGGCTGAACTGCCCAGCAAATCCCTACACAACGTTTTTATACCGGTGTGGTCACCACCGGTATTACAGTATACAGCAGCCAAGAGAAAGTAGTACATCTCTTAAGGTAGTTCTCTTAAGGTGGAACAGGTTACATACACCACAATCCTCCCTTTTTAGCTTAACAGTTATATCCCCATTTAACATAACATAATAACATATAGATATATATATATACAACTTCATGCAAAACAGTTCAAAGATTCAGCCTCTGAGGAGGCCTCCTGATTCGAGTTGGATAACGCCTTTCAGGGGTCTCTGATTCTCGTTGCTGGGGTGACTCATCTAGTTGATCTCTTATGGATTGGACATCATCCTCAGGTACATTCACTTCTGAGGTAGATGCTTCAGGTTCACTAACTTCTTCCACGGTTGTCTCTGCCCTAACCCTGGGTTCGACCCTTGTTCTCGATTCTACCAGTTGGTCAGCATGACGCCGTATTACATTTTCACCAATATCTACCGTGTACATCAGGGGTCCTTGTCTGGCCCGAATTGTTCCAGATTGCCATTTTTCGTTTTTATAGTCCCGGGCTAACACTGGTTGTCCTATTTCGAAACTCCGAGTGGTCTTGTTATTTATATGCTGGAACTGTTTGTTTTCAACTTCCCTCCGCACATTTGGTTTTAACAAGTCCAACCTGGACCGCAACCTTCTGTTATAGAACATCATGGCAGGACTTTGGTTTGTCACTGCATGAGTGGCGTTTCGATATGCCAGTAGGAATTTGTCCACCTTGTGTTGTAGTGGAATCTGATCTTCGCTCATGGCCTTTATTGCTTTTTTGAACGTTTGTACAAATCTCTCGGCCAACCCGTTTGTAGCCGGATGATATGGGGCAGAGGTATAATGTTTCACCCCATTCTTCTTCATGAATTTCTGGAATTCTTCTGACACGAACTGCGGTCCGTTGTCTGAACATATTTGTTCTGGCAATCCATTTCTTGCAAATATCGTTTTTAGCACCGCGATCGTCTTTTCCGAGGTAGTGGTAGTCATCTTAATCACTTCTGGCCATTTAGAATGTGCGTCCACCGCAATTAAAAACATGGAGTCCATGAATGGACCAGCAAAGTCAATATGTACACGTTGCCATGGGGTTGAAGGCCATTCCCATGGATGCAGCGGTGCAATCGGAGGTGCATTTTGCACTTTTTGGCACCCTGAGCAACTTTTCGTCAGATCCTCTATCTGTTGGTCGATACCCGGCCACCACACATAAGCCCTAGCAAGGCTTTTCATCTTGACTCCCCCCAGATGACCTTCATGCAGTTCCTTTAGAACTCTCTCTCTTAACTTAGGAGGAATAATCACCCTTGTTCCATACATCAATGTTCCTTGACAGACGGACAGCTGTTCTCGTCTTGCTGAGAATGCCGGTAACAGTGGAACACCATGTGCTGGCCATCCCTTCACTTTCACTTCGTAGACCCGGGACAGTGTCGGGTCGTTCCTGGTTTCTCTTTCAATACTTGCATTGGTGACTGGTAAACATTCGATGATGGTCGAGTGAAATAACTCAACAGGGTCAACCGTCGGTGCCTCCTCCTCTGTAGGTAGTGGCAGGCGCGACAGCCCATCAGCATTACCATGCTGCTTTGTACCTTTGAATTCGATCTGATATTGATGTGCCCCTAGGAAAAGGGACCATCTCTGGAGTCTCTGTGCTGTCATCACCGAAACACCCTTCTTAGGGTTAAAAATGGATACCAACGGCTGGTGGTCTGTCAGAAGTGTAAACTTTTGGCCCTGCAGGTAATGATTAAACTTCTTTACTCCCCACACAAGGCTGAGAGCCTCCCTATCTATCTGAGCATAGTTGCGCTCAGCGGAGGTCAATGATCTGGATGTGAACGCAACTGGCCTCTCCAGGCCATTTGGCAACTTGTGTGAGAGTACTGCCCCAATACCATATGGAGAAGCATCACAAGCCAAACGAATAGGCAGCGTTGGGTTGAAGTGAGCCAACACTTCCTCTGAGGTGATCAATGCCTTGCTTTTGCGAAAGGCCCTCTTACAGTCCTCGCTCCACTTCCATGGTACTCCCTTCTGCAAAAGAGCGTTCAGCGGGTGCAGCACCGTGGATAAATTTGGCAGAAACTTATGGTAATAGTTAATCAACCCTAGGAACGACCTCAACTGGGATACATTATCCGGAGCGGGAGCCTTCACAACAGCTTCGATCTTGTCAGGAGACTTATGAAGCCCCTCCTGGTCAATGACATGACCACAGTACGAGATCCGCTTCTGAAAGAACTCACATTTCTGGCGAGTAACTCGAAGTCCATATTCTTTCAATCTGGTGAGCACCAGTTCCAAATTTGCAAGGTGTTCCTCGTCATCATCTCCTGTAATCAGAATATCGTCCAGGTAACATTGTGTGCCTGGAATTCCCTGTAATACCTGCTCCATGGCCCTCTGCCAAATTGCTGGAGCCGATGCCACTCCAAAAACCAGTCTATTATACCGGTACAAGCCTCTATGCGCGTTGATCGTGAGATACTGGCGTGACTCTTCCTCAACTTCCATCTGTAAGTACGCCTGCGCCAGGTCTATCTTGGTGAAGTGTTTCCCGCCAGACAACGAAGCGAAGATATCCTCAATCCGCGGAAGCGGATACTGCACCGTGTGAAGCACCGGATTAACAGTGATCTTGAAATCTCCACAGATGCAAACCTTCCCCGGTTCCCCCGGCTTGTTGCTTGATGAATGCTTCATGACGGGGACAATGGGCATGGCCCACTCACTCCAGTCTACCTTAGACAGTACTCCTGAACGTTCTAGCCCTTCCAGCTCAGCTTCCACAGCAGGTCGTATCGCATAAGGTACCGGTCTGGCTTTGAAAAATTTCGGGTTTGCATGTTCTTCAACCTTGATGTTTGCCGTAATTCCTCTCAGTGTTCCCAGTCCCTGTTGGAACACCTCTTTAGCATCGTCCAATATTCTGGACAATCGTTTAGGTTTGACATCTTTTTTACCGGAACCTACCGTTAGTGCTTTTAAGGAATGCCAGTCCATATTTATTTTCCTAATCCACTCCCGTCCCAGTAGTGGTGGACCTCCCTCAGGTAGCACATATAAGTCCATTCCTCGGCTTTCTTTGCCCTTGTGGACCACCTTTACCTCTATCTTCCCGATGGGGTATACTCTTTGCCCCGTGTATGTTTTCAATACAATCTCTGTATCCCGTAGGGGAATATGTGGGAATAACCTTTTGTAATCTTGCTTATTCATGACCGTCAATGCCGATCCAGTGTCCAATTCCATCTTCACTTGGACTCCTGCTATCTGAAGTGTGACCCAGATTGTTTGGAGGTCTGCTTCATTAGCAACATTGTGTACTCTTAGACTACCCAGTTCATTACTGCTGGAGTCTGAATTTGACTTCTGTTCATTCGAACTGTTCTCTGTCACCTTGTGTACCTTTCTGTACTTTTCCTGCGGTGACTTTTTGTTGCTGGTCTTCTTTCCTGACCGGCATACTTTAGCTATGTGACCAAGCCTGCCACATTTTCTGCATTCCTGATTTTTGAACCAGCACTGGTTCTGATCGTGCGTTGTCTTTCCACAACGATAACATTTTACTGTACCCAAGACCATTTGATTGGTGCTGAGTTCCGGTGACCATAACTGCATTTCCACAGTGCCTCTCGCTGCGGCTTCGTGCGATGCTGCAATAGTGACAGCTTTATCAAGCGTGAGATCATTCTCCTCAAGCAGTCGCTTTTGTGTTCCTTCTTTTAACAATCCACACACAAATTTATCTCTCAGCGCATCTGCTAGTCCTGTTCCAAACTGACAGTACTTTGATAGCTTATGCAGTTCAATTAAAAATTCAGCGTTGCTTTCGTCTTTCAGCTGCGTTCTTCTGTAAAATTTAAATCGTTCCGCTATCATCAGCGGCGTGGGGTTTAAATGATTTTTCAGGACAGTAACAATATTCGCGAAAGTCTGATCCGCCGGTTTATCTGGTGATAGAAGGTGCTTCAATAGCCCGTATGTCTTCGCACCCATTGAGCTTAATAAGGTTAGTGCTTTCTCATCATCTGGTACCTTATTTGCTTTACAATAAACTTCCATGCGTTCTACATACGTGGTCCAATCTTTGATATTGCTATCAAAGGTATTAATGTTCCCATGTTTAGGCATCCTTGCAAGTTTTTAAATTTTTCTTTTTCTCAAAATGGCGGCTTCCCGCGCTTGTCTTCTTCCCCCGCCTACTAAAATGGCGGCTTCCCGCACTTGGCGGTCTTTCCCGCGCTCGTCTTTTTCCCCCACTGACTACAATGGCGGATTCCCGCGTTTGCCTTCTTCCCCCGCTGGCTGCAATGGCGATTGCCGTGCTGCTGCCGTTCTCGCCTCCCCAGCGGTTCTCAATTCCCCGACGCTGCTTTTACTCCCCCGCAGTTCCCGTGGGCATTCACGCTTCCCCTGCTGTTGCGCCTCTCAGCCACGCATGCAGCCCGGTCCTTTACACCGGCTGCGTTTGAGTTCTCCGCGGCTCTCGTGCCTTAAGCTGCCCCAGTCGCTGCGCCTCTCGGCCTCGATTGCAGCCCGGCCCTTTTCACCGGCCGTGGTCGAGTTCTCCGCCCTTTTTCCTCCGTTTTCCCTCCCTCACTCCACAGTCAACGCGGCCGACTTTCTGCTCGTGTCGCTGATCGGCTTACCCACCACCGTGGTAGAAGGGATGATCACTGCCTGTCGCTGATGGAGGGCTTCGTGGTCAGAAATTTTCTTTTTAACCCGGGTTCTCGATGCCTCCCGTGCGATGGTGCTCAGCAGGATGATGAGGGCAGATGCCTCTTCTCGACGCCCGTTCTGAGGACGAAGTTGCCTTGGATGTAAAACTGCCGCAGGGTAAGATCGGACTCGTCGCCACTGTTAAGTCTGTGTGTCCCAGTTATGCTTATTATAAATCACTGGACACAGACCACAAGAATAACTTTAACAGGTCTTTACTATTCGGAGGTCAGGGCTGAACTGCCCAGCAAATCCCTACACAACGTTTACCACTGGTATTACAGTATACAGCAGCCAAGAGAAAGTAGTACATCTCTTAAGGTAGTTCTCTTAAGGTGGAACAGGTTACATACACCACAAAGAGTAAGCCAGGAGAAAACCTTCCATAACCATAAGGAGTTCCTGGAATGCCAGGTAACTGAGGCAAAAGGGAATGAGAGGGTGGTTAGGGAGAACGCTCGCTTGTCGAGTGAGGTAAAGTTGCTGGGAGAGCAGTTGAAGGATATTCAGGTGGCATACAGAATCGCCAGCACTGGAGGGATTGATACGGGTAATCATGGTCCTTGCCAGGAGCAGATCCGGAATTTGACCGATGCTCTATCTAAGGCCAAAGGGATGGTCTGCTTGGTAGCTCCGGGAATGACCCGGGTAGATGAGGAAGAGCAGGAGGTAGATAATGAGGACTGTAAGGCAGAGGAGGACGCTCGACCACCGCCCGAAGTGCCAGGACCAGAACCCATGTGTCCTGTCCGGCAGCGGAAATACGATGCGCCCGTAGGCGGTCAAGAGCAATGAGCACTGCAGAGTGACTTTGTAGTAGAAACATAGAAACATAGAAGATAGGAGCAGGAGTTGGCCATTCAGCCCCTCGAGCCTGCTCCACCATTCAATGTGATCATGGCTGATCATCCAAATTCAGTACCCTGTCCCTGCCTTCTCTCCATATCCCTTGATCCCTTTAGCCTTAAGAAATATATCTAACTCCTTCCTGAATATATTTAATGAATTGGCCTCCACTGCCTTCTGTGGTAGAGAATTCCACAGGTTCACCACTCTCTGGGTGGAAAAAATCCTCCTCATCTCTGTCCTAAATGGCTTACCCCTTATCCTTAGACTGTGACTCCTGGTTCTGGACTCCCCGGACATCGGGAACATCCTTCCTGCATTTAGTCTGTCTAGTCCTGTTAGAATTTTATACGTTTCAATGAGATCCCCTCTCATTCTTCTAAACTCCAGCCCAATCGACCCAAACTCTCCTCATACGTCATTCCTGCCATTCCAAGTATCAGTCTGGTGAATCTTCGCTGCACTCCCTCCATAGCAAGAACATCCTTCTTCAGATAAGGCGAGTAAAACTGCACACAATACTCAAGATGTGGTCTCACCAAGGCCCTGTACAACTGCAGCAAGACATCCTTGTTCCTGTACTCAAACCCTCTCGCTACAAAGGCCAACATACCATTTGCCTTCTTAACCGCCTGCTGCACCTGCATGCTTACCTTTAGCGACTGGTGCACAAGGACACCCAGGTCTCGTTGCACTTCCCCTTCTCCCAATCTATTGCCATTCAGATAATAATCTGCCTTCCTGTTTTTGCCACCAAAGTGGATAACCTCGCATTTATCCACATTATACTGCATCTGCCATGCTTCTGCCCAATAACCTAACCTGTCCAAATCATACTGGAGTTTCTCGGCATCCTCCTCACAACACACACGCCCACCCAGCTTTGTGTCATCTGCAAACTTGGAGATATTACATTTAGTTCCCTCGTCTAGATCATTAATATATATTGTGAATAGCTGGGGTCCTAGGACCGATCCCTGCGGTACCCCACTAGTCACTGCCTGCCACTCGGAAAAAGACCCGTTTATTCCAACTCTTTGCTTCCTGTCTGCCAACCAGTTCTCTATCCAAGTCAGTACCTTGCCACCAATCCCATGTGCCTTAACTTTACATGCTAATCTCTTATGCGGGACCTTATCGAAAGCCTTCTGAAAGTCCAAATACAACACATCCACTGGTTCTCCCTTATCTATTTTACCAGTTACATCCTCAAAAAATTCCAGTAGATTAGTCAAGCACGATTTACCTTTTGTAAATCCATGTGAACTTTGTCCGATCCTGTTACTGTTTTCCAAGTGTTCTGCTATTACATCTTTTATAATGGACTCTAGCATTTTCCCCACTACCAATGTCAGGCTTATATTCCCCGTTTTCTCTCTACCACCTTTTTTGAATAGAGGGGTAACATTAGCTACCCTCCAATCCATGGGAACTGTTCCAGAGTCTATCGAATTTTGGAAGATGACCAGTAATGCATCTACTATTTCTAGGATCACTTCCTTAAGTACCCTAGGATGTAGATTATCAGGCCCTGGGGATTTATCGGCCTTCAATCCCATCAATTTCCCTAACACCATTTCCCTACAAATACTGATTTCATTCAGTTCCTCCCTCTCATTTGACCCTATGTTCCCCGATATCTCTGGGAGGTTATTTATGTCCTCTTTTGTGAAGACAGAACCAAAATATGTATTTAATTGGTCTGCCATTTCTTTGTTCCCCATTATAAATTCACCTGATTCTGACTGCAAGGGACCTACGCTTGACTTTACCAATCTTTTTCTCTTCATATATGTAGCCAAGTGGGAAAATGCAGTGAATATTTAAGTCCACTAGATGGCGCGGTTCATTTTCCCCTTTAGAATTTGAAAAAAGGAGAAAAGGGTTATGGGTAAGGCCATGTGATGCCAAAGGAACCTCCCTTTTCTTCACAGCCTCCATTTTCTAGATCCAGCGTGAGGGATGTGCTCTGAGCAAGCCACTGCCGTATTTTATCGACTGTGTTTTATGTATTTACAATTTCATCCTAAACCTAGACCCAAGTTATTAATACAGAATAAAAAAAACCCAAAAACGAAAGTTCGTGTCCTGTGCCGCTCCATTTCGCCAGGCTACACATTTTGGTACCAGGAGTGGGGTCTGTTAGCTTGGAGTTTCTCAGGCTTGGGAAAGTTACATAAAATACGGCAGTGGGGGAAGAGCGGTGTGGTGCCAAGTGGACCTGGAGACGGACGGAGAGTGCTGCCTAGGGTTGCTAAGGAGGACCAGACCAGACAGACGGGATCCAGAGGGCGCCAGGACCAATCTGGGAGAGGACCCATCAAGGCACCGAGGAGGGGCACCATTGGAGAAGAATCGTCGCAGCGGCCATCCCATTCAGTGACTGTCAGGGACTTGTGAACTGAGTCAAAATGTTAGACCCTCCTGAGGAGGCGGGTGGAGCTCACAATTTGGATGGTGAGGACAATACCTCTAGTGTGGGTGAGGGCAACCAGATAGATGAGCTCAAGGCACAGATTTCAGAGTTGAAAAAAAACCATGACCAAGCAATGGCAATTATTGCCACTCTAGGTAATGGGGCAACCAAGTCATATGTGTATGTACCCAGAGAGCGTCAGATCCAACCATTCAGTGGTGAGGTATCTAAAGATAGTCGTTCAGTTGATGAGTTCATTGAAGAGGTTGAAAGTGTACTACGAGCTAGAGATCAGACTCCTGCAGAGCAGGTAGATTTCATTCGATCTTTGTTGAGGGGGGCAGCCCTACAGGAAATTAGGTTACGGTTGGGTGGAGAGTCTAAGCAGCCCAGTGACCTGTTCAGTTACCTAAGGGGGGCTTTCACCGAAAAACACAGTGAGTCCCAGCTGTTAGAAACTTTCTATGGACGCAAGCAAGAAGAGGGTGAAGATTTCAAAGAATACTCACATGCACTCTCTCAGATTATTAGAACTTTGGTAAAGCAATCACCTGATGCTGTGCCGGACACAAAACGGGTTGTCAGAAACAGATTTGTTGATGGTGTTAGAGATCCCTCACTCCGGAGAGAGTTGCGCAAGTTTGTACGAGACAACCCCCAGTCTACCCTGTTCGATGTACGTGAGGAAGCTGTCTTATGGTCCTTAGAAGACCAGCCCTGTAGCACTAAAGTTGCAAAGAGCAAGAATGTAGTGTGTGACAGTACGGGGAGGGATCTTCAGTGTTCTGCCATTGGGGTACCAGGCAGCCAGGCTGTCACTTTACAGGATGTTCTTAAAGTGGTGGCGGAACAGGGTAAAGCTATCAGGGAACTAACAGAGGCAGTACGGGGTCTTGCTCTACAGAAGGAAAACACGGGTAATGACAAGGTTGGGAAACCTAGAGCCAAGCCAAAGTTCACTGATGAAGGTCAGCCTATTTGCTTTAAGTGCAACGGGGCGGGGCACATTGCCAAACAGTGTCCTCAGAAGCACGAGGTAGCAAACACATCCGCCAATGCTGGCTGGGGTGCAGGAAAACTAACTCCCTCGATTGCCATGAGCCGGGCAATGCGAGGAAAACCTGCAGGCTCTCAGAACAGTACTGGTATTCGTGACAGATTTCTTGACCGTGCAGTAGGTAAATGTCCAGTAGTAGATCTCAAGATTGGGGGGGTTACTGCTAACTGTTTACTGGATACCGGGAGCCAAGTCAGCACTATTGCTGAAGTTTTTTTCAGAGAGCACTTACTTGGGAGGGATGAGGATATGCTGCCTACAACCGGGTGGCTTAAGATCACTGCCGCCAACGGGTTGGACATTCCCTACTTGGGCTACCTTGAGTTAGACGTTGAAACTATGGGCATAACCTTACCCGAATGTGGTTTCCTGGTAGTCAAAGAGCATCAGCAGTCACAGCCTGCAGCACCAGGTCTTATTGGTATGAACATCATCAGCCGATGCAGACAACTAGTTCATGCTGAGTTTGACACTACTCTAGGGGGAAAGTTGGATTCAGATTGGAGGGAAGCATTTCAGCAAGTACAACAGTGTAACATCACTCCAAAGTCATCTTCTGTCCGTGTAGCTGGTAGGGGTGCTGTACATGTGCCTGCGTCTTCCATAGCTACAGTCTATGTAAAGGGACTTAAAACTCAGTCAGGTGGCAGCACTAAAATGCTGTTGGAGCCAGGTAACACACGATTGCCAGGTGGCCTGGTAGTTGTCCCCACTCTAGTTGAATCAAAGGGACATTTATTTCCAGTGCAGGTGGTAAATTTCTCTGAGGAGGATGTGTGGTTAAGCCCCAGGACCAGGCTTGGTATTCCGACTCAGGCAGAGTGTGTAGACAAGGACTCCTGTGAGGTGCGATTTCAACGCATCGCCGCTGACACAGAGGAAGTAACTGTTGGCAGAAAAGAAGGACAGATGACAGACCAAGACATTCAGTTGCTTTTGGACAAACTACACATAGGTGGCACACAGGGCCAACAAGCAGAGTTAGGTGCACTTTTAGCCAGGTATTCGGAAGTATTTGCTTTTAAGGATGAGGACCTAGGCTACACTGATAAAGTTGAGCATGAGATTAACTTGGTAGATGACGCACCAGTTACAGAGCCATACCGTCGTATCCCACCTACACTGTACAAAGAGGTGAGGGACCACATCACTAAGCTTTTAAGAAAGCGTGTCATCCAGGAGAGCAATAGTTCATACGCTTCACCCATAGTGGTAGTTCGTAAGACTGATGGAGACATACGACTATGTGTTGACTTTAGGAAACTAAACTCAAAAACCAGACGTGACGCATTTCCTTTGCCCCGCATTGACGAGAGTTTTGATGCCCTTCATGGTGCAAAGTTCTTCTCGACCATTGATCTTGCAAGTGGGTACCACCAGGTTGCTGTTCGTGAAAGTGACAGGCCTAAGACTGCTTTTACAACTCCTTTTGGCCTTTTTGAGTACCTCAGAATGCCTTTTGGTGTCTGTAATGGACCTGCGACTTTTCAACGACTTATGCAAGCGACTATGAGCGACTTAGTGTTCCACATCCTATTAGTGTATTTAGATGACATCCTTGTGTTCTCTCAGACCTTCTCGGACCATTTAGAGAGGCTTGAGACAGCTCTAAGACGACTGAAAGAGACAGGTTTGAAAGTAAAGCTTGAAAAGTGTCACTTCCTGCAGCAGGAAGTCAGGTTCCTTGGGCATCAAATTTCAGGGGAGGGTATAGGGACAGATCCAGAGAAAATTGCCGCCGTAAAGAAGTGGCCGGTCCCCAGTACAGTCAAAGATCTGAGGTCATTTCTTGGTTTCTGTAGTTATTACAGGAGGTTCATTGAGGATTTTTCTAAACGAGCTGGCCCTCTCCATGACATAGTCAATGCATGCCTTAGGGAAGACAGCCCAGCAAAAGCAAAACGGTTGTTTGAAGGTTCATGGACAGCTGCGTGCCAAGCTGCTTTCGAACAACTGAAAGAAAAGCTGATCAGTGCTCCAGTGTTAGGTTACGCAGATTTCACTCAGCCTTTTATTGTAGAGACGGATGCCAGTAACCTAGGATTAGGTGCCATCCTCCACCAGCAGCAGGGAGATAGGAAGAGAGTGATAGCATATGCCAGTAGGAGGTTACGGAATGCTGAAAGAAATGACAGAAACTACAGCAGTATGAAACTAGAGCTCCTCGCCCTCAAATGGGCTGTTTCAGAGAAATTTCGAGGTTACCTTCTAGGTTCCAAGTTCACTGTCATAACAGATAACAACCCCCTGTGTCACCTTTCTACAGCTAAGTTAGGTGCTGTTGAGCAAAGATGGGTGGCTCAGTTAGCTGTTTTTGACTTTGACGTCAAGTACCGCCCAGGCCGCTGTAATGCAGCAGCAGATGCCCTCTCTAGGCAGCCGTTAGCAGGGGAGCCCGAGTCAGACAGTGGGGAGGCAGACTATGATGGTTGTGTGGCCATATGTAATGTCACTCACAAGGGAACAGCTCTAGGACCAGACTTAGTGACAGCAGGAGTCAAGTGCTGTAAAGTCAGACAGATCCGTGTTTCGGACGCAGAAGAAAGTACTGAGCGTAGTGAGTTGCAGGGTAACACACCAACACTTCCCAGTTACTCTAAAGAGGAACTACGTAAGTTTCAGGACACAGACCCCACCCTCAGCGTGTTTAGGAAGTTTTGGGGTGAGCAGCGAAGGCCAACTTACAAGGAGAGGTCGCAGTTATCCAAGCTAGTATTATCCACGTTAAAGCAGTGGCCCCGTATTTGTGAGCAAGATGGCTTGTTGTACCGTGCAATCGAGGATGTCCATGTTGGTGAATGTCACCAGCTACCACTGCCCTCTTGTTTGAAAGAAGTCGTGCTTGAAGGTGTGCATGATCGTATGGGCCATCAGGGAATAGAGCGCACACAGAACCTTTTGAGACAGAGATGTTTTTGGGTTGGGATGTATGAGGATGTGGAACAGTGGGTCAAGAAATGCGAGAGGTGTGTTTTGACAAAAATGCCCCACCCCAAGATACATGCCCCTATGAAATCATTTCTAGCCTCCCGGCCCCTTGAAGTAGTTGCTGTAGATTTCACCATGCTGGAACCGGCCTCCGATGGTCGTGAGAATGTGTTAGTGGTGACCGATGTTTTCACTAAATTCACACAAGCCTTCCCTACTCGGGACCAAAAGGCTGATACCACGGCAAAAGTCCTTCTCAAAGAGTGGTTCATGAAGTATGGGGTCCCAGAAAGATTGCATTCAGACAGAGGTCAAAATTTTGAGAGTGAAATCATTGCCGAGCTGTGTAAGCTTTATGGTGTAAAGAAAACCCGCACTACCCCACACCACCCGGAAGGAAATGCTCAATGTGAGAGATTCAACAGATCTTTACATGATCTTTTGCGTACACTGCCTCCAGAAAAGAAGCGCCGCTGGCCTGAGCACTTATCTGAGTTGGTGTATGCCTACAATGTAACACCCCATGCTACGACTGGCTACTCACCGTACTATCTGCTTTTCGGGGTTCATCCACACCTTCCTGTAGATGCTTTATTAGGTTAGGAGCAAGTGTTAGACAAGAAACATGAGTGGTTGGTTGTCCACCAAGAGCGTTTGAAGGAGGCACATGCAAGGGCAAGAGAGTACACTAAAAAGAAATCAGCTCAAAGAATTGAACTTAACAAAGACAAAGTGTACTGTCCAACCATTGAGGTGGGTCAGTTGGTATACTTACGACACAGGCCTTTGGGTAGGAACAAAATTCAGGATGCTTGGGGTCCTACTGTGTACAGAGTGGTGGAGGTACAGGGTACTACACATGCAGTTGAGCCTGTAGAGGGCGGTCCTTTAAAAAGGGTCCATAGAGTTAATCTTAGGCCATGTGTTACCCCTGTCCCTGAGCCTAGGCGGACGAGAACCAAGTCCCCTGTCACCGTACCCCCTGTCACTCTTTTGACAGAATCGTTGCCAGAGCCCTCTGATACTGAGTTTGTTGTGGTAGAGGAAGTCACCTATCCAGAGTTAATTCAGGAGGAAAAAGTAAACAATGATCCTGTTGGTAACGCCCAAGATGTACAGGAATCAGAGGCTGTTTCTGAGCCAGAGCATTCAGATCCTTCTGAGTGTGGGACTGAGGTTGAGGTACCCATTCCGGCTCCTCGCAGAACTAAAAGAGCCAATGCTGGGGTAAACCCTAACCCATACCACTTGCCTCAGTCAGCCTGTAATGCAGTCTCACTCAGTCCTGAGGTGTTCTCTCATGTTTTATCGAGTCTGGGTACTGCATTTTTTCGAGAAGCTGTAAAAGAAGTGAAAAACGGGTGCTAAGTCACCGAGGACGTTGACTTTAAAGCAGGGGAGAATGTAGCCAAGTGGGAAAATGCAGTGAATATTTAAGTCCACTAGATGGCGCGGTTCATTTTCCCCTTTAGAATTTGAAAAAAGGAGAAAAGGGTTATGGGTAAGGCCATGTGATGCCAAAGGAACCTCCCTTTTCTTCACGGCCTCCATTTTCTAGATCCAGCATGAGGGATGTGCTCTGAGCAAGCCACTGCCGTATTTTATCGACTGTGTTTTATGTATTTACAATTTCATCCTAAACCTAGACCCAAGTTATTAATACAGAATAAAAAAAACCCAAAAACGAAAGTTCGTGTCCTGTGCCGCTCCATTTCGCCAGGCTACATATATCTATAAAAGCTTTTACAGTCAGTTTTTATGTTCCCTGAAAGCTTACTCTCATACTCTATTTTCCCCCTCTTAATTAATCCCTTTGTTCTCCTTTGCTGAGTCCTAATCTGCTCCCAATCCTCAGGTTTACTGCTTTTTCTGGCCAATTTATATGTCTTTTCCTTGGATCTTACGCTATCCCTAATTTCCCTTGTTAGTCACGGTTGAGTCACCTTTTTTGTTTTATTTTTATACCAAACAAGGATGAACAAATTCTGTAGTTCATCCATGCGATCTTTGAATGTTTGCCATTGCCTATCCACCGTCAACCCTTTGAGTAACATTCCCCAATCAATCCTACCCTACTCGCGTCTCATATCATCGTAGTTTCCTTTATTTAAATTCAGGACCCTAGTCTCTGAGTCAACTACTTCACTCTCCATCTTAATGAAGAATTCTATCATATTATGATCACTCCGACCCAAGGGGCCTTGCACAACAAGATTGTTAATTAATCATTTCCCATTACATAATACCCAGTCTAAGATGGCCTGATCTCTAGTTGGTTCCTCGACATATTGGTCCAGGAAACCACCCCGTATACACTCCAGGAATTCCTCCTCCACAGTATTGTTACTCATTTGGTTAGCCCAATCTATGTGTAAATTAAAGTCACCCATGATAACTGCTGTGCCCTTATTGCACGCGTCTCTAATTTCCCATTTAATGCCATCCCCAACCTCCGCATTACTGTTTGGGGGTCTGTATACCACTCCCACTAATGTTTTCTGCCTCTTGGTATTTCTCAGTTCTACCCATACAGATTCCACATCATCAGAGCTAATATCCTTCCTTACAATTGTGTTAATCCCCTCTTTAACCAGCAATGCTACCCCACCTCCTTTTCCTTTTTGCCTATCTTTCCTGAATATTGAATACCCCTGGATGTTGAGTTCCCAGCCTTGGTCACTCTGGAGCCATGTTTCCATCCCATATATGACCTCCCAGCTGCAGGCAATGATCTCTAACCTGACCACAGGGGACCCGTCTGTCCATTTTACGGATGTGGAACAGGTGGGGGGATCAATAATTGTAACAAAGTTGAGACAGCCAAATTACTTTTATTTTCCCTGGATAGTAGGTTGTACCAGTCGCTCTCAGCGGGTAGCAAGAGGGGGCAGGGTACGTTAGAGGGGATAAAGGATGACATCCTAGAGGCTATGGGCCTCAATGATGGAAGTCCCTTCTCCCGAGTGGAAAGGACACTGCAGTCAGCTGGGGAGGCACTGCAGGCTTTCGCGGACAGGCTTTGGCCCATCTGCCGGAGTGCCTGTGCGGAGGTGCCCGACCAGGCGCAGCTGCAGGGGGAGCCCAGGGCTCATTGGCTGAGGACCCTGGTGGTGAACAGCCTGCCCAGGATCAAGGCCAAAGCAGAGGGGTGGTTCAATTCCAGGGATCCCCAGACCACAGAAGAGAGTGTGAGCCAGCAGTTAACTCTCTTTTAAGAATGGTAGGGGTGAGGATGACAAACCAAAGGGCAGAGTACACGAGTTAAAGCCTAGTGGAGGCAACATTAGAAGAGAGTGGCACCAGGAAGGAGGTAGCTCAGCGAAGAAGCAAGGTTGTTATAGGTGCGGGAGTAAAGGGCACTGGAGGAAAGACTGCCCAGTCCCTGACAAAAGGAGCGGGAAAGGGGATCCTCCAGCGCCAGTGCAGGAAGCCGCAGCTGTGACAGGAAGCAGCACTGATCCGTTCGCGGTATTAGTGGCTGCTCTCCGCGCAGTCTTTCCGGCAGGGCAGGGTGGGGTGGACGCAGCGGGCAACATACTCCGGTTGTGTATTTTGAATGTGTATTAGAATTGTCCCACATGGGATACCGTAGTGGTGATTTGCAATTCACTATGGGAAATGTAGTGCATTGAGTGAAGAAGCACATTGTAAATAAAATGGCCGTTAACTAAACTCTCCACCCCAGAGTCCTTCTTAATTGTTATATAGGCAAGGGTATAAAACCCCTTGAGACACAACAAAACTGGCGACGAGGACGACGGACTTGTGCATCACTTTGCACTGGAATCGGCGATGTTTAAAGTAAGAAGTTCCTGTCTTTTCTTAATGGCGCGCCCGCAGTTTAGTGCTGATGCAATCGCCTCATAAAGGTGGCGGTTCGTGTGTTACACAAATAAGAAGGGGGAGAGTAACGATACAGTGAAACGAAGTGGAGGAAAAGGACTGTAAAAAATTTTTTAAAGTGGAGGAAAAGGACTGTAAAGAAAAAAAAAAGAAAACAAAAAGGCTATGCTAACTGGAGCGTTTGGAACATTTGATGAAACGGCAGAGCAATGGAGTGTTTATACAGAGCGTTTTGGATTTTTCGTGACTGCAAATGGCATTAAAGATGACATGAAAGTGGCGACGTTCCTCAGTGTGATCGGAGCAAAAACATTTGGCTTGTTACAGAGTTTGATGCACCCAGATAAGCCCGGCGTTAAGACATATGATCAGATTGTGGAAGTTTTGGAAACACATTTCGCACCCAAGCCGCTGCTGATTGCCGAGAGGTTCAGGTTTCACAAATGAAACCAAGGGGAGGGTGAGTCCATAGCCGAATATGTTGCAGTGCTAAAGAAGCTAACTGAGCATTGTGAGTTTGGTGAAACTCTAAAGGACACTGTCCATGATAGGTTTGTGTGTGGATTAAGATGTGAAGCAACACAGAAGTGCTTGCTCACGACTGACAAACTGACGCTTAAATCAGCAGTGGAGCTCGCTGTGTCTATGGAGTTAGCAGCTAAAGATGCACAGCTGTTGGGGGCTGCAACAAGAGTGCACAGGGTAGCAGCTACACCGGATAAGCATGCAAGGGGCGCCAGAGAGTGTTACAGATGTGGAAGGTCAGGTCATCAGCCATCTGACTGCTGGTGTAAAGACCTGACCTGTCGGAAATGTGAAAAGAAAGGACACATTGAACGTGTGTGTAAAGGGCAAAGCAAACAATCCTACACAGTGACACACAAAAACAAACAAGGAAACACATCCAACTGGCGTTCTAAAAAGAAAAACCTACACATGGTGAAACAAGAACAGGAAGACAGTGACACAGACTCTGATGGGGAGCTGAATCTCCATGTGTTAACAGTGAATGGAGGCTCATCAGGCTATGGAGTCACTCCACTACTAGAGGGAATACCGGTCAAAATGGAGCTGGATACGGGGGCGGGCCGCTGTCTCCTTGATTCCAGAGAAGCTATTCAAAGAAAAACTGAACCACCTATCACTGACGCCGGCCAAGCTCATCTTAAAGACCTACACTGGGGAAACAGTCCCAATGCTGGGTAAGACAGAGGTCAAGGAGGAGCTTAATGGACAAACCGTGATGCTGCCAGTTTACGTGGTCAAGGGTGACTATCCATCCCTGATGGGCAGGCCATGGTTGGAGAAAATTCATCTGGATTGGAAAAAAGGCGGGGCTAGCGGCAGTGTTGACAAAGCATGTGGCTGTCTTTGACGGAGAATTGGGGAGTATGAAGGGAATTACGGTCAAACTCAAGGTGAAGCCCGACAGCCAGCCATGATTCCTGAAGGCCAGGAACGTTCCCTATGCCCTCAGACCAAAGGTGGAGGCTGACCTGGAGCGTCTGGTCAAGATAGGGGTCCTGGTGCCGGTTTCGCACAGTGAGTGGGCCACGCCCATTGTACCAGTGATGAAGAGTGATGGCGCTGTTTGCTTATGTGGATATTTCAAAGTAACAGTGAATCCTGTGCTCTCAGCTGAATAGTAACCCCTCCCCATCATTGAAGATCTTTTCGCGGGTCTAGCAGGCGGTCAGAAGTTTAGCAAGATTGCTCTATGCCAAGCCTACTTGCATGTAGAAGAGGACTCACAGAAGTACCTCACCATCACCACCCACAAGGGCCTCTACAGGTACTGCCGCCTACCCTTTGGTATAACATCAGCACCAGCATTGTTTCAGCGGGCTATGGACCAGATCTTAAGCGGCATTCGAGGGGTACAATGTTATCTCGACAATATCCTTGTCACAGGAAAGGACGACAACGAGCATCTGCAGAACCTGACGAAGACACTGGGAAGACTGGAAGAATATGACTTACGCGTTCGCAAGGACAAATGCGAATTTTTCAAGCCATCAGTGGAGTACCTAGGCCATGTCATTGACGCGGACAGCCTACACACAGCACCATCGAAAGTGAAAGCCATTGCCGACACTCCTGCACCTACAAATGTCGGCCAGCTGCGGTCATTCTTAGGTTTCCTGAACTATTACGGAAAGTTTATTCCACAGCTGGCATCACTGTTGAAGCCATTACATGAGTTGCTGTGTCAGGGCAAGGCCTGGGCGTGGACGAAGGAGTGCGAAGCTGCATTCAAGAAAGCCAAAGCAGCTTTGACTGACCCCAGAGTGTTGACGCACTTTGACCCGTCGTTGCAGATTCAGCTGGCCTGTGACGCGTCGCCTTATGGTGTCGGCGCGGTTGTGTCCCACATCTTTCCCTCAGGCGAAGAGAAGCCAATTGCATTCGCGTCAAGGTCCCTGAGCAAGGCGGAGGTGAAATTCCCGCAGATCGAAAAAGAGGCTTTGGGCATCATCTTTGGAAGCAAACAGTTCTATCACTACATGTTCGGAAGGAAATTCACCTTGCTGACGGATCATCGTCCTCTGACATCGATCTTTGGTCCACACACAGGAATACCCTCCCTGGCAGCGTGCAGGATGCAGCGCTGGGCGCTGATGTTAAGCGCTCACAATTACAACATCAAATACCGGAGGTCAGCAGCACATGGAAATGCGGACGGATTGTCAAGACTTCCACTGCCTGTGCCCTCTGAAGGCTGTGAGCAGAAGATTTTCTACTTTGACATGGTGAGCAATGCCCCTGTCACGGCCCGGCAGGTCAAGAAAGAGACCAGAGTGGACCCTACGCTATCCAAGGTGCTGGATCGGGTGATGCGAGGAGACGGATCACGGGTGTCAGACGCACCACCTGAGCTCCTACCTTACTGTCAAGAGGGAAGGAGTTGTCTGTCATGTCAGGATGCCTCCTTTGGGGCATGCGAGTGATCATACCACCAAAGCTGCGGAAACATGTCCTCAACGAGCTGCACTCAGGACATTGTGGCATTGTTCGGATGAAGGAGCTGGCACGAAGCTACTTCTGGTGGCCTGGTCTGGATCATGAAATTGAAGTTGAAGCGAAATCATGCCCATCATGCAAGACAACCAGGGATACGCCAAGAGCAGCGTCACTGCATCCATGGGAATGGCCGGCGACACCGTGGCAATGGATCCATCTGGACTTCGCGGGACCAGTGGAAGGAGCGATGTTCCTGGTCGCGGTGGACTCCCATTCCAAATGGCCGGAGGTTGCAGTAATGTCCACTACCACTACGGAGAAAACCATCGAGACTCTGAGGGAGATGTTCGGGCGATTTGGTCTGCCGGAGCAGATCATAACCGACAATGGAACACAGTTCACATCCCAGGAGATGGAGGAGTTCCTCAAGAGCAATGGAATCCAGCACACGTTCTCCGCGCCTTATCATCCATCCACGAATGGATTGGCGGAGAGATTTGTCAGAACGCTGAAACGCGCGTTGAAAGCAGCAAGAAGTGATGCTCCTCTAAAGCAGCGCCTGAATGCTTTCTTGCTGAAATACCGAAACACGCCTCATGCTATGATATACCTATCAATTCATTCAATGAAAAGCGACGAGTTAAGATAGTAACTGATGTGCCTCAATAATCCCGAGACTCGATGTTAGCGGAACAAAACAAGGCTTTTATTAACTTAGAAGATAACACGCAGTGGAGAGAGGTATCTTCCATCTGGAGCTCTGCAGTACTGGATATGAGGCCAGACTGAGCTGGCTTACATAGAGGCCAGGTATGGGTGGAGCCCTACACACAACACATTCCATACATTCCAATATACAATACAATGGTGAGGAGAAACCTGAAACCAACCACAGTCACAGGCAATACAATGGTGAGGGGAAACCTGAAACCAACCACAGTCACAGGCAGTGATGAATGGAATATTTCATCACATTCACCCCTTCTATAGATTTAGTCTGTTCGGGGGTTTGGTAGTCCTCTGCGACCGACGTGGCTGTTGTGGTGTCGCGGGTGTCAGCTGGGTGTCCCCGGTGGCCTCCTGGGTCTCTGCCGGGGGTGCCGCCAGGGTTGTTGAAGGGGTAGTTGGTGGGGGTGCCGTTGGTCGATGTTCTTCCGGGGGTGATGAAAGAGTAGTGGGTGGGTAAGAGTTGCTGTGGTCGTTGTTGCTGCTATTGCCGTGGTTGTTGTCGTTACCGGCTGGGGCGATGTCTTTTATTGACACGGTGCCCTCCCTTCCGTCGGCGTGCCGGACATACGCGTATTGGGGGTTGGCGTGGAGTAGGTGCACTGGCTCCACGAGAGGGTCCGTCTTATGGCCCCTCACATGCCTTCGCACGAATACCGGACCTGGGGTGGAGAGCCATGACGGCATGGATACGCCTGAGGTGGATTTCCGGGGAAAGCTAAACATTCGTTCATGAGGCGTGGCATTAGTGGCAGTACACAATAGCGACCGTATCGAATGGAGCACATCTGAGAGGACTTCCTGCCAGCGGGAGATAGGGAGGCCCTTGGTCCTTAGAGCTAGAGTGACTGCTTTCCATACTGTCCCGTTCTCTCGCTCCACTTCACCGTTACCCCGGGGGTTGTAGCTGGTGGTACGGCTCGTGGCGATACCCCTGGACAGCATGTACTGGCGTAGCTCTTCACTCATGAAGGACGCCCCCCTATCCGTGTGGATGTAGCTCGGCATACCGAACAGGCAGAACAGGCTGTTGAGGCATTTAATGACCGTGGCGCTGGTCATGTCTGGGCAGGGGAAGGCGAATGGGAACCGGGAGTATTCGTCCACAATGTTCAGGAAATAAACATTGCGGTCGACGGACGGGAGGGGGCCCTTGAAATCTAAGCTGAGCCGCTCAAAGGGCCGTGTAGCTTTGATTAAGTGGGCTCTATCAGGGTGGTAGAACCGAGGCTTGCACTCAGCGCAAGTGCGGCAGTTCCTGGTCAGAGACCGAACTTCCTCAATCGAGTAGGGTAAGTTGCGGAACTTTATGAAGTGGAACAGCCGTGTGACCCCTGGGTGGCAGAGGTCGTTGTGGAGGGTCTGTAGCCGATCCCCAGTGGCGCTGGCACACATCCCTCGTGAGAGGGCATCTGGGGATTCGTTAAGGGCCCCTGGCCGGTAAATGATGTCATACTCGAAGGTGGAGAGCTCGATCCGCCACCTAAGAATCTTATCATTTTTGATCTTCCCCCTCTGTTTATTATTGAACATAAACGCTACCGACCGCTGGTCGGTAAGTAGGGTGAAGCGTTTGCCGGCTAGGTAGTGGCGCCAGTGGCGCACTGCCTCCACGATGGCTTGGGCCTCCTTTTCCACGGAGGAGTGTCTGATCTCGGGCCCTTGGAGGGTCCTCGAGAAGAAAGCTACGGGCCGCCCCGCCTGGTTGAGGGTGGCCGCCAAGGCAAAGTCAGACGCATCACTTTCCACTTGAAATGGAGTGTTCTCGTCCACTGCCTGTAGCGTGGCCCGCTCAATATCCTGCTTAATGCTTTTGAAGGCGGCGTGGGCCTCAGCAGAGAGCGGAAAAGAGGATGCTTTCAAGAGGGGGCGGGCTTTGTCGGAGTAGTTGGGGACCCATTGGGAATAATAAGAAAATAACCCCAGGCACCTTTTCAGGGCTTTGGGAGTGTTGGGCAGGGGCAGCTCCCGTAGGGGGCGCAATCGGTCGGGGTCTGGTCCGATTTCCCCATTCTCCACCATGCTGCCTAGTATGCAGAGGCGTGTGGTGTTGAAAACGCACTTGTCCTCGTTGTAGGTGAGGTTGAGTTTTTGTGCGGTTTTCAGGAACCTCTCGAGGTTCGAGTCGTGATCCTGCTGGTTGTGACCGCAGATGGTGACGTGGTCGAGGTAGGGGAAGGTTGCCTGCAAGTGGTGGTCATCGACCATGCGATCCATCTCCCTCTGGAAGACCGAGACCCCATTCGTCACCCCAAAGGGGACTCTGAGGAATTGGTAGAGGCATCCGTTCGCCTCGAAGGCGGTGTACGGGCGGTCCTCTGGTCTGATAGGGAGCTGGTGGTACGCTGACTTGAGGTCGATGGTGGAGAACACCCGGTATTGGGCGATTTGGTTCACCATTTCTGATATGCGGGGTAGCGGGTAGGCGTCTAGTTGGGTGTACCTGTTGATCGTTTGGCTATAGTCGATCACCATCCGTTTCTTCTCGCTACCCCTTACCACCACCACTTGGGCGCGCCACGGGCTATTGCTGCATTCAATAATGCGCTCTTTCAGGAGCCTGTCTACCTCGGTCGCGATAAACCGCCTGTCCTCCCAGCTGTACCTCCTGCTTTTGGTCGCTATTGGCCGGCAGTTAGGGGTAAGGTTCGCGAATAGCGAAGGCGGCTTTACCTTCAGGGTAGCCAGGCCGCACACTGTGAGGGGCGGCTGGGACCCACCGTACTTGAGCGTGATGCTTTGGTGGTTGCACTGGAAATCCAGGCTCAAGATCACGCTCGCGCATAGATTCTTCATGATTAATACTTTAAAATTATCGTATACAGTCCCGTTAACGGACAATTGTACCGTGCAGTAACCCAGAATGGTCAATGTCTGGGTTTTATCAGCCATAGAGATGGTACCCCGAGTAGGGACCACCTTTAGGGAGAGTTGTTGTGCCAGTTCAGGGTGGATAAAACTCTCCGTGCTTCCACTGTCAATTAAACATTTAACCCCGCACCCGTTTACCTCGATGTCCACCATTGATTTGGATAGCGGGTGGGGCCTGGTCTGGTCCACTGTGACCGATGCCACTGTAGGGCCCTGATTGAGACAAGATGGCGTCCACGCTGTCTGCTCACAAGATGGCGGACCCCACGAGGTCGGGCAAGATGGCGTCCAAGATGGCCGCTCCCACAGCGCACACGCGGCGGTGGCGGGTTTTCCAGCGGGGTTCCCTCTGCACACCTTCCCGAAGTGCCCCTTCTTACCGCACTTAAAGCAGGTGGTGCCTTTCGCTGGGCACAGGTTTCTGGTGTGCTTTGGCTGCCCGCAGAAGTAACAGTTGGGTCCCCGACGCGTCGCGGCTGTCGTAGGGCTTCTGGGGGGAGAGCGGGGCCCCGACGGTGTCGGGCTGCCGGGCGGGGAAGATGCCTTCCAAGATGGCGGCGCCCTTGGTGCACACGTGGCGGCGTGGACGGCGCGGGCTGAAGAGTAGGCGTCCGAGTTTCTCTGGGCCACATCCAGGGATCGCGCGGTGTCCGCAGCCTGTTTCAGGTCCAATCCCGTTTTTTCCAGCAGTCTTTGCCGGATGTAAGTGGAGCTGAGGCCTGTAATAAAGGCATCGCGAACAAGCTCGTCGGTGTACCCTGCGGCTTTTACATCTCGGCACTTGCAGTCTTTGCCAAGCATTTTCAGGGTGCCTAGGAACTCCTCCACCGATTCCCCAGGTCGCTGTGCGCGAGTGGCGAGCAGATGCTTAGCATACACCTCATTCGTAGGCTGCTGGTAATGCGCCTTTAAGATGTCGCAGGCGGCCAGGTACGTGTCGGCGTCTTGGATGAGGGGGTAAACCCGGTGGCTTACCCAATTCCGCAGAATTCCGAGTTTCATACTCGCAGCGTCCGTAGCGTCTTTGACGGCTGCGGAATTGTCCAGGAAGAATTCCATACACATAAACCAGTGTCCGAAGCGTGCTGATGCGTCCGGAGCATGCTGATCCAAATCCAAATGTTCGGGTTACAGGAGTTGATCCATTGTGTTGAAAAATAAGTTAATAAAATTGATGTGCCTCAATAATCCCGAGACTCGATGTTAGCGGAACAAAACAAGGCTTTTATTAACTTAGAAGATAACACGCAGTGGAGAGAG
Source organism: Somniosus microcephalus (assembly GCF_052327205.1). Classification (NCBI taxonomy): domain Eukaryota; kingdom Metazoa; phylum Chordata; class Chondrichthyes; order Squaliformes; family Somniosidae; genus Somniosus; species Somniosus microcephalus. The sequence continues at coordinate 281,726,933 of NC_140990.1, read as the reverse complement.
GTATCTTCCATCTGGAGCTCTGCAGTACTGGATATGAGGCCAGACTGAGCTGGCTTACATAGAGGCCAGGTATGGGCGGAGCCCTACATACAACACATTCCATACATTCCAATATACAATACAATGGTGAGGAGAAACCTGAAACCAACCACAGTCACAGGCAATACAATGGTGAGGGGAAACCTGAAACCAACCACAGTCACAGGCAGTGATGAATGGAATATTTCACCACAGTAACTATAGGTTTTTATTGGCTAAATAACAGAGCCCACCCTCGTGGGTGATCGGGTCCAACAAGGAGGAATACCAGCCAGTCGACCACCTTTATACCTGGGCAAGCAGGCGGAGCCATGGGCGGAGTCAGCTCTGGTCAGCCCAGGTATAACAGCGTGACAAGAGGTGACCTTGTGTAGTGATACAACAGTGTAAACAGTGATAACCATAGTGTAACGATATAAACATAGTGTAACGATAGTGAACGATAAAAGTGGTTTACCACATTCACCCCTTGTTTAAATTTGAGTCCGGCGGGGTGAAGTGTACTACCAGTTCGGGTATGTCAGTCTGTCCGGAGGCCTCGTAAGTCTTTCTGATCGGCGCAGCAGCGGCGGCGGTGGTGCAGTATCCGATGTTAATGCTGGTGTCTGCGTGGTCGGCGAAGGCTCGTGGGGTTCCGGCATGCCGTCTACCTGGGCTGGATTTGGGGGGGTGGTTTGGACAGTGGTGGGGGGTAACGGTGGTGTCTCAGGGGTGCCTGAGGGTGCAAGGTCTCGTAAGGAGACTGTGTCCTCCCGCCCGTCTGGGTATGCCACACAGGCGTACTGGGGGTTGGCGTGCAGGAGGTCCACCCTCTCGACCAGGGGGTCCATTTTATGGGCCCTCACGTGCTTTCGCAGCAAGACGGGCCCCGGAGAAGTCAGCCATGTTGGTAGCGAGGTTCCCGTAGTCGACTTCCTGGGGAAAACAAACATTCGTTCATGGGGGGTGGCGTTAATGGCCGTGCAAAGCAGTGACCGGATGGAATGCAGCGCTGCCGGGAGGACTTCCTGCCAGCGAGAGGTTGGGAGGCCCTTAGACTTTAAGGCTAAGAGAACGGCCTTCCAGACAGTCGCGTTCTCTCTTTCCACCTGGCCGTTCCCTCGGGGGTTGTAGCTGGTGGTCCTGCTTGCAGCAATACCTCTCGCTAGTAGGAACTGGCGAAGTTCCTCGCTCATGAAGGATGAGCCCCGGTCGCTATGTATATAGTTCGGGAACCCGAACAAGGCGAAGAGGTCGTTCAGGCATTTGATGACCGTGGTACTGGTCATGTCTGGGCAGGGGAAGGCAAAGGGGAAACGGGAGTACTAATCAATGATGTTGAGGAAGTACACATTACGGTCAGAGGACGGGAGGGGCCCCTTAAAATCGATGCTCAAGCGCTCGAAGGGGCGGGTGGCCTTGATCAGGCTTGCTCTGTCCGGCCTAAAGAAATGCGGTTTGCATTCGGCACAGGTTTGGCAGTTCCTGGTCATGGTCCTGACCTCCTCGATGGAGTAGGGCAGGTTGCGGGCCTTAATGAAGTGGTAAAGTCTGGTGACCCTGGGGTGGCAGAGGTCGTTGTGGAGGGTCTGCAGTCTATCAATTTGCGCGTTGGCGCATGTACTTCGTGATAGAGCATCTGGGGGTTCGTTCAGTTTACCAGGCCGGTACAAGATATCATAATCATAGGTGGAGAGCTCGATTCTCCACCTCAAGATCTTGTCGTTCTTGATTTTGCCCCTCAGCTTGTTATTAAACATAAAAGCGACCGAACGCTGGTCGGTGAGGAGGGTAAATCGTTTGCCTGCCAGGTAATGCCTCCAGCGTCGTACTGCCTCCATGATCGCCTGGGCCTCCTTCTCGACCGAAGAGTGTCGGATCTCAGGGCCCTCGAGGGTCCTTGAGAAGAAGGCCACAGGTCTCCCCGCCTGGTTAAGGGTTGCAGCTAGGGCGAAGTCGGATGCATCGCTCTCCACTAGTGTAGTGTATGGCTGAGCGAGCTGCTGTAGTCTGCGGGTGAGGCGGTGGTCGGGTCTGGAGACAAGGTGGCGGTCGAGTGTGGTGGACAAAATGGCAGCGCCCACGACATTGAATAAAATGGCAGAGAAGATGGCCGCCCCCACAACTCACATGAGGCACTGCTGGCGTCGGTGGCCTTGATCAAAAATGGCCGCCCCCACGACTCACATGAGGGGATACTGGCATCTGTGGCCTTGATGAAAGATGGCCGCCCCCACAACTCGCATGAGGCACTGCTGGCGTCTGTGGCTCTCCCCCTGCAGGCCTTCGCGAAGTGGCCTTTCTTGTGGCAGTCGGAGCAAGTCGCGTTTCTTGCAGGGCAGCGCGTCCTCGGGTGTTTCGCCTGGCCACAGAAGAAGCAGCCGGCGGCCCGATCGCGGGGCTCCGATGTCGCAGCCGGTACCGGGGGTGGCGGTCCCGATCGGTTCTGGGACGCCGACGCTGAGGTAGGTCCCAGAGGCGGCGGTGCGAGGGGTATTGCGGCCGGGGTCGGGCCCGAGTCCCAGGGTCGCGCAGCACAGTACCTGGAGTATGCCTCGAGGTCCCGATGAGCCACTTCCAGAGAGCGAGCGAGGGCTGCAGCTGTGTTCAGGTCGAGGTCCTTTGATTCGAGCAGTCTTTGCCGTGAGTAGTCGGACCGAAGGCCTTTCATGAAGGCATCGCGGATATTCCCTTCAGTATTTTCAGCAGCCGTTACAGCTTTAAAGTCACAGTCCCTGCCGAGTGTTTGTAGCGCCCGTAAAAATTCATCTACAGACTCTCCTGGCTGTTGCGAGCGGGATCTTAGGAGATGTCTGGCATACACAGAATTTACTGGGCTCCGGTACTGCTCTTTCAGCAGGTTGAGGGCGTCTTCGTATGTAGCAAGGTCCCGGATGAATGCAAATACTTTAGGGCTGACCTGGGCGGTCAGAACTCTTAGTTTGGATCCCGGAGGCACGCCGGATTCTCCCAGGTAGGATTCGAAACAGCTCAGCCAGTGTTCGAAGTCGAGGGCTGAGTTCGCTGCCTGTGGGTTTAGATCCAGGTACGGCGGTCGGAGGGCTCGCAGCCAGGCCGGCTGCTGTGGCTGTTGTAGCTGGCCGTTTGGCTGGTCGTTTGGCTGCTCCGATCCACTCATTTCAAAATTTAGCCAATAAAATTGATATACCTATCAATTCATTCAATGAAAAGCGACGAGTTAAGATAGTAACTGTAGGTTTTTATTGGCTAAATAACAGAGCCCACCCTCGTGGGCGATCGGGTCCAACAAGGAGGAATACCAGCCAGTCGACCACCTTTATACCTGGGCAAGCAGGCGGAGCCATGGGCGGAGCCAGCTGTGGTCAGCCCAGGTATAACAGCGTGACAAGAGGTGACCTTGTGTCGTGATACAACAGTGTAAACAGTGATAACCATAGTGTAACGATATAAACATAGTGTAACGATAGTGAACGATAAAAGTGGTTTACCACATGCTACGACTGGAGCATCTCCTGCTTACCTACTCATGGGAAGGCAGCTACGGACACGCCTTGACCTGCTGAGGCCAACATCCACAGAAGCAGTGGTGCACGCCAATCAGCAGGATCAAGTCAGCAGATGAGCTCAGAGGTCCAAAGAACGACACTTTGTGGTGGGGGGCAAATTCCTCGCACGTAACTACACCACCCCGGAGCAGTGGGTCCCGGCTACAGTCATTCAAAAGATGGGCCCCGTTTCATACCGAGTCCACACCGGAGACGACCGAACATGGAGACAGCATGTAGACCAGTTACTGCCAAGACAGTCGCCACAGGTAACCCAAGAAACAGAGGATCAAGGACCTGCTGGGAGCTCCAGCAGGGACTGGTCGTCCGATCCTGAGATGGTGGCACCATCCACTCTTGTGCCACCAAGGGAGGAAGCCACGCCTGCAGGGTCATGGGAGAGCCAGCCAGAGCCTGCTCCTGAGACTAGGCATTACCCCCAAAGAGAAAGGCAGCCTCCAGAGCGCCTTAGTTACAGTTAGTGCTAACCTGTGTGTATGGGGCAGAATAATCCCCAGGGTTAGCGGAATGTAGAGGCAGTCTACCCTCTCTTCCAAAGTTATAGTCATTTTCAGTTATTCTGTTTTGTGGACATTCTATTTTAAGGGGGAGGAAATATGTTGTGTATTTTGAATGTGCATTAGAATTGTCCCACATGGGATACCGTAGTGGTGATTTGCAATGCACTATGGGAAATGTAGTGCATTGAGTGAAGAAGCACATTGTAAATAAAATGGCCGTTAACTAAACTCTCCACCCCGGAGTCCTTCTTAATTGTTATATAGGCAAGGGTATAAAACCCCTTGAGACACAACAACTCCCATTTACCTGTGCCCACTAAGTTATGATGCCTGGAAGAGACCATGCGTGAAAATGGGGGTGGAGAAGGTGCAAGGGACCTATCTGCTGGACACTGGAGCTTCAAGCACCATTGTTTATGTGGATAACCCGACCACATCACCTCTATCGAGCGGGGTCCCACATAACTTAGTAGGGTTCACCGGGAACGAACAGGCTGGGTCTTTCTCCATCCCGCTAGCCATTGATCTGGGTACACTCCATACGGAGTGCAAATGTGTCCTGATGCGGTGGGAGCGGGGGGGGGAATAGGCATTTTGGGGGCAGACTTAATACTGGCCCACAAGATATTGGTGGATTTCCGGAATCACTGTCTTTGGGGGGCAGTATGCATGGGTAAGGAGAAGGAGGTGGTAGTTATACCAGGGAAGCAAGGCAAGGGAACCGTGTGCACGATGAAGCCCAAGGGTAGTTATGACCTTGAACTTTTGGCCACTTCTACCCCCGCGGAGTACATAGTGGATGTGCGAGCCAACCTCGCAGCATTCGTTACACAAAAGCACGACTGTGGGAGGGTAATGGGGTGGAGGTCAGAGTAGAAGGGGACCCCATGGCCCAACCACAGAAACAGTACAACTTCCCCAGAGAGGCAGAGGTGGATTTAGAGACGGCAGTGGGATCACTGGTTGAGCAGGGTGTGTTGAGACCCATAGCGACCCATGTGAACTCTCCGATTTGGCCGGTTAGGAAACCGGACAATTCGTGGAGAGCCACTGTGGACTATCGGGTTCTTAACAAGAACATCCCAGCCTGTGCCCCCACCGTCACAGCTGTAGTCGACCTGATCAGGAGTATCCCAGCATCTGCAAAAACGTTTACGGTGCTGGACATTTCGAACGGATTCTGGTCTATCCCTCTCAAAAGGGAGGACCAGTATAAGTTCGCATTCACTTTCAAGGGTCAGCAGTACACATGGACCTGCCTTCCCCAAGGGTTTCACAACAGTCCTTCTATTTTCCACCAATGTATGGCCAACTGTTTAAAAGGGTTCAGCAGACCACAGCAGCTTGTGCAGTACGTGGACGACCTGCTTTGTTCTCCAATGAGGGGGAGGAGCATGGCCCCCTGCTGGCTGAGCTGCTAAGTCTGTTAAAGGAAGCTGGGTTCAAAGTTAATCCCAAGAAAGCTCAGATCGGCCAGCAGGAAGTAAAATTCCTTGGGCTGACCGTGCGTGCTGGGGAGAGGGCCATCGATGAGGCGAGGAGGAAGGTGGTACAGGAGCTACCTGCCCCGACCACAGTAACAGGGTTAAGATCCTTCTTGGGACTCACAGGGTACTGCAGGGATTTCATAGAGGACTATGCCGCTACGGCAGCTCCTCTATTCCAGCTCCTCCACAAGGGAGTGGGCTGGGAGTGGGATGAGGACTGCATGGCAGCTTTTAGTCATCTGAAGGGCGATCTGCAGACCACACTGACTTTAGGAGCGATTGATGGAGAAAAGGAGTTCTTTTTGGAGGTAGCTGCCACAGTGGACAGTTTGAGCGCAGTGCTGCTCCAGGAGCGGCATGGCAAGCTGAGGCCTGTGGTATACTCATCAAGAATCCTCACAGATGTAGAGAGGGCTACTCCAATTGTGAGAGGCACCTGCTTGCCACACATTGGGCCATGAGGAAATCACAAATCTTCACGGGGGCATCCCCGATAACTCTCTTAACCCATCATACGCCCACTCAGATGCTTCTGGATGGGAGGATAAAGGACGGCACGGTGAGCAGTGCACACATTGCTCGCTGGACTTTCTTGCTCTCTCAGGTGAATTTGAGTGTGAAAGGCCTCTGTGAGCCCAAGCTCACCGCAAATTTGATCTACCCAGGGGTGGCCCACAAATGTTCTGTTGAAGGGGTATGGGACATAGACATAGGGTTTCAGGCTGGGATCCATCCCACGGGCTGCGAGGTCTATGTAGATGGGTCCAGTACAGTGGTGGCCGGGGAGCGGCTCACTGGATGCGGGATTTTTGACCCAAAGGCAGGCATTGCCAAGGCCATTAAACTCCCGAGCACCATGAGTGCCCAGCATGCTGAACTGTCGGCGGTGGTGCATGTGGTTACCCACCCCGAAGAGTTCCCTACAGCTTACACGATTTGCTCGGACAGCATGTTCACTTGCGATTCGTGTACAGAATATTTAGCCATTTGGTCTCGTCGCGGGTTCACATCTGCAGACAGGAAACCCCTAGCAACCAAGCCATTGTTGCGACAGATCTTAACATCGATAGGAACCTAGGGGGATTTCTATATCCACAAAGTCAAGGCCCATTCTAAGACAGAACCCCGTGCGGAGGGCAATCAGCAGGCCGACGTGCTGGCCAAAGAGGGTGCTTGAACGGGCACGTTTTGGGATCCATATGGGTCGAGTCTGGTAGCAGCGATCAGATACAGAGGTGGGACCCAAGGGAGTGCAGCGGTAGCATTGGCCCCAGACCTAAAGATGGTCCAGGTACGGGATCCCGCCCTAAAGACTGTTCTGGAGATACTGGCTAAGGGAGATAAGGTAGAGGGTCCATACGGAGCGGCAGGTATTACGGTAAAAGAAGGGATGGTTTTCAGAGGGGAACAGTGGGTAGTTCCGCAGCAGCACCGGAGGGAATTCCTTCAGTTGGCCCATGAGGGTCCAAGAGTGGGGCACCCCGGGCCGAAGACCACCTGGCAACGGGTGGAACAGGCTGCAGCTGAGGGAGGACGTCCGCAACTTCTGCGTGGATTGCTTGGTGTGTGCTGCAAACAACCCTGACCCCCAGAAGAGGAAGGTATCCATGGGACACACTAGGAGAGTGGAGGGACCATGGCAGTCCATACAGGTCAATTATATCGGACCGCTGCCCACCGCTCAGGGGGGTTACAAGTACTGCCTGGTCCTGGTAGATGTGTTCTCTAAATGGGTAGAAGCCTTCCCATGCTGGACAGCCACAGCTTTGGGGACCACAAGGATTCTAGTGGGAGAAGTGTTCTCTAGGTGGGGGCTACCACAGTATGTGGAGTCCGATCAGGGGAGTCATTTCACAGGGGCAGTCATGCAGGCGACTCTGAAGATGCTAAGTGTAGAGGGTAAATGGCACGTTGCACACAACCTGCAGTCATCAGGGATTGTGGAGCGGATGAATAGGACCATCAAGGAAAGGTTATGGAATGAGACGGGAGACTCACCTAGAAAATGGGCGGAGGTGTTACCGTTAGTTTTGATGGGGGTCCGAGCCAGCCCGTCTAGAAGCACAGGGTATTCCCCGCATGAGCTCGTGACTGGCAGGGTCATGAGAACGCCCAGCCATGTACTGGCCCCAGTTCTCATGGAAGGTCAGTTGAGAGAGGTAAACCGGGACAGGTTTGTTAAGAGTTTGCTTGAGCATCTCAGACAGATCCATTGGCAGGCTGCCAGTAACATGGGGAAGCAACATCGTAGAAATCGTTTATTGCTTAAGCCTCAGAGGCACCACGAGTGGAAGGTCGGAGATCAAGTAATGGTAAGAAACTTCGCCAGGGTAGGGACTTTTGAACCGCTATACATGAGACCGTACAGTATCGTAGATAGGGCAAGTCCTATGGTATATGTGGTCAAAATGCCCCGACGCACTAAGTGGTTCCATATCAATCAGTGCAAGCTTTTTAACCCTGGGGAAAGAGCTGATAAGGGGAGGAAACAACAGGGAGTGGTGAGCTGCGCTACAGGTGTGGGTCTCCAGCCCCTAATCTGAGACTGTGAGGAGCCCACAGAGGGACCAGTCGTTCCGTCTGTGGGAGCAGGAGTGAGAGGGACTGCCAGGATCCCACGGCCGAGGGTGCCGTGGACGCCTCCTTACACATCGGTGAATGAAGGAAGCCGGAGTCGTAAGAGGCCCAGGGTCGAGGAGACCTAATGTGGCCACCCGGAGACGGGTGGCGCTGTACATAACTTCTTTCTCTCCTGTCTGTTGCCTTAGCTTGTCTGTATAGTTTGGATTTTAATCGTGTGTAGCTGCATCTGGAAAGGCGAGGCATCACCCAAGGACAATGTTGCATTCTGTGTGTTTTCAGGGAATGCCTGAGAACAAGATGAAGTCAGCCATGATAGTCCTGATCATCATGATTAAAGCCAGCACGAGCCACAGAGGCAACACCGAGGAATCGGTTATCTTCGACTGCACCAGCGGAGACGGACTGACCGTGGCCACTGGAGGTGGCTCGAAGGAGGGGGCGAGTGTCTATCTCCACGAGGGAAGATGGCCTGGATGGCTGGGATCGAATTCCACCCGGTATTCCAGCCATGACAGGTTCACCTATGGTGAAGCGTCCGTCCCATGCCGGAGAATAGGGGTTACCGCCTCCCCGGTTAGGGTAACAGAGGGTAAACGGGTGTGCCTTAGCTGTAGGGGACACATTCCACTGGGAAGGTAGTGGTGGCTCAGGAAACTGAGCATGGATACAGGGGACCAGACAGCTGACTGGGAAAGATTAAGTAATGACACATACCGGACGATCACTCCAGGGAGGAGTGAATGTGTGTTGGGATAAGTGGTGGGAATCTGAGGAAGGGATTTATGTGTGTATGTGGGGGTCGGGAAAGATCTGCCCAGCGGGTGTGTCGATCGCGTTTAGCAGGCGATGGCAGGACGCCAGGGGTGGGATTGGTTGGGATCGGAGTGTGAACTCCTGTGTGATCCCAAAACCCCCAAACACCATCAATGCCACAGAGCTCATCTCATACACCAGGAAGCCCCCGCCCAGAGCCCCGACAGTACAGACGACTGTAGATGGGTGTCCCACCACCACCAGGGGTCCAGGGAATGGGGTTGGTGTTAATCCCTACTGACAAAGTGTTGATTCAGAACGTGCACTATGCCGTGGCATCCGTGATCCTGAACCTGACTGAAGTTCATCTGCCTGTGTGGTGTCCAAGGAAGATAGAGAAGCTTTATGAAGCTCTGTTAAAAGTGATAAGAACATAAGAACATAAGAAATAGGAGCAGGAGTAGGCCAATCGGCCCCTCGAGCCTGCTCCGCCATTCAATAAGATCATGGCTGATCTGATCCTAACCGCCAATCCACTATCACAGAACCATCTCCTGAATCTAACAGAATTAGACACACGAAATAGGAGCAGGATCAGGCTACACGGCCCCTGGGCCCGCTCCGCTACCCACAGGGCCATGACCGATCCAAACCTAGGCTCATGTCCAAATTCCTGCCCGCTCCCCGTAACCCTTAATTCCCTTTACTTCTAGGAAACTGTCTATTTCTGTTTTAAATTTATGTAATGATGTAGCTTCTACAGCTTTTTGGGGCAGCATATTCCATGGACCTACCACCCTCTGAGTGAAGTAGTTCCTCCTCATCTCAGTTTTGAAAGAGCAGCCCCTTATTCTAAGACTATGCCCCCTAGTTCTAGTTTCACCCATCATCGGGAACATCTTCCCCGCATCCACCCGATCCAACCCCTTCACAATCTTATATGTTTCAATAAGATCACCTCTCATTCTTCTGAACTCCAATGAGTAGAGTCCCAATCTACTCAACCTCTCCTCATATGTCCATCCCCTCATCCCCGGGATTAACCAAGTGAACCTTCTTTGTACTGACTCGAGAGCAAGTATGTCCTTTCTTAAGTATGGACACCAAAACTGTACGTAGTATTCCAGGTGCGGTCTCACCAATACCTTGTACAACTGAAGCAATACCTCCCTATTTTTATATTCTATCCCCCTAGCAATGAAAGCCAACATTCCATTGGCCTTCTTAATCACTTGCTGCACCTGCATACTAACCTTTTGAGTTTCGTGCACCAGGACCCCCAGATCCCTTTGTACTTCAGTACTTTCCAGTTTCTTGCCATTAAGATAATAACTTGCTCTACGATTTTTCCTGCCAAACTGCATAACCTCACACTTTCCAGTATTGTATTCCATCTGCCAAATCTCTGCCCACTTACTTAGCCTGTCTATGTCCCCTTGAAGGTTTTTTATGTCCTCCTCACTCACTACTTTCCCCCCCATCTTAGTATCATCTGCAAACTTTGATATGTTACACTCGGTCCCCTCCTCCAAATCGTTAATATAGATTGTAAAGAGTTGGGGACCCAGCACTGACCCCTGCGGAACACCACTGGTTACTGATTGCCAGTCTGAGAATGAACCATTTATGCCAACTCTCTGCCTTCTGTTAGATAGCCAATCCTCTATCCATGCCAGAATATTACCCCCAATCCCGTGATTTTTTATCTTAAGCAATAATCTTTTGTGTGGCACCTTGTCAAATGCCTTTTGGAAGTCTAATACACTACGTCCACTGGTTCCCCTTTATCCATCCTATATGTTACTTCCTCAAAGAACTCCAGCAAATTTGTCAAACATGACATGACATAAAACCATGCTGACTTTGTCCTATTAAATTATGATTATCCAAATGTCCTGTTACTGTCTCCTTAATAATGGACTCCAAAATTTTACCTACCACAGATGTTAGGCTAACCGGTCTATAGTTTCCAGCCTTCTGTCTACTGCCCTTTTTAAATAAGGGTGTTACATTAGCAGTTTTCCAGTCTGCTGGGACCTTTGCCGAGTCCAGGGAGTTTTGGAAAATTATTACCAATGCATCCACAATCCCTACCGCCACTTCCCTCAAGACCCTAGGATGTAAGCCATCAGGTCCAGGTGATTTATCCGCCTTGAGTCCCATTATTTTACCGAGTACCACTTCCTCAGTGATTTTGATCGTGTTTAGCTCCTCCCCCCCCCTTTAGCCCCCTGTTTGTCCAGTGTTGGGATATTCTTAGTGTCTTCTACTGTAAAGACTGATATAAAATATTCATTCAGTGTTTTTGCCATCTCCATATTTCCCACCATTAATTTCCCGGTCTCATCCTCTAAGGGACCAACATTTACTTTAGCCACCCTTTTTCTTTTTATATAACTATAAAAACTCTTACTATCTGTTTTTATATTTTTTGCTAATTTACTTTCATAATCTGTCTTCCCTTTCTTAATCAACCTTTTGGTTATTTTTTGCTGTCTTTTAAAGTTTTCCCAATCCTCTATCCTCCCACTAGATTTGGCTACCTTATATGCCCTTGTTTTTAGTCGAATACTATCCTTAATTTCTTTACTTAGCCACGGATGGCTGTCTTTTCTTTTACACCCTTTTCTTCTCAGTGGAATATATATTTTTTAGAAGTTGTAAAATAACTCCTTAAATGTACACCACTGATCATGTATCGTCTTACCCTTTAAACTATTTTCCCAATCCACTCTACTCAATTCCGCTCTCATACCTTCATAGTCTCCTTTATTCAAGCTTAGCACGCTTGTTTGAGATCCAACCTTCTCACCCTCTAATTGAATATGGAATTCAACCATGTTATGGTCACTCATTCCAAGGGGATCCTTTACTAGGACATTTTTAATTAATCCTGTCTCGTTACACAGGACCAGATCTAAGGTTGCTTGCCCCCTGGTCGGTTCAGTTACATACTGCTCAAGAAACCCATCCCTAATACACTCAATGAACTCATCCTCAAGGCAGCCCTGCCCAATTTGATTTGTCCAATTAATATGATAGTTAAAATCCCCCATAACTTCAGGAATTTTATGAACTGGACTATGGAAATGTAGAGAAAGAACAGCTTTATAATCTGAATGTTGGGGATAGTATGGTGTCCGGTGAGCGAGAGCAGTTTTTGCTTCAAACCCAAGGCTGAGGTTCAAGTGGCACAAGAGCAAATTATTCCCATCCCCGAACCCTCGACCATTCACCTCACTGTGAACAACAGCTTCACGCGTCTCCAGGACTATGTGGAGCATTTCGGGTACCCGATTCCTTTTCTGCCGGAACACCTCACTGAGTTAATAAAGTTCATTGAGCTCTCCCAGAAACATGTTTACACTTTAGAGCAAAAGACAGTAGAAGTGGGGAAGGAGATCAAAGGGATTGTCTCGCCACCATGGTGGGACATCGGTCTGAGTATACAGATTCCTCCCTGGATCCGCATCTGTTCCCATGCATTAGTTATCATACAATTGTTGCTTGTAAGCTACTTGTTTTACACCAGCTGCAGGCGACGGAGCCAGATGCTCCAAGCGCGGTGGCAAGGGGTGTTAGATCGATCTGGAAAGCAGTAATTCGATTTGTGTTGATGATGGTTTCTCCCTGCAAGACTTGTAATGTACCAAAGTTCTGTAAGCAAGAGTATTGTATTCTGTTTATAGTTTTGCACTCTGTATTGCGCAATGTGCGCTGTTGCATTTTTGTAATGTGCTACCACCTGTCAATGCTGTACTGTGTAATGTGCGCGGTGACTTTTTGGTAACGTCCTGTGGATCTTATTAATGTTCTGTATTTTGACTTGAAGTTTGTTGGTGGGAATTGGAACCCAGCCGTTTGAATGTGCTAAGAAGTCGTTTTGCTGATGTTTTGACTCGGTAAAAGGGAACATGCAGTAAGGGGTACAGTTCCGAGGTTTTAAAACGTAAAATCAGGGAAACAGCTTCACTTGTGGGAGACGTTGGCCTTTGCTCTCTCATTGAATGATGCTTTGTGGAAAGAAAAGCATCAAACGGGGGACTGAAGAGATCGCAAAGTCTCTGAAGAATGGACTCAGTTGGGAATATTTTGTGGACTTTATGGGATTTTTCTGAGGGTATCTTTCCTGTTATGGGATCGCCCTGTGCAGATACATGAAAGACTGGTTTTGTTAAAACTCCAGAGAATGCATGGCAGTTGGCTGTGACAAAAGGACTGTCAGTCATCCAGTATGTATGGGTTCACCCGACAGCCCTAGAAAAAGGAAGGGGGCCATTGAACTTGATTAGAAAAACCACTCTAATATGCAAAGCACTTCTCACCTCCATCTCAGAAGAGAAGCAGAACAATGAACCCACTGGCTTCAGCCAGCCAAAAGGGAGACAGTTTTTTTCCCAACACAAAGACCGAAAGATATGTCCCAGACTTAGGGCCATTAAACCAATACGCATGGGTCCGAGGATGACTCATCACAGATTAAGCACCGGAGTGCTCAGAAGCAAATGGATTTTAAAGATTGGCGGGAAAAGATAGGGACTACTATAAAGATAGATTATTTTCCACCACTCTCTCTCTCTCTCTCGCTCCCTGCTCCTACAAGATTGAACTAACAAGAAGTACCAGAGAAGCCGACGAGCAGAGCGATCGAAACCGACCGCGTATGGGGGTAAGCATAGTCTCTCAGAAGTGAAGCTTCTGGGCTATTCCGAGGGGGGGAGCTTCGTTTAGTTCAGTCAAGCGAAGGGGTTTATGCGACTGGGTAATTCGTTGATAGGAGTGGAATTAGAGTGCACCATAGCAACAAGGGAATTACTGCTTGTTATAATCCCCAGTTTTGTACTGTATGTATGTTGATTGTAATCTGGATGTTATTCTCCACAGGGATAGTGATTTAGTTTAGTAGTGCATGTTTTAGCCAGTGTATGTTAGACCAAATAAATACAAGTTTGATTTTTCACCGAAGCATTCCTGTCCATGACTTATTTCATTTACACTCTGAATAATAATTCCCGGGTATAGAACTTTCGTAAGGCGGGGGCGATTCGAACCGTCCATCTAGCAATTGGGCTAGGATCAAAATCCGCTTACAACCCTAAACAGCATGTCAAGAGGCCTGAGCCATTCTTGGGTTGGCTGTCATTTAAATGCTGCCTGGCACCCCACTGCAGCTCGCCAGTTGTGGGAGGGCATGAAATCAACCAGGTCCCACGCTGAGCCAGTCAGCAGATTGGGTCTGAGAGGAGGAGAAGGTGAACCTGGGAGGAGCCTTTAAGGACCATTAGTTACCTGGAACAATGTTCTGCCCAGTTGTACCTAAAAACTTCATATGACGTAGGATCCCGATTTCCATATTTAAGCAACCTTCCACCGGAAACAGGAGGGTGTGTTGCTCATTCATTTACAGACCCACCTGAAAATTGCATCATGAGGGCCTTGAGTGGCAATGGGGTGGCCAAAGTGCTCTCTCCAATTTTGAACTGCTGGTTGCTGTTTTTCAGGCAAGAAACAGGCAGCCAGCAGTCAAAAATTTCCCACGGTGGCTCATATGGTGGAAAACGCTAACATAGATAGATGGGCCAAATAGTGTGTTTCTATTCTATTACATTCTATAATTCTCAGGTTGACCCTTCTGGTGAGTTCTGCTATTGGCTACTGTCACTTTGTCTTGGACACACATAAAATCAGAGAACTGCTAGTTTCTTTACCTGTTTAGTTTTGGCTAAGAGTTGAATATGTTCAGTTTGCTTTACATTTGAAAATAAATGCTCCATTTCCGCAAGAGAATGACAGGTTATGAAATATAGTGAACATGACATGATTAAACACAAAAAAAGGTCTAGATTCTGTCATGTCAGGAACAATGATAACATTCTGTGGCATTCTGTTTAAAGTGATTCATCACTAGTGATAGAGTTCAATGTCATGGTAAATATTAGATAGATAAACCGAGATGCAGAATGAAGGAACACAAAAGAATAAGTAATGCAATAAAATGATTGCAGAAGCATCAGCCTGGATTTTTCTCTTCTGCTGCAATGGTGGCAGATCTTTGACAGGGCAGGATTTCTGCCTGCCCCTTGCCTACACCCCTGACCCCAGCAAATTCCCTAGCATCGGTTTTATTCACATTTGAAAGAAGGGTGCCAGGCCATTTGCTGCACTGCTGGGGCACTCACCTTTCCCCATCACCGTGCAAATTTTTCTCCTTCAAGTATTTATCCAATTCCCTTTTGAAAGTGTTATTGAATCTGCTTCCACCACCCTTTCAGGGAATGCATTCCAGATCATAACAACTCATCATGTAATTTTTTTTGTCATGTTGCCTCTGTTTTTTTTGCCAGTTACCAATTAAATCCATGTCCTCTGGTTACCGATCATTCTGCCACTACAAACAGTTTCTCCTTATTTACTGCACCAAAACACTTCATGATTTTGAAAACATTGATCTAATCTCCCCTTAACCTTCTCTCCTCTAAGGAGAACAACCCCAGTTTCTCTGGTATCTCCAAATAACTGAAGTCTTTCATCCCTGGTACTATTCTAGTAAATCTCTTCTGCAACCTCTCTAAGACCTGACATCCTTCCTAAAGTGTGGTGCCCATAAATGGACACAATACTCCAGCTGAGGCTTAACCAGTCATTTATAAAGGTTTAGCATAACTTCCTTGCTTTTGTACTCTATGGGCAGGATTTTGTCATTGGGGCGGGCTGGGGTCGTGTCATCCGCTTTCCGTGTTATCCACCCGATTCCAAATCTATGTGGGACATTGATGTGATTTTCACACAATTGGGCAATTGAGTTCCAGCGTGTGGGAACCCATTGTCCAATTAGTTTTTTCAGTCTGAAACTCGCCTCCGATTATGTCATCATTGCTGCTGCATTTAAGGTCTGCAACAAGCCTTGCTTCATCTGCAGACTGCCAACCTTTTGGCCTTTGCAGTGAGAGGGACCTGGAGGGTGAATGAGCAGCGGGAGACCTAAGTCTGCTCCCAGATTTGATGACGTCGCCCTGCAAGCTTTGGTGGAGGGAACAAGAGCTAGTAAGGAGGTGCTCTTCCCTTCTTCAGGGAGGAACAAGCCTCCCCAGCAGACGAAGGCTGTGTGGATCCAGGTGGCCCAGGAGGTCAACTTGTTGTCGCTGATCCGCAGAACCTAGCTTCAGTGCGGGAAGAGGTTTCATGACCTTCTGTGCACTGGAAATGTGAGTATGACTTTCCCATCACCCTCAATCTGATCCCCATTGCCTCTCCTCACCAGCACTCAGCTTTAGCAACCTCTTCCTCCACATCCCACTTGACACTGACATCCCTGCACCCTTACCCATTCCCTCACTCTCTATGGTCACATTCACCTAACTATTCAACTATGCAGCCCTCACACTCCCTATCACTGTGATGCTATGAAAACAACTTACAAAACACAGGGAGGGCCCTTGGTCTTGCCAACTCACTCCATCTTTGTCTCCTTCTAACCATCAATGATATGGATTCTCAACACGAACTCCTTCATTCTCACTCAAACTCCACTTGTCTCCCTCATTGCAGGAAACGAGAGCTCACAATAAGAGAGAAAGAGTGAGGACAGGAGGAGGGCCACCCTCAGTAGCCCACCTCACCCCTTGGAGGAGGCGGTCCTGGAGATCGTCGGACTCAAGGATGATGCGCAAGTGGGGGACGGACAGACGGGTGCATCAGAGAAAGCTGGTGACAGAATAGTTTTTCATCTCTCTCGTTGACATTGCATGAGTCGCTGAAAATGATTCTGAAGCTCTAACAGATGGACTTATGATCATCTGCAATATGCAATGTGCATGTAACCTTGGCCTCACATCTCTGACTCTTTCATTTACTCCCCCACAGGATCATCGCAAGCACCCGTCCCCACTACCCAGGAGGAACAGCCTGAGCCTCCAGACTCCTCAGAGGAAGCTGCAACCTCTGAGGGTGCAGCGTCAGCAGAATTCTGCCAACCCAGCACCAGCGCAGACATTCACACCTCGGTGGGACCATCGCGAGATAGAGTAGTGTTGTCACGTGGTGTATCAGCAGATTGTGGAGACAGGGACAGCAGTGGAGAGTCCTAGTTGGAGGGCACAGGGCTCTCCCAGCTCGGCTCAGCTGCATGCCGACCCTCTGCCTCTTGGTCCATCCAGAAGATCAGCGGTGCTGGAACTCCAGGAATAGGTGCAGGAGCCTCTGGCAGGTTTTGTCTCCAGGGTCACTGCGAGTGTGGAGCAAATGGAGGAGCCCATCGCGAACATGAGCAGAGCCTTTGTGGAGTCATTGGCGCATGAACGCAGCACCACGGAAAGGATGGCACACTCGTGGAAAGGATAGCTACAGTAGACAAGACCGGAGAGGCAGCGGACCTGCAAGGGAGCACCAGAGGTGGCGGAGCTACTTAAAGAGCAGCCCGAGGCAGCGAGGCCCAGAGCCCCGAGACCGGAGAGGCAGCGGACCTGCGAGGGAGCACCAGAGGCATACCAATCCAGGTTCCGGGAGAGAGGTAAAAAGTAATCCAAGTGTGACGTCAGCAGGTAAGTGATTGGTTGGTGAGTATTTCTCTCTTTTTTAAACTTTAACTCTGTTTTATAGTTTCTAAGGTCTCTCTGGTGTAGCAGGGACTGTTGGTAAACTATTTAACTGTAGTGTAATTAGTGGGATTGATTGATTTAATTTAAACTCAATTAATTAAAGGGTAAGTCACGGCAGGACAGCCCAGCCCTGTGATCTGCTCCTCCTGCGAAATGTGGGAACTCAGGGACACTTCCTGTGTCCCTGACAACTACGTGTGCAGGAAGTGCACCCAGCTGCAGCTACTGACAGACCGCATTGCGGCACTGGAGCTGCGATTGGATGCATACTGGAGCGTTCACGATGCTCGGGACATCGTGAATAGCACACTTAGGGAGTTGGACACACCACAGGTAGAGGTTGGACAGGAAGAAAGGGAATGGGTGACCAACAGGCAGAGTACTAGGCGCAGGCAGGTAGTGCAGGGATCCCCTGTGGCCATCCCCCTCTCCAACAGATATACCACTTTGAGTACTGTTGGGGGGGATGGCTTATCAGAGGAAGGCAGCAGCAGCCAACTTCCTGGCACCAGGGGTGGCTCTGCTGCACAGAATGGGAGGAAAAAGAGTGGTAGAGCTATAGTAATAGGGGATTCAATTGTAAGGGGAATAGGCATTTCTGCAGCTGCAAACGAGACTCCAGGATGGTGTGTTGCCTCCCTGGTGCAAGGGTCAAGGATGTCTCCGAGCGGCTGCCGAACATCTTGGAAGGGGAGGGTGAACAGCCAGTTGTCGTGGTGCATATAGGCACCAATGATATAGGTAAAAAGCGGGATGAGGTCCTAAAAGCAGAATATAGGGAGTTAGGAGGTAAATTAAAAAACAGGACCTCAAAGGTAGTAATCTCAGGATTGCTACCAGTGCCACGTGCTAGGTGGCACAGTGGCATAGTGGTTAGCACTGTTGCCTCACAGCGCCAGGGACCCAGGTTCAAATCTGGCCTCGGGCAACTGTCTGTGTGGAGTTTGCACATTCTCCCTGTGTCTGCGTGGGTTTCCTCCGGGTGCTCCGGTTTCCTCCCACAGTCCAAAGATGTGCGGGTTAGGTTGATTTGGCTATGATAAATTGACCCTTAGTGTTAGGGGATTAAATACGTGGGGTTACGGGGATAGGGTGGGATATGTGTTCAGTGCAGGCTCGATGGGCCGAAATGGCCTCTATCTGCACTGTGGGGATTCTGTGATTCTGTGATTCAGAGTAGAAATAGAAGGATACTTCAGATGAATACGTGGCTGGAGGAATGGTGCCAGGGGGAGGGATTCAAGTTCCTGGGACATTGGAACCGGTTCTGGGGGAGGTGGGACCAGTCCAAACCGGACGGTCTGCACCTGGGCAGGGCTGGAACCGATGTCCTCGGGGGAGTGTTTGCTAGTGCTGTGGGGGAGGGTTTAAACTAAAATGGAAGGGGGTTGGGGACCTGAGCAGGGAGACAGAGGAAAGGGAAACAAGGATAAAAGCAAAAGATAGGAAGGAGAAAAACAAAAGTGGCAGTCAGAGAAATCAACGGTTTAAATCAAACGTGGCCACAGTAAATAATAATTCTAATAGGTCTAAGAGCATTAAAAAAACAAGCCTGAAGGCTTTCTGTCTTAATGCGAGAAGCATTTGTAATAAGGTGGATGAATTGGCTGCGCAAATAGAGGTAAATGAATATGATTTGGTTGGGATTACGGAAACGTGGCTCAAGGATGGCCAAGACTGGGAACTCAACATCCAGGGGTATTCGATATTCAGGAAAGATAGGCAAAAAGGAAAGGGAGGAGGGGTAGCATTACTGGTTAAAGGAGGGATTAACACAATTGTAATGAAGGATATTAGCTCTGATGATGTGGAATCTGTATGGGTAGAATTGAGAAATACTAAGGGGAAAAAACATTAGTGGGAGTGGTATATAGACCTCCAAACAGTAAGGCGGAGGTTGGGGATGGCATTAAAAGGGAAATTAAAGAAGCGTGCAATAAGGGCACGACAGTCATCATGGGTGACTTTAATCTACATATAGATTGGGCTAACCAAATTAGTAACAATACTGTGGAGGAGGAATTCCTGGAGTGTTTACGGGATGGTTTCCTGGACAAATATGTCGAGGAACCAACCAGAGATCAGGCCATCTTAGACTGGGTATTATGTAACGAGAAAGGATTCATTAGCAATCTTGTTGTATGAGGCCCCTTGGGTCGAAGCGATCATAATATGATCGAATTCTTCATTAAGATGGAGAATGAAGTAGTTGACTCAGAAACTAGGGTCTTCAATTTAAATAAAGGAAACTACAATGGTCTGAGGAGCGAGTTGGGTAGGATTGATTGGGGAATGGCACTCAAAGGGTTGACGGTGGATAGGCAATGGCAAACATTCAAAGACCGAATGGATGAACTACAGAAGTTGTTCATCCTAGTTTGGCATAAAAATAAAACAAAAATGGTGACTCAACCGTGGCTAACAAGGGAAATTAGGGATAGCATAAGATCCAAGGAGAGGACATACAAATTGGCCAGAAAAAGCAATAATCCTGAGGATTGGGAGCAGTTTAGGATTCAACAAAGGAGGACAAAGGGATTAATTAAGAAAGGGAAAATAGAATATGAGAGTAAGCTTGCAGGGAACATAAAAACTGACTGTAAAAGCTTCTATAGATATGTAAGGAGAAAAAGATTGGTGAAGTTAAGCGTAGGTCCCTTGCAGTCAGAATCGGGGGAATTTATAATGGGGAGCAAAGAAATGGCAGACCAACTAAATATATATTTTGGTTCTGTCTTCACAAAGGAGGACACAAATAACCTCCCAGAAATACCGCGGAACATAGGGTCTGATGAAAGGGTGGAACTGAAAGAAATCAGTATTTGTAGGGAAATGGTGTTAGGAAAATTGATGGGACTGAAGGCCGATAAATCCCCAGGGCCTGATAATCTACATCCCAGGGTACTTAAGGAAGTGGCCCTAGAAATAGTAGATGCATTGCTGGTCATCTTCCAGAACTCAATAGACTCTGGAACAGTACCCATGGATTGGAGGGTAGCTAATGTTACCCCACTATTCAAAAAAGGTGGCAGAGAAAAAGCGGGGAATTATAGCCTGACATCGGTAGTGGAGAAAATGCTAGAGTCCATTATAAAAGATGTAATAGCAGAGCACTTGGAAAGCAGTGACAGGTTCGGACAAAGTCAACATGGATTTACAAAACGTAAATCATGCTTGACTAATCTACTGGAATTTTTTGAGGATGTAACTGGTAAAATAGATAAGGGAGAACCAGTGGATGTGGTGTATTTGGACTTTCAGAAGGCTTTCAATAAGGTCCCGCATAAGAGATTAGCGTGCAAAATTAAGGCACATGGGATTGGGGGCAAGGTATTGACTTGGATAGAGAACTGGTTGGCGGACAGAAAGCAAAGAGTTGGAATAAACGGGTCATTATCCGAGTGGCAGGCAGTGACTAGTGGGGTACTGCAAGGAGCGGTCCTAGGACCCCAGCTGTTCACAATATATATTAATGATCTGGACGAGGGAATTGGATGTAATATCTCCAAATTTGCAGACGACACAAAGCTGGGTGGGATGGTATGCTGTGAGCAGGATGTCATGAAACTCCAGTACGATTTGGACAGGTTGGGTGATTGGGCAGAAACATGGCAAATGCACTATAATGTGGATAAATGTGAGGTTATCCACTTTGGTGGCAAAAACAGGAAGGCAGATTATTATTTGAATGGCAATAGATTGGGAGAAGGGGAGATGCAAAGAGACCTGGGTGTTCTTGTGCACCAGTCGCTGAAGGTAAGCATGCAGGTGTAGCAGGCGGTTAAGAAGGCAAATGGTATGTTGGCCTTCGTAGCAAGAGGGTCCGAGTACAAGAACAAGGATGTCTTGCTGCAGTTGTACGAGGCCTTGGTGAGACCGCACCTTGAGTATTATGTGCAGTTTTGGTCACCTTACCTGAGGAAGGACGTTCATGCCATGGAGGGAGTGCAGCGAAGATTCACCAGGCTGATACCTGGGATGGCAGGAATGACGTACGAGGAGCGATTGTGTCAATTGGGCTTATACTCACTGGAGTTTAGAAGATTGAGAGGGGATCTCATCGAAACCTATAAAATTCTGTCAGGTCTGGACAGACTAGATGCAGAAAGGATGTTTCTGATGGCTGGGGAGTCCAGAACCAGGGGTCATAGTCTAAGGATAAGGGTTGAGCCATTTAGGACTGAAATGAGGAAGAATTTCTTCACCCAGAGAGTGGTGAGCCTGTGGAATTCTCTGCCACAGAGGGCGGTGGAGGCCAGCTCATTAAATATATTCAAGAAAGAGTTGGATATATTTCTTGAGGCTAAAGGGATCAAGGGATATGGGGAGAAGGCAGGGACAGGGTACTGAATTTGGATGATCAGCCATGATCTCATTGAATGGCGGAGCAGGCTCGAAGGCCGAATGGCCTACTCCTGCTCCTATCTTCTATGTTTCTATGTTTCTATGATGGCTATGGCCAAGGAGGAGCTAAGTCATCAGAGTGTAGAAAACATGGTGAGTGTTCAAAATAGACTGACATCTCTGGAGGAGCGATGGTCAGCTATTGAACAGAGACACCAGACCTTCATGGAAGTCCTTCTAAGTAGGACTGCCAGTGCCGATACGGGTCCCCATGGCCCCCCTGATGTGCAGCAAGGTGCTCTCAAGCCACTTGCAAGCGCTGAGGTGGACCTGACCCATGAGAGGGATGTTGGTGGCAGAGAACAAGAAAGTGGGGGCTCCTCTCCAAGCGCTCACACTTCCATGCCACTGCCAAGTCCTCGGTCAGAGCCCCACCAGAGTCCCCACCCATCTGAGATCAGCGTCTCAACCCCTGCACAGCCGCAGGAGCAGCAGACTGTTGCCGAGCCCTTACAGGTTCGCAACCCCAGAGGACGCCCGCCAAAGGTGTCGAGACACGAGCAGCAAGAAAGTGAGCAAGGGGCCTCCACATCTGCTGATGCCAAGGGGGAACCACCATGTAGGAGCACGCGTAAGAGAAAGATACTGCACAAATAGTCACAAGGGTAGTCACTTGGGTGAAATGCGATGTTTAATGTTGAGAAGCCATTAGTTGGTTATTGTAAATAAAAATTCTGATGGCAACTGTTGCAGTTGTGGCGTGTGTCATTTCGCTAATGGGACTTCCACATTGAGGGCTTAGGATTACTTGCAATTGTCAGTATGGTAATCAGAGTGCTAGGAATCCGCAGGTTCTTGGCCATTGTCGATGGTCTTATAAGAAGGTGCGAGACAAAATTGTTTGATTGTGCAGGCTAAGCAAATCTGGCCAAGATGAGTGCGTCCCTTGCATCCCGGGCAGCAATGTGGTCGCACACTGGCACCTTCTGGCCTGTGCAGCTTCAGGTGGGTGAGCAGCAGCTTGGCGCTCCTGTTGTTGCTGCTGCTGTTGGTGGTACTTTTGTTCATGGTTCTGCTGCTGCCACAGCTGGACTTCGTCCGAATCTGATGTCCAGGAGGAAAGGAAATAAATGGTTCCCATGCTTCTGGTATATGCCTCAGTTGAGGAAGCGCTCAGTCAAGGTGGCGAGAGGGGTTTCCCAGGAGGTCACACTGGAGATGGGTGTCAGGCTCCAAACTTCCACAGCTATGGTTATGCCTGCTAAAAGTTCCCCCAGACCTGAGAGAACAAAGTCCTGCCACCTGCAAATGATGACTGATCAAATCTCCTATTTAATGGTGGAGCTGCAGCTGATAGTCAGCAATCCAATTGTGCTCTCGTTAGGTTTCACCGTCGTGTTTCAGAGGAACTTTGCATCACGTCGGAAAAGTGTTAAAATCAGAAAGGCCTCTCAAAATGGGATTATAGAGGCAATTCAGTGGTTGTTAAGGGCCTTAAGGACCTATCCCACCTCTTGGAGGCGGGACAGAGATGGGATCAGAAACCACACATTTTGGGAAGTTGCTTGGAGGCAGAATGGAGGCAGGGTCGGGCCCGCCTGCCACTTTTTGCAATTTTAACACCCCACACGCCTCCATTCCTGCCTCCTTGGGCCTGGCAAAATCGAGCCCTATGCCTCTATTTATAAAGCCAAGGATCCCATCTGCCTTTTTAACAGCCTTCTCAACATGTCCAGCCACCTTCAAAGACTTGCGTACATATACCCCCAGTCTCTCTGTTCCTACACCCTCTTTAAAATTGTACCATTTAGTTTATATTGCCTCTCCTCATTCTTCATACCAAAATGTATCACTTCACACTTCTCTGTGTTAAATTTCATCTGCCATGTGTCTGCTCATTTCACCAGTCTGTCAAAGTCCTCCTGAAGTCTGTTACTATCCTCCTCACTGTTTACTACATTTCTGAGTTTTATATCATCTGCAAACTTTGAAATCATGCCCTATATACCCAAGTCCAGGTCATTAATATGTATCAAAAGAGCAGTGGTCCAAACACCGACCCTTGGGGAACACCACTGTATACATCCCTCCAGTCTGAAAAACAACCATTCACCACTACACTCTGCATTCTGTCTCTTAGTCAATTTTGTATCCATGCAGCCACTGCCCCTTTAATCCCACGGGCTTCCATGCTGCTAACAAGTCTGTTATGTGGTACTTTATCAAACACCTTGTGAAAGCCCATTTACAACATCAACCGCATTACCCTCATCAACCCTCTCCATTACTTTATCAAAGTTAGTCAAACACGATTTAATAAATCCGTGTTGGCTTTTATTTATTAACCCATATTTTTCCAAGTGCCAAATAACTTATTCCCAGATTATTGTCTCTAAAAGTTTCCCCACCACTGACATTAGTTGCCGAGTTAATCCCTCTCCCTTCTTTGAACAGGGTGCAACATTTGCAATCCTCCAGACCTCTGGCACCACTCCCATATCTAAGGAGGATTGAAAGGTTGTGGCAGAGCCTCCGCAATTTCCACCCTTACTTCCCTCAGCAATCTAGTTTGCACCCCATCTGGACCGGGTGACTTTTCTACTTGGAGTGCTGCCAAGCTTATAAGTACCTCTTCTTTATCTATTTTTATCCTATCCAATTTCTCTACTACCTCCTCCTTTACTGTGACATTGGCAGCATTCTCTTATTTAGTGAAAACAAATGTAAAGTACTCATTAAGTATCTCAGCCATGCCCTCTGCCTCCACAAGAAGATCTCCCTTTTGCTCCCTAATCGACCCCACCCTTCCTTTGACTACCCTTTTACTATTGATGGCCCGGATTTTGTGGTCAGCAGCAAATGAACAGCGTTAGCTGTTCATGACACTTATACTTGCCCACAGATTTTCTGCGGGCTTTTTCCCTGCAACTTGTAGTAATTTGAAATCCAAGACAGCGCGGTGCCCTCTGCAGGGCATCTGGAACCTATGTGAACAGGGTAAGCAATGGTGTGTCTCCTTAACCAATCAGATTGAAGATTCCTTACTGAGAAACAGGAAGTGTACATTAGAATAATTAATTTAACGTCAAATCATGCATAGAAAGCAAATAAAGAGATAAAATAAAGATGGGATTAAAAGAGAGATGAAAGAGACAGATGGAATTTTTTTTTAATTATTTAAATTTTTTAAAATCTCCAACAATAATTAAAATCTGAAGGAATAAGACGCCACACTTTTAAAAGTAAATTTTCAGTGCCAGAGAGGTTGTTTGGCAGTAATTAAGACTTATCATACTGTTAAAATTTCAGTTACACTTGAATGGACAAGCTCCAACTTTTTCTGCCGTGTATCTTTTAATGGGTATCTATCACATAAGTATCACAAATTCACGCCCTTCCATGCATATGAATGCCGAATCTCTCAATGAGCTACCTGTATAGTGGAGCTTCTGGAAGAGTAGAGCATCACGGACAGCAACCTCCTGATTTCCGTGTTTAACTGCGCATGAGTGGACACCGGAAGTTGCTGTCAATTTACTCCTTAATAACGGTGAATGTCAATAGTCTCACCATTATTTCTACCGCAAAATCCAGGCAATATATATGCTTATAAAAGACCTCTGGCTTTCCTTTTATGTTACTTATTAATCTATTCTCATACACTGTTTTTGCACTTCCTATTTCCTTTTCAGTTCTCCTCTGTACTTTTTGTATTCAGCTTGGTTCCCTACTGAATTATGAACCCGACATTTATCTGATATACCTATCAATTCATCCAATGAAAAGCGACGAGTTAAGACAGTAACTATAGGTTTTTATTGGCTAAATAACAGAGCCCACCCTCGTGGGTGATCGGATCCAACAAGGAGGAATACCAGCCAGTCGACCACCTTTATACCTGGGCAAGTAGGTGGAGCCATGGGCGGAGTCAGCAGTGGTCAGCCCAGGTATAACAGCGTGACAAGAGGCGACCTCGTGTAGTGATACAACAGTGTAAACAGTGATAACCATAGTGTAACGATATAACAGTGATAACCATAGTGTAACGATAGTGAACGATAAAAGTGGTTTACCACATTCACCCCTTGTTTAGATTTGAGTCCGGCGGGGTGAAGTGTACTACCAGTTCGGGTATGTCAGTCTGTCCGGAGGCCTCGTAAGCCTTTCCGATCGTCGCAGCAGCAGCGGCGGTGATGCAGTATCCGATGTTAATGCTGGTGTCTGCGTGGTCGGCGAAGGCTCGTGGGGTTCCGGCATGCCGTCTACCTGGGCTGGATTTGGGGGGGTGGTGGGGGGTAACGGTGGTGTCTCAGGGATGCCCGAGGGTGCGAGGTCTCGTAAGGAGACTGTGTCCTCCCGCCCGTCTGGGTATGCCACATAGGCGTACTGGGGGTTGGCGTGCAGGAGGTCCACCCTCTCGACCAGGGGGTCCATTTTATGGGCCCTCGCATGCTTTCGCAGCAAGACGGGCCCCGGAGAGGTCAGCCAAGTTGGTAGCGTGGTTCCTGTAGTCGACTTCCTGGGGAAAACAAACATTCGTTCATGGGGGGTGGCATTAATGGCAGTGCAAAGCAGTGACTGGATGGAATGCAGCACTGCCGGGAGGACTTCCTGCCAGCGAGAGGTTGGGAGGCCCTTGGACTTTAAGGCTAAGAGAACGGCCTTCCAGACAGTCGCGTTCTCTCTTTCCACCTGGCCGTTCCCTCGGGGGTTGTAGCTGGTGGTCCTGCTTGCAGCAATACCTCTCGCTAGTAATAACTGGCGCAGTTCCTCGCTCATGAAGGAGGAGCCCCGGTCGCTATGTATATAGTTCGGGAACCCGAACACGGCGAAGAGGTCGTTCAGGCATTTGATGACCGTGGTACTGGTCATGTCTGGGCAGGGGAAGGCAAAGGGGAAACGGGAGTACTCGTCAATGATGTTGAGGAAGTGCACATTACGATCAGATGATGGGAGGGGCCCCTTAAAATCGATGCTCAAGCGCTCGAAGGGGCGGGTGGCCTTGATCAGGCTTGCTCTGTCCGGCCTAAAGAAATGCGGTTTGCATTCGGCACAGGTTTGGCAGTTCCTGGTCATGGTCCTGACCTCCTCGATGGAGTAGGGCAGGTTGCGGGCCTTAATGAAGTGGTAAAGTCTGGTGACTCCGGGGTGGCAGAGGTCGTTGTGGAGGGTCTGCAGTCTATCAATTTGCGCATTGGCGCATGTACTTCATGATAGAGCATCTGGGGGTTCGTTCAGTTTACCAGGCCGGTACAAGATCTCATAATCATAGGTGGAGAGCTCGATTCTCCACCTCAAGATCTTGTCATTCTTGATTTTGCCCCTCAGCTTGTTATTAAACATAAAAGCGACCGAACGCTGGTCGGTGAGGAGGGTAAATCGTTTGCCTGCCAGGTAATGCCTCCAGCATCGTACAGCCTCCACGATCGCCTGGGCCTCCTTCTCGACCGAGGAGTGTCGGATCTCAGGGCCCTGGAGGGTCCTTGAGAAGAAGGCCACCGGTCTCCCCTCCTGGTTAAGGGTTGCGGCTAGGGCGAAGTCGGATGCATCGCTCTCCACTTGGAAAGGGATAGACTCATCCACCGCGTGCATTGTGGCCTTAGCAATGTCTCCCTTAATGAGGGAGAAGGCTGCGCACGCTTCTGCCGTCAGGGGGAAGGAGGCGGACTTCATGAGGGGTCTGGCTTTGTCCGCATAATTCGGCACCCATTGGGCATAGTAGGCGAAGAGCCCCAGGGTCCTCTTCAGCGCCTTTGGACAGTGGTGGAGGGGAAGCTCCATGAGGGGGCGCATTCTTTCGGGGTCGGGGCCGATGACTCCGTTCTCTACTACGCAGCCGAGGATGGCAAGGCGCGAGGTGTTAAACACACATTTCTCCTTATTGTAGGTGAGGTTCAGCCGTTGGGCCGTACGGAGGAATCTCTCCAGATTAACGGTCGCGGCCGCAGATGGTGACGTTATCTAGATAGGGGAACGTGGCTTGCAGCCCGTTCTGGTCAACCATCCGGTCCATCTCACTTTGGAAGACCGAAACCCCGTTGGTGACGCCGAAGGGAACCCTAAGGAAGTGGTAGAGGTGGCCATTCGCCTCGAAGGCGGTATACTGGCGGTCCTCAGGGCGGATAGGGAGTTGGTGGTAGGCCAACTTAAGGTCGATGGTAGAGAATATTCGGTACTGTGCAATCTGATTGACCATATCAGATATGCGGGGAAGGGGGTATGCGTCCAGCTGGGTGTACCGGTTTATGGTTTGGCTGTAGTCGATGACTAGGCGGTTTTTATCGCCGGTCTTAACGACTACGACCTGGGCACGCCAGGGGCTGTTGCTCCTCTCGATGATGCCCTCTTTCAGGAGACGCTGCACCTCAGAGCTAATAAAAGCTCTGTCCCCGGCGCTGTACTGCCTGCTCTTGGTAGCGACGGGTTTACAGTCGCGGGTGAGGTTGGCGAACAGGGAGGGGGGCGGAACCCTGAGGGTGGATAGGCCGCAGGTGGTACGCGGTGGGCGGTTTAAAGGCTGTTGGTTGTCGACTGTGAGTGGGGGGAGGGGTCCACCGTATGCCAAAGTGACACTTTGAAGGTGGGATTGGAAATCCAGCCCTAGTAGGACGGCAGCGCAGAGTTGGGGCAGGACGAGAAGTTTAAAATTTTTATACTCCGTGCCCCTAACCGACAGGGTCACAACACAGTATCCGCTGATGTCTGTTGAATGGGACCTCGACGCCATCGAGATCCGGTTGCGCGTTGGCTGGACAGTGAGGGAGTAGTGGCTCACCGTGTCTGGATGGGTGAAACTCTCCGTGCTTCCGCTGTCAAACAGGCAGGTCGTGGCGTGGCCGTTTA
Source organism: Somniosus microcephalus (assembly GCF_052327205.1). Taxonomy (NCBI): domain Eukaryota; kingdom Metazoa; phylum Chordata; class Chondrichthyes; order Squaliformes; family Somniosidae; genus Somniosus; species Somniosus microcephalus. The sequence goes on along the minus strand of NC_140990.1, from coordinate 281,698,260 downwards.
CTTTGATGTCCATCATGGACTTGGACAGGTGATGCGGGCGAGCTTGGTCCAGTGTGACGGAGGCTAGTGTATGGCTGAGCGAGCTGCTGTAGTCTGCGGGTGAGGCTGCGGTCGGGTCTGGAGACAAGGTGGCGGTCGAGTGTGGTGAACAAAATGGCGGTGCCCACGACGTTGCATAAAATGGCGGAGAAGATGGCCGCCCCCACAACTCACATGAGGCACTGCCGGTGTCGGTGGCCTTGATCAAAGATGGCCGCCCCCACGACTCACACGAGGGGATACTGGCATCTGTGGCCTTGATGAAAGATGGCCGCCCCCACAACTCGCATGAGGCACTGCTGGCGTCTGTGGCTTTCCCCCTGCAGGCCTTCGCGAAGTGGCCTTTCTTGTGGCAGTCGGAGCAGGTCGCGTTTCTTGCAGGGCAGCGCGCCCTCGGGTGTTTCGCCTGGCCACTGAAAAAGCAGCCGGCGGCCCGATCGCGGGGCTCCGATGTCGCAGCCGGTACCAGGGGTGGCGGTCCCGATCGGGTCCGGGACGCCGACGCTGAGGTAGGTCCCAGAGGCGGCGGTGCGAGGGGTATTGCGGTCGGGGTCGGGCCCGAGTCCCAGGGTCGCGCAGCACAGTACCTGGAATACGCCTCGAGGTCCCGATGAGCCACTTCCAGAGAGCGAGCGAGGGCTGCAGCTGTGTTCAGGTCGAGGTCCTTTGATTCGAGCAGTCTTTGCCGTGAGTAGTCGGACCGAAGGCCTTTCACGAAGGCATCGCGGATATTCTCTTCAGTATTTTCTGCAGCCGTTACAGCTTTAAAGTCACAGTCCCTGCCGAGTGTTTGTAGCGCCCGTAAAAATTCATCTACAGACTCTCCTGGCTGTTGCGGGCGAGATCTTAGGAGATGTCTGGCATACTTAGAATTTACCGGGCTCCGGTACTGCTCTTTCAGCAGGTTGAGGGCGGCCTCGTATGTAGTAAGGTCCTGGATGAGTGCAAATACTTTAGGGCTCACTTGGGCGGTCAGAACTCTTAGTTTGGATCTCTGAGGCACGCCGGATTCTCCCAGGTAGGATTCGAAACAGCTCAGCCAGTGTTTGAAGTCGAGGGCTGAGTTTGCTGCCTGTGGGTTTAGATCCAGGTACGGCGGTCGGAGGGCTCGCAGCCAGGCCGGCTGCTGTGGCTGTTGTAGCTGGGCGTCTGACTGGTCGTTTGGCTGCTCCGTTAAAGACATTTCAAAATTTAGCCAATAAAATTGATATACCTATCAATTCATCCAATGAAAAGCAACGAGTTAAGACAGTAACTATAGGTTTTTATTGGCTAAATAACAGAGCCCACCCTCGTGGGTGATCGGATCCAACAAGGAGGAATACCAGCCAGTCGACCACCTTTATACCTGGGCAAGTAGGTGGAGCCATGGGCGGAGTCAGCAGTGGTCAGCCCAGGTATAACAGCGTGACAAGAGGCGACCTCGTGTAGTGATACAACAGTGTAAACAGTGATAACCATAGTGTAATGATATAACAGTGATAACCATAGTGTAACGATAATGAACGATAAAAGTGGTTTACCACATTATCATACACCTTTTTCTTTTTCATTTAAATCTCTATATCCTTTGCCATCCAAGGAGCTCTAGCTTTGGATGCCGTTCCTTTCCCCCTCGTGGGAATGTGTCTAATCTGTACTCAAACTATCTCCTCTTTGAAGACCTCCCATTGTTCATTTACTGTTTTATCTGTCAACCTTTGATTCCAATCCACTTGAGGCAGATCCCTTTTCAACTCACTGAAATTTGCTCTCTTCCAGTTGAATATTTTCACATTGATTTTTCCACATCCTTTTCCATAACTGCTCCATTGTGATCATTGTTTCCCAAATGCTTCCCCACTGAAACATGCTCCACTTGTACCATTTCATTCCCCAGAACTAGATCAAGCACTGCTTCCTTCCTCATTGGGCTGGAATCATACTGATTAAGAAAGTTCTCTTGTACAAATTTCATGAATCCCTCCCCCTCTTTGTCCGTTACACTGTTATTATCCCAATCTATATTAGGATAATTGAAGTCCTCCATTATCACTACTCTAAGGTTCTTGCTATTTGCCGGAAAATTTTCTCCTCTATCTCCTTCCCACTATTTGGTGGCCTAGCGTATACACCCAGCAGCGTAATAGCTCCTCTAGTGTTCCATAATTCTAACCAAATAGATTCTGTCTTTGAACCATCAAGTACATCATCCCTTTCTAGTGCTGTATATTTGATCAATATTGTCACCCCCTCCTTTTTTTCATTTCCTATCTTTCCTGAATACATTGTAGCCAGGAATATTTAGTGCCCATTCCTCCCCTTGTTTGAGCCAGGTCTTTAATATTGTCATTAGTTCATAATCCCATGTGGCTACTTGTGCCTGCAGCTCAACAACCTTATTTATCACGCTCCATGAATTTGCGCATGTGGTGTATGTGCCTTTAAGAGCAACTATGGTGTATGTGCCTTTAAGAGCCCCAGGTGTGCGTAATGCCGGTAATTGCCACTTGGGCTATATAAGCCTGTGTATTGTGTATATCCTTTAGAAACCCCCCCCCAGACTTGCTTAGTAAATACCTATGAACCAACTCCTGTCTTCAGTGTCTTTATCTACACACGGACACTACAGTGGCGACGAAGTGGAAACGGACTTACCTGCAATTCGGCAGCACCTCAAGGACATCGATTCCTCCAGCGTCCAGAAGACTCAAGGAAGTAAGAGAAACTGTGGTTTCACCAGCTGGCCAAGCTGGTGACAGGTACTGTGCTAATCCTTCCTGGGCGTCAGGCTGGAGCTCCAGCGGCGGGCTCTACAGCTGAGACAGGCAGCGAAATCGGAGGCAAGCAATAACGGACTGGGAGGGTGCACTCGAGAGACGGCCAGCGCGGCAAGCAGGTCAGCGTTTAGACCTCCGTCGGGAACGAGTCTCCAACAGTGAATAAACGGAAACCACAGTAAAACAGCGTTGTTATCGGTAGCAGCGGGAAGCGCCATATCATTGCTACAGAGAGAAAAAAAAAGCGCGGGAAGCGCCATATCTTTTCTGAAATACCTAAATCTGGTAATATTGAGGCTTTTGATGGCGAAATAGAAGATTGGACCACATACGTGGAAAGAGTAGAGGTTTATTGCACTGCAAATGGAATAACAGATGAAAAAAAAGCTTCAGTACTTCTGAACTTAATGGGCGCGAAGACATACGGGCTGTTACGAAATGTAATCACTCCAGCCAAACCAAAGGACAAGACTTTTAAAGAAATTGTTGATACCCTGCAGGAGCATTTAAACCCAACACCGCTGCTGATAGCGGAACGATTCAAGTTCTTCAAGAGAAATCAACACAAGAATGAAAGTAACGCTGATTACCTAACCGAATTAAGAAAGCTATCAAAGTACTGCCAATTCGGAGCAGGACTATCGGATTATCTTCGAGACAAATTTGTTTGCGGTCTCTTAAGTGAAGGAACACAAAAAAGACTGCTTTCTGAAAAAGATTTAACATTGGACAACGCTTTCAGTATGGCTGTATCATACGAAGCAGCAGCAAAAGGAGCTGCAGAGATACAACAAGAGACACAGGACTTCGGCACCCATAAAATGACACAGGAGTTCGGAAGATGTTATCGCTGCGGCAGATCCACCCATAACCAGAGGGACTGCTGGTTCAAGGGCAAAGCATGCAGGCAATGTGGTAAGATTGGACACATTGCACGGGTATGCCAATCTGGACAAAATAAATCCACTGACAGAAAACAAAAAATCAATAAAGAAAAGTACAGGAAGGTACAAATGATGACGGACAGTAGCTCCGAAGACCAGAATAGCGATAGCGACTCCGGAAACAAGAGACTAAGCTGTCTCAAATTACATAATGTACTTGCCAAAGAGGATTACCAAACCATTTGGTTACCCTCACAATAGCAGGGTCCCCAGTTAAAATGGAGCTAGATACAGGATCAGCTCTAACCGTAATAAATCGACGAGATTACGAGAGGCTATTTTCGCATATACCTCTAAAAGACACATCCATTATCTTAAAAACATATACGGGGCAGAAAGTCTACCCCAAAGGAAAAATAAGGGTGCCTGTGGTATACAACGGCAAAGAAATACAAAAGTTGTATTTATACATTCTACAAGATGGTGGTCCACCGTTGTTGGGGCGTGAATGGATAAGGAAGATACGTTTAGACTGGCACTCCATTCAGGCACTGGCGGTGACCAGTAAGGAAAAAACAATGATGACATCATACCTGAACGATTAAAAGACATCTTGGCCAACGCCAAAGAAGTGTTTCAAGAGAAACTAGGAACCTTGAAAGGCATCACCGCCTCAATAAAAGTGGAAGATACAGCAATTCCAAAAAATTTTAAGGCAAGACCTGTGCCATACGCAATACGTCCGGCAGTCGAGGCAGAGCTGAAGAATTTGGAAAAGGCAGGCGTATTATCCAAAATAGATTGGAGCGAATGGGCAACACCCATCGTTCCAGTCATGAAAAAAACATTGAAAAATAACTCTGAGGAACAGAAAAAAATTTGCACCTGTGGGGACTTTAAGGTGACTGTAAACCCGGTCCTTCACACGGTACAGTATCCTCTTCCGAGGATAGAAGATATTTTCGCCTCACTATCCGGAGGGAAACGTTTCACAAAAATTGACTTGGCACAGGCATATCTACAGATGGAGGTTGAGGAGACCTCTAAAAAGTATCTCACAATAAACACACACAAAGGCCTGTACCAGTACAATCGACTGGTTTTTGGAATAGCATCAGCTCCAGCTATCTGGCAAAGAGCTATGGAGCAAGTCCTGCAAGGGATTCCGGGGACTCAATGCTACCTAGACAACATCCTTATAACAGGAGAAAACGACAACGAGCACCTTGCCAATTTGGAGCAGGTGCTCACTAGGCTGAAAGAACGGGGCCTACGAGCAAATCGCCCCAAGTGCGAATTTTTCCAAAATCAGATATCATATTGTGGCCACATAATTAATAAGGAAGGGTTGCATAAGTCACCTGAAAAAAATTGAAGCAGTTATAAAAGCCCCAGCACCTGAAAATGTTTCACAATTAAGGTCATTCTTGGGATTAATAAATTACTATCATAAATTTTTACCGAACTTATCAACTATTCTACACCCTCTTAATGATCTTCTACAGACAGGAGTGATTTGGAAATGGAACGAAGACTGTAAACGTGCCTTCCATAAATGTAAAGACTTAATCACATCCGAGAAAATTTTGGCTCATTACAACCCATCACTACCAATCAGACTGGCGTGCGATGCATCCCCTTACGGCATAGGAGCGGTATTGTCCCATAGATTCCCTGATGGCTCGGAACGACCGATAGCTTTTGCGTCACGCTCATTGAACTCAGCTGAGCGTAACTATGCCCAGATAGACAGGGAAGCACTCAGCCTGGTATGGGGAGTGAAGAAATTCCACCATTACCTACACGGACAAAAATTTACCTTGCTGACTGACCATCAACCCCTCATCTCCATATTCAACCCTAAAAAAGGTGTCCCCATTATGACGGCACAAAGACTACAGAGGTGGTCCCTTTTTCTAGGGGCACACCAATACAACATTGAATACAAAGGGTCAAAACAGCATGGGGATGCTGACGGTTTATCGCGCCTACCATTGCCAACGATAGAAGAGGCACCTACAGTAGACCCAGTAGAGATATTCCACTCTACCATAGTGGAATGTCTACCGGTGACAAATTCTGCCATTGAAAGGGAGACAAGAAATGACCCTACTCTCTCACGGGTCTACGATTTAACAGTGAAGGGATGGCCAGCACATGGCGAACCACTGTTGCCAGCATTCTCGCAAAGAAGAGAACAGCTGTCAGTGTGCCGAGGAACCTTGATGTGTGGATCCAGAGTGGTGATTCCACCCAAACTCCAGGATAAAGTGCTAAAGGAGCTTCACGAGGGGCATCTGGGTGGAGTGAAAATGAAGAACCTAGCTAGGGCGTTTGTATGGTGGCCAGGTATCGATGGAGACATTGAAGACATGACCAAGAGCTGCCTAGGATGCCAGAAGGTCCAAAATGCTCCGCCACAGGCCCCTCTACGTCCATGGGAGTAGCCCTCATCTCCCTGGCAAAGGGTGCACATCGACTTTGCTGGTCCATTTATGGACTCAATGTTCTTAATCGCAGTTGATGCACACTCCAAGTGGCCGGAGGTAATAAAGATGTCCTCCACCACCACGGAAAAAACCATCACAGTATTAAGGACCATATTTGCCAGGAATGGGCTGCCGGAGCAGATATGTTCTGATAATGGACCGCAATTTGTGTCCGAAGAATTCAGAAAGTTCTTAAAGAACAATGGGGTAAAGCACTACACGTCCGCCCCATACCATCCCGCCACCAATGGATTGGCTGAAAGGTTTGTCCAGACCTTCAAGAAGGCCATCAAGGCCATGGGTAATGAAGACATAAAACTTCAGCACAAGGTGGATAACTTCTTATTTGCATATAGGAATGCAACGCATATGGTTACTAACCAAACTCCCGCCATGATGTTCTACAATAGAAACCTAAGATGCCGGCTGGATTTGGTCAAGCCCAACATCCGAAGGGACATGGAGAACCGGCAGTTTCAGGGCATGAATGAAAGGCCAACTAGGGCCTTCCAGATAGGCCAACCGGTTTTGGCCCGGGACTACCGTACCGAGAAATGGCAGCCTGGAACTATCTGCACACGATTAGGACCACTGATGTATACCGTGGACATCGGAGACAGCATAATAAGGCACCATGCTGACCAAATCATCAAGTCATCCGAAAAGGGACAACCTACACCACCACTCTATACATCTAACGATGAAGTAGAGATACCCATATCTACCTCCGATCCGGTGATACTGGAGCCCGATGAACCCGACACTGGCCTTCAAGCCGAATCAGCCTTGCCAGAAGAACCTACTACACCACCAGAAACTACTACACCCCCGAGGCGTTATCCGGACCGAGTCAGGAAGCCTCCTGAGAGACTAACTTATAATTAATTAATACAGCAATGTATATTATTTTGCATATAACATGTAATTAATAATTACTTAAAATATGATGTACTAGTTAGCTAGAAGGGGAGGAATTGTGGTGTATGTTCCTTTAAGAGCAATTATGATGTATGTGCCTTTAAGAGCCCCAGGTGTGCGTAATGCCGGTAATTGCCACTTGGGCTATATAAGCCTGTGTATTGTGTATATCCTTTAGAACCCCCCCCCAGACTTGCTTAGTAAATACCTATGAACCAACTCCTGTCTTCAGTGTCTTTATCTACACACGGACACTACAGCGCACATGCACTCCAAACCTATTTTCGTCTGGCTTGCATTTCCCTTCTGTCTGATCCTTCCTATTTCTGAACTACTCATTATTCTAATGCTGTTTGTCTCTCCCAGTATCTCCTCTCTAATGCTTCATCCTGGTGCCCACCCCCATCAAATTAGTTTAAACCCTTTCCTACAGCTCTAGTTAACCTCCCTGTGAGAGCATTGGTCCCAGCCCTGTTGAGGTGCAACCTATCCATCTTGTACAGGTCTCTCCTGCCCCAGAACTGGTCCCAATGCTCCAGGAATCTGAAGCCCTCCCTCCTGAACCATTTCTCCAGCCACGCGTTAATCTGCCTTATATTACTACTCCTATACACACTCGCACATGGCACTGGGAGTAATCCAAAGATTATTACTTTTGAGGTCCTGCTCTTTAACTTCCTCCCTAGCTCCCGAAACTCTGTCTGTAGGACCTCAACCTTTTACTTCATTTGTCATTGGTTCCAACATGGACCATAACTTCTGGCTGTTCCCCTTTCCCCTGCAAAATGTTCTGCACTCGTTTAGTGATGTGCTTTACCCTGGCACTAGGAAGGCAACACACCATGTGAGACACACGTCAGCAGTGGCAGAAACGCCTGTCTATCCCCACTTACTAGCGAATCCCCTATAACTGCATTTCTACACTTCGCTGTGCCCACTGTGCAGTCATTTGCCCCATGGTGCAGTGGATGTGCTCTAGTCTGCACTTCCCCAACATGTCGTCGCCCTTACCGGTATTGAGTACTGAAAACCGATTTGAGAGTGCCACACTCCCAGAGGATTCCTGCACTGGTTTAACATTTTGTAATTGTTTCAGCCAAAGTGAGCCTTTAAAGTTTAACCCGCTCCCCACACAGCCCATTTGCAACCAGAACTGCACTGGCGTTCCATCATTTGTGCCTTATGTGCCTACCCATACATATTATACACCCAATATCATTTCCAGCAGAAAATCCCCGAAGTGGCACCAGGTAGAGGGGGCCTGGTGGAATGGCTCCCCACTCAATTTTCCTCCCCTGCCAGTTTACTGGCATGACTCGACAGAAAAAAATGGCCTCATTATATTTTCTCCTGCTTCAAAAAATATAAATAAATCAGATTTTTTTATTGAGTAAAATGAACACTGCTTTTCGGTGAATGTAATATTTCACTAAATGTATTGTAAGTCTTCAATTTCAGCTGCTATTACTGCCATTTTATTGCTCCTATGCTTCTCCACACCTGCCACTGCTGGAGGCCATCCACACATGATTTTCATTAGTCTATCTGAGTATACAACAGTGAGTCTCCAGAATATATTGTAATCCTTCCCTGATGGATGTCTTTTAGCATTGTTCAAGCTAGTCAACGCTGACCTTGACTTATTTTTGGGTCATGGATATGAAGGCATCCATAGCAACAATGTGAGCATTTGTAAGACATGCTCTTACTGCTGTCTTTATGGCCTATATTACTACAGCTACCATGGTAATTGCCACAGGTGTTGCTGCCTATAAACATCAGTGCAGACAAGCGTTCATCCAAGCCTTGCATTACATGGATATGAAACCAACCACCTGCAGTCCACTTAAGTCTACATCCAGACACTCTCCCAATTCTGCTCTCCCATTCTCCTGCTCACATCATATTCCTCTCTCCCTCTTTCTCCTCCACTGTTTCCATCTCCCTATTCTACCCCAATCCCTTGCTCCCTTTTCCTGCTCCCTCACCTTTCCCCACTTCCCCCTCTCCTACCTGGGTCCAATGATCCCCCACCTTGTAACTCTGCTTGACCTGAATACTGCAACACCATAGGAAATCAATTAATAATCTACAATTTCAGCATTGTAGAGTAAACTATGTAATCCTAGTTTCCCAACAGGGAGTTGTGGTCACAGGGCGCATGGGTTGGAGAATCAAGGCTTTAATATTATAACTCCATCTTGACCCAAGCTTTCTTCAAATGCAATTTCCCTGCTGGGGGCACAGAAGTATGAAATTCACCTTTATATTTTTTAGGTAGCTTGCTCTCTTTCAGAAGTTGGGTTAATGGGTCCCTGGGGATATGTTGGTATTTGCTGGGGGTCACAGGAACATTGCATGGAGTCCCTGTGAGGGTGTCAGTATTTACAGAAAAATTGACAGTCACTCATCTATCCAGCTACCAAGCTATCTATTTCTGTTTGTATTTTATGCTTGTCTTTATCTGTACATATATATATGTCTATTTCGCTGTATCGTTTTCTCTATCTCTATTTTTCTTTATCCATTTGTAAGTAGAAGGGAAATAAGTGGATTTGGTACTTCGCCCTCCCCATCATAAGACACAACTTGTGAAAGGGGAGGCGGATAAGTCGAGGAGCTTGCAATGCTTTGGATGAGGGGGTGCAGGAGCATAGCCATGAGTGAGCCTATGTGGGCCATGGTCTACCCAAATCTGATAAGCTGGGTGCCTATGCAGGTACTGAATATGTAATGGAAAGGCTAAGACTCTGAAGAGTTCCATTACTATCGACCTACACTCCATAACTCTATAGTAAAGGAGGAATATGGGACTGTAGGAAACAGACAGTGAGTCCTTGTCCTTTTAGTGCATTACAACAACAACTTCCATTTATATAGCACCTTTAACATAGAAACATGTCCCAAGGCACTTCACAGAGGCATAATCAGACAAAAATGGTGCTGAAACAAAGAAGATATAAGGAGGGTTGATCAAAAGTTTAGTGAAAGAGCTGGATTTTAAAGAGGATCCCAAAATAGGAGAGGGAGGTTGAGAGGTTTAGGGGGGAATTCCAGAGTGTAGGACCCAGAAAAGAGTTAACAGTTACTTCAATGTCAACACCACCTGTGAGGCTGCCTCTGCTGCTGCCCCATTCACCTTGCCCACCAAGCCAAATCTCCTTTCAGGTTCCTCCTGCCCTAGCCCTGAACCTCTGTCTTGTTCAAGTTTTTCTCCTATCTACCCTTATGCCCTCTCCAACCTTCTTTTTCCTATGAGACCCAGCTCCTGCTCCCTTGCCCCATCCCCACAACAGCTGATAACCCAGATACCCTTCTTGGTCCCCATGCAACATAATATTGTAAATGGTTCCCTCTTCTCAGCTACTGCCCCCTCCCTTCACCCCTTGCCCCCCAAAAAATACCCTCAACCTCTCTGTCCTTGCAAACTACTGCCCCATCTCTGACCTTTCCTTCTCCAAAGTTCTTGAATGTGTCACCTCCCAAATCCATGCCCATTTTTCCCCACAACTCTAAGTTTCCATCCTTACCACAGCACTGAAATGGCCCTAACCAAAGTCACAAATGACATCCTCTGTGACTATGACCATGGTGCTCTATCTCTGCTCATCCCCCTTGATCTCTCTGAAGCTTTTGACACAATCAACCACACCATTCTCCTCCAATGCCTTTCCTCCATTATCTAGCATATTGGAATTTCTCTTACTTAGTCCTACTCTATCCAATCACAGCCATAGCATCTCCAGCAATGGTTTCTTTTCCTGCCCCTGCACCATTACCTCTGGAGTACCCCAAGGATCTATCCTTGATCCCTTCATGCTCCTCAGTGACCTGCTGTCCCTTAGCAATATCTTCCACAGACATGGGATTAGATTCCACGTGTACACTTAGCTCTACTTCTCCTCCACCCCTCTCAACCCCTCCATTACCTCAGTATTGCCAGACTGCTTGTCTGATATTGAGTCTTGGATAAGCAACAATTTCCTCCAGTTAACAATTGGAAAAACTAAAGCAATTGTCTTTTACCCCTACCACAAACTCTCACCCCTTGCCACTAATTCGATCCCCTTCCTCGGTCACTGTTTGAGGCTGAACCAGGCTGTTTGCAACCTCAGCATCATATTCAACCCTGAGCTGAACTTCCGACTCCAGATCTCTGCTCTATCATAAAGAGTGCCTACTTCTCTGTAACATCATCAGCCTCTGTACCTACCTCAGCCCAACTGGCGCTGAAATCATCTTCCATGCTTTTGTCACCACCAAATGATTATTCCAATGATCTCCTGGCTGGCCTTCCATCCACCATGCTCCAAAAGCTCATCCAAAATGCTGCTGGTCATAGCCTATCTCACACCAGATCCCGCTCACCTATCACCCACAACTTGTTGACCTAAATTGACTTGCAATCGCCAACAACTCCAATTTAAAATTCTCAGCCTTGTGTTAAAATCCCTTCATGGCCTCCCCCTTCCCTATCTCAGTAACCTCCTCCAGCCCTACAGTCCCACCCCAAACTGTTAATTCCATTTCTGTGCCTCCCTACTCTTTTTGCCCCACCACTGGTGCCTGTGCCTTCAGCCACCTAACCCCCATGCTCTGGAATTCCCTCCTAAACCCTCCTTAAAATCCACCTTTAACCCCTCCTCATATCTCCTTTTTAGTGTGGCATCCATTTTTGTCTGATTTCACCTCAGTCTAGCCCCTTGGGACATTTTTTGAGATTAAGTAAACTTGAGGTCATCCAAAGCTCGGCTGCCCGTGTCCTAACTCACACCAAGTCCCGTTCACCAATCTCCCCTGTGCTCGCTGACCTACATTGGCTCCCAGTTAAGCAGCGCCTTGATTTCAAAATTCTCATCCTTGTTTTCAAATCCCTCCATGGCCTCGCCCCTTCCTATCTCTGTAATCATCTTCAGCCCCACAACCCCCTGAGATATCTGCGCTCCTCTAATTCTGCCCTCTTTAGCATCCCTGATTATAATTGGTCAACCTTTGGTAGCCGTGCTTTCTGTTGCCTAGGCCCTAAGCTCTGCAATTCCCGGCCTTAACCTCTCCGTCACGCTACCACTCTTTCCTGCTTTAAGATGCTCCTTAAAACCTACCTCTTTGACCAAGCTTTTGGTCACCTGCCCTAATTTATCCTTATGTGGCTCTGTGTTAAATTTTTTGCCTTACAATACTCCGATGCAGTGCCTTGGGATGTTTTACTACGTTAAAGGCGCTATACAAATACAAGTTCTTGTTGTTGTGTTTTATACAAATTAAAGTTGTTGTTGTATTGCTACACTGAGAGGGATGCAGTGTCTTTGGTGCACTTGTGTTCAGATTTGCTTTGGGTCTTGGGTGGGAATGATTAATTCTTGGTTCACCTTCTAGGGGTTTGCTGTTACCAGGTTGGGTGGCCTGAGTTAGCTGGCAGTTTTGAGGGGGGCATTGAAGGAGGACGGGAACTCCTCAGTCAGCATATTCAGCCAGGATAAGTGCAGCATTGGATAAGAAACATCTTTGTCCAGAGGGTTGTCATCAAAGGTCTTGCCCCTCTGTATCAGCGTACATAAATCAGAAGTGTTAAAGTTGTGATGGCATGATACCTGAAGCTCACATAAAATTCTGACGGTTGTAGCATTTCAGTAAGTCATGTTCATTTCTTTTCATCTATAATTTGAAGGTTTGACATTCTCAGAAATAACAAATAATCCAACATCCAGGTCAATGAGCACACTTTAGCTGTCTTGAACTCTAGATATTGGTTCAAATGACATTTTCAGTGCATGTACATATTCTGTTTCAATTTGGCAATATACCCTCGAGGTAATGTATCTTCATTCTTCTAGAAAACATGCTGGTCACTTAGCAACATGAAATAATCATTTTTGCAACATCTAACAGTGGACATACATTGACTTAATTACAACCATCGTTTAAGTGAGCACACGCGTGCTGTTTTAAACTCAGAATTGTTGTATGATATTTAAGATTATGTTTTTTTTTGTTCTTTTATTCCTTTTATTAAAATAGCTGCAATAGAGAAAATAGTAACATTCTGACACTATGGTAGCTGAATGCTGCATCAACAGCTTAATGTAAAAGTAACATTGGTCTGCTTAACAGGAATGTAGTTATTAATCAGAATACTAATTAACATGTTTTAAATTTATGACTCTGTAATTGTACAACACCCTCAAGGTGTTTATAGTGTAATGAGAGATCTATGAATTAGATTATCCTCCATTTCTTCATTTGGGGAAAAAAAGTAGATAATAATGAGTCACAACAAAGTTGATTTTCTTCTGCTTAATGCCCCATGAATGCTTGGTTCTGGCTCCAGTTCTGGGGTGTTTGGCAAATAAAATTGAAGCATAGACCCATTATGCCAGTTTCTACCCCCTTTGCACTTGAGATGCATTTCCCGGGGGAATCCTCCACTGCAGGTAGGAAGTTTCCCCCTGAAATAATCAGGAAAATTTAAATTTTCTAGGAAAGACATATATTACTATGCATTTGCACAAGTCATTTGTGTGGATATCATACAAATCATAGAACATTTGAATAATACAGAACATACCAGATTCTGCACTTTCCTTCCATTTCTGATGGTTTGATACCTTCTAATCATTCTCTCCCAAATAACTCAACAAGCTTCCTTGTATGCAGTGAATTGTTTTGTTTAGTCATCTAAGTGTCTGGCACACATCGACAACCACTGCCATGCTTAAAGGTACTTTACATTGCACAAGATCTCTGCCAGTGTGCCTGTTCCAGAGTGCAGATCTTGCACCTCCAGCTGCTAGCCAAATGTAAAAGTACCTGGGGTATAAATTTGTTTTGGGTATTGGTGCAAAATGACCAAAAGCGAATCGGCAGCCCATTTTGCACTCCGCCCAATTTTCTTTTCCATTGACTTCCAAAGCGTGATAGCCAAGAATACCCTCAAAAAACTGGCTTTTGAGTTTGGTGTCAATCCATTTCTCACAAAAAATGCTCACTGACAGCATGATGAACAACCTTTTAACACTTTTACCAGTAAAGTGGCTCACCAGCTACTTCAGCAATGTTAAATGGCCATTGTTAAAGATATATTGAGACTTTTTTTTTCATTGTGGCTAATGAAATCACCTTCTCAGAAATTGCACATCTTCAAACCATGCATTCCTACAAGTTTATTAGTAAGTCATAAACTAAAATGAAAAACAGGCAGTTCTCCACTTTTTCTCAAATAAAGGAAATTTTGGTCCTACATTGTTTGAAGGCAATTTTACAAACCAACCGCCTTACCACTTTCAATCCATTGATAATAAGTCCTGGATTTGAAGCCCTGCTCACCAAATCTACCAATCATAAATCAATATTAAAAATTACTTATTCATCCGTGTAGCCGCTCCAATGAAATCTGATAAAGTAAACTGAGGTATTTCTTGAAGTTGTTTTATTAATTTTCTAGGGTTAATGTCAACGCCTCGGGCATCTCTTTTCTACAGACTGTAAAGTCTCGAAAGATTGTAGTCAATCAATTCGGTATATTGATTGAAAGACCCTGACAACTCTTCAGATGCATTTTATATGTAATTAATGTTACAGATGCTGCGATTTAATGTTTTAATGTTGTAACTATGAAAAAGAACGTTAAAAAAATACACCAGTAAACCATGTTATAAATGGATTCATCTTGTTTTTTATCGATTGTGTCTGCTGTCATTGTCACCAGCAATATGTCTTTGTAAATGTTATCCGACGTGATAATTAGCAACATGACAGCAAGTAGAAAGTGGGGCGCTTGGCAAGCGTTCCTAAATCCCCGGCATGACATTGATAATGTGAGGATACATACATCACTGTCAGGGCGAACTGTCACGCAACTCTCCTCTCTCACAAGCCTCATCAATCCATCATCCTTTTAGCTCTTGACACCTCAACAGACACATATGCAGTGGTGAATGAGAATTGGAGGAAGCCGGTTGTAGCGGGGAATACAGATTTAAGAATCTCAGGATGAAATTTGTATTTTTAATGTGAACACCAATTCCCTTGCAATGAATCTTCATTGCCCTTTCACCGTGGGGAACGCTCAGGCCTTTGTTAAAAGTACAAACAGTTTTCTTTTACACTAGAATAAAGCACAATGATGTCTCCTTAGATTTCTATACTGCCCCAGAAAACCCCTTGCATGCCAATAATAATTTGTGAAACTTGAAGAAGAGTTGGTGCTTCTGCTTCCCCCCTCTACCTCTCTGGACAAATGGGATTGTTTAGCAAGATTTGAAAACTGAATGAAACGGGCACGGGTACAGTTCATTTTAGCTGAACCAGCTTAAAGATAAATTCATATTCTGTTATATTCTCTGACATATTGGAGAGATTGATCACTATATAAAATATGTACAACTTTATTAAAATCTTCGCAAAATGGATGCTATTTTTGGATCACGTCTATCATCAGCAGACTACTGGCGTGGTGAAGCTTTAATGTGAATTCCAGTACAGCTAAAGTTCCATTTATGCTTGTACAGGTATCAAACGCACAATCACAACCAATAGGACAATTTGTTGAATACAATTTGCTTTCTTTACACTAAAAATAAGTGAAAGGAAATTGTAAATAAAAAGTTACTGCCTTTCTTGTAACAAGAACACTAGCAATACTCATTTCTGTGGAAATAAACTGCTATAAAATATCACAATGTTCAATGGATGGGGATAGTTTCTGAAAACTCCCAGTAGCTACAGTGTTTAACGTGTGGTGCACAACCACTGGCCTGGTTATTGATGATGACAAGCAACATGCTTTTAATCATTCTTGACATCGTCACGTTAATCTTTGTTTAGTCATCATTCTGTAAAATGCAACTAGATTAATAAAACACATGATCAGAATTCGACTAGAAGATCTCTATAAATGATACTTATACAACACAAAAAGCGAAGCCTTTGTTCAGGTGTGTGATGTCTGTTTAAAAAAAACTATTGGCGGCGTACGGACGATAAGAGAAATCATTATCAAACTAATTCGTGGGATGAATTTTCTATATTACTCAATAAATGCCAGAAAATCCTGGCTGAATTGTGAAAACTGAATGGTGCGACTTAAATAGCAGCAATATGCAATTTATTCAGCTACTTTCAGTACATGTAAAGGACCAGAGCAAAGTACTGTAGAAAATGACATTTAATGTTGTAACAATACACCAAAGGCTTGGGTTGTAACGATAAGATAGGTATTCCATGTACAATGGTGGTAAGTATATTCTACATATCGTGTGCCATCTCACAACACTCAGTATTTGCAATATGTCCACCAGGGATGAACAAATCCAATTTTGCAACTTATTGTATTCTTCCCAAGAACTGCCCATACAGAAGTTGACTGATGTAATGCAGTGTTACTAAGCGTTGCGCCATGTGCCAAGCACATTTCATTTACCAATTTGCCGAAGACGAACAATCACGCGTTCGCATTCGGTACAAAAAAAGTCTGAAATCGAAATTAAATAACCATAGACAAACTAACATTGACAGCTAAACGTCGTTAAATGACATCTTATTTATATTCTGATGTCTAATCTATGTCATTTAATCTGGATATAAAATGAAACCAGAGAAAGTGCTGTATTTGTTATTGTTGCCGCCGTGTGCTTTCCCACCGTCTAGTTTAATATAAATCTCATCTCCAGAGTCCAGGTGAAGAACCACACTGTTACTGGCGTAATCATAATTCTGGTCTGCGTCCTGGGCAATCGCACTGGCACGAACCTAAACAAAAAAGAAACCACAGAACAATTGATTACTTCAAGTGGCCTACGTTTGGCTGATTGAAGTCAGATCCTGCACCTCTAACATTACTCTGAAGTTGGGAAACCGTGCTGCAAGCTCAGGAAACATTATTTAATTCCAAGTTCTATTCGCCTCTAATATGGAGTGACAGGTTGGTCAGAATTGGTCTTTACTGAAAGGAGCAGCAGGTTCAACTGGCAAAAAACAACAACATTCACGGTCTTCTGTAAACCAACATAAAGGTAAATGCGGGTCATACTGTGAGTTCATCAAACAAGTTTCTTCAGAAACACCTCATCAGGTGCCGTGAAATCGGCTGACCATTCCTGAGCCCACTCCAAGTTAATTTCATTGAACAACTCTTTTAATCTAGTTCTTTACAGCAAATCCTATTACTGGGTTGCTTATAGTTTGTTTACCTTGAAAGTGGTGCCTCCGCAATTAACGTCGGTGAGGTTACCTGCCGCAGAGCAGGGCTGAGCAACAAAACAGCGGTCAAGCACAGTCCAGAGACCAAGCTCTCACTCACCTGGCCGTTTCTACAGAGGTCTGCCCACATGCTTGTCCCATCACCTCCTCTCATTAGGACGTGGTACGTGAAGAAGTAGATCCCGGGTACAGCACACGTAAACTTCCCAGTAGTGGAATCGTAGTAGTTTCCTAAATTTGTGACCACATCATCAAACTTAAGAACTTCATATCCTTCATGTGGACTTTTTAAACCTACATAAAATGCGATCTTCGGGCTACTGAATGCGGTGCTGCTCAGCGCTCCGGTAACCGCCTCTCCTGAACCAGTCAGCCCTGGAAAACCAGACTTCACTCGATCACCCCTTTCTCCCGGTGGCCCCCCAGGACCCGGTGGACCGGCCGCTCCTGGAGGACCTCTTGGTCCAGGTTTTCCCGTCCGTCCAGGTTCTCCTTTCGGTCCTTGGATGAAGGGTGGCGGAGGGATGGCACTAAAATCCTGCATAACCTCCACAGCCGTGCTGCTGGGTTTGGGGTTGTAAGGATCGCAGATCATCCTGCATGTTCCCAGCATCTCATAGTGAGCGGCAGCTTTCGAACTGTGGACCAGAATTGGGATAACTACAAGGAGGATCAGCACCATGACGATGCACACCAGTGCCGCGATTAGACGCTTGCTTCGGAATATCCGAGAAGCCAAATCCAGTAACTCTTTACTTTTAGAAGTAATGATGGAAGCTTATGTATATATATATATATTCCCAATAGGAAAATACAACGCAGCAGTCGATACAATGCCTTTTTAAACAAAGACTTTTCTTAACTAAAAGCTCGGATCTCCTCAGGCGATGACAGTACTGCCAGCCTCACTTAGCTTCTGCCAGTTGCAATAGTATGTATTCATCATGGCATGGCTTGACAGGAGCAAACGCTTTCAACAGACACCTACAGCAATCGCAGCCCATGGACTGCAACAGAAACCACTGACGTAATGGGTCTGGGCAAAGCCAAATGCAATGTGGATTAATCATGGATCAATATTCACACCGTTTAAAAAAATAATAAAATCAAGAGCCCGAGCCTAAGGAGATATTGTGGGTCACGAAAGTTTCACAAACACATGTGTCCTTGGGAAGTTTACAGACAAGCTGCGAAATAGTTGATCTTTCACGCTGTTTAGAGCATACCAGGAGGGCCGCTTTCAAACACTTGGCTGATGGCGAGTTTCGAGAGGCGCAGTACATCTTTCAGTTTGACTTAGTAAGTTATGCGTTCCCCATTAAAATAAAACTACGAACATTAGCAAAATCATTAG
The DNA here is from genome assembly GCF_052327205.1 of Somniosus microcephalus. Classification (NCBI taxonomy): domain Eukaryota; kingdom Metazoa; phylum Chordata; class Chondrichthyes; order Squaliformes; family Somniosidae; genus Somniosus; species Somniosus microcephalus. The sequence goes on along the minus strand of NC_140990.1, from coordinate 281,679,620 downwards.
AATATTCAACAGTTTTTTTTAAATGCCGTGCTAATTAAATAAATAAGGCAGTCTGGGGAAGGAGCTAATTAATCGGCAAGGCTGACAGACCAGGAACAGTACTTGAAAGAAAAAGCACATTCAAGGGTATTGGTAAAAAAAAAGTATCTTTGTGAGTTTAAGTCACCCCTAATGTTATAATATGGGGCGCAAGCTTGGGACAGGGTTCTGCTTTTTCTTAACTGCCCATCCCCAATAATATATTAAATCAGTGATGTACAAACAGGTGGGTAGACAGTCCAAGGCGAATTCGGAAAACGGAATCTATATTCAGACAGCACCGTTCAGCGTCACTGTGACTGGATTTGGCCAGTCCCGAGAGATCATTTCCTCTTACAATGTATTTCTTTACACTGCTCATTGTTAAATTGCTAAACAGCTGAATGCTAACATGATCTAGTAAATAAAAGGAATATTCGAAAGTAACCTGAGCAGAACCGCTCAGCTACACTTGCACAATAAAACCAGAAAATGCTGGAAATACTCAGCTGGTCAGGCAGCGTCTGTGGAGAGAGAAACAGAGTTAACGTTTCAGGTCGAGATATCTGTTTCTCTTTCCACAGATGATGCCTGACCCGCTGAGTATTTCCAGCATTTTCTGTCTTTATTGCAGTTTTCCAGCATCCGCAGTATTCTGCTTTTGTTCAGTTACACTTGCACCTTTGCAATGGAGGAAATGATGACTTATTGTGTAATAACTTAAGATGGTTAAGGACGATATACCCCAACTATTGTAAAGTTATAATATTCAAGCAAATATACCCAGTGGCTGGGATTTAAGTTAAGATAGCCCAGATTTTTTTTTACAATATTCCTAATGCGCCAGTTTCACCTGCAGAACACGGTTATCCTTACCTCTTTGTCAGTGTGAGGATTTCGTATTCCCTGACAGTGATCCCGAGCTGGCGTCTATCGACAAGGTTTTCTAGGATAACTGCAATCAACTCAAGATACGTTTCCTGAATAAGGAACAATTTGCAGCTATCAAAAGGGAAATCAATGGCATCCGAAGTAAAGTTTGTAAAGGTTTTCTGGCCAGGTAAGATATGAAAGCTTGATGCGAGAAACTCCTAACGTGCTTATTTACTTACGGAAATGGGCGAGTTCATTCGACTAGCAAAATTGTTTAAAAAAATAAACAATCTAGATAGGAGCGCATACTTATTTTAACATCCACATCTCCCTCCTTGTTCCAATAGAGGGAGATTGCAACTGTAACCCTATTTTAGCTTCAAACCTACATTATAGTCGAATAGCTTAGGAGGTACGCTCCGCTATTTTTAGAGGGTAGGAATATTTCAATAGTCCTGTATTAGTATCTTGCATTCAAATATTAAATGGTGGAAATAATGAGCGATTTAATTTGCAATGATTTAACGCTAACAAAGATACTGTTGATTGTTGTCGGTCTCAAATGAACTCATCTGCTGATTTTCTTTTTAGAAAGTTATGTGTTATTATTTTACCAATGAACTGTTAGCTTTATAAAGCAGTGTGGCAGGTACTATTACTGACCAACTGAAGGTTATTTGGTCTGATAACCCTGTTTGCCAGTGGATGCACTGATAACTCTGATAACTGTATTGATAATTGGCCTGTTAAACCTCGCGTGACAATGAGTGCATGCTCTATCGTGCATCAGATCACAGTGGAACCAATAACAACACCGTGACTGCGTATCATAACATTGCATATCTCTGGATACATATTCAGAAGGTTCACTTTAGAATCTTTAGTGTGTCCTCTGAACCTTTACAGAATGATTGTGATAGTTGTTGATGCAATTGCCATTATCATTTGAAACACTATGTAACATCTGTTTAATCGTTATGTGCTATTTTTATGTTATTGATTTATATGCTTCATATAAAATACATTATGAAGACCCATGAGATATATATCCCGCAAATGGGCTAACTGAATAACTTATAAGAAAAAAAAGTTATGAGTGAATGAGTTGTCTCCAATGTCCAGAGCAAGATGCGTATCATTCTTAGCAGCTTCATATTGTATCACGATTATACTATATGCTAGAAATGTTAAAGTAAAAACATAGACAGTATTAATCAGGAAAATACATGTGAAAATAATAACAGAAATTGCTGGAAATACTCAGCAGGTCAGGCAGCATCTAAGGAGATAGAAACAGAGTTAACTTTTCAGGTCAATGACCTTTCATCAGAACTGGAAGAAGTTAGAGATTTAATAGTATTTAAGCAAGTACAGAACCAAGGAAAAAAGAAGAAAGAACATAAGAACATAAGTTGGAGTAGGAGCAGGACATAAGGCCCCTCGAGCCTGCTCTGCCATTCAATAAGCTCATGGCTGAACTTTTACATCAACTGGGCAGATAATTGGCAAATAAATTTCAACACAGATAAATGTGAGGTATTACATTTTGGTAGGAAGAATAGGGAGGTCATTTATTACTTGGAGGGTGCGAGTCTGGGTGGGCTAGAGGAACAAAGGGATCTCAGTGTACAAATACACAAATCACTAAAAGTAGCGACACAGGTTAACAGACCATAAAAAAGGCAAACCAAGCACTAGGGTTTATTTCTAGAGGGATAGAATTGAAAAGTAGTGAGGTTATGCTAAACTTGTATTGATTCTTGGTTAGACCACACTTGAAGTATTGCGTACAATTCTGGTTGCCATATTACAAAATAGATATAGAGGCACTGGAGAAGGTGCAGAGAAGATTTACAAGGATGATACCAGAAATGCGAGGGTATACATATCAGGAAAGGATGAACAGGCTGGGGCTCTTTTCTCTTGAAAATAGAAGGCTGAGGGGTGACCTAATAGTGGTCTTTAAAATTATGAAAAATTTTGATACAGTAGACACAGAGAGACTGTTTCCACTTGTGGGGAAGAGCATAACTAGAGGCCATCAATATAAGATAGTCACCAAGAAATCAAATAAGGAATTCAGAAGAAATTTCTTTACCCAGAGAGTGGTGAGAATGTGGAACTCGCTACCACAGGGAGTGGTTGAAGTGAATAGTATAGGTGCATTTAAGGGGCGGTTAGATAAGCATATGAGGGAGAAGGAAATAGTGGGTTATGCTGATAGATTTAGATGAGGAAAGACGGGAGGAGGCTCGAGTGGAGCATAAACGCCAGCATGGATTGGTTGGGCCAAACAGTCTGTTTCTGTGCTGTATATCCTATGCACTAGAGAGGTACCACCAATGCTGCCTTCGCAAGATCCTGCAAATCCATTGGCAGGATAGGCACACCAACGTCAGTGTTCTCGCTCAGGCCAACATCCCCAGCATCGAAGCTTTGACCACGCTCGATCAGCTCCGATGGACAGGTCACATCGTCCGCATGCCCGATACGAGACTCCCAATCCAAGTGCTCTACTCGGAGCTCCGACATGGCAAGAGAGCCCCAGGTGGGCAGAGGAAATGCTTCAAGGACACCCTCAAAGCCTCCTTGAAAAAGTGCAACTTCCCCACTGACACCTGGGAATCCCTGGCCCAAGTCCGCACAAAGTGGAGGAGAAGCATCCGGGAAGGCGCCAAACACTTCAAGTCTCTTTGCCGGGAGCAAGTGGAAGCCAAGCGCAAGGAGCGCACCTCAACCACCGTCTACCCCACCCGTGGCATTGGACTCATCAGTCACCTGAGAACTTATTGTTAGTGTGGAAGCACGTCATCCTCGGTTCCGAGGGACTGCCTATGAAGAAGAAGAATATCCTATGCAATCCTATGTAAGGAGACCAAAATTGTACATGTACTCCAGGTGTGGTCTCAACAAAGCCCTATATAATTGCAACAAGACTTCCTTACTCTTTTACTCTAACCTCCTTGCAATAAAGGCTAACATACCATTTGCTTTCCTAATTGCTTGCTGTACTTTCTGCGTTAACTTTCTGTGATTCGTGTGCTAAGATGCCAAAATCACTCAGCATACCAGCATTTATTAGTCTCTCACCTTTTTAAAAAATTCTGCTTTTCCATTCGTCCTACCAAAGTGGATAATTTCACACTTCCCCACATTATACTCCATCTGCCAACTTCTTGCCCAATCACTTAACCGGCCTATATCCCTTTGCGTCCTCCTCACAGCTTACTTTCCCTCCTAGCTTTGTATCGTTAGCAAACTTGGATACATTACGCTCGATTCCCTCATCTAAGTCATTGATATAGATTGTAAATAGCTGAGGCCCAAGCACTGATCATTGCGGCACTCCACTAGTTACACCCTGCCATCCTGAAAATTACCTGTTTATTCCTACTCTCTGTTTTCTGTTGGTTAACCAATCCTCAATCCATGCTAATATATTACCCCCAATCCCATGAGCACTAATCATGTGTAATAAGATCTTGTGTGGCCCATCATAGAATGCCTTCTGATAATCCAAATATACTACATCTACTGGTTCTCCCTTATCCATCCTGCTAGTTACACCCTCAAAAAATTCTAATAGATTTGTCAAACATGATTTCCCTTTCATAAATCCGTGTTGACTCTACCTAATCATATATGATTTTCCAAGTGCCCTGTTACCTTATCTTAATCTTAGATTCTAGCATTTTCCCTACTACTGATGTCTGGCTAACTGGTCTATAGTTCCCTGTTTTCTCTCTCCCTGCCTTTCTTGAACAGTGGGGTTACATTTGCTACCATTCAATCCATGGGGACTGTTCTAGAATCTAGGGAATTCTGGAAGATCAAAACCAATGTATTCACTAACTCTCCAGCCAACTCTTTTAAAACCCTAGGGTGTAGGCCTTCAGGTCCAGGGGATTTGTCGACTTTTAGTCCCATTAATTTCTCCAGTACTTTTACTTTACTAATATTAATTACTTTAAGTTAAGAACAAAGGGAAAGGTCTATGATAGGGTGGAGGGAAGGAGTGATTAAATGACAAAAGGAATGATGGTGCAAGGCAAAAGGCGCTGGTAATGGGACAAGTAAAGAAGCAAAAGATGGGTCCAGTGGAAGTGTTAATGATTACAGCAGAACCATTACCATCACCTGCTGTCTGAGAAAATGGGAGCAGTGGTTATGATCTAAAGTTTTTCAACTCAATGTTAAGGCTGGAGGGCTGTAAAGTGCCTTATCGAAAGATGAGGTGCTGATCCTCGAGCTTCATTGGAACAGTGTAGGAGGCAAGGACAGAGAGGTCAAAGTGGGAGTAGAATGGAAAATTAAAGCTCAGGGTCACGCTTGCAGACTGAAGAGGTGTTCAGCAAAGTGATCACCCAATCTGCATTTGGTCTCGTCAGTGTAGAGGAGACCGCATCGTGAGTAGCGAATACAGTATGCTAAATTGGAAGAAGTACAAGTAAATTGCTGTTTCACCTGGAAGGAGTGTTTGGGGCCCTCAACAATGGGAAGAGAGGGGGTGAAAGGGCAGGTGTTACATCTCCTGAGCTTGCACAGGAAGGTGCAAGGGGATGGGGAGCTGGTGTGTGAAATGGGACGGATAGAGTTGAGGGCCCTGTCAACCACAGTGGAGGGGAATCCTCGATTGAGAAAAAAGAAAGATAGATCAGAATCACTGGTGTGGAAGGTGGCATCGTCAGAACAGACGCAACACGATAGAGAAACTGGGAGAATGGAATCGAGTCCTCACAGGAAACAGGGCATGAGGGTTGGGTTCAATGTAACAACAGATTAGTTTGTGTTTTGATTCTATTGCAGTTGGAGGTCGCAGGAGTGCTAATTAGGCTGTTGTGTGATGTAAGTTTAGGAGTTGGCAATCTGCTTAATGATAATTTTAACATCTCAAATTTCATGTGGCTGATAGTTGATTTTGTGTAAAAATGCTGCTGAATGGTTCATATTTCCCCACATGGGTTTAACAGGCAGTAAAGTTTTGTTAGTGGCTCAACAACAATTTTACATTGGTATATTCTTGGATTTCTCAGTCATACTAAATCCACGCCTTTATGTATTGCTGATCAGCGAGAATTGATTGAGATTTGTTATTATAATGAAAAGAGCTAATCTTGCTCTACTGATGCATGGGGCCATGTTTTCAAACACTTCATGTGCCATGGACTCAGTTTGCATTACATTACAGTATACTATTTCTGAATGCGCTAACTGAACAGACCATGTGCAAAACATACCCAGAGAATATAATTGCACTTTGCAACAGGCACAAAATAGGGTACCTTACACGAGTAATGGGGGTGCAGGAGCAGAGACCTGGGAGTTCACATACACAAATCCTTGAAGGTGGCAGGACAAGTTGATTAGACTGTAAAAAAGCATACAGGATCCTTGGCTTTATAAACAGCAGTACAAAAGCAAGGAATTATGCTAATCATTTATAAATCATTAGTTAGGCCTCAGCTGGAGTATTGTGTCTAATTCTGGGCACCACGCTGTCAAGGCCTTCGAGAGGGTGCAGAAGAGATTTACTAGAATGGTGCCAGGGATGAGGGACTTCAGAAGGACTAGAGAAGCTGGAATTGTTCTCTTTAGAGCAGAGAAGGTTAATGGGATATTTAATAGAGGTTTTCAAAATTACGGGGGGGGGTTTGATAGAGTAGATAAGGAGAAACAGTTTCCACTGACAGAAGAGGCAGTATCCAAAGGACACAGATTTAAGATAATTGGCAAAAGCACTAGAGGGGAAATGAGGAGAAATATTGTAGTGCAGTGAGTTATGATGATCTGGAATGCACTGCCCAAAACAGTCAGAAATGGGAGAATTTATAATGGGGAACAAGGAAATGGGTGAGCAATTAAACAAATACTTTGGTTCTGTCTTCACGGAAGAGGACACAAATAACTTCCCAGAAGTGCTAAGGAACTAAGGCCTAGAAATTCAGTTGGGCGCCGTTTGGGGCGCCAAGCTCGCCTGGGCGCCAGAATTACCGCTGCGCATGGAGCCACTAGCGCCATCCCGATATTCAGTTTCAGCGCCCCAAACGGAAGCGGGCCGCTACTCGAGGCTCCCGCGTCCCGCTTGGGGCGCTGAAACTGATTATCGCAGCGCAATGTGCCGCAGCGCCACACGCTGCGGCACGGCACGCTGCGGTACTGCAGGCCTTCCTCCCACTGTTAAGGGGGAGGTGCCTGCAACAGCGCGAGCCCCGCTCGCGAGTGCCGGCAAATGAGCCCGGCACCAAGGAGAAGTGCCAGGCTCTCGGGAAACAGCCGGCAATGCCGTGGGGGGGGGGGGTTTAGGAGGCCGGGGACGGAGGTGCTGGCAGGCAGCCGCCGAAAAAGCGGCCGCCCCGCACCTCCACCTTAATTTGCGCCACTACCGCCACAGGTAGGCCCTGTGAACCGGTCGCAATTTGCGACCGGCGTTAAAGAGGCGGGCGCGACCAAATATGGTGATCGGGGCGGGAGTGGGGCGCTGCGCACACCGATGATGTCATCGGTGGCGGCGCAGCACTACAGGCTAACGCAGCCATTAGCGCCCCGCTAAATATCACGGGAGGTGTGGCCAGTGGCGCTAAAGCCACTGAGTGCCCTCTTTGGGCACTAACTGGTGGCGCAGCCCACTGAATTTCTAGGCCTAAGGGTCTAGTGAGAAGGAGGAATTAAAGGAAATTAGTATTAGTAAAAAAAAAAAATTGCACTGGAGAAATTAATGAGACTGAAAGCTGATAAATCCCCAGGGCCTGATAATCTGCATCCTAGAGTACTAAAAGAGGTAGCCATGGAAATAGTGGATGCATTGGTTGTCATCTTCCAAAATTCTATAGATTATGGAACAGTTCCTGCAGATTGGAGGATGGCAAATGTAACCCCACTATTTAAAAAAGGAGGGAGAGGGAACTACAGATCGGTTAGCCTAACATCAGTACCCGGGCAAATGCTAGAGTCTATTATAAAGGATGCGATAACAAGACACTTAGAAAATATCAATGGGATTAGACAAAGTCAACATGGATTTATGAAAGGGAAATCATGTTTGACAAACCTACCGGAGTTTTTTGAGAATGTAACTGGTAGAATAGATAAGGGAGAACCAGTGGATGTGGTGTATTTGGATTTTCAGAAGACCTTTGATAAAGTCCCACATAAGAGGTTCGTGTGCAAAATTAAAGCACATGGGATTGGGGGTAATATACTGGCATGGATTGAAAATTGGTTAACAGACAGGAAACAGAGAGTAGGAATAAATGGGTCTTTTTTGGGGTGGCAGGTGGTGACTAGTGGGGTATCGCAGGGATCGGTGCTTGGGCCCCAGTTATTCACAATATATATCGATGATTTGGATGAGGGAACCAAATGTAATATTTCCAAGTTTGCTGATGACACGAAACTAGGTGGGATTGTGAGTTGTGAGGAGGATGCAAAGAGGCTTCAAGGCAATTTAGACAAGTTGACTGAGTGGGCAAATACATGGCAGATGCAGTATAATGTGGATAAATGTGAAGTTATCCACTTCAGTAGGAAAAACAGAGACAGAGTATTATATAAATGGTGATAGATTGGGAAATGTTGATGTGCAAAGGGACCTGGGTGTCCTTGTACACCAGTCACTGAAAGCAAACATGCAGGTGCAGCAAGCAGTTAGGAAGGCAAGTGGTATGTTGGCCTTCATTGCAAGAGGATTTGAGTACAGGAGCAAGGATGTTTCACTACAGTTATACAGGGCCTTGGTGAGACCACACCTGGAGTAGTGTGTGCAGTTTTGGTCTCCTTACCTAAGAAAGGATATACTTGCCATAGAGAGAGTGCAGCGAAGGTTCACCAGACTGATTCCTGGGATGGTAGGACTGTCGTATGAGGAGAGGTTGGGTTGACTAGGCCTGTATTCACTAGAGTTTAGAAGAATGAGAGGGGATCTCGTTGAAACATATAAAATTCTGACAGGGCTAGACAGACTGGATGCAAGGAGGATGTTTCCCCTGGATGGGGGCTCTAGAATGAGGGGTCACAATCTCAGGATACAGGGTAGGACATCTAGGACTGAGATGAAGAGAAATTTCTTCACTCAGAGGGTGGTGAACCTGTGGAATTCTCTAACCTGTGGAATTCTCTAACACAGAAGGCTGTGGAGGCCAAGTCACTGAATATATTTAAGGAGATAGATTTCTAGATGCAAAAGGTATCAAGGGGTATGAGGAGAGAGCGGAAATATGGTATTGAGATAGAGGATCGGCCATGATCATACTGAATGGCGGAGCAGGCTCGAAGGGCTGAATGGCCTAATCCTGCTCCTATTTTTCTATGTTTCTATGGTGGAAGTAGATTCAATAGTAACTTTCAAAAAGGAATTGGATATATACTTGAAAGGGAAAAAAAATTGCAGGGCAATGGGGAAAGAGCCGGGGAGCGAGACATTGGATAGCTCTTTCAAAGAGCAGTGCTGGGTCCATTTTTGATCTTGGTAAATATAGAGGATTTGGACTTTGGTGTCAATCTCAAAATTTGCTGACAACACAAAATTAGGAGGTTTGGAAAACAGTGCGGAGAACTGTAAAAGATTTCAAGGTTAGTAGAATGTGCAGCCTGGTGGCAGATGAATTTAATGTGGATAAGGGTGAGTTAATACATTTTGGGAGGAAAAAACAACAAATGGGATTATACGCTTAATGGAAAGATACTGAAGATTGTGGACGAACAGAGAGACATGGGGTTCAAATATATAATTCCCTGTAAATGAGTGTTCAAGTTATTACTGACCTAGTGATCACATAATGCAAAATTATATATGACGCTATGACTCTATATGCAGAAGTAAAATTAACTTTAAAATACTGATTAGTCAAGGAATACATTTCAAAATTATCAGACCTCAGTATGATATTACTTAATTTAGAATTTTAATTCAAAAAATGCATGACTATAATTTGAAGACAAAAGTGCAGAGGAAGGAAAGTTGGCGAGCAGGTACAGTGAGGAGATGCACAGAATTCAGAAAAATACAGTACAGTTTCATGTAGAATTTGTATTCCTTGCACAAGTCAATTAAAACAGTTTTTCAATGCCTGGAGTTTCTCTTTAACGATGTTTGTAAACTTGAACAAGCTGAACATGAATTATTTATAGCCTCTTCAAGCTGATAATGGTTTCTTTGGAAAATTAATTCAGAGGCTTATTTAAGTTTAATTTGAATCCATTTTTTACCTCTATATACTCAATATCTTAAGTTGTAGATTTTGAAAAAGATTAGAGGATTTTCAAATGATTTACTATATAAATCTATATTTACTGTGGTGACAAGGTGAGCATTTTGACCTTTTCTTTTGCTAATTTAAAATTGCAATGTTCTGGGATGTCATAAAACCCCATGGGGGAAAAATTGGGTTGCTTTGTGCCTCCCGTTAGCACCTTCGGGGGGCGCCAACGACTTACCGCCTGACCGCGGCGATTTTAGCGCCGACTATGAAATTGACTTGGTGCTTTGTGGTGGCACTAAACACTACTGCCACGATCTCCTGCACCCGGAGATCGCGACGTCATCAAAGCGTGCAATGCCCCGATAGCGCCCCGGACCGGAAATTGATTCTCGCCCCCTGCCTTAGCGTCTGCTGCTAGGAATGACAGGTAGAGTGGGATGTTCTGCAGTCGGCTGGAAGCTGGGGGAGCGCTATTTAAAGGCGTGCGCTTCCTGTCGGCAAAATATTCTGCATACGCAGGTTGAGAGAGGGAGAGAGGCGTCTGAAGATATTTAACGCTGTCCTACAAGGAGTTTTGTTCCTCACCAACACTTTTCAGGTTCCCATTTCTGTCAGCTTTATTACTACCATACTTAGAAGATTAGATGGGGGCTGTACTGACACGGGGCATCGTCCTCCAGCTTCACCTTTGGAGTCGGCAGAGATGGAGAGAGTGGCAAACGTGGCCAGATGGAGGAGGGTCAACAGGGCTCTGCACAGGAGACATTACCCTCCCAGGGTATTGCGGGAGCAATTCTCCTACGTTCATTTGTCTGAGGAGGAGTGTTTTAGAAGGCTGCAAGGAGGTGGTCACTGAGCTCTGCCACCTCCTGCAACCAGGGCGCCATTGACTGCACACGTGGCATTGCGGGCACCTCATGAAAATAAAAGAAATAAAATGAGCAAAGTTGTCAAGTTTCAATAAAAACATTTATTTTTCTGACAAACTGTGTCTTATTAAGCACAACCAATAACAAACAAACACAATTCATTAATGAACAAAACTGGTTCTTACCACATCGAGATAAGCGTTAACAGAGTGAACAATATATTAACATAAACATCCAACTTTGGGACAAACATTCCCCCTATTTGTCTGATAATTTTTAGTTATTCACCCTTCGAGAATGATCTCCCTCCCCTTCTCCCCTTCCCACCCTACTGCTCCTCCGTAATGTGGCCCCAGTGGTTGTAGCAAGGTTGGCGGAAGGCTGCTGAATGTTGGATCCAGAGACTGCAGATCACCTTGAAGGATGCCCTCGACCAGCTCTGGGCCTGGAGGGTCCACCTGCAGACTGCACCAACTCTGCATGTGCAGCAGCAGTCTGAGCTGGCTGGGTTACAGGCTGTGACAAGTGCAATGGCGGAGTGGCAGTGGCGGCAGCAGGAATGCTGTCATCCTGAGAAAGGACAGCACTTTCCTGCTCGACTGACACACTGCCACTCCCCCGGGGCAGACCTCAGCATCCGGAGCAATCTGTTTGAGCACAGATTTCTGGCCTGCTGCGGCACCGTGAGATCCCCGGTGGACAGTGGTCACCCCAGTGACGATGGCAGCTGTCAGTTCTTGCGTGTCATCAATCGGAGACTGCATGAGAGCAGTCTGACATTGGATGGCACCAACCAATAACTCGATTCCAGCACTATGCCGTTGCGTTGCCTCGGCCTGTGCTGCAGTAGATACTGCCACCTCACCCATTACATGTGGCATGGGCTCTGGGTCCCCACGGTTTCCCTACAATTCAACCATCCTCTGCAACGAGGCAAGGATGGGTTCAACGGTTTGCGCACAGCTGACAGTTGTGCTGGTGGCAGACTCCTCCATGCTCCTAGCCAGTGCATCCATGCTCTTGGGCACCATTGCCATTGCACCCATGAGCTCCATATGCATGCTCACAGCCTGAGCGTTCATTGCCACTATATCGAGGTCCTCATCAGAGTCCTGTGCAGCAGAGCTTGAGCCTCCCTTCCCCCATGACATTGCTGCAGCCCGCTGGGTCCTGGCGCTTCACCCACATCAGATCCAAACCCCCTGCTCCCCTCCAGTGAATGTATGGCCCCAGTATCGAATGTCTCGCCCTTGAGAGACACAGGCGGTGAGGCGCGGGCTTCATGTTCCTCCTCCTCTCCCGCATCGCTGCCACGGGCAGGCTGAAGGACAGGCTGGACAGCTGGTGGCTCAGTATCTGAAACCAGGAAGGTACAGCAAGAGTGGCTTTAACATGGGGGCAGGAAGGGAGCAAGGAATGGCGACAGTATAGTTAGATGGAAAGTGTAAAAGGCTGGTGTTGTGACGGGGAAGTGGTATGAGAGAGGAGATAAAGCTGATGAACATACCTTTGCTGTCCCCAAGGGGGTCGACCTCTCCAACTGCCACAGTGCCCACGACATAACTGGCGATGAGTCTGTGAACTCGCTCCTCCAGTTGTGTGAGGGGACGCAGCTCCACCTGTCCTCCTCCTGTGCATTGTTGCTCCCTCCGGTTATGTGAAAGCTTGACCTGCAAGAAAAAAGACAGCGTCTGAGTGAGTGTGCAGCCATCTGTTTGGCAGATGTGCCTACCATAGTTGAATAGCCATTAATGTCTGCAAGGTGTGGGCTGTGGATGTGACTTTAATTAGATAGGCATAGTTGTTGGGTGAGTGTTAGGGATTAGGGACTTTACACCATCTGTGCACAGAGTGAGGTTGAGATGGTGGGATGTGGAGGTTTTTCAGGCATGTGCTCACCCTGACCACCCGAGTGTGGTCGTTGAACTTCTTGAAGCACTGTGAGTCCTTTGGACCAGGCTCCTGGATGAAATGTGCCGGGCAACCCCCCTCCACACCCTTGTAAACTCTCAGGGCAATGGCCTCCTGCCAGTCTCTGGAAACAGCACTGCCCATCGGCGTTCCACAGTGCCAACCAGAGCCATCAATGCCTGGTCACTAAACCGGCGAGCTCTCTCCCTGGGCCTCTGAGTAGCCATCATGAATCTTTGCTGGCGATTTTTACCTGCTTGCGGGCCGAGGTCAAACACTGCAATGAGCAGGGTGTGGCTGTGCAGCATGATGGACCCTCCCCTTTAAGAACTGGAAGGCGCCAGTCTGTCTGAGTACAAGGTAATTGACATCGCCGGAGCTTGAGTAGCGTTCTGAGGTAGCGCCTCATTCCCCGACGTTAGTGCTCCAATCACCTCCAGGGGCGCTGGAGACGAATTTCATGGTTGCTGGTGATAATTTGCGCCGGGCGCTAAAATTTGTGCCTGGCCGACATTAGTGCCCCAAAATGGGTGATACCAAATTTATCCCCCATATGTTTTCCATTATCAGAAAACATGGAACAAAACTCACATTTTTCATTTTTTTTTAAGTGATCTGGAACAGCTTGTTTCCCACTTGTGCAGTTCATGAAACAGCAATTCATATTTATTTTAGCCAGAAGAATGGCTATTTCCAAGACAGCTGCAATAATATCAATTTCACATTACTTGAGTGACAGTTAAGCCACTTAAGTAGCACTAACTTCGCCGGGGCACTACATTTAGCGCCCCCACGATGAAAATTGAGTAGTATCGCCCCAAGAGGGAATATCGTGGTGCTACATGCCGCAGCACCACGGCATGTCGCACAGCAGTATTGCAGGCCTTCCTCCCCTTCTTAAAGGGGAAGGGCCTTGCGCAGTGTGACCCGGGGCCCAGCCACGGTGGGGGGGTGTGTGGAAGGGGGGGAGGTGGTTCAGGAGTCTGGGGATGGGAGCGCAGGCAGGTGCTGGCAGGTGCCCAGCAACAAAAATGGCCACCCCGCACCTTGCCTTTAAATAGCGACTCCCCGGCTGCAGGTAAACCCCCCTAACCCCATCGGACATAGTGTCTGCTGGTAAGTCAGGTGGTGCTCCCAAAGATCATGGCTGGGGCACGAGAGAGGCGCTGCCCACGGTGATGACATCATTGCCGGCAGCGCAGCAGCAAGGGGCACTAACGGTGACCGCCGCCGCTAGCCTCCCGCTGAATTTCGCGGGAGGTGTTAGCAGCGCCACGCCCAAGCACTAGTTGCTTTGCACCCAGTTAGCACCCTAAGGCGCAAAGCAACCACATTTTTCCCCCTAAATGTTTAAGGTACTGGGCTGGGTGCTAATCAAGTGGGTTGCTTTGTCCTGGATGGTGTCAAGCTTCTTGAGCTTTGTTGGAGCTGCACTTATCCAGGCAAGTGGAGAGTATTCCATCACACTCCTTACTTGTGCCCTGTAGATGGTGAAAAGGCTTTGGGGAGTCAGGAGATGAGACACTCGCCGCAGAATACCCAGTCTCTGACCTGCTCTTGTAGCCACTGTATTTATGTGGCTGGTCCAGTTAAGTTTCTGGTCAATGGTGACCCCCAGGATGTTGATGGTGTGAGATTCAGCAATAGTAATGCCATTGAATGTCAAGGGGCGGTGGTTAGACTCTCTCTTATTGAAGATAGTCATTGCCTGGCACGTGTGGTTTGAATGATAGTTGCCACTAATCCAGGTCTTGCTGCATACGGGCATGAACCGCTTCATTATCTGAGGAGTTGCGAATGAACTGAACACTGTGCAATCATCAGCAAACATAGAAACATAGAAGATAGGAGCAGGAGTAGGCCATTCGGCCCCTTGAGCCTGCTCCGCCATTCAATGCGATCATGGCTGATCATCCAAATTCAGTACCCGGTCCCTGCTTTCTCCCCATACCCCTTGATCCCTTTAGACTTAAGAAATATATCCAACTCCTTCTTGAATATATTTAATGAACTGGCCTCCACCGCCTTCTGTGGTAGAGAGTTCCACAGGTTCACCACTCTCTGGGTGAAGAAATTCCTCCTCATTTCTGTCCTAAATGGCCTACCCTTTATCCTTAGACTGTGTCCCTTGGTTCTGGACTCCCCGACCATCGGAAACATCCTTCCTGCATCTAGTCTGTCCAGTCCTGTCAGAATTTTATAAGTTTCAATGAGATCCCCTCTCATTCTTCTAAACTCCAGTGAGTACAAGTTCAATCGACCCAATCTCTCCTCATACGTCATTCCTCCCATCCCAGGTATCAGCCTGGTGAATCTTCGCTGAACTCCTTCCATGGCAAGAACATGGCGACCAAAACTGCACACAATACTCAAGATGTGGTCTCAACAAGGCCCTGTACAACTGCAGCAAGACATCCTTGTTCCTGTACTCAAACCCTCTCGCTACGAAGGCCAACATACCATTTGCCTTCTTAACCGTCTGCTGCACCTGCATGCTTACCTTCAGCGACTGGTGCACAAGGACACCCAGGTCTCGTTGCACTTCCCCTTCTCCCAATCTATTGCCATTTAGATAATAATCTGCCTTCCTGTTTTTGCCACCAAAGTGGATAACCTCACATTTATCCACATTATATTTGCATCTGCCATGTTTCTGCCCAATCACCCAACATGTCCAAATCATCCTGGAGTTTCTCGACATCCTCCTCACAGCACACACACACACACAGCTTTGTGTCATCCGCAAATTTGGAGATATTACATCTAGTTCCCTTGTCCAGATCATTTATATATATTGTGAATAGCTGGGGTTCAAGGACTGATCCCTGCGGTACCCCACTAGTCACTGCCTGACATTCGGAAAAAGACCCGTTTATTCCAACTCTTTGCTTTCTGTCTGCCAACCAGTTCTCTATCCAAGTCAATACCTTGCCCCCAATCCCATGTGCCTTAACTTTACACGCTAATCTCTTATGCGGGACCTTATCGAAGGCCTTCTGAAAGTCCAGATACACCACATCCACTGGTTCTCCCTTATCTATTTTACCAGTTACATCCTCAAAAAATTCCAGTAGATTAGTCAAGCATAATTTACCTTTGTGAATCCATGTTGACTTTGTCCGATCCTGTCACTGTTTTCCAAGTGCTCTGCTATTACATCTTTTATAATGGACTCTAGCATTTTCCCCACTACCGATGTCAGGCTCACTGGTCTGTAATTCCCCGTTTTCTCTCTACCACCTTTTTTGAATGGTGGGGTAACATTAGCTACCCTCCAATCCATGGGTACTGTTCCAGATTCCATCGAATGTTGGAAGATGATCAGCAATGCATCTACTATTTCTAGGGCCACTTCCTTAAGTACCCTAGGATGTAGATTATCAGGCCCTGGGGATTTATCGGCCTTCAGTCCCATCAATTACCCTAACACCATTTCCCTACAAATACTGATTTCTTTCAGTTCCACCCGTTCATCAGACCCTATGTTCCCCGGCATCTCTGGGAGGTTATTTGTGTCCTCCTTTGTGAAGACAGAACCAAAATATGCATTTAGTTGGTCTGTCATTTCTTTGTTCCCCATTATAAATTCCCCTGATTCTGACTGCAAGGGACTTACGTTTGACTTCACCAATCTTTTTCTCCTCACATATCTATAAAAGCTTTTACAGTCAGTTTTTATGTTCCCTGCAAGTTTACTCTCATATTCTATTTTCCCCTTCTTAATTAATCCCTTTGTCCTCCTTTGTTGACTCCTAAACTGCTCCCAATCCTCAGGATTATGGCTTTTTCTGGCCAATTTATATGTCCTCTCCTTGGATCTTATGCTATTCTTAATTTCCCTTATTAGCCACGGTTGAGTCAACTTTTTTGTTTTATTTTTTGCCAAACTGGGATGAATAAATTCTGTAGTTCATCCATGCGGTCTTTGAATATTTGCCATTGCCTATCCACCGTCAACCCTTTGAGTGACATTCCCCAATCAATCCTACCCAACTCGTGCCTCAGACCATCGTAGTTTCCTTTATTTAAATTTGGACCGTAGTCTCTGAGTCAACTATTTCATTCTCCATCTTAATGAAGAATTCGAACATATTATGATCGCTCCGACCCAAGGGGACTCATACAACAAGATTGCTAATTAATCCTTTCTCGTTACATAATACCCAGTCTAAGATGGCCTGATCTCTGGTTGGTTCCTCGACATATTGGTCCAGGAAACCATCCCGTAAACACTCCAGGAATTCCTCCTCCACAGTATTGTTACTAATTTGGTTAGCCCAATCTATATGTAGATTAAAGTCATCCATGATGACTGCTGTGCCCTTATTGCAAGCTTCTTTAATTTCCCTTTTAATGCCATCCCCAACCTCCGCCTTACTGTTTGGAGGTCTATATACCACTCCCACTAACGTTTTCTGCCCCTTGGTATTTCTCAATTCTACCCATACAGATTCCACATCATCAGAGCTAATATCCTTCCTTACAATTGTGTTAATCCCTTCTTTAACCAGTAATGCTACCCCACCTCCCTTTCCTTTTTGCCTATCTTTCCTGAATATCGAATACCCCTGGATGTTGAATTCCCAGCCTTGGCCATCCTTGAGCCACGTTTCCGTAATCCCAACCAAATCATATTTGTTTACCTCTATTTGCACAGCTAATTCATCCACCTTATTATGAATGCTCCTCACATTAAGACACAAAGCCTTCAGGCTTGTTTTTTTTGAATTATTAGCATTATTATTTACTGTGGCCACGTTTGATTAAAACTGTTGATTTCTCTGACTGCCACTTTTGTTTTTCTCCTTCCAATCTTTTGCTTTTATCCTTGTTTCCCTTTCCTCTGTCTCCCTGCTCAGGTTCCCAACCCCCTGCCATTTTAGTTTAAACCCTCCCCCAGAGCACTGGCAAACACTCCCCCTAGGACATCGGTTCCAGCCCTGCCCAGGTGCAAACCGTCCGATTTGAACTGGTCCCACTTCCCCCAAAACCGGTTCCAATGTCCCAAGAACTTGAATCCCTCCCCGTTGCACCATTCCTCTAGCCACGTATTCATCTGAAATATCCTTCTATTTTTACTCTGACTAGCACGTGGCACTGGTAGTAATCCTGAGATTACTACCTTTGAGGTCCTATTTTTTAATTTACCTCCTAATTCCCTATATTCAGCTTTTAGGACCTCATCCTGGTTTTTACCTATATCGTTGATGCCTATATGCGCCACGACAACTGACTGTTCACCCTCCCCTTCCAAGATGTTCTGCAGCCACTCTGAGACATCCTTGACCCTTGCACCAGGGAGGCAACAGACCATCCTGGAGTCTCGTTTGCGGCCGCAGAAACGCCTATCTATTCCCCTTACAATAGAATCCCCTATTGCTATAGCTCTACCCTTCTTTTTCCTCCCATCCTGTGCAGCAGAGCCACCCCTGGTGCCAGGAAGTTGGCTGCTGCTGCTTTCCTCTGATATGCCATCCCCCCCAACAGTACGCAAAGTGGTGTATCTGTTTGAGAGGGGGCTGTCCACAGGGGACCCCTGCACTACCTGCCTGCGCCTAATTCTCTGTCTGTTGGTCACCCATTCCCTTTCTGCCTGCCCAACCTCTACCTGCGGTGTGTCCAACTCCGTAAACGCTCCAGTATGCATCCAATCTCAGCTCCAGTGCTGCAATGCAGTCTGTCAGTAGCTACAGTTGGATGCACTTCCTGCACACCTAGTTGTCAGGGACACAGGAAGTGTCCCTGAGTTCCCACATATTGCAGGAGGAGCATACCACATGGCCGGGCTGTCCTGCCATGACTTACCCTTTAATTAATTGAAATTAAATTAAATCAATCAATCCCACTAATTACACTACAGTTAAATGGTTTACCAACAGTCCCCGCTACACCAGAAAGACCTTAGCAATTATAAACCACAGAGTTTAAGTTTAAAAAGAGAGAAATACTCACCAACCAATCACTTACCTGCTTTCTGGTGACATCACACTTTGATTACTTTTTACCTCTCTCTCACGCTGCTGAATTGGTAAGCCTCGCTCACTGCCGCCGCTTTTATCCTCCGCCTCGCTCCTCACGCCACACCCAGGTCCGCCGCTGTGGTCGGGCCTCGCTCACTGCCGCTGCTTTTATCCTCCGCCTTGCTCCTCACGCCACACCCAGGTCCGCCACTGTGGTCGGGCCTCGCTCACTGCCGCCGCTTTTATCCTCCGCCTCGCTCCTCACGCCACACCCAGGTCTGCCGCTGTGGTCGGGCCTCGCTCACTGCCGCCGCTTTTATCCTCCGCCTTGCTCCTCATGCCACACAAAGGTCCGCCGCTGTGGTCGGGCCTCGCCATGTCTGACCTTATGATGGAGGGAAGGTCATTGATGAAGCTGCTGAAGGTGGTTGTGCCTAGGACACTGCCCTGAGGAACACCTGCAGTGATGTCCTGGAACTGAGATGATTGGTGTCCAACAAGCACAACCACCTTCTTTTGTGCTAGGTATGACTCCAGCCAGTGGAGAGTTTTCCCCCAGATTCCCATTGACTTCAATTTTACTAGGGCTCCTTGATGCCACACAGTCAAATGCTGCCTTGATGTCAAAGGCAGTCACTCTCACATCACCTCTGGAATTCAGCTCTTTTGTCCATGTTTGGACCAAGGCTGTAATGTGGTCTGGAGCCGAGTGGTCCTGCCGGAACGCAAGCTGAGCATCGGTGAGCAGGTTATTGGTGAGTAAGTGCCGTTTGATAGCACTGTCGACAACACCTTCCCTCACTTTGCTGATGATTGAGAGTAGACTGATGGGGCAGTAATTGGCCGGATTGGATTTGTCCCAGGCAGGACATACCTGGGCAGTTTTCCACATTGTCGAGTAGATGCCAGTTTTGTAGCTGTACTGGAACAGCTTGGTTCGAGGCGTGGCTAGCTCTGGAGCACAAGTCCTTAGCATGACAGCCACGATGTTGCACCCAGTGAGCTCAGCCGTTTCTTGATATCACGTGGAGTGAATCGAATTGGTTAAAGACTGGCTTTTGTGATGGTGGGGACCTCAGGAGGAGGCTGAGATGGATCATCCACATGGCACTTCTGGCTGAAGATGGTTGCAAATGCTAGTCCAGTAACATAACCACTATACTACCGTACCTGTATGCGATGTATGACACTCGAGTTGGTCAAGATCAAGGAGCATTTCAAATGCAAATAAAAGTCATATGAATGTACAGTACCACACAGCACAAGCACTATGTAATAGTGTTGCATATTTTATGTTTTATAGAAGAAACTGGAATTCACTGCAAAGTTGGTACTGGAGGAAATAAATACAGACAGAAGACTCTTCTGCCATGAGAAAACCATATGATCACTCTGAATGTTCTTGCCCTGATTTTGCTAGATTTCACAAGTAGTGTACTGCAGAGTGCACGTTGTGAAATTGGGTGTACTGGCTAATTTGCAGCACACTGCTTTTCAAGGTCAGGAAGAATGCTAGGCTTTTGAGGCTGCATGGCTGACTAGCACAAGCACTTCAAACCTACAAAAAATATTTAAATATATTCCATGGATTTAGTGGCTTTCTTGACACTTTCCCATTGGTGGCGCTGCTTTCCCATGTAAAATACGTGCATCATTGTGGGGGTGGCCTGGTTGCAGGAGTAGGCTTCTTAAAAATGAGTAACAACAACTTGCATGTATATAGCGCCTTTAATGTAGTAAAATGTCCCACGGCGCTTCACATTATTAAACAAGATTTGACACTGAGCCACAGAAGGAGATATTAGGACAGATGACCAAAAGCTTGGTCAAAGATGTAGGTTTTAAGGAGCGTCTTAAAAGATGAGAGAGAGGTAGCAAGGTGGTGAGGTTTAGGGAGGGAATTCCAGAGCTTAGGGCCGAGGCAGCTGAAAGCACGGCCAGCAATAGTGGAGCGATTAAAATAGGGGATGCGTATAAGGTAAGAATTGGAGGAGCACAGAGATCTCGGAGGGTTATAGGGCTGGAGGAGGCTACAGAGACAGGGAGGAGCGAAGTCATGGAATGATTTGAAAACAAGGAAGATAATTTTGAAATTGAGGCATTGCCGGACCAGGAGCCAATGTAGGTCAGCGAGTACAAGGGTGTTGGGTGAACGGGACTTGGTGCGAGTTAGGATATGGGCAGCAGAGTTTTGGATGTGCTCAAGTTTATGGAGGGTGGAAGATGGGAGGCAAGCCAGGAAAGCATTGGAATAGTCAAGTCTAGAGTTAACAAAGGCATGGATGAGGGTTTCAGCAGCAGACGAGCGGAGGCATGGGCAGAGTCAGGCGAAGTTACGGAGGTGGAAGTAGACGGGTTTGGTGATGACACGGATGTGTGACCGGAAACTCATCTCAGGGTCAAATACGATTGTTGGTTAGATCATTATTTATTTTTTGCTTACTTTATTATTTTATCTGCATTTCAATTGCCTCATTAATTTTTGTCCTTTTTTTAGTCCAAATGGTTTGTTTTGCACAACTCTTTTACATTTTATATCTTACAACAATAACTTGAATTTATTTAGAACCTTTAACATAGTAAAACATCCCAAGGTGTTACACAAGAGCATAATCGGACAAAAATTGACACTGGACCAATGAAGGTGATATTAGGTCGGGTGACTAAAAGCTTAGTCAAAGAGGTAGGTTTTAAGGAGTGTCTTAAAAGGAGAGAGAGGTGGAGAGGTTTAGGGAGGGAATTCCAGAGTTTATAACCTAGATGGCTGAAGGCACAGCCGTCAATGGTGGGGCAAAGGAAGTGGGGAATGCACTTGGCCAGATTTGAAGGAAAACAGATTACTTGGAGGGTTGTAGGGCCAGAGGAGAACATAAGAACATAAGAAATAGGAGCAGGAATAGGCCGCTTGGCCCCTCGAGCCTGCGCCACCATTCAATAAGATCATGGCTGATCTAGGGCTCAAAGCCACTTCCCAGCCCGCTCCCCATAACCCTTCACTCCCTTATCTTGCAAAAATTTGTCTATCTCCACTTTAAATGTATTTAATGACCCAGCCTCCATAGTTCTCTGGGGCAGAGAATTCCACAAATTTACGACCCTCTGAGAGAAGTTCCTCCTCATCTCAATTCTGAAAGGGTGACCCTTTATTCTGAGACTATGCCCCCGAGTTTGTAGGGGGTGGTGTGCGCCCAGTCAGCTTCACCTCTGACTGTCTTTTGAGCGGTTCGAATCGCTCCCACACCCCTGGGTTCTAGACACCGGACTTAGGTACAGGCGGCGATACAGAAAGTCGGGTAGACAAGTGATTTGGTGTAAGAAAACCAGAATTTTATTACAAGCAGAATACAACAATCTTATGAAAATTACTGGTATGAAATTACAGGCATAAACAATGACACTACATGGGAATGGGGAACACACGGCATATTGAGGGAAAACAACTGCAGTAACAATCCCCTTATCCTTATCCCACCCCCTATACCTAACTAGAATAAGCTATGAGGGGCCAGGAATTCATGCTCACCAATCGAAAACCTGTTGCTTTAACGGTTGTGAGTTTTGGAGTCCGTTCTTGCTGTCCTTTGGGGTATCCCGTCACCACCTGGTCTCAGGGCGCGGCGCTGAAGTTGTTGATGTGAAGCACCCTCCCTTTTCCTCAGCTATTGTCGTCGTCGAGTCGCGATGGGTTTTCTTCTTCTTCTCCCTCGGGCGGTCGTCGGCGGTAATGTTACAGTCGGGGATCGGTTGGCGGTCTTTACCGTCTAAATGATTTTGCTATCCATGCTTCGAACGCCAGTTTATTCTTTAACTGGGCTATTACTGTCCATGTGACAAACGCCAGCTTATAACTAGGCTGTATGTCTCGATTTTGCTACCCATCCTTCGAATGCCAGCATATTCTTAAATTGGGGTTACACTATATTCACCAAACACCAGCTTATAACTGGGCGTTTGTGCCCCAATGCGTCTTTCCGCTGCCCTTCTCTGCCTTTACCGGTTTACCTTCTTCTTCGTCTCGTCTCGTCTCGTCTGCCCGTTTGTGGCCTGTGTGTCCTGTATGGTTTTGAACTCGGGTCTCGTTCTCCTCCCGCATTTGGCCCCAGTGTAATGGGCGTCCTTGGTTGTTGAGTGGCGCGGGGAGCAAGAAGAGAGCCCGCCACGAGGCCAGGGCGCGAGTACGAGAGGCAGCAGGCCAAGGCCACAGGCAAGAGATAAGAGCGATAAGAGAGCGATTGCCACTGATGGGCCTACAATTATACCCATTTTTCAACTCCTTATCTGCGTGCCAAATCAGGTCAGTCCATTGTCTAACTTTTGCCGGGCTTGTTTAAATGATTACAACCATTTATTTTAATGACTTGTGGAGTGGTTGTCTCCGGGTCTAATGGCCCCGATGTCCTGGTTGTTTTTCATGGATAAGACTTAATTGTCCCCATCCTGAATTGATGGCTACCGTGAGCTGTTACCGATTAAAAATGCAGAAACCTAATGGCCTCGATTCTAGGCCCATTCCAGCTTGATCTGTGTCAAGTTGAATGAATGCATATTCTGTGTTTACTTTGGCTGTCTGGCTCCAGAGTCCTTTTCACAGATTCCTGCATTTTAAGTTTCGTCCCCGGGCCTGCCTGTCTGCAGAGCCCTGTTTTAAAAATCCTGTCAGTTTTGGTCACGAGGTTACAGAAGCCATTTTGGGTACCCTGTTTTTAATAACATGTCCAAACAGGGTCCCTTGATCCATAATTTGGGGAGTGCGGGAATTTTGAGAACCCTGCACTTGCAAGTTCTAGATTTCCCCATGAGGGGAAACATCCTCTCTGCATCGACCCTATCGAGCCCCCTCAGTATCTTACATGTTTCGATAAGATCACCTCTCATTCTTCTAAATTCCAATGAGTATAGGACCAGCATGCTCAACCTTTCCTCATAAGTCAAACCCCTCATCTCTGGAATTAACCTAGTGAATCGTCTCTGAACTGCCTCCAATGCAAGTATATCCTTCCTTAAATAAGGAGACCAAAACTGTATGCAGTACTCAAGGTGTGGTCTCACCGATACCTTGTACAGTTATAGCAGGACTTCCCTGCTTTTATACTCCAACCCCCTTGAAATAAAGGTCAACATTCCATTTGCCTTTTTGATTACTTGCTGCACCTGCATGCTAACTTTTTGTGTTTCATGCACAAGGACCCTCAGGTCCCTCTGAGCTGTAACATTTTGTAACCTCTCTCCATTTAAATAATAATTTGCTTTTTTATTTTTCCTGCCAAAGTGGATAACCTCGCACTTTCCCACATTATACTCCATCTGTCAAATGTTTGCCCACTCACCTATACACCTTTGCAGATTCTTTGAGTCCTCTGCACAACTTGCTTTCCCACCCATCTTTGTATCATCCGCAAACTTGGTTACATAACACTCGATCCCTTCATCCAAGTCATTAATGTAGATTGTAAATAGTTGGGGCCCCAGCACCGATCCTTGTGGCACCCCACTAGTTACCATTTGCCAACCAGAAAATGACCCATTCATCCCGACTCTCTGCTTTCTGTTAGTTAGCCAATTCTCTATCCATGCTAATATATTACCCCCAACTCCGTGAGCTCTTATCTTATGCAGTAATCTTTTATGTGGCACCTTATCGAATGCCTTCTGGAAATCCAAATACACCACATCCACTGGCTCACCCTTGTCCACCCTGCTTGTTACATCCTCAAAGAACTCCAGCAAATTTGTTAAAACTTGATTTCCCTTTCCTAAAACCATGCTGACTCTGTTTGACTGCAGTATGTTTTTCTAAATGCCCTGCTACTGCTTCCCTAATGAAGGACTCCAGCATTTTCCCAATGACAGATGTTAGGCTAACTGGTCTATAGTTTCCTGCTTTCTGTCTCCCTCCTTTCTTAAATAGGGGTGTTACATTAGTGGTTTTCCAATCCACTGGAACCTCTCCAGAGTCCAGGGAATTTTGGTATATTGCTACCAATGCATCCACTATCTCTGCAGCCACTGCTTTTAAGACCCTGGGATGCAGGCCATCTGGTCCAGGAGACTTGTTATCTTTTAGTCCCATTATTTTACCGACTACTATTTCCTTAGTGATAGTGATTGTCTTTAGTTCCCCGCTCCCTGTGGCCCCTTGATTATCCATTATTGGGATGTTGTTCGTGTCTTCTACAGTGAAGACAGATGCTAAATATTTGTTCAGAGTCTCTGCCATTTCCCCATTCCCCATTATTAATTCCCCAGTCTCATCCTCTAAGGGACCAACATTTACTTTATCTACCCTCTTCCTTTTTACAGAGAAAGGAAGGGGCAAGGCCAATATATTTTATAATCATTTAAATAACCAAGAAAAGGGAAGAAGGTTTAGCGGGGGTGGGGGAGGAGGAAATAAATAAACAAATAAAATACTTGCAAATCGTCTGTGGGAGGTAAAGTTAAAAATATATATCTATATATATAAAGCGGCTCTTCTGTCTGTCTGTCCGCCTGGTCTCTATACGTTTGGAAGTTACAGAGCGTACCGACGTGCGCGTCGCCTCAAAAGAAAGCTTGCGATTCCGGACCGGTCATAGGCGTATTTACGTTTCGGCCGGACAAAAATCCCGCCCGCGGTATCCCAAAAACGTTCAGCGTTCCGCTCATTAGCATCTCATTAGCGACCGTGTGACGTCGAGGTCTTCCTACAGTTGAGTGTCGAGTGACTCGACGATTGACCAATCCTACGCTTCGGTGACCTGACCGGTCGACCAATTGGTGCGTGTGTGGGCGGGCCTTATCCTTCTGAACCGAGGTGAGTGGCCGCCATCTTGATTTTCCACGATTTTTTCCCCCACACTTTCTGTGTGTTAGGGAACTAAGGTAAATATTTCAATTATGTGTTAGGCAATTAATTAACAATTTATTTGAGTTTTATATTGCGTTTAGCAACCCCCCCTCTCTCCCTCCTCCTCCTCCTCACCCTCGCGCAGGGGGGACTTGGGGCCTGAAGCTGAAAAAATTTCTCTCTCTCTCTCTCTCGTTCTCCTCTTCCCTCTCTCTCCTTCTCCTCTTCCCTCTCTCTCCTTCTCCTCTTCCCTCTCTCCTCTTCCCTCTCTCTCCTTCTCCTCTTCCCTCTCTGTCTCTCTCTACTTCCCCCTCTCAGGTGTCGCGGACGGAGCGCGGGCGCGCCGCCCGAAGTTTCCCGCTCGCTAACGGCCTTGCCGGCTCCCGCGGGCCGCTCGCACTGACCGCGCATGCGCCACCCGCACTCACCGCGCATGCGCCGCCCGCCTGCATGCAGCGGCCGTCCATCAGCCGCGCGATACGCGGGGGACCTCAGCAACAGCACCGGACCTCAGGCGCTAGGCAGGGGGAGGGGCCGGGGAGAGGGACAGAGGGGAGTAGGGGAGGGGAGGGAGAGAGGGGAGGGGAGGGAGAGAGGGGAGGGGAGGGAGAGAGGGGAGTGGAGGGGAGGGAGAGAGGGGAGGGGAGGGAGAGAGGGGAGGGGAGGGAGAGAGGGGAGGGGAGGGGAGGGAGAGAGGGGAGGGGAGGGAGAGAGGGGAGGGGAGGGAGAGAGGGGAGGGGAGGGGAGGGAGAGAGGGGAGGGAGAGAGGGGAGGGAGAGAGGGGAGGGGAGGGAGAGAGGGGAGGGGAGGGGAGGGAGAGAGGGGAGGGGAGGGGAGGGAGGGAGGGGAGGGGAGGGGAGGGGGGAGGGGAGGGAGAGAGGGGAGGGGAGGGGAGGGAGAGAGGGGAGGGGAGGGGAGAGAGGGGAGGGGAGGGGAGGGAGAGAGGGGAGGGGAGGGAGAGAGGGGAGGGGAGGGAGAGAGGGGAGGGAGAGAGGGGAGGGGAGGGAAGGGAGAGGAGGGGAGGGAGGGGAGGGGAGGGGAGGGAGGGGAGGGAGGGGAGGGGAGGGGAAGGGAGGGGAGTGGAGAGAGGGGAGGGGAGGGAGAGAGGGGAGGGGAGGGACAGAGGGGAGGGAGGGATAGGACAGGGGAGGGGAGGGAGGGAGAGAGGGGAGGGGAGGGAGAGAGGGGAGGGGAGGGAGAGAGGGGAGGGAGGGATAGGACAGGGACAGGACATGACAGGGAGAGGGGGGACACACAGGGGCAGGGAGACCAAACGCCCCAAAATTGCCCTCGCGCCCCAAAATTGCCCTCGCAACGCGGGGCTCCCCAGCTAGTATTTTATAAAGGTAACAAACTGGGAATGAGAGGTTTGGGAAAGGGAAGGACAGAAAGGAACTTGTATCTTAAACTAGGTTTGCAAAGTGGTAGATAAATATTATTTCAAATATATTTGTGAGGTCTGTGAATTGTAGCATCAGTGACATGTAATATTTTTACTCTTTGTCAGTCATGTGATATATTGGGGGTAATTTTCAACTTCACCATGAATCAATGGAACAAAAAAGAGAGCTGTTTCAATAGAGGGCAGGCAATCCACTTCACCAGGTTACCGCCAATGTGGTGAAGTTGAAAATCACCTCTATTGTGTCAGTAAATTTGCTGTATTATAGCAGTGAGTGAACCACCATCATGTTTAGGCTGCAACAGAACTGCAGTAAAAAGCAGAATCATATTCCAGGTGGCAAACTATGCATAAACAATGCCATAGGAGATCCATTAGTTTGTCATAATTCTTTCATTATTGTCATTTTAAATAAATCTTCAGATATTATTAAAACATCATGCATTCATCAATCAGGAAGATAGATTTTTCTTCCAATATAATTCCAATGTTCTCGTGGCCAGCCTTCAATCCTCAAAAAATTTCAGCTCGTCCAAACTCTGCTGTCTCTATCCTATCCTGTACCAAGTCCCAGTCACTCATCGTTCCTGTCCTCACTGGTCTACATTGACTCCTTGTCACCCAACTCTTCAATTTAAAATTCTCATCCTCATGTTGAAATGCCCTTCCTATCTCGGTAACCTCCTCTAACCCTACAACCTACCACGCGCCCCCCCCCCCACCAAACTCTCCATTTATCCAACTCTGGCCCTTCCTTTGCCCCACCGTTGGCAGCTGTTCCTTCAGCCTGTAAGCTGCGCACTCTGGAAATCCCTCTCAACCCTTCCACTTCCCTCTCTTCCATTAAGACCCTCCTTAAAATCTACCTCTTTAGCTAAGCTTTTGGTCACCCCACCCAATATGTTCGATCTTTGGCATGGCATCCATTTTTTTCTCTTCATTGGTTACCACCGACAAGCTTCCTTCTTTTAGGCTAGACTACAATTTTTTCCAAAGGCAGCATCAGCGCTATTCACTGCTCTGTTACTGGCCAACAGAAGCTACACTTCAGTGAGTCATAACGAATAAATCTCAAAACGACACAGTTTGCAAAGCAGCATTGTTACATTTGGTGGTGGGAACCTAACGCAGGCATGGCATCAAAATCCATATACTAATTATGATAAATATTACAGCTTAAGAATAAGTTATGCTGAAATTAACTCTAGTACTTTCTCCTTTTATCTTATGCAACATATGTTTTTAGTTGTCAAATGTAACACAATGCAAATTCTACCATTTCCAAAGCAAAAACTTAATTGGTTTAACAAAGATGAAATGATATTTCATTTTCTCATTCAACAGATCACTAGTTGTACCATACAGAAGAAGCACAACGCTTTGCTTGAAACAAAGTTCACAACGCTGTTTTACACAGCCTTGCATTAGTTAGGTTAAACCCCCGCTTGTGTGCCTAAAGGAAGAGCGCACACTGAATTTGTTGGACTAGTGCTATCTATACATAATCTTGTACATTAGCTGTTAGTAACTTGTGAAAAACATCACTGCTTATAATGAACCATATAGTCACCAGTCATAGAAGTGGTGTATCCCTTTCCTGAGCCATGGAGAAGACAAGATACTCATTATTAAACTGAGTAGGTCAGTACAGAAAAAGAAAAAATGTATTGAGCAGAGGGTCATTTAAAATGTCAAAAATTTCAAGTGGTATGAATAGAACAGTGTACTTGACTGTCACACCATAATAGTAAAATATGGTGTCATTAAGCACAGATAAATGAGAGAGGGATGATCAGAATGGAGAGTCACATGCTTCCACTGCCACCCAGTTACAGATTAGCATTAAGAAAGAGATTATACAGCTTAGTACCAAATTACAGGTCAGAAATGGTTAAATTTAAAAGAAAAAATTGGCTTAGGAATTTATAAATATTTTAGACACATCAGCAATGTTAGTTCAAAATGCTTTATATCAGGTATAGTACAGCTAGAGGCAACTCCTTCCACTCCACGCCAACAATCTGACTCAATCCCCAATCGTATTCCCTTCTGTTCGAGTTTACACACTTTTTCAGTTCACACATCAAGCAATTCTAATAGCAATTAGCACTGAACTGGGGCAGCTTTTTTAAGTTGTGGGCCCATGCCTACTAATTTGAGCCTCATTTAAAGTAGTGGATGAGGTTAATCTAGTAGATTGTAAAAACATAAAATGTTAGCACACAAAAACAGACCAAGTTGTACATAGTCCAGAATTTGCTCATTGATCTGTACAATGATGTGGGGTTTTGCACACCTACCTCACAAAAGATATAGATCTTCTTAGGCAGTCCCTCGGAACCAAGGATGATTTGCTTCCACATTAAAAATGAGTTCTCAGGTGACTGATGAGTCCAATGCGGGACCTACAGTCTCTGTCACAGGTGGGGCAGACGGTGGTTGAAGGGGTGGGTGGGTGGGGTGCTTGGGTTGAGGTGCGCTCCTTCCGCTGTTTGTGCTTGGCTTCCGCTTGCTCCTGGCGAAGAGACTCGAGGTGTTCGGCACCTTCCCGAATGCGTCTCTTCCACTTTGTGTGGTCTTGGGCCAGGGATTCCCAGGTGTCGGTGGGGATGTTGCACTTTTTCAAGGAGGCTTTAAGGGTGTCCTTGAAGCGTTTCCTAATCATAATCATAATCATAATCAATTTTATTGTCATTGTTAGTGCACAAGTGCAGTACAACGAAATGTAGGCTTGCGGCTCCCGAGAGTGTACATTTAGATTAAGACATTTAAACATTCAACATACATTTGGCTTGTAATACATTAACATAAACATAACCATGATAAAGTGCATTGGCAGATGTGCAGGCTTTAGAGTTTATTTGTGGAGTTCAGTAGGATGACAGCCCTGGGAAAGAAGCTGTTCCTAAATCTGGTCGTACGGGTGCGAATGCATCTGTAGCGTCTCCCAGATGGCAGGAGGGCGAACAGACTGTGGCTGGGGTGGGTAGGGTCTTTGATGATGGACCGTGACCTCCGTAAACAGCGTTTCTGGTATATGTGCTCTATGGTCGGTAGCCGGGTGCCGGTAATGCGTTGGCCAGTTTTGACTACCCGCTGCAGGGCTTTCCGGTCATAGTAGCTACAGCTGCTTCCCACCTGGGGCTCTCTTGCTGTGTCGGAGCTCTGAGTAGAGCGCTTGTTTTGGGAGTCTCATATCGGGCATGCGTCCATGTCTCTGAATCATACAGGAGGGCGGGTATCACTACTGCTCTATAGACAATGAGCTTGGTGCTGGGTTTGAGGTCCTGGTCTTCAAACACTCTCTTCCTCAGGTGACCAAAGGCTACACTGGCAAACTGAAGGCGGTGTTGGACTTCGTCATCGACGCCTGCCCTTGTTGACAGGAGGCTCCCGAGATATGGAAAGTGGTCCACGTTGTCCAGGGCCTCGTCATGGATTTTGATAATCGGGGAGCAGTACTGTGTGGCGGGGGCAGGTTGGTAGAGGACCTTTGTCTTACGGATGTTTAGTGTAAGGCCCATGCTCTTGTACGCGTCGGTGAAGGTGTTGATGGTGGTTTGGAGTTCGACCTCAGAGTGTGCACAGACGCAAGCATAGTCTGCATACTGTAAATCGATGACAGAGGATGGGATGACCTTGGATCTGGACTGGAGGCGACTGAGGTTGAACAGTCTCCCGTTCTGTAGATTAGCTCCACTCCAGCGGGGAGCTTACTGAGGGTGAGATGGAGCATTGCAGCCAGGAAAACATAGAAACATAGAAGATAGGAGCAGGAGTAGGCCATTCGGCCCCTTGAGCCTGCTCCACCATTCAATGAGATCATGGCTGATCATTAAATTCAGTACCCTGTTCCTGCCTTCTCTCCATATCCCTTGATTCCTTTAGCCTTAAGAAATATATCCAACTCCTTCTTGAATATATTTAATGAATTGGCCTCTACTGCCTTCTTTGGTAGAGAATTCCACAGGTTCACCACTCTCTGGGTGAAGAAATTCCTCCTCATCTCTGTCCTAAATGGCTTACCCCTTATCCTTAGACTGTGACCCCTGGTTCTGGACTCCCCGACCATCGGGAACATCCTTCCAGCATCTAGTCTGTCTAGTCCTGTTAGAATTTTATAAGTTTCGATGAGATCCCCTCTCATTCTTCTAAACTCCAGTGAGTACAAGCCCAATCGACCCAATCTCTCCTCATACATCATTCCTGCCATCCCAGGTATCAGCCTGGTGAATCTTCGCTGCACTCCTTCCATGGCAAGAACATCCTTCCTCAGATAAGGCGACCAAAACTGCACACAATACTCAAGATGTGGTCTCACCAAGGCCCTGTACAACTGCAGCAAGACATCCTTGTTCTTGTACTCAAACCCTCTCGCTACGAAGGCCAACATACCATTTGCCTTCTTAACCGCCTGCTGCACCTGCATGCTTACATTCAGCGACTGGTGCACAAGGACGCCCAGGTCTCGTTGCACTTCCCCTTCTCTCAATCTATTGCCATTCAGATAATAATCTGCCTTCCTGTTTTTGACACCAAAGTGGATAACCTCGCATTTATCCACGTTATATTGCATCTGCCATGCTTCTGCCCAATCGCCAAACCTGTCCAAATCATACTGGAGTTTCTCGGCATCCTCCTCACAGCACACACGCCCACCCAGCTTTGTGTCATCTGCAAACTTGGAGATATTACACCTAGTTCCCGCGTCCAGATCATTAATATATATATTGTGAATAGCTGGGGTCCAAGGACTGATCCCTGCGGTACCCCACTAGTCACTGCCTGCCACTCAGAAAAAGATCCGTTTATTCCAACTCTTTGCTTTCTGTCTGCCAACCAGTTCTCTATCCAAGTCAATACCTTGCCCCCAATCCCATGTGCCTTAATTTTACACACTAATCTCTTATGCGGGACCTTATCGAAAGCCTTTTGAAAATCCAAATACACCACATCCACTGGTTCTCCCTTATCTATTTTACCAGTTACATCCTCAAAAAATTCCAGTAGAGTAGTCAAGCACAATTTACCTTTTGTAAATCCATGTTGACTTTGTCCAATCCGGTCACTTTTTTCCAAGTGCTCTGCTATTACATCCTTTATAATGGACTCTAGCATTTTCCCCAATACCGATGTCAGGCTTACCGGTCTGTAATTCCCCGTTTTCTCTCTACCACCCTTTTTGAACAGTGGGGTAACATTAGCTACCCGCCAATCCATAGGTAATGTTCCAGAGTCTATTGAATTTTGGAAGATGACCAGCAATGCATCTACTATTTCTAGGGCCACTTGCTTAAGTACCCTAGGATGTAGATTATCAGGCCCTGGGGATTTATCGGCCCTCAATCCCATCAATTTCCCTAACACCATTTCCCTAC
Organism: Somniosus microcephalus; assembly: GCF_052327205.1. Classification (NCBI taxonomy): domain Eukaryota; kingdom Metazoa; phylum Chordata; class Chondrichthyes; order Squaliformes; family Somniosidae; genus Somniosus; species Somniosus microcephalus. The sequence goes on along the minus strand of NC_140990.1, from coordinate 281,647,186 downwards.
AAATACTGATTTCTATCAGTTCCTCCCTTTCATTAGACCCTATGTTCCCTGACATCTTTGGGAGGTTATTTGTGCTCTCCTTTGTGAAGACAGAACCAAAGTATGCATTTAATTGGTCTGCCATTTCTTTGTTCCCCATTATAAATTCCCCTGATTCTGACTGCAAGGGACCTACACTTGACTTCACCAATCTTTTTCTCTTCACATATCTATAAAAGCTTTTACAGTCAGTTTTATGTTCCCTGAAAGCTTACTCTCATACTCTATTATCCCCCTCTTAATTAATCCCTTTGTCCGCCTTTGTTGAATCCAAAACTGCTCCCAATCCTCAGGTTTACTGCTTTTTCTGGCCAATTTATATGTCCTTTCCTTGGATCTTATGCTATCCCTAATTTCCCTTGTTAGCCACAATTGAGTCACCTTTTTTGTTTTATTTTTATGCCAAACTGGGATGAACAAATTCTGTAGTTCATCCATGTGATCTTTGAATGTTTGCCATTGCCCATCCACCATCAACCCTTTGCGTGACATTCCCCAATCAATGCTACCCAATTCGCACCTCATACCATCGTAGTCTCCTTTTTTTAAATTCAGCACCCTAGTCTCTGAGTCAACTATTTCACTCTCCATCCTAATGAAGAATTCTATCATATTATGATTGCTCTGACCCAAGGGGCCTCGCACAACAAGATTGCTAATTAATCCTTTCTCATTACATAATACCCAGTCTAAGATGGCCTGATCTCTAGTTGGTTCCTCGACATATTGGTCCAGGAAACCATCCTGTATACACTCCAGGAATTCCTCCTCCACAGTATTGTTACTAATTTGGTTAGCCCAATCTATATGTAGATTAAAGTCACCCATGATAACTGCTGTGCCCTTATTGCACGCTTCTCTAATTTCCCATTTAATGCCATCCCTGACCTCCACATTACTGTTTGGAGGTCTATATACCACTCCCACTAACATTTTCTGCCCCTTGGTATTTCTCAGTTCTACCCATACAGATTCCACATCATCAGAGCTAATATCCTTCCTTTCAATTGCGTTAATCCCCTCTTTAACCAGCAATGCCACCCCACCTCCTTTTCCTTTTTGCCTATCTTTCCTGAATATTGAATACCACTGGATGTTGAGTTCCCAGCCTTGGCCACCCTGGAGCCATGTTTCCGTAATCCCAATCATATCTTATTCGTTTACCTCTATTTGCACAGCTAATTCATCCACCTTATTACGAATGCTCCTCGCATTAAGACACAAAGCTTTCAGGCTTGTTTTTTTAACGCTCTTAGATCTTTTAGAATTATTATTTACTGTGGCCATGTTTGATTTAAACCCTTGATTTCTCTGCCTGCCACTTTTGTTTTTCTACTTCCTGTCTTTTGCTTTTATCCTTGTTTCCCTTTCCTCTGTCTCCCCGCTCAGGTTCCCAACCCCCTGCCATTTTAGTTTAAACCCTCCCCCAGAGCATTAACAAACACTCCCCCTAGGACATCGATCCCGGCCCTGCCCAGGTGCAAACCGTCCGTTTTGTACTGGTCCCACCTCCCCCAGAACCGGTTCCAATGTCCCAGGAATTTGAATCCCTCCCCCTTGCACCATTCCTCTAGCCACGTATTCATCTGAAATATCTTTCTATTTCTACTCTGACTAGCACATGGCACTGGTAGCAATCCTGAGATTACTACCTTTGAGGTCCTATTTTTTAATTTACCTCCTAACTCCCTATATTCAGCTTTTAGGGCCTCATCCCGGTTTTTACCGATCGGGAAAGATCGAGAAGAGCATTGGTGCGATGACACAGCCTTGCTTGACCCCAGTCCGTACGTGAATTGGGTCTGTGGTGGATCCGTTGTTCAGGATCACGGCTTGCATGTCATTGTGAAGCAGTCGGAGAATGGTGACAAACGTTTGAGGGCAGCCGAATTTGAGGAGGACACTTCATAATCCATATAGATACATTAGGATGGTCTTACAAATTTTGGGTCTGCCTTGGATATTCCCTCAGGTTAAATGTCACTTGCCTCTCCCATAAGCAGATCCTGCATCCTTATGATCAGTTTACTTTGAGTACCCAATATCTAGATGTATGATACTGTGACCCAGTGGTATAATAATGAGACCCCCTAGCTATATGGACTGGATACCACAATCTTCCATAAGTGTCCTCACGTGTGCTTCTCCAATCTTCCAAAAGGCAGAGAGTGATTAACACTGTAGTAAAACATGGCCAGATGCATATCATTATTATTTTAGTCATGAATTGAGTGTGTATAGTAACCATTAGAGCAAATCACATCCTTCTTTAACTTAATATTAGTCCCTCCTCATAACAAAGAAAATAATTTAGAAAACACACCACACTGTCTTTGGAAATAGGTTAAGTAACAATTTGTCTTGGTTACAAAAGAACATAAGAAATAGGAGCAGGAGTAGGCCATTCGGCCCATCGTGGCTGCTTCGCCAATCAATAAGATCGTGGCTGATGTTTTACCTCAACTCCACTTTCACGCACTATCACCATATCCCTTAGTTTCCTTAACATCCAAAAATGTATTGATCTCTGTCTTAAGTATACTCAAATATTGAGTATCCACAGCCCTCTAGGGCAGAAAATTCCAAATATTCACAATCCTTTGAGCGAATAAATTTCTCCTACATCTTAGTCCTAAATGGCAACCCCTTATTCTGAGACATCCTCCCAGTATCTACCAATGCATCCACTATCCCTATAGCCACCTCTTTTAAAACCCTAGGATGTAGGCCATCAGGTCCAGGGTATTTTTCAGCTTTTAGTCCCATTAATTTCTTCAGTACTATTTCTTTACTGATACTAATTTCTTTAAGTTTCTCATTCTCACTAAACCCTTGGTTCTCCATTATTTCTGGAATGTTTGATGTAGTCTTCTTCCATGAGGACAGATACAAAGTATTTGTTTAATTTCTCTGCCATTTCTTTATTCCCCATTATAATTTCTCCTGTCTCTGCCGGTAAGGGACCCACATTTACTTTGGCTACTCTCTTTCTTTGTACATACCTATAGAAGCTTTTACAATCTTGTTTTTATGTTTCTTATGAGTTTACTCTCATATTCTATTTTCTCTCTCTCTATCAATTTCTTGATCCTCTTATGCTGAATTCTAAAATCCTCCCAATCTTCAGCCTTACCACTCTTTCTGGCAACATTATAAGTCTCTTCCTTTAATCTAATACTATCTTTAACTTCTCTTGTTAGCCATGGTTGGACAATTTATCCTGTGGCATTTTTATTCCTCAACAGGATGTATATTTATTTTTAATTATGAATTATTTCTTTACATGTTTGCCATTGCTTATCTACCATCATATATTTTAATCTAGTTTCCCAAACTACCTTAACCAACTCACCTCCAATACTGACATAGGTTGCTTAGTTCAGATTTAAGACCCCAGGTTCAGACTTTAGTAAATCACTCTCAAACTCAACATAAAATGACATCATATTATGATCACTTCTCCCCAGAGGTTCCTTTACTACAAGGTTATTAATTAACCCTTTCTCATTGCACAATACTAGATCTAACATATCCTGTTCCCTAGTTGGTTCCTCGACATAGGGATTTAGAAAACGACCGTGAATGCATTCCATGAACTCGTTCTCTGCGCTATTACTACAAATTTGGTTTGCCCAGTCTATATGAAAATTAAAGTCCTCCATGATTACTGTATTACCCTTGTTACAAGCACCTCTAATTTCCTGACTTATACTGTCCCTGACACTACAACTACTGTTAGGGGGCCTATAAACTACTCCCACCAGCATTTTCTGCCCCTTCTTGTTTCTTAGCTCCACCCAAAGTAATTCTACATCTTGTTTTTCAGAGCTAAGATCCATTCTCTCTACTGTCTTTATCTCATCTTTTATTATCAGGGCTATCCATCACCCCCCGCCCCATCCCCCCACACACACTTTTCCATTATGCCTACCTGTTCTAAAAGTCAAGTATCCTGGAATATTTAGTTCCCAACCTTGGTCACTCTGCAACCACATCTCTGTAATTGTTGTTTTAAACAATCTTGTGTTGTTCAATTGAGTATAATCATAAGACTGAATTCATTACTAATCACCTTTTTCTACCTTACAAAACAAACAATCTAAAAATGGAGTATTACTCCTTCAGAGCACAACACAATTTACTAGCGGAGGTTTGTCAGCAGTTTTGAATGTAGGCATGTGTTTAATTCTTATAGGTTTCTCTCTTCTCAAACTTAACACAAAAGCTTTTATTTTTATACACTAATCTCTATCAAACTGAAAGTGGCCGTGCCTTATTTAGTAGACTCCGGTCAATGCACCATCCTCACGCACACAAGTTTACATTTCTCTACAACATTCATATGTCAACATCCTTTTGCGATGTACATCAACATCCCTTTGCGAAGGTTGCAATGCCCTTCTTGAAATCCTATTGGCAGAAATCCCAGTTTCAGTCCCAAGGTCCTGAAACTGGCCACTTGAACAAACTGACTGTTGCTAAGTGAGATCTGTATTTCTCTCTCTTCAATGATGCCAATCACTTTTTTTGCCCCATATTGAATGAGCTAAACATGAACACCTTTCAGAAGCCAAATTAGCTAAGTTTCATGTATCAACAGTAATGGTTATTAGATCAACCCCATTTATTTCTATCTGTGATATTAATTCATTTATTTTGTTGCAAATTCAGATATAATGCCTTTAGCTTTAATTTTGTCCTATTTTTCCCTGATGTCACCTTAGTCACTGAGGCCCTATTACCTTTGTTTAGCTCTCTGTCCCTTCCTGACCCACTCTGCTTATTTTTACCCAAATCCCTACTCTGCTCTACAGCTTTGATATTTCTCTTGCTGCTTTTGATTTTACCCTTTCCTGAATCCTCCCACCCCACCTTCATTAGTTTCAAGTCCTATCTACCGCCCTAGTTATTCGAATCGCCAGGACACTGATCCCAGTCCAGTTTAAGTGGAGCCCATCCCAGCAGAACAACTCCCTCTTTTCCCAGTGCTGGTGACAGTGTCCCATGAATTGAAACCCTGCCTCCCACACCACTCTTTGAGCCACACATTTAACCTAATCTGCTTGTCCCTATGCCAATTTGCGCGTGTCTCAGGTAACAATCCAAAGATTATTACCTGTGAGGTTCTGCATTTTAATTTGGACCCTAGCTCCTCAAATTCACCAAGCAGGACTTCATTCCTAGTTCTACCTATATCATTGGTTCCTATGTGGATCACGACAACTGGATCCTTTCCTTCCCACTCCAAGTTCCTCGCCAGCCACAAGTAGATATCCTTAACCCTGGCACTGGGCAGGCAACACAACCTTCGGAACTCTTGGCCGCGGTTGCAGGGAACAATACCTATCCCACTAACTATACTGTTCCCTACCACTACAACATTCCTTTTCACTTCCCCCACTTGAATGGCCTCCTGTACCATAGTGTCATGGTCAGTTTGCTCATCCTCCCTGCAAACTTTGCCCTCATCCACACAGGCAGCAAGAACTTCATACCTGTTGGATAAGGGTAAAGGCTGAGGCTCCGCCAGCACTCCACCTGGGGTCCCCTTACCTGCCTGAGTTGCAGTCACACCCTCCTGTCCCTGACCACTAACCAGACCTGTACCACTACCTAAGCTAAGGGGTGTGACTGCCTCCTGGATCAAAGGGTCCAGGTAACTCTCTGCATCTCTGATGTCCCACAATGTCGGCACCTTGGACTCCAGCTCAACAACTCTGAGCTGAAGTTCCTCGAAATGCAGACACTTACTGCAGACGTGGTCATTCGGAATTGCAATGCTCTCCACAAAGTTCCATATGCTGCAGTTGCGGCACACCACCTGCATTGCCATCCCTATACAACCTTGTTTCATTTATTTAATTGATTAAAGTTTATGGGGGAAAAATTCGGTACCTTAGCGCCTCCCGTTAGTGCCAGCAGATGGCGGTAACGGAGCACTGATGCAGTAGCACCAGGGCGAGGCAAATCCAGCGGCGCATGGCAAATCCGGCATTACCCCCTGTTGCGCCACATGTATGAGTTACCGCTGGGGACTTCAACACCAGGCAGATCGTGATGTCAGTGAGCGTGCAACATTCACTGGCCACCTGACCTGGAAAATAGATTATCGCCACTTACCTTAGCGCCTCGACCAGACAGCGACAGGGAGAGCTGGCGTGCAGTTCCAGAAAGCCGGCAAGAGCGACGTTATTTAAAGGCATCGGCATTAATCACTCCCAGCTGTTTCAGTGGTTTCTTGTCAGTTTCACCCACTGAACAGTTTCTTTGAGTAATATCAAGCTTCTTTTGTATCAGCAATCTTCTGGCAACTACAAAGTAGCTACATTTATTGTCCAAAGATTCAAACTGCTACACTTGGCAACATTAATGGGGGCTGTACTGGCAGCCTCGCCCTCTAGGATCTATGGCAGAGGGAGTGTAGGCAGCGAGAATAATGGAACATGTGCACAGAGGGATGAGGAGGCCTTACCCTCCAAGGGTATTCCAACAGCACTTCTCCTACCTTCAATTAAGCGACGAGCAGTGTATTAGACGGCTCCGCATCACCAAGGTGGTGATCACAGAACTCTGCCACCTCCTCCAAACAGACCTCCAGCCTCACACTAGGATGACTTAAACCCCAGATCCCTTTTGCTCACCACATGCCCATCATACCATCCCTGTGTCATGCCATATCACAGCGTCCTCCTGTGCGTAAAGGTGAGATGAGAGAGCCCACAAAATATTGCAAACTCCATTAATACATTTATGCATAAACATATCACACATATCTCATTCATTCTAATAACTAATGACCCTTGTGCCTGCCATAGTTGAATAGTTGTCATCGTGTGCAATGTGTGAGATGTGGGTGTGAGTATTGGTAGGTAGAGATTGTTGGTGGGGAGTGCTGGGGGTGTGGTGGTTTGGGCTGTGTGTGAAGCTTGTGGTACAGATGGTGGTATGTAGCATTTATTGAAACATTCAATCATCCTGACCACCCGACTGAGATGGATCTGCCATGAGCACACTTGCTTCAGTCCTCCGGCTCCTTCTCCTTGTTGTGCTTCTCCTTGCTGAGGCAGCTGCACAGCCAGCAATGCGGAGAATGAGGTGCTGCAGTATCAATGAACCTCCCCTTTAAGCACTGGAAAAAGCCAATGGTAATGACGAGTTGTGATTAGACTGCACCCGATATTGGTCCACCCTTTAAGTGTAATGCCATTGAGCTAGGCCTTTAAGACTTGAATTAGCGCTTAAATCATTTCTTTGAGCAGTGAGAATTAATTTTGCATGCAGTCTAAAGTATTAGCGCCTGGTGCTAATGCTCCAACTTTTCTAATGATACCACCCAATCCTGGGCTACAATGAATTTCTAGCTCTATGTATTTAATTAACTTAGCTTAAAGTTTAGTTTTTTAACTAATTACTTGATCTAGTTTAAGTTATCGGTAGATTAAATTAAATATTTACTTGTAACACAAACCACTACAAGTATTGGAGGCAAAAGCAGCACCTCCTTCCCCCTCTGCACCGAATTCCCACACTCTTCAAATTTCCAACATTTACACTTTATTTAGGTGCACTCTGTTATATCCATGTATCTTAATGTTGTGTCCTTCAATAATCAGACAAAGACTGCAGGGAACGATCAACAGGTGTTTACTGAATGAGGGTTCAAAATGCAACTGACTGTACAGATCACTACTCAGGGTTTATATACAGGTGTGGTCACTGCCGGTACTACAGGATACAGGAGCTGTAAAAAGTAGTTCTCCCCCTTAAAGGTACATACATTACAATTCCTCCCCTTTTAGATTAACAGTACCATAACACTCATTTAACAATTAAATATCAAACTAATTACAATTAACACTTTTAACCTGCAACATTAACTGAAAATAGTCTATTAATAAATTCAGTCTTTGGGGAGGCTTCCTGATTCTTTCTGGATAACGCCTTTCCCGAGTGTCTCTCTCTTGGTGCGGAGGCGATTCTAACACCCTGTCGTCAGTTGATTCATCAGCTTCCAATGCTATTGTTTCTGAGGTAAATGCGACCTGTACGTCGGGTTCCTCACCAGGTACGTATGGCCGAGACATGGGGTTGACTCGTTCCTGTGACTCTAGGATCTGGTCAGCATGGCGTCTCACAATGTTCTCCCCAACATCCACTGTGTACATTAGTGGCCCCTGCCATGTGCATATCGTTCCTGATTGCCATTTCTCTGTTCGGTAGTCGCGGGCCAAGACTGGTTGCCCTACATTGAAGCTCCTTGTCGGCTTCTCATTGATGTGCTGGAATTGCTTACTCTCAACATCTCTTCGTACATTTGGTCTGAGCAAATCCAGACGAGATCTCAACCTTCGGTTAAAGAACATCATGGCCGGGGCCTGGTTGGTGACTGCATGTGTCACATTTCTGTAGGCTAACAGGAAGTTGTCTACCTTATGCTGCAGTGGAATGTCGTCATCGCACATGGCCTTTACTGCTTTTTTAAAGGTTTGTACGAACCTCTCAGCCAATCCATTTGTGGCTGGATGATACGGGGAGGATGTGTAATGCCTTACCCCATTCCTTTTCATAAATCTTCGAAACTCTTCGGACACAAACTGTGGTCCGTTATCAGAGCAAATCTGCTCTGGCAAGCCGTTCCTGGCAAAAATGGTCCGTAGGACTGCAATAGTTTTCTCCGTGGTGGTGGAGGACATTTTGATCACCTCAGGCCATTTCAAGTGCGCATCCACAGCTATTAAAAACATTGAGTCCATGAATGGACCAGCAAAATCAATATGCACCCGTTGCCATGGAGATGAGGGCCACTCCCATGGGTGTAGAGGGGCATATGGTGGTGCATTTTGGACCTTCTGGCATCCTGAGCAGCTCTTTGTCAGGTCCTCGATTTGCTGCTCGATCCCCGGCCACCACACATAAGCCCTAGCAAGGCTTTTCATTTTCACCCCTCCCAGATGACCTTCGTGAAGCTCATTGAGCACTCTCTCCCTTAACTTGGGTGGAATTACCACTCCGGATCCACACATCAAGGTCCCCTGGCATACTGACAGCTGTTCTCTTCTGGATGAGAATGCTGGCAACAGTGAGTCGCCATGTGCTGGCCATCCCTTCACTGTCAAATCATATACCCGAGACAGTGTCGGGTCATTTCGGGTCTCCTTCTCTATACCAGCGTTAGTTACTGGCAAGCATTCAATTATAGTCGAATGAAATATTTCGACAGGATCCACTGCTGGTGCTTCCTCCGCAGTAGGCAGTGGCAGGCGTGATAGCCCATCAGCGTTTCCATGCAGTTTCGTGCCCTTATACTTGATTTCATATTGGTGCACCCCTATAAAAAGGGACCATCTTTGTAGCCGTTGCGCAGTCATCACCGGAACGCCCTTCTTTGAATTAAAGATGGAGACAAGTGGTTGGTGGTCAGTCAGCAAGGTGAACTTCTGCCCGTGCAGATAGTGATTGAACTTTTTCACTCCCCACACTAGTCTGAGGGCCTCCCTGTCAATCTGGGCGTAGTTACGCTCGGCTGAGGTTAGTGACCGAGACGCAAAGGCTACTGGCCTCTCTGAGCCATCTGGGAATTTGTGTGACAGCACCGCTCCAATGCCATAGGGTGATGCATCACACGCCAACCGAATTGGTAGTGCTGGGTTTGTAGTGTATGTACCTTTAAGAGGAACTATGTTTTTGAAGCCCCTGTATACTGTAGTACCAGTAGTGACCACTCGGGTATATAAGCCTGTGTAGCATCTTGTGTTGTTAGTTCACCTCCAGACTTTGTTCAGTAAACACTTGTTAAATCAACTCCTGCATTCCGTGTCTCCATTAACACACGGATCTAACAGGGTTGAAATGAGCCAACACCTCTTTTGATGTGATCAATGCTTTGCTCTTCTGGAAAGCTCGTTTACATTCGTCACTCCACTTCCATGGTACCCCCGTTTGCAGTAGGGTGTTCAGTGGGTGTAGTACGGTAGACAAATTCGGCAAGAACTTATGGTAGTAGTTCACCAGCCCGAGGAACGACCTCAGTTGTGACACATTTTCCGGTGCTGGAGCCTTGACTACTGCCTCAATCTTTTCAGGGGACTTATGTAACCCCTCTTTATCAATAACGTGGCCACAATACGAGATCTGCTTCTGGAAAAACTCGCATTTGTGGCGATTAGCTCAGAGCCCATATTCCTTCAATCTAGCGAGCACCTGCTCCAGGTTGGCGAGGTGATCACTGTCATTTTCGCCCGTGACCAGGATGTCGTCCAAATAACACTGGGTCCCTGGAATCCCTTGCAGGACTTGTTCCATTGCCCTTTGCCAAATAGCCGGAGCTGATGCTAGCCCGAACACCAGCCGGTTGTATTGGTAGAGACCTTTATGAGTGTTGATTGTGAGGTACTGTTTCGAGGCTTCTTCTACCTCCATTTGCAGGTACGCCTGGGCCAGATCAATCTTAGTGAAGCGTTTCCCTCCAGATAGCGAAGCGAAAATATCTTCAATCTGCAGAAGCGGATATTGTACAGTGTGAAGGACTGGGTTCACTGTCACCTTAAAGTCCCCACAGATGCGAACCTTCTTTGGTTCCCCAGGCGTATCACTCAACGACCTCTTCATCACAGGAATGATGGGTGTAGCCCACTCGCTCCAGTCAACTTTGGACAATACTCCTGAACGTTCCAAACCTTCCAGCTCTGCTTCGACAGCTAGGCGGATCGCATAAGGTACCAGTCTGGCCTTAAAAAACTTTGGGCTTGCATTTTCCTCTATTTTGATCATCGCTGTTATGCCTTTTAGTGTTCCGAGTCCCTGCTGGAACACTTCTTGTGCGTCAGTTAGCATTTTTGACAGTCGTCCAGGTGTGACATCGTCATCCTTTTTGGCATCTACAGTCAGTGCTTGTATGGAATGCCAATCTAGCTGTATCTTCCGGATCCATTCACGTCCTAGTAGTGGTGGTCCTCCATCTGGCAATACATATAGGTCCATTTTTGGTGTTTCCTTGCCGTTATATATAACGTTCACCCTTATTTTTCCTTTGGGGTAGACTTTTTGCCCCATGTACGTCTTCAAGACAATCTTTGTATCTCTCAAGGGTATATGTGAGAATAGCCGCTTGTAGTCCCTTCGATTTATGACTGTTAGGGCTGATCCTGTGTCCAATTCCATTTTCACTTGGACTCCTGCTATCTTGAGCGTGACCCAGATAGTCTGGTGATCCTCCGTTTTGATCACATTATGTAGTTTCACACAACCCAGCTCCTTGCTTCCGGAGTCTGTATCACTCTTCTGTTCGTCTGAACTACTCTCCGTCACCTTATGTACCTTTTTGTACTTCTCCTGTGGAGATTTCTTGCTGCTGGTTTTCTTTCCCGACCTGCAGACTCTTGCTATGTGTCCTACTTTTCCACACTGTCTGCACACTTTGTCCTTGAACCAGCAATCATTATGGTCATGTGTTGTTCTGCCGCAGCAATAGCACTTCACTGTTCCATATGACATTTCATTTGTGCCATATTCTTGCGGTCTCCGTTGTATCTCTGCAGCGCCCCGTGCTGCTGCTTCGTGTGATACTGCAATGCTGAAAGCCTTGTCCAGCGTAAGATCCTTTTCTGATAGAAGCCGTTTCTGGGTTCCTTCACTTTGAAGCCCACACACAAACTTGTCCCTTAAAGTATCTGCTAGTCCCGTTCCAAACTGGCAGTGTTTCGATAGCTTGCGCAGTTCCGTTAAATACTCAGCATTACTTTCATCTTTATGCTGGTTCCTTTTGTGAAACTTAAATCTTTCTGCTATCGGCAGCGGTGCGGGGTTTAAGTGGTCCTGTTGGATTGACACTATGTTTTCAAAATCCTTTTCTGCTGGCTTCTCTGGGGTTACTAGGTTTCGTAGTAAGCCATATGTTTTTGCACCCATTGAATTCAACAATACCAGCGCTATCTTGTCATCTGGCACTTCATTCGCCTTGCAGTATACTTCTATGCGTTCGACATATGTCGTCCAATCTTCGACTTCATTGTCGAACGCTGTGATACTGCCACTCTTCGGCATTTTTGGGTGTGGTTAGACTGGCTTAAAATGGCGTCTCCTGCGCTTTCCTTTCTTCCCCGCTGCGGCTTAAAATGGCGTCTCCCGCGCTGCTGCCAATGCTGCTCTCGGTGGTCATCGTGGCAAATGGTGATGCCCTGTGGGTTTTGTGCGCTGCTCCTGCACTGCTGCCAATGCCGCTCTCTGCAGTCCTCATGGCAATGGCAGCACCTCGTGTTTTCCTGCGCGCCTCTCTCCCCCGTTGACGCCGCTCGGTCCTGATCACCGGCTGCGCCCTGTGCGCTCTGCCCTCTCTCTCTCCCCCGTCGACGCTGCTCGGCCTTTTTATGTGCCGCTCAGTCGGCTCTAGCCGCCGCTGTCCAGGAAGGGTCTGCGCAGTACCTGTTGCCAGCCCGTTTCGCTGGACCACCGTGACTGGAAAGCCAAGCCTGGCTCTCAACAGCCTCCCCTGCGATGCTCAAATCTCCGCTGGGTGACTGGGCGGTTGCCCGTGGTCGATGCCCGTGCTTCTGGACTCGACCTGCTTCCACTGTTCTCCAGGAGCGAATCCCTGGGAGGTGATGCAGAGTTGCAGGTAGGTTCGAATCTGCGTCGTCGCCAATGTTATATCCGTGTATCTTAATGTTGTGTCCTTCAATAATCAGACAAAGACTGCAGGGAACGATCAACAGGTGTTTACTGAATGAGGGTTCAAACTGCAACTGACTGTACAGATCACTACTCAGGGTTTATATACAGGTGTGGTCACTGCCGGTACTACAGGATACAGGAGCTGTAAAAAGTAGTTCTCCCCCTTAAAGGTACATACATTATACACCCCATTACACTCTGTGTACTCTTTTGGGTACAAACAAATAAACTGTAAATTAACAAAAATACATTAAAGGAAACTTAATAAATTAAATTAAAATTCCATTACTGATGGTGATGATGCACTCCAGTCCCCACGGTGCCCACCAGTCGCGGAATGCCTCAAGCGTGCCGGCAGACACCGTGTGCTCCATCTCCAGGGCCACCCAGGCGCGAACGTGGCCGCGGAAGAGAGGCAGGCAGTCGGGCTAAACAACCCCCTCAAATACCCGCTGCCTGGACCTATTAATAGCCACTTTGGCCAGGCCCAGGAGCAGTCCCACGAGGAGGTCCCCCGACCTGCGGCTCCCCTCCGCACCGGGTGACCAAAGATCAGGAGCGTGGGACTGAAGTGCAGCCAGAAATCGAGGAGCAGCCCCTTCAAATAATGGAAGAGGTGTTGCAACCTCTCACACTCCATATATACATGGAACACAGACTCCTCAAAGGCCGCAGAAAAGCAACTCTGTGGGGGTGCTTTTGCCAAAGTGGGTGCATTGAAGACAGGACTGCTGCTTGTCGGGTTTCAGTCCCACCTCCATCGACTTGTGGCCAACTGAAATAAAGAGTAGATTGCCTTTCAAAAGCTAGGCTTTATTAACCTTAAAAAACCAGCAAGTACATGTTGAGCAGCCAGTCTCAACCAAACTGTAGAAAACTGAATTTAAGATGACCACCACAGGTCACATGGAATCAACTAACCAATAAGTTTACAGCATATATCTCAAGGCAGGAAAACAGGCAACCAATTACAATGCTTCTTATAAAACAAGAATAATCACCACATTCACCCCTCCTTTTATAATATACTTCAACCTAGGTAGCCTTTACAGTTTACAATTAGTTATTTATGACCAGAGCAATACATGTATAATGCCTTCAACAATTTTAAAATTTTACTATTAAATTATTAATTATTTTAAAGGTCCATTTTTAATCGGTCGACCGGATATCTTGTTCGTGTCGACCTTCTTAGCCTTGGTGGAGTTCCTTGCCCTCCCACACCAGGAGACACAGAAATATCTTCTGCAGGGAGGCTATCAATATCCCGATTATCAACGGTTTCCAGATTAGAAGTCCCATTAGAAGGTAGACTGGGAGGGTCATGAACATCCATCGGGGGCAGACTAAGAGAATTGTAAGTGTCTGCAATAGGATTGGAAATGTTCGTAGTATCTGTGACGACATCAACATTATCTGAATTATGGCTATTGTTAATGTCCTCAGGAGAGGGCTGGCCACCACAAGGAGCTAAGTCTTTAACTGAAACTGTACTTTCTTGCCCATCTTGGAATCGAATGTGAGCATATTGGGAATTTGCCTCCAATAGCTCCACCTCCTCCACTAAAGGATCATACTTTGACAGTCTAACATGGCGTCGGAGCAGCACAGGTCCCTGCATAGTAAGCCATGAAGGTACCGAATATCCCGTAGTGGATCTCTGCGGATAGTTGAAGAGCCTTTCATGGGGGGTCACATTAGTAGCCGTTGAAAGCAATGATCTAATGGAATGCAGGGCATCAGGCAGTACCATTTCCCACTGTGTATTCTTAAGGTTCCGGGATGTCAAAGCCAACATAACTGCCTTCCAGATCACCCCATTGTATCGTTCGCACTGTCCATTACCCTGGGGATTATATGGGGTAGTTCTGCTAGTAGAAATTCCCCGACTCTGGAGGTATTCCTTCAACTGGGAAGACATAAAAGAACTTCCCTGATCCGAATGGATATACACAGGCATCCCAAAGATGACAAAAAGTTGAGTCAGACATTTAATAACTGTAGCAGCTGATACATCTGCACAAGGAAAAGCAAAAGGGAACCTTGAAAACTCATCCACAACAGTAAATATATATCGATTCTGAGTCGTTGAAGGAAGAGGCCCCTTAAAATCAACGCTCAGGCGTTCAAAGGGAGAAGTAGCCTTTATAAGATGAGCTCGTTGAGGCTTAAAGAAATTTGGTTTACACTGGGCGCAGACAGAGCATGATGAAGTCATCTGCTTGACGTCTTCAACTGAAAAGGACAAATTCTTACTGCGTACGAAGTGTATCATCCTCGTAACACCAGGATGGCACAAAGCATTATGAAGATTAATAAGCGTATCTCCGTGAAGCACAGAACAATAAGACCTTGACAGCGCATCAGCGGCAACATTATCCTTCCCCAGACGATAGACTATATCGAAATGGTAGCATGCCAACTCGATCCTCCACCTCATTATTTTATCATTCTTAATCTTTCCGAAATGTTTGACATCAAACATGAAGGACACAGATTTTGGATCAGTTACTAACGTAAAATGTCGCCCAGATAAATAATGTCTCCATTTACGCAGTGCTTCTACTATTGCGTACGCCTCTTTCTCTATTGATGAATGTTTCTGCTCACTATTGCTCAGAGTACATGAGAAAAAGGCCACAGGTCTTCCATTTTGGTTCAGGGTAGCCCCAATTGCAAAATCGGAAGCGTCCGTCTCAATCACAAAGGGAACCTGCTCATCAATAGAATGCACAACTGCTCCAAGGATATCCTTTTTAAGATTATCAAAACACATCCTGGCCTCCCACGATAGAGGATATGTCATAACCCGAATAAGGGGCCGGATCTTCTGCGAGAAGTTTGCAATCCAATTAGAATAATAAGAAAACAGTCCAACAACTCGTTGCAAGGCCTTAGAATTAGTAGGGCAAGGTAAATCAATCAGTGGTCGCAGCCATTCTGGATCTGGTTTAATCTTGTTTCCCGAGATAATATACCCCAGTAAATTTACCTCGGTGGTCGAAAAGATACACTTCTCTTTATTGAAAGTTAAGCCAACTTTTTCCGCAACTTGAAGGAATCTTTCTAGATTAAAATCGTGCTCCACCCTTGATTTGCCACACACCGTGATGTCATCTAAATATGAGAAGGTGTCAGAGAGAGAGTTATCACTTATAAAAGCATCCATTGCCCGTTGAAAACAGGCGACACCGTTAGTAACACCGAATGGTACTCGGCAAAACTGGTACAGCTTTCCGCCAGCTTCAAAGGCTGTATATGGTTTGTCCCTCTTAGTGATAGGAATCTGATGATAAGCACTCTTTAGGTCAATAGTGCTAAAAACCTTATATTGAGATACTTTATTGATAAGCTCATCAATCTTAGGCAGGGGGTATGCATCTAATTGAGTATACCTGTTAATAGTTTGAGAGTAGTCTATCACCATTCGCTTCTTATGTCTCTCATTAGTGGTGACAACTACCTGTGCCCGCCAGGGCGAAAAACTAGGTTCAATGATTCCTTCCGATAAAAGACGTTGAACTTCAGAATTAATAAATTCTTTATCCTGACTGCTATACCTTCTTGACTTGGTAGCAATTGGCTTACAGTCCGGCATCAAATTGGAAAAAAGTGATAATGGAGAAATGAATAAAGAAGTTAATCCACAAATAGACAAAGGTGGCTTGGTTCCTCCGAAAGAAAGACTGAGGGACTCATGTAATTGAAGCACATCATGACCAATCAAAATGTCCGCACAGAGATTAGGCAGAACGGATAGGCGTATATCAGTATACGTATTACCTAGGAGAATTAATTTCACAAGGCAACAACCAGCTACTTGTGAGGTGAGAGTCGTCTGAGCCATACACACCTGATAGGAAACAGGCGAAATTTTCAAACGCTTCTCCCTCACAAACTGAAGACTTATAAAGCTCTCAGTACTGCCCGTATCTATAAGGACCTTCACTTCTAACCCATTAACTTGGGCCATAACTATAGCTTTGTTTAGGCCATGGGAAAAGGCGTCAGGAACTGATGCAATAAACGCCCTATCTAAAGGCTGAATGGTCGCAGAGGAGGCAACCGATTTGCAAACACGTGCGTAATGACCTCCCTTGCCGCATTTACTACACACAGCCTCCCGGGCAGGGCACTTCAGACGGGGGTGCCGGGCGTTCCCGCAAAAATAACACTTCTGAATCCTAGAGGCAACAGCTGCCGAAGTAGAAACTGTTTCGGAATCTGGTAAACCACTCCTATTAAATCCACGTAACTCCCTTTCATCCGGAACTGCCGAAACCACGGTCGCAGGCCGATCAAAAAGAGCATAAGAATCCGAGCTTCTCTGAGCCAAATCCAATGTAGAGGCTTGCTCAAAAGCACTCTTAAGATCCAAGATCTTATTTTCTAATAACCGCTGACGAATTGATCTAGACAGTAATCCATTAATAAATGCATCCCGTACCGACTCTTCCCTATGTTCTTCTGCAGACACGGCCTTATAATTACAGTTAGCACCAAGGCGCCAGAGTGCTTGTAAATAAGCATCCAAGGATTCTCCCGCCTGCTGCCTACGGGCAGATAAAAGGTGACGTGCAAATACCTCATTTTTGGGTTTAACAAAAAAAATTTCCAACATAGCAATAGCCAATTCATAAGTTTCACAGTCCAAAATATACTTATACACATCCGGAGCAATGTAGTTGATTAGTATGTCCAACTTATTTAGAGATTGCTGATCCAACACACCCAAAAAGTTTTTAAATGTACAATACCAGTGTTTCCATTGATCATCCACTCCTGCAGAATTAGGGTCAGCATTAAATCGTTCCGGTCGAAGATATCGTTCCATTATAGCAAAAGGTTAATAAATTGAAATAAAGAGTAGATTGCCTTTCAAAAGCTAGGCTTTATTAACCTTAAAAAACCAGCAAGTACATGTTGAGCACCCAGTCTCAACCAAACTGTAGAAAACTGAATTTAAGATGGCCACCACAGGTCACATGGAATCAACTAACCAATAAGTTTACAGCATATATTTCAAGGCAGGAAAACAGGCAACCAATTACAATGCTTCTTATAAAACAAGAATAATCACCACACCAACCCATGCTACTTTCCCTTGATTGACCTTGTTAAACCCGCCCAGCGGGCTTAGCAGGCCAATTAAGGGGAAGCCGGTTACAGAGAATGTCAGCGTATGACGTTTCATCTGTCATAAATTTTTGACAGATGAACTGTCATCATTTGACAGCTCTGTGAAGCAGTCAAACACTGACATTCTCTGTTGTTTGATGAGTCCTTGTATTCAAGACTCATCAAACCTCTTTTGTTAGCAGAAATCAGATGGCTGTTGCATCAGAGAATGCAGCAGCCATCTGTCATCTCTGCCGGTGAGATGCCGGACTCTCTGGTTCCCCAACTGTTGAAGCCTGCAGGAAGAAACAAAGGTAAGTAAACATTTTCTATCACTTTTCACTCACCTCACATACTTACCTCTCCACACTTGCACCCATCACTTACCTCCACAGCTGACTTTTGCACCCCTCCGACCCCCACAGACCCACTGCTCACCTCGGTGACCCTGGCGGGGTTTCCCGAAGTCGGGAAGCCCGTGCCTCTGGTGGAAAAATAGGGATAATCCTCTTAACTGCCTGTTAACAGGCAGTTAAGTGGCTCTAATCCCCTTCCCACCTCCAGGAGACGGGACCTGGCGCGGGTCGGCTACCCGCCTCCTGGAAAGATGGCACGGAGGCGGGTTGGGGGCGGGATGGGCCCCATTTTCCCGGCAGTCTCGCCTCCAAACCCACCTCCCCAGGGCTGGCAAAATCCAGCCCTGTGTATCAGCAGATACTGTTAACTTTGATACACCTTTGATCCACAGCCAAGTTATAAGCACTGACTTAGCTTCCTGCTGACAGTAATTAGCGCCTATTCAGGCAAACACTTGTAGTTGATTGCCAGTTAAATGCCACTGACTGGCAGTTTCTGTTAACTGTTGACTAACTTGCAGTTTATTTTACAGTTTTTAAAAGTTCTAAGTTACATTCAAAATGTTAAACTAAATTTCAGTTTGACATCTAGTATTCACCCAGTACTTACCAGAGACTTCCACGCTCTCCAAATTCCCAACTTTTACATTCTATTAGGTGCACTCCATTTAAGGCCACTCTGTGCAGACCACTCTTTCACTGCCTTAAACCAAACCTGGCTTGCTCTCTTATTAAGGTCGACTGACCATGACCCTACCTAACTCTCAACATATCTTAACAACTGACCCCAAATATGTGTTTCCCCACTAGATAAGATGTTGTGCCTGTGCCAACATTCTGCCTGTATAGGAGTTTTCCTGCAGGGCTGCCAATTAATCTGACTACAGCTACAGTCCACTCCCCAGTCCCTCAATTGGAGACCACTAGCAATTAACTCTAGTTCAGTTCAGAAAAGAGTCATGAGGTTAATCCCGAACAAAAGATTGAGTTAGCAGGAAAGACTGGAGAAACTAGGGATTTTCAGTCTTGAAAGGACTAAGTCACTAAGAGATTACCTTATTTAAGATAAGGAAAAACCATGAGAGTAAGATAAGGGGACATAGGTTCAAACTAGTAAAAGACAAATTTAGAAGTGATGCCAGAAACATAGAAACATATAGAAACATAGAAGATAGGAGCAGGAGTAGGCCATTTGGCCCCTCGAGCCTGCCCCGCCATTCAATGCGATCATGGCTGATCATCCAAATTCAGTACCCGGTCCCTGCTTTCTCCCCATACCCCTTGATCCCTTTAGCCTTAAGAAATATATCCAACTCCTTCTTGAATATATTTAATGAATTGGCCTCTACTGCCTTCTGTGGTAGAGTTTTTCAAGAAAGTTCTTGACACAAAAGTAATCGTCACATGAACTCAACTTCCAAGTAGAGTAGTAGAGGCAACATTTATAAGAAATAATTGGATGCCATAATGGAAGGATTGTAGAGTCTTTCTGGATGGATGAGCTAAAATATGCTGAATACCCTTTCAAATCTGTATTCATCTTGTGGGACCATCATAGTCACCAGACAGAGGAAACTTTCATCCTATTATTCTAGATTGGATTTGAAACCGTTTCCTATTGGTGAAAGGCCACATGACATATTCCTCTGTGATCATTTATTAATCTGACAAAAGAGCTTGATCTTTGGAGATAGTCCAGTTTAAAAGTGAGTTAAAGGTGAAAATCAAGCCTATGTCCCCAGGATGGGGGCATACTGCTCTGCAGCTGGAGCTACTGGACAAAATAAAGGTACAATACAGAAAACACAGTAAAGTAATTAATACGTTCAGGTTCATCAATGCATAAATCATTTCATTATGAGTTGCTAAGAAAGTTAATTTGCAACATATTCACAATGAAAGACACATCTCAGCTCATCCAAATAATTCACAATTAGCAGGGGAAGACAGCACACTTGATGGAATTCTGACAAAGTAAGACTACTGAATAATATCATGTAGACTGCATATCACTAAATGTTGTTTGCCAGTGCTATGCCCTCGCACACCCTTACAGCTCTTTCATTGCATCTCATGAATACCTATACTTCAGCATGGCACATATTCAAGCTGCAACTATGGTTGAAGGCTTTTGCACACATAGGGCTGGATTTTCATTCAGGGGCGGGTTGGTGTTGTGAAATCCGCATTTCGTGTTATCCACATGAATATAAATCGATGTGAGAGATTGATGCTATTTTAACTTAATTGTCCAATTGAGTTCCAGTGTGTGGGAACCCACAAATGAGTTTTTCCAGTCAGAAAGTCGCATCTTATGACGTCATCATTGCTGCTGCATTTAAGGTCTGCAACAAGCCTTGCTTCTTCTGCAGGCTGCCAACCTTTTGGCATTTACTGTTAGAGGAACCTGGAGTCACAATGGCCAGCAACAGATGTAGGGCTGCTCCCAGGTTCGACGACGTTGTCCTGCAGGCTCTGGTTGAGGGAGCTAGATCTCATAAGGAGGTCCTCTTCCCTTCATCAGGGAGGAAGATGCCTCCCCAGCAGACTAAGGCTGTGTGGCTGCAAGTGGCAGAGGAGGTCAACTCCTTAGCAGTTACCCGCAGAACCTGGATACAGTGCAGGAAGAGATTGCATGACCTTGTGCGTACTGGAAAAGTGAGTATGCATTTCCCATCACCCTCAATCTGATCCCCATTGCCTTTCCTCACCAGCACTCAGCTTTAGCAATCTCTTCCTCCACATCCCACTTGACATTAACATCCATGCACCCTTACCCATTCCCTTTCTCTCTATGCTCACATTCACCTAACTATTCGAATATGCAGCCCTCACACTCCCTATCACTGTGATGCTATGAAAACAACTGACAACACACAGGGAGGGCCCTTGGTCTTGCCACCTCACTCCATCTTTGGTTCCTTCTAAGTATCTATGCTATGGAATCTCTAAACTCACTCCTCCATTCTCACTCAAACTCCACTTGTCTCCCTCATTGCAGGAAAAGAGAGCTCACAATAAAAGGGAAAGAGCCAGGACAGGAGGAGGGCCACCATCAGTAGCCCAGCTCACCCCCTGGGAGCAGGCGGTCCTGGAAATCGCCAGAGTGGAAGATAATGCGCAAGTGGGGGATGGACAGACGGGTGCATCACAGCAAGCTGGTAACAGAATAGTTTTACATCTCTCTCATTGACATTGCGTGAGTCACTGATAATGATTCTGAAGCTCTAACAGATGGACTTATGATCATCTGCAATATGCAATGTGCATGTAACCTTGACCTCACATCTCTAACTCTTTCCTTTACTCCCCCACAGGACCATCAAGAGCCCCCGTCCCCACTGTCCAGGAGGAAGAGCCTGAGCTTCCAGACTCATCAGAGGAAGTTGCAACCGCTGAGGGCGCAGCGTCAGCAGAATTCAGCGCACCCAGCACCAGCGCAGACACTCACACCTCAATGGGACCTTCGGGACATAGAGTAGTGCTGTCACCTGGTGTATCACAGCTCACAAGTGAGCATCAGCAGATGGTGGAGACAGGGACAGCAGTAGAGAGTCTTCGTCAGAGGGCGCAGGACTCTGCCAGCTCAGCTCAGCTGCATGTCCACCCTCTGCCTCTGGGTCCATCCACAAGATCAGTGGTGCTGGAACTCCAGGAACAGATGCAGGAGTCTCTGGCAGGTTTTGTCTCCAGGGTCGCTGTGAGTGTGGAGCGAATGGAGGAGTCCATAGCGAACATGAGCAGAGCCTTTGTGGAGTCATTGGCGCATGAACGCATCACCATGGAAAGGATGGCAACCTCCATGGAGGTGATAAGTCGCCAGAGTGCAGAAAACATGGTGAGTGCTCAGAATAGAATGACATCTCTGGAGGAGTGATGGTCATCTATTGAACAGAGAAACCAGACCTTCATGGAAGTCCTTCTGAGTAGGAGTGCCAGTGCAGATACGCATCCCCATGGCCCCCCTGATGTGCAACAAGGTGCTCTCAAGCCACTTGCAAGCGCTGAGGAGGACCATGAGAGGGAAGTTGGTGGCAGACATCAAGGAAGTGGGGGCTCCTCTCCAAGCACTCACACTTCCATGCCACTGCAGAGCCTTCGGTTAGAGCCCCACCAGTGTCCACACCCAGCTGAGATCGGCATCTCAACCCCTGCACAGCCGCAGGAGCAGCAGACTGTTGACGAGCCCTCACAGGTTCGCAACCCCAGAGGATGCCCGCCAAAGGTGTCAAGACAGGAGCAGCAGGAAAGTGAGCAAGGGACCTCCACATCTGCTGAAGCCACAGGGGAAGCACCATGTAGGAACACGCGTAAGAGAAAGATACTGCACAAATAGTCACAAGGGTAGTCACTTGGGTGAAATTTGATGTTTTATGTGAAAAAGCCATCAGATCAATAATGTTAATAAAAAGTCTGATGGCTACTGGTGTAGTTATGGCGTGTGTCATTTTGCGAATGGGACTTTCACATTGAGGGCTTAGGATTACTTGGAATTGTCATTATAGTGGTCAAATTGCTAGGAGTCAGCTGGTTCTTGGCCATTGTCAATGCCCAGGTAAGAAGATGCGAGGCAAAAGTCCTTGAGTGGCTAGGCTAAGCAAATCTGGCAAAGAAGTGTGCGTTCCTTGCATCCCGGGCAGCGATGTTCTCGCGTACTGCTGCCGCTGGTTGATGGGCCTCTGCAAGATGTTCATTTTCGCTCTCCTCCTCCTCCTCCTCAACTGAGGAGGATAAGTGAGGAGCCACTTGGTCCTCAGGAATCTGTAAGCCACGACGCTGTGCCATGTTGTGAAGTACACAGCAAACCATGATGATTCTGGAGACCTTGGCTGCTGAGTACTGCAGGGCTCCACCTGATCTATCCAGGCATCTGAAGCGCATCTTCAGCAAACCAATGGTTTGCTCGATAATGGATCTGGTGGACATGTGGTTGGTGTTGTATCGCTCCTCAGCTTCATTGGCTGGCCTCCTCAACGGCATCATTAGCCACATCCTCAGGGGATAGTCCTTGTCTCCAAGTAGCCATCCGTTAAGTTGGTCTGGCGGACTGAAGAGCGGAGGCACACTAGACTGGTGCAGTATGAAGGAGTCATGGCAATTGCCAGGGTACTTGGCACAAACATGCAAAATTTCCTTCTTGTGGTCACACACCAGCTGAACGTTAAGGGGGTGGAAGCCCTTGCGGTTGACAAAAATACCTGGATTGCGATGGGGTGCCTTAAGGGCCACATGTGTGCAGTCAACGATGCCCTGCACCCTTGGAAAGCCTGCCAGATTAGCTAATCCAACCGCACGAACCGTGACACTTGCTTGATCTTTGGTGAAATGGATGTGATTGTGTGCGATGGCAAAGAGGGCATCAGTTACCTGCGTGGTGCAAGTGTGTGCGGCCGCCTGGGAGATGCCGCTGATGTCTGCTGCTGATCCCTGGAATGAGCCTGAGGAAAAAAAGTTGAGTGCGGTGGTGACTTTGACGGCCACTAGTAAGGGTTGTCCACCTGGTCCTCTGGGCTGCAGGTCTTGTTGCAGCATTGCGCAGATGTCACCCACTACCTCTCACGAAAGACGGAGCCGCCTTTGGCACTGCTGCTCAGACATGTTGATGTAGCTGACCCTGTGTCTGTAGACCTTGTTTGGGTGGTATCTCCTTCGCCGACGGGCTTCCATGCGCTGGCCCCTTCTGGCCTGTGCAGCTTCAGGTGGGTAAGCAGCAGCTTGGCGCTCCTGTTGGTGCTGCTGTTGTTGGTGCTGCTGTTGTTGGTGCTGCTGTTGTTCCTGGTTCTGCTGGTGCCGTAGCTGGTCTTCCTCATCTAATGCCCAGAAGGGAGGAAATAAATGGCTCCCATGCTGCTCGTTTATGCCTCAGTTGAGGAAGCGCTCAGTGAAGGTGGCAAGAGGGGTTTCCCAGGAGGTCACACTGGAGATTGGTGTCAGGCTCCAAACTTCCACAGCTGTGGTTATGCCTTCTAAAAGTTCCCCCAGACCTGAGACAACTAAGTCCTGCCACTGGCAAATGATGGCTGATCAAATCTCCTCTTTAATGTTTGAGCTGCAGCTGATAGTCAGCAATCCACTTGTGCTCCCGCCAGGTTTCACCGTCGTGTTTCAGAACAGGTGTGTTTCACATGGGAAAAGGGTTAAACTCACAAAGGCCTTTTAAAATGGCATTATAGAGCCAATTTAGTGGTTGTTAACGGCCTTAACGGCCTATCCTGCCTCTTGGAGGCGGGACGGAGACGGGACCACTAGACACGAATTATTTAAAATTGCTTGGAGGCGGGATGGAGGCGGGCTTGGGCCCACCCGCCAGTTTATGCAATTTTAACCCCCCCACACGCCTCCAATCCCACTTCCACGGTCCAATGAAAATCCTGCCCATAGATTTTCCAAAGGTTTCACAACCTAGCTGCATGATGCATGGTCACTTGCTGAGACCGAGGATGGGTTGTAGTTTGGACATGTCTGTTACTGTGTATATACTGATTCGACTTGCATTTGAAGATTACTTCTCTGGTTTGAAGACAAAATGGTATATAATAAAAGATAACAGACCTGAACTGGACATGGTTCAGAAATCACATGCACTTAACTCCCTTGGAGGAGGCCACTCTGGACATCTTTGCATATAAGAGCTTTTTTGTTTTGTCCCCCTTTGCATTTATTCTCACCTAATCCACAAACATCATGCAAAATATCTTATGATTAAAGCTGAGTTGGATGTATTTCTTGGAGTCAACATTCTAACATTTGTTAATTTTCTGTCATTTTCTATAGGTCTTGAAGAGTAGCCAGAAAGCATTGCCAGTGACCCAGAACAAGAGCATCCTGCAACCTCGCATCAACAATTGTAAGTGTGGACACTACTGCACACATTCCAGAAGGTATAGTTAGTGAACTTGAGGACCTAGCAAAAGGTGAGTCACTCTGCACAAGTGAGAAAAACCAAATAGTTGTGTCAGAGCAGGATGATTGCCTGGCTGCCATCAGTGGCATTGTATACTTTGAGAAATGCCACAGTGTTGGAACATTGTTTCACGCTCCCATTGCTATTCAATACTAAAGGCGATGCAAGTACTGGTCATGCAGATCAATGCATCAAGCATCTGTATGATGCATACATGGCCAGTATATTAGCTGATATTGCAGTGTCAGCAAGGAATGAACCAGAAGCATAACAATTGAGGATCTCTAAGGGCTTGACAGTCACTGTCAGTGCCATCCTTATGTTTCAGGTTAACTGCATGTGTCTTTGGGAAAGTTCTACAGCTGGCTCCCTGCTGCTCCAGAGCAACTGGAGACAATTGTCTTTCGGCATTGACAGATAGCAGTGCCAAAGCCTGCAGGTATGGATGGTGGCATAATGGCAGGTGTGCCTGACCTGCTCTGGGTGCCTGGTTCCTAGCATGCCATCTTTCATCTTGTACCACTTTGTATTCACCAAGAAATATGATATTTGGGGTGTTTTAAATCTAACTCCCCCCCCCAATTATTAATTATATCTTGACTTGCTGACCACTACTGGACTCTGTAGCTGGCATTTAGATGCTGTGTGGCTGTTTGAGCTCCTGGAACAGTTCCTTTTCTACAGGCCCTCTTTTTTCATGTTTTCCTGTTCTGTTGATTTTGTAAATGTTTTGATTACACTCTGCTATCTGCTGACATAATGAACAATAATTGACTACTTATGTTTATGAATAAATAAGAATTGCCCTCTGTCAAAAGTCTAAAATTACATATTTGTAATAATTTTATCATTGAAAATATCTCTAATAAAAATAACACTACTAAAAAGGTACTATAAAATTTAGAACAAAAATATACAAAGCCTTTTCCCCTTTAAGAGCTGAATTACACCTGGAGCTTCCCTTAAGCCCATTCAAAATGACTTTAGAAGATACAAGGCAATCCCAGTGCAAAAGCGAACAAATTGTGCCAGATATTCATTTAAATAGTTTTGCATGAAACTTGAGTTCTTCGTAAGGCTGGCAGGAAATGTGCGAGAGCACTATTGTTCAAAAAGTGCTGAAAAAATTGTTGGGGAAAGAAATCACACAAGAACTGTGCCTGAGACTTTATTCACTTAATTTTCAGATTCTTTCCATGCTCCATGTGCATCTGTGCAACTGGTAAAACTGATCGGAAAATATCGCTTATGATGTTTCTTTGCTTAGCCTTATATCACAGTCTCAGCCCCATTAAGCATTCTTTTCAGTGCAGAAGCAGCCAATGTTGATAACTGAAGCTCAATGAAGAACTAAAAGAGTACATTTTCAGATTCCAGCTCTGAATAAACAGACCAAATTGCAGGAAGCTTTGTGTTAATCAAAGTCACATTGAGTTGGACTCACACAAGGTCAGCCATGTTAATTATGAATGACAAATTACCAGCCTAGATTAGGCTTGTCAGCAGGAGCTTGCTGTTGGCAGGGAGGGGCAGGAAATAGCACATAGCTGCAGATCTTAAAGGCTGCATCTGCTATTATAAAAGGCTCCTTAATGCTATTTGGGCACAAATCTGATAATGGCTGTTAAACAATCTAGAGAACCTCCATTTTTTGATGATGCTTTGGAGGCACTTGTACAAGGGATGGAGGAAAAGAAGGTTGCCCTTTGTTGGGACCAAGGGCATCCTCCCCACAGAATTTACATATAGTTTCAGTTGCTTGGTATGAAGTGAGGGACAGAGTCAGACCACAACTTTGTTAGTGTTTCCTTGGTGAAATGCATACTGCATAAGCAGTTTTCCTTGGACACTCCCATGGTCAGGTGCCTGAGTCCAAAAACATGGCTGCATGGGTAAGGGCAGGTTTAGGTAGTCCATATCTGGTGCATTCAAACTGCCTCATATCCCTCCTTTCATCCACTTCCTCCTCTTACAAAAAACACAAAAATAAAGGCATTCCCAATGGAATTTCCATAACCAGAATTTTGTTGTAACAGTGATAAATGATTAATCTGAGGCAAAAACTTCTCAATTTTGCCCTAAGAATTTTTCTTTACATGTTTTCAGAATTTTACTTTTGCATTTTACAGCTCACTGTTTAATTGGTATACTTCTTGTTCATCAATTTCTTCTATTTTCACTAATTGTATAGGGGTTTACTCATTTTTTTCATCGCCACTACTCTGTTCCTGGCTCAGACCCTGCAACCTACAACATATTTCAGTTCATGCTCTCATCAGCTCCTGTTCTTTTCCATCTCCATTTAAATGTCTCCACACCAACTGGTAAATAGCGAAAAAATCAGGTAAGTAGCACTTTTTCTAGAGCGATCTCACAGATCTTACAAATATGTCAATGGAGTGCAAATTTCATGTGCGTGATTTCTGTTGTAAGGTCTGTCCTTGCAGCACCTGCTGCTGAAGAACTGAAGGCAAGTTGCAGTACTGCTGAATCATGCAGAAGCTGTAGTTTTATGCTGCCATTAAATTGCTGAAATTCTGTAGTAATTCTTTAGTATGAGTGGAGTATGAACCGGTGAGAGATGTTTCCTTTTATTGGAAATTTCTATGATTCTAGAAACAGTGTAAGTAGTTGGTCAAATGTTGCTGCACTGATCCATTTGGGGAAAACTTAACAATGAAGGTAATTCATTTATTACTTTAGTGGTAATATAGAAATCATCACCATCATAATTTTACTACTAACAATTAGGAGTGGAGCGACATTGCCCACTGAAGACAAGTGGCAGAGTAGCCCAGGTAGAGGCTGCTGAAAGAGTCAATGTTGTTCTACCTGTTCACCAATCGTGGGAGCACGTGAGGAAGAAATGTGTTGGCCCGCCCAAGATTGACAATACTCATACTTAGCTTAATTTCACAAAGCTGCAGTACATACTAACAGCACTTTATTGTAATGTTAGTAGAGTACCACAGAGGGAGAATGCCTAATTGCCAAATGTACAGGTATGCCTATGTTTTTGCAGGGCACTCTATACTGCACTGTATTTAACCTGTGGTCCATTAAATGTTGTAAGATACAAACAGTATCAATATCATACATGCAAAATGTTCAGAGACTCACATAGGTGGCTGCAAGCCTGGCACTTGGGTTACACATATCTCTGTTATTCCTTATTTTTTATCTGCTTGCAGAAGGTCACACTTAGCAGGTGATAAACCATGCAGACTGGATGGGGGGTCACCTCATCTAAAACCTTTGACTTATGAGGAGTGTATTAGATTTTGATTGTGGAGTGGGGAAAGAGAGACCTCCTCCAAGCTCATGGCTAGTATCAACCATTCACGCTGTTCTCACTAACAGCATTAACTCCATTGTTTAGTTATATGTCATGTCAGTGCATTATTTGGAATGGACATGAATATTTGTGCCTGATCTTCATCCATCGGGCAAAAGTCACACTTAAATCGGTTGCAATGTTGAAGATCCTGCACACTTATACCCTATGAATCACCAGAAATGTCTCCTTCTTTTGTAACAGTTCATTCTGCTTTGGCATTTACCAGCCCCATAATCCTCTTTACTGACATCTGCAAATCGCACATGGCTATCTATACATGTATTTACAAAGCACTATGCATTAGGTACCTATGTTTCCAATGTTTCCAATAATGTTGCCATTGGGAAGCAACCTCGGTAGTCATAGGTGAGTGTTTTAATTTATTTTGCCTAGAGAAACTAGGCCAAAGATCTATGGCCCTTCCAGCATACTCCTGCTGTAACTCTGACAGGAATGTGCTGGATGGGCTGTAGATTAGCCTGGGACACAGACACACAAGGTCCTGGTTTAGTATTGAAGTTCTTGCAGGCCTAGTTAGTCATGGGGCCTTCAACAAGGTCATCAATGCAGGAGAGTATGGGCTGGGGAAAGGGTCTCCCAACACTGGAAGTTCCCGCTTTCCCAGCTCGCACAGAGAGGTTTAACAATTTCTCAATTTGAATGGTTAGTGACGGCAGCATTACATCAGAAATCTGGCACCAGTATGCCCCTGGATAGAGATACAAATGGAAATTACTGTAAATAGTATTATCCCATTTAAGATAAACCTGCAGTGAAATAAAACTCAACATTGCTATAATTCAAACCATACGATTCAATTGCAGAAGCCTGCTGTTGGTTATTGCCCACCATAACATCTACCAAAACATTTATTAATAATGGACCAAATTACCTCATGCAAACTACATTAACTGGGAGTTTCAAGGACATAACTGATCTCAAGTTGAAATAACACAAGAAAAACCTCAGTATTCACTCTCGGGGTTTACTGGGTCATCTTAAACCATCAATATATCACTGCCTTGCAACACACTCCAGCCTACGTGTTACCCTATAACTAGGGTCAGAAATACAGAAATGTCCTACATTCATTGTAAGTTAAAGTATATTAGTTGCAAAGATATTTAAAGTGTTACATTTCAGATTGTGTTATCCAGTAAAGTACTAGCTAAATCTATTTAGGTATTCCACAAATAACTTTAGGCAGTGATTATTTTGCCATTTTTCATCTAACATATTCAGTAGAGCATTTCATGAAATAAACATTTTCAAATATTAGAAAAAATAAATACAGAATTCTAAGATAAATGTAGGAGTATGTTTGTGTGTGTGTGCTAGGCCGATTGTAGCAGAGCCTGGTCTCCAATCATCTTGGATCCCCTTGCCATTGGACCAAGACCTTGCTCTGTCAAGCCCGTGTGGTAGCTGGTGCGCAACGGCCACCCCACGTTAAAAGAATTCACGCACAGGCATCTTCCACCCCTTTAAAATGAAGTTCGGGACCTGGAATGTCAGGACCCTCATGGACAACCCCAACAGCGACAGGCCGGAATGCCGTACTACTATCGTTGCCCAGGAGCTCAGACGTTTCGACATAGACATCGCCGCTCTAAGTGAGACCCGGCGGGCAGGGGAAGGCCAGCTCAAGCAGCAAGGCGGTGGTTACACCTTCTTCTGGAAAGGCAAACCTGAAGAAGAATGCCGCCTCCATGGGATAGGCTTCGCCATAAAAAATTAGCTATTTGAACATCTCAGAGACTCCCCTTGTGAAATAAACAAACACCTCATGACTCTACGGCTCACCCTAGCCCGGAACCAGTGTGCTACGGTCATCGGTGCGTACGCCCCAACACTGGAAGCCACAGACGAGACCTGTGGTAAACCACTTTTATCGTTCACTATCGTTACACTATGTTTTCCACTGTTATACATAGCGACCGGGGCTCATCCTTCATGAGCGAGGAACTTCGCCAGTTCCTACTAGCGAGAGGTATTGCTGCAAGCAGGACCACCAGCTACAACCCCCGAGGGAACGGCCAGGTGGAAAGAGAGAACGCGACTGTCTGGAAGGCCGTCCTCTTAGCCTTAAAGTCTAAGGGCCTCCCAACCTCTCGCTGGCAGGAAGTCCTCCCGGCAGCGCTGCACTCCATCCGGTCACTGCTTTGCACTGCCATTAACGCCACCCCCCATGAACGAATGTTTGTTTTCCCCAGGAAGTCGACTACGGGAACCACGCTACCAACCTGGCTGACCTCTCCGGGGCCCGTCTTGCTGCGAAAGCACATGAGGGCCCATAAAACGGACCCCCTGGTCGAGAGGGTGGACCTCCTGCACGCCAACCCCCAGTACGCCTATGTGGCGTACCCAGACGGGCAGGAGGACACAGTCTCTTTACGAGACCTCGCACCCTCGGGCATTCCTGAGACACCACCGCTACCCCCCCCCCCACCACCCCCCCTAATCCAGCCATTGTAGACGGCATGCCGGAACCCCACGAGCCTTCGCCGACCACGCAGACACCAGCAACAGCATCGAATACTGCAACACCTCCGCCGCTGCTGCGACGATCGGAAAGGCTTACGAGGCCTCCGGACAGACTGACATACCCGAACTGGTAATACACTTCACCCCGCTGGACTCAAATCTAAACAAGGGGTGAATGTGGTAAACCACTTTTATCGTTCACTATCGTTACACTATGTTTTCCACTGTTATATCGTTACACTATGGTTATCACTGTTACACTGTTGTATCACTACATGAGGTCGCCTCTTGTCACGCTGTTATACCTGGGCTGACCACTGCTGACTCCGCCCATGGCTCCACCTACCTGCCCAGGTATAAAGGTGGTCGACTGGCTGGTATTCCTCCTTGTTGGATCCGATCACCCACGAGGGTGGGCTCTGTTATTTAGCCAATAAAAACCTATAGTTACTTTCTTAACTCGTCGCTTTTCATTGGATGAATTGATAGGTATATCAAGACCAAAGAGGAATTCTACTCCAGCCTCGAACAATCCCTGTCCCGAGTCTCAACGGGCAACAAGCTGATCCTCCTTGGCGACTTCAACGCCAGAGTTGGAAAGGACACAGACCACTGAGGAGGTGTGATCGGCAGAGAGGGGGTAGGGAAAGCCAACTCCAATGGTACCCTCCTCCTGACGAAATGCTTAGAACATGGACTTGTCATAACCAACACCTTGTTCCATCAGAGAGACAAGTAGAAGGCTTCATGGCAACACCCTCGTTCCAAGCACTGGCATCTGCTGGACTACGTCATCGTCCGAGCGAGGGACTACAAGGACGTCCGCATCACCTGCGCCATGACAGGAGCTGACGACTGCTGGACAGACCACCGCCTAATCCGCTCTGTCATCTCCACCAACGTAGCCCCAAAACAGCGGCATCAACAGAAGCAAAGCCGCAGGAAAATCAATGCTGGAGCACTCAAAGACCCTGCTGAGAAAGCCCTATTCAGCCTGTGCCTCACAACCAACCTGACGACTCCCAGTGATTCAGAGACACAGAGTGTCCACAGTCTGCACTCAAGTCCTCCATAATCAGCACCTGTGAAGAGACGCTCGGTCACTCGACCAGGAAACACCAAGACTGGTTCGACGAGAACGACCAGGAGATCCAGGAGCTAATAAGCCGCAAGCACAAGGCATTCCTGATCTGGAAACAGCAACAGAACTTGAGAGCATGAAAGCAGCTCTACGGACACCTGAAGGCCGAGGTCCAACAAAAAACTTGCGACCTAAAGAACAGATGGTGATTGGAGAAAGCGCAGGAGATCCAGCAGCTAGCCGACAACCACGATGTGCGTGGATTCTTTAGCGCAGTCAAGACTACCCAAGCGCCGAAGGTCCTACCCCACTGTGGGCCAAGAACGGAGAGGTACTCATCAAGGACAGAGAGGCAGTCAGTGCGTGCTGGAAGGAGCACTTCGAAGATCTCCTTAACCGAGACTCTGTCTTCGACACAAGTGTCCTCAACTCCATCCCGCAGCATGCTACCCACCACCACCTCAGCAAAACCCCAGCCTGGCATGAGGTTGAAAAGGCCATCCGACAACTGAAGAACAACAAGGCCTCAGGAGCAGATGGAATCCCTGCCAAGGCGCTAAAACATGGCGGAGAAGCACTGCTGGCGCGAATACGTGAACTCATTTCTCTTATTTGGAAGGAGGAGAGCATGCCAGGGGATCTCAGAGATGCCGTAATCATGACCATCTTCAAGAAAGGTGACAAGTCCGATTGCAGTAATTACAGAGGAGTTTCCCTGCTGTCTGCCACAGGGAAAGTCATCGCAAGAATCCTCCTCAATCGCCTTCTCCTAGTGGCTAAAGAGCTCCTCCCAGAGTCGCAATTCGGATTCCACCCACTAAAGGGCACAATGGACATGATCTTCACCGCGCGTCAACTACAAGAGAAATGCAGGGGACAGCACCAACCGTAGTACATGGCCGCCTTTGACCTCACAAAGGCCTTCAAAGCCGTCAACCGTGAGGGATTATGGAGTGTCCTCCTCAAATTCAGCTGCCCTCAAAAGTTTGTCACCATCCTCCGCCTGCATCACGGCAACATGCAAGCCGTGATCCTGACCAACGGATCCACCACAGGCCCAATTCAGGTATGGACTGGGGTCAAGCAAGGCTGTGTCATCACACCAACGCTCTTCTCGATCTTCCTAGCTGCAATGCTCCATCTCACCCTCAGTAAGCTCCCTGCTGGAGTGGAGCTAATCTACAGAACAAACGGGAAACTGTTCAACCTCCGTCGCCTCTAGTCCAGATCCAAAGTCATCCCATCCTTTGTCATCGAATTACACTATGCAGACTACGCCACACAGTACTGCTCCCCGATTATTGAAATCCATGATGGGGTCTTGGACAACGTGGACCACTTTCCATACCTCGGGAGCCTACTGTCAACAAGGGCAGATGTCGATGATGAAGTCCGACACCACCTTCACTGTGCCAGTGCAGCCTTCAGTCGCCTGAGGAAGAGAGTGTTTGAAGACCAGGACCTCAAACCCAGCACCAAGCTCATGGTCTACAGAGCAGCAGTGATACCTGCCCTCCTGTATGCTTCAGCGACATGGACAGCAGGCACCTCAAAGCACTGGAGAGGTACCACCAACACTGTCTTCGCAAGATCCTGCAAATCCATCGACAGGATAGGTGCACCAACATCAGTGTTCTCGCTCAGGCCAACACCTCCAGCATCGAAGCTTTGACCACGCTCGATCAGCTCCAATGAATGGGTCACATCATCCGCATGCCCGATATGAGACTCCCAAAACAAGCGCTCTACTTGGAGCTCCGACACGGCAAGAGAGCCCCAGGTGGGCAGAGGAAACGCTTCAAGGACACCCTCAAAGCCTCCTTGAAAAAGTGCAACATCCCCACTGACACCTGGGAACCCTTGGCCCAAGACCGCACAAAGTGGAGGAGAAGCATCCAGGAAGGCGCCGAACACCTCCAGTCTCTTCAACGGGAGCAAGCAGAAGCCAAGCACAAACAGCGGAAGGAGCCCACGTCAATCCAAGCACCCCACTCACCCGCCCCCTCAACCACTGTCTGCCCCACCTGTGACAGAGACTGTAGGTCCCGCATTGGACTCATCAGTCACCTGAGAACTCATTTTTAGTGTGGAAGCAAGTCAGCCTCGGTTCCAAGGGACTGCCTAAGAAGAAATGTTTTATTTTGTATAGCCAATGGAGTCAGCATGAAATGGGAAACTAGGGGACAAAATCCAGGTGGAGATCAATATTACCAGATCCTCAGCCATTTTACACAGTTTGCAAACTTCCTGTTGGCCTAAAGTGGTGTTGAACAAAATGCATGAGCCATCCCTCTTCTTTAGGGAGTTGTAGGCCTTTTACCTGCTCAAAGGAACTTAAAAAAGTGACTGTCCAGGAATGCTCAAGCTGGTACGTTGATAGGCAGCATCTGAAAAAGGTAGAAGGGGGCGAGGAGAATGTTCCTCTTTATTCAAGAAAGAATGATATAGGCCAATTATTCCCTCAGTAGTTTTTTCTTCTGCTTTAGAACTTGTTTTTAAATTTATTTTTTGGGGTACTTTTCAGAACATGTAGGGAATGTTTTTGTTAAACAAGAGCTGAATGTATGCAAAATCACCAGAAAGTCAACTGTAATTGAAGCAATTCCAAGAGTTCAGCCAGACAAGACAAGCTTAATAAAAAAGAGGGGCATATCAAGAAGCTCTTACAATACAAACTTGCAGGGGAGCTATGGGAATAACAGGGCATTTAGGTACAAGGCACAGAGTTCCATGACAGTCAACAAATCAACTTAAAATGAATGATAAGGTTAGCTGTAAAGCACCCCAAATCCCAGTGTATCATGGCTGAAGTAGTACAAGTTAAAAGAAGACAGCCTGCTGACAATTATGCAAATATGCTGATGCAGGAAATTTTCCAGAGTCAGAGCTGTGGCCAAGGGGCAGGCAGAAGTGCATGTCCACTCTACTTCTGTTGACGCAACAAACAGCAGGAAATCCAGACCTGAATACTGATATAGTTCTGTACTTTCAGTACACTGCATACTCTGTATCTGTCAGAAACATCAAATGTTAATTAGGAAAAAGAATTGTTCACAGGAAAATGTACCCTTGGATAGATAAACCTTTCTACCTGCAAGCAAAAAGTTAAACAAGATCAGCAGGATATTTTGGTCAGTTGAAGAGGTTAACATTAAATACAAGCTTTTCTCTTGTTTTGTGAAAAAATGAACCATTAGTTATATGTCCAAAAGTGTCATCACTAATTACACCATGTTAATTGTTTGGTGTTTAGCTGAGCAATGGTTCATGTCAATTAATATGATCTGAAGCATGCTCTCACTTGAATCATTGAATTAAGAACTTTCTAGAAAAGGCTGTCTGCGTGGCTCAAATTACTGAAATAAATAATTCCTCTTTGCTTTGTCAATCAAGCAACTGACCCTGCTCCTAATTTTCTTTACACCAGTCCCACTGGTCATATTAACATTCAGATTGTGTCTTGTGACATATTGTCCGAATACTTCAATTCACATAGGACCTCATTTATGAGCCAATGCATTTGGGCTCTCTTAAAGAAGTGGTTTCACTATATTAGGTAGATTTCTGACAGGCTCAGTATTGTTCCAAAAATTGCATGTTGATATGTACAATATTTTCTGCAGTACAAACTTTTATGAACCAATTATTCAGTGCTGTTGGGACCGGATCACTGTGCACATAAACTGTGTTTTTGCAATGGAAGCTTGTGTGATCTTGTGAGGTCAACTGATTATAATAATTTGCATATGCCCCCTGTGTACATTAACCAAGGCACAAGGAGCATGCTTCATATGTGCATGAGATATCTAGTAAGGCAGCAACTCTTAACATTTAAATATTTAAAGGGGTGTTACACTGAAGGTCTTTAATTTTTTTAATTATTTATTTCGAAGATATAAGGAATAGGAGCAGGAGTAGGCCATTTGGCCCTTCAAGCCTGCTCCGCCATTCAATAAGATCATGGCTGATATTCTACCTCATCTCCACTTTCCTGTACTATCCCTGTATCCCTTCATTCCCTTAATATTCAAAATGTATTGATTATTTGCGGGATGTAGGCAATGCTGGCAAGGCTATATACTGTACTTGCCAACCTTCATTGCTCTGAGGATGTGGTGGGGAGCCTTCTTCTTGAACTGCTGCAGTCCTTGTGGTTAGATGGGGAATTACAGGGTATTGACCCAGCAACGATGAAGGATCAGTCAGGGTGTCCAAGTCAGGATGGTGTGTGACCTGGAGAAGAACTTGTAGGTGATGGTGTTCCCATGACATTGCTGCTTTGCTGTTTTTGTCCTTCTCAGTTGTAGAGGTCACAGGGGAAAGAAATGCTGCTGTGTATCCTGTAGATTGTACATACTACAGCCGCAGAGCAGCAGTGATGCAGGAGGTGGATATTGAGTTCAGTGGATGGTGTTGAGCTCCTTGAGTGTTGTTTTAGCTGCACCCATCCAGTGAGTGGTGAACATTACATCAACATTCTTGATTTGGGCCTTGTAGATGATGGAGAGGCTTTCCGGGTCAAGAGGTGAGCCAATTGTTGCAGAGTACCCAGCCTATGTCTTATTCTTTTAGACACAATGTTGATTTGACTGGCCCAGTTAAGATTCTGGTCAGTGGTGACTCCCGAAATGTTTATGGTGGGGGAGGCAGCATTGGTGGTGCCATTGAAGGCCAAGGGAAGATGACTGAACTTTTACTTGTTCAAGATGGTCATTACCTGCTACTTATGAGCTGCAAATGTTACCTGCCACTTATTGGCCTAAGCCTGGATGTTGTCTAGATCCTGCTGTAGGTTGGCCTGTGCTGCTTCATTATCAGAACAGTTATGAATAGAGCTGAACACTGTGGAATTGTCAGAGAAGAACCCCCCTCTTGACTTTATGATGAAGGGAAGGTCATTGATGAAGCAGCTGAAGATGGTTGGCCTGAGGACACTTCCCTGAGGAACTCGTGCAGTGATGTCTTGGGTCAGTGATGTGTAGCCTTCAACAATCATGGCCATGCTCCTTTGCATCATGTATGATTCCAGCTACAGAAGACTTTTCCCTTTGACTCCCATTAACTTCAGTATTACTAGGTCTTCTTACTGCAACACTCAGTCAAATGTTGTCTTAATGGAGAGGGCAGCTCTTCTCACCTCTCGCCTGACATTCAGCTGAACGCCAGCTCACCAGAGTTACCCACCTTTCCTAGCCAAGCTGTTGCAGTGCAGCTTGGACACTGGCATCTACCCAACAATGTGAAAGATTACCCAGGTATTTCATACCCACAAAAAAAATTGATAAATCTAAACCAGGCAATCATCAGCTTCCTCAGTAAAATGTTGGAAGGAGTCATCAATAATGCTATCAAGTGATATTTACTCACTAATAACCTGCTCACCGATGGCCAGTTTGGGTTCTGCTAGAACCACTTAGCTAAGACCTCATCACAACTGTAGGATTCGCAAAATTGAACATTGTCCTATAAGGGTCTATTGGCAGAAAAGGCCTTAATTTTTAAAGACTGTTTTAAAAGAAGCCCAGAGAAAGGGGCACGCAAAATGGCCACCAGAACCTGTGACCAGCTTTTTGGGACATTTTAAAATGGTTCCTGCAGTCCACAGACAGCTTTTGTGGATTCAGCCCGCAGTAAGTTCTGGAATGCAATTTCGGAGAATGTGAAACCAGACAGAACCCCATACATATGGATTGGATGCAGATCCAATCAGATCGGCCTGTAGATAAAGGCCATCAAAATGTTTACCCAGACAAAGGGAAACAGCCTCAAGTTCAAAGGGGGACATCAAGACCCATTAAAGACAATACAAGGTCATTCCAGACCAGAGATGGCAGTTACTGGCCATCCTGAAAGTACTTTAAACACAATGACTACCCCTCTGTGCTACAAGCCCGCCAAAAATTAAACAAAGACTAACCTTGATATGGTGGGAGATAAGGGCCTCCATGAGAAGTATAACTGGAGACCCGGGGTAGCTATCGAGAGATGATCGAGAGAGTTGATCGAGAAAGAGCATTGTAGAGATCATTTTCGAGAGATTGTTCGGGGGTCCGAAGAAGGTGCAGTTCGGTTAGGAGTTCGGGTTCGGTAGAGAGGCCGTTCAGACTCGGAAGAAGAAGACGATTCGGTAGACGATTGGGATTGGAGACGTGTTGAAGACTCAGAGTAGCCATTGGTGGTTCAGGTTGAGTCAGCGTCCAGACCCGGGGTAGCTATCGGGAGATCATCGACAAACCCCGGGCCATTGACGAGACGAAAAGACGGCGACCCTCCAAGAAGAGACCTTATGAAAATGGTCAAAGAGTTGGGCTCTCTCCACACCGACGTCCAGGCCTGCTAACATCCAGACTGTCCTTGTCCATTACCTCGAAGGAGAAAAGAGTGTGTCGCAGCCCGCTGCGTTCCGCTGACCACGTGGAGACAGGACGCCTGAGAGGACCAAAACGCAGACTTCAAAACCTCTATTTTCTAACTGGGACTGGTGAGCATGTTTCTGGCCCCTCATAATCTAATCTAGCTAGGTTTAGGGGGGTGGGCATTTTAGGGGATAATTAACAATGAGTTGTTGTCCCTCTATGTTCCGTGTGTTTCCCTATTTCATGGTGAACCTTGTAAAGTATAATATGCCTGTGGATATATTGGTTAGTACTGTATTATGATTTGTTTTTCCCTCCCATGTACCTTATTGGCTTACATTCAATTTTTCTTTATGCAATAAAATTTCACTTCGTTTCATTAAACTTGGTCTACAGAGTATTCTCTGCATTGTAGTTCCTGCCTCAAAGTCCAGTGTACAGAACCTAAGGGGTGAGTGGGTCGAACCACTCGGTAAATTGCTGTGCAAAAGAGAGAGAGGTCTCACCAGAGAGAGAGACCTAGCAAAAACCCCTTACACAACCTCAATCCAGACATGGAAGCAAGAGCTCATTGCCAGAGCAGAGGTGAGAGTAGCTCTCCTCTATTTCCCACCATAATCCTAGGAGCCGTAGCAAAACTGATGTCAATGGGGAAGGTCAAATCATAAACACTGCAGTGGCTGGAGTGATACCTGACACAAAGGAAGATGGTAATCTCTGTTGAAGGCCAATCATTGCAGCCCCAAGATATCAATGCAGAGTTCCTCAGGAAATCCGTCTCAGCCTAGCCAGCTTCAGCTGTTGCATCAATGACCTTCTCTCCATCAGAAGGCCAGGAGTGGGGCTGTTCGCTGACAATTCCATAGTGTTAGGCTCCATTCACAACTCCTCTGATAATGAAGCAGCCCATGCCAACCTACAACAGGATCTGGATACATCCAGGCTTCGGCTGACAAGTAACAGGTAACAATGTAATGCTTTTTCATATTGCAAAGTTGTACAATATGCAACAGACTACAATCATCTTTGAAATCTTGGCAGAACAAAACAGCAACACCCTCATAAAATGTCCAAGCACCAGAACCTTTATTTTCACATTCCTTAGAGCCATAGAAGTTTACAATGCAGAAAGAGGCCTTTCGGCCCATTATTTGTGATCCAGCTCTTTGCTAATCCCATTGTCCCATGCTCTCCCTAGAGCACTGTATTTTCCTCTACTTCAAATATTTATCCACTTTCCCCTTAAAACATTCAATAATCTCTGCCTCAGCTATTCCCTGTGGCAAAGCATTCCATGCTCCAATAATTGTATGTAAAGAAATATCTGCTAAGCTCTCTCCTTACTCCCTTAGTTTTTCCTAATAACCCAAGCAATATCCTTGATAAATTTAAAATTTATTAAATCTCCTCTGAGCCTTCTCTGCTTCAGTGGAAATAGTTCCACTAACTTAACTCTCTCCTCATAACTATACGGCTGAAAATTCAGTAGCCTTAGCGCCTCATTTGAGGCGCTAGAGGGCCTTGCGCCGGAGTTATGGCCAGTAGTGAAATTCCCTGGGGCCCTAAATCGGCGTTGCTCCGGTAGCGCTGCGCCGGCACCGATGATGTCATCGGTGTGCGCAGCGTCCCGGTTGCCGTGGTAACCCGCCCGAACTCCGAAATTGAGTTGCGGCCGCCTCGCCCGTGGCAGCCGCAACCAGCGTTTTGTCAGAGGTGCCTTACTGCAGTTAGCGCCGGCGCATTAAAGGCCCCGCGGCGGCCGGCCGCTTTCCCGCCGGCCGCCTGCCCGCAGCTCCCTCCCCGGACTTCTCTTCCCCCCCCCCCGGAACAGATGCAAGCCCAGCACTTGTCCGAGGTGCCGGGCTCATTTTTAAGCAGATTTGCGCGGGCCGCGGCCGGGTGCAGGCAGCTCCTCCTTAACGGAAGGAGGAGGCCTGCACTTCCCCAGCCTGCCGCACCGCATCGGGTGCCGCAGCGCCGGAATTGCGGCGCGAAACGGCAGTTAGCGCCCTTTTCCAGGCGCTAAGACCCTTCAGTAGCGCCGGCAGCCGTTTGGGCGCGGCGGCACTGAATTTTTGGCGCGCGCAGGGGACTTAGCGCCGGCACTAATTTCTGGCGCTAAAGCCCTGGCTAAGCCAAAACCCAATTTCTAGGCCATAGTTTCTTATCTCTGATATCCTCCTGGTGAACCTACATGGTATGATCTCAAGTGTATGGTCTCTATCTTCTTTCTATAATTCAGAACTGCACACAGCACTCTAGCTGTGGCTTAATTATTGTTTTGTACACATTTAACAATACTTCTTTGCTCTTGTTCACCACCCCACTATTTATAAAATCGAAAATGCTTTTGGCACACCATCCACCACCTTAAACATTCACTCTCTCCACCACCGGCGTACCGTGGCTGCAGTCTGTAACATCTACGAGATGCACTGCAGCAACTTGCCAAGGCTTCTTCAGCAGCACCTCCCAAACCCGCGACCTCTACCACCTAGAAGGACAAGGGCAGCAGGCGCATGGGAACACCACTTCCTCCAAGATCCCCTTCAAGTCACACACCATCTTGATTTGGAAATACATCGCCGATCCTTCATCGTCGCTGGGTCAAAATCCTGGAACTCCCTACCTAACAGCACTGTGGGAGTACCTTCACCACACGGACTGCAGCAGTTCAAAAAGGTGGCTCACCACCACCTTCTCAAGGGCAATTAGGGATGGGCAATAAATGCTGGCCTTGCCCGCAATGCCCACATCCCATGAATGAATTTAAAGAAAAAGAATTGCATCTGCTGCAGTCTGTTTATTTTGCTAAACTTTCAATATCTACCTAAAATCTGTTACAGTCCTGTTTTGTACATGCTAGCCTGGATTTTCCTTACCTCGGTGGGTCCGGGGCGGGCGATGTTGGTGGCGGACCGCGGCCCCGCTGCTGGCTCCATCCCACTGTCTAAAATGAATTTACATTGCTAGGGCTTGTTAAGCCTGCCCAGCGCATTTCCCAGCCCAATTAGAGGAAGCAGGTCTGGTGACATCATTCATGATGCGTCATCAGCCGGTTTCCTTTAAGGGCCCATGGCCA
This sequence comes from Somniosus microcephalus, assembly GCF_052327205.1. Taxonomy (NCBI): domain Eukaryota; kingdom Metazoa; phylum Chordata; class Chondrichthyes; order Squaliformes; family Somniosidae; genus Somniosus; species Somniosus microcephalus. The sequence goes on along the minus strand of NC_140990.1, from coordinate 281,605,760 downwards.
ACTTTCTTTTGACATTTGTGCTGTAAGTATTCTACAGCACTGGAGTGCTGCAAAATACTGACAATTACTGCACATAGGAAGAAGGCTGCACCCAGGTTCTCCCATGACTCCCTCCGTATGCTTATGGAGGGAGTCAGAGTACGCAGGGAGGTTCTCTTCCCTTCCGATGGGCGGAAGACACCTCCCCAGGAGACCAAAACAGCCTGGTTGGACATTGCAGAGGAGGGCACAAGCAGGGATGTGGTCAGGAGGACCTGGGTGCAGTGCTGCAAATATTTCAATTATCTCTTTATATCAGGAAATGTTAGTACAAAGCCACACTCAACCTTGTCCAGCTGTGCTTCTCATCACATCCCCATTGATGTAAGAAAACTACTAAGCACTTGGTTTGAGTATAAAACAAGGCTTTAATCAACTGTTTCACAACCATGAGTTTCTATTTACATCACTAGTTCCTGGTTACAAAAATGTCCTGAGCAAGCTGGGCCCACGCCCGAGTATTTATACTTTCCTTGGACGGCGCCACCAGCTGGCAGCCCAGTGTTATCTCATGAGTCATTTCTACATGAATGGTAAGATTCATGACATTCTTCCTGCCTGAAAGATTTGGACGTCCGACGACTTCCTTCTAGTGGATATAACGGACCACGAAGAGCCGCAGTCATTTCGATTTCTGTTTGTGGCTGGAAGGCACATCTCCTCGGACTGTGTCTTGGTCCCTGGGTCGCTTGGTTTGTACAGGTAGGTTGACAGGGCCCGTGTCACCTTGATCGATCTGAGGGAGACTGGGGAGATCATGACTCCGGGTGCGGGTCCCCACAGGCACAGAGCTGGCTTCATCTTGCTTGGTAGCTGGTGATTGTCCGGCATCCTGGTGTCCCGGCCATCCCGTGGGGAGCGCTCTGCTCCAGAGTTGATTCAGTGGAGTAGCCGGCAGATCCCTTGATGTCCCGGGTAAGGCGTCATCCTCAAAGGAGCGCAGAGTATCGGCATCATTAATATGGATCCCTCTATCGGTGGGGTCCATGGGACCGGTTGGACAGGGAGCCAGATCTCGGAGTGAAACGGTGGACTCCCGGCCATCAGGATACTGCACATGCACGTATGTGGGATTAAAGTCTGTTAGTTCCACCTCGTTGACGAGGGGATCATTCTTGGAAGATCGAACGGATCTTCGGAGCAGTACAGGGCCGGGAGCTGCCAACCATGATGGTAGGGACGTCCCATGAGTGGCGCGACTACTTTTTAGTGAGAGGTTACAGCTGATATTGTCCACCATCTGTTCTACTTTGTATTATGCAGTTCATTGTGAGTTTAGGCTTTAAACATAAAAACAGTGTGGACTGATACAGGGTAATCTTGCCCATGTGAATTCCTTTCTTTTATTTCGCCATCGTGCATGTATGATGTAATTTGCATAGCCCTGTTATTTTTATTTGTGTTACCTTACTTGCAACATTCCTGAAAACACTTCTCTGTGAGTTAAGTATTTTTTATCTATATTTTCAACAATTACAATTTCCCTTCATCTCGATACGGAGTGAAGTTGGTCAATGGCAGTAATGCAAATTTGGCTGATAGCCAATCAGCAGCTCATTTTACACCACGATTGTCTTTTCCGTTCATGTGTAAAACAGGCTGCTAATTTTCAATTACTGGTGTTGACCAATTTCACTCCCTGCATGTCCTCTGCTGTTATTTTACAATGATATTCTTATTTAACTTTTGTGCTCATTTTAAGCCAAGCAACTTCTTTTGCACCGCATGGTAGCAAATGTGGAGTATACATTCTCTGTAACATGTTGGGCAGCCAATGTCCTACACCAAATCTTCAAAATCAGTTCCTAAGGACATGCAGAATATCATAAGAAAAATAGGCTTTTTGAATTTGACTATGAGCCATTTTACAGAAATGTTGCACACTCCACAGCTGGATTACCAAACTGTTTAAGAGGCTTAAGAAATGTTAACTCATTTTTTCTCTCCACAGATGCTGCCTGGCCCGCTGAGTATTTCCAGCGTTCACAGTATTTTGCCTTTTGTTTAAGAGGCTTGTTCGATTCTTGAGAAATGTTAAAGGATCATTATTCAAGATATATCATGAGTGGCTGTATTTTTTCATTCCTGCTGAAGAAATTCCGTTCAAGTAAATCACACATTTCAAAACTGCTATTCCTGCATTTGGCAACAGGTCATAATATTTAAATATTGGGCAGTTAGGCTATTTACATTTTAAAAAATCATAATAGGGCTGATTTTGCTCCAAAGTGTGCTCACCCTAACAAGACCTCAACCCATATTTGATGGTTCAGGCCATTTTAGTCGACCTAATGCTTCCCCAGCTCAGGAGCACCCATTGAAAGAAGCTTTTGCACAAAACTGGGGAGGATAGGAATGGCAGTTACTTTCGGGGCCTTCTGGCTGTTGTCCAGAAACATCAGGCAGAAGGACTCCAACCCCACTGCTCATACCGCTGGCCCTGTGAAAAAAAGGTACGAGCCTTTTTGTTGACTCTAGGGTCTCGATATCAACCCCGCCCACGACAGGCGGGGGTTAAAAATATAAAAAGGGGGCACACATCCCCAACCCGCCGCGTACACGCTTGCTGCCAGGGCTCGGGAAACCAGCAGAGAAATGGAGGCTGGAGCTGCCGGCTCAGGAAGGTAAGTGCCTTTTAGATCACTCCTTTTGGGCCAGGAGGAGCAGAAGTGTTCCCCAGACCCCTAAAGGAAGCCTTTGGCCACTCTTCTGCTCTCTCTCCCCGCCCCCCGCTGCGATCGACGACCTCCCCCCACAAACTCTGATCTCTGGCTCCTTCCCTTCCGATTGCCGTTCACTTCCCCCCAACCCCGCCACCAAGCCACGATCTCTTGTTCCGCCCATCCCGATTGCCGGGGATTGTCGCCAAGGGTCCCTGGCTGCGGCCTCCTGCCGCTGGTTTTCCCACCCGGCAGCCAGCCAGCCTGTCAATTTGGCCGGCTGCCAGGTGGGTAATGTAAGAAAAAAATTATAATGAGGTGCTGCGGTTAAATACGGCAGGACCTCCGCATCCCCAGCCTTGCCAGGTTTTCCCTGCTCCACTGCACCCTCCCCGCCTCTCCGTACATATCAGGGCCTAGGTGTTTCTTTTCTTACGCTCTCTCAGATCCTCCACTTGCTGTTGGCACTGCTACGTTTGGACCTCCACCAAGTGGAGACCCAAGATACAGGGGGCCTGTAGTGTCACTCTCACCTCATTACCATTACATTTACATCCCTGCCCCTTCTCCAGGCACAAGTGCTCCAGTCACACCTCGGGGAAACCCCAGAAGTGCGCGTGAAGCACAAAGTGGGTGGAGATCTGTCAACTGCTGGTAGAAACAATGCTCTGGTTGGAGGTTGTGAAAACAGGGTCTGTCTTGATTTGCACAAAATCAGCAGCAAGCAGCAGAAAAAAAAACGATTTGAGAAACAATAATCCAGAAACAGCAGGATTGTTCAAAAAAGACTTCCGAGATCAGTTTGCGGAGCTCCTTCTGATGCCCCAGCAATTCAATATTTAGACATCTCTTGTCATCAACTTTACAACTACATTTTCATATTTGTTTTCCATCTGATTATGCCACAGGTTTGTATTTCTATACCAAAACAAATATTTTAAGCATCTACAGCATTTTGTAATGATCAAACTTTTTAACAAATCGTTGTCTCTGTAGTTATAATATCAAGCAATGAAGCTAAGTTGTTTCTTTTGGCCTGCTGAATTCTGCAAACAGACTGACAACATGGTTGAATTTTAAAAATTGAAATGAACTTTAACTTTTAAAAGTGTCATTTTAATGTATGTTGTATTCAGAAAATGTGCTCATTACTCTTTCAGAACAGTATTGGATCATTCCAGTAAAGCAGAATTTGTTTTTTCACCAGAATAAACATTATTTGAAGGGATTGTTATGAAGTTGACATATTGCCTAAAAGGTATCTTTGAGAATGAACACAATGTAAATCAATGTCATTACAGTGATTGAATTGAAGAGCTTCTTCCAAAACAATGTTGCCGCACAAAGTTAGAATACACAGGCATGTCCCTAAATCAACCAACCATCCCAGACCAATGTAATCAGGCATGTTTTGACTTTCATTTAGATATAATGGAATTAGTAATAAAAATAAAGTACAGTACAGTCCATGATATAGTATCCTACTATAGTCCAGCTGCCTGACTCCATAACTGTTGTTTATTTCAGAAGTACTGATTGTGTTAATTTGAAAATAAAATCCACGCAATGTTCAACACATTGGGGTCAATACACAGCACCAGTGGGAGACAGGCACACTGGGCTTTGCAGCCATCCAATTAGAGGAAAGCTGATCCCGCAGACGTTTCTATGGTCAGCCTAATTTTAGTAATTTCGAAGAGCTCCCAGCCCTTAGTTTCTGAATCTAAGAATTCAACATGCATTAAGATAGCTACAAAGACAACGATCAATAAATAAGTTTGATCATTACAAGATGCTGTAGATGCTTAAAATATTTGTTTTCTTATCAAAATCAAATCCTGTGGGAAAATCAGATGGCAAACAAATATGAAGATGCAGATGTGGATCTGATGACAAGCAATGTCTAAGTACTTCATTGCATCCAATGGGACAGTCAAAAGGAGCACCACAAACTGATCTCATAAGTCCTGGGGACGTTCTTGCCCAAATCCAAAACATAAGGCTAGGTAGGGTAGGGTGATTGAATATCTGATCAGTGCATCATGAAAAACACATGGGCCCAGAAATTCGGGTCAGGGGCTTCCCGCGGGTGCAAGCCTCCGACTTGCACTTACCTTGCGCGCCGGCTGTTGAGCTGTGGGCCCGTGTGGAATTCCGATCCGGGGCCTGCTCCAGCTGCTGGCGCGCAGTGCTTGCGTATCCCAGGGGCGCAGTTAGTTCGATGCATCCCCTGGGATCACGTGGACCATGCAGAGCCAATCGGAGCAGGGAATGCGCCATTCATAAGATTGACAGGAAGAGCTGTCAAAACTTATAAATACTACGGCCCTAAAACAGCACTAAATCTTCAAATAAATTTTTAAAAATCACATTTTTTAAATCTATATATATAAAAGGATACTTCTGTCTGTCATTCCGTCTGTCTGTCTGTCTGTCTTGAATTAACTCGAAAGTTATAGAGCGTACCTACACGTGCGTTACGTCAAAAGAAAGCTGATGATTCCAGAACCGTCCTAAGCATATTTACGTTTCAGCCGGACAAAAATTGTTCGCGCGTTATGCAAAAAACCTTCAAAATTAAACTCATTATCTGCTAAGTAGCATTGATTGACTGACGTCAAGGTCGACCAATCCTGTGCCGGCACGATTGACCAATCCTACAGTTCAGTCGCCTGATGGTTGGCCAATCGCTGCGTCTGTGGGCGGGACTAATGCTTTTCAACTCAGGCATCAGGCAGCCATTGCTTCACTACTTTCAGCTCAAACTCTGCTAATCCAGCTTCGAAAAAGTTAGTATCTCTTTTAAAAATTACATAACATTTACCAAAAACGTTTTATAAGTACTTTCACTTTCATCTTTGAAGCTATTAAAAGGTAGAAGTGTTGCCCGGCAGCAGATTCACACAGGGACAGACAGACAGGCCCCAAAGCCTGGGACTCGATTTAAACCGCCCGGCCCAAAAGAGCTCTGGCAAAGCCGGGCTCCCCCAGCTAGTAAACTATAAATTACATGAAATAACTATTTTAAACAATAATTTAAATTTTTGAAAAAAATAATTTTATTTTCTAACGGAGCTAAAAATAAACTTACCTTGCTTTAAAGTATTTAAAAATAATAAACCAGTGGAAAAAATGTTTTAATTTTAATTAATTCACCACTTACCTTGTAAAAAGCAGGCCTTATGCCTGCTTTTTACATGTCTAACTTCTGCAGACTTACCCTCCCGGGAAAACCTGTAAAAAAAACCTAAGTTTGATGCACACGCGCAGCCTCTCCCACGCACGCGTTCGACCTCTGAACCCCTTCGTTCAGGGGAACGGAAGTGCCGATTTCCCGCACATGCACAGTGAATGCAGGAAACCGGCACTTCCATTGGGCCTACGGGTGAGTACCCCGTGCGTACTCACCCGTGGAGAACCAAATTTCTGGGCCAAGAATTCCTGGACTCATATAGTGCTTTTCACCACCTCAGGATGTCCCAAAGCCCTTTGTGACAGAACCACTGAATGACTCTGGTTAACTGTATATAATTCTCTTTAACGATGTTCTAACACCAGCCTAAACCTGTACCATTGTGTTAGGCATTACTGTGTTTTGTATATAGAGTTGGGAAAACGCGGGTAAACGCGATGATGTCATGTCACAAACCACGGGGCTGCCCAGGCAGTCCTCGTGGCATCTTCGTTGAGTAAAGACTTGTTTAATTGTTCTCTTGTGTCGTTCTCCGTTATTCGTAGGAATTCGTTAATTCCTACATTGGTGACCCCGTTTTTTGTGAACGTTTTCACAAAAGAAGAGCACAGCATGGAAGCAAACGCCGTTTCGCTAAAGCTACTGCAGTTCTGGGAGCAGCAAGCGCCCTCGTGGCTTATTCAGGTCGAGGCCCAGTTCGCCCTGAGGAACATCGATGCGGATCAGACCAAGTACCTTTATGTGGTCTCCGCACTCGACAGCTCTACTGCCTCTCGGATCGTCAGCCTCCTCGAAAACCCCCCAACGGAGCGCAAGTATGAAACCCTCAAAGCGCGGTTACTGCAGGTTTTCGGGCTCACAAAATCGGAGCGCGCCCGTCGATTACTGTTATGCCCGGGCTCGGGGACTCCAAGCCTTCAGAGTTGATGAGCCAAATGCTCACACTCCTGGGCTCAGAACGGGAATGTTTCCTATTCCGCGAGATTTTCCTCAGCCAACTGCCTGAACAGGTACACGCTGCCCTGGCCAGATCTGAAATTGAAGACTGCGCAACACTCGCTGTGGAGGCTGACAAAATTTTCGCTATAACTCGGCAGTTCTGCGCCGCCATGAGGCACCCATCCCCCGCAGACACCGCCCCAGCTCGTCAGCCTGCTGGGCTGTGTTTCTACCACGCGCAGTTCGGCACGAAGGCGAAGCGTTGCTGCCCTCCCTGCAGTTTTCCCCAACAAAACAAACAACAACTGACACTGCGACCACCGAGGAACGGGTCTAACGGGCACCCCACGTCCGCGATGGCGATTGGCAACGCGGGAAAATTGCTGTTCATCACTGATACTCTCTCCGGTCGTCGTTTTCTGTGCGACACCGGAGCGCAGTGCAGCATTTTACCTGCGTCCGCCCTCGATGTGCAGACAGGGAATCACGGCCCTGCCCTTGAAGCGGCCAATGGCGGAACAATTCGGACCTTCAGCAGACGGCGAGTGGAGGTGTGCCTCGGGGGCAATGTTTTAACTGTGAGTTTGTTACGGCTAAAGTTTCCCAGCCCCACCTCAGCGTGGATTTCCTGTGCGCCAACAGCCTCCTGGTCGACATTAGGAACCGGCGGCTGATCAACGCAGCAACTTTTAATTCTCTTCCGTGTTACCGCAGTAACACTACGTCGTGCACCGTCTCCTGTGCGTTCCCATCTCCTGATGAGTTCGCTCGCCTGCTCGGCGAATTGGAACGGTTAGGGATTATTCGCCGGTCAAATAGTCCCTGGTCTTCACCCCTCCATATCGTCCCGAAGCCTGGCAGCAGATGGTGGCCATGCGGCGACTATCGACGCCTAAATGACGCCACCACTCCTGATCGGTACCCGATCCCCCACATTCAGGATTTCTCTGCCCATTTGGCAGGGAACACCATGTTCTCAAAAGTCGACCTCGTCCGGGGCTACCACCAGGTCCCAGTTCATCCACAAGACGTCCAGAAGACCGCAGTCATCACCCCATTCGGCCTCTTCGAGTTTTTACAAATGCCGTTTGGGTTAAAGAACGCCGCCCAGGCTTTCCAACGCCTGATGGACTCCGTGCTGCGGGACCTCAAGTTCCTCTTCGTCTACCTAGATGATATTCTAATTGCCAGTCCTACTAAGGAAGAACATATCTGTCACCTACGCACCCTTTTTCAACGCCTCAGCCAACACGGCCTGATTATCAACCCGGCCAAGTGTCAGTTTGGCCTGCACCAAATTGACTTCCTGGGGCATCGCATCACCTCAGAGGGAACAGTTCCTTTACCTTCGAAAGTAGAGGCGGTGACATCCTTTCCACGCCCGCAGAACGTAAAGGCCCTGCAGGAATTCCTAGGCATGGTAAACTTTTACCACCGTTTCGTGCCTAAGGTGGCACTACTCATGCAGCCCCTGTACGAGGCCCTCAAGGGCAAGACTGGCAAGCACCCGGTAGACTGGACGGATGACATGGCCCGAGCGTTCGCCGACACCAAACATGCCTTAGCCAACGCGACTATGCTGGCGCACCCACTGCCAGGAGCCACCATCGCCCTCACCACCGACGCATCGGACTATGCAGTCGGTGCCGTGCAACAGCAGTGGGTGAACGGGACGTGGCAGCCGTTGGCATTCTTCAGCCATCAACTACGGCAGAACGAGAGAGCATACAGCACGTTCGACCGGGAGTTGCTCGCCCTTTTTCTGGCCATCTGCCATTTTCGGTTCCTACTGGAAGGACGTCCTTTCACCACCTTTGTGGATCATAAGCCGCTAACCTTTGCAATGGCCAAGACCGCCGAACCGTGGTCAGCCCGACAGCAGCGTCAACTGACCTACATATCCGAATTCACCACGGATATACAGCACGTGGCCGGTAAGGACAACCTGGTGGCAGACTGCCTCTCCCGCGCGATCATCAATAAGGTTCATTTGGGCATCGACTACGCCGTCATGGCAGCGGACCAAGCCTCAGACCCGGAAGTCCAAGCTTACAGAACGGCCATCACTGGCCTCCAGTTGGCCGACGTCAAGTTCCATTCGGCAGGTACCACGCTGTTGTGTGACGTCTCCGTACAGGATCCTCACCCTGTGGTGCCGGTTGTCTGGCACCGCAAAGTGTTCGACGCCATACATGGGTTGTCACACCCAGGAATGAAGGCCTCTCAGAAACTGATGTCAGCGAAATTTGTATGGCATGGCATGCATAAAGATGTCCGCGACTGGGTCAACACCTGCGTGGTCTGCCAAAAGGCCAAGGTACAGCGCCACATCAAATCTCTGTTGGCCACCTTCACAGTTCCGGAGTGACGTTTTGACCATGTCAACGTGGACCTGGTAGGACCACTCCCACCCTCCCATGGTTTTTCACACATCCTGACCATGGTTGACCGCACCACCAGATGGCCGGAGGCGGTCCCCCTGTCATCCACTACTTCGGCGGACGTGGCCAGGGCATTCATTTCCTCCTGGATCGCCTGTTTCGGAGTGCCCGCAGATATTTCATCAGACAGGGGACCGCAGTTTTCCTCCGAACTCTGGAATGCAGTGGCCCAAGGACTCGGTGTCAAATTGCACTGCACCAAGGCCTACCACCCACAACAAATGGCCTCTGCGAACGCTTCCACCGGTCAATAAAAGCTGCCCTGAGGGCCTGTAAGGGGTTTTAGATCGCAGAGGTTTCTCTCTCTAGAGGCCTCTCTCTCTTGCACAGTAAAACCGTGAGTGGTTCGACCCACTCGCCCCTTAGATTCTGTACTCTGGACTTTGGGGCAGGAACTACAATGTAGAGAAAACTCTTATAGACCAAGTTTGATGAAACGAAATGGAATTTTATTGCATAATGTAAAACAAATCAAATGCAAGCAAATAAGAGGGTACATGGGAGGGAAAAACACAAACAAATCATAATGATACAATACTAACTAAGGCAAATACAGGCATATTATACTCTACAAAGATCATCATGAAATGGGAAAACACACGGAACATCGAGGGACAACAACTCATGTTAATTATACCCTTAAATGACCACCCCCTTTAACCTATCTAGATCCGATTATGAAGGGCCAGAAACATGCTCACCAGTCCAATGGGAAAAGTATAGAGTTTTGAAGTCTTGTGTTTTGATCCTTTCAGGCGTCCTGTCTCCACGTGGTTAGTGGAGCCCCAGTGAGCTGCGCCACATCTCTCTCCTGAGGTGGGGGTCGGGGACGGCTGGACACCGGCTGGCCTGGATGTCGGCAGGGTCGGGGATCATCTGCTCGACCCCGGTCAGAGGAGCCTCGGGCTGGCCCCCATAGTTTCTTCAGTTTTTTGTTGTCTCTTCTCCCGAGCCGGAGTGGGTCGATGGCCTCCCGTTTCGTCAGCGGCCCGGGGTTGGTCGATGATCTCCCGATGTTTTACCCCGGGGCGGGACGCCGGCTCAAACCGTCTTCTTCTCCTTCTTCTAGTGATGATGTCACCGATACGATGGTAGCACCACGATGACTGTGTTCCTTGCTACCCCCGGGTTCCCCAGATATACTTCTCAGGAGAAGCCTTTTTCTCCCGCCCAAATCAGGTTAGTCTTTGTTTAACTTTTGGCGGGCTGGGAGCACAGCGGGGTAGTTATTATATTTTAAAATACTTTGGGATGGCCGGTAAAGGGTCATCCCTGGTCTGGAACGACCTTCATTGTTTTTAATGTCCTAGTGATGTCCTTAACGGGTCCTTGATGTTCTTCTCATGAATATGAAACTGTTCCCTTTTGTCTGGTAAAACATTTAGATGGCCTTTATCTACAGGCCGATCTTGACTGGATCTGCATCCAATCTATATGTATATGTGGGTGTCTGGATTCGTTCTCTCAGAAACGGCTTCCAGAACTTACTGTGGGCTGAATCCACAAAGCTGTCTGAGGACTGCAGGAACCATTTTAAAGTGTCCCAATAAGTTGGTCACGGGGTCTGGTGGCCATTTTGAATGCCCCTTTTTCTCAGGCTTCTTTTAAAACAGTCTTTAAAATCATGGCCTCTTCTGCCATTCGACCCTTTATAATATAAAGTTCAATTTTGCGAATCCTACAGGCTAGCCTCCAGGACGCTGGATGGGCAGACAAGCTACCGTGGGTCCTGTTGGGCCTTCGCGCGGCCCCCAAAGAAGACCTTCACTCTTCATCAGCGGAGCTTCTGTATGGTCAGCCGCTGCGAGTCCCGGGGGACTTCCTACCTACATCGACGGAGCCATGGTCCGCGTCTGCCCAGCTTGCTAGTCACCAAGAGGCGGCCAGATGTTTCGCACCGGTGCCCACGTCGCACCAAGGGCTGCAGAGGTCACACATTCCCACAGAGCTTCACAAGGCTGAATACGTTTTTATTCGCCATGACGCACACAAGGATCCGCTCAAGGCCCCATATACCGGTCCCTTCCGCGTGTTGGAAGCAGGGGACAAAACCTTCACGGTAGATGTCGGTGGTGAACCGGACCACATTTCGGTCGACCGCTTAAAGCCAGCACATTTAGAGCTCGACCGCCCCGTCGAGACAGCACAACCGAGACGGGGTCGGCCACCCATCGTTGTTGCGGCAGACCAAGTGCAACCGCCCGCCAGACCGCCAGCCAACCAGCAGCCTCCGCCTCGAGAGTACAGGAGTAGCTCTGACAGGCTCATCAGACCCCCTCACCGTTTGACTTTGTCCGTTAAAGTGAATTCTGGGGGGGGCACATGTGGCAGAACCACTGAATGACTCTGGCTAACTGTATATAATTCTCTTTAATGATCTAACACCAGCCTAAACCTGTACCATTGTGTTAGGCATTACTGTGTTTTGTATATAGAGTTTGCATGTACGGGGCATGGCCCCTTTAAGAGCACGGGAAAATGCGGGTAAACGCGATGACGTCACGTCGCAAACCACGGGGCTGCCCAGGCAGTCCTCGTAGCATCTCCGTTGAGTAAAGACCTGTTTAATTGTTCTCTTGTGTCGATCTCCGTTATTCGTAGGAATTCGTTAATTCCTACACCTTTACATTTTGAAGTGTAGTCGCAGTTGTAATAAGAAATAGGAGCAGGAGTAGGCCATTCGGCCCCTTGAGCCTGCTCCGCCATTCAATAAGATCATGGCTGATCTTCTATCTCAATAGCACTATCCCGCACTATCCCCATATCCCTCGTTTCCCTTAGTATTTTTTTTAAATTCGTTCATGGGATTTGGGCGTCGCTGGCAAGGCCAGCATTTATTGCCCATCCCTAATTGCTCTTGAGAAGGAGATGGTGAGCCACCTTCTTGAACTGCTGCAGTCCGTGTGGTGAAGGTATTCCCACAGTGCTGTTAGGGAGTGAGTTCCAGGATTTTGCCTCAGCGACGATGAAGGATCGGCGATATACTTCTAAGTCAGGATGGTGTGTGACTTGGCGAGGAATTTGGAAGTGGTGGTGTTCCCATGCGCCTGGTGCCCTTGTCCATCTAGGTGGAAGAGGTCATGGTTTGGGAGGTGCTGCTGAAGAAGCCTTGGCGAATTGCTGCAGTGCATCTTGTAGATGGTACACACTGCAGCCATGGTACGCCAGTGGTGGAGGGGATGAATGTTTAAGGTGGTGAATGGGGTGCCAATCAAGCGGGCTGCTTTGTCCTGGATGCTGTCAAGCTTCTTGAGTGTTGTTGGTGCTGCACTCATCCAGGCAAGTGGAGAGTATTCCATCACACTCCTTACTTGTGCCTTGTAGATGGTGGAAAGGCTTTGGGAAGTCAGAAGGTGAGACACTCGCTCTTGTTGCCACAGTATTTGTGTGGCTGGTCCAGTTAAGTTTGTGGTCAATGGTGACCCCCCAGGATGTTGATGGTGGGGGATTCGGTGATGGTAATGCCATTGAAGCTCAAGGGGCGATGGTTAGACTCTCGCTTGTTGGATATAGTCAGTGCCTGGCACTTGTGTGGCGCGAATGTTACCTGCCACTTATCAGCCCAAGCCTGAACATCGCCCAGGTCTTGTTGCATGCGGGCATGGACTGCTTCGTTATCTGAAGAGTTGTGCATGGCAATGAACACTGTGCCATCATCAGTGAACATCCCCATTTCTGACCTTATGTTGGAAGGAAGGTCATTGATGAAGCAGCTGAAGGTGGTTGGGCCTAGGACACTGCCCTGAGGAACTCCTGCAGTGGTGTCCTGGGGCTGTGATGATTGACCTTCAATCACCACAACCATCTTCCTTTGTGCTGGATATGACTCCAGCCAGTGGAGAGTTTTCTCCCCAATTCCCATTGACTTCAGTTTTACGAGGGCTCCTTGATGTCACACTCGGTCAAATGCTGCCTTGGTGTCAAGGGCAGTCACTCTCACCTCACCTCTGGAATTCAGCTCTTTTGTCCATGTTTGGACCAAGGCTGTAATGAGGTAGGGAGCCGAGTGGTCTTGGCAGAACCCACACTGGGCATCAGTGAGCAGGTTATGGGTGAATAAGTGCCGCTTGATAGCACTGTCGATGACACATTCCATCACTTTGCTGATGATTGAGAGTAGACTGATGGGGTGGTAATTGGTTGGATTGGATTTGTCCTACTTTTTGTGGACAGGACATACCTGGGCAGTTTTCCATATTGTCGGATAGATGCCAGTGTTGTAGCTGTACTGGAACAGTATCCAAAAATCTATCGATCTCTGTTTTGAATATACTCAACGACTGAGCATCCACAACTCTCTGGAGTAGAAAATTCCAAAGATTCACAACCCTTTGAGTGAAGACATTTCTCCTCATCTCAGTCATAAATGGCCAATCCATTATTCTAAGACTGTGACCCCTAGTTCTAGACTCCCTAGCCAGGGGAAACATCCTCCCACCAACTTCCCTGTCAAGCCCCTTAAGAATTTTATACATTTCAATGAGATCACCTCTCATTCTTCTAAACTCTAGGGAATATATGCCTAGTCTACTCAATCTTTCATAGAAACATAGAAACATAGAAAAATAGAAGCAGGAGTAGGCCATTTGGCCTTTCGAACCTGCTCCGCCATTCAATATGATCATGGCTGATCCTCTATCTCAATACCATATTCCCGCTCTCTCCCCATACCCCTTGACACCTTTTGCATCTAGAAATCTATCTATCTCCTTCTTAAATATATTCAGTGACTTGGCCTCCGCAGCCTTCTGTGGTAGAGAATTCCACAGGTTCGCCACCCTCTGAGTGAAGAAATTTCTCCTCATCTCAGTCCTAAATGTCCTACCCCGTATCCTGAGACTGTGACGCCTCGTTCTAGAGCCCCCAGCCAGGGGAAACATCCTCCCTGCACCCAGTCTGTCTAGCCCTGTCAGAATTTTATACGTTTCAATGAGATCCCCTCTCATTCTTCTAAACTCTAGTGAATACAGGCCTAGTCGACCCAATCTCTCCTTATATGACAGTCCTGCCATCCCAGGAATCAGTCTGGTGAACCTTCGCTGCACTCCCTCTATGGCAAGTATATCCTTTCTTAGGTAAGGAGACCAAAACTACACACAGTACTCCAGGTGTGGTCTCACCAAGGCCTTGCCTTCCTAACTGCTTCCTGCACCTGCATGTTTGCTTTCAGTGACTGGTGTACAAGGACATCCAGGTCCCTTTGTACATCAACATTTCCCAATCTATCACTATTTAAATAATACTCTACCTTTCTGTTTTTCCTACCGAAGTGGATAACTTCACAGTTATCCACGTTATACTGCATCTGCCATGTATTTGCCCACTCACTCAACTTGTCTAAATCGCCTTGAAGCCTCTTTGCATCCTCTTCACAACTCACAATCCCACCTAGTTTCATGTCATCAGCAAACTTGGAAGTATTACATTTTGTTCCCTCATCCAAATCATTGATATATATTGTGAATAGCTGGGGCCCAAGCACCGATTCCTGCGGTACCCCAGTAGCCACCACCTGCCATCCCGAAAAAGACCCATTTATTCCTACTCTCTGTTTCCTGTCTGTTAACCAGTTTTCAATCCATGCCAGTATATTACCCCCAACCCCATGTGCTTTAATTTTGCACACTAACCTCTTATATGGGACTTTATCAAAGGCCTTCTGAAAATCCAAATACACCACATCCACTGGTTCTCCCTTATCTATTCTACCAGTTACATTCTCAAAAGACTCCAGTAGGTTTGTCAAACACGATTTCCCTTTCATAAATCCATGTTGATTTTGTCTAATCCCGTTGATATTTTCCAAGTGTCCTGTTATCACATCCTTTATAATAGACTCTAGCATTTTCCCTACTACTGATGTTAGGCTAACTGTTTTCTCTCTCCCTCCTTTTTTAAATAGTGGGGTTACATTTGCCACCCTCCAATCTGCAGGAACTGTTCCATAATCTACAGAATATTGGAAGATGACAACCAATGCATCCACTATTTCCATGGCTACCTCTTTTAGTACTCTGGGATGCAGATTATCAGGCCCTGAGGATTTATCGGCTTTCAGTCCCCTTAATTTCTCCAGCACTATTTTTTTACTAATACTATTTTCCTTTAATTCCTCCTTCTCACTAGGCTCTTGGTTCCTTGGCATTTCTGGGAAGTTATTTGTGTCCTCTTCCTTGAAAACAGAACCAAAGTATTTGTTTAATTGCTCTGCCATTTCCTTGTTCCCCATTATAGGACAATCCTCCCATCCCAGGAATCAGTCTAGTGAACTCTTGTTGCATTCCCTCTAAGGCAAGTATATCCTTCCTTAGATAAGGAGACCAAAACTGTACACAATACTCCAGGTGTGGTCTTACCAAGGCCCTATATAAATGCAATAAGAATTCTTGGGAGAGAAATTCATTATAGTCCCATTTGGGGCGCTAACTTTTAAAAGTTGAAAAAATTATCACAAGGCGCTAATGTTTTTCAACTTTTAAAAAATTTGGTTTTGCACTCCAGGAAGGAAGTGGAGCACTAAATCAATCGCTCCACTTCCTTCCTGGAGTGCAACAGGCAGCAGGCAGGGCGGTAGCGGGCCATGCAGCGCTGCCGCGTTGGAAGGCTCCTTCCCTCTGTTAAAGGCTCCTTCTTTCTGCTGCATGCTCTGCAAGGAAAAAAGTTACCTGGTCCCTGACGGAAGCCGCGATCTGGCCCGATCAGCCCGATGCACTGAAGCAGAGTGCCGGGCTAATCGATCGCTGGCGAAGAAAAATGAAAAAAAAACCAGAAAGACCATTTGAGAATTTTTTCCACTTACCTCGGCTACCTTGTCTTTAAGTATTGCCCCTGAAGCGCCCCGCCTCCCGATGAACACCTCCTGCAGCTGTCAGTGTTTTCACCCGGCAAAGCTGCAGGGGCTGGAACTGAAGTTCGGGTCCAGGGCGCTACCAGGGTGATGCGCACGGCGATGATGTCACAATCTCCAGGTGAAGGAGATCAGGGCGCAACGCCATACCGCCACCACAAACCTCCCACCGAATATAGCGGGAGTCGATCTTCTCATGCACCCAGTCGGTAAGTGATTAGCGCCCTGTAATCGCCCCTCGGATGCACTAACTGGAGGTGCTAAGGTGTCCACTTTCTCCCCCCTTTACTCTTATACTTCAATCCTTTTGTAATAAAGGGCAACATACCATTTGCTTTCCTAATTGCTTGCTGTACCTGCATGTTAACTTTCTGTGATTCGCGTACAAGAACACCCAGATCCCTCTGAACACCAACATTTCCCAATCTCTCACCATTTAAAAAATACTCTGCTTTTCTATTTTTCCTACCAAAGTGGATAACTTCACATTTCTCCACATTATATTCCACCTGCCACGTTCTTGCCCACTCACTTAGCTTGTCTATATTCCTTTGCAGCCTCTTTGCATTCTCCTTACAATCTACTTTCCCACCTAACTTTGTATCATCAACAAACATTACACACGGTCCCCTCATCTAAGTCATTGATGTAGATTGTAAATAGCCGAGACACAAGCACTGATCCTTGCGGTACCCCACTAGTTACAGCCTGCCAACCCGAAAATGACCCTTTATTCCTACTCTCCGTTTTCTGTCCATTAACCAATCCTCAATCCATGCTAATATATTACCCCCAATCTCATGAGCCCTAATTTTGTGTAATACCCTCTTGCGTGGCACCTTATCGAATGCTTTTCAAAAATCCAAATACTCCACATCCACTGGTTCCCCCTTATCTACCCTGCAACCTCAAAAAATTCGAACAGATTTTTCAAACACGATTTCCCTTTCATAAATCCATGTTGACTCTGCCGAATCATATATGATTTTCCAAGTGCCCTGTTACTTTGTCTTAATATTAGATTCTGGCATTTTCCCTACTACGGATGTCAGGCTAACTGGCCTATAGTTCCCTGTTTTCTCTCTCCCTCCTTTCATGAATAGCAGGGTTACATTTGCTACCTTCCAATCCGCGGGCACTGCTCTAAAATTTAGGGAATTTTGGAAGAGCAAGACCATTGCATCCACTAACTCTATAGCCACCTCTTTTAAAACCCTAGGATGTAGGCCATCAGGTCATACGAACATATGAATTAGGAGCAGGAGTAGGCCACTCGGCCCTTCGAGCCTGCTCCACCATTCAATAAGATCATGGCTGATCCGATTACTCCACATTCCCGCCTACCCCCGATAACTTTTCACTCCTTGCTTACCAAGAATCTATCTACCTCTGCCTTCAAAATATTCAAAGACTCTGCTTCCACCGTCCTCTGAGGAAGAGAGTTCCAAAGACTCACGACCCTCTGTGAGAAAAGATTTCTCCTCATCTCTGTCTTAAATGGGCGACCCCTTATTTTTAAACAGTGACCCCTAGTTCTAGATTCCCCCACAAGAGGAAACATCCTCTCCACATCCACCCTGTCCAGACCCCTCAGGATCTTATATGTTTCAATCAAGTCACCACTTACTCTTAGGTCCAGGGGATTTGTTGACTTTAGTCCCATTAAGTTCTCCAGTACTATTTCTTTACTAATACTAATTTCATTAATGGGCCAGAACTTCGGGTCCTCACGGGTGAGTACGCGCTGGGAACTCACACGTAGGCCCAACGAAAGTGCCGGTTTCGTGCATGCACTGCACATGCGCGGGAAACCGGAACTTCCGTTCCCTTAAAGGAAGGGGTTCACAGGTCAAACGCGTGCGCCGGAGAGGCAGCGCGTACGCCTGGAACTTCTGTTTTTTTTTGCAGGTTTCTCCAGGTGGGTAAGTCTCCAGGAGCTACGCTTTTAAAAAGCAGTCGCAAGGCCTGCTTTTAACAAGGTGAAATAAAGAGTAGCTTGCCTTTCAAACGCTAGGCTTTATTAACCTTAAAAAACCAGCAGTACATGTTAAGCACCCAGTCTCCACCAAGCTGTAGAGAACTGAATTTAAGATGGCCACCACAGGTCACATGGAATCAACTAACCAATAAGTTTACAGCATATGTCTCAAGGCAGGAAAACAGGCAACCAATTACAATGCTTCTTATAAAACAAGAATAATCACCACATTCACCCCTCCTTTTAAAATATACTTCAACCTAGGTAGCCTTTACAGTTTACAATTAGTTATTTATGACTAGAGCAATACATGTATAATGCCTTCAACAATTTTAAAATTTTACTATTAAATTATTAATTATTTTAAAACTCCATTTTTAATCGGTCGACCGGATATCTTGTTCGTGTCGACCTTCTTAGCCTTGGTGGAGTTCCTTGCCCTCCCACACCAGGAGACACAGAAATATCTTCTGCAGGGAGGCTATCAATATCCCAATTATCAACGGTTTCCAGATTGGAAGTCCCATTAGAAGGTAGACTGGGAGGGTCATGAACATCCATCGGGGGCAGACTGAGAGAATTGGATTGGAAATGTTCGTAGTATCTGTGACGACATCAACATTATCTGAATTATGGCTATTGTTAATGTCCTCAGGAGAGGGCTGGCCACCACAAGGAGCTAAGTCTTTAGCTGAAACCGTACTTTCTTTCCCATCTTGGAATCGAATATGAGCATATTGGGAATTTGCCTCCAATAGCTCCACCTCCTCTACTAAAGGATCATACTTTGACAGTCTAACATGGCGTCGGAGCAGCACAGGTCCCTGCATAGTAAGCCATGAAGGTACCGAATATCCCGTAGAGGATCTCCGCGGATAGTTGAAGAGCCTTTCATGGGGGTCACATTAGTAGCTGTTGAAAGCAATGATCTAATGGAATGCAGGGCATCAGGCAGTACCATTTCCCACTGTGTATTCTTAAGGTTCCGGGATGTCAAAGCCAACATAACTGCCTTCCAGATCACCCCATTGTATCGTTCGCACTGTCCATTACCCTGGGGATTATACGGGGTAGTTCTGCTAGTAGAAATTCCCCGACTCTGGAGGTATTCCTTCAACTGGGAAGACATAAAAGAACTTCCCTGATCCGAATGGATATACGCAGGCATCCCAAAGATGACAAAAAGTTGAGTCAGACATTTAATAACTGTAACAGCTGATACATCTGCACAAGGAAAAGCAAAAGGGAACCTTGAAAACTCATCCACAACAGTAAATATATATCGATTCTGAGTCGTTGAAGGAAGAGGCCCCTTAAAATCAACGCTCAGGCGTTCAAAAGGAGAAGTAGCCTTTATAAGATGAGCTCGTTGAGGCTTAAAGAAATTCGGTTTACACCGGACGCAGACAGAGCATGACGAAGTCATCCGCTTGACGTCTTCAACTGAAAAGGGCAAATTCTTACTGCGTACGAAGTGTATCATCCTCGTAACACCAGGATGGCACAAAGCATTATGAAGATTAATAAGCGTATCTCCGTGGAGCACAGAACAATAAGCCCTCGACAGCGCATCAGTGGCAACATTATCTTTCCCCGGACGATAGACTATATCGAAATGGTAGCATGCCAACTCGATCCTCCACCTCATTATTTTATCATTCTTAATCTTTCCAAAATGTTTGACATCAAACATGAAGGACACAGATTTTTGGTCAGTTACTAACGTAAAATGTCGCCCAGATAAATAGTGTCTCCATTTACGCAGTGCTTCTACTATTGCGTACGCCTCTTTCTCTATTGATGAATGTCTCTGCTCACTATTGCTCAGGGTACGTGAGAAAAAGGCCACAGGTCTTCCATTTTGGTTCAGGGTAGCCCCAATTGCAAAATCGGAAGCGTCCGTCTCAATCACAAAGGGAACCTGCTCATCAATAGAATGCACAACTGCTCCAAGGATATCCTTTTTAAGATTATCAAAACACATCCTGGCCTCCCATGATAGAGGATATGTCGTAACCCGAATAAGGGGCTGGATCTTCTGCGAGAAGTTTGCAATCCAATTAGAATAATAAGAAAACAGTCCAACAACTCGTTGCAAGGCCTTAGAATTAGTAGGGCAAGGTAACTCAATCAGTGGTCGCAGCCGTTCTGGATCTGGTTTAATCTTGTTTCCCGAGATAATATACCCCAGTAAATTTACCTCGGTGGTCGAAAAGATACACTTCTCTTTATTAAAAGTTAAGCCAACTTTTTCCGCAACTTGAAGGAATCTTTCTAGATTAAAATCGTGCTCCACCCTTGATTTGCCACACACCGTGATGTCATCTAAATATGAGAAGCTGTCAGAGAGAGAGTTATCACTTATAAAAGCATCCATTGCCCGTTGAAAACAGGTGACACCGTTAGTAACACCGAATGGTACTCGGCAAAACTGGTACAGCTTTCCGCCAGCTTCAAAGGCCGTATATGGTTTGTCCCTCTTAGCGATAGGAATCTGATGATAAGCACTCTTTAGGTCAATAGTGCTAAAAACCTTATATTGAGATACTTTATTGATAAGCTCATCAATCTTAGGCAGGGGGTACGCATCTAATTGAGTATACCTGTTAATAGTTTGAGAGTAGTCTATCACCATTCGCTTCTTATGTCTCTCATTAGTGGTGACAACTACCTGTGCCCACCAGGGCGAAAAACTAGGTTCAATGATTCCTTCCGATAAAAGACGTTGAACTTCAGAATTAATAAATTCTTTATCCTGACTGCTATACCTTCTTGACTTGGTAGCAATTGGCTTACAGTCCGGCATCAAATTGGAAAAAAGTGATAATGGAGAAATGAATAAAGAAGTTAATCCACAAATAGACAAAGGTGGCTTAGTTCCTCCGAAAGAAAGACTGAGGGACTCATGTAACTGAAGCACATCATGACCAATCAAAATGTCCGCACAGAGATTAGGCAGAACGGATAGGCGTATATCAGTATACGTATTACCTAGGAGAATTAATTTCACAAGGCAACAACCAGCTACTTGTGAGGTGAGAGTCGTCTGAGCCATACACACCTGATAGGAAGCAGGTGAAATTTTCAAACGCTTCTCCCTCACAAACTGAAGACTTATAAAGCTCTCAGTACTGCCCGTATCTATAAGGGCCTTCACTTCTAACCCATTAACTTGGGCCATAACTATAGCTTTGTTTAGGCCATGGGAAAAGGCGGCAGAAACTGATGCAATAAACGCCCTATCTAAAGGCTGAATGGTCGCAGAGGAGGCAACCGATTTGCAAACACGTGCATAATGACCTCCCTTGCCGCATTTACTACACACAGCCTCCCGGGCAGGGCACTTCAGACGGGGGTGCCGGGCATTCCCGCAAAAATAACACTTCTGAATCCTAGAGGCAACAGCTGCCGAAGTAGAAACTGTTTCGGAATCTGGTAAACCACTCCTATTAAATCCACGCGACTCCCTTTCATCCGGAACTGCCGAAACCACGGTCGCAGGCCGATCAAAAAGAGCATAAGAATGCGAACTTCTCTGAGCCAAATCCAATGTAGGGGCTTGCTCAAAAGCACTCTTAAGATCCAAGGTCTTATTTTCTAATATCCGCTGACGAATTGATCTAGACAGTAATCCATTAATAAATGCATCCCGTACCGACTCTTCCTTATGTTCTTCTGCAGACATGGCCTTATAATTACAGTTAGCACCAAGGCGCTGGAGTGCTTGTAAATAAGCATCCAAGGATTCTCCCGCCTGCTGCCTACGGGCAGATAAAAGGTAACGTGCAAATACCTCATTTTTGGGTTTAACAAAAATATTTTCCAACGTAGCAATAGCCAATTCATAAGTTTCACAGTCCAAAATATACTTATACACATCCGGAGCAATGTAGTTGATTAGTATATCCAACTTATTCAGAGATTGCTGATCCAACACGCCCAAAAAGCTTTTAAATGTACGATACCAATGTTTCCATTGATCATCCACTCCTGCAGAATTAGGGTCAGCATTAAATCGTTCCAGTCGAAGATATCGTTCCATTATAGCAAAAGGTTAATAAATTGAAATAAAGAGTAGCTTGCCTTTCAAAAGCTAGGCTTTATTAACCTTAAAAAACCAGCAGTACATGTTAAGCACCCAGTCTCCACCAAGCTGTAGAGAACTGAATTTAAGATGGCCACCACAGGTCACATGTAATCAACTAACCAATAGGTTTACAGCATATATCTCAAGGCAGGAAAACAGGCAACCAATTACAATGCTTCTTATAAAACAAGAATAATCACCACACAAGGTAAGTGATGAATTAAGTAAAATTAAACATTTTTTTCCACAGGTTTATTATTTTTAAATACTTTAAAGAAAGGTAAGTTTATTTTTAGCCCTGTTAGAAATTGTAATCCATTTTCTCAAAAATTTAAATTATTGTTTAAAATAGTTATTTTTGTAATTTATTGTTATTTTTAAAATGTGATTTTTTAACATTTATTTGAAGTTTTAGTTATGTTTTGGGGTTGAATTGTATTCATAGATTTGACAGGTCGACCTGTCAAATCTATGAATACAGATTCCCTGCTACCAATGGCTCTCCATGGCCCATGTGATCTCAGGGGACGCTTCGAACTAACTGCGCCCCTGGGATATGCAAGCACTGCGTGCCGGTAATTGGAGCAGGCCCAGGATCGGAATCCCATGCGGCCCCACAGCACAATGGCCGGCGCACTAGGTAAGTGCAGGTCGGAGGCTTGCACCCGCGGGAAGCCTCCGACCCGAATTTCTGGGCCTAATATTAAGTTCTTCATTCTCACTAGACCCTTGGTTCCCCACTATTTCTGAAATTTCTTTTTGTCTTCTACCATGAAGACAGATACAAAGTAATGTATGAAATACATGATATGATGCTTTATAATGCAGGTCTATCGAGACTTCTCGCTTTCATGTATGCAAACCCTAAATAAGTAAAAACAATATAGGATTTTCAAATAGAATTTAGAATGTTTTGAAGTAACAATTTAGTCAAATATTCCAGTATCGCAGCCGTAGCATTGCAGTTGTTCATTAAAAACTGCATTAAAAAGTGTTCGAATGTATTGGTATGTTCTTCTGAATCGTAACATCTCTTATATCTCACAAAGGCAAACCTTGAAATACAATCTCACCTGCCACCCATGGTCCTCTTAGAATGGCCATAAGTTTTCTTCCATAGAAACATAGAAATACAGAAACACAGAAGATAGGAGCAGGAGTAGGCCATTCGGCCCCTCGAGCCTACTCCGCCATTCAATGAGATCATGGCTGATTATCCAAACTCAGTACCCTGTCACTGCCTTCTCCCCATATCCCTTGATTCCTTTAGCCTTAAGAAATATATCTAACTCCTTCTTGAATATATTTAATGAATTGGCCTCAACTGCCTTCTGTGGTAGAGAATTCCACAGGTTCACCACTCTCTGGGTGAAGAAATTCATCCTCATCTCAGTCCTAAATGGCTTACCCCTTATCCTTAGACTGTGACCCCTGGGTCTGGACTCCCCCACCACCGGGAACATCCTTCCTGCACCTAGTCTGTCTAGTCCTGTCATAATTTTATAAGTTTCAATGAGATCCCCTCTCATTCTTCTAAACTCCAGCGAGTATAAGCTCAATCAACCCAATCTCTCCTCATACGTCATTCCTGCCATCCCAGGTATCAGTCTGGTGAATCTTCGCTGCACTCCCTCCATGGCAAGAACATCCTTCCTCAGATAAGGTGACCAAAACTGCACACAATACTCAAGGTGTGGTCTCACCAAGGCCCTGTACAACTGCAGCAAGACATCCTTGTTCCTGTACTCAAACCCTCTCGCTACGAAGGCCAACATACCATTTGCCTTCTTAACCGCCTGCTGCACCTGCATGCTTACCTTCAGCGACTGGTGCACAAGGTCACCCAGGTCTCGTTGCACTTCCCCTTCTCCCAATCTATTGCCGTTCAGATAATAATCTGCCTTCCTGTTTTTGCCACCAAAGTGGATAACCTCGCATTTATCCACATTATACTGCATCTGCCATGCATCTACCCAACCACCCAACCTGTCCAAATCATACTGGAGTTTCTCGGCATCCTCCTCACAGCACATACGCCCACCCAGCTTTCTGTCGTCTGCAAACTTGGAGATATTACATCTAGTTCCCTTGTCTAGATCATTAATATATATTGCGAATAGCTGGGGTCCTAGGACCGATCCCTGCTGTACCCCACTAGTCACTGCCTGCCATTCGGAAAAAGACCCGTTCATTCCAACTCTTTGCATCCTGTCTGCCAACCAGTTCTCTATCCAAGTCAGTACCTTGCCCCCAATCCCATGTGCCTTAACTTTACACGCTAATCTCTTATGCATGACCTTATCGAAAGCTTTCTGAAAGTCCAAATACACCACTTCCTCTGGTTCTCCCTTATCTATTCTACCAGTTGCATCCTCAAAAAATTCCAGTAGATTAGTCAAGCGCAATTTACCTTTTGCAAATCCATGCTGACTTTGTCCGATCCTGTCACTGTTTTCCAAGTGCTCTGCTATTACATCTTTTATAATGGACTCTAGCATTTTCCCCACTACCAATGTCAGGCTTATCGGTCTATAATTCCCCGTTTTCTCTCTACCACCTTTTTTGAATAGTGGGGCAACATTAGCTACCCTCCAATCCATTGGAACTGTTCCAGAGTCTATAGAATTTTGGAAGATGACAAGCAATGCATCTATTATTTCTAGGGCCACTTCCTTAAATACCCTATGATGTAGATTATTAGGCCCTGGGGATTTAGCGGCCTTCAATCCTGTCAATTTCCCTAACACCATTTCCCTACAAATACTGATTTCATTCAGTTCCTCCCTCTCATTAGACCCTATGTTCCCCGACATCTCTGGGAGGTTATTTGTGTCCTCCTTTGTGAACCAAAGTATGTATTTAATTGGTCTGCCATTTCTTTGTTCCCGATTATAAATTCCCCTGATTCTGACTGCAAGGGACCTACGCTTGACTTCACCAATCTTTTTCTCTTCACATATCTATAGAAGCTTTTACAGTCAGTTTTTATGTTCCCTGAAAGCTTACTCTCATACTCTATTTTCCCCTTCTTAATTAATCCCTTTGTCCTCCTTTGCTGAATCCTAAACTGCTCCCAATCCTCAGGTTTACTGCTTTTTCTGGCCAATTTATATGTCCTCTCCTTGGATCTTATGCTATCCCTAATTTCCCTTGTTAGCCACGGTTGAGTCACCTTTTTTGTTTTATTTTTATGCCAAACAGGGATGAACAAATTCTATAGTTCATCCATGCGATTTTTAAATGTTTGCCATTGCCTATCCACCATCAACCCTTTGAGTAACATTCCCCAATCAATCCTACCCAACTCGCGCCTCATACCATCATAGTTTCCTTTATTTAAATTCATGACCCTAGTCTCTGAGTCAACTACTTCACTCCACCCCAAGGGGCCTCGCACAACAGGATTGCTAATTATTCCTTTCTCATTACATAATACCCAGTCTAAGATGGCCGGATCTCTCGTTGGTTCCTCGACATATTGGTCCAGGAAACCATCCCGTATACACTCCAGGAATTCCTCCTCCACTGTATTGTTACTAATTTGGTTAGCCCAATCTATATGTCGATTAAAGTCACCCATGATAACTGCTGTGCCCTTATTTCACGCCTCTCTAATTTCCCATTTAATGCCATCCCCAAACTCCTCATTACAGTTTGGGCGTCTGTATACAACTCCCACTAACATTTTCTGCCCCTTGGTATTTCTCAGCTCTACCCATACAGATTCCACATCATCAGAGCTAATATCCTTCCTTACAATTGTGTTAATCTCCTCTTTAACTAGCAATACTACCCCACCTCCTTTTCCTTTTTGCCTGTCTTTCCTGAATATTGAATACCCCTGGATGTTGAGTTCCCAGCCTTGGTCACCCTGGAGCCATGTTTCCATAATCCCAATCATATCATATCCGTTTACATCTATTTGCGCAGCTAATTCATCCACCTTATTACGAATGCTCCTCGCATTAAGACACAAAGCCTTCAGGCTTGTTT
Source organism: Somniosus microcephalus (assembly GCF_052327205.1). Taxonomy (NCBI): domain Eukaryota; kingdom Metazoa; phylum Chordata; class Chondrichthyes; order Squaliformes; family Somniosidae; genus Somniosus; species Somniosus microcephalus. The sequence goes on along the minus strand of NC_140990.1, from coordinate 281,579,583 downwards.
TTTAACACTCTTAGACCTTTTAGAATTATTATTTACTGTGGCCATGTTTGATTTAAACCCTTGATTTCTCTGACTGCCACTTTTGCTTTGCTCCTTCCTGTCTTTTGCTTCTATCCTTCTTTCCCTTTCCTCTGTCTCCCTGCAGTTTCCCTACCCCCTGCCATTTTAGTTTAAACCCTCCCCCACAGCACTAGCAAACACTCCCCCTAGGACATCAGTCCCAGTCCTGCCCAGGTGCAAACCGTCCAGTTTGTACTGATCCCACCTCCCCCAGAACCAGTTCCAATGTCCCAGGAATTTGAATTCCTCCCCCTTGCACCATTCCTCTAGCCAAGTATTCATCTGAAATATCCTTCTATTTCTACTCTGACTAGCACGTTGCACTGGTAGCAATCCTGAGATTACTACCTTTGCAGTCCTATTTTTTAATTTACCTCCTAACTCCCTATATTCAGCTTTTAGGACCACATCCCAGTTTTTACCTATATTGTTGGTACCTATATGCACCACGACAACTGGCTGTTCACCCTCCCTTTCCAAAATGCTCTGCAGCCGCTCCGAGACATCCTTAACCCTTGCACCAGGGAGGCAACATACCATCCTGGAGTCTCGTTTGCGGCCGCAGAAACACCTATCTATTCCCCTTACAATAGAATCCCCTATTAGCTCTCCCACTCTTTTTCCTCCCGTCCTGTGCAGCAGAACCACTCATGGTGCCAGGAAGTTGGCTGCTGCTGTCTTCCCCTGATAAGCCATCTCCCTCAACAATATCCAAAGCGCTATATCTGTTTGAGAGGGGCATGGCTACAGGGGACCCCTGCACTAACTGCCTGCGCCTACTACTCTGCCTGGCGGTCACCCATTCCCTTCCTGCCTGTGCAGCTTTTACCTGGGGTGTGACCAACTCATTAAACATGCTATCCACGATGTCCTCAGCATCGCAAATGCTCCAGTATGTCTCCAATTGCAGCTCCAGCGCCGTAATGCGGTGTGCCCGCACACATGTTCGTCAGGGACAAAGGAAGTGTCCCTAATTTCCCACATAGTGCAGGAGGAGCATACCACGGAGCCGAGCTGTACTGCCATGACTTACCCTTTAATTAATTCAAAATTAAATTAAATCAATCCCACCAATTACACTACAATGAAATGATATACTCAAGGGCCCTTGTTTGCCAGCAGTCCCCGCTACACAACAGAGACCCAAAAACTATAAACCACAAAATTTAAGTTTGGAAAAAAGCGAGAAAGAGAGAAATACTCACCAACCAATCACTTACCTGCTTTCTGGTGACATCACACTTCGATTACATTTTACTTCTCTCTCTCCTCTCGCTGACTCTGTGCCTCTCGCAGGTCCGCCGCTCAGCTCCGGTCCCAGGCCTCCTCTCCGCGCTCTTTTTATCCTCCTCTCCATGGAAGAGAAGAAATCCTTTAGCAGTAGCATTGATGGCTGTTTAAACTTTTATTGCTGAAATCTGCACAAGTTCAGAAAAGTAATATAAAAATGACTTTAGGCTTCACTCTGAGATGTCAATGATGAAATACATCTGTATAGATGTTACTTGACTACTAGCAACAGTTGTGCCTGTGGCAATGATGGAATCAGAATGTCATTTATATACATTTTAACAAGACACTGATGGCAACTTTAAAAAGGGTGACATTCATGGTTGATAACTTACCACAGATAAAGCCGGTGGTAATGTTTTTCATTATTATAAAAAAGATATGAAAAGGAGCCTTCAGTTAGTACATACCCCTTAATAAGCTCAGCACTAATAAATATGTTTTGAATAATGTGAGGCTTTTAAGGGTTTTTTTCCAGTGTTCCTTCCTGGTTTTCGTGTACCGCATTTCATTCAAAGGGAAAAAAAGTGAGTCAGTAAACCTGCTTCCAGGCTTCCACTAATGCTTGTTTAAAGCCTGCAAATAAGAGATGTGCATAAAACTGTCCTAGGATGACTATCTCCCCAATTCTCCCTCCATGTGGGGTAGTTCTCAGCCACTATTTGGCATCTTACCACATCTACACAACTACTTTTTGAAACTTAGCATTTGGATGATTGGCATGAACCTACGCCCTAATACTTTGTGGTACATTGTAATATTGATTCCAATGAACATTCAGATCCACAAATGCTGCTATCTTCTCTAAATATGCCCTTGCACTAGATCTGGCCTTCACCCCATCAGTTCTGCAGGGAAGACTAGCCTCTCATTAAGGTCTGAAATGACCTCCCAAAAGAAGAGGATAAGATTTTATTTTCCCACAGGGAATATATCTGTTACTGCTACCTTCTCAGCTCGTGGTCCAACTGAGAATCCAGACAACACATCACAAATGTAGCAATGAGCTGCAAATGTCAGTTGGCACTGCAACCGAATCAGATCACCACAACTTTGAGAAGTAACTGTCACAATGAACACATAACTCTCTAGCTTATTTTGTATATCAAAATTTATGTTTTACAAATTTGAGCAATTCTGCAATGCTAATTAATACAAAATGTAAAATAACTATTTTATTTTAATGTAAATGGGAAATTCAAATGTTATCAAGCACTGAGTGAGCCATATTGCTTGCTAAGTACAGAAGTAATAAGATATGTAGTCCAATATATTTACAGTTAATTCAACCATTAATCTCAAAATATTTTAAGTGATATTTACATTATATGTATATATTTGTTGCTTCATGATGCCAGATCAAATAGAATATGAAAACAATGTATATAACTTAACCATACATTTGACCGACCTTATTTCCCAAACAAATATATATAAGAAAAGTCTTGTAGCCAATGTTACAAATTATGCCAGTTGCTTTTTTATTTACATTTGTTTTCCTGCACCAGTAATAGTTTTTAGTTGACAGCAATAATTAGTAAGCATCTACAGGCAGTGTCAACATGTTGTCAAAAAATCTGAAACGTTATGGAAGCATTGTATAATTAAAAACATTGCATTTTATCTCCTGCACAAATTGAGTAGGTACGAAGAGCAAAATGTATGATTGACAAAATCATTTTACATCAGCATGACTGCAAATTAACATTTCAGCCTGCTCAGTGTTTTTTTTCACTTTTTGTTAGTAATACAGTTATGTTGTCAAACTTTGTCAGGATTTCCCTGAAAGTGCTTGCCTGTGGTTGCTGAGGCCTGCTTTTTATACAGTGATGGATTTATAGCTACAAGAGCTGGATTCTCTTGATCACTCCGGGTCTGGCTTCAAGAGGAGTAATGAACTGATTCTGTCATGAACTCTCCAGGGCTAGCTGGTTTTGTGTTAGAGCCTCTGCAAGAAGAGAAGTCCATATTTGACTTGACATTTATCTTTCAAGTATTCTTCATCTAATTTTAGTGTATATTGAGAAAAAAAACCTCAGGTTGATCAAAATTAGCAGGTGCTGCAGATAGCTGTACATTAAAGATATTATTTTAAATAAGAATATCAGTTCTGTTATTTTAAAAACTAGTATGCAAAAAACTGGGCACTGGGAAGGCTGTGCACTAGTTTAATATAAATATGATAACATTTATAACAGTGTACAGTGTATGTTTAACCAATATTATATTTTCAGCAGAACATTTTGTCAACCGCAACTAAATCTGCTAACATCACATAACCTTAGTTTACAAGGTTCTCTACCATTTTCAGTTCATTAATTTGTAGTTGTTCTTAAAGAAGAGATACACAGTGGGTGGATTTTGATCCTTTGTCAGTTCCTAAGTGTGGAGAAGGAAGGCATTGGACAAATACATCAAGCCATTCAAAGACCGGAATTTTCTGTACCTGGGCGGGTCGGGTGCGGACGGTTGATGTGGTGGGTCGCGACCCCACTGTTGCTTCCATCCCACTGCAGAAATCGACTTTGCGCTAATGGGGCCAATTAAGCCTGCCCTGCGCGTTACCCAGCCCTAGTAAATGGTGCGGGTCTGATGACGTCATCCATGACGCGTTTTCAGCCGGGATATTTAAAGGAGCCGTGGCCACATTGCATTTGAAGGTTCATCTAGGAGTGTGCAGGCAGCACACTGGAGGTTTTCATTGCTCCAAACAGTTGGAGAGATAGCTGCACAGAGGCAGAGGGCTGCACCCAGGTTCTCCGATGACTCCCTGCATATGCTTGTGGAGGGAGTCAGAGCAGGTAGGGAGGTCCTCTTCCCTTCCAGTGGGTGGAAGAGACCTCCCCAGGAGACAAAAAGAGCCTGGCTCCAAATTGCAGTGGAGGTCAACAGCAGGGATGTGTTCAGGAGGACCTGGGTGCAGTGCCAGTAACGTTTCAATAATCTCATTAGATCAGGAAAGGTAAGTACAAAGCCACACTCAACTTCATCCTGCTTTGCCTCTCATCACATCCCCATCACTCTGCCTTCCCAACTCTACTCCTGCATATCCTTACTCACAGCAACATACCTTGCACGTCCACCCATCCCTCTCTCTCTAGATTATCACATCCCCATCTTACTAGCTACCCCTCACACTCAGCCTCATCCTAATGCAATCATACCAACTAACAACACGCAAGGAGGCCACTTAGCATTGCCACCCCAATCCATCATAATCTCCCTCTAAAGATGTAACCCATCCATTCCTTACACTCATTCCATCACTCTCGCTCAACCTTTTCTTTCCCTCCTTGCAGGAAAAGAGAGCCCAGAATAAGAGGGAGAGAACTGGAGGTGGGCCTCCATCATTTGCCACCCTCACAACAGCAGAGGAGGCTGCGTTAGAAGTATCGGGAGTGGCCGAGCAGCTGGAGGTAATGGACAGAGAGAGGGGGACATCTCAGCAACCTAGTGACAGAATTACATATCATACAGCTACATGGCATACTTCAGTCACTCATATGGGGACTGATGTCAGCAGCCACTGAATAGTCATCATGTGCATAATGGTATATGTCATATGACATATCTAACTCATCTCTTTATTCTCCCACAGGTCCATCAATAGCCCCCCCACCACTGTCCAGGAGGAAGAGGAGGACGACTCCTCAGAGGAGCCTCCAGCCTCTGAGGGCACAGCATCACCAGACATGAGCACACCCAGCACCAGCACAGAGATGCACACCTCAGTGGGTCCCACGCGAGATAGAGTTGTGTTGTCACCAGGTCCGTCACAAGTTACAAGTGAGCAAGAGCAGATGATGGAGATGGACAGCAGTGGAGACTCCTCGCTGGGGGGTGCAGGATGCTCCCAGCTCTGCTCAGCTGCATGCAGATGCTGAGCTTATGGGCCATCCAGAAAGAGGGCGACCCTAGAGGTGCAGGAAGAAGTGCAAAGGACTCTGTCAGGTTTTGCGACCACGATGTCTGCAAATGTTCAGAGAATGAAGGAGACCATCTCCAACATGAGCACCACCATGTCGCAGGCGATGGCGACTGTAGGCTCTTCCATGGATAGGATGGCCACCTGCATGAAGCAGCTAATGCGCCACTCAGAGGAGCAAATGGTCTCTATGGAGAATAGATTGCTATCTATGGAGCATAGATGGCAGAGGCTCATAGAACTCCTGTCTAGGAGGGATGTCAGTGTAGACGTGGGTCTTCATGGCCACACTGATGTGCAGCAAGGTTCTCGCTAGCTCCTTGCTAGCAGGGAAGTGCAGGTGGCCCATGAGAGGGATGATGGTGAGCGGGGAGAGGGAAGTGTGGGCTTCTCTCAAAGCACTTACACTTGCCACCCCCTCAGTCAGAGCCCCAGATGGCTCCTCGGATCGTGATGGCCAAGCCTGCCCCTGTACAATCGCAGGAAGAGCAGACTTTAGCAGGGCCATTACCCAGAGGACGTCTGCCAAGAGTGTCTAAGCAGTCACAGCAGGGAAGTGAGCAGGCTGCCTCTACCTCTGCTGAAGCCACAGGGGTAGCACCTCGTAGAAGCATACGGAAGAGAAAGGTGACACACAGTAGATTCACAGGGGTAGCCACTTGGGTGTTTTAGTCAATGTTAATGTCAAGTTTCCGTTACTGTATTGTCTGCCATTAAAATCTTTCTTTTCACCACTTTCCCATCTTGGACACATTTGTGTGCACCTTTGGAAGTGTCTTAGTGAGTTGCAGTGACTGGTGAGACATAACAGTACCTCCAGCAATGGTGGTCAGTGTGAAAGGAATAGCTTGGTAATTGTAGGGATCCTTTATGGTGTTGCTGTGGGGTGGTGCCAACCTGGCGCAGCATCTGGCAGCCATATGGGTGTACTGCGTAATGTTAAGTAAATCTGGACATGGTGAGGCCATCCCTGGCCTCCCAGGCAGCAATGTGCTCGGGTGCTGGTGGAATCTGGACCGCAGATTCCTCCAGCTCCTCCTCCTCCTCCTCCTCTGAAGAGGCTGTGTGCGCAGTGCCTTGCTCCTCAGGCAGCGCTAATCCTTGCTGCTGTGCCATGTTGTGCAGGGCACAGCAGACCATGATGATTCTGGAGACCCTGGCTAGTGCGTACTGAAGGGCTCCTCCAGATCTGTCAAGGCATCTGAAGCGCATTTTGAGCATGCCTATTGTCTGCTGTATGACACATCTGGTGGAGGTGTGGCTTTCATTGTATCTCTCCTGGGCCTCAGTACTTGGCCTCCTCAAGGGTGTCATGAGCACGTTTTCAGTGGATACACCTCGTCTCCAAGCAGCCAGCCGGAAAGTCTGTTTGGAGGAGTGAAGAGCTAAGGGAGGTTGGACTGGTGAAAGATGTAAGAATCATGGCAGCTGCCAGGGAATTTGGCGCACACATGCAACGGTGAGCTGGGTGATGCATCTGTGGGCGACCAACTGCGAGTTGCCGCAAATATCTGCTGCAGATCTCTGGAAGGAGCCTGAGGTGAAGAAGTTGAGGGCGTTGGTGAATTTGACAGCCACTGGGTGGGCGTGTCCACCCGCTCTTCTGGGCTACAGGTCTTGCTCGAGCAATATGTAGATATCTGCGATGACCTGGTGCAATAGCCTGAGCCTCCTTTGGCACTGCTGCTCAGTCATGTTGAGAAAGCTCATCCTCTGCCTGTATACCCTGTGTTGGGGGTATTGCCTCTGGCGTGGTGCAGCCCTGTGCTGAGGCCCTCTGTCCTGTGCAGCATCAGGTGGTTGAGGAGAAGGTTGGTGGTGTTGTTGTTGGTGCTGACGGTGTGCCTGGTGCTGCTGGTGTTGGATCTCATTGTGGTCCGATTCTGAGGACCAAGGTGACACAGTATAAATGGCACCCATGTTGATGGAATAGATGGCAGGTCAATTAGAGATCAGAGGAGCAAGATGTCAATGGAGTGATAGGTTGTAACAATGAAGTGAGACTGGATGGCGACTTTGCTGGAAGCACTTGCAGCCTGTAGAAAGCTAAATGCTGGGAATGCAGTCAGCAACGCTTCTGCAATGCCTGAGGAAAGTGATCAGCTGTGAGGTGGGAGCATTTATAGTACATTTCATGCTGTCATCTAATCAGCTGGAGCAATAACCACTCAACTCCTGCCTCAGGCTGACAGACGTGGTTCCTGTGCTATGTGAATCCCGTGGGCAGCCAGGGAAATTCAAAAGGTAGGCTGAAAAATGCTCTTAAGGGTCTGACAACTACCTGTTAATGATTTGAATTAGGTCGCCCGCCTCTGCCGGTCGGGTCGCTGCCGCACCAGCAAATGCACCCGAGGGAAAGGCGCGTGGGAATGGGATGATGGCGGGTTCCCGACCCGCTGCAACTTATTTCAAAGTTCCCACCTGATCCGCCGCCAATCGTGCCTGCACAGACCCCAGAAAATTCTGGCCAAAATGTCCATGATATTGTGCAATCTAGTTTTATGCAAACACACACAACATGATTACGGGCCAGAATTTACTGAAGCCAGCTAGTGAACGGCACCTGCAGTCCATTAGACTTGCTCTTGCCCATTTAATTTCCATGAGCTTTTGCACGGCAAATTGCTGGAAGTGGGAAATTGAAATGGTGCAGCGACCTCTATGGGCCATATGGGACCTGTGTGAACAGGGAAAGCAACTGTGTATCTCCATAATCAATCAGATTGAAGCATTGTTAATGAGCAGTGCAGAATCTGACCCAGGAAGTGTCAGTTGGAATAGTGAATTCAATATCAAATTAGGTACAGAAAACAAAATAAAGGGAAAGAAAGATTTGATTAAGAGAGAGGAAAGAGCCAGAAAGAAAAAGTAAAAAAAAGTAATTAAAATGTTTTTTTAAATTTCCAACAATTAAAAGCTAAAGGAATGAAACTCCACACTTGTAAAAGTTAATTTTCAGTGCCAGAGAGGTTGTTTGGCAGCATTTAAGACTTATCACACCATTAAAAAGGAGTACTTAGACTGAAGTGGACAAGCCCTAACTTTCTGTGGCGAGTTAAGTTCGTATCTACGATGCAAGTACAGGAACTTCACGTAATTCATTTGAATGGTGAGTCAGACAGAGAGATGCCGTTTTTGGGAAGCTAACGGTGGAGCGGTGTATCTCGGACAGCAACTTCCGGATTTTCACATTTAACCACGCATCTGCCCTCGCCTAAAGTTGCTGTGCAATTTGCACATAAATAACAGTGAGCGTCATTAACGTTATCATTACTTTGACAGTAAATTCTGGCCCACTGTTACATCAAATTATACTATTTAACTGGGTGCAGTCAGTGGATCATTTAGTTCAATAGATGATATGTTCAGAAACCAGCAACCCTCCCTCATGCAGCCCTGGGGTGATGACATCTGAAGACCAACCAGAATAGATACAGGTTATGAGGTTGTGTCTAATTACTAAAGTGGCACTAAGAAAGAAAGACTTGCATTTATATAGCACCTTTCATGACCTTAGGACATCCCAAAGCACTTTACAGCCAATTAAGTACCTTTGAAGTGCAGCCACTGTTGTAATGGATGAAACACTGCAGCCAATTTGCACACGGCAAGATCCCACAAACAGCACTGTGATAATGACCAGATAATATGTTGATTGAGGGATAAATATTGGTCAGATTACTGGGGATAACTCCCGTGCTCTTCTTTGAAATAGTGCAGTGGGATCTTTTACATCCACCTGAGGGAGCAGATAGGGCCTCAGTTTAATGTCTCATTTGAAAGACGACACCTCCAACAGTGCAGCACTCCCTCAGCACGGTCTAGATTTTTGTGTTCAAGTCACTGGAGTGGGACTTGAACCCACAACCTTCTGACTCAGACACAAGAGTTCTATCTACTGAGCCACGGCTGACACCATAACCAGAGTGTTATCTTTTGGAGGATCCTTTTGAATACAAGGTTCGCAGTTAGATTTTTTGTAAATTCCATATAAACTGCAGTCTTAAAAACAAATAATGTTAAACTTAATATTACATTTATAACTATCAATCCTTTAGTTATTTGTTTTTTGGACATACTTATATAGTGTACATAACTGCTTACTGCCCTGAGATTATGCATGGGATACTAGCATATAGAAGCTTAAAGCATTCATGTGAAATTCCCCTTTACACTATTTTAGTGATGATTTAGTGTATAATATTTTTGCATGCTATTAATGTTTTTCTACAATCTTAAAGGAATTGAGTGGCTGCAGCTCCATAGTGCATGTGTTGTGCTTATCTCCAGCTCCAGCAGTGCCTCCTCCTCCCCTTTCATCAATATAGTGCTTTTAATGAAACCATTTTGTAAAGTATCCCAAATGTAATTGTTGATAAACGTGAGACTGCATTTGTTCATTTATTTTTTATTTTAAGGAGAGGCCATAAACGCTAAATAGTAAAATTTTTAAAGGAGTAAGAGAGACTTAGGGGTTCAGATACACAAATCTTTAATAGTGGGAGAACAGTTGATGAAGCTGTAAAAGAAGTATATAGGATATTATCTTTTATAAAAGGGTGTACAGAGTACAAGAGCAAATTTAAAAAGCTCCCAAGTGGTCCTCTGAGCTGCCTGAGAACTTGTTAAAACTTAAACTTGAATCGTAGAAATTCCAGCACAGGAGGATCTTTGTCTCATCTTGCCAGTGCAAGTGCAAGTGCCCGGTAGAACCCATTTCCTTGAGTTTTCCCTGTACATTTTAATATTTTTCTTCATCGATGCCTGGAATTTCTGCAGGGATTCTCCCCATCTCCGGCTGTACCTTCAGCAGGAGATCAGTGGAGCCCCAGAGAAACGGTGCACACGGCTAAAAACAGCCACTTACGCCATTTCTGCAGGAGTTTTATTAATGTTATAGTAGCAGATCAAGAGGACCCCGCGGAAACTCTACCCTCTACTCTAATCTCTTCCTAAATGAAATCAATATGTTTGACTCGGCTTCAATATCCACTTTTTTTTAATTCATTTGTGGGATCTGGGCGTCGCTGGCAAGGCCAGCATTTATTGCCCATCCTTAATTGCCCTTGAAAAGGTGGTGGTGAGCCGCCTTCTTGAACCGCTACAGTCCGTGTGATGATGGTACTCCCACAGTGCTGTTAGGTAGGGAGTTCCAGGATTTTGACCCAGCAACGAGGAAGGATCGGCAATATACAGTACTTCTAAGTTATGATGGTGTGTGACTTGGAGGGGAACTTGGAGGTGGTGGTGTTCCCATGCGCCTGCTGCCCTTGTCCTTCTAGGTGGTAGAGGTTGTGGGTTTGGGAGGTACGACATAAGAAGCCTTGGCGAGTTGCTGCAGTGCATCTTGTAGATGGTACACACTGCAGCCACGGTACGCCGGTGGTGGAGGTAGGGAATGTTTAAGGTGGTGGATGGGGTGCTAATCAAGCGGGCTGCTTTGTCCTGTATGGTGTCGAGCTTGTGTGTTGTTGGAGTTGCATTCATCCAGGCAAGTGGAGAGTATTCCATCACACTTCATTCCATATTCAATTCTTCCTTGGTGTCAAAAGCCTTCTAACTTTATGCTCTTACTACTGATCCTAAGTTTATGCCTCCATATTACTGATTCACTGAACAATGGAATTAATTTTCTGCTATTTACTTTCTCAAAGCTATGTTCCTGCCAGCTCAATTCTTAATACTACAGTATATTAAAATTTAACCAGCCAGCAAGCAGAGCCCTGAACAGGCATACTTGCTTCTTTGCTAACCCTTTGTTGCTAGGCAAAGTGCAAGGTGCAGCCATCAGCATAGATCAGGTCTGACATCTCTACATTGCAACATATAAATATAGGCCTGTGATCAGTAAATGCAATACAAATGTTTCTTTGCTTGTAACGTGACACGGATCTACCCTCTAGCTTATTGATAGGGTAACTATTGACAGTGCAGCCTTTTTAAGTAGTGCCTAGAGACTGAGTAATTGATTGGAGGCAGATTATCTGAAGTTGTTTGAGGGCTGTTTTAGTTTCATTTTCCAGTCAGTGTTCTGCAGACAATAGGGTAGAAATTAGACCTTGGTGCACCCAAATTACAGGCGTAAAATGGGGGCAACAAAAGATTTTGATAGAGTAGACACAGAGAGAGTGTGGGGAATAGCAAAACTAGAGGTCACCAATATAAGATAGTCACCAAGAAATCAAATAGGGAATTCTTTACCCAGAGAGTGGTGAGAATGTGGAACTCGCTACTACAGGGAGTGGTTGAGGCGAATAGTATAGATGCATTTAAGGGGAGGCTAGATAAGCATCTGAGGGAGAAGGGATTAGAGGGTTATGCTGATAGAGTTAGATGAGGAAGGATGGGAGGAGGCTCGAATGGAACATAAACGCCGGCATGGACTGGTTGGGCCAAATGGCCTGTTTCTGTGCCATATATCCTATGGAATTCTATGATTCAATAGGGTAGAGACAGAGAAATTATTTCATCTGGTGGGGAATCCAGAACAAGAAGGCATAATCTTAAAATTAGAGCTAGGTCATTTAGGAGTACAATCAGGAAGCACTTTTTCACACAAAGTGTGCTGGAAATTAGAAACACACTCCACCAAAAGGCTGTGGATGCAGGGTAAATTGACATTTTCAAGAGTGAAATCAAAAGAATTTTGTTATGTAAATTTATCAAGAGATATGGAACAAAGGCGGGTAAATAGAGTTGAGGTGCAGATCAGTCATGATCTAATTGAATGGCAGAACAAGCTCGAGTGACTGAATGGGCTACTTCCGTTCCTCTGTTTCAATGCAACTCATCCAACAACTCCATCTCGCTTCACATACCACACAGTTGGCTTTACATTCATCACCTCATTCCATCTTGTTTCTTCTCCAGCTCTCAGCAGATGTACTATAGGCAGAAGCCATACACAACTCCACTTTCCTTTTCAAGAATCAATCACTAACTTTCATCTTTTCTTTCTGCAGGATAAAACAGCACATAATGCCAGGGAGAGGTCCACAACTGGGGGAGAAGTACTGACTCAGCAAGACATTGAGGTGGCCCTCCTTCTGCTGCTTCCTTGCCTTCATCCTTGTCTTTCACCACCGATGATGATTGTTGCGGTTGCTCTGCCTCCTTTAAATGTCGGCTTCCCTCGATGATAAGGTAGTGCAGGATGTTTGAGGAGCCCTATGATGTGCTCAATTATTCTAGTGGTCCCATGGATTGATTATACCTGTGTTGCTCAGCCGTGGTGCGGTTGCTCAGGGGTGTCATGAGCCGTTTATGTAGGGAGTATCCCTTACCCCCAGCAGCCATCCTGTCACGTTCCAGGAATGGCCTAATATTGGGAGGATGGTTGAATGTTGCAGGATAAAAGCACTGTGACAGCTGCCTGGGAACTTTGCACAAACTTGTATTATCCTGTTTCTGCGATAGGAGATGAGTTGCACATTAATGGAGTGGTAGCCCTTCCTGTTCATAAAGGCTGCTGGCAGGTGTTCTGCTGCCCTGATGGCAACATATGTGTAGTCAATGACACACTGGACGTGAGGGAAGTCAGCCATTCTTGCAAATCTCCGAGCTCTCATCTGCTGACTGGTGATGTCAATGGGGAAGGTGACGTACTGGCTAGCCCTGGCAAACCTGTTTGGTGACCTGCTTAGTGCAGCTGTGCACTGTAGACTGTTGTTTGCAAGAGATGTCCCCTGTAGCAGCCTGGAATGAGCCAGTGCAAAAGAAGTTAAGGGCTGTGGTGACTTTTACAGCCATTGGCAAAACATGGTCCCTTGCTCCAGCAGGAGGCTGCAGAGGAGAAACGCAACCTCCTAATGCACTGTTCTTCAGATCGATCCAAGAAAGTTACTCTTGGTCTATACATCATGTGTGCTGGGTTTGGCCTCCTACGAGCAGCCCTCCTCACCTGCGGTCTTCTAATAGGCATAGCTGCTGCTTGTGTTGGTTGCTGAGGCTGCTTGTGTTGCTGCTCCTCTTGCTCTACCTCTTCTTCCATCCGAATCAAACTGGCAATAATAGCACCCATGATACACAGAGAGAGTAAGGTACAAAAATATCAGAAAGAAGCAATTTGAAAACTGGAGATTCTCCTGCCAATTCATACTGCACAATGGCAAACAGATCCTATGATCCAATTACCTGTAGCTGAGTGACCCTTTAAATACTTCTTCCACTGCTTCTGAGAGAACAATCCCGTTAGGTTTTACTGATGGGTTGGGTGCTTGGTAGGACTTTTGTGATTTCCAGTAAAAGTGGTGATGGAATCCAAATAACATCATAGAACACTGATTCCCATGTATTGATGAGGCTCCTGGCAGTATCTAGCAGGCGCCTCAGCTACTAAAAATTGCATGGTCAAAATTGCAGTCAGCAGCAGCACTGCAGGAATGGAATGGTACGTCCTCTCTAGCGATTTTAATTGCCTGCCCATCCTGTTCCCGTTGGGTTGGGTGGGTTAAATTTGCCAGCTAAAGAGTTTTATTCACCCCAGCACAAGCGGGTATATTTATTTTGTTTTCTCAATACATGCAAAGTCCTCTACGCTCATCACAACAGCTTCTTCGTTTATTTATCCAAGAGCATCCCAGGTGTGCATTGTAAAAGGATTCACAGAGCTTTGCTTATATTAGTAATAGAAGCTCACAAAGGCCTAGAAATTCAAGATCGCTAAAAACCTGCTGGTGCCACCGTGGGCCGGAGTTAACAGCCTCCAAAATTGATGGCACTGGGAGGACCAGGATATTCGTGCTGGTTGCTAATTAACATTAGCCCAGCGCTAAACTCACCGTGCAAGGCCGTTTTCATGGCGTTAGTCCAGGCAGGAGGCCCAATGTAACATGGCCATAGCAACAAGAACAGCCTTCTCTTAAAGTAAGGCTGTCATTTCAGAAAGCAATGGGGTCCCTTAAAAGGGAACTGCCTTATAAATGAAAAAAAAATTAAAATAATTTTAAAATATGCAGTTTTCAGCCCTTACAGCTCAAGTGCCTGCTGGAAAAAAATTAACATTACAAAGAATTCCCAAATGGGAGTCTACAGCTCTTAAAGATGAATTGCCTTCCCACCTAAACAAATGGGAAAAGTACTTCAGCACCAACACAAGTGGCTCAGCAATCCAGGGAAGGGGCACTCAGGAGCTCGCACACAGCACTCCAGCTTTGTGCAGGCACAACACTGCAAGACAGGTCCTCTACCCACAGTGGCCAGGAAGCCCTTAGGAAAGAAGGATGTGGGACCAAATCACCGAGTTCATCACTGCCAGCAGTGTTACCCTCATGACCTAGCTCCAGTGCCCAAAGAACCTTCATTACCTCAGACCAGTGGTCAAAGTCAGTGAATGCATCTTCAAAAGCCATCTTCTACCAACGACACCACTAGCCTCACACACTTCTCAATACACAACGCCCCCCCTCCAATCACTCACCTAGCAACAATCTGTACCAACATGAGGCACAGCCCCCATTCCTAGCTTTACCTCAGCTCCTTGGAGGAGACGGTGCTGGCCATTCTTGGCAGGGGCATGGCAGAGCCCTTGGCCAGTGGCACGCCTGAAAGGATACAGGATGCTGGTATCCTCATACATTATCCTCCTTCTCACATGCACCTCTTGTTTTCCTGCCCTCCCCTCACCACAACTCCACCCTTGTGCCTTCCTCATTTCACACACCCAAGAAATGCAGCCTGCCCAGCCAGTCATTGATTAAGAAGAGGGAGAGGAGAGTGAAGAAGAAGGAGAAAAGAAATCACCATCACTCAATTTGACACTCCCAGCCACCAGCTCCTCAAGGTCGACCAACAAGGCCATTTGCAGTGTCCCCCACTGAAAGTCAGCAGCCTTCCACCAGCCAGGCTGCAGCCACTGGGGCAGCACTGCGAGACATCAGTAGGATAGGCAAAGGCACACACGAGACAGTCACTAAGTGTGATGAGTTGATTTCTTGATGTCATATTGGATGGATAGATGAATAAAGTTGGATTCAAAAGTTTGCTTTTGGTGGCTTTTATTTCAGCATTGTGGCCAAGAGGGCACTATGATCGTCAGTAACAGAGGGAAGGTAAGGTGTGGGACCGATGTTGAAAGGGGAACTGGAGTTGTGGTCACTGATACCGCAGGCAGATGATTCCATCCTGGATATCCCGGCCAGAAAAAGCTGTCTGGATTGCATCCTTCCTTCTGCTTCCTCCTCTTCTGCTTCCTCCTCTTTTGCTTCCTCTTCTTCTGCATTATCCTCTTCTGTGTCTTCTTCTTCCCTCTGCAAGTGGATCCTATAAATCTGAAAAGCATAAAATGCTGGAAATACTCAGCAGGTAGGGCAGCAACTCGACCTGAGACATAAACTCTGTCTCTCTCTCCACAGATGCTGCCTGTCCTGCTGAGTATTTCCAGCATTTTCTGTCTTCTCAGAGGTCTTCCTTTACCATCTGAGGCCTTGCAAGCATCCAGCAGCACTCTCTGCACACATAAAAAACTTTTAACATTTATTGCACCAAGCCACTACTTCAATAAAATATAAAAAATCCAGTCCAAAAGCTTAGATGCAAACTTACCTGAAAGATGTGTGTGTCCCTT
The DNA here is from genome assembly GCF_052327205.1 of Somniosus microcephalus. Taxonomy (NCBI): domain Eukaryota; kingdom Metazoa; phylum Chordata; class Chondrichthyes; order Squaliformes; family Somniosidae; genus Somniosus; species Somniosus microcephalus. Next base: position 281,563,744 of record NC_140990.1, on the reverse strand, counting down.
TAAGAATAGCATCTCTGTCCGTCTGCTGCATGCTCGCTTTTCAGAGTGAGCTTAGGACCCAGCGCTAAACTCAGCACTAAGGTCTAAGTTCGCAGAGCGTGACGTTAATTTGCCGTTGTACGCTGACTAACATCACACTCTCTGTCTTGTTTTGCACACTTTGTACAAAAATAATAAATTGCAGGACAACAATTACAGTTTAAACTCTTTTATGAAACATTAGGTTTGTGATCTCAATCATACAGCACAGTGGGGACAAGATGGAGTTAGGACCCCCTCTGGGTCTTCTAAACAATAGTAGTCCTTACAGATGCCTGCAGGCCAATGACAACTCAGCATGTGATCACATGTGAATATAATAGCTATTCCTTACAGATGCCTGTGGGCCAATGATAATTCAATATGAAAATGTAACATCCCCTTTCTTTTAAAAGAAAAATGTTACGCATTACCTTTAAACCTTTCTTCTACCTAATGTTCTCGGTAGCATAAACATATAAGTAAACTTAGCATTTAACTAGCGCTGAAAACAACTTGACGTTTCAATAACGATGTACAGTTTTTTTTTAGGGCAGCGATCCGCCTACACCCTTTGACAGTTCACAAGTCAAGGATAACTCTAGGCTTGACCTCTCGTCCTGACCTTGTGTGGTATGGAACTAAGCATGCACTTGCTTGCAGCTGACGACCTCTGGCTGCAGCTGTTGGTTGGTGCTTGGAAGGATTGAGCAAAGTCTGCGGCTCATCAACAGCTGTGCTGGTGACTTGAAGTTGTCAACTGGAGTGTTGCGGTACTCAAGGAGACTGATGTAGCGGTCTTTTTTGTTCGCTTTGGCTTTGTCCATGAGTGTTTTTGCAATCTGGACAGTTTTTTCAGCAAGGCCATTACTTTGAGGGTAATGTGGGCTTGATGTGACATGTGTGAAATCCCATGCCTTGGCAAATGACTCAAACTCTTTTGATTTGTATTGAGGGCCATTGTCTGAGACAAAAGTCTCTACAATGCCATGCCTGGCAAAGGCTGCCTTTAGCTTGTGGATCACAGCTGCAGATGTGGTGCTGTGAAGCTTGTCCAGTTCAAAAAATCTGCTGTAGTAATCAACAGTCACTATGTAGTCCTCGTTGTTCCATGTGAACAGATCCATTGCCGCGACCTGCCAGGGCCTGTCTGGGATACGGTGAGGTATCATGGGCTCTTTGACATTTGATGGGCAGCGTTCTAGATAAATGGAACATTTTCCGACAATGTCCTCAATGTGTTTGCACATTCCGGGCCAAAACATAATGTCACGTGCTCTTTGTTTGCATTTTTCCATGCCCATAAGTCCAGCATGAATTTTCGTCAACATCTCTTCTCTGAGACTGGTAGGAATGATGATTTTCTCCCCTTTGAAGAAGATTCCGTTGATTTGTGACAGTTCGTCTCTGTGGTTCCAGAATTCAGATATACTCTGAGGGCATTTCCTCCTTTCCTCAGGCCATCCTTCATGTATGACTTTGCTCAGCAGTGTGAGTTGTGCATCTTTCTCTGTTTCTGCTCGGATCTCTTTCAGTTTTGAGTCACTCACAGGTAAGCTGTTGCACACCATGTGCACCTGCACATCCATGCCTTCACTGAGGCTGCTGTCCTGGTAGCTAAGAGACTTTCTAGAGAGCGTGTCTGCGACAGGAATGTCTTTGCCTGGACGGTGAATGATTGTGAAGTCGTACTTCTGTAGCTGAAGGATCATTCTCTGTAGCCTTGGTGGGGCTGCGGCTAGTGGTTTCCTCATGATTGACTCGAGGGGCTTGTGGTCGGATTCCACAATGACTTGTCGGCCATAGACGTACTGGTGGAAACGCTTGCATCCAAACAGAATTGCATATAGCTCTTTCTCGATTTGAGCATAGTTGATTTCATTGTCTGAGAGAGATATGGAAGCGTAGCCGATGGGCTTTCCTTCTTGCAGTAATACTGTGCCTAGTCCGTACTTTGACGCGTCCACTTGTAGTCTGAGCTCTTTGTTGGGGTCGAAGTAGGCAAGAACTGGTCCTGGTTCTCTGGTGATTAGGTCTTTCATTTTCTGAAATGCTGTGTCATGTTTGTCCCACAGGAACTCATTGGATTGTTTGAGCAACTGACACATAGGTGCGTTGATTTCGGAGAGGCTCGGGCAAACTTGGCTAAGTAGTTAACCATGCCTAGTGCTGTCTCTAGCTCTGCGCGATTCTTCGGCGGCTCCATCTTCTTGGTGGCGGAGATTTTCTCTAGATCCGGCTTAATGCCATCAGTTGAGAGGCAATGCTCAAAATAACTGATCTCGGTGGATCCGATTATGCTTTTCTCGGGGTTGAGCTGGATACCTTTCTCCCGTGATCTTTGTAGCATCGCGCGGAGGTTCCTGTCATGTTCTTCTCTATTCTTGCCATAGATGAGGATGTCGTCTACGATTGCGACTACTCCATCGAGGCCTTCATAGGTTTCGTCGACCTTCCGCTGGAATTCATCCTGAGCTGAGATAAGACCAAATGGTAAACGCAGAAATCGGTAGCGTCCAAATGGTGTGTTAAACGTTGTTAGCTTAGATGACTCTTCTGTGAGCTTGATAGTCCAGTATCCTGATTGTGCGTCCATTAAACTAAAGTAACGTGCTCCCACTAGCTTGGGTGTGATGTCATCTAGCGTTGGTAGAGGGTGGTGAGGGCGTTTGATAGCCTTGTTCAAATCTCTGGGGTCGTGACAGACTCTGAGCTTGCCTGTACGTGGTTTCTCAACCACTACTAACGCATTGACCCACTCTGTCGGTTCTGTTTCCCGGACGATGATTTCTGTATTCTCCATGCTCTGCAGCTCCTCCTTCAGGCGACTATGTAGAGCAAGGGGTATCCTTCTCGGTGGGCAAACCACAGGGGTTGCTGCTGGGTCAAGGTGAATAGTGCATTCACCTGGGAATAGTCCGATTCCATTGAAGACGTCAGCAAACTCCTCCATGACTGTCTGCTTATCAACTGGTGCTGTCAATGATAGCACTAGCTTGACGAGGTCCATGTCTAAACATGCCTTTAGACCTAGCACTGGAGGTGCTCGAGTGTCAACAATGTAAAAGTCCAACATCATGTCGCTTTCTTTGTACTTGCATTTCATCACGCATGTGCCTTTTACAATGAGCTGCTCACCCCCATAGCTGGTCAGTCTGCGTGAGGTGGGCTGTAGCTCATACTCATCCTTCAAGCTGTGATACTCACTCAGAGGAATTACATTAACCTGAGCTCCAGTGTCTAGTTTAAACCTCAGCTCTGTGCCCTGTTTTCCTATCTCAATATCGGCAAAGGCTTGCTCAGTCTCTGAAATCTGCTTTTTCTGTGACACAGAATCAATAAACAGTTCCTCTGCATTTGGCTCTCTATCTGGCATTTGGCTGTCACTCACTGTGTGTACTGCATTTCCAAAAACAGTCTTGCAAACTTTAGCAAAGTTGTTCCGTTTACCACATTTAGCACATTGCCTTCCTTTGGCAGGGCAGTACTCCTTTTCCACATGCATCTGGTTTCCACAATATCCACAGTTTTTGAAGCGTTTTATGTCTGCAACGCTCATTTTTAGAACTCTGAAACACGCTCTCTGGGCGGTGTTCTTTGGTGTGTGTCTATTAACTGCGTGCACTGTCTGTTCACTCGAGCTGTTTGTGGCGCTGGTTATGGTTTTCAACTGTGCTTGGACTATCTCGTGCGATCTAGCTATGTCCGTAGCTTTGTCCAGCGTTAGCCCGGACCCAACATTCAAAAGTTTCTCTCTCACTTTAGCTGAATGTATTCCAAACACAATGCGGTCTCTGACCATCTCATCTTTATCTTCTGCATATTCACAGTCTTTTACCAGTAGTTTTAACTCAGTCACGAACTGTTCAAACGACTCACTAGCTCCTTGTACTTTCTCCTGAAACTTGTACCTAGCGAATATCGTATTTGTCTTGGGCATCACATATGATTCAAAATGGTCAAAATAACTTTTCAGTACCTTTGCTACATCCGTGGTGAGAGACCATGTGTTAAAAATGTCTCTCCCTTTTTCTCCGATCCACAGGAGTAGGTAGCTGCATCTTTCTTCCTCCCCTTTGCTTTTCAACGGACCCGAGAACATTAACTCCATGTGTTGCTTGAACTTGTGCCATTCTACAGGTAAGTTCAAAGATCCCCAATCCATTCGAGGCAAGGGAGCTCCAACGATGTCCATTTCAAATCCCTGTTCTGACACCATGTCTTGTTTTGCACACTTTGTACAAAAATAATAAATTGCAGGACAATGGAGTATTACTGTTTAACTCTTTTAATAAGCATTAGGTCTGAAGATTTTAATCATACAGCACAGTGGGGACAAGATGGAGTTAGGACCCCCTCTGGGTCTTCTAAACAATAGCAGTCCTTACAGATGCCTGCAGGCCAATGACAACTCAGCATGTGATCACATGTGAATATAATAGCTATTCCTTACAGATGCCTGCGGGCCAATGATAATTCAATATGCAAATATTACATTCTCCATATTTGCATCTCCAGGGCCAGCGCTGCTGTTGGAAGCACTAAGCACACACCAAAATGGTGGCTGCTGAGTCCCGCGTCAGAGCAGGGTGTTAGAGTGGCGGCTGCCGTTTTTTTCCAGGATTGCAGTGGTAACTTGTGGCGGTAAGTAGCTCAATTTCTGGGCCAAAGTCTCCAATTACAATCATATCATATATGATAATACGTGCATTTATTTTACCTACATAACAACAGTGATTACACTTCAAAAATGTATTGAATGATTATCTGGTCATTACCTCATTGCTGTTTGTGGGAGCTTGCTGTGTGCAAATTGGCTGCTGCATTCCCGACATTACAACAGTGACCACACTTTAAAAAAGTACTTCATTGGCTGTAAAGCACTTTGGGACATCTTGAGATTGTGAAAGGTGCTATATAAATGCAATTAAGTCAGACTTTCTTTCTTTCTTTCATTAGGTCTGAACCACACTCCTCCAGCTCTGATATGAGTATTACCAACTGAGCCAAGCTGAAAATCTTCAAGCCCTATTCCAAGACTTAAGCACACAATCTAGATTGACACTTCAGTGCACTATTCAAAGAGTGCTGCATTATCAGAAGTACCTTTTCCCCACTTTTCAATAGTCCTTTTACAAGAACTAAAAGCAGTGCTATATAAAGATGAAACAGTGATGTTTCTCCTAGATTTCATCTCTTTTTACTTACATTTACTTTTTTTGTTAAGATTATTGAAAACAGGAATGTCGGGTCCATCATTTCAAGATGTACTAAGAAATATATTGCTAAATGCATTTTTGAAGTGTTAAGTATCAACAAAATCTACTTATTTATCTTTTAAAATTTCTTATTAAAAATGTATTCAGCTTGTTTTCTGAAGAAAATAATTCTGTAAGATGTAGAGCGATTGTGTGTGCAAATGTTTTCGTTAGTTCTTTCATGATATCCTAAGCCAAGGCGAGTCTATTTCCTACAAAAGTGAAAAAGATATAGTAGATTTTCAAAATTAATTGTTTAATGCAATATGTCAATGGAGTCAGTGTTACCTTTCATCAGGTTGTGCATATTGTGATAGTATCTGGCATAATCTTAAATCACATATGAATTTCAGGACACAGACTGACCCTGGAGAGTAAAAATAACTCACTAGTTTATCAAGCACATCATATACAGTAACCTCAAAGAAATACTTCTCTTTCAAAGCTTTCACAGCCTGATTTTAAACCTACATCTAAAGCCTCCCCTCCACAGTTCCAAGCATTTCATTAACCCATTGAGGACTTCAGTAGACTGTATTTGATTTGAATTTTCTTCATGTAGAAGTAAAGATTACCACAGCCTGAATCTTTCATGCTATCAGGTGTTTCCAATCCACCTCAGGAAAATGTGCTATATCAGTCAGTCTGCAGTGTGCACTTGTATCAAGTAGGTGCAGCTGGTAACCATGTGGGCATCAAGGGTCCTCTATCAACCCCATGGCCCACATGCAAAGAAAGCATTTGTCCTCAATTAATGGTCAACCATCATGAAGTACATCAACGGCTGCTATCCAGGAAGTAGCCATTATCTCATCAGTATGCAGCAGTCCACAGTGGCTGCATTATTAAAAGAAGAAACATTGAGGAGGGGGGAATGACTCATAGGAGACTAGGGCTAACCTCTGTAAACATGAGAGCTAACCCCACTGGAAAACTGAGTAGAGGAGGGCCTTGGGCTGGAAGTCCGAGCACCTGTTTGTTGTTTCACATCAATTATCTTCATCTGTAAGAGAAATGTGCCATTCAGCTGTGGTATAATGAACTAATGCGTGTAAAAGGGCAATGGTTGTGTACAATGCTTGAAATGGAATGCCCCAGAGAGTGTGGCAGTTTCCAACTTAGGTTCATGTGATGCTTGTTGGGTGTGCAATGTGTGCAACAGCAAGAAGTATAGTTATCAACGCCTTCCTCCTGAAATCCAGCAAATGTCTTCCTCAGTTGCAGGGGCACAAGGAATTTGAGTGACTGCACGAACTTGGTTCATAACCTTCCTTAATGTAGTTTTACTGGAGGGTACTCTTCAGCCCTAAATAGAACTACACTCCTTAATGCAACTTCTGAAGTACGACCTCCAACTCTTCAGAGTCAGTTTGGAACAATGTTTCCACACGTCTCTTCTGTATCATTGCGATTAATTACTCCATTTTTCTGCCTACCCCACAATGTTTCCTTTAATGGCTAAATGCAGCCCTTTAAGAACTGCTGCCTTGCTGGATTTTCCAAACTCTATCTAAGTGTGTTACATGTCAAGCTCTCTGGATAAGCTTTCTTTGTGCCTGTAGACTATTCAAATTAAGAGGAGGAACTTCTGTAAGAAAAGTAGACAATGCTAGCCTTTTGGACAGTAGATGCAGCTGCCAGCAAACTGACACATTGCGCCAGCCTAACTCCATTTTTCCTATTATCGAAAAATTGGGGCTATAATGTGCTTCTTAAAATAGAGGGAAGTACCTCAATGAATAATCACAACATTAATAGATACATTTGTTCCTTGTAATAAAAAAATGGTTAACCTTGTGCTAAGTTGGTTGCTAAGTTGATGCATTTCAAGATGTTTCATTTCATAATATACAAACTGACCTGAATAGAGAAAAGATAAATGGTTGGACGCACCATACTCATTGCTCCTTGTCAGTTTCAGATCCACAACTGGTAAGGGTGTTAAATCCATTGTTGTGGCTTTTCCTTAAGAAATGCAGCCATTGCTGTATGTAAACAAACAACACAGCCACTTTGCACACAGCAAAATCCCACAAAAAGCAATGAGAAAAATGACTAGTTAATCTGTTTGGATGGTTTTAGTTTATAGAGGACTGTTGACCAGAACACTGAGAGAACTCCCTGCTCTATTTTGAATAGTACCATGGAATCTTTAATGTCCAGATAAACAGACAGATGGGCCTGTAGTTTAATGTCTCATTCAATGCATGGCATGTCCAACAATCCAGCATTCCCTCAGTATTGCACTGGAGTGTCAGCCTAGTTTATGTACTCAAGTGATTCATTAACTGTGTCCCTTTAGAAACACACAGATAAAAATGTCCAGTATTTATTTGCTTTGAGATACTGATCTAGAACACCGTAACCTTGTCATGATTTGTTTGTTAGTGCCTTCTTTTTGCAAATATTTCCTGCTTTATTACATTTATTCATGTATTTCCATTGTTCTTTATGATATGCTTGGGCTACAATGAGACTTGCTAAAGTGCAGTCGCACATTTTAAATAATTTTTAACATGTCTTCAATCTTCAGGGGAAGCATGTTATATATATTTTATCAATGGGAACAAAGAGATACCAAGTGTTACCCTCTGTTATATCCTGATATGCTCATAACTTAAGCATCTGAATGATATGAATTTAAACATCTTAGTTGCAGTTCTTTCCTAATAGTATTTAAATATGTGTCCTAAGTGACCTCTAGTGTACAAGTGGAAAAACAGCTGATCTTAATCAGATCAGACTGGCCTATTGTTCACTCCATTCTCTCACCTCCAATTCTTTTCACACAACCTGGCTGTTATCCCCAAGGCAGCCATTACTTCTCTCTCAAAGGCAGCCATTTTTCTCCCTGAGATTGTTATCCCGCTATCCTTCCTGCCACCATTATCCTTCCTAAGGTTACCCTCAGGCTACAAAAATACAAACTAAACATGTCAAACAGGATTTTTGCTTTTTCTCAGTGTAAAAAGCTATGTATTCTTAATGTAGCAGCGTTCATCTGCAAAGTAATACCGTGTTTAATTTTGAATGAAAACAATCATATTTATTGCATAAAATTCCAGTGAGGTCTTGCTTTTTGTTAGTTTTAGCTTCTATTAAGATAACGATCTGGAAAGTCTACTGTCTACAATGACCACATACTTCAACATGTCAATGCATTTAGGCATAACAAACTGTTTACACAATTTATATGTTAAAAATATCACATTTTCTACAATCTTCAGTTGTATATTCACTCATTTGGCCAACAAGAAGAAAAAATGCATTTCTTCAAGGAACTGGAATTCTGCTGCAGTGGAAAATACAGGTCATTATATCTCAGTGTTTCTTATCTTTGTACGTCTGTGAATAAATGGTTTGTATTGAAATGAATGGTTAAGAAAAGACAGGATCTCCAAGGTTACTTTATGTAGTCATAACACCACCTGTTTGACATGAAAACATGTAGCGGATAACATTTTTAACTTTGAACAAATATAATAATAATTACGGTACCAAGCAAAGCAAAGAGAAATAACTATAGCAATAATAGCTTGCATATATATAGAGCCTTTAACATAAAAACATGTCAAGGTGCTTCATAAAGGGGTATAGAAAACAGACGCCATGTCTGGAAAAAACAGATTCGCTGACCAAAAGCTTGATTGAAGAGATGGACTTAGAAAAGGTTTTTAAAGCAGATGGGAGAAGTGGACCGGTTTAGGGAGAGAATTCAGGAAGTAGGATCCATGTGGTTGCAGGCCCTGCCACCAATGGACAAGTTGGAGGCTATAAGGGGTGGAGGATGGGATGCCAGCAAGGAAAGATAGTTGGGGTAGTTGAGTCCGGAAGTGACAAAGGGATGTATGAAGGTTTTAACGTGGAACAGCTGAGGCAGGGCACAGATGGGCTGTGTTGTAGATGTCAAATTAAGCAGTCATTGTGATGGAGAGGATATTGAGTCTGGATTACAGCTCAGGGTTGAGCAGGATACCAAGGCTGGAAACAATTGAGTTCAGCCTTAGAACAAGGAGGAGTGGCAAGGGAGCAGAATTTGTGGCAGGGACTGAAGATGATGGCTTTGGATTTCCCAGTGTTGAACTGGAAACAGTTATTCCTCAGCAAAGACTGGAATTCAAGCAAGCAATCAGATAGCACAGAGGCGATCGAGAGAGGTGGTGCAGAGGTAGAGCCTCGGATCATCAGTATATATGTGAAAGTTGACCAGCGATGTCACTAAGCAGCGGCATGTAGTTGAGAATGAGAGGGACCAAAGGAAGATCCTTGGGGATCCCAGAATGATGGTGCAGAGGGGAGATGAGAAGCCAGTCATGGAGATCCATTGGCTAGATTCAGATATGTAGGAATGGGAAAATGTGAGGACCAACCCATGAAACTGGATAAAGTAAGAGAGGCACCAAACAAGCTTGGCAAGTGGCTGGATCCCCGAATGGGTAAAAAAAAGTTCCTTTAAAACAATGTCACGGATCAGCTCCATTACTTGGGGTCTGATTGGAGCAGTGTTGGAGGCAGGCGACCGAGGCAACAACTGCCTCCCCCCTGGCATCGTAGTGTAGTGTTTATGTTACTGGACTAATAATTCAGAAATTGTCAGTTCAAAACCCACCATGACAGTTTGAGAATTTGAATTCAGTTTTTAAAAATCTGTAAATAAAAGGCTGGTAACAGTAAAAGTGGCCATGAAGCTGTTGGATTGTTGTATCTACTCAACTGTTGTATATACTCAACTGGTTCACCGAAGTCCTTCAGGGAAGAAAACCTGCTGTCCTTGCCCAGTCTGGCCTGCAGTCCTACACCAACATGGTTGACTGTTCCCTGCCTTCTGAAGTGGCCTAGCAATCCACTCAGATGCATCAAACCGCTACAAAGTAAAAGGCCCTTCTCAGGGCAACTAAGGATGCGCAATAAATAGCAGCCTTGCCAGTGATGCCTGCATCCCGAGAATAAATTAAGAAAAACATTTTTTTTCATTTCCATTGGCATGGGGTAGGCAGATGCCAGAGATGTACTCGACGTGGTGCCTGCACCTGCCTCTCCCATGCTAATGACATTCGCTGCCACTGAGCCTGCAAACACCAGTGGGATCAGTACTGGAGGGCAGCATAAGATAGAATCCTAGTGCTTACACCAGGATCACAACCTGAGAAATTTCAGGGCCAACATATCTTAAACATGAATACAATTATTCAGATAGTCTGTTATGTTAAACCACCATGAAATGGTTGGATTTCCTGGTAATTTCAATCATTAGTTTGTGCAATAACATATTGACATTATGATTCATGAACCACATCTCTTTCAGATTATATTTTTCATCGAACGCAGATGGTAACTGTTTTGCTAACAAGCTGAAGACCTCTAAATACACCGAGTGTTTTGTCATGTGATTGGTGTCAGCCATCCTCTGCGGAGATGCAGCTGAAAGCCAAATCAAATGAGTGTAGAGTGCAACACTGTTCAAATAACACCTGGTTCAGTAACAAGTTGTTTAATCGATATAGATTTATGTCAAACAAAGGTTAGAATGTACACTGAATGCAATAGCATAGAAAGAAATTTGCTACCTCAGATTTTTAAAAATTTAATAGCACCTATTATTTGATGCTGTATACCTTCACATACCACAGCCTTAACGCACTAAGTACTCAAAGTTTTTGAGTTTTCAAAATAAAAGAGTTAATTTTCATCTATTGGTATAAGTAATTTCTAAATGGTTACATTTAAATTGCTAGAATAGCAATGAGCTAATGCCATCCAATTTTCCAGGATCAGCTCACTTGCATAACTATTCACAGCTCCAAATGCACATTTGGACTGGTACAGAGAGGTAGCTAAATGGTGGCACTACAAAATTGCATGCAGGTCAAATTTAAAGTGTGTGGGCATAAAGGGAAACAGCAGAATAAGGGACAAAACTCCTTGCAGCCATTGGAAAGATTCAAAAGGGATTTCAACCCATTGACAGCCTTGGCCAATGCTGAAGAGAAAGGGCAAAGAGATGTGACAGGCAATAATAAAGGGAAAAGAAACACAATATTCATGCATGAGTCTTCAGGCAAGTGACTGAGAAGCTAGCACCCAATCCCCCATTTAATCCCTGCTGTTATGGAGGTGATGCTGCAGGAGTTGTTGCAAGGAGGATGGCACTGTCTGCCACTCTGCCACCATCCCCATAGGTCAGCACCGTAGCATGCCTGCAAGGAGATAGAGGTAGACATGGAGCTGCTGTTGACTGGTACTGTCACTGGCTGTACCCATCGAATACTGGTACAGCCTGATAGCTCTAGGTGGCCTAGCAACATATAGCACATCTCTGTATCTGGCTCTCTGAAGAACCGACACTGTGAAGGCAGTTCCCCATTATCATTGTCAGATGGGTGCAACAATGCCTGTATATATGGTGGCTGGAATCTTGGCATGATCAATCAGGCTGTTGATCACCCAAGTATGCATTATTTCATGCAGTACCACTGAAAGCATGATGTACAGGCTGGGATTTTCTGCCTGTGTGTTCACCAGCCAACGATGCCCTCCCCCAACACCATTCATTTTATCAAACAAGAACAGCGGGCTGACAAGCACACAACTGGAAAACCCCACCCACTGAGTTTGGAATGTATCTCCAGTGTTTTACTGGGGATTCTGCCAGTCTCCTGCCAGACAGCGGTGGAACTTGTAGTGTATGTACCTTTAAGGGGAGAACTACTTTTTACAGCTCCTGTATACTGTAGTACCGGCAGTGACTGTATATAAACCCTGAGTAGGGATCTGTATTGTTAGTTTTAGAGTAACCCTCATCCAGTAAACACCTGTTGATTGTTCCTCTGCAGTCTCTGTCGATTTATTGAAGGACACCATACATCAAGATTCACGGATTTAACATTGGCAACGAGTCGATTCGAACCTGCCTGCAACTCTGCAGAAGAAGGCCGATTCCAGGGGCACGGGCATCGACCATCCGGCGGAGACTCCAGCGAGACGGGCTGGCAGCAGGTACGGCGCAGACCCTTCCCAGACGGCGGCGGCTGGAGCCGACCGACGGCACAGGGGAAGGCCAAGCAGCGTCGACGGGGTAAGAGAGAGGGTAAAGTGCATAGGGCGCAGCCGGGGTTGAAGACCGAGCGGCGTTGACGGAAAAAAAAAAAAGAGAGAGGGTAGAGCGCACGGGGCGCAGCCGGGGTTCAGGACCGAGCGGCGTCAACGAGAGAGGCGCACAGGAAAGCGCGCAGAGCGCGGCCGGTGTTCAAGGGCTGAGCAGCGTCCGCGGGGGAAGAAAGGAAAGCACGGGAGACGCCATTTGAGCCGCAGCGGAGAAGAAGGGAGAGTGCGGGAGATGCCATTTTTGAGCCACAGCGGAGAAGAAGGGAAAGCGCGGGAGACACCATTTTGAGCCAGCGGAGAAGAAGGGAGAGCGCGGGAGACGCCATTTTTAGCCAGTCTAACCACACCCAGGGATGCCGAAGAGTGGCAGTGTCACAGCGTTCGACAATGAAGTCGAAGATTGGGCGACATATGTAGAACGCATAGAAGTGTACTGCAAGGCGAATGAAGTGCCAGATGCCAGGAAAGCACTGGTATTGTTGAATTCCATGGGTGCAAAAACACATGGCTTACTGCGAAACCTAGTAACCCCAGAGAAGCCAGTGGAAAAGGATTTTGAAAGCATAGTGGCAATCCTACAGGACCACTTAAACCCCACACTGCTGCTGATAGCAGAAAGATTTAAGTTTCACAAAAGGAACCAGCATAAAGATGAAAGTAATGCTGAGTATTTAACGGAACTGCGCAAGCTATCGAAACACTGCCAGTTTGGAACGGGACTAGCAGATACTTTAAGGGACAAGTTTGTGTGTGGGCTTCAAAGTGAAGGAACCCAGAAACGGCTTCTATCAGAAAAGGATCTTACACTGGACAAGGCTTTCAGCATGGCAGTATCACACGAAGCAGCAGCACGGGGCACGGCAGAGATACAATGGAGACCGCAAGAGTATGGCACAAATGAAATGTCATACGGAACAGTGAAGTGCTATCGCTGCGGCAGAACAACACAAGACCATAAGGATTGCTGGTTCAAGGACCAAGTGTGCAGACAGTGTGGAAAAGTAGGACATATAGCAAGAGTCTGCAGGTCGGAAAAGAAAACCAGCAGCAAGAAATCCCCACAGGAGCAGTACAAGAAGGTACATAAGGTGACGGAGAGTAGTGCAGACGAACAGAAAAGTGATACAGACTCTGGAAGCAAGGAGCTGGGTTGTCTGAAACTACATAATGTGATCAAAACGGAGGATAACCAAACTATCTGGGTCACGCTCAAGATAGACGGAGTCCAAGTGAAAATGGAATTGGACACAGGGTCAGCCCTAACAGTCATAAACCGAAGGGACTACAAGCGGCTATTCTCACATATACCCTTGAGAGATACAGAGATTGTCTTGAAGACGTACACGGGGCAAAAAGTCTACCTCAAAGGAAAAATAAGGGTGAACATTATATATAACGGCAAGGAAACACCAAAAATGGACCTATATGTATTGCCAGATGGAGGACCACCACTACTAGGACGTGAATGGATCCGGAAGATACAGCTAGATTGGCATTCCATACAAGCACTGACTGTAGATGCCAAAAAGGATGACGACGTCACACCTGGACGACTGTCAAAAATGCTAACTGACGCACAAGACGTGTTCCAGGAGGGACTCGGAACACTAAAAGGCATAACAGCGACGATCAAAATAGAGGAAAATGCTAGCCCAAAGTTTTTTAAGGCCAGATCGGTGCCTTATGCGATCCGCCCAGCCGTCGAAGCAGAGCTGGAAGGTTTGGAATGTTCTGGAGTACTGTCCAAAGTGGACTGGGGCGAGTGGGCTACACCCATCGTTCCTGTAATGAAGAGGTCATTGAGTGATACGCCTGGGGAACCAAAGAAGGTTCGCATCTGTGGGGACTTTAAGGTGACAGTGAACCCAGTCCTTCACACGGTACAATATCCGCTTCCGCGGATTGAAGATATTTTCGCCTCACTATCTGGAGGAAAACACTTCACTAAGATTGATCGGGCCCAGGCGTACCTGCAAATGGAGGTAGAAGAAGCCTCGAAACAGTACCTCACGATCAACACTCATAAAGGTCTCTACCAATACAACCGACTGGTGTTCGGGGTAGCATCAGCTCCGGCTATTTGGCAAAGGGCAATGGATCAAGTCCTGCAAGGGATTCCAGGGACCCAGTGTTATTTGGACGACATCCTGGTCACGGGCAAAAATGACAGTGATCACCTCGCCAACCTGGAGCAGGTGCTCACTAGATTGAAGGAATATGGGCTCTGAGCTAATCGCCACAAATGCGAGTTTTTCCAGAAGCAGATCTCGTATTGTGGCCACGTTATTGATGAAGAGGGGTTACATAAGTCCCCTGAAAAGATTGAGGCAGTAGTCAAGGCTCCAGCACCGGAAAATGTGTCACAACTGAGGTCGTTCCTCGGGCTGGTGAACTACTACCATAAGTTCTTGCCGAATTTGTCGACAGTACTACACCCACTGAACACCCTACTGCAAACGGGGGTACCATAGAAGTGGAATGACGAACGTAAACGAGCTTTCCAGGAGTGCAAAGAATTGATCACATCAAAAGAGGTGTTGGCTCATTTCAACCCAGCACTACCAATTCGGTTGGCGTGTGATGCATCACCCTATGGTATTGGAGCGGTGTTGTCGCACAAATTCCCAGACGGCTCGGAGAGGCCAGTAGCCTTTGCGTCTCGGTCACTAACCTCAGCCAAGCGTAACTACGCCCAGATTGACAGGGAGGCCCTCAGCCTAGTGTGGGGAGTGAAAAAGTTCAACCACTATCTGCACGGGCAGAAGTTCACCTTGCTGACTGACCACCAACCACTTGTCGCCATCTTTAATCCAAAGAAGGTCGTTCCGGTGATGACTGCGCAACGGCTACAAAGATGGTCCCTTTTTCTAGGGGCGAACCAATATGAAATAGAGTATAAGGGCACGAAACAGCATGGAAACGCTGATGGGCTATCACGCCTGCCACTGCCTACTGCGGAGGAAGCACCAGCAGTGGACCCTGTCGAAATATTTTATTCGACTATAATTGAACGCTTGCCAGTAACTAACGCGGATATAGTGAAGGAGACCCGAAATGACCCTACACTGTCTCGGGTATATGACTTGACGGTGAAGGGATGGCCAACACATGGCGACTCACTGTTGCCAGCATTCTCATCCAGAAGAGAACAGCTGTCAGTATGCCAGGGGACCTTGATGTGTGGATCCCGAGTGGTAATTCCACCCAAGTTAAGGGAGAGAGTGCTCAATGAGCTTCACGAAGGCCATCTGGGAGGGGTGAAAATGAAATGCCTTGCTAGGGCTTATGTGTGGTGGCCGGGGATCGATCAGCAAATCGAGGACCTGACAAAGAGCTGCTCAGGATGCCAGAAGGTCCAAAATGCACCACCACATGCCCCTCTACACCCATGGGAGTGGCCCTCCTCTCCATGGCAATGGGTGCATATTGATTTTGCTGGTCCATTCATGGACTCAATGTTTTTTATAGCCGTGGATGCGCACTCGAAATGGCCTGAGGTGATCAAAATGTCCTCCACCACCACGGAGAAAACTATTGCAGTCCTACGGACCATATTTGCCAGGAACAGCTTGCCAGAGAAGATTTGCTCTGATAACGGACCACAGTTTGTGTCCGAAGAGTTTCAGAAATTTATGAAAAGGAATGGGGTAAGGCATTACACATCCGCCCCGTATCAGCCAGCCACAAATGGATTGGCTGAGAGGTTCGTACAAACCTTTAAAAAGGCAGTAAGGGCCATGTGCGATGACGACATTCCACTGCCGCATAAGGTGGACAATTTCCTGTTAGCCTACAGAAATGCGACACATGCAGTCACCAACCAGACCCCGGCCATGATGTTCTTCAACCGAAGGTTGAGATCTCGTCTGGATTTGCTCAGACCAAATGTACGAAGAGATGTTGAGAATAAGCAATTCCAGCACATCAATGAGAAGCCGACAAGGAGCTTCAATGTAGGACAACCAGTCTTGGCCCGCGACTACC
This sequence comes from Somniosus microcephalus, assembly GCF_052327205.1. NCBI lineage: Eukaryota > Metazoa > Chordata > Chondrichthyes > Squaliformes > Somniosidae > Somniosus > Somniosus microcephalus. The sequence goes on along the minus strand of NC_140990.1, from coordinate 281,547,380 downwards.
GAACAGAGAAATGGCAACCAGGAATGATATGCACACGGCAGGGGCCACTAATGTACACAGTGGATGTTGGGAGAACATTGTGAGACGCCATGTCGACCAGATCCTAGAGTCACAGGAACGAGTCAACCCCATATCTCGCGTACCTGGTGATGAACCCAACATACAGGTAGCATCGGAAGCTGATGAACCAACCAACGACAGGGGGCCAGAATCGCCTCCGCACCAAGAGCAAGACACTCAGGAAAGGCGCTATCCAGAAAGGATCAGGAAGCCGCCCCAAAGACTGAATTTATAAATGGACTATTTTCAGTTAATGTTGCATGTTAAAAGTGTTAATTGTTAAATGAATGTTATGGTACTGTTAATCTAAAAGGGGAGGAATTGTAGTGTATGTACCTTTAAGGGGAGAACTACTTTTTACAGCTCCTGTATACTGTAGTACCGGCAGTGACCACACCTGTATATAAACCCTGAGTAGGGATCTGTATTCTTAGTTTTAGAGTAACCCTCATCCAGTAAACACCTGTTGATTGTTCCTCTGCAGTCTCTGTTGATTTATTGAAGGACACCATACATCAAGATTCACGGATTTAACAGAACTCCTGAGGAATTTCAATCCATTATGTTTAATCGGTTATTCACATATCTTTTCTGTGCTATTACATCAGCTGTCTCAGCTTTCTTGAGGAATTCAAGCCCCCACCTGCACTAATCCTGTACCAAAGTGAAATATGTACCCCTTGGTCTGTAAATATGGGTATGAGGGCATGGGTAGGTGAACTTAGAGTACTTCTCATGCAGCCTTACCGGCCTGGCATCCCATGGTCCTCCTCTTCTTCCTCCACTGGAGCTCAGAATGAGGGATTCCCATTGGGGAATCCATTGGTCGCAGTAATGGGGCTGATTTTTTTTTTAAAGCAGCAGAGCAATTACCACAAAGGCTGTTAAGAACCTAAGTGGAAGAAGGAAAAAAGGAATTTTTTTTAAACATTGCTACTGAAATGGCCTTAAAACTGTTCATTTAATCTTCTCTTTGTACCCGTTAAATGAACTTCTGCTTGCTGCTGATCCCCATTGCTATCCATTATATATAGGCATGATTACAATCTGGTGCTGTACCAGCATAATGGGCCATTTATATTTCAATATTTTAATGAAGCTCCTGCCTGTTTGTACCTGATGCACATTTCCGGTGACCCTGGGGGCTGGTGTAGGAAGCTCCTGCCTGTTTGTACCTGATGCACATTTCCGGTGACCCTGGGGGCTGGTGTAGGAAGCTCCTGCCTGTTTCAGGAGGGAGCTTTCTACACTTGCCTTCAGAACCACCAAAATATGCATCGGCATAAACAGGATGGAGACCTAGCTGACAGGCCTCTGCCCTCATTTGCAGTCCAGTTTTTCCATGGTCCGATGCACTCAGGTAGGTGTAACCAACTTGAAAATCGTCCCATATTCTTTATCTCTTGCGTAGCATCTGTAAAACTTGTTTTTAATAGTGCCTCCAAATGAGAGTTAGAAAGTAGAAGAGAACCATGTTATAGAATCACAGAATCATAGAATAGTACAGCACAGAAGGAGGCCATTCGACCCATCGAGTCTCTGCCAGCTCTTTCAAACAGCAATCCAGTTAGTCCCACTCCCCCATTCTTTCCCCATATCCCTGCAATTTTTTCTCCAATTCCCTTTGTAAGGCTACTATTGAATCTATATCCACCACCCTATCAGGCAGTGCATTCCAAATCCTAACCACTCATTGTGTAAATGTTTTTTTCCTCATGTCACCTCTGGTTCTTTTGCCAATCACCTTAAATCTGTGCCCTCTCGTTATCGACCCTTCAGCCACTGGAAACAGTTTCTCTTTATTTACTCTATCTAAATCCTTCATGATTTTAAACAACTCTATCAAATCTCCTCTTAGCCTTCTCTGCTCCAAGGAGAACAACCCAGCTTCTCTAGTCTATCCACGGAACTGTACTCCCTCATCCCTGGAACCATTCTAGTAAAGCCTTCACGTCCTTCCTAAAGTGTGGTGCCCAAAATTGGACACAATACTCCAGCTGGGGCCAAATTTGTGTTTTATATAGGTTTAGCATAACTTCTTGGCTTTTGTACTCTATGCCTCTATTTATAAAGATGCTTTATTAACTGCTTTGTTAAGCTGTCCTGCCACCTTCAAAGATTTGTGCACAAGCACCCCCAGGTCTCTCTGTTCTTGCCCCCCCCCCCACTTTAAAATTGTAGCATTTAGTGTGTATGGTTTCTCCTCATTCTTCCTACCAAAATGTATCACCTCAAACTTCTATGTGTTGAATTTCATCTGCCATGTGTCCATCTATTCCACCAGCCTGTCTATGTCTTCTTGAAGTTTATTACTATCTTCCTCACTGTTTACTACACTTCCACGTTTCGTGTCACAGAATCACAGAATTACAGAAACCCCACAATGCAGATAGAGGCCATTTCGGCCCATCGAGCCTGCACCGACACATATCCCACCCGATCCCCGTAACCCCTACACCAACACATATCCCACCCGATCCCCGTAACCCCTACACCAACACATATCCCACCCTATCCCCGTAACCCCACGTATTTAATCCCCCTAACACTAAGGGTCAATTTATCATAGCCAATCAACCTAACCCGCACATCTTTTCTGAAATTGTGCCCTGTACCCCCAAGTCCAAGTCATTAATGTGTATCAAAAACAGCAATAATCCTAGTACTGAACCTTGGGAAATGCCACTGTATACCTCCCTCCAGTCCAAAAACAGCCACTCACCACATCCCTTAACCAATTTTGTATCCATGCTGCTACACTACTAAATGGGAAACTTTTCTTAATTCATAGTCCTCTTAAGATGAAAGAGCTTTAATGTTGTCACAATTCTGAATACAGTGCCAAAATGCTTCTTCAACTATTGAGAAGACTTTTTCCTAGTCACACCACTTCAACCTCACTATCAGGCCCAATTTACCCGTCACATAATGCCACAAGAGATGTACAAGTTAATTCTAAAAATGTAGCACCATAATTAAAATACTTTGCATATTCATATGTAATTCTTTACAATAGAGTCCAAATGGTGATGTTTTTATCCTTTTATCTATCTTTAAATTGAAAATTGTGAACTTGTTACCGTGCTTATAGATAGAACAATATGATTTGTATGCCTTAATATGATTTTCAACTTGCAGATGAAATTATATTGTTGAAGGAAAATGGAAACTTGCTTTTCCTTACTTGTTTTGTTTTATGATAACCATTCATATGTTTATTCATCGGCAGAACCAACACCAAAGCCCTTCACAGGGAAATAATGGCACAGGGCATATTCAAATTCCAGGCATATGCTTTCAGTATAAAACTTGATTTACAATTTCTTCCCATGAAAGATATTTCCATGGGTTTAATTTCTCCAAAGTGATTTCACTTAATGCAGAAATTAGAATACTGCAGCTACAGAAGGCATACGAATGCAAACCATCACCTGGTGCTTGTTCTAATAATAATGGGTAAGAATTTCTCTAGTTGCAACACCTCAAGTGTACATGTAAAGATTTCCTCTTTTCAGTATTTTTATTGAAATCATAACCATATTATTGTTAGGAAAAGTTATTACATAACCACACAGGGGTAGATTTTAACTTTCACCACGAGGCGGAAGAGTGGCTGTAGCAGATCAGCAGAAAACTCCCAGCTGCAGATACCGACTCTTCAATCTCTTCATCCAAAGCTCCAACCTATGTACCCCCCAAACCCTCCATGTTCTCCAAATTCAGGCCCACACCACCATTCCATCCCAACCCCAAGCCCAGATTCCAGTTTTTCTCGCTGCCCCAGTCCCTTGTGCTTCTCTCACCTGCACATATTCCTAGGCTCCAAGATATGCCAGTATTAATCCCTGGTGCTGCACTTTCTGACAGGGCTAAACAGCAACTGTGGGCAAATTATAAGCGCCCAAGCCATTCAAATAGGAGAGTAATGCCACAGACAACAGCAACAACTTGCATTTATATAGCATCTTTAACATAGTCAAATGCCCCAAGGCGCTGAATAGTACACTTATCATTTTTTCTGTGTTTTTATTGTTCTTCTTTCTGATATGTTAAGTGTCTGTAGTGTGTATAATAATCTGCTTTCTAATTGGTTATTTCACCAATCACCCACCACAAAAAAAGACCAATCACAGTCTGCCAGGAAAAATCTTTCTGAATTTTCTAATTCTACAAAAAATAACAATAACTACTAAATAATGAATAACATTAAAATCATAGAATGATACAGCACAGAAGGAGGCCATTCAGCCCATTGAGTCTGAGCTGGCTCTTTGGTAGAGCTATCCAATTAGTCCCACTCCCCTGCTATTTCTCCATAGACATGTAAATATCTTTCGTTCAAGTATTTGTAAAAATTCCCTTTTGAAAGTTACTATTGAATCTGCTTCCACCATCCTTTCAGGCAGTGCATTCAAATCATAACAACTCGCTGCGTAAAAAAAATGTCCTCTGGTTCTTTTTCCCATTACCTTAAATCAGTGTCCTCTGGTTACCGACCCTTCTGCCACTGGAAACAGTTTCTCCTTATTTACTCTATCAAAACCCTTCATGATTTTGAACACCGCTATCAAATCTTATCTTAACCTTCTCTGCTCTAAGGAGAACAATCCCAGCTTCTCCAGTCTCTCCACATAACTGAAGTCCCTCATCCCTGGTACCATTCTAGTAAATCTCTTCCACACCCTCACTAAGGCCTTGACATCCCTCCAAAGTGTGGTGCCCAGAATTAAACACAATACTCCTGCTGAGGCCTAGCCAGTGTTTTATAAAGGTTTAGCATAACTTTCTTGCATTTGTACTCTATGGCTGGATTTTGTCAATGGAGGCGACTTGGAGGCGGGACTGCTGCTTGTCGTGTCAATGTCCCGCCTCCATCCTCGCCTGACCATTCAGAGGGATTTTCCCCTGATTGAGCTTGTTAAGCCCGCTCTGAGTGCTCAGCAAGCCAGTTAGGGAAGAAGTCACTGGCAGATCACGTCAACGTCAGACATGCTATCTGTCAAGACTTCTTGAAAGAAGAAATGACAGCGTTTGACAGCTCTGTGAAGCAGTCAAACACTGACATTCTCTTGAGTTTGATTAGTTTTTGTGGTGAGGACTGAAAAAACATTGTAAAAAAGTAAATTTCAGATGTCTGATGGATCGGAGGGTCCATCAGCCATTACCTGAAATTGACAAGGTGGATGTCCGCTCTACCGATCCAGCACGGCTAAAGGCTATAGAAGTAAAAAAAAGGTAAGTGAACACTTTTTTAAATTTATCACTCACCTTGCATACTTACCACTCCACACTTGCACCCATCACTCACCTCTACATCTTACTTCCAGGTGCCTCCGACCGCCGCAGACCTCCTCCACGTCTCCTCCAGCCCGGCGTGGTTCTCCGAGGTCAGGAAGCCTTCACCTGTGAAGGTAAAATGGCACTAATCCCTTTTTCTGCCTGTTAGCTACCTGTTAACAGGCAGTTAAAAGGATTAAAAGCCTTTCCCGCCTCCAGGAGACGGGACCCGAAGCTGCACATCCTCCCGCCTCCTGGCAAAAGGGCACGGAGGCGGGATGGGTGTGGGTTTGCCACCCGCCCCCAATTTCTCCGATTTTATGTGCTGTCCCAACTCCATGTCTGCCTCTTCGGGGCTTGGAAAATCGAGCCCTATGCATCTGTTAATAAAGCCAAGATTCCCATATGATTTTTAGCAGCTTTCTCAACTTGTTCTGCCACCTTCAAAGATTTGTGCACAAGTACCCCCAAGCCTCTCTGTTCTTGCACCCCCTTTGAAATTGTACCATTTCATGTGTATTGTCTCTCCTCATTCTTCCTACCAAATTGTACCACTTCACACTTCTCTGCATTAAATTTCATCTGTTATGTGTCTTCCGATTTCACCTGTCTGTTACTATCCTCCTCATTGTTTACTACATTTCTGAGTTTTACATCCTCTGCAAACTTTGAAATTATCAACCGCATTCTACCAAAGTTATCACTTTCTACAAAAACAAGATAAGAATCGACCAAACACATTCTGCAAAAGTAAACGGTTAGGGTCCAGCTGGGCATGTAAAAAGAACCAGTTGTCAGCAACAGTAAATTAACAGTTAAAAGTAATAAATTAACATTAAGTCAATTAGAAAATAGGCATTAAACCATCCCACTTAAGGGCCAATGTCGATTTTGTCTGCAAAGGCCTCAGTCTCCCTGCTGCCTCCCAGCCCAAGTCCTGGCTCTCTGCTTCCTCCTGGCTCAAGCTCTGGCCTCCATAGATCCACCCTAGCTGTGTTTACCACTTCTTGCCCAAGTCAAGGACCACCTGAGTGTCCGGCTCCCCATCTGACTGATGTATTGATTTGTATGTGGGTTCAATGACGACACATTCATGAAAGAGAATATCTTTTAATCTAAAGTATGTTCAACTCAGTTAACAGCATTACAGGAGACACCATCTTAGAGATCCATCTAAAACCGAAACTAAAACTAAACTGCTTGTCTCTCACATGCCTTCTGCTGGTCAGGCATAAATAATCAATCAGGCAAATATGCTGGTAAGGCATAAATAATCAAACAGGCAAATACCATCACTATTTGCTGATATCATTACATCTCCCTTTCTTAAAACAAAAGTATTTTACTTTTATCTAACAACATGTTTTCTTTGTATTACTCTGCATTTCAACTGTAACAATTAATGAACTTACATTATCATTATCATTATCAAGGTTTTTTAACCTTGTTTTGTGTATTCACATGAAATATGTAAATACACTAGAACTTGAAGAAAGAATAAGATAACATTACTTCCTTCTATAACAAGAGTCCTTAAACTTGCTCAATGAGTCTCTCAGGAGGCTTCACGTGTCTTGAGGATTTTCTGATTGATTGTCCTTGAATCTGAGTTGTTGCCTCAGATGATGATTTCTCAGCTGTGTGATCAGGTTGTTCAACAGTATCAGTCTTTTGACTTGCTGTGTGATCAGGTTGTTCAACAGTATCAGTCTTTTGACCTGCTGTGGCTGGTCCCATGAGAAGATCTCGACGATTTCTTTGCAGAACAGCACCCTCATCTGTCTGAATGGTGTATGATCTTGGTTGAACTTCACTCAGGACAGTTCCCTTCTGAGTCCATATGTTTGTTTTGTCTTTGAACCTTACTTGGTCACCAGTGTGGAGTTCAGGTAGGTTTTGTGTTCCTCTGTCATAGTAGTACTTTTGCTTTTCTTTCTGTTGTTCTTTGAACTTCCTCACTTTCTCCCCCTCTTTTGTTTTCAGGAGGTTCTCCGGGATGGGTAGGTTTGACTTTAGCAGACGTCCCATAAGGAGTTGGGCTGGTGACATACCACACTCGAGCGGCGTTGTGCGGTATACAAGCATGCTCTGGTAGAAGTCAGTTCCACTGTCTTTTGCCTTGTACATCAGTCTTTTCACTGTCTGGACCGATTTTTCCACTAGACCATTGTACTGTGGAAAGTGAGGACTTGACGTTGTGTGGACAAAGTCCCACTCTTTGGCAAAGTGTCGGAAACTTGCATTGTAAAACTGGGGTCCGTTGTCTGTGAAGACCTCGCTTGCCACGCCATGTCTGGAGAATATGGCTTTCATACATGTTATCACAGCATCTGCAGTGGTGGTGTACAGTCTACAAACCTCTGGATACAGGGAGTAATAGTCTGTGACTACAAGATAGTCCTTCCCTTGACATACAAATAGGTCAGCGCCTACCTTCTGGTAAGGTCTGTCTGGTGCTGGGTGTGGCTTTAGTGGTTCTACCAGATTGCTTGCTCGATATTTCAGGCATATTGTGCAGTTTGACACCTCATTTGTCACATCTTGGTTGATTCGTGGCCAGTACATCACCTCTCGTGCTCTTTTCTTACACTTTTCGATTCCCAGATGTCCTCCATGGATTCTTTTTAGCATCTCTTTTCTCAGACTCTTTGGGATAACTATTTTACTTCCTTTGTAGATGATGTCTTCGACCACTGATAGTTCCGCCCTGCAGTTCCAGTACTCTGCCATGTCATGTGAGCAGTCTTGCTTCATGTTGGGCCATCCATCCAAGATGCTTTTCCTCAGTCGTCTCAGTGTTTCATCTTTGTTTGTCTCAGTCTTTATGAGCTCCATTTTTGCATCTGCTATGGGCAGTGCACTTGTGATCATGTCCACGTAGGCGTTCACTTTTTCATCCATTTTGGTGTTTGCGGGCTCACTTGGGTCAACAGCTCTGGACAACGTGTCTGCTATATACATCAGCTTACCCGGTGTGTACGCAACATTCAGTGTATAGCGTTGCAGCCTGATCATCATTCTTTGTATTCTAAGCGGACATCCATTTAGTGGCTTTTGGAACAATGCAATCAAGGGCTTATGGTCAGTCTCTACACTGATTGCTTGTCCTGGCACAAACTGGTGAAATCTTTCACAGGCGTATGTGATGCTGAGCAGCTCCTTTTCTATTTGAGCATATTGCGTCTCCGCGTCTGTCATTGAGCGCGATGCATATGCAATAGGTTGCCAGTAGTCATATTTTTGCAGAAGAATGGCACCGAGCCCACTCTGTGATGCATCTGATGATATCTTGATGGGTCTCGCTGGGTCATAAAACCTCAGAACTGGTTCCTCTGTGAGCAGTTTCTTTAGATCGCTCCATGACTTCTCATGCTCATGATTCCATTCCCATTCTATGTTCTTTTCAGTTAGTCGTCTCAGTGGCGCCATCTTTTCTGAGAGGTTGGATATGAATTTACCCATGTAATTGATCATTCCATTAAACCTCTGCACATCTTTTTTGCATTGTGGCTTTGGCATATTCTCAATGGCGGACACCTTTCTGGGATCTGGTCTGATGCCCTCACCGCTAAGGATATCTCCCACGAATGTCAGTTCTGTCACCCCGAGCTGGCATTTCTCTCTGTTCAGCTTCAGGTTTGTTTTCCTTGTTGCTTCCAGCACTTTTTTCAGTCTCTCGTCATGCTCAGTTCTCGTGGTTCCCCATACTATGATGTCATCCATTGATGTATCAACTCCCTCCAGGTGCTCATAGATCATATGGATAGTTTTGTGATACACTTCAGGAGCTGAGGCAATGCCAAATGGTAACCTTAGGAATCTGTATCTGCCAAATGGACTGTTGAATGTGCACAGTCTTGAACTTGCCTCGTCCAGTTTCATCTGCCAAAATCCTGATGATGCACCTAACTTGCTGAAATACTTTGCATTTGCAAACTGTGACATGATTTCCTCATGTGTAGGAAGCTTGAAGTGCTCTCTCTTTATTGCTCTGTTTAGATCTCTTGGATCCAGGCAAATTCTGAGCTTTCCATTCTTTTTGTCCACAACGACAAGGGAACTCACCCACTCAGTTGGCTCATCTATCTTCTGAATCATGTTCAGGCTTTCCATCCTGTCCAACTCTGCCTTCAGTTGCTTTTCACAGAAATCACAGAAACCCCACAGTGCAGATAGAGGCCATTTCGGCCCATCGAGCCTGCACCGACACATATCCCACCCGATCCCCGTAACCCCTACACCAACACATATCCCACCCTATCCCCGTAACCCCACGTATTTAATCCCCCTAACACTAAGGGTCAATTTATCATAGCCAATCAACCTAACCTGCACATCTTTGGACTGTGGGAGGAAACCGGAGCACCCGGAGGAAACCCACGCAAACACGGGGAGAATGTGCAAACTCCACACAGACAGTCGCCCGAGGCCGGATTCGAACCCGGGTCCCTGGCGCTGTGAGGCAACAGTGCTAACCACTATGCCACCGTGCTGTTTGATGAGCAAACGGAACTTTTCTGCATGGATGTATGACCGTTGGCATACTTTTATCTACTCTGATCGTGTGTTCTCCTGGAAGGCAGCCTAGACCCTTAAATAGGTCATTGTACTCTTTCATGAGTTCATCATAGACTGTCTCTCCTTCGCTTTCCACAACGAGGACTCTCTTTACCAGGTTCAGTCTCTCACAGGCTATTAAGCCTAGTATGGCCTGCACATCCTTTGGCACCACGATTAATGCTAGCGTGTGCTCTCTGTCCTTGTGTGTCACTTTGACAATGCATTTTCCTTTCACTGGTATATCAGTACCTGAGTATCCTGTCACTTTCACTTTTATTCCATGTATCTTTGGTCTGGGTCTAATTTTCTTAAAATCAGTCTCTGATATCACATTAACTTGTGCTCCAGTATCCAATTTAAATGGAATGTGTATGTCATTCACTTTTAGTGTCAACATCCAGTCTCTTTTTTCTTTTTTGTTTTCAGACACAACATCTACATAGAACTCCTCTATCTCGCTTTCATCTACTGCATGGACCTTGCTTTGTTGTGCTTGGTTCTTGCAGCAACGGGCATAATGGTTGTTTTTGTTGCAACTATTGCATGTTTTACCATATGCTGGACACTTTTTTGGTGTATGCTGTGTACCACATCGACTACATGACTTTCGATTGCCCCTTTCATTTTTGTTCGCTGGCCACGCCTCTTTTTTCACATTGGCGCTCTTTTTGTTAAACGGTTTGTGTCCGTTCTTTCTCACTGCATCCACGTTGCAGCTACTGTCACTGAACAGCTCCTTTGCCTGCGACTTCACAGTCTCTGTAGCCCTACACGGTGCTATGGCTTTTCCCAGGTCTAGATTTTGCTCTCTTAGCAGTCTTTCCCTTAGACCATTATCTGGAATACCACACACCAGTCTGTCTTTTATCAGCGAGTCTGTCAGTCCTCCAAATTCACACATTTTGCTTCTGTTTCTCAGTTCAGTCACATACTGATCAATAGTCTCTTCCGTTTTCTGTACACATGTGAAAAATCTGTGCCTCTCAAACGTCACGTTACATTTAGGTATGCAGTAGGCCTCAAACTGTTCCATTATTTTATCCAACTTCATTTTGTCTCCATCAGCAGCGAATGTGAAGTTATTATACACCTCCAGCACTTCATCACACACGACATGTAAGAACACTGACGCTTTCATTTTATCACTTTTCTCGTCAGCTCCGATTGCTGCTAAATACAACTCCAAATGTTGTTTGAATCTCCTCCAATTTTCAGCCACATTACCTGTCAACTGAAGCTTCGCCGGTGGGTGTAATCCTACCATTTTTTCACTTCGTTAGCTATTCTCCAATGGTAAGTAACGATGTTCTCTTTTGGCTTGTTAATATGTGGAGAGCTGATTTAACTTCAGATTTTTCCTCTTCATCTCTTTCAATCCCACTTCTGACACCATGTATTGATTTGTATGTGGGTTCAATGACGACACATTCATGAAAGAGAATGTCTTTTAATCTAAAGTATGTTCAACTCAGTTAACAGCATTACAGGAGACACCATCTTAGAGATCCATCTAAAACCGAAACTAAAACTAAACTGCTTGTCTCTCACATGCCCTCTGCTGGTCAGGCATAAATAATCAATCAGGCAAATACCATCACTATTTGCTGATATCATTACAACTGACACATTGAATTATTCTGAAGGAGAGATTCAAGAAGGAAGTCCATTGGAAATGCATTATAACTGTGGAGAATATGGACACACACCACTGCAAACATGCTCCTAATTAGCCTTGAGATGCACAGTTTTGTGAGGGAACTGTAGTTCCTACCTAGATATCTCACTTGATGAAAACCAAGGAGAAATGGTGCTGTAACAGCAGGAAAAAAATAGGAGGGAGCAGGAGAAACGAGTAACAACAGAGAAAAAGTGGATGTGTTAGAAAAAGCTGGATGAGTGTGGGAGTGAACAACAGGAAAAATGACCCAGATGAATTGGAAGAGGTGGGTAACAATAAGGGAAAATGAGAAGAAAGGGAGAGATGTGAAACAAATTACGTAAGGGGAAAAATGCTGTTAATTAAATAAGTATGTGGCATTCCCCATCCCATATAGAAAGTGAGACAGCCCCTGGTGTTGTGCTCGCTCATATGGCTGAGCAGCAGGGCAGAAATAAGAGCCCAATCCATACAATTTCATAAGCAATGCCACAGAAGATCTATACTAATAAAAATAACAAATACATGGATGCGATTACATGATACTACTTCAGTAAGGAGTTCAAATGATGGTTTGTTACATCATCTGAACTTTTTGATGAGCTTTCTGCCTTCTGTGTATCTGATGTCCACTTTGGATCTAAAAAGGATAGGACAGGGTACTTTCTAAATGGTTAACAGCTAAAAACAGTGGAGGTCCAAAGAGACTTGGGAGTCCAGGTACACAAATCATTAAAATGTCATGAACAGGTACAGAAAATAATCAAAAAGGCTAATGGAATGCTGGCCTTTCTATCTAGAGGACTAGAATAAAGAGGGTAGAAGTTATGCTGCAGCTATACAAAGCCCTGGTTAGACCACACCTGGTGTACTGTGAGCTGTTCTGGGCACCACAGCTTAGGAAGGATATATTGGCCTTGGAGGGAGTGCAGCGTAGGTTTACCAGAATGATACCCGGACTCCAAGGGTTAAATTACGAGGAGAGATTACACAAATTAGGGTTGTATCCCCTTGCATTTAGAAGGTTACGGGGTGATCTGATTGAAGTTTTCAAGATAGTAAGGGGAACAGATAGGGTAGATAGAGAGAAACTATTTCCGCTGGTTGGGGATTCTAGGACTGGGGGCATAGACTAAAAATTAGAGCCAGACCTTTCAGGAGTGAAATTCGGAAACATTTCTACACACAAAGGGTGGTAGAAGTTTGGAACTCTCTTCCGCAAATGGCAATTGATGCTAGATTAATTGTTAATTTTGAATCTGAGATTGATAGCTTTTTGTTAATCAAAGGTATTAAAGGATAGAGTCATAGGGGGAAAAATTCAGTTGGTTTGCGCCTCCCGTTAGCGCCTTAAGAGGGCGCTAATGGGGTGCAAAGCAACGAGCGCCTGTGCGCGGCGATGTTTGCGCCGCTCGCAAAATTAACTAGACATTTTGCGACGGCGCTAAACATTACCGCCACGATCTCCTGCGCCGGCAGATCGTGACGTCATTCGAGTGTGCCCCGGACCGGATATTGAGTGGCGCCCCCTGCCTTACCGCCTGCCGCTAGCAACGACAGGTTGAGCGGAGCGTTTTGCAGCCAGGAAGGGACTGGGGGAGCGCTATTTAAAGGCGACCGCCTGCTGCCTTTTTTTGTTGGTGACATTTTTGCACCACGCATTCTGAGAGAGAGAGAGAGAGAGACTTCTGGAGAGATTCAATGCTGTGTGAAGGAGTTTTGGGTACTGAGCAGCACTTTGCAGGTTCATTTTGATTTGACCTTGTATCGATTTAGAAGTGACTGTGGGGGCTGCACTCTGAGTTCTTTCCCTAGGCCTCTCCATTGTTCTTTCCAGCAGATTTGATGTACAGGTCTCTCCAGGCCAAGATTCAAGGTTGCAATGAGCAGGATGTGGATGGAGAGCAAGATCAACCCTCCCCTTTAAGAACTGGCCGGCGCCATTGTGTCTGTATTCCATTGCTGACTGACATCACATGAGCTTCGCCAGCGCTCTGAGGTAGCGCCTCGCTCCTCGGCCTTTGCGCCTTAAGAGAGGAGTGTAGCGCCTGATTTAGCGCTCCAATCAACTCCGGGGGCGATAAAAGACAAGTTTCCAGTTGGAGACGATAATTAGCGCCAGGAGCTAAACAATGCGCACGGCCGATAATCGCGCCCCAAATGCAGCGATACTGAATTTTTCCCCATAGAGTTATACAGCACAGAAAGAGGCCCTTCGGCCCATCGTGTCCGCGCCGGCCATAAAGCCCTATCTATTCTAATCCCATTTTCCAGCACTTGGTCCGTAACCTTGTATGCTATGGCGTTTCAAGTGCTCATCCAAATGCTTCTTGAATGTTGTGAGGGTTCCTGCCTCTACCACCCTTTCACGCAGTGAGTTCCAGATTCCAACCACCCTCTGGGTGAAAAAGTTTTTCCTCAAATCCCCTCTAAACCTCCTGCCCCTTACCTTGAAACTATGCCCCCTGGTTATTGACACCTCTACTAAGGGGAAAAGTTCCTTTCTATCTACCCTATCTATGCCCCTCATAATTTTGTACACCTCCATCAGGTAGCCCCTCAGCCTTCTCTGCTCTAAGGAAAACATCCCCAGCCTGTCCAGTCTCTCTTCATAGCTGAAACGCTTCAGCCCAGGAAACATCCTGGTGAATCTCCTCTGCACCCTCTCTAATGCAATCACATCCTTCCTATAGTGTGGCAACCAGAACTGCACACAGTGTTCCAGCTGTGGCCTAAAGAGCATTTTGTGCAGCTCCATCATAACCTCCCTGCTCTTATATTCTATGCCTCGGCTATTGAAGGCAAGTATCCCATATGCCTTCTTAACCACCTTATCTACCTGTCCTGCTGCCTTCGGGGATCTATGTACATGCACGCCAAGGTCCCTCTGATCCTCTGTCCGTCCTACGGTCCTACCATTCATTGTGTATACCCTTGCCTTGTTTGTCCTCCCAAAATGCATCACCTCACACTTTTCAGGGTTAAATTCTATTTGCCGCTGTTCTGCCCATCTGACCAACCCATCTATATCATCCTGTAGCCTGAGGCTTCCCTCCTCATTATTTACCAATTTTCGTGTCATCTGCGAACTTACTGATCATACCTCCTACATTTGTATCTAAATCATTAATGTACACTACAAACAGCAAGGGACTCCGCACCGATCCCTGCAGTACACCACTGGACACAGGCTTCCAGTCACAAAAACAACCTTCGACCATTACCCTCTGCCTCCTGCCACGAAGCCAATTTTGGATCCAATGTGCCAAATTGCCCTGGATCCCATGGGCTCTTACCTTCTTGACCAGTCTCCCATGTGGGACTTTGTCAAAAGCCTTACTGAAGTCCATGTAAACTACGTCAACTGTACTACCCTCATCCACACACCTGTCACCCCGTCAAAAAATTCAATCAAATTGGTTAGATATGATCTCCCCCAGACAAAGCCATGCTGACTATCCTTGATTAATCCTTGCAGCTCCAAGTGGAGAGTAATTCTGTCCCTCAGAATTTGTTCCAATAATTTCCCGACCACTGATGTTAGGCTCACTGGCCTGTAATTCCCTGGTTTACCCTACTACCCTTCTTGAATAATGGTAGTACATTAGCTGTCCTCCAATCCTCTGCCACCTCCCCTGTGGCCAGAGAGGTTCTGAAAATTTGAGTCAGAGCCCCTGCAATCTCCTCCCTTGCCTCACACAGCAGCCTGGGATACATCTCATCTGGGCCTGGGAATTTATCCACTTTTAAGCCCGCTAAAACCACTAGTATCTCCTCCCTCTTAATGCTAATTTGTTCAAGTATATCACAATCCCCCTGCCTGATTTCTATGCCTACATTGTCCTTCTCCATAGTGAACACAAATGCAAAATATTCATTTAAAACCTCACCTACATCTTCCTGTTCCACACACAGATTGCCACTTTGGTCCCTAATGGGCCCTACTCTTGCCCTTAATATACTTATAAAATACCTTGGGACTTTCCTTTATTTTGCCCGCCAGTGTTTTTTCATGCCCCCTCTTTGCTCTCTATAGTAATCTGGGATGTTATGATTAAGGTTATCCACCAGGTGGTGCTGTAGCCAACGCTGCTGCTAAGGTCAGAGGTTTGCTTCCTATCAAGGTCAGCAAAGGTGAAATGCCTGGATGCAGGCATGATGTTTGTTACTCTGTTTGTTAATAAAGTACTCGTGCTAATTCTACGATATCGCCTTTTCGAGTCCTTGTCTCACTACATGGATTTATCACATTTGGCGACACGGTAAAAAGGACCCTGGATAAAGAAGAGAAGTCTGCCAGGACTTTTAAACAACAAAATCACGAGCTGAAGTTAGCTACCAGTTGGAAGAGAGCATGGCTGCCACAGTAGGAACGGTTTCCGCTTTTGATAGTCAAGCACAAACCTGGGAGGAATACTGTGAAGTGTTGGGTTATTTTTTCGAAGCAAATGAAATAAATGATGCCGGAAAAAGGAAAGCCATTCTGCTTAGTTCAGTGGAAAGCCAGACCTACAGTTTGATGAGGAATTTGCTCAGTCCTGAAAAGCCTGGAGACAAATCATTTGTTGAATTAGTGGCTTTGCTAAAAGAACATTTCAACCCTAAGCCTAGTGAGATTGTACAGCGGTTCAAGTTTAATTCAAGGAACAGGAAAGAAGAAGAGAGTGTAATGGACTATGTAGCGGTGTTGCGTAAATTAGCACAAGATTGCAATTATGGGAACAACCTGATGGAAATGCTGCGAGATAGGCTAGTTTGCGGAATTATGGACGACCGAATGCAGTGTAGATTATTATCCGAGACTGGGCTTACTTATGAAAAAGCATTGGAACTTGCTCAAGCCATAGAGACAGCAAACCGAGATGTAAAAGAAATACAAGGTTCAGACAGAGCTAATGCTACGCAAGTTGCAGGTCAGGTTGTTGTGCACAAGTTGAACATGCGTCAGAAACCACAACATGAGCATGTGAAGGCATGTTATAGATGCAAGGGCGATCACCTGGTGAGTGAATGCCGGTTTCTGGAGGAAAAGTGCTACAAGTGTGGGAAACAAGGACACATAAAACGAGCTTGCAAGGCGAAATCACCTGTGGAGGAATCCAAACCAAAAGGGGGAGGACAGCAAAACCAAGGGAGAGAAGTGAAAAAACATGGAGCACACCACATCAGCGGGGAAGCTGAGGAAGAAGAGGACATGTTCATAATGTATAGCATGTTAGAGAACCTTCCGAAAGTGGCTCCTATCACATTGCAACTGACAGTAAATGACTCTAAGGTGAACTTTGAAGTGGATACAGGGTGCGGCGTGACCATAATGAACAAGGCAGAGTACTCAAAATTGTGGAACTGTGCAAAAGTTCCAGAGTTAAAGCCTTGCTCCCTGCATCTTAAAACATATACAGGTGAACGAGTAGCGACATTAGGTACAGCTAATGTAACTGTGCAACACAGGGACACAGTGGAACAGCTACCTGTAGTTATAGTATCGGGTATCGGACCAAACCTGTTAGGTCAGGGCTGGATAAAAGAACTTAAATTAGACTGGGGAGCAGTACATCAAATAGATGCGGGCAAACAGTTGACTTTGCAAAAAGTGTTGAGTGAACATGAGAATGTGTTCAAGGAGGAACTTGGCACATTTAATGGCCCCCCAGCTAAGATTTATGTAGACAAGAAGGCACCGCCAAGGTTTTTTAAACAACGACCTGTGCCTTATGCCATGAAGCCAAAGGTAGAAGCTGAGCTTGACCGTCTATTGAGAGAGAACATACTGGAGCCAGTGAAATGTTCGGAATGGGCAGCTCCCATAGTACCTGTTTTAAAACCGGACAATTCAGTAAGACTCTGTGGAGACTATAAATTGACAGTCAATCGGGTGTCCAAACTAGAGCAGTATCCGATTCCCAAAACAGAGGATATCTTTGCAAACCTGGCTGGAGGAAAGAAATTCACAAAGTTGGATATGAGTCATGCCTACTTGCAGATTACACTGGATGACGAATCAAAGAAGTATGTCACCATAAATACACATAAGGGCTTGTTTACATATAACCGCTTACCATTTGGTGTCTCATCTAGTCCAGCTATCTTCCAGAGGACAATCGAAGGTATACTGCAAGGGATTCCACATGTTTCCATCTATCTGGATGACATTCTGGTGACGGGAAGAACCGACCAGGAGCATCTGAGCACTCTGAGAGAGGTACTACAGAGATTGGAGAGGGCAGGGTTCCGGCTCAAGAGGAGTAAGTGCACTTTCCTGGGAACTGAGGCAGTGTTCCTGGGACACAGAGTGGACGCCACCGGGCTCCATCCACTCAAGGAGAAGCTCCAAGCACTGCAGGATGCCCCTGCTCCTACAAATGTGGCTGAGTTAAAAGCTTACCTGGGACTGCTGAACTATTATAACAGGTTTTTACCAAACTTGTCAACTATGTTAGCACCTTTTCACAAACTACTGTGCAAGGAGACACAGTGGCAGTGGGGAGAGGAGCAGGGGGTTTCATTTGAACAGTCCAAGAAACTGATGCTGTCGTCGGATGTGCTGGTTCACTACAATGCAGAGAAAGACATCATTCTCTCTTGTGATGCTTCACCTTACGGGGTGGGGGCAGTTCTTTCACACTGCATGGAAGATGGAACTGAAAGACCAATAGGGTTTATGTCCCGAACTCTAACACCAGCGGAAAAAAACTATTCACAGTTAGACAAAGAGGGGTTAGCAGTAATGTTTGGGTTACAGAGGTTCCACAAGTACATATATGGCAGGAAGTTCACCATATGCACTGATCATAAACCTCTTCTCTCTCTTTTCAATGAAATGAAAGCAGTTCCACAGATGGTGTCACCCCGGATCCAGAGGTGGGCAGTGATGTTGAGGGCATATGAGTATGTCATCATCTACAAGGCGGGCAAGTACCATGGGAACACAGATGCCTTGAGCCGTCTTCCGCTGCCAGGCACACCTATCCATGCAGCTCCAGAGGACAGAGTTTTGATGTTGGAGGACACTGACACGGCACTGGTGACTGCAGAGCAAGTAAGAACATGGACAGGTAAAGATTCAGTACTGTCTAGAGTTCGAGAATATGTGGTGAGGGGATGGCCACAGCATCCGGAAGGGGCTGACTTCACACCCTACAGTGTCAGGAAAACAGAGCTGAGTGTGCAGGATGGTTGCATATTGTGGGGAACACGAGTGATTATTCCACAGCCAGCACGACAGTCTATCCTAGAGCAGCTACATCAGTGTCATCCTGGGGTCTCGCGTATGAAAGCCTTGGCTAGGAGTTACTTGTGGTGGCCAAAGCTAGATGAGGAGATAGAAAATCTAGTCAAGACATGCAGCACTTGTCAGGAACACCGGAAGGCACCAGCAGCGGCTCCTCTCCACCCCTGGGAGTGGCCGGATAAACCATGGAGAAGATTGCACTTAGATTATGCGGGTCCATTCATGGGGAAGATGTTCCTCATAATCATTGATGCACATTCCAAATGGATGGATGTTTATCCTGTAAATTCTGCTTCCACCACTACTACTATAGACTGCCTGCGTCGGAGCTTCAGTAATCAAGGGCTACCGGAGATCGTGGTGAGTGACAATGCCACTTGTTTTGTGAGTACAGAGACAAAAGAGTTCTTGAGAAAAAATGACATAGTGCAGGTGACCTCGGCTCCATATCATTCGTCCTCAAATGGACTTGCAGAGAGAGCCGTACAAACATTTAAGGAGATGATGAGAAAAAGTGCAGAAGGGAGTTTAGCAGCCAAAGTGTCACGGGTTCTGTTCAGCTACAGAATAACACCTCAATCCACCACAGGACTCTCTCCTGCTGAGATGTTATTAGGTCATAGACTACGCTCCACTCTTGACCTTGTCCACCCAGACCTAAAAAGGAAAATGGAAAATAGACAAAACAAACAAAAGGAGAACCATGACAAAAGAACAAAGAGCCAAAGTTTTGGAGAAGGCGATGTGGTCCTTACCAGGAATTTCAGTTATGGACCAAAGTGGATTCCTGGCTTCATAGACTCAATGACAGGTCCAGTATCATACAAGGTCATGTTGGGAGATGGTAGGGTAGTACACAGACATGTAGATCAGATACTTCCCAGACAAGGGGAAATTGAAATGAAGGTTCCAGATGCAATGACTGAAGACAGGGTTGCCCCCAGTTATCCAAGTGCATCTGTGGTGCCACCACCAGGGACAGAGCCAATTCCACAGGAACCTATTCCTCAAGAGGAAACCATCGGTGCAGAGTCAGATACTCTGAGCACTGCTCAGGAGCAGCTGGTGGCTTCACCACAAACAAGTAGGGACTTTACTGTTAGACGTTCACAAAGGACTCGCAAGCCACCAGAGAGATTGATACTGAACTGTTAGATTCATCAAGTATGGAACATGATGAATGGAGACTCCTTATGTGACCCTCAGGAATGGTTGTTTGTTAAGAAATTCATACTGAAATCTTAAGGGGGGAGGGATATAGTAATCTGGGATGTTATGATTAAGGTTATCCACCAGGTGGTGCTGTAGCCAATGCTGCTGCTAAGGTCAGAGGTTTGCTTCCTGTCAAGGTCAGCAAAGGTGAAATGCCTGGATGCAGGCATGATGTTTGTTACTCTGTTTGTTAATAAAGTACTCGTGCTAATTCTACGATATCACCTCTTCAAGTCCTTGTCTCACTACATGGATTTATCATGCTCTCCTAATTTATTTTTTAAGCACCCCCCTGCACTTTCTATACTCCTCTAGGGCTTCCAATGTTTTTAGTCCTTTGTATCTGCCAAAAGCCTCCCTTTTTTTCCTAATCCATTCTTGTATATCCCTTGACATCCAGGGTTCCCTGGACTTGTTGGTCCCATCCTTGACCTTTAAGGGAACATGTTGGCGCTGTACTCTCTCTATTTCCTTTCTGAATGACTCCCACTGCTCTGTTGTGGATTTTCCTACAAGTAGCTGATCCCAGTCCACTTTGGCCAGATCCTGCCATAGCATATTAAAATCGGCCTTCCCCCAATTTAGAACCTTTATTTCCAGTCCATCTTTGTCCTTTTTCATGGCTACCTTAAATCTCACCGAATTATGGTCACTGTCACCAAAATGCTCTCCTACTGACACTTCTACCACTTGCCCAGCTACATTCCCTAGAATTAGGTCCAGTACTGCCCCCTCTCTTGTAGGACTTTCTACATGCTGGCTCAAAAAGCTCTCCTGGATGCACTTTAAGAATTCTGCACCCTCTAAGCCTTTCACACTCTGACTATCCCACTTAATATTGGGGAAGTTGAAATCCCCTACTATTATTACCCTATTATTTCTACACTTCACTGAGATTTGCCTACATATCTGTTCTTCTATCTCCCCCTGACTGTTTAGGGGCCTGTAGTACACTCCCAGCAAAGTGCTTGCCCCCTTTTTGTTTTTAAGTTCTACCCATATGGCCTCATTAGAGTAACCTGCTAAGATATCATCCCTCCTTACTGCAGTAATTGACTCCTTGATTAATATTGTGACACCCCCTCCTCTTTTACACCCCCCTCTGTCTCGCCTGAAGATTCTATACCCCGGAATATTGAGCTGCCAGTCCTGCCCCTTCCTTAACCATGTCTCTGTGATAGCAACAATATCACACTCCCATATGTTCATCAACACCTTCAATTCATCTGCCTTACTCGTAAGACTCCTTGCATTAAAATAAATGCCATCCAGCCTTGCCATACTCCCTTGTGCCGTTACATATTTGCTCTGCCTTCCAGACTGACTTGTTTTTTCCTCTATATTTGGCTGTGCATCACCCCCTATTATAGCTCCACTCCATATCCCATCCCCCTGCCAAGTTAGTTTAAACCCCCCTCAACAGCACTAGCAAACCTCCCCGCAAGGATGTTGGTCCTGTTCCAGTTCAGGTGCAACCCGTCCAACTTGTACAGGTCCCACCTTCCCCAGAAACAGACCCAGTGATCCAGGAAATTAAAGTCCTCCCTCCTGCACCAACTCTTTAGCTATGCATTCATTGGCTCTATCCTCCTATTCCTATACTCACTAGCACGTGGCACCGGGAGTAATCCAGAGATTACAGCCTTTGAGGTCCTGCTTTTTAATCTGCTACTTAGCTCCCTAAATTCTTGTTGCAGGACCTCATCCCTCTTTCTGTCGTTGGTACCAATGTGAACCATGACCTCTGACTGTTCGCCCTCCCCCTTCAGAATGACCTGCAGCCATTCAGTGACATCCTTGACCCTGGCACCAGAGAGGCAACATACCATCCTGGAGTCACATCTGCGGCTGCAGAAATGCCTGTCTGCACCCCTCACTATTGAGTCTCCTACCACTATTGCCCTTCCACTCTTACTCCTCCCCCCTTGTGCAGCTGAGCCACCCACAGTGCCATGAACTTGGCTCTGGCTGCACTCCCCAGAGGAACCGTCACTTTCACTGTTTTCCAACACAGAAAAATGGTTGTTGAGTGAGATGCACTCTTGGGCTTTCCTGACTACCTGCCTGCCTCCCTTCTTCTGACTGGTGGTCACCCATTTCCTCTCTGACTTTCTTAAGCTGCGGGGTGACCACATCTAAAAACGTGCTATCTCAGCCTCACAGATACACCACAGTGCCTCCAGCTGATGTTCGAGCTCCGAAAACTAGATCTCAAGTTGGCCAAACCATTGGCACTTATTGCACATGTGGTCATCCTGACTGCAAGAAGTATCTAGGAATTCCCACATGCTGCAGGCCATGCAATGCACGGGACTGAGGCCCCCTGGCATACTTTTAATTTAAAAACTCCTACCTCAAATTTAAACTCTCGGATTCTCGCTCTCCCAAACGACCTTAACTATGAAGTACCTTAAAATAAATAAACTTAAAATGAAAGAAAAAAAAGCACTCACCCACTACTCACCAATCAGCCTCTTCCCCTGCGCCAGCGTCACTTTCTGTACTGTGACGTCACTCTCGAATTCTGCCACCACTCCCGCTGCTCGACTGGGCCTGAAAATCACCGACCTTTATTTTCTCCCACAGCCGCTGCTCCCTCGCAGGTCCGCCGCTCCCGCTGCTGCTGCTGCCGGGGAAAAGGCGGGTATATGGAGTTAGGTTGCATATCAGCAATGATCTCATTGAATGGCGGAGCAGGTTTGAGGGGCTAAATGGCCTACTCCTGTTCCTATGTTCCTATGATATTGTTCATATATATATTTTAAAATTCCATACAACGCAACATTCCTGCCACCCTGTCTTGTCTGTCATTTAAAATGTAAGAGGACCAGACAAACCATAGCTGCAGGAGCCAACCAGCTGGCCTAGTTTCCCAGACAACATGTTGTACATTGACAAACACAACAGGCTGTTTAGCCTAGAGTTGAAATATTAATTGCCATAGAGCCAGACCAAATGTATGGACTTAGCATGAACAAGAAAGCAATTGGGAAACAAGGCACCAGGAATGCAAACTAAAAGAAAAGATGAATTAGCTCATCTACTTCATTATTTGCGTTGCAGGATAACTGTAAATGGGTTAAGATAAAATCTTAACTCCATTAAGATAGAATTCTTCAGAATCTGATACTACAAGCACATTAAATGTTTGTACAATAATATCATACAGTAATTTCTGGACATTGGTGTATCGACAAGGAAAGTTTGCAGTCTCCGCAATTATATGGCACACTCTTCCATACAGTCAAACCCGAGATGAGCTCTGGCCACATATCTGCGCCATCACCAATATCGCCTACTTCCACCTCCGTAACATTGCCTGACTCTGCCCCTGCCTCAGCTCATCTGCACAACTGCTGAAACCCCTTTGTTACTTTTAGACTTGACTATTCCAACACTCTCCTGGCCAGCCTCCGAGATTCCACCATCCATAAATTTTCAGCCCATCCAAAACTCTGCTGTCCATATCCTAACTCGCACCAAGGCCCGTTCACCCATCACCCCTGTGCTTGCTGACCTGTATTGGCTCCCGATCCGGCAATGCTTTAATTTTAAAATTCTCATCCTTGTTTTCAAATCTCTCCATGGCCTTGCCCCTCCCTATCTCTGTAACCTCCTCCAGCCCTACACCTCTCCGAGATCTCTGCGCTCCTCCAATTCTGGCCTCTTGCACATCCCCTATTTTAATTGCTCCACCATTGGTGGCTGTGCTTTCAGCTGCCTTGGCCCCAAGCATTGGAATTCCCTCCCTAAACCTCTCCACCTTTCTACCTATCTCTCCTCCTTTAAGATGCTCCTTAAAATCTACCTCTTTGACCAAGCTTTTGGTCATCTGTCCTAATATCTCCTTATGTGGCTCGGTGTCAAATTTTGCTTGATTATGGTCCTGTGAAGCGCCATGGGGCGTTTTACTATGTTAAAGGCGCTATATAAATGCAAGTTGTTGTCATTGTCATGCATAACTAAGAAATGTTTTGCTATGATTCATACATTTTCTACTGGTCATTTTCTACTAGATGACCTAGATTTGGGCTTTACTGAAGTATGCAACAAAAATCTTCCCCCTGCAATGCTGGTTCTCCTATTAGTTAAGCCTAATTGTTCCTGACATACACACAAACTCTTACACATGCAAAATGTATCCAATCGCCTGGGGAATTGCTTTAATGAAACTGACCCAAATGGAAGTGAAAAGGGCTGGAACTTTTATCCCTACCAAATATTGTGTAGTTATGGGCCATTTACCATGTTATTATACAACTACTTTAGTGTTGATGTAAAGTGGTTTTGAATGCAAAACTGACAGTATTACCCAGGATTCAACTTGGCAGCTGACCTCGAAGCTCCTGTCAGCTCGCTAACATAAAAAATATATAACAACAGCAACAACTTGCATTTATACAGGACATTAAATGTAGAAAACATCCCAATGCGAGTTACAGAACTTCTGTCCTGGCTTCTGCTGCAGATTTTAACCATCTTCTCCCTGCTTCAGCCCATCTGCTGCTGAAAGCCTCCTGCATGCTTTTGTCATCTCCAAACTCAACTATTCTAATGTTCTGATGAAAGGTCATTTACCTGAAACGTTAACTCTGTTTTTCTCTGCACAGATGCTGCCTGACCTGCTGAGTATTTCCAGCATTTTCTGTTTTTATTTAAACTATTCTAATGCTCCCCTAGTCAGCCTCCCATCCTCCACCCACCAGAAGCCAGCTCATTGAAAACTCTGCTGTTCATATCCTAACCCACATCAAGTCCAAAGATGTGCGGGTTAGGATGATTGGCTATGATAAATTGACCCTTAGTGTTAGGGGGATTAAATACGTGGGGTTACAGGGATCGGGTGGGATATGTGTCGGTGCAGGCTCGATGGGCCGAAATGGCCTCTATCTGCACTGTGGGGTTTCTGTGATTCTGTGAAGTCCCACTCACCCATTGCTACTGTGCTCAGTGACCTACATTGACTCCTAGTCCCTCAAATACTTCCAATTTAAACAAAAGCAAAATACTGCGGATGCTGGAAATCTGAAATAAAAACAAAAAATCGCTGGGAATACTCAGCAGGTCAAGCAGCATCTGTGGAGAGAGAAACAAAGGTAACGGGCAGGATTTTCATTGGGCCGTGGAGGTGGGATTGGAGGCGTGTGGGGGGTAAAAATCCCAAAATCGGAGGGCATGAACCTGTGGTGTATGTAACCGTTCCACCTTTAAGAGAACTATTTTAAGAGATGCACTACTTTATCTTGGCTGCTGTATACTGTAATACCGGTGGTGACCACACCGGTATATAAGTGCTGTGTAATGATTTATTGGGCAGTTCAGCCTGACCTTCGACTAGTAAAGACTTGTTGAATTTATTCTTGTGGTCTGTGTGCAGTGATTCTTATTAACAATAACTAGAACACACAGGCCTAGAAATTGAGTTTGCGCTGCGCCGGGGCTTAACGCCGGAAATTTAGCGCCGGTGCTAAGTCGCGCTGTGCGCGCCAAAAATTCAGTAGCGCCGCGCCCAAATGGCTGCCGGCGCTACTGAAGGCTGTTTGCGCCTGAAAACTGGCGCTACGCACCGCATTGCGGCGCTATTCCGGCGCTGCGGCGCCCGATGCGGTGCGGCAGGCTCGGGAAGTGCAGGCCTCCTCCTTCAGTTAAGGAGGAGCTGCCTGCACCCGCCCGCTGGCCGGTTAAATCGCCACAAAAATGAGCCCGGCACTTCGGGGAAGTGCCGGGCTCGCAGCCGAGAAGCATCTGTTCTGCGGGGGGGGGGTGGGGGAGTCCGGGGAGGGAGGTGCGGGCAGGCGGCCGGCGGGAAAGCGGCCGGCCGCCGCTCCACCTTTATGCGCCGGCGCAAAGTCGTGTAAGACTCTGTTGCCAGAGTCTTAGTTGCGGCTGCCACGGGCGAGGCGGCCGCAACTGAATTTCGGCGCTGGGGCCCGTCACCACGGCAACCGGGACGCTGCGCACACCGATGACGTCATCGGTGCCGGCGCAGCGCTACCGGTGTAACGCCGATGTTGGGCCCTAGTCAATTTCAAAACCGGCTGTAAGTCCAGCGCAATGCCCTCTAGCGCCGCAAAATGGGCGCTAAGCCCACTCAATTTCTAGGCCACAGACTTAACAGTGGCGACGATGACGATCTTACCCTGCGGCAGAGATATATCCAAGGCAGTTTAACGGGCGTCGAGAAGAGGCATCCGCCCTCATCATCCTGCTGAGAAAAGACTCGGGTCTGAAGAGCAAGGAAGAATCCTGACACGAAGCCTTCCATCAGCAACAGGCAGTGATCATCCCTTCTATCACGGTGGTGGGTAAGCCGATCAGCGACGAGCAGCAAGTCGGCCACGTTGGCTGTGAAGTAGGGGAGGGAAAAACGGAGGATATAAGGGCGGAGAACTCGACCACGGCCGGGGAAAAGAGCCGGACAGAAGTCGGGGCCAGAGGCGCTGAGACTGGGGCAGCGTAAGGCACGGGAGCCGCGGTGAATGCAAACGCAGCCGGTGTAAAAGACCGGGCTGCAAGCGGGCTGGGAGATGCAACAGCGTCGACAGAGCACTCGACCGCGACCGGGGAAAAAGGCCGGGCAGCTACCGAGGCCGCAAGGCGCGGGAGAAAATAAAAATAATTTAAAAAAAAATTTAAAACGCGGAGAACTCAGCCGCAGCCGGGGGAAAGGACCGGACTGCAAGAGGGGCTGGGAGGCACGATTTGAGAACCGCTGGGGAGGGCGAACGCAGCAATACGGCAATCGCCATTACAGCCAGCGGGGGAGAAAGGCAAACGCGGGAAGCCGCCATTTTTGTAGGCGGGGGAAGAAGACAAGCGCGGGAAACCGCCATTTTGAAAAAAAAATAAAAGAAAAATTTCTTTTTGTTTCTCAAGATTGCGAGGATGCCTAAGCGTGGTAACATCAATGATTTCGATGCCGATGTTGAAGATTGGGCCACGTATGTAGAACGCATAGAGATTTATTGTAAGGCAAATAAAATATCAGATGAAGATAAAGCACTAACCTTACTAAACTCAATGGGTGCGAAGACATACGGGCTATTGAAGCATCTTCTATCACCAGCTAAACCGGCGGATCAGGCTTTCGCTAATATTGTTGCTGTCCTGAGAAATCATTTGAACCCCACACCG
Organism: Somniosus microcephalus; assembly: GCF_052327205.1. Lineage (NCBI taxonomy): Eukaryota > Metazoa > Chordata > Chondrichthyes > Squaliformes > Somniosidae > Somniosus > Somniosus microcephalus. Next base: position 281,520,249 of record NC_140990.1, on the reverse strand, counting down.
CTGATGTTAGCGGAACGATTTAAATTTTATGCGAGAACGCAACTGAAAGAGGAAAGCAACGCGGAGTATTTAATTGAACTGCGTAAGCTAGCGAAATACTGTCAGTTTGGGGAAAGACTGACAGAGGCACTGAGAGACAAATTCGTGTGTGGATTGTCGAAAGAAGGAACACAAAAGCGGCTGCTTGAAGAGAATGATCTTACACTTGATAAGGCTGTCACTATTGCAGCATCGCATGAAGCCGCAGCGAGAGGCACTGCGGAAATGCAGCTGAAGGCAGTGGTACTCAGCGTAGATCAAATGGCTTTGGGTACAGCGAAATGTTATCGTTGTGGAAAGACAACACACGATCAGAACCAATGCTGGTTTAAAAATCAGGAATGTAGAAAATGTGGCAAGCTTGGTCACATAGCTAAAGTATGCCGGTCAGGAAAGAAGACCAGCAACAAAAAGTCACCGCAGGAAAAGTGCAGAAAGGTACATAAGGTGGCTGAGAAGAGTTCGGATGAACAGAATTCGGATTCAGACTCCAACAGCAAGGAACTGGGTAGCCTGAGAATTCACAATGTGAATAAGGAAGCTGACCTACAAACTATCTGGGTCACACTTCAGATAGCAGGAGTCCAAGTGAAGATGGAATTGGACACCGGATCGGCGTTGACGGTCATGAATAAGCAAGATTACAAAAGGTTATTCACACATATTCCCCTACGGGATACGGAGATAGTATTGCAGACATACACGGGACAAAGAGTATACCCCATCGGAAAGATAAAAGTCAAGGTGGTACACAAGGGCAAAGAACACCAAGGAATGGACTTATATGTACTACCTGAGGGAGGTCCACCACTTCTGGGACGGGAGTGGATCAGGAAAATAAATATGGACTGGCACTCCCTAAAAGCAATAACGGTAGATTCCGGAAAAAAAGATGTCAAACCTGAATGATTGTCCAGAATATTGGATGAGGCTAAAGAGGTGTTCCAACAGGGACTGGGAACACTGAGAGGAATTACGGCAAAAATCAAGATTGCAGAACATGCAAACCCCAAATTTTTCAAAGCCAGACCGGTACCTTATGCGATACGACCTGCTGTGGAAGCTGAGCTGGAAGGGCTAGAACGTTCAGGAGTACTGTCTAAGGTGGACTGGAGTGAGTGAGCCACGCCCATTGTTCCCGTCATGAAGCGTTCATTGAGTAACAAGCCAGGGGAACCGGGGAAGGTCCGCATCTGTGGAGACTTCAAGATCACGGTTAATCCGGTGCTTCACACGGTGCAATATCCGCTTCCGCAGATTGAGGATATCTTTGCTTCATTGTCTGGCGGGAAACACTTCACCAAGATAGATCTGGCGCAAGCGTACTTACAGATGGAAGTTGAGGAAGAGTCGCGCCAGTATCTCACAATCAACACGCACAGAGGCTTGTATCGATATAATAGACTGGTTTTTGGAGTGGCTTCGGCTCCAGCAATTTGGCAGAGGGCCATGGAGCAGGTATTACAGGGAATTCCAAGCACTCAATGTTACTTGGACGATATCCTGATTACAGGAGATGACAATGAGGAACACCTTGCAAATTTGAAACTGGTGCTCACCAGATTGAAGGAATATGGACTTCGAGTTAATCGCCAGAAATGTGAGTTCTTTCAGAAACGGATCTCGTACTGTGGTCATGTCATTGACCAGGAGGGGCTGCACAAGTCACCTGACAAGATCGAAGCTGTTGTGAAGGCTCCCGCTCCGGAAAATGTATCCCAGTTGAGGTCGTTCCTAGGGTTGATTAACTATTACCATAAGTTTCTGCCAAATCTATCCACGGTGCTGCACCCGCTGAACGCTCTTTTGCAGAAAGAAGTACCATGGAAGTGGAGCGAGGACTGTAAGAAGGCCTTTCGCAAAAGCAAGGCATTGATCACCTCAGAGGAAGTGTTGGCTCACTTCAACCCAACGCTACCTATTCGTTTAGCTTGTGATGCTTCTCCTTATGGTATTGGAGCAGTACTCTCACACAAGTTGCTAAATGGCTTGGAAAGGCCAGTCGCATTTGCATCCAGATCATTGACCTCCGCTGAGCGCAACTATGCTCAGATAGATAGGGAGGCTCTCAGCCTTGTGTGGGGAGTAAAGAAGTTTAATCATTACCTGCAGGGCCAGAAGTTTACACTGCTGACAGACCACCAGCCGTTGGTATCCATTTTTAACCCTAAGAAGGGTGTTTCGGTGATGGCAGCACAGAGGCTCCAGAGATGGTCCCTTTTCCTAGGGGCACATCAATATCAGATAGAATTCAAAGGTACAAAGCAGCATGGTAATGCTGATGGCTGTCGCGCCTGCCACTACCTACTGAGGAGGAGGCACCGACGGTTGACCCGGTGGAGTTATTTCACTCGACCATCATCGAATGTTTACCTGTCACCAATGCAAATATTGAAAGGGAGACTAGGAATGACCCGACACTGTCCCGGGTCTACGAATTGACAGTAAAGGGATGGCCAGCCCATGGTGATCCACTGTTACCGGCATTCTCAGCAAGACGAGAACAGCTGTCCATCTGTTGGGGAACATTGATGTATGGAACAAGGGTGATTATCCCTCCTAAGTTAAGAGAGAGAGTTCTAAAAGAACTACATGAAGGTCATCTGGGGGGAGTCAAGATGAAAAGCCTTGCTAGGGCTTATGTGTGGTGGCCGGGTATCGACCAACAGATAGAGGATCTGACGAAAAGCTGCTCAGGGTGCCAAAAAGTCCAAAATGCACCTCCAATTGCACCGCTGCATCCATGGGAATGGCCTTCAACCCCATGGCAACGTGTACATATTGACTTTGCTGGTCCATTCATGGACTCCATGTTTTTAATTGCGGTGGACGCACATTCTAAATGGCCAGAAGTGATTAAAATGACTACCACTACCTCGGAGAAGACGATCGCGGTGCTAAGAACGATATTTGCAAGAAATGGATTGCCAGAGCAAATATGTTCAGACAATGGACCACAGTTCATGTCAGAGGAATTCCAGAAATTCCTGAAGAAGAATGGGGTGAAACATTATACCTCTGCCCCATATCATCCAGCTACGAATGGGCTGGCCGAGAGCTTTGTACAGACGTTCAAAAAGGCAATAAAGGCCATGAGCGAAGATCAGATTCCACTGCAACACAAGGTGGACAATTTCCTACGGGCATATCGAAACGCCACCCATGCAACAGCAAACCAAAGTCCTGCCATGATGTTCTATAACAGGAGGTTGCGGTCCAGGTTGGACTTGTTAAAACCAAATGTGCGGAGGGAAGTCGAAAACAAACAGTTCCAGCATATCAATAACAAGCCCACTCGGAGTTTTGAAATAGGACAACCGGTGTTAGCCAGGGACTATAAAAATGAGAAATGGCAATCTGGAACAATTCAGGCCAGACAAGGACCCCTGATGTACACGGTAGATGTTGGTGAAAATGTAATGCGACGTCATGCTGACCAACTGGTGGGATCGAGAACAAGGGTCGAGTCCATGGTTACAACAGAGACAACCGTGGAGGAAGTTAGTGAACCTGAAGCATCTACCTCAGAAGTGAATATACCTGATGATGATGTCCTATCCATAGGGGATCAACTAGATGAGTCACCCCAGCAACGAGAACCAGAGACCCCTGAAAGGCGTTATCCGTCTCGGATCAGGAGGCCTCCTTAGAGACTGAATCTGTGAACTGTTTTTACATGAAGTTGTGTATATATGTTATTATGTTATGTTAAATGGGGAATATATACTGTTAAGCTAAAAAGGGAGGATTGTGGTGTATGTAACCGTTCCACCTTTAAGAGAACTATTTTAAGAGATGCACTACTTTATCTTGGCTGCTGTATACTGTAATACCGGTGGTGACCACACCGGTATATAAGTGCTGTGTAATGATTTATTGGGCAGTTCAGCCTGACCTTCGACTAGTAAAGACCTGTTGAATTTATTCTTGTGGTCTGTGTGTAGTGATTCTTATTAACAATAACTAGAACACACAGACTTAACAGAACCCATCCCGCCCCCCAACTTGCCTCCATGCCAGTTTCAAAGGAGGCAGGTACCCGACCCGCACTGGAACCCGCCTCCCCGAGGTGGGAAGAGGATTAGTACCAATTAACTGCCTGTTAACAGGTAGTTAACAGGCAGTTTTTAGCCTAATCCCTATTTTCATTCTTGAAGTGTGGGATTCCCGACGGCTCCAAACCACGGCAAGTTAGCAAGGCGGGCCGTCGGGCTGAAGGACTTGGAGGGGTCGAGATGTCCGGTGTTCAGGTGAGTGATGGGTGCATGAGTGCAGAGGTAAGTGTGTTTGGTGTGTGTAAAGTGTTTAAAGAAGTTTTACTTACATGTACTTACCTTTACAGCCTTCCTTCCTTCAGGTCTCGGGAGTCCCTCATCTCACCAGCACAGAAAACAGAATGGCCGCAATCTGTCAAAAATTGCAGCATTCAGCTTTCTGTTCTGGAGAGATCTCTAAATCACCCTGAGAGGAAGGAATTAACTTGGAGTACCGATTGTCAGTATTTGACAGCTTCAAACAGCTGTGAAACGCTGATATTTCATCTGTCAAAAGGTCTTGACAGATGAAATTTCAGTCTGTGACGTCACCTGTTGCCGGGTGGCCCTTAATTGGCCTGCTGAGCCTGCTGGGTGGGCTCAACAAGGTCAATCAAGTCAAAATCGCGTGGGTTGGCTACAACTCGGTGGAGGCGGGACTACAACCCCGAAAGCTGTAGTCCCGCCTCCTACCCGCCTCCTCAATGAAAATCCAGCCCAATGTTTCAGGTCGATGGCTTTTCGTCAGAACTGGAAAAAGTTAGAGATGTAGCAGGTTTTAAGCAAGTACAGTGGCAGGGAAAGGGGAGGAAAGAACAAAAGGGAAGGTCTGTGATAGAGTGGAAGACCGGAGAGATTACATAAGCAAAGGGATGATGGTGCAAGGCAATAGAAGATGGTAATGAGACAAGTAAAGAAACAAAAGATGGGTTTAGAGGAGGTGTAAATGGGAATCAGAATCATCACCAAAAGCTGCTGTCTGAAAAAATGGGGGTAGTGGTTATAATCGGAAATCGTTGAACTCAATGTTGAGTCTGGAAGGCTGTAAAGTGCCTAATTGAAAGATGAGATCTGTTCCTCGAGCTTACTTTGAGTTTCATTGGAACTGTGTAGGAGACTGAAGACAGAGAGGACAGAGAGGTCAGAGTGCGAGTGGGGCGGTGAATTAAAATGACAGGCGACGAGAAGCTCGGGGCCACGCTTGCAGACTGAACAGAGGTGTTCCGCAAAGCAGTCACCCAATCTACGTTTGATCTTCCCAATGTAGAGGAGAGCGGTATATAGTATACTAAATTGAAAGAAGTACAAGTAAATCACTGTTTCACCTGGAAGGAGTGTTTGGGGCCTTGGATGGTGGGAAGGGAGGAGGTAAAATGGTAAGTGTTACATCTCCTGCCCTGGGAAGGGGAGGGGGTGTTGGGGGTAATGAGGATTTAATTTTAATTTAACTTCCAATTTAAACATCTTCTCCTCATGTTCAAATCCCTTCATGGCCAGGCCCCTCCCTATCTCTCTAGCTCTACAATCCTCGGAGAACTCTCCATTGCTCCAGTTCTGGCCTTAAGCATCCCCCACTCCCTTCACCCCACCACTGGCTGCCGTGCCTTCAGCCATTTAGGTCCTAAACCTCTCCATGGTTTCACCTCTCTCACCACCTTTAAGACCCTCCTTAAAGCCTATGGGCTAAAAATTGAGTAGTGCCCTAACTTTAGCGCCCTGGAAAAATTAGCACCCCCGCACCAGAAATTGACTGGTAGCGCCCCAAGAGGGACGCGGGGTGCTACTGGAAGTGCCCGCATCCCTCTTGGGGCACTGAGAGGGAATAACGTTGTGCCGCGGTATTGCAGGCCTTCCTCCCCTTCTTAAAGGGGAGGGGTCTTGCGCAGTGCCACCCAGGGCCCTGCTGGGTCCCTGGGGATCGGAATTTCCGGCAAAAGAGCCCAGCACTCAAGAGAAGTGCCGGGCTCTTAGAGCACAGCCGGCACTCCGCGGGGGAGGGGGGCGTTCAGGAGGCTGGGGACGGGAGTGCAGGCAGGTGCTGGCAGGCAGCCAGCAACAAAAATGGCCGCCCCGCACCTCACCTTTAAATTGCGCCTCCCCGGCTGCAGGTAGGCCCCCCTGACCCCGTCGGACATAGCATCCAGCGGTAAGTCAGGGGGCACTACCGAAGATCGCGGCCGGGATGCAAGCGGGGCGCTGCGCACGGCTATGATGTCATCGCCAGCAGCACAGCGCTGCTGCTAACCTCCCGCTGAATTTCGCAGGAGGCGTGTGCGGCACCGCGCCCGGGTGCTAGTTGCTTTGCCCTCTTAGGGCGCTAATGGGAGGTGCAAAGCAATCGAATTTTTACCCCTATCTCTTTGATCAAGCTTTTAGTCATCCTTCCTAAAATCTCCTTCTTTGGCTTGGTGTCAGTTTTAATCCGATTATGCTTCTGTAAAGTGCCTTAGGACATTTTCCTATGTAAAAGGCGCTATATAAATGTATGTTGTTGTTGTTGTAGTAGTAGTGGTACTAGTAGTAGTAGTATCAAACTTGCTGGACTGTCTCCAATTTTCAATCAGTGAGCCTGGACTGAAGTCAGGAGGGAAGCAGCCATTTAAACATCGCACTGCTGGTGGAGTGGCACAGAGCAACAGCTGATAGCAATGCACAGGCTTGAGCTGGCATGGTGAGTGTAGTGTATGTACTTTGAAGAAGGAACTATATTCTGCAGCCCCTGTATACTGCAGTACCAGTAGTGACCACCCCGGTATATAAGCCTGTGTAATAACTTTGTATAGTAGTTCCAGTTTTGTCTCCATTCAGTAAACACCTGTTATAACCAACTCCTGCAGTCCGTGTCTCAATTACACATGGACGTTACACTGGCGACGAACAGATCGAAATTACCTACAGTTCTGCACCACCTCACGGGGATCCATCCCTGAAGCGAAGTTGTTAGAGGTCGAGGCCAGAAGGAAGAAATCCAAAAAGAAAAAAAAACAAACAGAAGAAACGGGCGTCGACAGTGGGCAACCGCCCTCTGATTCATCGAATTCGAAGATTTGCAGGAGAGGCTGTCGAGAGCTGGGCTTGGTTATCCAGTCTATGGTGTTCCAGCTAATTGGGCTGGTGGCAGGTAGTACACTGATCCTTCCTGGGCTGCGGCGGGCTGGAGCTCGATCGGGTGGCTTTTCAACGGGGCCAAGCAGCGTTGTCGGGAAGAGGAGAGAGAGAGAGAGAGGGTGGAGCACACAGGGCGCGGCTGGTGCTACAAAGCCGGGCAGCGTACAGACCCGAGAAGAGGGAGGAAAGTGTCCCATAGGGTCTGCTCTGATGACGGGAACAGTAATTAAAATAAAAGAAATTAGAAGCGCAGAAAGCCGCGAGGAGCTGCAGTTTGCCACGGGGACCGCGGAGGGCGGCGTTGGCAGCAGCGCGGGGGGGAAGTGCGCGAAGACCATAGGGTGTCGCCATCAAGGCATAAAAACGCCAGCAACAGCGCTGGCAGCAGTGGAAAAGACAGAAAGCGCAGGAGGCGCCATCTTAATCCAGCGGGGAAGAAGGCAAAGCGCGGGAGGTGCCATTTTGTACAATCGGGGAGGCGCCATCTTAGATCTCCAAGATGCCGAAGACTGGCAATATCACTGCCTTCGATAATGCAATAGAAGACTGGACCACGTATGTGGAAAGAGTCGAAGTATATTGCAAGGCAAATGAAGTAGCCGATGAGAAAAAGGCATCGGTACTACTAAACTTAATGGGCGCAAGAACATATGGCCTATTGCGGAACCTGATCACTCCAGTCAAACCGATGGCGAAGAGTTTTAACGAAATTGTTGATATCCTACAGGAACACCTAAATCCTACACTGCTGCTGATAGCAGAAAGGTTTAAATTCCACAAGAGAAATCAGCATAAAGATGAAAGCAATGCTGATTTCCTTACGGAACTACGCAAGCTATCAAAGCACTGCCAGTTTGGAGCAGGACTGGCAGATACCCTACGGGACAAATTTGTCTGTGGACTCCTGAGTGAAGGAACCCAGAAGAGGTTACTCTCAGAGAAAGGGCTGACGCTAGATAAGGCTTTCAGCGTGGCAGTATCGTACGAAGCAGCAGCAAGGGGAGCTGCGGAAATACAGCAAAAGCCACAGGAATACGGCACCCATGAAATGACACGGGGATTTGAAAAATGTTATCGCTGCGGCAAAATAACCCATGACCAGAAGGACTGCTGGTCCAAGGACAAAACATGCAGGCAATGCGGAAAGATGGGACACATTGCACGAGTTTGCAGGTCCGGGAAGAAGACTAACGACAACAAAAAGACTACCAAGGAAAAGTACAGGAAAGTACAAGACCAGAAGAGCGATAGTGAATACGGGAACAAGAGACTAAGCTATCTCAAACTACACAACGTAATCACAAAAGAGGATCACCGAACCATTTGGGTCACCCTCACGATAGCAGGGTCCCAAGTCAAAATGGAATTGGATACAGGATCAGCCCTGACCGTCATGAATCGACGAGACTACGAGCGGCTATTTTCACACATACCCTTGAAAGACACATCCATTGTCTTGAAGACATATACGGGGCAGAAAGTATACCCCAGAGGGAAAATAAGGGTGCCTGTCGAATACAACGGCAAAGAAATACAGAAATTGTATCTGTACATACTGCAAGATGGTGGACCACCATTATTGGGACGTGAATGGATCAGAAAGATAAGTTTAGACTGGCACTCCATTCAGGCACTGACGGTGGCTGGTAATAAGGATGACGACGTCACACCTGGACAATTGTCAAAAATCTTGGCTAATGCTAAAGAGGCAGTTCAACAAGAACTGGGAACTCTTAAAGGCGTAACTGCCTCGATAAAAATAGAAGAGAATGCAATTCCCAAGTTTTTCAAAGCAAGACCGGTACCGTATGCAATTCACCCAGCCGTCAAGGCAGAGCTGGAGAATCTGGAGAATGCAGGCGTGCTAACTAAGGTAGACTGGAGCGAGTGGGTGACACCCATCGTTCCTGTCATGAAGAAAACGTTAAACAATAAGTCTGAGGAGCCAAGGAAGGTTCGCATCTGTGGGGACTTCAAGGTGACTGTGAACCCAGTCCTTTGCACAGTACAGTATCCTCTTCCGAGGATAGAAGATATTTTCGCCTCACTATCTGGAGGGAAACGTTTTACAAAAATTGACCTAGCGCAAGCATATTTACAGATGGAGGTTGAAGAATCCTCTAGGAAATATCTCACGATAAACACTCACAAAGGTCTTTACCAGTATAATCGATTGGTATTCAGAGTTGCATCAGCTCCGGCTATATGGCAAAGAGCGATGGAACAAGTCCTGCAACGGATTCCGGGGACTCAGTGTTACTTGGACGACATCCTAGTGACAGGTGAAAATGACAGTGAACACCTTGCCAACCTAGAGCAGGTGCTCACTAGACAAAGAGAACATGGGCTACGAGCCAATCGCCCCAAGTGCGAGTTTTTTAAGAAACAAATATCGTATTGTGGCCACGTGATTGATGAAGAGGGGTTACATAAGTCCCCTGACAAAATTGAAGCGGTAGTTAAGGCTCCAGCGCCTGAAAATGTGTCACAACTGAGGTCATTCCTCGGATTGGTGAATTACTACCATAAGTTTTTGCCGAATTTGTCCACAATTCTGCACCCACTGAACGCCCTGCTACAAACTGAAGTAGCGTGGAAATGGAGCGATGAATGTAAGCGGGCCTTTCAGAAGTGTAAAGGCCTGATCACTTCAAGAGAAGTATTGGCTCACTACAACCCATCACTACCGATAAGACTGGCGTGTGATGTGTCTCCCTACGGCGTTGGAGCGGTACTGTCACATAAATCCCTTGATGGTTCAGAGAGGCCGATAGCTTTTGCGTCACGCTCGTTAACTGCAGCCGAGCTTAACTACACCCAGATTGACAGAGAGGCCCTCAGCCTGGTGTGGGGGGTGAAGAAGTTCAATCACTACCTGCACGGACAGAAATTTACTCTACTAACTGATCATCAACCTCTTGTCTCCATTTTCAACCCTAAGAAGGGCGTCCCGATAATGACAGCACAACGGCTACAGAGGTGGTCCCTTTTCCTAGGGGCACACCAATATGACATCGAGTACAAAGGAACTAAACAGCATGGGAATGCTGATGGATTGTCAAGCCTACCGTTGCCGACGGTGGAAGAAGCACCTGCAGTGGATCCTGTGGAGATATTCCACTCGACCATAGTCAAATGTCTACCTGTGACGAATGCAAACATAGAAAAGGAAACACGAAATGACCCGACACTCTCCAGGGTCTATGATTTAACGGTGAAGGGATGGCCAGCACATGGCGAACCACTGTTGCCAGCATTCTCGCCGAGAAGAGAACAGCTGTCAGTGTGCCGAGGAACCTTGATGTGTGGATCCAGAGTAGTAATTCCACCCAAATTGAAGGATAGAGTGCTCAATGAGCTTCATGAGGGTCATCTGGGAGGGGTAAAAATGAAGAACTTAGCCAGAGCGTTTGTGTGGTGGCCGGGAATCGATAGAGAAATCGAAGAGATGACCAAGAGCTGTACAGGATGCCAGAAGGTCCAAAACGCCCCACCACAAGTCCCTCTACATCCATGGGAGTGGCCCTCATCTCCATGGCAAAGGGTACACATTGATTTTGCTGGTCCATTTATGGACTCGATGTTTTTAATTGCGGTGGATGCACATTCAAAGTGGCCAGAGGTAATAAAAATGTCCTCAACCACCACAGAAAAAACCATCACAGTCTTACGAACCATATTCACCAGAAATGGGCTGCCTGAACAGATTTGCTCCGACAATGGACCACAGTTTGTGTCTAAAGAGTTCCAGAGGTTCTTAAAGAACAATGGTGTTAAGCATTACACATCCGTCCCATATCATCCAGCCACCAATGGATTGGCTGAGAGGTTCATCCAAACATTCAAGAAGGCTATCAAGGCAATGTGTAATGAAGACATACCCCTACAACACAAGGTGGATAACTTCTTGTTTGCCTACCGGAATGCGACACATGCGGTTACCAACCAAACTCCAGCCATGATGTTCTTCAACCGAAGACTAAGATGCCGCTTGGATTTGGTTAAGCCAAACATCAGAAGAGATGTGGAGAACAGGCAGTTTCAGAATATGAATGAAAGACCAACCAGGAGTTTTAAGATAGGTCAACCAGTTTTGGCCCGGGACTACCGCACAGAGAAATGGCAGCCAGGAACGATCTGCACACGGCAAGGACCTCTAATGTATACCGTGGACGTTGGAGAGAGCATTGTAAGACGCCATGCTGACCAGATTCTAGAGTCACTGGAAAACGTCAAATCCACACCACGATCCGATACACCTGGTGATGAAACCGAAGTACCAATTGCATCTGCCTCAGAATCGGTGATATTGGAAGCAAACGAACCAAACAATGACGTTGATCCTGAATCAACTTTGCCAGAAGAACCTGATACCCCAAAGAAGCGTTATCCGGACAGAATCAGGAAGCCTCCTCAAAGACTGAATTTATAATTGCTTAACTTCAGCTAATGTATATAGCAACTGTAATTGTAAATATGTTATTTAATTATTAATCGAATGTTATGTACTGTTTAGCTAAAAGGGGAGGAATTGTAGTGTATGTACTTTGAAGAAGGAACTATATTCTGCAGCCCCTGTATACTGCAGTACCAGTAGTGACCACCCCGGTATATAAGCCTGTGAAATAACTTTGTATAGTAGTTCGAGTTTTGTCTCCATTCAGTAAACACCTGTTATAACCAACTCCTGCAGTCCGTGTCTCAATTACACACGGACGTTACAGTGAGGATGCTGGATCAATTATCTTTAGAGAAATTGCTCTTCTAAGAGGGAAACCAGCAACAAGGAAAACTAAGAGAGGCTTCGAATTACATATAAAACAACCCCCCCCTTCTCATTTTTAGCTCCAAACAGGTACGTATGTTTCTGTTCTTAGTCATCAGTAAATACAATACTTGCCTGTTTTCTTCTTTCTTGGCTCATCCAATTTAATAATTCCACCTACTTAAATAAAGGAATATTATCAAGTTATATATTGACAAGATTCCTTCATTAATGAAGGATCAGTAATCTGATTTGTTTTGGGTAAATTTAGGACTGATATTAGGAAGTTTTTCTTTATACAAAGATTGTTGAATGCATGGAATAGACTCAAATTTAGAGCAGTGGAGGTGAAAGAATCATTTAATAAACTACTGAATGCTGCAATGGGGGGACTTCAGGGTCCTTCCATATCCATAATTATATTTTAACTTGTGACCGGGCAGAGACAGAAGAAGTTCATTTCTAAGACGATTTCAACATTATTCTTTTGCAAATACAAAAAGTAGCGAGGTACTACCAGAAAGGGAGCGGGTGTAATCATTGTCTGATGTTCCTCTTTGGTGATGTGTTTTCTGCTGTCAACAGAAACAATAATTAAAGAAATTCTTGTTTCTGCCACTGTTAGCTAGACAAATTTGCCTGTGGGCATAAAAATGGCAATGAAGTGCAATAAGCCAATCATTTTATATTGATGCTGCACATCAGTGCTAACATTGGTGTGTAATTCGGGCGTGAATCACCCAAAACAAATTTAGATAAGTGTTGTGAGGCCATCTCTAGGCCTCATACCAGCTAAAGTATAACTGTGTCTGCAACCAGATTAAAGTGAAGCTCAAAACCCTTTAAACTTCATCTTTAATCTTTTGAATGTTTTCAGAGCCAACGGTCATGTCAGTTCTTTCCAACATTAAAATGTAACCAGCATTTGAATGCCAGCAAGCATAGCTGAAGCATGCATATACCTATGTTCTTATGTATGTAGTTCTATATTTTCTTTCATCAGGGAACAACATGGAGCTAGTAGTATAACTCATTTCTGCTAGCTCCACATCACTCAAACCAGTTTCAGTTTCAAACCCATTCTTAGGTATAATTATATAATTATCAGCAGTACATGACTATGGCAGTACTATCTAAACCTGGTCCGTTAGGGAATATTTCTACTGCTCTTGCTCTGAAAATAATTCTTCAACCATACCAAGGCCTGTATAGGGAATACTAATTCTCATTTTCATGCAATACCCCCAGTGCGCCAAAACTGTACTGAAAAATCTCAATATGTAATTGTCATGTTTCACTATTTTTTGACCATTTTTCACAGAATGAATTTGAAAATAGGAGCTACTTTTAATGTTGGTATTTTTTTAAGCAAAGTGCACTCTCACAAGTTTAAGAAAGGGCATTGAGACAAAAGTTAGTGAATATGCATTTAGCAAGTTGTTTTTCCCCCAGAGAATAAACTATTAGTAGTTTGTTAGCTTATGCGGATAATTGAAACACCTCACACCCATTGGGTTGAAAAGTCCTTTGATCTCAGTCTGTGAACAGACGGGAGATATAAAAAAAGAGAGCAAGTAGCAAGGTTTTGGGAGACAGGGAGGCTGCAAGGCCAGCGAAGCTTTTAAAAGTCAAACTCCAAAAATTTTAGGCAGGCTCACCAAGTCAGAAATGCTAAAGCAACAGTTAGAAGATAACCCGTTTATCATGTTTCTGCATGAATTTACCACTTGTACCTAAATTGGCTCTCTTCAAACTTTTCTACATGAACCAGTCCGAAAGGTATTAATTATTAACCAGGTTAGGTCTGTCAACAACAGGACCTATTGCCTTTCTCTTGTGTGTATGAACAAGAACTGGTCTATACACAAATAAACACACAACCGATGACTACATAAACAAAACTGTTTTACTGGTGTTTCACTAAAATTACACAAAAAAGATTCTGTTCTTATGATTTATCAATATCATATTAATCTGCTTTAAAAGTATGCCATGTATTTTACAGCTATATTTACACTCAATTCTCAGATCAGAACTTGAAATTCTTCATGACTGATAAACCTCTCCACCTCGCTACCTCTTTTTCCTCCTTTAACACTCCTTAAAACCCACCTCTTTGACCAAGCTTTTGGTCACCTGTCCTAATTTATCCTTCTACGGCTCAGTGTCAAATTTTTTGTCTTATAATACTCCTCTGCAGCCTTGGGACGTTTTACTACATTAAAGGCGCTATATAAATACAAGTTGTTGTTGTTGTTGTTAATGATGATTCCGCTCATCCTTCTCAACCTGTCTACAGCCTTTGACACGATTGGCCACAACATTCTCCTTCAACGCCTCTGATCTATTGTCTCACTGAGTGGGACTGCCCTCACCTGGTTCCACTCTTATCTATCCAGTCACAGCCAGAGAATCTTCTGCAATGGCTTCTCTTCCTGCCCCCGCACCATTAGCTCTGGAGCCCCGAAGGATCTATCCTTGGTCCCCTCCTATTTATGGGTACGGGTTTCCCGAACGTCCTGCAGTTTTTAACTGCCGGACGTATTTAATTTTTTTTTGTAGGTTTGCCGCCCAACTGCCAGCCTGATTGACACGCTGATTGCTTCTCAGGCAGGAGAGCCTGTTGCAGAAGGATGCAGCAGAGCAGCAGGTAGAGAGAGATCACCAGTGGAGGTCTGGGGCGGGGGGGTGGGAGAGATCAGGGGGCGGTGGTGGCCAGGGAGGGTCCAATCGCATGCAGCGGGTGGGAAGATGGTGGTCAGGGAGGAGCAGATGGTGGTGGGGGCATCCGATCATGGCAGGAGGGGGGTGGTGGTGAGCAGACAGATTGTGGTGGGGGGGGGTGGTTTACAGCTAACTTGTTGGGCCAGGAGGAAACACTTCTGCTCCTCCTGGCCCACAAGCAGTGCTATAAAAGCACTTACCTTATGGATGCAGCCCTTCTCACCTCCTTTTACCTGCTGGGTTTCCTGAAGCCAGGGACACCTGGCCGACATGAGTTAAAAATAGAATCACTGTTAAAATGAAGGCACACAGCCTCCTTAAAAGGTTTTAATGACCGACCCAATACCCCGAGCAAGTTTGTTGCATGCCCCCTGTCCCGCCTCTGTTAAAACTGGAAGTGGCCGGGTTCGAGGCGGGTTCAGTTCCTGTTTCAGATTTTTAACTTTTAAAGCACCCACCCACTTTTTGGGGTTAAATTTAACCCCCATGATGTCAGGTTCCACATATATGCTGACAACACCCAGCTCTACCTCACCATCTCTCTCGACCCCTCTATTACCTCTGTATTGTCAGACTGCTTGTCCAACATCCAGTCCCAGATGAGCCACAATTTCCTCCAGTTAAACATTAGGAAGGCCAGGGGGCTGGATTTTAATTCACAGACGTGATGGGAGCAGGGGGGGCCAATAGCGCATGGGAAACCCGGAAGTAAGTGCAGCGTGTCTCTCAGTGGCTTTTTAACTGAGCCACCTCATTATCATTTTACTTCCAGTTTTCCCATCTAATTAGCGTAAGCGGGCGTGATGACGACCCACATGACATGATCTGAACTGCAGTATTTAAAGGGACACTCCAAACATGCACGTTGAAGCAGTTGGAGTTGCCATAGAGAGACAAAGCACTATTGCAATGGAGTCGAGATGGGCAAAGGCTGTGCCCCGCTTCAGCGACACCTCCCTGGATGTGCTGCTTGGGGCTGTATGGACTCGGAGGGAGATACTGTTCCCTAGTGACAGGAAGAAGAAGCCTGCTGCTGACACAAAGAAGGCCTGGTTAGAGTTTGTCCAGGAGGTGGTGCCAAGCTCCTCAATCCAATGCTGGAAGCTCTTCAATGACCTAAGCAGGGCAGGAAAGGTGAGAGCAATGGCACATTGCCCTACATCCTGATGTGCATATCACCCTAATCTCCTCACTCTATCTTCTCAAGCCTACTCCAGCACATCACTCCTCACACCAACTTACCTTGCAGGTTTACCCATCCCTTTCTGTCTATGCACTTCCTCACATCATTCATCCATCACTGACTCTCACCCTCATCCTTATGCAATGTCATGTCTATCCCTCATAGTCAACCTCAACAAATGCTCTTCATCCATCGGTTGAACACATCCCATTACTCTCATTCATAAGTGTCTTCTTTTCCTTCTTGCAGGAGAAGAGAGTACAGAGTACCAGGGAGAGGCTGGGAACCGGAGGTGACCCTCCAGGCATCTCGCAACTAACACCTGCAGAGGAGGAGACACTGGAGATCAGGGGAGTCTCAGCGTGTTGGACCGTTGGAGATGGGGGCCTGCCAGCTACCTGGTGACAGAATTAAATATCAGGCAGCCACATGGCATACAACATTCGGTCATTTTGACTTGATATCAACAGCAAGTGAAATATGATCATGTGCATAATGATAACTTCAAGCATTCTTTCCTTCACAGTACTCATTCATGCCTTGTATCTCCCACAGGGCCTTCATGTGTCCATCAGGAGGTGGTCGAGGGTGCATCATCACAGGACTTATGCAGACCATGCACCAGCTCAGATACTTGCACTTCGGTGGGACTAGTTAGAGAGATAGTTGGGTTTTCACATGGTGACTCACACTTCACAAGTGAGCAAGAGCAGATAGTGCACTTCCCCTTCTCCCAATCTATTGCCATTCAGAAAATAATCTGCCTTCCTGTTTTTGCTACAAAAGTGGATAACCTCACATTTATCCACGTTGTATTGCATCTGCCATGCTTCTGCCCAATCACCCAACCTGTCCAAATCATCCTGGAGTTTCTCGGCATCCTCCTCACAGCACACACGCCCACCCAGCTTTGTGTCGTCTGCAAATTTGGAGATATTACATCTCGTTCCCTTGTCTAGATCATTAATATATATTGTGAATAGCTGGGGTCCAAGGACCGATCCCTGCAGTACACCACTAGTCACTGCCTGCCACTCGGAAAAAGACCCGTTTATTCCAACTCTTTGCTTTCTGTCTGCCAACCACTTCTCTATCCAAGTCAGTACTGTTATGTTCATTAATAACTAGTCATTTTTATTGAGAACAGCTAGCTTTTGCTAGACACTTTATTGAGCACATGTGGACTAGGTACAGTATCTGTAGAGGCCTCCATCTTGACTGCTGCCTTGTGGGTAGCCTAGTGCATCCTGGGTAGCCCACTCTTATATACATACAGCACCACCTAGTGTACCATTCCAGAATGACAGGTTACTGATCATTACATCCCCGTTTCTTTGAGGTTAAACAAAATCACTATCAATCAATATCAATCAATAACAACATAAACATCTTCAACAGTCAATACATTTTCAATGTAGTTTTCTTTGTACTCAAAGTCTATCAGACTTTTTTACTTCACATGTGGATCTTCTCAGCACAGGTAAGTCTGATGTGTTTTCATGAGAGCCTGTATGTGTATTTGTGTTAGATTGTTCTGGTGGTGAGTGACAAGATTCAGTTGTGGCATTGTCATCGATTTGCTCTTCAATAGTCTCTTGTGTTTTTAGGAGGGAACGGCGGTTCCTCCTGAGAACCTGTCCTTCCTCAGTTCTAACAGTGTATGACCTTGGTCCTACTTCCTCAAGAACTGTAGCTTTCCTGTTCCATGCATCTGGATCCTCAATCCTGACAACATCATCCCTTGTCAATGGTTTCAGAGTTTTGGATGACTTGTCATAGTATGATTTCTGTTTCAGCTTTAACAGTTAAAGTCTCTGTCTCAGTTCCTTGCTCTGCTTTTCTTTTGCACAGCAGGGTAGCGTGGTACGCAACTTGCGACCCATTAGGAGTTCAGCAGGTGAAGAACCAGAGTCTAAAGGTGAGGCTCGGTAGCTCAGCAGGGCGAGATAAGGATCAGACTTGCTTTCTGTCGCTTTCTTCAGTAGCTGCTTGAGAACTTGAACACCTTTCTCTGCCTTACCATTCGACTGAGCATACAAAGGACTGGATGTGATGTGTTGAAAGTCATAATGTGCTGCAAACTGTTGCCACTCCTTACAGTTGAAGCACGGACCATTGTCGCTAACGGCAATCCTGGGAATTCCATGTCTGGCGAAGATGGATTTCACATGCATTATGACACTACTTGCTGTGGTGCTTGAGAGCAGCACCATCTCAGGATAGTTAGAATAGTAGTCAATCACTATTAGATAGTCTTTACCATTTAAATGAAAAAGGTCCATACCAACCTTTTGCCATGGTGCTGTTGGTATGTCAGCTACTATCATTGGTTCCTTTGCTTGTTTGTTTTGGTGTTTCTGACATGTCTCACATTTGCCTATCATGTTCTCAATGTCCTTATTTATGCCAGGCCAATAAACAGTGTCTCTTGCTCTCCTTTTGCATTTTTCAATTCCGAGGTGTCCCTCATGAATCCTTTTGAGCATGTCTTGACGTAGAGCCTGTAGAATGACTATTCTGTTCTGTTTTAGTAATAGTCCATGATATACCTATCAATTCAGTCCATGAAAAGCGATGAGTTAAGGAAGTAACTATAGGTTTTTATTGGCTAAATAACAGAGCCCACCCTCGTGGGTGATCGGTTCCAACAAGGAAGAATACTAGCCAAGCGGTCACCTTTATACCTGGGCAAGCAGGCGGAGCCATGGGCGGAGTCAGCTGAGGTATGCCTAGGTATAACAGCGTGCGTGGCAAGAGGTAACCTTGTGTAGTGATAACAACAGTGTAAACAGTGATAACAATAGTGTAACAATAGTGAACGGTTGTGAACGGTAACAGTGGTTTACCACATTCACCCCTTGTTTAAAATTGAGTCCGGCGGGGTGAAGTGTACTACCAGTTCGTGTATGTCAGTCTCTCAGGAGGCCTCGTAAGCCTTTCTGATCGGTGCAGCAGCGGCGGCGGTGGTGCAGTATCCGATGTTAATGCTGGTGTCTGCATGGTCAACGAAGGCTCCTGGGGTTCCGGCATGCCGTCTACAGGAGCTGGATTTGGGGGGGTGGTGGGGGGTAACGGTGGTATCTCAGGGGTGCCCGAGGGTGCGAGGTCTCGCAAGGAGACAGTGTCCTCCCGCCCGTCTGGGTATGCCACATAGGCGTACTGGGGGTTGGCGTGCAGGAGGACCACCCTCTCGACCAGGGGGTCCATTTTATGGGTCCTCACGTGCTTCCGCAGCAGGACGGGCCCCGGAGAAGTCAGCCATGTTGGTAGCGAGGTTCCCGTAGTCGACTTCCTGGGGAAAACAAACATTCGTTCATGGGGGGTGGCGTTAATGGCAGTGCAAAGCAGTGACCAGATGGAGTGGAGCGCTGCCGGGAGGACTTCCTGCCAGCGAGAGGTTGGGAGGCCCTTAGACTTTAGGGCTAAGAGGACGGCCTTCCAAACTGTCGCGTTTTCTCTTTCCACCTGGCCGTTCCCCCGGGGGTTGTAGCTGATGGTCCCGCTTGCAGCAACACCTCTCGCGAGCAGGAACTGGCGAAGTTCCTCGCTCATGAAGGATGCGCCCCGGTCGCTATGTATATAGTTCGGGAACCCGAACAAGGTGAAGAGGTCGTTCAGGCATTTGATGACCGTGGTACTGGTCATGTCTGGGCAGGGGATGGCAAAGGGGAAACGGGAGTACTCGTCAATAATGTTGAGGAAGTACACATTACGGTCAGAGGACGGGAGGGGCCCCTTATAATCGATGCTCAAGCGCTCGAAGGGGCAGGTGGCCTTGATCAGGCTTGCTCTGTCCGGCCTATAGAAATGCGGTTTGCATTCGGCACAGGTTTGGCAGTTCCTGGTCATGGTCCTGACCTCCTCGATGGAGTAGGGCAGGTTGCGGGCCTTAATGAAGTGGTAAAGTCTGGTGACCCCGGGGTGGCAGAGGTCGTTGTGGAGGGTCCGCAGTCTATCAACTTGCGCGTTGGCGCATGTACTTCGTGATAGAGCATCTGGGGGGTCGTTGAGTTTACCAGGCCGGTACAAGATATCGTAATCGTAGGTGGAGAGCTCAATTCTCCACCTCAAGATCTTGTCGTTCTTGATTTTGCCCTTCAGCTTGTTATTAAACATAAAAGCAACCGAACGCTGGTCGGTGAGGAGGGTAAATCGTTTGCCTGCCAGGTAATGCCTCCAGCGTCGTACCGCCTCCACAATCGCCTGGGCCTCCTTCTCGACAGAAGAGTGTCGGATCTCAGGGCCCTGGAGGGTCCTTGAGAAGAAGGCCACAGGTCTCCCCGCCTGGTTAAGGGTTGCAGCTAGGGCGAAGTCGGATGCATCGCTTTCCACTTGGAAAGGGATGGACTCATCCACTGCGTGCATTGTGGCCTTCGCAATGTCTCCTTTTATGAGGGAGAAGGCTGCGCCTGCTTCTGCTGTCAGGGGGAAGGAGGTGGACTTCATGAGGGGTCTGGCTTTGTCCGCATAATTGGGCACCCATTGGGCATAGTAAGCGAAGAGCCCCAGGGTTCTCTTCAGCGCCTTTGGACAGTGGGGGAGGGGAAGCTCCATGAGGGGGCGCATTCTTTCGGGGTCGGGGCCGATGACTCCATTCTCTACTACGCAGCCGAGGATGGCAAGGCGCGAGGTGTTAAACACACATTTCTCCTTATTGTAAGTGAGGTTCAGCCGTTGGGCCGTACGGAGGAATTTCTCCAGATTAACATCATGGTCCTGCTGGCCGTGGCCGCAGATGGTGACGTTATCTAGATAAGGGAACGTGGCCTGCAACGCGTTCTGGTCGACCATCTGGTCCATCTCCCTTTGGAAGACCGAAACCCCATTGGTGACGCTGAAGGGAACCCTAAGGAAGTGGTAGAGGCGGCCATTCGCCTCGAAGGCGGTATACTGGCGGTCCTCAGGGCAGATAGGGAGTTGGTGATAGGCCGACTTGAGGTCGATGGTGGAGAATACCCGGTACTGTGCAATCTGGTTGACCATATCAGATATGCAGGGAAGTGGGTATGCGTCCAGCTGGGTGTACCGGTTTATGGTTTGGCTGTAGTCGATGACCAGGCGGTGTTTATCACCGGTCTTAACGACTACGACCTGGGCACGCCAGGGGCTGGTGCTCCCCTCGATGATGCCCTCCTTCAGGAGTCGCTGCACCTCAGAGCTAATAAAAGCTCTGTCCCCGGCGCTGTACCACCTGCTCTTGGTAGCGACGGGTTTACAGTCACGGGTGAGGTTAGCGAACAAGGAGGGGGGCGGGACTTTGAGGGTGGAGCGGCCGCAGGTGGTACGCGGCGGGCGGTTTAAATTTTGCTGGTTGCAGACTGTGAGTGGGGGGAGGGGTCCACCGTAAGCCAAAGTGACACTTTGAAGGTGGCATTGGAAATCCAGCCCTAGTAGGACGGCAGCGCAGAGCTGGGGCAGGACGAGAAGTTTAAAGTTTTTATATTCCGTGCCCCTAACCGACAGGGTCACCACACAGTAGCCGCTGATGTCTGTTGAATGGGACTTCGCCGCCATCGAGATCCGATGGCGCGTTGGCCGGACAGTGAGGGAGTAGCAGCTCACCGTGTCTGGGTGAATAAAACTCTCTGTGCTTCCGCTGTCGAACAGGCAGGTTGTGGTGTGGCCGTTTACTTCGATGTCCATCATGGACTTGGACAGATGATGCGGGAGAGCTTGGTCAAGCGTGACGGAGGCCAGTGTATGGCTGAGTGAGCTGCTGTAGTCTGCAGGTGAGGTGGTGGTCGGGTCTGGAGACAAAACGGCGGCCAAGTGCGGCGAACAAAATGGCGGCGCCCATGACGCGGATCCCCACGAAGTTGGACAAAATGGCAGAGAAGATGGCTGCCCCCACAACTCACATGAGGCACTGCTGGCATCTGTGGCCTTGATCAAAGATGGCCGCCCCATGACTCACATGTGGCCTTGATCAAAGATGGCCGCCCCCACAACTCACATGAGGCACTGCTGGTGTCTGTGGCTTTCCCCCTGCAGGCGTTTACGAAGTGGCCTTTCTTTTTGCAGCCGGAGCAGGTCGCGTTCCTTGCAGGGCAGCGCGCCCTTTGATGTCTCGCCTGGCCACAGAAGAAGCAGCTGGCGGCCCGATCGCGGAGGTCCGCTGCCGCAACAGGTCCCGGGGGTGGCGGTCCCGATCGATTCCGGGACACCGACGCCGTAGTAGGTCCCAGGGGCGGCGGTGCAAGGGGTATTGCGGCCAGAGTCGGGCCCGAGTCCCAGGGTCGCGCAGCACTGTACCTGGAGTACGCCTCGAGGTCCCGATGGGCCACTTCCAGGGAGCGAGTGAGGGCTGCAGCTGTTTTCAAGTCGAGGTCCTTTGATTCGAGCAGTCTTTGCCGTGAGTAGTCGGACCGAAGGCCTTTCACGAAGGCATCGCGGATATTCTCTTCAGTATGTTCTGCAGCCGTCACAGCTTTAAAGTCACAGTCCCTGCCGAGTGTTTGTAGCGCCCGTAAAAATTCATCTACAGACTCTCCTGGCTGTTGCGAGCGGGATCTTAGGAGATGTCTGGCATACATTGAATTTACTGGGCTCCGGTACTGCTCTTTTAGCAGGTTGAGGGCGTCCTCGTATGTAGCAAGGTCCCGTATGAGTGCAAATACTTTAGGGCTCACCTGGGCGGTCAGAACTCTTAGTTTGGATTCCGGAGGCACGCCGGAGGCTCCCAGGTAGGATTCGAAACAGCTCAGCCAGTGTTCGAAGTCGAGGGCTGAATTCGCTGCCTGTGGGTTTAGATCCAGGTACGGCGGTCGGAGGGCTCGCAGCCAGGCCGGCTGCTGGGGCTGTTGTAGCTGGCTGTTTGGCTGGGGCTGTTGTAGCTGACCGTTTGGCTGGTCGTTTGGCTGCTCCGGTCCATACATTTCAAAATTTAGCCAATAAAATTGATATACCTATCAATTCAGTCCATGAAAAGCGACGAGTTAAGGAAGTAACTATAGGTTTTTATTGGCTAAATAACAGAGCCCACCCTCGTGGGTGATCGGTTCCAACAAGGAAGAATACTAGCCAAGCGGTCACCTTTATACCTGGGCAAGCAGGCGGAGCCATGGGCGGAGTCAGCTGAGTTATGCCTAGGTATAACAGCGTGCGTGGCAAGAGGTAACCTTGTGTAGTGATAACAACAGTGTAAACAGTGATAACAACAGTGTTACAATAGTGAACGGTTGTGAACGGTAACAGTGGTTTACCACAGTCCACTTGCGACACTCAATTCTGACCTTATGTGAAAATATTTTGGACAGCAACCTTTTGGCCAACCATGATGAATGTTCTCTATTACTGTTTGTAATACTGTATCTTTTACTGTTTCTTCTGCTATTTGCTTTGATTTTGTGTCTGACACGGGCAGCGCAGCAGTGACCATGCTCACATGAACATCCACGTCTTCTTCAGTAGAGCTCACTTGACTCATTGTGGGTGCTCGGGATAGTGCATCTGCTAACACTATGTATTTGCCTGGTGTGTAGATCAGTTCAAAGTCATATCTTTGCAGCTTCATCATGAGTCGTTGAATCCTTGGAGACATCTCATTCAGGTTCTTTTTTATGATGGCAACCAGTGGGCTGTGGTCTGTCTCAACTGTGAAGGTGGGAAGTCCATATATGTAGCCATGAAACTTTTCTAGTCCAACTACCAAGCCTAGACATTCCTTTTCCATCTGGGCGTATCGACACTCAGTATCAGTCATAGACCTGGAGGCATAGGCAACAGGCTTCCAATCCTCACCCTCTGCTTGTAGCAAGACCGCACCTAGGCCATTTTTTGATGCATCCGTTGACACTTTGATCCTTTTTGTTGGGTCAAAGAAGGTGAGTACAGGTGTGGTTGTCAGCACTGTTTTGAGGTTTATCCACTCTTGTTCATGTCCTTCTGTCCATGCGAACTCATTTGTTTTATGTAGCAGGTCTCGCAGACAGGCTGTCTTAGCTGACAATTTAGGAACGAACTTTCCAATGAAGTTTATCATCCCCATGATGCATAGCACTCCTTTTTTGTCAGTGGGTTGGGGCATTTTGAGTATGGCGTTTACTTTTTCCATATCTGGCTCTATTCCTTTACCAGATAGATTATCTCCTAGGAAAGTGACTTCCTGGACGCCAAACTGACACTTGGCTTTGTTGAGCTTCAGTCCATTCCGGCGTATGCTCTGTAGCACTTTAGTCAGTCTCTCATTGTGTTCTTTCAGTGTGGAGCCCCAGATGATGATGTCATCAACATAGACCCGAACTCCTTCCAGACCTTCAATTATGTGTTCCATCGCTCTATGAAAGATTTCAGATGCAGATATTATCCCGAAAGGCATTCTGAGGAAACAATACCTGCCAAATGGTGTGTTGAAGGTACAGTATTTGGTGCTCTCTTCATCCAGTTTTAGTTGCCAAAATCCTTGTGAGGCATCGAGCTTTGTAAAGTGTCTGGCACCTGACATTTCGCTGGTGATTTCTTCTCGCTTGGGAATCTGGTAGTGTTCACGTTTTATGTTTGCATTTAAGTCCTTTGGATCCATGCATATTCTTAGATCATTGTTCTTTTTCTTTACACATACCATGGAGTTAACACAGTCTGTCGGCTCTTCGACTTTCCTGATGACTCCTAGTGTGGTCATTCTGTCCAGTTCATTCTTGAGCCGGTCACGCAGGGGTGCTGGAACTCTCCGTGGAGCATGTACCACTGGCTGAGCATCCTCCTTTAGCTGGATCTTGTAAGTGAATGGTAGAAATCCAAATCCTTTGAACACATCCTGGAAATTATTCACTACAGAATCCACCGAGTCATCTGGTCTGCTTATGGCACAGTTTATACGGTAGACTCTCTTGACCAGTTCTAAGTCCTCACAAGCTTTGTCACCCAGTAGTGAATCAAGTCCTTCAGCCACAACAGAAAACATGAGATGATGCACTTTGTCTTTGACTGTCACTTTAAGTCTGCATACACCTAAGCTATCTATTTTCTGCCCATTATAGTCCTTCAGTAGTACTGACTTTTTCTGTATTTTGGGCTTTTCTTTCATATTGTTAATGTCACTCATACTGATTAAGTTTGCTTTTGCCCCAGTGTCTAGTTTCAATGTAACTAATGCTCCATTTACCTGCAGTGGGATCATCCATTTGTCCTCTGTTACTGCATTAACTTTATGTTCAGCATTGTTAATTCCTGAGGGCTGCACATTTTCTGTATCCTTTTTGATATTGTCACATGACACCATTCCTACAAAACATGTCTCACTTAAATCAGTGTCCTCAATTACATTAACTCATTGCCCTTTCTTAGTTTTTACTTTTGAAAAGCATTGTTTGGCAAACTGATTCTTTCCATGACAATTTGTGCACATTTTTCCAAACGCTGGACATTGTTTTAACTGGTGTTTGCAACCATAGCGTTTACAATTAAAAATTCCTTCCTCCGATTGCTTTTCACTTCTGTTCTGCCCATGTTTCTTCCCCTTGTAGGACACAGCACCGACAGATACATAGATACATAGAAGATAGGAGCAGGAGTAGGCCATTCGGCCCTTCGAGCCTGCTCCGCCATTCAATGAGATCATGGCTGATCATCCAAATTCAGTACCCGGTCCCTGCCTTCTCCCCATATCCCTTAATCCCTTTAGCCTTAAGAAATATATCCAACTCTTTCTTGAATATACTTAATGAACTGGCCTCCACCGCCCTCTGTGGCAGAGAATTCCACAGGTTCACCACTCTCTGGGTGAAGAAATTCCTCCTCATTTCAGTCCTAAATGGCTTACCCCTTATCCTTAGACTATGACCCCTGGTTCTGGACTCCCCGGCCATCAGAAACATCCTTCCTGTATCTAGTCTGTCCAGGCCTGACAGAATTTTATAGGTTTCGATGAGATCCCCTCTCAATCTTCTAAACTCCAGTGAGTATAAGCCCAATCGACACAATCTCTCCTCATACGTCATTCCTGCCATCCCAGGTATCAGCCTGGTGAATCTTTGCTGCACTCCTTCCATGGCAAGAACGTCCTTCCTCAGGTAAGGCGACCAAAACTGCACACAATACTCAAGGTGTGGTCTCACCAAGGCCCTGTACAACTGCAGCAAGACATCCTTGTTCTTGTACTCGAACCCTCTTGCTACGAAGGCCAACATACCATTTGCCTTCTTAACCGACTGCTGCACCTGCATGCTTACCTTCAGCGACTGGTGTACAAGAACACCCAGGTCTCTTTGCACTTCCCCTTCTCCCAATCTATTACCATTCAAATAATAATCTGCCTTCCTATTTTTGCCACCAAAGTGGATAACCTCACATTTATCCACATTATAGTGCATTTGTCATGTTTCTGCCCAATCACCCAACCTGTCCAAATCGTGTGGAGTTTCACGACATCCTCCTCACAGCATACCCTCCCCCCCAGCTTTGTGTCGTCTGCAAATTTGGAGATATTACATCCAATTCCCTCGTCCAGATCATTAATATATATTGTGAACAGCTGGGGTCCTGTGACCGATCCTTGCGGTACCCCACCAGTCACTGCCTGCCACTCAGAAAACGACCCGTTTATTCCAACACTTTGCTTTCTGTCTGCCTACCAGTTCTCTATCCAAGTCAATACCTTGCCCCCAATCCCATGTGCCTTAATTTTGCATGCTAATCTCTTATGCGGGACCTTATCGAAAGCCTTCTGAAAGTCCAAATACACCACATCCACTGGTTCTCCCTTATTTATTTTACCAGTTACATCCTCAAAAAATTCCAGTAGATTAGTCAAGCATGATTTACCTTTTGTAAATCCATGTTGACTTTGTCTGATCCAGTCACTGCTTTCCAAGTGCTCTGCTATTACATCTTTTATAATCGACTCTAGCATTTTCCCCACTACCGATGTCAAGCTTACCGGTCTATAATTCCCCACCTTTTCTCTACCACCTTTTTTGAATAGTGGGGTAACATTAGCTACCCGCCAATCCATGGGTACCGTTCCAGAGTCCATCGAGTTCTGGAAGATGACCAGCAATGCATCTACTATTTCTAGGGCACTTCCTTAAGTACCCTGGGATGTAGATTATCAGGCCCTGGGGATTTATCGGCCTTCAGTCCCATCAATTTCCCTAACACCATTTCCCTACAAATACTGATTTCTTTCAGTTCCACCCTTTCATCAGACCCTATGTTGCCCGGCATCTCTGGGAGGTTATTTGTGTCCTCCTTTGTGAAGACAGAACCAAAACATGTATTTAGTTGGTCTGCCATTTCTTTGTTCCCCATTGTAAATTCCCCCGATTCTGACTGCAAGGGACCTACGCTTGACTTCACCAATCTTTTTCTCTTCACATATCTATAAAAGCTTTTACAGTCAGTTTTTATGTTCTCTGCAAGCTTACTTTCATATTCTATTTTCCCTTTCTTAATTAATCTCTTTGTCCTCCTTTGTTGAATCCTAAACTGCTCCCAATCCTCAGGATTATTGCTTTTTCTGGCCAATTTATATGCCCTCTCCTTGGACCTTATGTTATCCCTAATTTCCATTGTTAGCCACGGTTGGATCACCTTTTTTGTTTTATTTTTATGCCAAACTGGGATGAACAAATTCTGTAGTTCATCCATTCGGTCTTTGAATGTTTGCCATTGCCTATCCACCATCAACCCTTTGAGTGCCATTCCCCAATCAATCCTACCCAACTCGCTCCTCAGACCATCATAGTTTCCGTTATTTAAATTGAGGACCCTAGTCTCCGAGTCAACTACTTCATTCTCCATCTTAATGAAGAATTCGATCATATTATGATCGCTCCGACCCAAGGGGCCTCTTACAACAAGATTGTTAATTAATCTTTTCTCGTTACATAATACCCAGTCTAAGATGGCCTGATCTCTGGTTGGCTCCTCGACATATTGGTCCAGGAAACCATCCCGTAAACACTCCAGGAATTCCTCCTCCACAGTATTGTTACTCATTTGGTTGGCCCAATCTATATATAGATTAAAGTCACCCATGATGACTGCTGTGCCCTTATTGCACGCTTCTTTAATTTCTCTTTTAATGCCATCCCCAACCTCCGCCTTACTGTTTGGAGGTCTATAAACCACTCCCACTAACGTTTTTTTCCCCCTTAGTATTTCTCAATTCTACCCATACAAATTCCACCTCATCAGAGCTAATATCCTTCATTACAATTGTGTTAATCCCTTCTTTAACCAGTAATGCTACCCCACCTCCCTTTCCTTTTTGCCTATCTTTCCTGAATATCGAATACCCCTGGATGTTGAGTTCCCAGTCCTGTCCTTCCTTGAGCCACGTTTCTGTAATTCCAACCAAATCGTATTTGTTTACTTCTATTTGCGCAGCCAATTCATCCACCTTATTACAAATGCTCCTCGCATTAAGACACAAAGCCTGCAGGCTTGTTTTTTTAACGCTCTTAGACCTATTAGAATTATTATTTACTGTGGCCATGTTTGATTTAAACCGTTGATTTCTCTGACTGCCACTTTTGTTTTTCTCCTTCCTATCTTTTGCTTTTATCCTTGTTTCCCTATCCTCTGTCTCCCTGCTCAGGTTCCCAACCCCCTGCCATTTTAGTTTAAACCCTCCCCCACAGCACTAGCAAACACTCCCCCTAGGACATCGGTTCCAGCCCTGCCCAGGTGCAAACCGTCCGGTTTGAACTGGTCCCACCTCCCCCAGAACCGGTTCCAATGTCCCAGGAACTTGAATCCCTCCCCCTGGCACCATTCCTCTAGCCACGTATTCATCTGAAGTATCCTTCTATTTCTACTCTGACTAGCACGTGGCACTGGTAGCAATCCTGAGATTACTACCTTTGAGGTCCTGTTTTTTAATTTATCTCCTAACTCCCTATACTCCGCTTTCAGGACCTCATCCCGCTTTTTACCTATATCGTTGGTGCCTATATGCACCACGACAACTGGCTGTTCACCCTCCCCTTCCAAGATGTTCTGGAGTCGCTCGGAGACATCCTTGACCCTTGCACCAGGGAGGCAACACAACACAGCACCAAGTGCTGACAGCAGCACTTACTGCAATTGCATCATCATTGATTTCACTGAAAGTCTTGGCATGCTTTTGAGCTAGCTCGCTAGGTTGGCATATTTTCACAGCAATTTCCAATGTTAGTTCGGTTTCTCTCAACAGACGTTGCCTGACTTTTTTATCATGAACACCAAACACAATCTGGTCACAAATCATGGATGCTTTCAGCTCAGAGAAATTACATGTCTGTGCTTTCAGTTTCAGATCAGTCAAAAAGCTATCAAAAGTCTCATTTTGCTGCTGTGTCCGAGAACGGAAGATGTACCTCTCATAGGTTTCATTCTTTTTGGGAGAACAATGTGTATCAAACTTCTTTAGCACATCGTCTAATTTTTCTCTGTTCTCCTCTGGATTAAATACAAATGTATTAAATACCTCTATCGCCTGTGGGCCTGCAACCGTGAGCAGCAACGCTATTTTCCTTGCGTCTGGCTTCGTACCGTACCCGATGGCAGCAATGTAGTGTTCGAATTGTTGTTTAAAAGTCTGCCAATTGTAGTCAACATTTCCTGTGAGTTTCAAATGCTCTGGTGGCTTCAAATTCTCCATGTCACATTGCACAATATTCAGCAGATCTTACCAATCCTGGTACCATGTTACGTTCATTAATAACTAGTCATTTTTATTAAGAACAGCTAGCTTTTGCTAGACACTTTATTGAGCACGTGGACTAGGTACAATATCTGTAGAGGCCTCCACCTTGACTGCTGCCTTGTGGGTAGCCTAGTGCATCCTGGGTAGCCCACTCTTATATACATACAGCACCACCTAGTGTACCATTCCAGAATGACAGGTTACTGATCATTACAAGTACCTTGCCCCCAATCCCATGTGCCTTAACTTTACACGCTAATCTCTTATGCGGGACCTTATCGAAAGCCTTCTGAAAGTCCAAATACACCACATCCACTGGTTCTCCCTTATCTATTTTACCAGTTACATCCTCAAAAAATTCCAGTAGATTAGTCAAGCACAATTTACCTTTGTAAATCCATGTTGACTTTGTCCGATCCTGTCATTGTTTTCCAAGTGCTCTGCTATTACATCTTTTATAATGGACTCTAGCATTTTCCCCACTACAGATGTCAGGCTTACCGGTCTGTAGTTCCCCGTTTTCTCTCTACCACCTTTTTTGAATAGTGGAATAGCATTAGCTACCCTCCAATCCCATGGGTACTGTTCCAGATTCCATCGAATGTTGGAAGATGATCAGCAATGCATCTACTATTACTAGGGCCACTTCCTTAAGTACCCTAGGATGTAGATTATCAGGCCCTGGGGATTTATCGGCCTTCAATCCCATCAATTTCCTTAACACCATTTCCCTACAAATACTGATTTCTTTCAGTTCCTCCCTTTCATCAGACCCTATGTTCCCCGACATCTCTGGGAGGTTATTTGTGTCCTTGTGTCCCAAGGGGCCTCGTACAACAAGATTGCTAATTAATCCTTTCTCGTTACATAATACCCAGTCTAAGATGGCCTGATCTCTGGTTGGTTCCTCGACATATTGGTCCAGGAAACCATCCCGTATACACTCCAGGAATTCCTCCTCCACAATAGTGTTACTAATTTGGTTAGCCCAATTTATATGTAGCTTAAAGTCACCCATGATGACTGCTGTGCCCTTATTGCACGCTTCTCTAATTTCCCTTTTAATGCCATCCCCAACCTTCGCATTACTGTTTGGAGGTCTATATACCACTTCTACTAACGTTTTCTGCCCCTTGGTATTTCTCAGTTCTACCCATACAGATTCCACATCATCAGAGATAATATCCTTCCTTACAATTGTGTTAATCCCTTCTTTAACCAGCAATGCTACCCCACCTCCCTTTCCTTTTTGCCTATCTTTCCTGAATATTGAATACCCCTGGATGTTGAGTTCCCAGCCTTGGCCACCCTGGAGCCATGTTTCCATAATCCCAATCAAATCATAATCGTTTACCTCTATTTGCGCAGCTAATTCATCCACCTTATTACGAATGCTCCTCGCATTAAGACACAAAGCCTTCAGGATTGTTTTTTTAACGCTCTTAGACCTATTAGAATTATTATTTACTATGGCCATGTTTGATTTAAACCATTGATTTCTCTGACTGCCACTTTTGTTTTTCTCCTTCCTATCTTTTACTTTTATCCTTGTTTCCCTTTCCTCTGTCCCTCTGCTCAGGTTCCCAACCCCCTGCCATTTTAGTTTAAACCCTCCCCCATAGCACTAGCAAACACTCCCCCTAGAACACTGCCTGCATCACCTTCCACCTCGTCTTCCTCCTCCTCCTTGGAATGCTCCGAAGAGGCTCTGTGCTCTGCGCCTTGTTCCTCCTGCAGGTCTAAACCTTGCTACTGTGCAATATTGTGCAGAGCATACTACAACCATTCTGGAGACCCAGGTTGGTGCGTACTGAAGGTCGCCTCCAGATCTGTCCAGCTACCAGAAGAGCATCTTCAGCATGCTGATGGTTTGTTCAGTGATACATCTAGTGGTAATATGGCATTCATTGTATCGCTCCTATGCCTCATTCCTCGAGTTTCTGAGAGGCATCATCAATCACGTTTTACGTTCCGAGCAGCCAGCCGGTAACTCTGCTTCCAGGTGCGAAGTGATCAGGGAGGGTGGACTGCCGCAAGACAAAAGCATCATGGCAGCTGCCCGGGAATCTTGCGCACACCTGCATAAAGATCTTTTGTGGTTGCACATCAGCTGCACATTGATGGAGTGGAAGCCCTTGCAGTTGACAAACACCCCTGGGTGATCTATGGGTGCCTTAATTGCCACATGTGTGCAGTCATTGACGCTCTGCATCTGTGGGAACCCAGCCAGAGTCACAAACCCAAACGCCTGCTCATTCTGACTGCCGTTATCGCAGGCAAAGTTGACATAATTGGTGGCCCTGGCAAGAACCAATATTGCGTCTTATGCATTTGTGTGTCGCCAACTGTGAGATCTTGCAAATGTCTTGAACAGAGCCCTGGAAGGATCCAGAGGCAAAATAGTTGAGGGCGGTGGTGACTTTGACAGCAATTGGTATAGCCTGGCCCATCAGGTCCAGTTGGCAGCAGACCTTGTTCCAGAAGTCTGCAAATGTCTGCCAGCATTTGAATGCGATAAGCTGAGTCTACTGAGACACTGGTGTTCAGACATGTCAAGCAAGGTTCTCCTCTGCCTGTAGACCCTGTGTTTCGGGTATGGCCTCCTGTGAGCTACACCACTCTGCTGCTCCCCTCTCTCCTGTGGAAGCTACAGGTCTGTGAACAGCAGCTTGTTGCTGATCCTGGTGCTGCTGTTGCTGGTCCTCTTCGTCCTCATCTGAGGTCCAATATAAGGCAGCGTAAGTGTCACCCATGCTGATCTGACAAATCAGATCTCCAAAGTGCAGATCAGAACTCCAAATCTCCAAAGTGTAGATGACACCTCCAAAGTATTGAAGAAACCTCCAAAGTGTATAAAGTAACCTCTCAGCACAAGTACTGTGAAAAAACCCTTTCCGACAAGCAGGTGAGAAAGCAGCTGTGAGTACTGAGTGTTATGAATCTCATCATTCAAGAAACTACTCATGAAATAACGCTGGACGGCCAGCTGGTGGCGCCGTCCAAGGAGTATACTCTGGTGTCGGCCCCAGCATGCCAGGGACATTTTGTAAGACAAGGAACTAGTGAAGTACAACTAGACCTCCATGTTCTGAAACAAGTTGATTAAAGCCTTGCTTTATGTTCAAACCAAATGCGTAGTGAGTTTTATTACGTCAATTTAATCAACTTGATATCGACTCCATGCTTTGGGTGATTCAGGAACAGCCAGCTATGACTCAAACCGTAGAAGGGAACTCAGACAAGTAATCGATCCATCATGGAGAAACTACTCAGACCCGCCCGTCTCGACCTGGACCCGAATTCACTTACAGCCGCTAAGGTATGGAAACACTGGTATCGTACCTTTAGCAACTTCCTGGAGTAGTATGGTGAGAATGTTCCTAATTATGAATGCTTGCTAATTATGTATCCCCTCATGTGATTGATTATGTTGAAGACTGTGTAGACTATGATGCCGCTATCCAAATACTACAGCAGCTATATGTCAAGTCCCCAAATGAAATTTTTGCTCGGCATCTACTGGCCACAACTTGACAACAACCCAGGGAATCATTTGACGAATTCCTTCAGAAACTTCGCAGGCTCAACAAGGATTGTAATCTTAAAGCTGTTACAGCTGAGCAGTACCAGGAGGAGTTAATTCGTGATTCCTTTATTAATGGGATTGCGTCTCCCTTCATACGTCAGTGTCTGTTGGAGAATAAAACCCTCAAGTTACAGGCTGCCTATGACCAGGCATGTTCTCTGGACTTAGCAAAGAGGAATGCAGACACCTATCTTTCACCACGTGCACGGGCTGCTGCTATCACTTTTAGTGATTCTTTTGATAGGCCTTGGGCGGAAGCCCTCACGGATGACAACTCCAACCCGGCTGATGACAACCCTACCCTAGAAAACTACACTGATGACGACCCCGCCCTAGCGGCATCTTGGCAATCTGGAAGGAAGTGTTTCTTCTGTGGAAGTGCATTCCATTATAGGAAATGTTGTCCTGCTCGTAACGCGACCTGCAATCGTTGCAGCAAGAAAGGTCACTTTTCTAAGGTATGCCAGTCAAGAGCCGCTGTTAGTAAGAAAGGCCACTTTTCTAAGGTATACCAGTTGAGAGCTCCTGTTAGTTTTGCAGCTACTAGCTATAAAACTGCTCCTCCCCCAAGAGCCACTACTAAGGTTACAGCTGCAATCTATAAAACTGCACCTCACCCAAGAACCACTACTAAGGTTACAGCTGTCATGGGTAAAACTGCCCCTCCTCCCATCACAGCTGTTTTTCCCCAAAGTCGGTCACATGCAGCCACGAAGGTTTCGGTAAATGGACACATTTTGAGTGCACTAATTGACTCATGCAGCTCTGACAGCTTCATTAGTGAGCGGGCTGTCACTAAGTTAAAACTGCGTATTTACCCCTCGGACAGGGAAATTGCAATGGCTCTGACGACACTGACCAACAATTCTTCTGGCTTTTGTCTTGTCGACCTTATTTTCAATGGATGCACTTATATCTCCACCCAGCTCGGGGTGCTCAAGAACCTATACAGTGATGTGCTCCTGGGACAGGATTTCCAGAAACAACACAAAAGACTCACTTTCGAGTTTGGAGGGTCAAAGCCGGAGCTTACTATTTCCAAAGTACCGTTTTGTGCACTTTCGGCGGCTTCGCTCGATGAGCCCTCCTTGTTTGCCAATCTTTCCCCCGATGTAAGCCCTTAGTCACTAAATCACGACGTTTCAGCCAAGATGATCGATCCTTTATCGAAACAGAAATCTCTCGCCTTCTAGCTGAAGGTATCATTGAGCCATGTTCATCTTCCTGGCGGGCTCAAGTCATCATTGTTAAAAATCCTCTGAAGCAACACAAGAAACGTCTTTGCATTGATTACTTGCAAACTATTAACCAGTATACCGACCTGGATGCCTACCCACTACCCCGCATCGATGACATGGTCACTAACCTTGCCAACTGCAAGTTATTTTCAACTTTTGACTTAAAGAGCGCGTACCATCAAGTGCGGTTAAAGGACTCTGACAAGAAGTATACAGCCTTTGAGGCCAATGGTCGGCTTTACCAGTTTTGTCGCCTTCCATTTGGAGTCACCAATGGGGTGGCTGTCTTTCAACGGGCAATGGATAGCCTAGTCAAACAGGAGAGCTTAATGGACACTTTTCCATATCTGGATAATATCACCATTGCTGGTCATGACCAGAAGGAGCATGATGCCAACCTCCAGAAATTTTTTGACGTTCTCCGTCATCGCAACTTAACCTTAAATAAGTCGAAATCTGTGAAATCAGTACCATCAGTCAACATCCTTGGCTACTGTGTGGGCAATGGTGTCATCAAACCAGATCCGGAGCGACTTCGTCTGCTTCAGGAGCTCCCTCCTCCTACGAATCTCGGCTCTCTTCGTCGGGCACTCGGCATGTTCGCCTATTATGCAAAATGGATACCCCACTTCTCCGACAAGATCCAGCCCCTGCTTCACGCAAAGTCATTTCCATTAGAGGCAACAGCTATTTCAGCTTTCAACAGCCTCAAGCGACAACTGGAAAAAACCACGCTTCATTCCATTGATGAAAATCTTCCTTTCGTAGTCGAGTGCGATGCATCAGATGTGGCGATCTCTGCTACCTTGAATCAAGGTGGTCGACCCGTTGCATTTCTGTCCAGAACTTTGCAGGGTAACGAGCTCCATTATCCTCCTGTTGAGAAGGAGGCTACGGCCATCATCGAAGCTGTACGTAAATGGAGTCATTTTCTCGCTCGTCGCCATTTCACACTTATAACCGATCAGCGCTCCATGGCCTTTATGCTGGATAACTGGAAATGCACTAAGATCAAGAATAACAAAATACAACTCTGGAGGATGGAATTGTCCGCCTTTGGATATACCATACATTATCGACCCGGCAAAGAGAATGTGGCCCCGGATACCCTCACGTGGGCATTCTGCTCTTCTATGTCAACTTCGACTCTGGTGGATCTTCATACTGACTTATGCCATCCTGGCGTTACCTGTATGTTGCACTTTGTGCGATCTAAAAATCTCCCATTTTCTACGGAAGACGTGAAAAGAACCTGCTCCTCCTGTAGAATTTGTGCGGAATTAAAACCGCAATTCATTCGTCCATCGGATGGCTCGCTCATACACGCTATGCAGCCTATGCAGCAACTCAGCATTGACTTTAAAGGGCCATTGCCCCCCTCAATGCGAAACCCCTGCTTACTGGCTATGGTGGACGAATATTCACGCTTTCCCTTTGCTTTCCCCTGTCCCAATATGCTTACTTCCACAGTGATCAAATGCCTTGATCAAGTCTTTTCCCTTTGCGGTACGGCCAATTTCATCCACTCTGATCGGGGTGCCTCCTTCATGTCAAGCGAACTCAAAAGTTATCTCTCCCAACGGGGAATTGCCACAAGTAAAACAACACCGTACCATCCCATCGGTAACAGACAGGTTGAGAGATACAACGCTATCATTTGGAACGCTGTTCGTCTTGCGCTGAGGTCACGCAACCTACCAGACCAGCAGTGGGAAATTATGCTCCCTGATGTGTTGCATTCCATCAGGTCTCTCCTTTCTACATCTACCAATGTCACACCTCATGAGCGATTCTTCAGCTTCCAGCGTCGCTCCACCCATGGGACGTCTCTACCATCATGGTTGGCAGTTCCCGGCCCCGTGCTGCTCCGAAGATTCGTCCGATCATCTAAAACTGATCCTCTCGTCGACGAGGTGGAACTCACAGATGTCAACCCCATGTACGTGCACGTGCGGTACCCTGATGGCCGGGAGTCCACCGTTTCACTCCGGGACCTGGCTCCCTGTCCGGCCGGTTCCACGGACTCAACCGATAGAGGGACCCACGGGGATGATGCCGACACTCTGCGCTCCCCCGAAGATGAAGCTCTACCTGGGACATCGAGAGATCTGCCAGCTGCCCCACCGGATCCACTCGGGGAGCCAAGCGCTCCCCGTGGGATGGCCACCCGAGGCCAGGACGCTGGTCAATCCCCGGCTATCCAACAGGATGAAGCCAGTTCTGCGCCTGTGGGGACCCGTACCCGGAGTCACGATCTCCCCAGCCTCCCTTGGGTCGATCAGAGCAACACGGGCCCTGTCGATCCACCGGTACGGATCAAGCGGCCCAGGGACCAAGACGTGCCTTCTAGCCATAAACAAAAATCTAAAAGGCTGCGGCTATTCGTGGTCCGACTGATCCACTAAGAGGAAGTCGTCGGACTTCCAAATCTTTTAGGCAGGAAGAATGTTATAAATCTCATCATTCAAGAAACTACTCATGAAATAACGCTG
The DNA here is from genome assembly GCF_052327205.1 of Somniosus microcephalus. Lineage (NCBI taxonomy): Eukaryota > Metazoa > Chordata > Chondrichthyes > Squaliformes > Somniosidae > Somniosus > Somniosus microcephalus. Next base: position 281,483,453 of record NC_140990.1, on the reverse strand, counting down.
GACGGCCAGCTGGTGGCGCCGTCCAAGGAGTATAAATACTCGGGCATCGGCCCCAGCTTTCCAGGGACATTTTGTAAGACAAGGAACTAGTGAAGTACAACTAGACCTCCATGTTCTGAAACAAGTTGATTAAAGCCTTGCTTTATGCTCAAACCAAGTGCGTAGTGAGTTTTATTACGTCACTGAGTACTCATTGGCATATTTCTGTGACATGGCTTCAGCCCCCTCAACTGCCACTGTGTTCTCACCTTGCTTTCACTGGTAAGTTCCAGGAAGCCCAGGAAACTGTAAACCCAAAGTTAAAGTGGAAAACCCATGTCAATATTGCTCTAATTGAGCGATTCACATATCTTAAATGGAAACCTGCCTCTCCCGAGGGGGCTGCTCACACGCGTTGCAGTGAAAGGCAGAAGTCGGCAGGTTGGAGCCGGCTTCTTGATGCGCTGTCAATTTTGCTGGTTTTAACGCCCCACGCGCTCCCAAACCCACGCACTCCTACAGATTAAAATTCAGTCCATTTTCCTTGGCCCTCGCCACAAACTCTATTCCCTCACTACCAATTCCACACCCCTCCCTGGCCACTGTTTCAGGCTGAACCAGACTATTCACAACCTGGTGTCCTATTTGATCCTGGGCTGAGTTTCCAACCCCATAACCTATCCATCACAAAGGCTGCCTACTTACACCTCCGTAACAACTCCTTGGGATGTTTTCCTATGTTAAAGGCGCTATATAAATGCAAGTTGTTGTTCATATTTCCATTTGGTTTTGAAAAGTGCAAAAGGATGCTCATACAACAAAAAGTCACTTTGAAAATAATTACAAAGAATTGTAAGTAATGTTTTTAGGCCATTTTTGCAATACACTCTGGGTGGGGCTCTCTACGTGGGAGTCCTCCCTTTATCTATTGGGGACTTGGCCTGGAGGGTGTTGCACAGAGCAGTCCCGTGCAATAAGGTTTTAAGTAGGTTCACGGACTCCCGGGCCGCCTGCCTTTTCTGCGGCCTGGAGAAGTCCATGTTCCATGTCTATATGGAGTGTGAGAGGTTGCAACCCCTCTTCCATTATTTGAAGGGGCTGCTGCTCGATTTTTGGCTGCACTTCAGTCCCACGCTCCTGATTTTCGGTCACCCGGTGTGGAGGGGAGCGGGCAGATCGGAGGACCTCCTCGTAGGACTGCTCCTGGGCCTGGCCAAAGTGACCATTAATTGTTCCAGGCAATGGGCAGTCGAGGGGGTCATCCAGCCCGATTGCCTGCCTCTCTTCCATGGCCATGTTCGTGCCCGGGTGACCCTGGAGATGGAGCACGCGTGTCCGCCGGCACACTCAAGGCCTTCCGCGCCGCAGGGACTGGAGTGCATCATCACCCCGGCCAATCAAATTTTAATTTAAGTTGTTAAATTTTATTTAAAGTTTTATTAGTTACAGATTATTTGTTTAACCACCCAGAACCAGAAGAGTACACTCTGGGTGGAACTAAATACTGAAGAAAACCTGAAATTCTTTGAATCTGTGATAACACCTTAACGACCAAAAGGAGGTTGGGTGTTGATAAAGATGAGTGAATGTGCCTTCATCTAATCGCAGTGCCCAGCGTGGAGGGGAAGAGCCTGAGGACGTGACTGCAGTAAGTCACATGGCACATCTCCATTCCGCTTGCACCAAGTACACGGGCAACGTGTAAGTTCTGTAAAGTCAAAGCGTGTCTGCGAGCGCGCTGTGTCAAAGTGATCTTGTAATATTGCCGTAAGTTGTGTGAAGTTTTGTGCGCCGAGCTGTTTACTTTCGGTTTCTGAATGTGTCGGCTTGGGTTGTGTAACTTTGTATCTGCGGATTCGGTGTTTTGAATTTAGGTTTGAGAAGTTTGGTGTCCGAGAGCTCTGTCACCCTGTCGCTTCTTTGCTTTCTGGCTGACTGTACGGTAAAAAGCACCGAGCCTGACGTTCCCTTGAATACAGCGACACCGGGAGCTCAGTAGAAAGTGGCATTATACCACAGCCCCCCTTGGGGTTAGTGGAAAAGGTTTGTTTCACGCGGCTGTTCTTTACAATATGCCAGTTTTCTAACTTTCAAACACAAGTATTGCATGAACTCGAACGTGTAAAACCGCAAGGCCCATTCCGTGACCAAAATGACGCTAACTCTGAGCCGCATATGCTATAAGAGGCATGTAAAGTACAACACTTTCTATGTTATACCCTACAATAGACGATCTTTATAACCCTGTTTTGTATGGTCACACAAAGTACGTTATGAAATAGTTTATTTTAAGCGTTCTGCTCAGATGGCGCCATAAATAACGCGGTGTGTTTTGATAGGGCTGGAGAGAAGAAGCAACAAAAGTGCTGTGGGCAAAAGCTTCTTTAACAGGATTAGTACCAGCCAGTTAATGTAGTGCCTTGAATAGGGGAGAACTATATGACGAGTTTATAGTGGAGGTGTGTGCTTGCAGTATGCACTGTAAACTAATATAGATGGACTACGCATTGAAATCAACAACTTTAACGTAAAACGTCCCAAGGCGCTTCACAGGAGTATTATAAGGCAAAAAAATTTGACACCGGGCCACATAAGGAGAAATTAAGGCAGCTGACCAAAAGCTTGGTCAAAGAGGTGAGTTTTAAGGGGCATCTTAAAAGAGGAAAGAGAGGTTTAGGCAGGGAAGTCCAGAGCTTAGGGCATCACTCGCAAAGAGATCCCAGAAAGGCTCAAAACCAATAAATCCGTGGGTAGTGTGTACATTCCTCAGGATTCTAAATGTGCCCTATTATGCCACGTACCTAGAATTCTGGAAAGCCTTAGATTAAGTTCCATATGAAAGGTTGTTACAGGATCTTGAAGGAGTTTAGGTTGTAGGTAAAAACATTAGGGAAATAGGAATTGGCTGAAAGAGGAGAAGCCATTAGCATTAATTAAGGGAATGGTTAGATTGGGGAAGTGCATAAAATGCAGAACTGAATGGACCGGTTTTGGAATCCTTATTATTTCTAATCTGCATAAATGACCTAGCTTCAGAAATGCAATGGAATTTGGTCAAGTTTGCTGAGGTTATGAAATGACGGGTGGGGAATGTCAACTCATGATATGGCCAAAGTAATACAGAATTGGAAAGTGAGCAGAACTATGACTGAAGAAATTTAATACAGATAATAGCAAGATCTTACACATTGAAAGAACACGGGGGACATGTTTAATAAATTGTGCTGAATTTCTAATGAAGTTAGTGTTTGCTCTTATTCTTCATTTGATGACACTAAGACACTTCTTGGGCATTTGCTAAACCCCCTCTTCCCACCCCCCTGCATTGCTGTAGAACTGTGTGCTGTTAGTTTTTCAATTCTGGGATGTACAATATGGGAAATATTTGAATGAAAACAAATCAACATTTGCCTCTGAATGCAGTGTTGTCCAATACATTAGCCACTAGCCCCATCTGGCTAATTGGGAATCAAGATGTGGCTATTTTCTCATTAGTAAATTTAAAAAAATGAGTAATAGACACCATTGTTGGGCATGTCCTCTCAATACTCATATTTACGTGGTGTATCCATGTGTACTTTTTGTGCATTTGTTGGTAAAATGATAAGACAAAAAGCAGAGTGCGCAAGTGTTTTCTGATCATTTTGAGTGCTTTATTTCCTTGGTTACTGAATGGTGGTAGATGCTTTGTAAATAAATATACACGTGAAGTACATTTACCTGTAATGTGTGTGTGTGTGTATGTGAGGTGTTTTCTAGTAAAATTAGTACATGTGGCTAAAACGGTGTTGCCGTAGCCACACCTGACTCGTCAGCAGTTTCTATTGGACAACACTGTCTTAGTGGCAATATAGCATTTTCATAAGTTGGCCCAGAATGTTAAAAGGTGCTAGGACAACTGTTTGGTTTCAAGTGCACATTTCAACAATCTGTCCATTCAGTAAGTGTCATCACTGATTTAGAAGTGTTTGCTGCTTTGTTCACAAGACATTAGTATTGTAAAATAAGATTCTCACTGGTGATGGTGCATTAACCAGTATTATTTCATGAATCACTGAAGACACACTGAGCTAGGAATGTATCATTACAGCTAGCTATTCGATGGGCAGTGAGTCATTAATCACCCCACCCTGAAAATAAGCATCCAGCTTAGCTGCTTTTGCACTACTGACAAAATGAATATGTTCCCTATTTTTGAATTCCATGCAGAAAGAAGTGTATTTGTCAGTGACATCTGTGGTTTATCCGAGGAGGCAGACACCATTAAGGCAATGTAATATTTTAGGCGCTATACTTGCCTCAGTCATCATGTTCCATAACACTCCATTTCTGAGTGAAGTATGTGGTGCATGGCTTCTTTTGTATATTACCTATATATTGGTGGTGTTTCTTTAAAAAAAATGTTGCTTTTCCAACCTAGGAAAAAAAAAATGTAATGCTTCGATCCACACTTGCACTGCTATTCAGTTTCCCTACTGTGAGGACATGGGGTAAATGACTATTTGGATGAATTGGATCACCCACAGTTCACCCCACCTGTTTAAACTTGAGGCATTTTCCACCTACCCACCAGGCTATTACAAAGGCAATGAAATGGGAAAAAACATCCATCTAAACCACTAGCAACCTTGGACGGTAAGTGGGATCAATTCCTTCCAGTTACAGGCTAGATGAGCCCAGCTCAGTCAATAGTAGTATGTATGCAACATTCTATGTTTTAAAAGGGGTGGGGTTTGGGGGCTAGGTAGCTTGGGCTGATGTAAGTAATAGCAATCCATAGTAACTCATTTCATGATTTGACTGATGGGGAATCGCCTAGTTTCTATTCATCTCACAGTTCAGTAGCCCAACTGAGATCGGAAGCTTACTGAGGGGGAATCATTGGCATAAACCCATGCCCTTCTACTCTGTCGTGTAATGTATGTGCCCACTATTTAAAAAATGTTGGTGCACAGGGAGATCCCAATTTCAACTAGGCCACATAGTGAAATAAAAAGTGGAAGTGAGGTGCTTACAAGGAAAGAAAATTGGAAAATATCGGAGACATTTGTGGAAGCCTGACAGTTTATTTTTGTCTGAAAATGCGGAGTGATTTGAGCAAGGCTCAAATTAAATGCGATGGGCTAGATTTTGCTGGAGTAGGACAAGTGTGCCCCATTTGTTAGACTTGTTTGTGTCGTGCAAGTTAAGTTTTAAAAAATTTTGCCCATAAAGTTGCTGGAAGTGCGAGCTGATGGCGCAGCGAGAGCAACAGGGCATCCAGCGTCTTGGCGAACAAGGGAACAAACGGGTATCTCCTGAGCCAATGAGATTAAAGGATTGAAAAATAAACACAAGGAGGGTGAATTAGAGTGGGTGAATTCAATGTCAAATCAGTTACAGAAAAGAGAGGGAAAGAAAGATTGCATTGAGAGGGGAAAGAAAAGAAAGAAAAATGTTTTAAATTTAAAGTTTTGCATTTGTACAATCTCCTAAAACGATTCACAACCTGACGGAATGAGGCAAGAGAAACTGATTGATAATCATTAACAATTATCACGTCGTTAATCATTAACAATTAACACGTTAAAAGGGTACTCGCGCTATTAATTACTAGACAACTTTCTGTGGCGAGTTTAATGGGCAATTAATGTGCAAATGCAGCAACTTCATGAAAATCACAGGGAGGTTAAGCGTGACAGAGTAGAAGGGCATGTGTTTATGCCAATGATTCCCCCTCAGTGAGCTTCTGATCTCAGTTGGGCTACTGAACTGAGAGGAACAGAAACTAGGCGATTTCCCCATCAGTCAAATCATGAAATGAGATACTATGGATTGCTATTACATACATTTTCACCAATTCGTTGAGACACTTTTTTTTCCAGCACAACCTGGCCCAGAATGGGAAGGCGGAAATTATCACTTTTTTTGTTCTTGGGATGTGGGCGATCCTAGCATGGCAGTATTTATTGCCTAATCCTGGTTTCCCTGAAAAGTGGTAATTGGCCGTCTCTTTAAATTGCTGTAGCCCTTATGATGATGGTGTTGCATAGAGAATTCCAGGCTATCTGTCCAGTGATGATGAAGGAACAGTGGCAGTGTATGACTTGGGTGTGATATTGTTCCCACGACATTGCTGCTTTTGTGAGTGCTTAATATATATTCCATCGCACTCCTGATTTAAGCCTTGTAAATGGTGGAAAGGCTTTGAGAGATCAGTAGGTGAACCGCTCGTCTGAGTATTCAGCCTCTGCCCTGCTCTTGTTTGAGATAGTCATTACCTGGCAATTAAGTGGCAGCTAACATTGGCATCACATGTCAGCCCAAGCCTGGATATTATCTGGGTTCTGCTATAGGCTGTGTGGGCTGCTTCATTATCAGAGGAGTTGTGAATGGAGTTGAACAATGGAATCATCAGCTGAACACTCATAATCCTCGCTCCTGATCTTATGATGGAGGAAAGGTCGTTGAAGCAGCCGAGATGGCTGGCCAAGGAAACTTCCCTGAGGAAATCCTGCACTGATGTCCTGTAGCTACGATGACTGACCTCCAACAACTACAACCATCAGGTACAACACCAGTCACTGGAGGATTTTCCCTTTGGCCCCATTAAGCTCAGTTTTGCTAGTGCCATACTTGGTCAAATGCTGCCTTGACACAGAGTGCAGTTATTCTTACCTCCCCTCTGGTTTTCAGCTTTTGCATCCATATGTAAATCAAGGCTGTAATGTGGTCTGGAGCCAAGTGGGTATGGCAGAATCATAATTGAGGGTTGCGGAGCAGATTATTGGTAGGTAGGTTTCACTTGATGGCACTATTGATGAATCCTTTCATCACATTACACGTCCAATGATGGGTGTGGCTTAATCGCATAGTATATCCTGAATTCGTCTAATAAAGTTTACTAATGCGTAGTTTTGTTAGTATTAAAGAGCTATAAAAAGTAACTAACAATTGGGAGACAAATAAGCCTATTTCTGTTTACCATTGTAAATGTGGTAATTCTGTTAATCAAGCCTATAAAATCCTCATTCAGATCCCTCTATTGCATTACTGCATCCTCTGTCTCTGCAATCTCCTCCGGCTTTATATCCCCTCCTGCACCCTTTGGTCCTCCAAATATGGCTTTTTGTACATTCCCCTACTTCCATTTGTCCCACCATTGTTGGCAGAGCTTCAGCTACCTCAGCCCTGCTTTCTGGAACTCCCTCTATTAAACCCTTCCACTTCTCACCACTCCACTTTTAAGAATCTTATGAAACTCCATCTCTTTGACTAAGCTTTTGATAGCCTCAAAGGCAGATCTCTTACACTATTCCCTCCCACCCCCACCTCCCCTCGGCCCATAAAGCATCCTGGATATTTACTACATTAAAGGTGTTCTATAACTGCAATTTTTTGTTGTTTAAAAAGCAATCCTTCTATACACCATTTATATTGGGACTTTGGCACTGGTACCAACAGCACTGCTACCGTTGGCTCAAAACCGCTAGGGTGAACACGAATACCGCTGCTGTCCGAGACAGTCATTATCAAAGCTGGTGGTTTTCAGCTGCCTTTCAGATAGTAGTGCTGTCTCCACCTCCTAATGTAACTGCAAGCAATACAGTTTTTCACTTTCTTTGAAAGTTTTTCAGGAACTTGGTGAACTTCTGCAATATCTGTCCTTTGACTGCACCCCCGCCTACAAATAACACATAAGTACTCATGCTAATCTTAACTTAAATAGTTTTGTGTATTGCACAATGTGCGTAGACTACTGAGTAGAGACACACTTTGTTAACCTTTTAGCCTGAAAAAGGTACTTTTGACATTGAATAACCTCAGATCCTTGGGGATTGTGAGTTAATAGCATTTAAAACCGACATAGTTTGTATAGCTCAGTGTACCAATGTCTTGCAGAATGTTAGGCTGTGTGTTTATGGCCACGATTCCTCACACAAGGGTTCTGATCTGGCTTCGGTGTTCCAGAGGAGGAATTGAGCAGAGGATTATTGTTTCTGCAGCAGGGCAGTGGACGAAGACAAGCAAAGTAATTTTGGGGTATTTTCTGGTAGCATTGACAGAAGCCTGGTCACAGATCACTTGCCTGAGTGATAGGGTAAAGTTGAGAGGAATCTAAAAAATGTAGTTTTGAGTAGAATAAGAAATTGGCAAATAATACAACTTCAAATTATCCAAATTTGTGATGTTGGGAATCCCGTAAGTTGTTATATTGTACAATATGGTGATTAAGTTACACCTTCATAGATACTCTAGATTAGGAAAATTATAGACCTTGAAATTACCAGCACTAAAATGTTTTGTGCTTTCATTTGAATGTCCTCTTGCCACTTAATCAGTAATGATACTTAATCATTTAAAATAGTGCAGAGAGGAATTTCAAATAAATGAGTTTAAGTTAGACAATCTTGGTTCAGCGGTAGCACTGCAGCCTCTGAGTCTAGTTCAAGCCCCAGTCCAGAGTTTTGAGAACGTAATCTAGGCTGACATGTCACTGCAGTACTGAGAGTGCAGTACTGTTAGAGTGCCGTCTTTCGGACGAGACGTTAAACCGAGGCCCCGTCTGCCCCCTCAAGTGGACATAAAATATCCTATGACATTATTTGAAGAAGAGCAGGGACTTCTCCCCATGGTCCTTTTCAAATAGTGGAGAGAGGAAGTTCAAACAAATGTTAAGTTTGTATTTTTTGTTGTAATTTCAGAGCCATAGGGCTTTCCACCAGTGTGGCAGCTGTAAAATAGGTAAACAAGATATACTGAGGTACAACTTGTACTTTGGATTTCTTAGTAAATCTCTGATGTTTAAAAAGTAAACACATTTCTGGTGCATACTTTATCTGTCATTTTCACAATCACAGAAACCCCACAGTGCAGATAGAGGCCATTTCGGCCCATCGAGCCTGCACCGACACATATCCCACCCAATCCCCGTAACGCCTACACCAACACATATCCCACCCTATCCCTGTAACCCCACGTATTTAATCCCCCTAACACTAAGGGTCAATTTATCATAGCCAACCAACCTAACCCGCACATCTTTGGACTGTGGGAGGAAACCAGAGCACCTGGAGAAAACCCACACAAACACGGGGAGAATGTACAAACTCCACACAGTCGCCCGAGGCCGGATTCGAACCCGGGTCTCTGGCGCTGTGAGGCAACAGTGCTAACCACTATGCCACTGTGTTTTCTGGAAACAACTGTTGTAGTTTACTTAATGGTTTCTTTGGCTCATGGCTACAGTTATCGGGAAGACTTCAAAAAGCTTTTTTTTTTTTTTTAGGAATACTAGATCTTAGTCCAGGCCAGTTAATGGCACAATTTTCTGTTGGATACTGCTCTGTTTGCAGTGTATGTTACTGATTTGCCAGAGAGGTTTTCAGTCAAGTACAGCTCTGGTGAGCACCTGAGGAAAATTTGCTTGTGGGTGGCCATGGTGAGTCAATTCCCTCACTGGATAAATGTGTTTTCTGATGGGTTGGTTAAGGAATAGTATTAATAATTCTGTTATAAATTGTTCTGACTTGAGAATAACTGGACACAAAAGAAAACTCTTTTTTGGAGGGATGGGGAAATAATCTTTTTAGTGAATCCCTTTTGCTGGTTCTGTGTACAATATGTGGTGGAAGTGTATATTTTCGAAGCTGAAATGTTCAGTTCATGGGTTGTTTGGCCTCAACTTATTAGGATATGTTTATATTGCAACTTTGCCATTGATGAAAAGCTGATTCTACTTTGCAGCAAATGCAATGTTGGAACACGCTGGAGGAGAGAGTTTTGCACCACTTGGTTTGATACCACGTTAAGTATAACTCCAGCGCAGTGCCCCAAACTTTGTTTTTAAAAAAAAAAGATATGCCTATGGGCTCATTGGACCTGTGGAGTGTGTTTTTTAAATTACAGTGAGTGAGGCTGCTTTTGCCATGATCTCGAAGCACTGAAATTGTAACCTTTCGGAGTGGAGTTCTGCGCATGCCTGTAACCCTGCATGTGCAAACACTCTCTCCTGGGTGAGAAAATGTCAGTTTGAACCAGGTACGTAGTATAAATGAGAGGGTGCCTCCCTGGAACTGATGCTGCAGTTGCTGGTGTCACTAAATCCTTCGGTCAGTCCTATGCCACTTTTTTATTTTGGACTATCTTTTACATTGTCAGAATCACCTGCCAGGATTGTATAGCCATAGGCCGGTAAATTCCTCAGATCTGCTCCTACTTTCCTGCCGAAAGAGCGGCAAAAGTCCCGTTTACATGTGTAAACTGGAATTCCACCATATTTCTGGCAAAGAAATGGGAGCAGATCCGAGGAAATATCTGGCCACTGATCATAGCTGTTTCAGCACAGAATGAGGGCATTCATCCCAACATGCCTGTGCTAGCTCCACATCAGAGGTGCCTAGTAACTACTTCAATGTAATTGACTCTGCTTTACTAGTCACTTGGCATAATGTACTCCCCAATTATAAATCAAGTATGAATCTTAAATCTGTGACTTTACTTCCAAAATAACCAACCAGTTGAAATATTCCTTCACTCTTCATCCTCACAATTTTCATAATTCTGAACATTGTTCCCCCCACCTCTCCCCTCCAAATTCCTCTACTCCAGTACCTTGCCAAATGGCTATTGTGTGTGTGTCGGGACAGTAAATGTTGCGAAGCTGACTGAGTTTGACTTGTGACCATCAGAGCTAAATCCACTCTTGCTCTCAATAAGCATGTGCGCACACGCTTCCAGTAGGGGCTACTGGATAATGACCAGGAACCAAACTACAACAAGTTATTCATTCCCTCCCCTCCTTAGCAGCTACATTGCCACATCGGCTGAAATTGGTCAACTCTGCACAGATCAAGGATTAAACCAGGGAGCATTCAAGTCTGTGTGTCTCAATAACACTCTATATAGTACATGTACTCACAGATCCATTGGGAATGATGCAATACAATATGATGCAAACACTACATAAACACAGTCATCCCACCCTCTCTGAACCACTCCTACCTGAACTCTGCTGCAGCTGTTGTGTGCTTATGACTGCTGTATACTGTGGATGGGAATTCTTGTTATAAGATTTCCAGCCAAAGGATGCAGCAGCAAGGCTCTGGGAGGGGTGCTGGGGAATTGGCTTTGGGTCCTGCTGATTTTTGCCTGCAAATGAGGGCATGTAGATCAGGCCTACAAAACACTGACTGCTCTTGACATGTTTGTATATGACTACAGGGCTTTTACTACCACTACCCTACCCAGAAATGCATTCCATGTGATGGACCTTTTGCATCTGAAGGAAGAATTTCCTGACCCCCGTCTGAAATTTGTTTCCATTTTAACCAGTTTAAACCTGTGGCAACTTGTTTTAGCAATTTTGACACAAAGGGTCCACAACCAAAACATCTGCACTCTCTCCTCCACAGATACTGCCTTGACCTGTTTTGAGTTTTTCCAGCATTTTCTGCTCTTGTTTCACAACTCCAGCATCTGCAGTTTTTCCTTGTTTTTTGATTGTCTAATGTTTAGTTTAGTTTTAAGTAGTGTTCTGGTTATCTTATTCAAACCATTTGCTATCTTGTATATCTCGATAGGGTTCTCTCTCGCCTATCTTGTTCCAAAGCCGGGAAGTCCAAGGGGCAGATTTTAACTTTCACCTTCAGTCAGTAAACTCTATGTTGCAGATCGGCCTCTCGTTATACACCCCGCCCAATTTTCCTTTCCATTTCCTTCCGAGGCGTAATGCGGAGTTTACCTCCCAAGTTTCTTCAGTCTTTCCTCATAATTAACATGTTATGGATCAGTCTTGTGGGATTCCTTTGCACTGCCTCCAGGTCTTGAATGTCTCCCCTGCGCACCTGTGACCAGAACTGGACACAGCACTCAAGATTTAGTCCGACCATAGCCACATATGCCAACCATCAGTGTTTCATGCCGACAGCATTTCCCGAGTTACAGTTGGTTGTTTGCTGACAATATTGGTGTTTCTTGTTGGCTCCTTAAGTTGCCCCAGCGTGCTCTACAATTTTCTTGTGTGCATGCACAATGCTGTACCACTTGCATGGAGGAAAAACATCTTTGCATCAAGCTTAAACATGTGTGCGCATGCGTGAGGGTTGAACATTTGTGAAAATGCATGAGGTGTGTATGCTGGCTCGTGATTACCTGGCACGTGATGGGAGACTAGTGAGCGAATTAAAATTCTTTCTACTGTTCAGTGTTATTTTTAATCTCTTCTGCCCCTTCAATCCACAAATGGAAATCTGTGGTCCCTTTCCCTAATGAGGGGTCGCATCAAATTTAGTTGTATTCTAAAGTTAGTAACAACTATTTTTATTTGAATACTTAAAAGCCTTCCAGAGCAAATTATTTTGGATTTCACAGTACATTCCAAAAAGTGTCAATCAAAATTTCCTGGAGGACTGTGCTCCCAGACCTGTCCTAGGAAATAAACTTTGCATCCCAGTGTTCACATCCTTCTTCACCGATTTCTAGATCCACCACTACAAAAAATGCACGCTTATGTTTTTCTTTCTCAGCAATACAAGTGATGGATACATTGGATACACCTACAACCTATTAAATTATATACAAGCTCTTGTTTTAACCTCATCCAAAAGACAGCACCTCCGATAGTGCAGCACTCCCTCAGTACTGCACTAAAGTCTCGGCGTAGATTATGTGCTCCAGTCTCTGGGGTGGGACTTGAACCCACGACCTTCTGACTCAGATCATCCTTTGGTATTTCTTTTGCCATACCAAGACCTCAAATTCTTGATCACTCTGTGTGAAGCACTTACCTGCCATTGCTCCTAAACTTTCCTTTAACCACCTTGAACCTGCACTTCTTGACAATCTGCATATGTGGGACATTCTAGCACTTTTGTCACCTTATACTATGACAGCAGTGAAGGCTAAAAGGTCAAATTTTAAACAAGCTGGTATATTTTATCATGACTGGCTTCAATTGTAGACAAAACTGGACTAGTTTTGAGAGTAGAATAGCTCAGGAGATTCAGAAACAGCTGGGAGGGGGACATCTGCAGTGCATCTCAAAAGCTGTGCCTATGCACTTGTTGACACAGCATAGGATACAGGCTTCTGTGTGCAAGTTCAATATAGCTTTGAAACATAAAGAACAGAACCAGGCAATTTGTGCAGAAAATCTCATTTCAGCTGTCTGACATCAGGCCTTGAGTAAGTACAGTTCAGAACTTCTTGCAGTCTGTGGGACATCAATTTGGATCAGCATCACAAATTTAGTATTGGTTTAGCAAAGACGCAGAAATCCTTTGAAAGCAGCAGTATAATGTACTTTTAAATATTTTATACCTTTTCTGTTACAGATCCTCCACTGTTAAATTTAATAAACACAGCCAGCAACTGACTGTTTGTTTCTTGTTTTCTGAAACTCACGAGAATGCTGGGTTAACTGATGTCAAGCAATGCATTTGCAAAATACTGCACTAATAGCACCAGGTCCTCTATTAGTGATGTCAACTGATTTACTGAAACTCATCCACAACAGTGGCATTCCAGATCTTATTACAAATCCTGCTCCAGGTTTAAGACTACTATTTGGAACAGATAGTTGATATTAAGAGTTGTAATTTAATAAAATAAACACTTTTAAGGTGTGATCTTGTGTACAAGGATTAGTATATGAATGCTTAAAAAGTTCTTAGTGCATCCATTAAAATTAAATGAATTTAATAACAGGTCAATGCCTCTGTTAAAATAGTAGACTAAGGAATTTAATGTGAACAATGACAACTTGCACTTGTATAGCACCATTAACATGCAGAATATTCCAATGCACTTCACAGATAGGAAAATGGATAGCAAGTGAGAGATCAAGGCTTTCCTGGAGTTGAGCTTTGATGAGGTTTTTAAAGGAGTAGGAGGAAGGATGCACAAAATGTCAGTCAAAGAAACAGTGTGTTTGGGGAAATAGCGCTTGAGGAGGTTGCAGAGATTAAGTGTGGTGAAATCACAGGTAGATTTAAAGACCGGGAAATAATTTTAAATGTAATGCCCTGGGGAAACCATTGTAGGCCATTGAGGACAGGGATGATGGACAAGTAGGATTTAATGTAGGACAGCATGTGGGCAGCACAGTTTTGTGCAAGTTGGTACTGTAGGGTAGAGGAAAGTAGGTCAGCGAAGAGTGTTGGAAGTGACAAAGGCATTTGAGAGTGTGTTCAACTGCTAATCTCAACATAATTTCAAGCTCTTACATTTCTAAATGATTTAAATGTGAAAATCTGAAAAATATCTGTCTAAAACTTAACTTCCTCTAGATCCCTAAAAAGAGAAGAGTGGGCCAACCCAAAAAGGAACTGCAAACTATAAGCTCCCCTTTCCAAAGCTCTACAAAGCTGATGGCCCAAACCACTGAGGCAGGAGCTTCTATCTCTGACCCAGCCAAACCCCAGGAGCCATTGCCAAACTATCTTCACTCCCAAATAGTGCACTGTGCTCAACTTAGGCACAACCGTATCAGTAACTCCAAAATACTGTCTTTTGATAAAACTACAGTAACTTCAAAAATGTGTCTTAAATACAAAGTTTAAAGTAGAAATAAAATATGTATGAAGATTCTTTTAAAAAATAAAACCATTTAAAGCGCTCTGCCAAATATTATGGTTGTGCTGATGTAAGATAAGCAGACATATTCCAGGTGAATCAATGACTGATTAAGTGCTGTCTGATCACAGTTCATGATCAGTTATAGTGCATAGTATTTCCACTGATGCAAAGTTGACTGTACAATGTTATCCTTAGAGCTGCAGGTCAACCATGTGGAGATAACAAGTATACAGTCTTGATCAGAACCAGGTGTTTGTGACTTTGACAGACTGAGTCACTGTAAACAAACAATAGTCCCGACTATGCCACTATGCCATACTGTAGTAATTAGATGGAATTTAAAACTTTTTTTACTCAGGGTAAGTTTAACTGTAAAGCGCAGAGTTATTTGCAAGGATGTCAACTGCAGTTCTACTGGGGGCAGTCAAGAGGATATGGAGGCAATTCATTTGGTTTCTGTTCATTCAATGTTTTTTCTGTAAGTGTATTCAAAGCATTTGTTTGTAATGGTTTCCAACCTGCAACTTCCTTAAAATGAAACACATGCTTCTTGGAATAAAACAGATGTTAACAAAGTAGCGTTGAAGTTTTTCTAACATACGACATGAGTTTACTTCTCACTGGCAGCAATTAAAGAAGTGTTGTGTGGGGAGGAAGTGCTTCGCCCATCTATATATCAAAACCTTGTGTAAAAGTCTACTTTGCATGAGACATCATAATTTTCATTTTTCAGTTTGACTTTTGTGAGGGTGAGATAAGGAATAGCTCTGTAGGGAAACTCGCAATCTGCACTTGGGGTTGGCTAGGGTGCCAGTGTGGAGGCTGCTAATTATGAAAATGGCAAGTTTTGGGGGGGACATCAAGACTGTAATAAACTAATTGTCATGTTTCATGTACATAGAAATCTCATTGCCACACCGGATCAGAATTAATGAAATATTTACAGTTGGATTATGTGCTTTTTAATGGTAAATTTTATTTTGGGTTGTATTTTGTTGTTGTTAAGTGATTTTTAATGGAAAGTATTCTATATCTTCTGTGCTGGTCAAACCAGAAAGGTTGCAAACCAAAAGAATGTATGTTATTGACCGTGGGCATGGTGCAGCACGAAGTACTAGCTTTGCTTTGTCTATTGTACTGGCGCGTTCTGTTGAAATCAGCTTAAACCTGAACTGTTAAATAGCTTTCAGTTGTTTCAAGGACCCTTAGAAGATTTGAAATCAATTTGTTGTGGCTATTTGTTGAAGATTTCTAATTCCATTAGCAATGGGACAACAAAAGGAGATACAGCTGTATATTGCAAAGCAGAGTTCTTGGTTTTCTAATAACTTTAGTGCTTCAGTACAAGATGCCAAGCCTGCGTGAACTGCATACAAGAGTATATAAGAGATGGCTAATGACATCAGTCACATCTTTGACCCTCTTTTTAGTGAATCATCTAAAAATAGTAGTGCCTGAAGGCTGGAAAGGAGCTAATTTAACACCAGTCTTTAAATGGGGAGATTGGGATGGCCCAGAGAATTACAGGCTAATAAGCCTAACCTCTATTGTGGGTAAAGTATTAAAAGGCACCCCGAAAGAGTGATATGCCTAGTTAGATATCATAAGGAGTCAGCAAGGGCGGTCCCCAAAGTAGGAAATAATGGAATAGGATCTAAGCTTCCAAAAATACAAAATTGGCTAAACTAGAGAAAGTAAAACATGTTTATAAATGGGGCAGACTTATAACGGCAGGGAGTGACCAGTGAGGTCTCGCAGGGATCTTATCTGGGACCATAATTTGGAGCTGGGGATCTAAACAACACAGTCTAGGTTTGCAGATAACACCAAATTAAGGGTATGGTAGCCTAGTGGTTATGGTACTGGACTCTCAACCCTTGAGAGCTCAAATCCCACCATGGCAAGTTATGAAATTGAATTCAATACATCTAGCAATTTGTGGGCTAGCACCAGAAAATGGCCATTAAAGCTGCCATTTTATTGTACAAATTCTAATGACCTTCAAGGGAGGGAAACTCATCCCTACATGCTCCTCCAGTTCCATACTACGTGGTTAGCTTTTAACATCTTTCAGGGCAACCAGGAATGCTCAATAAAATATCACATTGGGAGGGGAATTTCAAATATCAGGAAATGGGCAAACCAAGTACTAAGGGATCTGGATAGGTTGGGAAGGTGGTAAATGGCATTTTGCAAGGTAATGAAACTAGGGAAAGGAAATGAGCAATGACAATGTAAACTAAATGACTAGGCTAAAGGAGAGCGATCCAGGGGATACTGGTGAATAGCTCACTGAAATCAAAAAGTGACATGGCAGAAGTAAGGAAATCTAACCAGATTGTGGATGTATAGAGGGATAGAACACAAATCCCAGGAAGTGGTGGTGAATTCATCTGCTATGTGCAATTTTGGTGTGGAGATGCCGGTGTTGGACTGGGGTGAACAAATGTAAGAAGTCACACAACACCAGGTTATAGTCCAACAGATTTATTTGAAATCACAAGCTTTTGGAGCGCTGCTCTTCACCCGACGAAGGAGCAGTGCTCCGAAAGCTTGTGATTTCAAATAAAGCTGTTGGACTATAACCTGGTGTTGTGTGACTTCTTGCATGTGTAATTTTGATCACTGTGTTACAGAAAATATATCTTTTCTGGATGCAGTTTGTGATGGGATGACTGAACTGATACCTAGTGTTCGGCTCTGAGCTTTGAGAGATTGAAGAGCCTGGGATTGCTTACTCTGGAGAAGAGAAGGCTCTTGGTATATATTATTCATGATTCTTAAGGGAATAGATAAATTGAACCCCGGTAGTGTGTTCAAGATGGCTGCAAACTCTGGAACCAGGTGACGGGTTATTACATAGAAAAGGGAAGATGCACATACAATTTAGATTTGATTACTTTCTGCAGAACATACTGAACATATGGAACAGACTCTCCAGGGAGGCAGATAGTGTGGAAAAATTTTACAGGAGAATTGGTTAGATATTTGATAGTGGGCAATTGAGGACTGTTAGTTTTGAGACCTGCCAAATGGACTGGAAAGTATTTTCCGGTCCTGTCGTTTTATTTAATACTAAATCAAATTAAGTATTGCTTTGCTGTCTGTACAGAAGCACAAATGTGCACCAAATGTGTGTCCTCCTGAAAGATCTTTTCTAGTATCACTTTTGAGCTGTTTCCTAGAAGGTAGAAAGAGTGGTCTCTAATAACTTGTCACAGATTGGGAACTCACAATTTGAAAAGTTATGGGTGTGAACTTGGTTCCTCTTTTTCATGGTTATGCAAGTGGCTTTTTTGTTTCTTTAAGAAAGCAAAATATTTTTAATTGATAGAATTTACAATTTAACAGATGAAAATAGTGTAACTAGGGTAATAAACTAGTAATATAAAAAGCAATCTTTATTTCATTTCTCAGCATTGTTATACTGTAGAAGAAACATTCCCATTCTCATCCATGGGTGGAGCGCAGCACACAAGTGCAAGAGACAAAACTAAAGTGTTTGCAAGTGTCTTAAGCCAAAAGTTCCCATTCGGCCTCCTAAGGTCCTCGCCATCATAGATACCCATGTCTAGCCAATATGGTGCACACTGTAGTGTATGTACCTTTAAGGGGAGAATTACTTTTTACAGCTCCTGTATACTGTAGGTGACCACACCTGTCTATAAACCCTGAGTAGGGATCTGTACAGTTAGTTTTAGAGTAACCCTCATGCAGTAAACACCTGTTGATTGTTCCCTGCAGTCTCTTGTCTAATTATTGAAGGACACACAACATCAAGCTACACGGATCTAACATTGGCGACGAGAAGATTCAAACCTACCTGCAACTCTGCATCACCTCCCAGGGATTCGCTCCTGGAGAACAGTGAAAGAAGAAGGCCGAGTCCAGAAGCATGGGTGTCGACCATCCAGCGGAGACTTGAGCATCGCAGGGGAGGCTGTTGAGAGCTTGGCTTGGTTCTCCAGTCGCGGTGGTCCAGCGAAACGGGCTGGCAACAGGTGCGGCGCAGACCTTTCCCGGACAGCGGCGGCTAGAGCCGACCGACGGCACAGAAAAAGGCCGAGCAGCGTCAACGGGAGAAGAGCGAGGGTAGAGCGCACAGGGCGCAGCCGGTGTTCAGGACCGAGCGGCATCAACGAGAGAGAGCAGAGCGTAGCCGGTGTTCAAGGGCCGAGCAGCGTCAACGAGACAGAGAGGCGCGCAGGAAAACGCGCAGAGCGCAGCCGGTGTTCAAGGGCCGAGCAGCGTCAGCGGGGAAGAAAGGAAAGCGCAGGAGACGCCATTTTGAGCCGCAGCGGAGAAGAAGGGAGAGTGCGGGAGACGCCATTTTGAGCCTCAGCGGAGAAGGGAGAGCGCAGGAGACGCCATTTTGAGCCACAGCGGAGAAGGGAGAGCGCGGGAGACGCCATTTTGAGCCAGTCTAACCACACCCAGGGATGCCGAAGAGTGGCAGTGTCACAGCGTTCGACAATGAAGTCGAAGATTGGACGACATATGTCGAACACATAGAAGTGTACTGCAAGGCGAATGAAGTGCCAGATGACAGGAAAGCGCTGGTATTGTTCAATTCAATGGGTGCAAAAACGTATGGCTTACTGCGAAACCTAGTAACCCCAGAGAAGCCAGTGGAAAAGGATTTTGAAAACATAGTGTCAATCCTACAAAACCACTTAAACCCCACACCGCTGCTGATAGCAGAAAGATTTAAGTTTCACAAAAGGAACCAGCATAAAGATGAAAGTAATGCTGAGTATTTAACAGAACTGCGCAAGCTATCGAAACACTGCCAGTTTGGAACGGGACTAGCAGATACTTTAAGGGACAAGTTTGTGCGTGGGCTTCAAAGTGAAGGAACCGAGAAACGGCTTCTATCAGAAAAGGATCTTACGCTGGACAAGGCTTTCAGCATGGCAGTATCACATGAAGCAGCCACACGGGGCGCTGCAGAGATACAACGGAGACCGCAAGAATATGGCACAAATGAAATGTCATACGGAACAGTGAAGTGCTATCGCTGCGGCAGAACAACACACGACCATAATGATTGCTGGTTCAAGGACAAAGTGTGCAGACAGTGTGGAAAAGTAAGACACATAGCAAGAGTCTGCAGGTCGGGAAAGAAAACCAGCAGCAAGAAATCTCCACAGGAGAAGTACAAGAAGGTACATAAGGTGACAGAGAGTAGTTCAGGCGAACAGAAAAGTGATACAGACTCCGGAAGCAAGGAGCTGGGTTATCTGAAACTATATATTGTGATCAAAACGGAGGATCACCAAACTATCTGGGTCACGCTCAAGATAGCCAGAGTCCAAGTGAAAATGGAATTGGACACAGGATCAGCCCTAACAGTCATAAACCGAAGGGACTACAAGTGGCTATTCTCACATATACCCTTGAAAGATAGAGAGATTGTCTACCCCAAAGGAAAAATATGGGTGAACGTTATATATAACGGCAAGAAAACACCAAAATTGGACTTATATGTATTGTCAGATGGAGGACCACCACTACTAGGACGTGAATGGATCCGGAAGATACAGCTAGATTGGCATTCCATACAAGCACTGACTGTAGATGCCAAAAAGGATGACAACGTCACACCTGGACGACTGTCAAAAATGCTAACTGACGCAGAAGAAGTGTTCCAGGAGGGACTCAAACACTAAAAGGCATAACAGCGACAATCAAAATAGAGGAAAATGCAAGCCCAAAGTTTTTAAGGCCAGACCGGTGCCTTATGCGATCCGCCCAGCCGTTGAAGCAGAGCTGGAAGGTTTGGAACGTTCAGGCTACACCCATCGTTCCTGTAATGAAGAGGTCGTTGAGTAATACGCCTGAGGAACCAAAGAAAGTTCGCATCTGTGGGGACTTTAAGGTGACAGTGAACCCAGTCCTTCACACGGTACAATATCTGCTTCCGCGGATTGAAGATATTTTTGCCTCGCTATCTGGAGGGAAACGCTTCACTAAGATTGATCGGGCCCAGGCGTACCTGCAAATGGAGGTAGAAGAAGCCTCGAAACAGTACCTCACGATCAACACTCATAAAGGTCTCTACCAATACAACCAGCTGGTGTTCGGGGTAGCATCAGCTCCGGCTATTTGGCAAAGGGCAATGGATCAAGTCCTGCAAGGGATTCCAGGGACCCAGTGTTATTTGGACGACATCCTGGTCACGGGTGAAAATGACAGTGATCACCTCGCCAACCTGGAGCAGGTGCTCACTAGATTGAAGGAATATGGGCTCCGAGCTAATCGCCACAAATGCGAGTTTTTCCAGAAGCAGATCTCGTATTGTGGCCACGTTATTGATGAAGAGGGGTTACATAAGT
Organism: Somniosus microcephalus; assembly: GCF_052327205.1. Lineage (NCBI taxonomy): Eukaryota > Metazoa > Chordata > Chondrichthyes > Squaliformes > Somniosidae > Somniosus > Somniosus microcephalus. The sequence continues at coordinate 281,462,583 of NC_140990.1, read as the reverse complement.
CCCCTGAAAAGGATCGAGGCAGTAGTCAAGGCTCCAGCACCGGAAAATGTGTCACAACTGAGGTCGTTCCTCGGGCTGGTGAACTACTACCATAAGTTCTTGCCGAATTTGTCTACAGTACTACACCCACTGAACACCCTACTGCAAACGGGGGTACCATGGAAGTGGAATGACGAATGTAAACGAGCTTTCCAGAAGTGCAAAGAATTGATCACATCAAAAGAGGTGTTGGCTCATTTCAACCCAGCACTACCAATTCGGTTGGCGTGTGATGCATCACCCTATGGCATTGGAGCGGTGCTGTCGCACAAATTCCCGGACGACTCGGAAAGGCCAGTAGCCTTTGCGTCTCGGTCACTAACCTCAGCCGAGCATAACTACGCCCAGATTGACAGGGAGGCCCTCAGCCTAGTGTGGGGAGTGAAAAAGTTCAACCACTATCTGCACGGGCAGAAGTTCACCTTGCTGACTGACCACCAACCACTTGTCTCCATCTTTAATCCAAAGAAGGGCGTTCCGGTGATGACTGCGCAACGGCTACAAAGATGGTCCCTTTTTCTAGGGGCAAACCAATATGAAATCGAGTATAAGGGCACAAAACAGCATGGAAACGCTGATGGGCTATCACGCCTGCCACTGCCTACTGCGGAGGAAGCACCAGCAGTGGACCCTGTCGAGATATTTTATTCGGCTATAATTGAACGCTTGCCAGTAACTAACGCGGATAGAGGAGGCCCGAAATGACCCTACACTGTCTCGGGTATATGACTTGACGGTGAAGGGATGGCCAACACATGGCGACTCACTGTTGCCAGCATTCTCATCCAGAAGAGAACAGCTGTCAGTATGCCAGGGGACCTTGATGTGTGGATCCCGAGTGGTAATTCCACCCAAGTTAAGGGAGAGAGTGCTCCATGAGCTTCACGAAGGCCATCTGGGAGGGGTGAAAATGAAAAGCCTTGCTAGGGCTTATGTGTGGTGGCTGGGGATCGATCAAATCGAGGACCTGACAAAGAGCTGCTCAGGATGCCAGAAGGTCCAAAATGCACCACCACATGCCCCTCTACACCCATGGGAGTGGCCCTCATCTCCATGGCAACAGGTGCATATTGATTTTGCTGGTCCATTCATGGACTCAATGTTTTTAATAGCCGTGGATGCGCACTCGAAATGGCCTGAAGTGATCAAAATATCCTCCACCACCACGGAGAAAACTATTGCAGTCCTACGGACCATATTTGCCAGGAACGGCTTGCCAGAGCAGATTTGCTCTGGTAATTGACCACAGTTTGTGTCCGAAGAGTTTCAAAGATTTCTGAAAAGGAATGGGGTAAGGCATTACACATCCGCCCCGTATCATCCAGCCACAAATGGATTGGCTGAGAGGTTCGTACAAACCTTTAAAAAAGCAGTAAGGGCCATCTGCGATGACGACATTCCACTGCAGCATAAGGTGGACAATTTCCTGTTAGCCTACAGAAATGCGACACATGCAGTCACCAACCAGACCCCGGCCATGATGTTCTTTAACCGAAGGTTGCGATCTCGTCTGGATTTGCTCAGACCAAATGTACGAAGAGATGTTGAGAATAAGCAATTCCAGCACATCAATGAGAAGCCAACAAGGAGCTTCAATGTAGGGCAACCAGTCTTGGCCCGCGATTACCGAACAGAGAAATGGCAACCAGGAACGATATGCACACGGCAGGGGCCACTAATGTACACAGTGGATGTTGGAGAGAACATTGTGAGACGCCATGTTGACCAGATCCTAGAGTCACAGGAACAAGTCAACCCCATGTCTCGCGTACCTGGTGATGAACCAGTCATACAGGTAGCATCTACCCCAGAAACAGTAGCATCGGAAGCTGATGAACCAACCGACGACAGGGGGCCAGAATCGCCTCCGCACCAAGAGCAAGACACTCAGGAAAGGCGCTATCCAGAAAGGATCAGGAAGCTGCCCCAAAGACTGAATTTATAAACTATTTTCAGTTAATGTTGCATGTTAAGTGTTAATTGTAATTAGTTGATATTTAATTGTTAAATGAATGTTATGGTACTGTTAATCTAAAAGGGGAGGAATTGTAGTGTATGTACCTTTAAGGGGAGAACTACTTTTTACAGCTCCTGTATACTGTAGTACCGGCAGTGACCACACCTGTATATAAACCCTGAGTAGGGATCTGTATAGTTAGTTTTAGAGCAACCCTCATCCAGTAAACACCTGTTGATTGTTCTCTGCAGTCTCTTGTCTAATTATTGAAGGACACACAACATCAAGATACACGGATCTAACACACACCACATAATGTTAAGCAGCAGCTGAGTGCACTGGACACAGCAAAAGGCCATGGGCTCACAATATCATGGTTGTCTTGCTTCAAGACCTGTGCACCAGAGCTAGCTACTCCCCTAGCAAAGCGGTTCCAGCATAGCTATGACGGTGGCATCAATCTGACGATGTGGAGGATTGCCCAGGTAGATTCTATCCACAAAAATACAGGGTAAATCTAACCCAGCCAATTATCACCCTATCTGGCTCCTCCCAATCATCAGTAAAGTGATGGATGGAGTTGAATAATGCCATCAAGCAGCACCAATGCTCCCATAACCTGCTCACTGCCAGAACAACTCCGTTATAAACTTCATCACAGCCTTAATCAAGACATGGATGCTAACTGGCAGTCGAGAGGCGAGAGTAGCTGCCCTTGTCATCAAGGCAACATTTGACCCAGTTATGGCACCAACGAGCCCTAGCAAAACTGAAGTCGATGGGAGTCAAAGGAAAAATCCTCTACTGGTTATAGTCTTGCTTGATGCACAGGCAAGATGGTTATGGTGGTCAGCAGCCAGTCATCACAACCCCAGGATATCACCTGAAGGAATTTATCGGCGAAGCATCCTCGGCCTAACTATCTTCAGCTGCTGCTTAATAAGTTCAGGAATGGGGCTGTTTACTGATAGCAATGTTCCCTCTAATTTTTTTTTGGGTGCACAGCCCCTTTAACAGGCTGCGCAGTCCATTCAAATTTCTGCGCATGCAGGGTTTTTCCACTAAAAGCCAGGGAGTGGCCTGCGCGGGACCTCCGGACCGCTGCACAGCTTAACGGGAACATTGCTCCACAGTATCTGGCTCCATTTGCAACTCTTCCAATAATGAAGCAGCCCATGCCAGCCTACAGCAGGACTTGGATAACATCCAGGCTTGGGCTAGGAAGTGGCAGGTAGTATTTGCATGCAAATTCAAGGCAATGACTTCAACAAGAGAAAGCCCAGCTATCTCCCCTTGACCTTCGACAGTACCATCATCGGTGGGTCACCCATCATTTACATGTTGGAGATTACCATTGACCAGAACTGAACTGGACCAGCCATATCAACACCATGGCTACAAAAATGGAGCAGCAACTGGGTCCTCTGTGATGAGTGGCTCACCTCCTAACCCAGAATAGATTCTTCACCATCTGCAAGATTCAAGTCAGTATGGTGGAATACCCCCCACTCACCTAAATTGGTGCAGTTGCAACAACACTTAAGAAGCTTGACACCATCCAAGACAGAGCAGTTCCATTCCCTCTACCACAGGCGCATGTGGCTGCAGTATTATCTACAGGATGTACTGTAGCAACTCAACAAATTTACTTTGAGAGCACCTCCCTCCTCTGATTTTTACTACCAAGAAAGACAAGAGCAGCAATTTTGTGGGAACACCATCACCTCCATATTCCCCTCCAAGTCGCACACCATCCTGACTTGGATGTATATCGTCATTTCAGTGTCGCTGGGTCTATCCTGGCATTCCTACCTAATACCACTGTGGAAGCACCATTGTCACCAGGACTGGAAAAGTTCAAATAGAAAACCTTCTCTGGCAACTGGGATGGGCAATAAAGGTGGACTTGCTTGTGTTGCATATATCCTCAGAACAAAATTTTTTAAAAATTGCATTTTAGCCAGACAGTAGAAACCCACAGTTGCAGATTAAAGGCTGACAGCTGAACGTTTGGAACAAGATAGCAGATCAATTGGAGGTCAGCTACCACTTTTCTAGCTGGTCTCCCCCAATCATTCAATGTTGTTTAACTGAGTGTCCTTGGCTGAGGGTTCTGAGTATTTACTTTATAAAAACAAATGAGTATAAAGTGAAATTTTTACCACGAACACAAGTGTGAAGTACAAAAATTTGATTTAACACACTTCCTCTTTCCATTTTACTAAATTTGTTGTCTGGAATATCTGGCACATAATGGAATAGCTGTAGGTAAAGGAAGCGCTGTAGGTAAAGGAAGCATTTTGAAGCTAAAGGTAATTCTAGTACTCCAATGCACAGCTTTGTCCTGTAGAAATATGCTCCAATGTGCTTGTGTGTCACTACCAGTGTATACATTTTTGTACTTGTCACTTCCATTATTTTGGGATACTTAGTTTTCAAGCAAGATATCTATTCAAAATTATGTCCAAAAACATGGATGTTTTCAAGGTAACTTGCACAAATTAATTAAGTTGTATCATGTCCACTTTTGTATGATTACAAACATCTGTGAAATTCATTTTACTATACAGTTATGCAGGTACTTTTAGGAACGAGACCAAATTGTCTGTCCTTTCTGCAATACTGAACTGCTGAGTTTACATCAAACAAAGCATATTCAATCATCAAAAGATCAGAAGCACACTATTCAAAATCCACCAGGCCAGGAGAACACCTACTTAATGGTTTGTGGACTCAGATGGTGGGAGAGGGAATAGAGGAGCGGTATTCAGTAAGATCACAGCATAAGAACATTAAGAAATAGGAGCAGGAGTAGGCCATTCAGCCCCTTGAGCCTGCTCTGCCATTCAATAAGATCATGGCTACCTCAACTCCACTTTCCTGCACTATCCCCATATCCCTTGATTCCCTTAATATCCAAAAATCTATCGATCTCGGACTTGAATATACTCAACTACTGAATCTCTACAGCCCTCTGGGGTAGAGAATTCCAAAGATTCACCACCCTCTGAGTGAAGAAATTCCTCCTCATCTCTGTCCTAAATGGCCGACCCCCTGGTTCTAGACTCCCCAGCCAGGAGAAACATCCTCCCTGCATCTACCCTGTCAAGCCCTGTAAGAATTTTGTATGTTTCAATGAGATCACGTCTCATTCTTCTAAACTCTAGAGAATATAGGCCTGGTCTACTCAATCTGTCCTCCTAGGACAATCCCCCCATCCCAGGAACCAGTCTGGTGAACCTTTGTTGCATTCCCTCTATGGCAAGTATTCCTTAGGTAAGAAGACCAAAACTGTACACAATACTCCAGGTGTGGTCTCGCCAGGGCCCTATATAATTGCAGTAAGACATCTTTACTCTTATACTCAAATCCTCTTGTAATAAAGGGCAACATACCATTTGCTTTCCAAATTGATTGCTGTACCTGCATGTTAACTTTCAGTGATTCGTGTACATGAACACCCAGGTCCCTCTGAACACCAACGTTTCCCAATCTCTCACCATATAAAAAAAAATACTCTGCCTTTCTATTTTTCCTACCAAAGTGAATAACTTCACATTTCTCCATTTGCCATGTTCTTGCCCACTTACTTAGCTTGTCTATATCCCCTTGAAGCCTCTTTGCATCCTCCTCACAACTTCCATTCCCACCCAGCTTTGTATCATCAGCAAACTTGGATATATTACATTTGGTCCCCTCATCCAAATCATTGATGTAGATTATGAATAGCTGAGGCCCAAGCACTGATCCTTGTGGTACCCCACTAGTTGCAGCCTGCCAACCTGAAAATGACCCATTTATTCCTACTCTGTTTTCTGTCTGTTAACCAATCCTCAATCCATGCTAGTATATTACCCCCAATCCCATGAGCCCTAATTTTGTTTAATAACCTCGTGTGGCACCTTATTGAATGCCTTCTGAAAATCCAAATACACCACATCTGCTGGTTCCCCCTTATCTATTCTGCTAGTTACAACCTCAAAAAACTCCAAGTTCGTCAAACACGATTTCCCTTTCATAAATCCATGTTGACTCTGCCAATCCTACTAAGTGCCCTGTTACCACGCCCTTAATAATAGATTCCAGCATTTTCCCTACTACTGATGTCGGGTTAACTGGTCTGCAGTTCCCCATTTTCTCCCTCCCTCCTTTCTTAAATAGTGGGGTTACATTTGCCACCTTCCAATCCGCGGGAACCGTTCCAGAATCTATGGAATTTTGGAAAATGACAACCAATGCATCCACTATCTGTATAGCCACCTCTTTCAGAACCCTAGTATGTAGGCCATTGGGTCCAGGGGATTTATCGGCTTTAAGTCCCATTAATTTCTCCAGTACTTTTCTTTCCACTAATTCTAATTTCTTTCCGTTCCTCATTCTCACCAGACCCTTGGCTCTCCGCTATTTCCGGGAAGTTTTTTGTGTCTTCTTCCGTGAAGGCAGACAGTGGAGCCCGTCCCAATGGAACAGCTCCCTCTTTTCCCAGTACTGGTGCCAGTGCCCCATGAACTGAAATCCCTTCCTTCCACACCACTCTGAGCCACACACTTAAACCTCTAATCAGTTTGTCCGTTTGCCAATTTGTGCATGGCTCAGGTAACAATCCAGAGATTATTACCTTTGAGGTTCTGCTTTTTAATTTGTTACAACCTCAAATTCCCTCAGCAGAACTTCATTCCTAGTTGGAACATGGCAGGGCTTATGAGAAAATTGGAGGAGCGCAGCTTTTCTAGAGATTGAATGTGGTGGTTAGGAGCAGGCGGGGGAATACATCGGAGAAAGGAGATGAGAAAATGATTGGACAGAGCACTGTCGGTGATCGAGACCTAAGAACTTAAGGTAGTATGTGGTGATGAAGTCAAAAGGAGTGGTTGAAAGTTGATATGAGGGTTAGAAGGGCAGGGAAGTTGACTTCAGGTAGAGGTTGAAGTTACCAAGGCTGAGTAGTCTCTCTGTGCAAAGACTGATGTAAGATGTAGGGAAGATACTTCAGTGAGGAGGATCTTGTAGAAGGGGTGGTGATGGGTGAGGTGTTGAATTTGTGGAGAAGCAGGAGTAGGGGCAGAGAATGAGGGGGGATTTGGAGATGAATGTTCTGCTGCCAGTTTGGCTGCTAGGGTGGGAAACATGTTGGAACATGAAGCCAGGGGATGAGTTGCAGCCTCAACTATGGGGGAATAGTGACATCTGAGAGTCAGTTCTATGACTGTGCCAGTGCAGTCTGGTGCACACACCACAGCTGATCAGCTTTGAAAGGACCTATGCTGGCTGCATTAAAACACAAACCTTATTTACACATTAGGCTTTGTAAGGGTTCAAAATAATTAATACTTCTGAGAGTGTAAACTGACGAGTTACATAGCTCACGTTGTAAGTTGTACAGATGTGTGCATCGTAAACTAATGGAGATCATGTGTTTATTTACTGCAATAGTGGATTGTCCACAGAAAATAACATCTCTCCCCACCCCTCTCTCTTTCAGTACAAAGAATGGCTAAAAAAGAAATGGTAAAACCACTCTTGGGAAATGAGAGTGAAATTCCTCATTATGATCTCCAGAAAATAGCTGTTGGAATTTTGGGAACTGGAGATTTTGCTCGCTCTTTGGCAGCGCGTCTGGTATGTTCTGGTTATGGCGTAATCGTTGGAAGTCGACATCCTCAACGCACTGCAGCTTTGTTTCCCACTGCGACTGAAGTTACCAGTCAACGAGAAGCCATAGGCAGGGTCAACATTATCTTCGTAGCAGTGTACCATGAACATTACAGCACATTGAGTGAACTAAGAGATGTACTGACTGGGAAAATTTTGGTGGATGTCAGCAACAACGTGCAAGTAAATGAGTATGAAGAATCAAATGCTAAACACCTCGCCTCTCTGTTCCCAGAATGTACGGTTGTGAAAGGGTTTAATGTCATCTCAGCCTGGGCTTTACAATCTGGTGCAAGAGATGGAAATAAACAGGTGCGTATCACAGAAATAAAATGGTGAAAAATAATTCCTTGATTTGTTGTTAATGTCTAATTTCTGATGGAGAAAGATAGTCATAGGACTAAGCACAGTTGGTGGGACTGTAGATCAAGTATTTCTATTTTTGTTTTTCAGGGTTTTGCTTTTAACATTTATGCATTTTATTGCTGCTATAATGTAGTAAAAATTGCATAATGTGTCTTTCATTTGAGTCATCCATTTCATGCAGTCCATTTCAGGACTAATCTGATCTCTACTCCTTTACTAATACAAGTTGAATTGTGTGATTAATGTCACTCATTCTACTTGTGTAAATTTTGGCAAAATGCACAGGCATGGTGGTGATCATGGTCATATCTGCACGATACCTCCCAGAACAGATCTACATTTCAATCCCAAGCAGAGTGCGTTTAGGCTGAAATGTTAGCATTGGTGCAAAGGAGTTTCATTTTGTACTGAAGCCAAATTGTAGTGTAAATCCGGAATGGGGATGTGACTAAGTGGAGTAAGATTCCCTGGAGTGGGATTGTTGGATAACACAATGGCACGAAACTTATTTGTGGGTATAAAAATTGTCCAGGGGGGTCCTTTTGGATCTCCTACAGAATTCTGTGAACAAAACTAATTCCTCTTGATGCCAAATAATATTTTAACAGTACGACTAACTTCATGTGCACAGTTTAGCCTTAAACTTTCTAGAGACACAGCTTTTCCTGATCTCTCTCTTATTAAGTTGTAAAACTACCATACCCTACTCTCCTACAGGTGATGATCTGCAGTGACAGCCGAGAAGCTAGATGTATGATGGCTGAAATGACACAAAATATGGGATTCATTCCTGTGGATATGGGCTCATTATCATCTGCAAAAGAAATTGAGAACCTCCCACTACGCCTCTTTCCTTCATGGAAAATACCTGTTTTGCTGGCACTAGTCTTATTTGTATTTTTCTATATCTATAATTTTATTAGAAAGGTTATTCATCCCTATGTAATGAAAGGACAGAATACATTTTATAAAATCCCAATTGATCTTGTTAATGTCACTCTACCATGTGTTGCATTTGTGATGCTCTCCCTTGTTTACCTGCCAGGAATCCTTGCAGCCATCTTCCAGCTGCACAATGGCACAAAGTACAAACGTTTTCCACGTTGGTTAGATCAGTGGCTTCAGCAAAGGAAGCAGCTTGGCCTGTTGAGCTTTTTCTGCGCTGCTTTGCATGCTGTCTATAGCCTCTGTCTCCCTATGCGTAGATCTGCACGTTACCAGCTCCTGAATGAGGCTTTTAGCCAGGTAAGAGAATTGTAATTTAAAACATTGCACAACTGACACATTGTTAGCTAAGTTCAAAGATGGTGCAGCAAGCACACCACCAAGTGGCAGGTTTCATTAGAGAATAATTATATGACCATTTTACAATGGTGACAAACTAGGCCCTTCCTCTCCCCTCAGCTTTTACATAAAATTGTTTTACTCAGAGAATTCTAAAATACAGTCCACTCCTGGGGTGGGGGAGGGGAAGGGACCAACGATTGAATTATCAAATTATCCAGAAATTTTAATGAAGCATTTCCATTAAAATGGCAAAGTAGCACTTTTAAATGCTCTTCAAATTATCCAGCAATTTGAACTGACTTTGAATTAACAGGAACAGACTACAATTAATAAATATTAACATGTCTTTCTAATCATTTTTAGGATGTTATATTTAATATAGTGGTTAGCACTGTTGCCTCACAGCGCCAGGGACCCGGGTTCAAATCCGGCCTCGGGCGACTGTGTGTGGAGTTTGCACATTCTCCCTGTGTCTGCGTGGGTTTCCTCCGGGTGCTCCGGTTTCCTCCCACAGTCCAAAGATGTGCGGGTTAGGTTGATTTGGCTATGATAAATTGACCCTTAGTGTTAGGGGATTAAATATGTGGGGATAGGGTGGGATATGTGTCGGTGCAGGCTCGATGGGCCGAAATGGCCTCTATCTGCATTGTGGGGATTCTGTGATTCTGTGAATATACTAACTTGGTGTTCTGCAGTTACATTGACACATTAAATGAAGAAAAGGAGTTTGCTGTAATCTACTTGCACTTAAAGTAAAATTAGTAATCAACAGACAAAATAACAGCAACTATAGTCCCGAGGGATTACGATCACAAGCAGTATTTAACCTGCTTGATCCACCTCAGACTATTGTATTTAGTCTGTAGAAATCTGCCCTTGACTGGTCTACCTGCCAATCACATTTAAGCTCATAACCTGCTTGAGTTTACTACTTCCATTTTCAGATTCAAGTTGTTAAAACCACAATGGATGAAATTTTATTTCTAAAGAACCACTGTTAAATAGCATTAGTACTACTATCTGTGGCATTAATAATTGCTAATTATGGAAATTGACAAAATTGTGACAAAACCGTGGATCCCGATAGCCTTTGTTACTTTTTATTCACTTTTCAAACTTCATGTATGTTGAGGGCTTGAATAATCCCTTAACTCCTACACCATGTTTACTCTTTGCTTAGAGCAAGGTGAAAGTTTATCTTTTACTTAAAACAGACCAAAGGGGCTTACAGGGAGGGACAGAAATTTGTGGAGTGCTTTTGTATTGCATGGGACTTATAACAAAATTCTGGGGATAAAATTTCAGGTTTTAACAATTACTTTGGAAAAATGAAGATTTCCCACTGGAAACCTACATTATTTAACATTAAGACCCCTGAAACAATGTAATCAGTATGTGATTTGGAACATTATTTCAATTTTCGTTCCTAAGTCATGTCCCTTATAAAGTTTGGCATTGCAACCCCCAAAACGTGGGTATGGCAACAATGAAAGGTATCAAAAATGCAGTTCCTAATACCCAAAAGACTGCAAGGACTACACACACTGCCAAAGAAACTTGTTATGGTGACTAGGAGACCAAATTGAAACCGATACATTCCATCCTCTTAGAGTATGCATCAAGTACAGTCTAAGAAAGTTAGTTTACTAGCTTGCCAGGACAATTAGAATTCAGCCATTTTGAAATTTGATTTGTAGTCCCAGGATCGCATTAAAAATTATTTGATAGTTGATGAGCCTCTGTGACAACACATTGTTGACATTGTGTGGCATATTAATAAAGACATTTATGTAGCACCTTATCACATCTCTAAACATATATACACGAAGTACTTTGAAGTGAATAGTAACTTTGTTAGAATAAAAAGAAAAACTGCAAATGCTAGAAATACACAGCAGGTCAGTCGGCATCTGTAAAGAGGAAAGGCAAGTTTTGACATTTTGGGTGTGGACCTTTCATCAATACTGAAAACTAAAAGATATTTTAGCATGGTTTGAAAACAAATAAAAGGACAGATAATCAAGAGTTACATCAATGACATCGTGTTAATGGATTAAATAGCCTGCAAACTGCTTGATAGAAAATTATTAATTATTCTAATGGTTCTTTGTATATGGTAAATATGGTGCTACATTTGCACATGATCCTATTTCTGTTGTCTTAACAGTTTCGAAATAATAAAAGTGCTTGGGTAGAGGAAGAAGTGTGGAGGATGGAAATTTACCTTTTCTTTGGAATTTTGGCTATTGGTGTGCTTTCACTGCTTGCTGTGACCTCACTGCCGTCGGTGGCAGGTTCTCTGAACTGGAGGGAATTTCATTTCATTCAAGTAAGACAGTTTCACATTTTTTATCATGCTATTATTTTTTTCCACTAATATGCTTATGTCAATTATGAACTTAATTATTTCAAGTGAATAATTATTCATAGAATGCTATTGTGGGCATCTATGTTCATTTAAGATTCCTGCAAAATCATCAATATGGCTGTTTGTAAAACATTGGCAGCAATTCTTCAGTTGGGATTTAATTGCAAGACTTGAACATTGGTCTAGTATTTGAAAGCTGTGGTTAATTTTGCCAACTTACCAGTCACATGCTGGTACTCCTTCAGTCTTCTATTATTAATGGCACTCTCATGCTGGTCACGTTTTTAACTCAATTGGGCAGAAATCCAGATGTAAAACAATGGGTCTATTGATTTGCTTCATATTAAGACTATGGTGGTCAACATATTTTAATTGCATTTCTGAATCCAATGTCTTTTGTCAATGCAAAATGGCAAGAAAAACGAGCTGTCATTTTGCAACTTTACATCTTAGTAAATAAACAATGTTAGATTGCAGATACTTAGTTTTTGTTTGATCATTAACATTATTTTGCTATTTAAAAATGTATTTTAAAAGTTGGATCAGCATAAAGTAAGTGAGTCAGAAAGACCTTTTTAAAGGCTTCAGGTTTAATCCCTGCTCTGTACTCTTAAGATGTCAGCCTTGACTCAGTTTTAGCACTCTCTTCCGAGTCAAAGTTATGGGTCCAAGTCCCAGTCCAAAGCCTTGAGCAGATGATCTAGGCTGACAATTTAGTGTAATACCAAAAGAATGCTGAATGCTTCACTATCAAAGGTACTGTCTTTCAGGTGAGACGTTGAACCTAGGCCCCCTTTTGCCTTCTCAGGTCGATATGAAAGACCACGGTACTATTCAAATAAGAGTTGGGAAGTTCTCTCGGTGACGTGGCCAACATTTATCCCTCAACCAATATCGCTAAACTAGATTATATGGTTGTGTATCTCCATTGTTTGTGGAACCTGGCCGTGCACAAATTGGCTGCCACATTTCCCTACAAGTGACTACACTTCAAAAGGTACTTAATTGACTGAGTTTTGGGACTTCCTGAGGTTGTGAAATGCACTATATAAATGCAGGTTCTTTCCTGTTTGCCAAGGATGAGTTAGCAGTGGGAGTTGCTCTTGGCTTCAGAATTCCCAAATTAGGCAGCTGAAGGGGAAAGCAGCCAAGATTCCTACTTCTGGTGCAAGTATGTAGACTGGGTGTGATCACAGCAGCTGTTTAACCATTGATGTTGTAGCTGTGACAACATCAATGGTTAAATAATCCATCAACACTTGCTGTCCAGGCTCACATGAAGAATGGGCACAGGGCCATTGCAACCATAACCAGCATGAGATGATGCCATTCAGCAAAATTGAAGGAGAAAATGTAAACTATTTCCAATTTAAAGACAATAGTTCAAATCTGTAATTTGATTAATAACTCAACCCCTCCAAGTTCTGTACCGCCCACATACTATTCTTCACAGCTATACTTCTTTATAGAATGTCAGAATATGAGTAATGTCATTTAGCCACATCAATTTTCACACTGATTATTGTTTAATAGATATGAACACAATTAAAATTAAAATGTTAATTAATCAATCAAGATTCAAATTACTGCCTTTAATCCTATCCTTATCATTGAGATGTTCCAGAAGTACATTGAAGATTGGTGAATTATGTTGGGAGAAAAATTGAAGCAATATCCACAAATGTAATGCTAGTATAGAATACAAAATAGTATACATAAAACGCAAGTCTAATACTGGTAGTTCTAAAAGAACATTGTGTAAAAAGCTTGTTAGCCAATGCACATTATTATTCATCTACATCCTGTAAAAGGTATTTAATTTGTATAAATTAGAAGTTGACAACCAGTTATGTGAACCTTAAAGTCGTCGTTCTTTTTCAGTCTGGACTTGGATACACCGCGCTGGTGATCAGCACTCTACACGCACTAACTTTTGGATGGCGTAAAGCCTTTGACTCAGCCCAATACAAGTTCTACTTGCCACCTACATTCACAATTGCTCTAATTGTGCCTTGCATAGTCCTTCTGGCCAAAGTGTACCTTTTTCTTCCCTTTGTGAATCGCAAACTGTCACGGATCAGACGAGGCTGGGAAGCCAGTCGCCAAGTGAAGTTCCATGAAGCTGGTGATGCTAGCCAGTTTTCAGAATTCAGTGCAGAGAACACCAGCATAGTTTGAGTACTGTCTTTGCAATAACTTTAATTTGTAAGAATTTGAAATTTTCCCCAAATTAAAGCACTCATTTATATTCTCTATATAGTGTTTTTATAAATAAAAGCCAGAGATGGTTTCTAAAGACTAGTTGTCCACTCAAATATACAAAAACAATTATTGCTTACATTTTACTTATGCATTGTATATAAGGATAATTGCTAGCATTTTATTAATTATCTGCATGGCTAGTGATATAAAAATTGTTATTTATTAGTGAATAGTTTTAAGGTTGGTTGATAGGGTGGAGATTTCCTGTAAGTTGTCTGGGGATAGGCCATTTCCCACAGAGGAAGAAAAAAATTGAGTTGCCCAGAAGAATTTTCAGGATATGAAGTAGTACAGAAGAAATATATAGAATAAACAAAATAAGTTAATCTTTATTAATGGACTGGGAAAAGATAGTTATGGAAACTTGTGTGCTTGAATTGGTATATATTCAAACAATGCACCCATAAGACGACAAAACCCAACATCAGTAAGAAGCCACACGCTTTGTGATCACCAATATAGGGGAAACACTTCATCCTAAAAAGTTTTTAGATATATTAAAAGTCTCCTAGCACACTCTTCCTTTTAAGCATTACATTTAGTTACACTCTAGACATCCCACTTTAGTGTATCCTCAACTCACTATAGTGTGTGGTAATTAGTAGGCTGCACAGGTATACAGAATTAAGCAATGTAAAATTGACTGAATTACACCAGATGACACTTAACTGTGAGTCTAATGTAAATCCTGACATTGTACAACTGTTCTAATTAATTAACACAATGTTCAGTATATATTTTGTGCTTGTAGATCTGAAATCAAATTGTGTTTGGAGCCAACCATCACTGAACATATACTTAGTACTTCTTCACTGTTGCTTGAACACCCTGGTGTAATTTCCGCTTTGGGCGCAATCGGGAAAATGGGTGCAAATTGCACATGAAATTACGCTGGTTTTCCGAAGTGAAGTCATGGTTCAAGATTTGCCCAAACTCATTTGCATAATCAAACTTGCAATCTCCCATGAACCAGTAAAATCAGTCAGCGTAATAGAACGTAATTTTTTCTTTGCATTAAAAAATATTGTCGGGTAGACCACGCTTAAATACATCAATGTGGAAAACTGCCCAGATCTGTCCTGCTCACAAAAAGCAGGACAAATCCAATGGGGCGGTAATTGGCCGGAATCAGTCTAATCTCAATCATCAGCAAAGTGATAACACTGTCGACGACAACTTCCATGAAGCGGCACTTAACTCACCTGCTCAGTTTGGGTTCTGCAAGGACCACTCGGCTCCGGACCTCATTACAAAAGAGCTGAATTCCAGAGGTGAGGTGAGTGACTGCCCTTGACATCAAGGAGCCCTAGTAAAATTGAAGTCAATGGGAATCAGGAGGAAAACTCTCCACTGGCTGGAGTCATACCTAACACTAGGTGGTTGTTGGAGGTCAATCATCTCCAGGACATTGCTGCAGGAATTCCTCAGGGCAATGTCCTAGGCCTAACCATCTTCAACTGCTTCATCAATGACCTTCCCTCCATTTTAAGGTCAGACGTGGGGATGTTCGCTGATGATTGCAGTATGTTCAGTTCCACTCACAACTCCTCAGAAAATGAAGCAGTCCATGCCCACATGCAGCAAGACCTGGATGACATTCAGGCTTGGGCTAGTAAGTGGCAAGTAACATTAGTGCCACAGAAGTGACCATCTCCAACAAGCGAGAGTCTAACCACCTCCCCATAATATTCAACAGCATTACCATTGCTGAATACCCCACCATCAACATCCTGGGGGTCACTATTGACCAGCAACTTAACTGGACCGAGTGGGTCAAAGGCTGGGTATTCTGCAGCAAGTGTCTCGCCTCCTGACTTCCCAAAGCCTTTCCACCATCTACAAGGCACAAGTCAGGAGTGTGATGGAATACTCGCCACTTGCCTGGATGAGTGCAGCTCCAACAACACAAGAAGCTCGACACCATCCAAGACAAAGCAGCCCGCTTGATTGGCACCCCATCCACCACCTTAAACATTCACTCCCTCCTCCACCACTACAGTGTTTACCCTCTAAGATGCACTACAGCAACTCGCCAAGGCTTCTTCGGCAGCACCTCCCAAACCTGCGACTTCTACCACCTAGAAGAACAAGGGAATCAGGTGCATGGGAACACCATCACCTCCAAGTCCCCCTCCAAGTCACACACCATCCTGACTTAGAAGTATATCGCCAATCCTTCATCGGCACTGGGTCAAAATCCTGGAACTCCCTAACAACACTGTGGGAGTACCTTCACCACAAGGACTGCAGCAGTTCAAGGCGGCGGCTCAACACCACCTTCTCAAGGCAATTGGGGATGGGTAATAAATGCTGGCCTTGCTAGCAACACCCACATCCTGTGAACAAATAAAAAAAAAAAAATAGGTGCAGTATTAATACAGCGGAGAATGGGTTTATCATCAAAAATAAGCATTTTTAATAAGAGTGTCTAGTCATAGAATCAACAGCACAGGAGGCCGCCATTCGGCCCTTCCTGTCCGCTACAGCCGACAAAGAGCTATCCACCCTAATTCCACTTTCCAGCACTTGGTCCATAGCCTTGTAGGTTATTGCACTTGAAGTGCATATCCAAGTACTTTTTAAATGTGACGAGGGTCTCTGCCTTTACCACCCTTTCAGGCAGAGTTCCAGACCCTCACCACCCTCTGGGTGAAAACATTTCTCCTCAAATCATCTCTAAACCTCCGACCAATTGCTTTAAATCTATGCCCCCTGGTTATTGACCCTTCTGCTAAGGGAAATAGATCCTTCCTATCCACTCTATCTGGGCCCCTCATAATTTTATACACCTCAATTAGGTCTCCCCTCAGCCTCCTCTGTTCCAAAGAAAACCCCAGCCTATCCAATCCTTCCTTATAGCTAAAATTCCCAAGCCCAGGCAACAGCCTCGTAAATCTCCTCTGCACCCCCTCTTGTGCAATCACATCCTTCCTGTAATGTAACCAGAACTGCACACAGTATTCTAGCTGCGGCCTAACTAGTGTTTTATACAGTTCAAGCATAACCTCCCTGCTCTTATATTCTATGCCTCAGCTAATAAAGGCAAGTATCCCATATGCCTTCTTAACCACCTTATCTACCTATCCTGCTACCTGTGGACATGCATTCCAAGGTTCCTCTGATCTTCTGCACTTCTCATTGTCCTACCATTTATAGTGTATTCCCTTGCCTTGTTAGCCCTCCCCAAATGCATTACCTCACACTTCTCCAGATTGAATTCCATTTGCCACTGTTCTATCCACCTGACCAGTCCATTGATATCTGTCTGCAGCCGCCTTCTTCATTATCAACCACACGGCCAATTTTTGTATCATCTGCAAACTTCTTAATCATGCTTCCTCCATTCAAGTCCAAATCATTGATATATACCACAAAAAGCAAAGGACCCAGTACTGAGCCCTGCAGAACCCCAATGGAAATAGCCTTCCAGTCACAAAAACACCCTTTGACCATTACCCTTTGTTTCCTGCCTCTGAGCCAATTTTGGATCCAACTTGCCCCTTTGCATTGGATTCCATGGGCATTTACTTTGGTGACCTGTCTGCCATGTGGGACCTCATCAAAAGCCTTGCTAAAATCCATAGACTACATCAAATGCACTATCCTCATAAAATTCAATCAAGTTAGTCAGACACGACCTTCCCTTGACAAATCTATGCTGACTGTCCGTGATTAATCCATGTCTTTCTAAATGAAGATTTATTCTGTCCCTCAGAATTTTTTCCAATAATTTTCCCACCACCGAGGTTAGGCTGACTGGCCTGTACTTACTCGGTCTATCCCTTTCACCCTTTTTAAACAACGGTACCACGTTAGCAGTCCTCTGGCACCACACCTGTAGCCAGAGAGGATTGGAAAATGATGGTTAGAGCCTCTGCTATTTCCTCTCTTACTTCTCTTAACAGTCTGGGATACATTTCATCCGGGCCTGGGGATTTAGCCACTTTCAAAAATGATAAACCCCTTACTACTTCCTCTTTCACTATGTTTATTTCATCTAATATTTCACACTCCCCCCTCCTTGATTGCAATGTCTGCACCATCCCTCTCTTTTGTGAAAACAGACGCAAAGTCTTCATTAAGAACCATACCCATGTCTTCTGCCTCCACAGACAGGTTACCTATATGGTCCCTAATAGGCACTACTCTTACTTTAGTTATCCTCTTGCTCTTAATGTATTTATAAAACATCTTTGGGTTTTCCTTGATTTTACTTGCCAGTATTTTTTCATGCCCTCTCTTTGCTTTCCTAATATCCTTTTTAATTTCATCCCTGCACTTTCTATACTCCTCTCAGCTTTCTGCAGTATTGAGTCCTCGGTATCTGTCATAAGCTTCCCTTTTTTTCTTTATCCTACCAAGGAGCTCTAGATTTGTTAGTCCCACCCTTTTTCTTTAAGGGAACAAACTTGCTATCTCCTCACTAAACCCTCGCTATCTCCTCCTTGAATGCCTCCCACTGCTCCTACACTGATTTACCTTCAAGTTTCTGTCTCCAGTCGACTTTTGTCTAAATCACCTCTCAGCTTCGTAAAATTAGCTTTTCCCCAATTGAGAACTTTTATTCCTGGTCTGTCCTTGTCCTTTTCCATAACTACCCTAAATCTAACTGAATTATGATCACTACCACCAATATGCTCTCCCACTGATGCCCTTTCCACCTGCCCAGCTTCATCATTCCCCAAAACTAGGTCCAGAACCACCCCCTCTCTCTTGTTGGGCTTGCAACATACTTGCTAAAGAAGTTCTCCTGAATGCATTTTAAGAATTCTGTTACCTCTGTACCTTTCGCACTAATTTTATCCCAGTTAATATTGGAGAAGTTGAAATCCCCTACTATTACTGCCCTACTTTTGCACGTCTCAGAAATTTGCCTACATATTTGCTCTTCTATCTACCTCTGACTGTTCGGAGGTCTATAGTACACTTCCAGCAGTGATTGCCCCTTTTTTGTTTTTCAGTTCAACCCATATGGCCTCATTTGATGATCCTTCTCAGATATCCTCCCTCCTCACAGCTGTAATTGATTCTTTAATCAATATTGCGACCCCCCATCTTTTTTATCCCCCTCTCCATCTCGTCTGAAAACCCTGTAACCAGGTATGTTGAGCTTCCTTTCCTGCCCTTCTTTCAGCCATGTCTCAGTAATAGCTGTAATATCATACTCCCACATGTCTCTGTGCCCTCATCTCATCTGCTTTATTCCCTAGACTCCTTGCGTTGAAGTATATACCATTTAGCACTGCCAAACTCCTTTGTTGTCTATTTTCTAGCCTTTGTTTCCTCTGCCTTCCAAACTCGCTTACTAATTTTCTGCCTTCCATTTTCAGCTTTGCTTCTCTCCCTTCTGAATCCACTCTCAGGTTCCCATCCTCCTGCCAGGCTAGTTTAAACCCTCCCTAACAGCACTAGCAAACCCCGCCGCGAGGATATTGGTCCTGGTCCTGTTGAGGTGCAGCCCGTCTGGCTTGTACAGGTCCCACCTCCCCCAGAAACAGTCCCAATGTCTCAGGAATCTAAAGTCCTCCACCTGTGAGCAATGTTCCCTATTTTTTTTGTGCATGGTCCCTTTAACTGGCTGCGTGGCCCAAATTCTTGCACATGCGCGGTTTCTTCCATTGAAAAGGCGGTTAGCAGCCTGCGCGGGACCTCCAAACCACTGCGCAGTTGCGCAGCTTAGCGGGAATATTACCCGTGAGTGACCTGATTTTAAATCACTGAAAATGACCTTTTAAAAAAAACTGTACTGAACCATTTACTAGTTTCACTGGTGTATACTAGTTAGTTTCTAAGTAATTTAATTATTTTTTAATATGTACAAACTTTTAAAACATGCCTATTAGCGCCTGTGCGCCAAAAAAGCTCAATTTGAAGAGCCTCCTCGAAGGCCTGCAAATGGGTACAATTGGTGGAAACGCGCCATCCTCATTATTTTGATCTGGGGGCATGGCCAGTTTTGTGGGCGGGCCGGCTTCCAGCGCAATATATTTTAAGCTGGCGTTAAAGACCACGGAAACTTGATCTACGCTAGACGTAACTTATGTTTAAAATTCTGCAATCTTTTGCGCTAGTTTGGCCGATTTCAGCCAGATTGCATTGTTAAAACCAGCACAAACTAGCACTCTAAGCCCCTGTACATTTTTTAAAATAGACAAATGTCTGATAAGTTAGTATTCTGCCAGCATAAATGTATAATTTTATTTAGCATTTACACATTACGTGCAGCACAATTTAATAAATTTTACACTTTTCTATTTCTGTAATTGCATCAAAATGTATACAAGTTTCTAATTTTATAACCGATACATGGAAAATTTGCTATGGGATAGTTTTTTGTGCTCAATATTGAGTTTATACAATAAGAGTACATACATCCTGTATACATTTTAAAAGTTATTGTAAGCAGTTTTGAAATTAAATTTTATGAACATAAATCGTTGGGGGGGGGGGGGGGGGCGGGAGAGGTGGAGAGGAGAAACAGGACTAAACAGTAATCCCAGTTTGCCTCTTGTTCATAAAGGACTTTAGTATTTAAACATTGGACCATGTTAGATATGTTTTTCAATTGCAATTTCGATATAATTATCATACAGTAGCTGATTTCCCTCTAATTTGCTGCAATTAAAACTATCTAGCACCTACATCACACAACCTCTTTGCGTACTCACAATGTAGTACTGAGAATATTTTAATGCAAAAAGCAATGTGTTACATTCTAAATAAGTGCAAAGTTGGAGTCATTTAAAACACTCTCAGGACCACGACATTCAATTATCTTGTAACTCATTTACCTAATATAAAAAATGTTATTCCTGCATGCAGTGAAATAAAACCCTGTATTGCTGCAGTTAAATTCATGATTTGATTTTTATAATTTTCACGACACCCTCTAGTTTTTAAAAAACTAAATTGCCAACAAAATAAAATCATGCTTCTGAATACATGGAGTATGTTTCAAAAGCATAATTCATCTTGGGATCGAAATGACAAACATCTCAGACTTCAACCTTTATAAATGTCAACTTAATGCCTCTGTACAAATTTAAGTCCAAAGATGTGCGGGTTAGGTTGATTGGCCATGATAAAAAATTGGCCCTTAATGTTAGGGGGGATTAAATACACGGGGTTACGGGGATAGGGCTTGGGTGGGATGGCTGTCGGTGTAGGGACTGGGTGCTAGGGTTTGGATGATCAGCCATGATCTCGTTGAATGGCGGAGCAGGCTCGAAGGGCCGAATGGCCTACTCCTATCTTCTATGTACGCTTTGCTTATGTTGTTCATTAATGCTGAAAAACATTTGGTCAGTTTAACCGTTCAGTATTGTGTGTGCTAAATTTGATATCTACATGGCAAG
Organism: Somniosus microcephalus; assembly: GCF_052327205.1. Taxonomy (NCBI): domain Eukaryota; kingdom Metazoa; phylum Chordata; class Chondrichthyes; order Squaliformes; family Somniosidae; genus Somniosus; species Somniosus microcephalus. Next base: position 281,441,297 of record NC_140990.1, on the reverse strand, counting down.
GAAGTTTTTACAATTCCAGGATTATAGAGCCGTAACTTGAATTGTGCTAATTGACATTAAGGACTGGGTTTTCCTCTGAATATACTGCCAGAATATAGCTGTATGAAACTAGGTGGGGAGATCCACCACTGTGCTAGCAATCTTCCTCTACACCCCTGTACCTCACAGTGTATAAATGATAGTGGGGAGGAGGCCAATTTCTCCCACCTCATGTCTCAATTATTGTCAACAGCAGGCGAGGGGTGGTGGTAGACCATGGGGCAGAGATGGCAAACCCACTACTGCAAATGTTGGAGGCAGTGGGCCTGGCCTAGTAGTATGCACCTCTCCTCCTCTACCATTTGCTGGATAGACTTTAATTTAGTAAGACCCTTGTTAAACTTGACTTCTTTCTGGTGGCAAATCTGTCCTGCAGGAAAATTCAAACTCGAGTTCATGTTTACTAAGTTAAGCAGCTTCTAATCAAATAATCCTTTTTGAAAAATATTGAATTTTTGATAATTTGTTTGACAGGCATATTGAATAAATAGACAAACTTTGTGCAATTACATTTTAAAACTGTTCTTTTAAATAAAAGCAATATAACAACAATTAATCTGTCAGGTATTTGCGCTCAATGTTCAATAAAATTTCTGAATTGATTGCTGTGGGAGTTCTTGTCTTGGTTTTTGCACTGCTATCATTCTACAATTTATACTTCAAATTAAGCAATGAGTGTTGTGGGCACCTTGGTGGATTATTAAATGTGTCTCTAAAATGCATGTTGGTTCACTGATTTATAACCAATTCCCCAAAATGATTATACAGGAAACTTTGGTTTATCCGGAGGTTAACTGTCCAGAATGCTCGATCCACCGGCAAAATTCAGGAGTCGGTTCAGTAAGTTTTTTTTTTTTCGTTGCTTTTTTTTCCCACCAGTCAGGCTCTGCAAGGTCTAGCTAAAGCTGTTGCTTAGCTACAGAGACGCTTGCAAGCTACAGCCGACTGTTTAGAAGCTGTTGCTAAGCAACAGGGTTTGTTGCTAGATACGGAGCTCAAAAGCTCCGTATGTTTTAACATTACCGCTGGTTTGTCTGGCAGTTTTGATGGGACGGCAACAGCTCGGTGCCGGATATCACAAAGTTTCCTGTATGTTAAAATCCCAGAACTTTCCATCACTAAGAGGTTCATGTCTGAGCTGGTGGAGTGCTTTGTGATAACTAAGTATTTTAGCTCAAGAAATTAAAAACTTGACCTCCCACTTACTATGTTACAGCTGTGCATCCAGTCACAATCATCAGAGAGTGGAAGTCTACAAAGTGTTCCAATTTTTTTTCTGGCAGGGCAAAATACAGTTTAATTTAAAAACAAGTATGCTTATATATAATTTTAAAAAGCTGTATGTCTGTCCGCTATACACTCAAAAGTTATAGAGCGTACCTACACGTTATATCAAAAGAAAGCTGATGATCAGGGGAGTGTCATAAGCGTATTTACTTTTTGGTCAGACAAAAATTGTTCGGACAGTATACAAAAAACGTTCAAAAATCCTACCGCTCATTAGCGTTGAGTGACGTGATGGTTGACCAATCCTACAGTTCAGTGACCTGATGGTTGACCAATCGGTGCATCACGGGCAGGACCTAATCCTGCAGCCTCCCGAAACTTCGCTGCCATTTTTTCCCCTGCTTTTCCTCAACAGTGAGCGGGGCAGCTGCGTCGGCCCGCCGGAGTGGGAGGTGAGTTGGGGTCACTCGGGCCGGGCCTCACAACCACTCGGCCCGAGACAGAGCGGGGGAGGGGGAGCGGCAGCGGCCGGCCGTCAACCGCGCGGCCTCCCCTGCTAGTATTTTATAGAATTACACTATAAACTAGTCTACTGAACTTATGACTAGAAAAATACTTTAAATCTTTACCTTCAGCAGTTCGGGACAGTTCTGATCAGGTTTAGACAATGTGTAGCATGGATGGTAAGAAAAAAATTGGACCACTCAAGTAAACATTTAGGAAGGTCAGTTGCAAAGCATTCATGGTGGTCCAAAAGATCTGAAGCAGACGCATTTTTTGCACCCCTTTTAGAGAATTGCCATCCATAATTTTTCAGCAAAAGCTGGGTTGAGAACCAGCACCCAAGCCAGATCCAAGTGGCTTGCCCTCCATTGACGGAGGTGGAAGAGATGAGTTGCCTATATTCCACTTGGTGCTTGCGCCTGAAGACAGCCAATCTCTCAAATAACTGTGTGTAACTGCAACATTTCAAATTGGATACTGCACCCTGCACATGTGAACTGACCTCACTGGTTAACACAGTCATCTCATTGAAAAATGTTGTGGCACACTGGGCATGACTCATGATGCAGGAGCACCAGGAGCTACTTGACTCTTTCACCTCCTCCAATGGAAGGTAAGTCGCTTGGGTGCTGGTTCTCAACCCAGCTTAAGCTGAAAAATTATGGATGGCAATTCTCTAAAAGGGGTGCAAAAAATGCATCTGCTTCAGATCTTTTGGATCATCAAGAATGCTTTGCAACTGACCTAAATGTTTACTTGAGTGGTCCAATTGTTTTCTTACCATCCATGCTACACATTGTCTAAACCTGATCAAAACTGTCCCGAACAAAATGTGTGCGTGAAGCTCTGAGAAGATAAAGATTTAAATTTGTTTCCTAGTCAGAATTTCAATAGTCTAGTGTATACAGAGTGTAAATTTATAATCCATTTCCACTAAGGAGACAAAGAGCAAGGCATTGGGCAGGGATGTTGATTTCTTCCTCTACCCACCCACCCCCTCCTAATAGCAGCTCCTTTTCAACAAGTAGTCCAGACACTTCAGCCACTGAGGAAATTAGTTCACTTACATTAAAGTCAAGTGCCTAATTAGCTTAGCACACAGCTTATGCACAAATTCCTACTATTCTTTTATTCATACTAGGTGTCCGAGGCCTCAGGCCTTTGCACCCAATAATATGGTAAGTCGATGTCCAATGTGTGGAACATAAGAAATAGGAGGAGTAGGCCAATCGGCCCCTCGAGCCTGCTCCGCCATTCAATAAGATCATGGCTGATCTGATCCTAACCGCCAATCTACTATCACAGAACCATCTCCTGAATCTAACAGAATTAGACACACAAAATAGGAGCAGGATCAGGCTACATGGCCCCTGGGCCCGCTCCGCTACCCACAGGACCATGTCCGATCCGAACCTAGACTCATGTCCAAATTCCTGCCCGCTCCCCGTAACCCTTAATTCCCTTTACTTCTAGGAAACTGTCTATTTCTGTTTTAAATTTATGTAATGATGTAGCTTCTACAGCTTTTTGGGGCAGCATATTCCATGGACCTACCACCCTCTGAGTGAAGTAGTTCCTCCTCATCTCAGTTTTGAAAGAGCAGCCCCTTATTCTAAGACTATGCCCCCTAGTTCTAGTTTCACCCATCATCGGGAACATCCTCCCCGCATCCACCCGATCCAACCCCATCACAATCTTATATGTTTCAATAAGATCGCCTCTCATTCTTCTGAACTCCAATGAGTAGAGTCCCAATCTACTCAACCTCTCCTCATATGTCCATCCCCTCATCCCCGAGATTAACCGAGTGAACCTTCTTTGTACTGACTCGAGAGCAAGTATGTCTTTTCATAAGTATGGACACCAAAACTGTATGCAGTATTCCAGGTGCAGTCTCACCAATACCTTGTACAACTGAAGCAATACCTCCCTATTTTTATATTCTATCCCCCTAGCAATGAAAGCCAACATTCCATTGGCCTTCTTAATCACTTGCTGCACCTGCATACTAACCTTTTGAGTTTCGTGCACCAGGACCCCCAGATCCCTTTGTACTTCAGTACTTCCCAGTTTCTTGCCATTAAGATAACTTGCTCTACGATTTTTCCTGCCAAAGTGCATAACCTCACACTTTCCAGTATTGTATTCCATCTGCCAAATCTCTGCCCACTTACTTAGCCTGTCTATGTCCCCTTGCAGGTTTTTTATGCCCTCCTCACTCACTACTTTCCCCCCCATCTTTATCATCTGCAAACTTTGATCTGTTACACTCAGTCCCCTCCTCCAAATCGTTAATATAGATTGTAAAGAGTTGGGGACCCAGCACTGACCCCTGCGGAACACCACTAGTTACTGATTGCCAGTCTGAGAATGAACCATTTATCCCAACTCTCTGCCTTCTGTTAGATAGCCAATCCTCTATCCATGCCAGAATATTACCCCCAATCCTGTGATTTTTTATCTTAAGCAATAATCTTTTGTGTGGCACCTTGTCAAATGCCTTTTGGAAGTCTAAATACACTACGTCCACTGGTTCCCCTTTATCCACCCTATATGTTACTTCCTCAAAGAACTCCAGCAAATTTGTCAAACATGACTTCCCCTTCATAAAACCATGCTGACTTTGTCCTATTAAATTATGATTATCCAAATATCCTGTTACTGTCTCCTTAATAATGGACTCCAAAATTTTACCTACTACAGATGTTAGGCTAACCGGTCTAGTTTCCAGCCTTCTGTCTACTGCCCTTTTTAAATAAGGGTGTTACATTAGCAGTTTTCCAGTCTGCTGGGACCTTTGCTGAGTCCAGGGAGTTTTGGAAAATTACCAATGCATCCACAATCCCTACCGCACATCAGGTGCCCGCCATCATATTTTCCACAACCGTATGCAATGCTTACATTAACCCACAGCGAAGAGGAGCAGAGTTCTCGCTCATCCAATACCAATCTTGCAATTTGACTGCTGTCTTTGCATACATTAAGTGAATAAAATTAAAGTAATTTGTTAGCTGTAGAGCGCTTTGGAACGTCTTATGGATGTGAAAGGTGTTGTAGAAATGAAAGTTGTGTCTTTGATTCAACTTTTCTCTACGGTAGTGGGGACGGAGAAAATCCAATAAACTTTACACTAATGTTAGTAACTTTTACTGTGAATACCAACCTGACAATGTTTACATCAGCCATCAAATAAACTTACACTGTAAACAAATTTAAAGAGCCGTAGTTTAACTTTATATTCATTTATTTGAAACAAAATGTTCACATAATTTGATGTCCGCATATTAAAAACGTAGTTGCTGGTTTCAACTATTTTGCGTTCCGTCCCACCCATTACCCAATGGAAAGTATGAAGACTCCCTGCTCTCTGGCCCCTTTCTGTAACCAATCATGAGCAGGTGAACAGCCATCCAATTTTTCCCTTTATTGTGGGGAAAGTACATAGCTACTGCTCAGCACGTTCTCTGGCGAAAATATAATGAAGGAGAGTACACTATTAGACCAGCCAAATTAAAATGTACACTTTACTGTCAACATTTTAACAGGAAAGAAACTGTGAAAGTTCATTTTAATTATTTAGATGAGCTTCTCTACTGCATTCTTGTCAAAAGCAATTTCAACATATTCTGCAGAATGTGATACTTGAGCTCATTAAAATTATTTCAGAAACTTAACATATAATCTTAATACTTTTGTCACCAAGCCACTACAGGGTTCTTTTTGTACGTTTCATAATCTTCTTTCTTAAAACATGCCATTTCTGTTTCATGGGCTGCAAAATAAAGGGAGAGACATGGAAATCATCTGCAATGCTGTACAAACCTGTGTTTCATTGAAAAGTTGTAACCGTTGAGAAAAGTTACCTGCATTTAACCTTTAGTGTCTGGATAAATGAAAGGTAAATCTGGATAAATGAAAGGTAAGTCATGTCTCTGAATTTCCAGCAGGAGACAATGGACAGTAATCAGAAGTAGGACCCATAGCTGATTTTGTTCACCTCCATCTACAGGAATGCAGAGACTAATTGCAGAACATCTAACTCTGTCCCAACTGAGATCAGCCAACTCAGCATATGGAGACTGAACCTAGATCCTTCATTGTCTGTATTGCTGAATTCCACACTGAAGTGCATTTACCAACTGAGCCATTAGGAAGCTAGGTTCAGACTTCTAACTAGATACAATTTGGAGAAAAAACACGCGTAGCCGTGTTATTTGGCAGATTGTTATAATCTTGATAGTTATATTCATTAATTTGAAATACAAATTAAAGTGCATTTTGTCAAATTTATTCACGAGTTAAATATCAATATTGCATCTTGTATTTATTTTTGGACATATAAATTGACTGAAAAAACAAAATGATAATGCTGCAACTACTACATACATAGTATTACATTATATTTATACAGCACAGAAAAGGGCATACGGTCCAACAGATCTATGTCTGTGTCTTTTGCAGGAAACTAATGTATAAATATTGGCCCGGAATGAATTTGCGGTCCAGATGATGGCATACTGGCAGCGCTCGCCATCATTCCGCCTTTGAAACTGACCGCAACTTCAGGATTTGGTGTATGCACGGGCACATGCAAAAATCCTGAAGTTGCGGTCTGTCATTCACAGCTCGTACACAAGCTGCGCTGTGCCCCCCAGCTTGTTGACGTCACAGCTGCTCGCACTTGGGGATCCCCACTAAACTCCGTTGATTTGAATTGAAGGTCGGAAAAACCCAAAGTTCTTGACACAGAGATCGCGAGATATGTGCGCGAAGTTTACTTCGGGGCCAGCTGTGAATGCCTTTGCTTCGCCACTGACCGCAAATTACAGACAGTCATCTATAAATCTTAAACCAGCTGCACAATTAAGCACTGGAATTCAGAACAAACAGCTGACACAATCTTAGATTATATAAACAACCTAAAGTTTCATTTGATTCGAAAATCTACATTTTGTCCTGTAATCTACAACTCGTCCCAACAGATTTAAGGTATTCATTTTAAATTAGATTATTGATGTCAAAAGTAACTTCACTGATCTGTTTAATTCTACCTGCTCCCTACAGAACTATCTACATTTACTGTACGTATCCTGGTCAACATCAGGGGAAGATTTTATCTTCACTATTTTAGCAAATTCTTGGGTTGGGCTTCATCTTAGTTTCAGACCTGTCTAAGTGCCTTCAACTTAGTTAAAATTTCAGCTGGAACCAGAAGTTTGACATGTTTGTTACATTTAAATGGTTGGTTATTTCACCTTCTGGTATGAAAGTGTAATGGCTGCTTTCTGTGCTTGTTGTTGCATGTGATTCTCAGATCAGATTGGTTTGTGGTTAGCAAGAAAGCAATTTAGAATGCTACATTCATACAATCATATGTTCACAGACACAAAATATACAGAAATACACAATGGGCTGGATTTTGTGAATGGAGGTGAGTTGGAGGCGGGACAGCTGCTTGTCGTTTCAATGTCCCGCCTCCATCCTCGTCGGACCAACCAGAGGGATTTTCCCGATTGAGCTTGTTAAGCCCGCCCTGCAGGCTCAGCAGGCCAATTAGGGAGGAAGTCACTGACAGATCACGTCAACGTCAGACGTGCTATCTTTCAAGACTTCTTGAAAGAAGAAATGACAGCATTTGACAGCTCTGTGAAGCTGTCAAACACTGACATTCTCTTTAGTTTGATGAGTCCTTGTGTTGAGGACTCATCACACCTTTCAAATTTCACATGTCTGTAGGAACGGAGATTCCAACAGCCATTCTGTGAAATTGACAAGCAGGATGTTGGCTCTCCCGATCCAGCGCGGCTAAAGGCTGTAGGAAGAAAACAAGGTAAGTGCACACTTTTTTAAACTTATCACTCGCCTTGCATACTTACCATTCCACACTTGCACCCATCACTCACCTCTACGCCTTACTTCCAGGTGCCTCCGACCGCCACAGACCTCCTCCACCCCGGCGGGGTAATCCGAGGTCGGGAAGCCTTCACCTGTGAAGATAAAATGGCACTAATCCTTTTTTCTGCCTGTTAACTACCTGTTAACAGGCAGTTAAAAGGATTAAATAACTTTCCCCCCTCCAGGAGACTGGACCTGAAGCTGCACATCTTCCCGCCTCCTGGCAAAAGGGCATGGAGGCAGGATGGGGGCGGCTTTGCCATCCGCCCCCACTTTCTCCGAGTTTACCAGCTGTCCCACCTCCAGGCACCCCTCCTCGGAGCTTGGAAAATCCAGCCCCATGTGTCAGAAAATCAAGAGGATTTCCAATCACTTACCCACTCCTGCTTCTTTCAGTGTGCTTGTCTCCTTTAACATAAGCTGATCATCATTATCCAAACTCACTACAAGATCATTTGTCTGTAAAACAGAAAATAAAATGTACTACATCACTGTTTTATTTGTATTAATAAAGACTTAAGTTTGAGGTATCCTACAATTTATTTTTCTTCATTAGATGAAGCACGTGCCTTAAATCATCACATTACCAAGTTCTTAAACTGAGAAAAAATTTAAGAGAGCTATTTTTAGGAAAAAAAGTGTCTACCAGAACTGACTTATCCCACCCACATCAATGCTTATACACATGTAATATGGATGAACAGTTCAAAACAAAATTTACTTCTGCACAAAATGAGTGCTTTCCCCGTATTTGTTTTCACTGAAGCTCTCACAAAATGGCCAGGCTTGCCACTGTTGTTACAAACACAAAAACAAAATCAAACCCTCCTGATAAAGAAGTTGACACTAACATGTATTTTGAACATTTTAGAGTGCCTTCATAAGACGAGCAGAGTTCTAAATTCAACATAGTATATTTTAATATCCTCAAAGTAATGTTGAATGTTTTAAAAATTAGCAATGTTCTTCTGATTTGTGGTGGGAGTGCTAGATGCGGCGAAGGGCAAGTTGTTACCCATGGATCAATCCCATGTTTTTTGTTTCCTAATATGCATCTATAAGAGGATCTCTGTGGAGCCCTGCATATGGTCTAATTTGTTAGGCAGACATTCAAACAGACTACAACAATGTTAGATGGGGAGATCCTCTTAGAGCATGTATGCTTACTTTTAAAGAAGTTAAAAAGTGATATAGAATGATAGATGAGCGAAAAAAACTCTGTATCCTGAGAGATTCTGATGATAAACACCATATAAATGCCATCTGAACCCCCAAATTAGGTTACAACACAACTTTTTATGTAATACACAAAGTCTATAATTATGCAGGAGGTCTGCTGCTAATTTCAAGTACAGGAAACTTTGTGCTATCCGGCACCGACGGGACTGAGCTGTTGCCGTCCCATCAAAACTGCCGGACATACCAGCGTTAATGTTGAAGCATACGGAGGTTTTCATCTCCGTATCTGACAACAAACACTGTTGCTTAGCAACAGCTTCAAACAGTCGGCCCGTACCTTGGAAGCGTTTCTGTAGCTTAGCAACAGCTTCAGAGAGACTTTCCAGAGCCTGACTGTTGAAAAAAAAAAGCCACGAGAAGAAAAAATACCTAACAAAACGGCTCCTGATTTCTGCCGGTAGATCAAGGTTTCCGGACATACAACCTCTGGATAAACCAAAGTCTCCTGTATGCTCGGAGGTCTCAAAGTAAAGCTACATGAAGTTCAGTAAAAAGTACACTCCTCCGTGATAATTAGTTACAAGGAAAGAATTTGCCGTACAAAGTGATTTATTCAGTAGTCTACAATATAAAAGCAGAGTTTTGTTTCTGTAATATGCTCAATCTCCAGCCACAAAACTAGGACACGAATATTCTGACCCCATTAAAGGTCTCTTCACCAAAATGCTGGTGTGTAGTTTTAATTGTATTGGTCTCCTTTATAACTGAAATTAGGTGAAGAGTTAGATTAATAGAAGCAAAAAGGGAACTCAAATTGCAGGGAACTCAACTTTAGCAGTAGTATTTTCATCAATGAAAATGAGGCAAAAACTGGTCACTTGAAAATTATTGGATTATCAATGAAGACAACAATTAGAACATAGGACTAACTTTCTTACAAAGACTTCAAAATAAGATTCAAAATTGAAATACAGGTAGACTATCCTTTATCCGCACTTCCGAAAACCGAAAACCTCTAAAAACCGAAAGTTTTTTCGTGGAGCGTAAGTCGTGCGCATGACATGACCCGAGTGGTGCCAAACATGACAGGACTGGTCCGGGAGCTCTGCCTTTCCCTGTGAGCAGGGCAGAGGGTCACAGAGTTCCCTCCTGGGTAGGAGATTGCAGGCCGAGCCGGGCAGTGTGAAGGAGGTACCGGGAGAGTGAACCCAACAATACAGCGACCCGTCCGATAGTTGCAGCGGCCCGTCCGATAGTCTTTTCTCCCCCCCCCCCCCCCCCAAAACCTGATTTGCGGGCCAGCTTAGTGTAGGAGTCAGCCGATATCCGGCTTTCCCACAACTGGCGGCGGCAGTCGAGCCCCAGACCCCCGCTAAGTCAAGGAATTCAGATACGGAGCAGGGGGAGCCAGAAACCTCGATCTAACGGCAGAAATCAGCAGCCGTTTTGTTAGTTTTTTTTTCTTCCCCCAGCAATTTTTTTCTTCCCCTAGCATTTTTTTTAAACAGTCAGGCTGTGGAAAGAGTCTCTGTAGCTTAGCAACAGCTTCAGAGACGCTTCCAAGGCAGGGCCCGAGTGTTTACAAGCTGTTGCTAAACAACAGTGTTTGTTGTCAGATACGGAGATGAAAACCTTCTGAAATCCGAAAAATTCCAAAAACCAAAACACAGCTGGTCCCAAGGTTTTCGGATAAAGGATAGTCTACCTGTAGTGTCAAAACTAAAATTAAAATTACTTCTACAACAAATGCTCGATTAGTTTTGGAACAGATAATAAACATTAAAACAGATTAATAAAATCTTGATTTCATTCAAGCACCAGTTTATTATTTCTCAACATTTCTTGTAGCCTTGTGTTCAGAAATGAAAAACAAACATTCCTTTTAAATAAATGCTAAGTGAAGAACTGAATGAAATAGTAGAAAACAAAAACTACATGACTAAAATTTGGGAATGAAAGTCAAAAATTAGGATTACATTTCTTATGAAGGCTTTAGCTTAAATTAGAAATGGAGAGACAAGGCCAAAACAAAACTATTTCCAAAACTAAAACACTAAACATCACTTCCATTTGCTTCCTGCTTCCCAAGTGTAAGCCAAGTAGATTTTAAAAGACAGTCTTTACAAACTTCATTAACTTAGCAACAATTAAATTAACATTTTAGCAATAGGCCTCACTTTAGACTGGCTCGACATTGGCTGGTTATTAGAAAGCACTAACCTTGATTTTTTTTAAATTATTTGAGAATGTGTACAGTTATTAGAATGTAGCATTTTAAAACCAGCCAAAAGCTGCATTCAGATCAGTTTGCAAAGTCATCAGCTGACCTGGGGGAAAAAAGGAACATGTATATAGTGCATTTGTTTTAGTAAGATTGTGATACGTAAGGGAATTTTGTGCTATGCTAATCATGATGTACTAAAAGATACCTTTTGTAAGTGCTTCATAGGCTACAACTAGTTTTATAAAAATCAAGTTGAAAGAACAAAACCAGAAAAAATCCAAAGTGTTCTATATTTAAACATACCTTTGCTCCATGTGCCTGGTGAATAATCTTTAATGTATCTGAAAAAAAATATACAATTATTAAAAATTACATAGTTCACAGACAAAAATTATGTCTTTATATCTGTGTTTCTGCTTTCTCACTGTGTACAACGCTCTATGTTTCTCACTCTCTGGTTTCTTGTTTTCACCATGCACAGTGATCCTGGAGCCAGGCTCTAATCCTTTGATAGCCACAGAAATAATCTGGTTTCTCCACAGGTATAGAGGGAGAAACAAGCTGGAAGGGAATATCAGTGTGGGGCACTCAAACTGACACACAAAATCCTTCAGAGACATACACACACTCTTATACATTAGCAGCTCACACAAAATTTTTAAAGAAAATTTCCAGAGATGTATTCAAATTTTGAGCAATTTAGAGATGGCAGCCCTACCTTTCGTGATTCATTATCGTTCATGCTCCTCCTTAAACCAAAGTGCTCAGAAATCTAACTGTGAAGTCGAGAAGGACCCACAGTAGAAACACTGATGCTGTTCAGCCTCTCGAGCACTTCTCAAACGGGAGAGCAGGCAGCAAGAAAAACAATTAACACCAGAGAGAAGGCCGTCAACTGCGGTGCAATAGTGGGGAGGCTGGCTAATACAGCACACACTATTCTTCATTAATGAGTGGGTGGGAAGGCACAGCTGTCAGTCAAGAGCGACAGCAGGGACGTTTACTACCATGACACACACCAGTTGGGCATGAAGGTGTGGCTTTAGGCCAGATAAAAGTAGTGGAAAGGCTAACTCCTATAGTGCATGCCATTTGCAGTTTATGGCTAGGAATATGCAGCAGTCAGCTGGAGAATAATAGTAGGAAGGCGGTTGGAACACTCCACGGTACTTCAGAATCAGTGAAATAGTAGTTAAAAACCACTATTTTTACTCAAGTGCCTTACATAAACATGACAGATTATGAAGGTTGGTTGACTATGTTCTGTTCAGCGTTCTAATTATTAAAATGGCAACTATATAAAAGAACTAACTGGGTCTGCGACAGGTGGTGAGGGAACCAACAAGAGGGAAAAACCTACTTGATCTCGTCCTCACCAATCTACCTGTTGCAGATGCATCTGTCCACGACAGCATTGGTGGAAGTGACCACCGCACAGTCCTTGTGGAGGCGAAGTCCCGTCTCATGTTGAGGATACCCTCCACCGTATTGTGTGGCACTACCACTGTGCTAAATGGGACAGATTTCAAACAGATCTGGCAACTCAAAACTGGGCATCCATGAGGCGCTGTGGGCCATCAGCAGCAGCAGAATTGTATTCAACCACAATCTGTAACCACATATCCCTCACTCTACCATTACCATCAAGCCGGGAGATCAACCCTGGTTTAACGAAGAGTGCAGGAGAGCATGCCGGGAACAGCACCAGGCATACCGAAAAATGAGGTGTCAACCTGGTGAGGCTACAACACATGACTACTTGCATGCCAAACAACGGAAGCAACATGCGATAGACAGAGCTAAGTGATCTCACAACCATCGGATCAAATCAAAGCTCTGCAGTCCTGCCACATCCAGTCGTGAGTGGTGGTGGACAATTAAACAGTTAACAGGAGGAGGCTCCAAAAAATATCCCCATCCTCAATGATGGTGGAGCCCAGCACGTGAGTGCAAAAGACAAGGCTGAAGCATTTGCAACTATCTTCAGCCAGAAGTGCCGAGTGGATGATCCATCTCGGCCTCCTCCTGAGGTCCCCAGCATCACAGATGCCAGTCTTCAGCCCATTCAATTCACTCCACGTGATGTTAAGAAACGGCTGAAGACACTGGATACTGCAAAGGCTATGGGCCCTGACAACATTCCGGCAATAGTACTCAAGACTTGTGCTCCAGAACTAGCTGCGCCCCTAGCCAAGCTGTTCCAGTACAGCTACAACACTGGCATCTACCCGGCAATGTGGAAAATTGCCCAAGTATGTCCTGTCTACAAAAAAGCAGGGCACATCCGACCGGCCAATTACCGTCCCATCAGTCTACTCTCAATCATCAGCAAAGTGATGGAAGGTGTCGTCGACAGTGCTATCAAGCGGCACTTACTCAGCAATAACCTGCTAACTGACGCCCAGTTTGGGTTCCGCCAGGGCCACTCAGCTCCTGACCTCATTACAGCCTTGGTCCAAACATGGACAAAAGAGCTGAACTCCAGAGGTGAGGTGAGAGTGACTGCCCTTGACATCAAGGCAGCATTTGATCGAGTGTGGCATCAAGGAGCCCTAGCAAAACTGAAGTCAATGGGAATCAAGGGGAAAACTCTCCAATGGTTGGAATCATACCTAGCACAAAGGAAGTTGGCTGTGGTTGTTGGAGGTCATTCATCTCAATCACATGACATCACTGTAGGAGTTCCTCAGGGCAGTGTCCTAGGCCCAACCATCTTCAGCTGTTTCATCAATGACCTTCCCTCCATCATAAGGTCAGAAGTGGGGATGTTCGCTGATGATTGCACACTGTTCAGCACCATTCGAGACTCGTCAGATACTGACGCAGTCCGTGTCCATATGCAGCAAGACCTGGACAACATTCAGACTTGGGCTGACAAGTGGCAAGTAACATTCGCACCACACAAGTGCCAGGCAATGACCATCTCTAACAAGCGAGACTCTAACCATCTCCCCATGACATTCAATGGCATTACCATCGCTGAATCCCCCACTATCAACATCCTGGGGGTTACCATTGATCAGAAACTGAACTGGACCAGCCATATAAATACTGTGGCTACAAGAGCAGGCCAGAGGCTGGGAATTCTGCAGCGAGTGTCTCACCTCCTGACTCCCCAAAGCCTTTCCACCATCTACAAGGCACAAGTCAGGAGTGTGATGGAATACTCTCCACTTGCCTGGATGAGTGCAGCTCCAACAACACTCAAGAAGCTCGACACCATTCAGGATAAAGCAGCCCGCTTGATTGGCACTCCCTCCACCACCGGCGCACTGTGGCTGCAGTGTGTACCATCGACAAGATGCACTGCAGCAACTCGCCAAAGCTCCTTCAACAGCACCTTCCAAACCCGCGACCTCTACCACTTAGAAGGACAAGGGCAGCAGACGCATGGGAACATCACCACCTACAAGTTCCCCTCCAAGCCACACACCATCCTGACTTGGACCTGTATCGCCGTTCCTTCACTGTCGCTGGGCCAAAATCCTGGAACTCCCTTCCTAACAGCATTGTGGGTGTACCTACACCATATAGACTGCAGCGGTTCAAGGCGGCGGGTCACCACCATCTTCTCAAGGGCAATTAGGGATGGGCACTAAATGCAGGCCTAGCCAGCCAGCGACGCCCACATCCCATCAATGAATAAAAAAAATATATATATATATATAACCTACCATAGGTGTACTTCTTAAATGGTGGTGGAAGTCCAGGTTTTGAAGGTATATCTGCACAAAGCAAAAACATAACATTTCTAAATATCACTGATGCAGGCTACCATAACAAAGATAAGTCACATTTTTGGGGGTATGCAATGGCAGTTACTTAAAAGACGACATGACAATACCAAAACTCCACCTGTACAGGGCATGAGTAATTATAATTAACAAGCCAGTCAAATACATAAGCTTCACCAATGAGTAAGAAGAAAGAGTTGCATTTTATAGTGCCTTTCACGATCTCAGTGCATTCTAAAGTGCTTTACAGCCAATGAAGTACTTTTGTAATGCAAGGACAGCAGCAGCCAATTTACACACAGCAAGGTCCCACAAACAGCAATGAGATAATGACCAGATAATCTGTTTTAGTGATGTGGGTTGAGGAATAAATATTGGCCAGGACACCAGGGAGAATTCCCCTACTCTTCTTTGAAATAGTGCCATGAAATCTTTTACATAAACCTGAGAGGGCAGACGGGACCTCGATTTAATTTAATTTCCCAATCAACACTGTCAGCAGGGGAAGGCATGTCACTTAGGTTAAGGTGCTTTGCCCAGCGAAGGATTTGAATTCGCTCTATAAATAAATCAGCTGATCTACCACGGTATTGCTCACGGTAAGTTGAATTGTACAATGTTTTATAAAGAGGGCAGCATTATACCATCAACTGCAAAAGTGT
The DNA here is from genome assembly GCF_052327205.1 of Somniosus microcephalus. NCBI lineage: Eukaryota > Metazoa > Chordata > Chondrichthyes > Squaliformes > Somniosidae > Somniosus > Somniosus microcephalus. Next base: position 281,425,833 of record NC_140990.1, on the reverse strand, counting down.
TATTTTGCTAGGAAAATAAAGCTCTTTTATTTGAGGCGACAAAGTCTATATCAGATGTTCTCAAACTGGGGGGAGGGGGGGGGGGTAGTTGTTGCTGATGTTATCAGGGGGGTGCGAGGAGGAGGCTGGACATAGTGGCCAGGTAATTCCTTGGATCTGCTCCCATATAGGAGAATGTTACTTCACTGGAAGTGCGGTAGAAACTCAAAAGTGTAAAGGAGCAGAGTTAAAACAGCTAGTGTGACATATGCTTAAGTATTCTGGGTTACCAGCTCTATCTATACTAGCATTATTTATCCAAAAATATGGTTTTGTTATACCAGTAGCTCACCAAAAGACTCGGCATTTAAATACATGGAAGGGTGTGAAGTTGGAGTATTTACATTCTAGATACTCACTAAAAAGTTAGGCTTGTTCACTCATGTGCAAGTGAATTTTTAACACGTGTTAAGTCTTAATTACTGCCAAACCACCTTACTGGCACTGAAAATTAACTTTTACAAGTGTGGAGTCTCATTCTCAGATTTTAATTATCGTTTTGAGATATTTAAAAATTTAATTTTTCTTACCTCTCTTTTATCACATCCTCTTAATCCCATTTTTCCCCCTCTCTCTATTTTGCTTTCTGTACATAATTTGGCATTGAATTAAATATTCTAACCTACACTTCCTGGTTCAGACTCTGCGTGCCTCAGTAAGGATTATTCAATCGGATTGGTTAAGGAGACACGCTGTAGCTTTCCCTGTTCACACAGATCCCAGATCCACTGTAGAGGGTGCCACATTGTTTTGGATTTCTAATCACCGCAAATTCCAGTGCAAAAGTCCATAAAAAGTCATACAATAGCAAAATACTGCGGATGCTGGAAATCTGTGGGCAGGTGTAATTTTAATAAACGGCTGGCGCTGTTCGTTCACCGCTAACCGCAAAATTCAGGCCATTAACTATATGTATTACCCAAGTTATTCTTGAGCACTTCCTTGTACCTGGTTACAAAACAGCATTAGCAGAGAGCTGGAAACAAGGCACCTCCTATCCACAGAAGTGGTACATAACATGGAATATATCTCAAACAAGGGAAAACGTAAGACTTCTTTGAATGAGCTCTGATTGTAGTGTGCATATGAAGGTCAAAAACTATCCAAGTACTACAAGAGAAGTATGTGTAACCTATACAAAATAACTGAACAGATTGAAAATACTGAACAAACATCCATTTATTCTGCATCTCTTGCAGGTTATCTCACCATTCTGGAGAAAGTTAAGGAATTCCTTTACAGACTGATTTACATTAACATCATGGTAGACCACTGGTTTGAAATTGCGATGCTCAAAGGAACGAACCAGGCGAACTGTAACCGTTACTTTTTCAGAAGACATGTGTTGTATATGAGGAATTTTAATGTTAACCCTATGAATTGAAACAGAAACATGGAATTAACCTGTGATGACAAACAGAAAATAAATTTAACATTAGAATACTAGGGAGCATTTCATTGTTATTACATTTTTAGATTCAAAAACTTTAAACCTTTTGCCTGCAATTTATACATCATAAAATGTTTGGGGGAAATGGCATAAGAATTGCCTAAATATGTCCTCAAAACAGAGTCAGCAGTCAGGCTGAATCCTGGGAATTGGCTAATGTTAATTTAAACATGAAAGCTTATACAAATAAACACTGCTTACCAGGGACAGAAAACAAGCTACCAAGACCACAGGCCCAGAGATAGCTCATCAAGGGGGACATAAAGATGCCCTGCATTATCTGGACCTGTGTGAGACTCTGCAAGTAAAGACCTGAGAAGCTAGGGAATAAACAAGTGGCTTAGGTACTGGTGCTTCATTGATTTGGAGATCAGGGGTACTGACATGGCTGTGAGGTGGCTTACACAAAAATGGCTGAACTCTTCCAACTTATGTCACTCAGACTGGTCAATGGAATTGGGGAGGTTTCTTTGTAAATTAAAGATATACAAGATGGTGTTTTTGACACTAAAGTCCTCAGTATAGTTCTAGTTTTTGTAGTACTTTATCAATATGTCAGAGGGTGCCTCTGTAAAATCAGAAAGTGAATCTCCGACAGAGACTGAAAGAGGTTATAGAAGTTAAGATTGTACGGCTCTCCCATCCAGATACAAGTGTGTCACTTAGATGTACAAGTTGCCCTGAAATTAAGGCAGCTGAGAGTTAAGTCAGCTAGTCCTGATGCAGTTACCAGTGTAGGTGAATTTACCCAGGAGCAGGAGGATCCAGGAGGAATGGATAGCAAATGTAATGAAATGACATGGCACTGTATGAATACCAAATCAAGATTTAGGTTTATTTCTAGGGTTTTTATGTGTGATGGCTATTATGCCTCTTCAGTTGTCCTTCACAAATAGACTGAATTAACAGATCCAGCAACAGTTTGGTCACAACTTGTTCATTTTTTGCCCACATTGATGGAACCCCAAGTATACAGCCCAATTTATCTGACTTTACCCATCACATTATTGAAATAAATCAAACTGGAAAACCAAAAGGAAACAGGCCCTTTTCTTCCTCCTCCCTTGAAGATGCTGGGGTACAGTTTCAGTCACTGGATAACTTCCAGTACCTCAACCAAATGACCATAAGTCTTATGTGAATCCAGAACAAAGCTTTTCCTGGTTTTGCTGCATGTTCTCTTCCTCTCCTACCTCCTCCTGCTGCTTCCAACTCCTTTACTCTCTCAATCCCTTTTATTTTCTTTGAACATATGCTCTGCGGCTTTCTCCCCTCCCCCAGCTGCCTTTTCTCCTGCCGCTGCCTCAAGTATTTTCTTGACATCCACTTTCCCTTTGACTCCCTGGCTGCTGGTTTTCCCAGAGTAGCAATCCCAATTGCCTCAGCCCCTGCTCCCAACAACCATCGTGGCCAACTTTTTCCCCCAGGGATTGCATTCTAGAATCATAGAATGGTTACAGCACAGAAAGAAGCCATTCGGCCTGTCGAGCCCGTGCCAGCTCTCTGCAAGAGCACTTCAGCTAATTCCACTCCCTTTCACCGTAGCCATTGAGTCATAACAGCACAGAAGGAGGCCATTTGGCCCATCAAGTCCATGCCGGCTCTGTAGAGCAATCCAGTCAGTCCCATTACCCCGCTCTATCCCCGTAACCCTGCAAGTTTATTTCCTTCACAAGTGCCTATCCAGTCTCCCCTTGAAAACATTGAGTGTCTCCGCTTCCACCGCTTGTCGGCAGCAAATTCCAGGTCATCACCACTCGCTGCGTCAAAGTTTTTCCTCACATCCCCCCGTATCTCTTGCCCAAAACCTTAAATGTGTCCCCTAGTCCTTGTACAATCAACTAGTGGGAACAGCCTTTCCCTGTCTAGCCTAACCAAACCCGTCATAATCTTAGCCCTGCAATAGTTTTCCTTCATACTCTACAAGCAGCCTTCTCCTCCTCCCACTTCGCAGTGCTTCCCTTCCACGCCCCAATGGTGGGCTATCAATCACACATCCACTCTGCATGGTTCTCCTGAACGTTTGCTCCCTCGCAAACATAACCCTTACCAGCCAAGACCTCATGATGGACGAATCACTTGACACCCTGGAGTTGAGATTTGTGTCAGCGCCAGGGGATGGGGTGGTGTCCCGCTCCGAACTCCTACCCAGGGACATTTGTGACAAAATGTCGGAGGTTGGCGCCGGGTTGCGATGCCCAACCTCAGCTCCTGGATGGGGGAATGTTGTGACGAAACGTTAGCTCGGTTTCTCTCTCTCCACAGATTACTGCCTGACCGGCTGAGTATTTCCTGTTTTTATTTTTATACTAACACGAGGCCCCGCCTGAAGCCCCACTCCCCTGGGCCTTGTGCCAGCAACATCGCGCCCAACTCACTCCGTGTCGCCACTCCTTGTTAGCGAGCTGCACTCTGTCCGCGCAGGTACCCGCCGCCATTTATTACCTGCGACAAAAACAACCGACCCGACAACCAGCTCCAACTCGCGCCTGCGCACTCGTGTCCCATTGCAAATCCTGCGAGATTTGCCCGAACCGCACTCCTGATAATAACCGTGCGGGTTCCCCTGCGCGTCAATATTCGCAATACAGCGTGCCTACATTTCTGTTGCTCTTGTTTCTGCATTCAATGGCGCCAATCAACGCATTGTCCCCCAGCATTTCGTTTTAATTTACTTTCAGCTGTGGCTCAGTTGGTAGCACACTCGCCTCTGAGTCAGAAGGTTATGGGTTCACAGTCCCACTTCAGGGACTTGAGCACATAAAGCTAGGCTGATATTTCAGTGCAGTGCTGAGGGAGTGCTGCAATGTCGGAGGCGCCGTCTTTCGGATGATGTGCCCGCAGGTGGACGTAAAAGATCCCATGGCACTATTTCGAAGAAGAGTAGTGGAGTTGTACCGGAGCTGAGTGGTGGATCTGCGAGAGGCACAGAGTCAGCAAGAGGAGGAAGAGAAGTAAAAAGTAATTGAAGTGTGATGTCACCAGAAAGCAGGTAAGTGAGTATTTCTCTCGCTTTTTTCCAAACTTAAATTTTGTGGTTTATAGTTTCTAGGGTCTCTGTTGTGTAGCGGGGACTGCTGGTAAACAAGGGCCCTTGAGTATATCATTTAATTTTAGTGTAATTGGTGGGATTGATTTAATTTAATTTAATTTGAATTAATTAAAGGGTAAGTCATGGCAGTACAGCTCGGCGCTGTGATATGCTCCTCCTGCGCTATGTGGGAAATCAGGGACACTTCTTGTGTCCCTGACGACCATGTGTGTGGGAAGTGTATCCAGCTGCAGCTACTGGCAGACCGCATTGCGGCGCTGGTGCTGCGCGTGGATACATACTGGAGCATTTGCGATGCTGAGGACGTCGTGGATAGCAGGTTTAATCAGTTGGTCACACAGCAGGTAAAGGCTGCACAGGCAGGAAGGGAATGGGTGAGCGCCAGGCAGAGCAGTAGGCACAGGCAGGTAGTGCAGGGGTCCCCTGTGGCCATCCCCCTCTCAAACAGATATACCACTTTGGATATTGTTGAGGGAGATGGCTTATCGGGGGAAGACAGCAGCAGCCAACTTCCTGGCACCATGGGTGGTTCTGCTGCACAGGACGGGAGGAAAAAGAGTGGGAGAGCTATAGTAATAGGGGATTCTATTGTAAGGGGAATAGATAGGCGTTTCTGCGACCGCAAACGAGACTCCAGGATGGTATGTTGCCTCCCTGGTGCAAGGGTCAAGGATGTCTCGGAGCGGCTGCAGAGCATTTTGGAAGGGGAGGGTGAACAACCAGTTATCGTGGTGCATATAGGTACCAACGATATAGGTAAAAACCGGGAGGAGGTCCTAAAAGCTGAATATAGGAAGTTAGGAGGTAAACCAAAAAATAGGACCTCAAAGGTAGTAATTTCAGGATTGCTACCAGTGCCACGTGATAGTCAGAGTAGAAATATAGAAGGATATTTCAGCTGAATACGTGGCTAGAGGAATGGTGCAAGGGGGAGGGATTCAAATTCCTGGGACATTGGAACCGGTTCTGGGGGAGGTGGTGTCCTCTTTTTTTTTAAACCCCAAAAGAACCCTTAAACAAATAAACCCTTTTAATTAAACCCGATAAATCAAATTAAAATTTGGCCCCTTAAATCGAGTACGCACTCCAGACCCCGCGGCGCCCACCGGTCACGAAAGAGCTCGAGCTCGCCGGCGGACACCGCGTGCTCCATCTCCAGGGCCACCCGGCCGCGAACATGGCCGCGGGAGAGAGGGAGGCAATCCGGCCGGACGACCCCCTCGGCCGCCCGCTGCCTGGACCAATTAATGGCTTTCTTGGCCAGGCCCAGGAGCAGGCCCACGAGGAGGTCCTCCGACCTGCCCGCTCCCCTCCGCACCGGGTGACCGTAGATCAAGAGCGTGGGACTGAAGTGCAACCAAAATTTGAGGAGCAGCCCCTTCAAATAATGGAAGAGGGGCTGCAACCTCCCACACTGAACATAGACGTGGAAGACGGACTCCTCCAGACCGCAAAACAAACAGGCGGGGGAGGTGGTGTAGTGTATGTGCCTTTAAGAGCCCCAGGTGTACTGTAATGCCGGTAATGGCCACTCGGGCTATATAAGCCTGTATATTGTGTTGTATCAGTTAGTTCCCCTCCAGACTTTGTTTAGTAAACACCTATGAAACCAACTCCTGTCTTCAGTGTCTCTATCAACACACAGACACAACAGTGGCGACGAATTGGAAACGGACTTACCTGCAATTCGGCAGCACCTCAAGGACATCGATTACTCTGGCGTCCAAAGTTGAAGAAAAATCAAGAAAAAGAAAAAGCTGTGGTTTCACCAGCTAGCCAAGCTGGTGGCAGGTACTCCAATAATCCTTCTTGGGCGTCGGGCTGGGGCTCCAGCTGCTGGCTCTACAGCTAGGCCAAGCAGCGAAAGCGGAGGCAAGCAGTAACAGATGGGGAGGGAGCACTCGGGAGACGGCCGGCACTGCAAGCAGGTCGGCGTTCAGACCTAGAGAGAGAGTCCGGCGGGAACGAGTCTCCAACTGTAAATAAATAAATAAAAAGAACGGAAACCGCGGGAAACAGCGTTGTCATCGGCAGCAGCGGCGGGGAAGCGCCATATCTTTTCTGCAGAAAAGAAAGAAAAACACGGGAAGCGCCATTTTATTTCTAGGATGCCTAAGTCTGGCAATACTGATGCTTTTGATAACGAGATAGAGGATTGATAACGAGATAGAGGATTGGACCACATGTGGAAAGAGCGGAGGTATATTGCACCACAAATGGAATAGAAGATGAAAACAAAGCTTCAGTACTGCTAAATCTAATGGGCGCAAAGACATACGGGCTGTTACGAAATTTAATCACTCCAGCCAAACCAAAGGACAAGAATTTTAAAGAAATTGTTGATACCCTACAGGAGCACTTAAACCCAACACCGCTGCTGATAGCGGAACGATTCAAATTCTTCAAGAGAAATCAACACAAGAATGAAAGTAACGCTGATTACCTCACCGAATTAAGAAAGCTATCAAAACACTGCCAATTCGGGGCAGGACTAGCAGATTATCTTCGAGACAAATTCGTCTGCGGTCTCTTAAGTGAAGGAACACAGAAAAGGCTGCTTTCTGAAAAAGATTTAACACTGGACAAGGCTTTCAGTATGGCTGTATCATACGAAGCAGCCGCAAGAGGAGCTGCAGAGATACAACAAAAGACACAGGACTTCGGCACCCATGAAATGACACAGGGTTTCGAGAGATGTTATCGCTGCGGCAGATCTACCCATGACCAGAGGGACTGCTGGTTCCAGGACAAAGCATGCAGGCAATGCGGAAAGATTGGACACATTGCATGGGTATGCCGATCTGGACAAAAAAATCAATAAAGAAAAGTACAGAAAGGTACAAATGATGACGGACAGTAGCTCCGAAGACCAGAAGAGCGATAGCGACTCCGAAAACAAGAGACTAAGCTGTCTCAAATTACATAATGTAATTGCCAAAGATGATTACCAGACCATTTGGGTTACCCTCACGATAGCAGGGTCCCCAGTTAAAATGGAGCTAGATACAGGATCAGCTCTGACCGTCATAAATCGACGGGATTACGAGCGGCTATTTCCGCATATACCTTTGAAAGACACATCCATTATCTTGAAAACATATACGGGGCAGAAAGTATACCCCAAAGGAAAAATAAGGGTGCCTGTTGTATACAACGGCAAGGAAATACAAAAGTTGTATTTATACATTCTACAAGATGGTGGTCCACCGCTGTTGGGACGTGAATGGATCAGGAAAATACGTTTAGACTGGCACTCCATTCAGGCACTGACGGTGACCAATAAGAAAAAAAATGACGATGACGTCATACCTGAACGATTAAAAGACATCTTGGCCAACGCCAAAGAAGTGTTTCAAGAGAAACTAGGAACCTTGAAAGGCATCACCGCCTCAATAAAAGTGGAAAATGCAGCAATTCCCAAGTTTTTTAAGGCAAGACCGGTGCCATACGCAATTCGTCCAGCAGTCGAGGCAGAGCTGGAGAATTTGGAAAAGGCAGGCGTATTATCCAAAATAGATTGGAGCGAGTGGGCAACACCCATCGTTCCAGTCATGAAGAAAGCATTGAATAATGATAAATCTGAAGAACAGAGAAAAATTCGCATCTGTGGAGACTTCAAGGTGACTGTAAACCCGGTCCTTCACACAGTACAGTATCCTCTTCCGAGGATAGTAGATATTTTTGCCTCACTATTGTCGAAGTCTCAACTCCCGAGTAAGACTCTTAAACACAAAGTATCGTCAAAGACAGGCTTTATTTGCTTGCAAGGGAAGGGTTGTGTAGTCAAAGGCTACATCAGACCTCTTCAAAGTAATACAGAATTTGTAACATATTTATACAGTACAGAAACAAAACAGGCTTTCTATGCCACATGACATAGTATTGAATCATACCTGATTACAAAGGCACAGACCTTGCGAATTATTGGAACAACGTATTCCAGGCTTTGTTAGAATAACGAACAGAAATACCTTGAGATAAGATTAATTAATCCTTTATTATGGGATCCTTCTGTTCTCCCACTGTACCAACTGAGCCTGTGGGCCGATGTTTACCTTATCCTGTCCTTGGCTATTTGTTTGGTAAACGAGGCTCCTTGTTAAGTTTGTCACAGATAAGGAGTATGTATGTAGCATTCCTTTTATTGTCTCATCCCCTTGAAACTGATTAGTGAATCATGCTGTCGGCCATTTGAGTTTTTATTCTATGCCTAGGAAGCCATTTTGTGTCTAAGTGAGAAACTGTACTTCCACACTATCCGGAGGGAAACATTTCACCAAAATTGACTTGACACAGGCATATCTACAGATGGAAGTTGAAGAGGCCTCTAAAAAATATCTCACGATAAATACACACAAAGGTCTGTACCAGTACATAAGAACATAAGAAATAGGAGCAGGAGTAGGCCAATCGGCCCCTCGAGCCTGCTCCGCCATTCAATAAGATCATGGCTGATCTGATCCTAACCGCCAATCGCCTATCACAGAACCATCTCCTGAATCTAACAGAATTAGACACACGAAATAGGAGCAGGATCAAGCTACATGGCCCCTGGGCCCGCTCCGCTACCCACAGGGCCATGACCGATCCGAACCTAGACTCATGTCCAAATTCCTGCCCGCTCCCCGTAACCCTTAATTCCCTTTACTTCTAGGAAACTGTCTATTTCTGTTTTAAATTTATGTAATGATGTAGCTTCTACAGCTTTTTGGGGCAGCATATTCCATGGACCTACCACCCTCTGAGTGAAGTAGTTCCTCCTCCTCTCAGTTTTGAAAGAGCAGCCCCTTATTCTAAGACTATGCCCCCTAGTTCTAGTTTCACCCATCATCGGGAACATTCTCCCCGCATCCACCCGATCCAACCCCTTCACAATCTTATATGTTTCAATAAGATCGCCTCTCATTCTTCTGAACTCCAATGAGTAGAGTCCCAATCTACTCAACCTCTCCTCATATGTCCATCCCCTCATCCCCGGGATTAACCGAGTGAACCTTCTTTGTACTAACTCGAGAGCAAGTATGTCTTTTCTTAAGTATGGACACCAAAACTGTATGCAGTATTCCAGGTGCGGTCTCACCAATACCTTGTACAACTGAAGCAATACCTCCCTATTTTTATATTCTACCCCCCTAGCAATGAAAGCCAACATTCCATTGGCCTTCTTAATCACTTGCTGCACCTGCATACTAACCTTTTGAGTTTCGTGCACCAGGACCCCCAGATCCCTTTGTACTTCAGTACTTTCCAGTTTCTTGCCATTAAGATAATAACTTGCTCTACGATTTTTCCGCCAAAGTGCATAACCTCACACTTTCCAGTATTGTATTCCATCTGCCAAATCTCTGCCCACTTACTTAGCCTGTCTATGTCCCCTTGCAGGTTTTTTATGTCCTCCTCACTCACTACTTTCCCCCCCATCTTAGTATCGTCTGCAAACTTTGATATGTTACACTCGGTCCCCTCCTCCAAATCGTTAATATAGTACAATCGACTGGTTTTCGGAGTAGCATCCGCTCCAGCTATCTGGCAAAGAGCTATGGAGCAAGTCCTCCAAGGGATTCTGGGGACTCAATGCTACCTAGACGACATCCTTGTAACAGGAGAAAACGACAACAAGCACCTTGCCAATTTGGAGCAGGTGCTCACTAGGCTGAGAGAACGGGGCCTACGAGCAAATCGCCCCAAGTGCGAATTTTTCCAAAATCAAATATCATATTGTGGCCACATAATTAATAAGGAAGGGTTGCATAAGTCACCTGAAAAAATTGAAGCGGTCATAAAAGCCCCAGCACCTGAAAATGTTTCACAATTAAGGTCGTTCCTGGGATTAATAAATTACTATCATAAATTTTTACCGAACTTATCAACTCTTCTGCACCCTCTTAATGAACTGCTACAAACAGGAGTAATTTGGAAATGGAGCGAAGACTGTAAACGTGCCTTCCATAAATGCAAAGACTTAATCACGTCCAAAGAAGTTTTGGCTCATTACAACCCATCACTGCCAATCAGACTGGCGTGCGATGCATCCCTTTACGGCGTAGGAGCAGTATTATCGCATAAATTCCCTGATGGCTCGGAACGGCCGATAGCTTTTGCGTCACGCTCATTGAACTCAGCTGAGCGTAACTATGCCCAAATCGACAGGGAAGCACTCAGCCTGGTATGGGGAGTGAAGAAATTCAACCATTACCTACACGGACAAAAATTTACCTTGTTGACTGACCATCAACCCCTCATCTCCATATTCAACCCTAAAAAGGGTGTTCCCATTATGACAGCGCAAAGGCTACAGAGGTGGTCCCTTTTTCTAGGGGCACACCAATACAACATAGAATACAAAGGATCAAAACAGCATGGGAATGCTGACGGTTTATCACGCCTACCGTTGCCAACGGTAGAAGAAGCACCTACCGTAGACCCAGTGGAGATTTTCCACTCTACCATAGTCGAACGTCTACCAGTAACAAATTCTGCCATTGAAAGGGAAACTAGAAATGACCCGACTCTCTCACGAGTCTACGATTTAACAGTGAAGGGATGGCCAGCACATGGCGAACCACTATTGCCAGCATTCTCGCAAAGAAGAGAACAGCTGTTAGTGTGCCGAGGAACTTTGATGTGTGGATCCAGAGTGGTGATTCCACCCATACTCCAGGATAAAGTGCTAAAGGAGCTTCACGAGGGGCATCTGGGTGGAGTGAAAATGAAGAACCTAGCCAGGGCGTTTGTATGGTGGCCAGGTATCGATGGAGACATCGAAGAAATGACCAAGAGCTGCCTAGGATGCCAGAAGGTCCAAAACGCTCCACCCCAAGCCCCTCTACATCCATGGGAGTGGCCCTCATCTCCCTGGCAAAGGGTACACATCGACTTTGCTGGTCCATTTATGGACTCAATGTTCTTAATTGCGGTTGATGCACACTCCAAGTGGCCGGAGGTAATAAAGATGTCCTCCACCACCACGGAAAAAACCATCACAGTATTAAGGACCATATTTGCCAGGAATGGGCTGCCGGAACAGATCTGTTCTGATAATGGACCGCAATTTGTGTCCGAAGAATTCAGGAAGTTCTTAAAAAACAGTGGGGTTAAGCACTACACGTCCGCCCCATACCATCCCGCCACCAATGGATTGGCTGAAAGGTTTGTCCAGACCTTCAAGAAGGCCATAAAGGCCATGGGTAATCAAGACATAAAACTTCAGCACAAGGTGGATAACTTCTTGTTCGCATACAGGAATGCAACACATATGGTTACAAACCAAACTCCCGCCATGATGTTCTTCAATAGAAGCCTAAGATGCCGGCTGGATTTGATCAAGCCCAACATCAGAAGGGACATGGAGAACCGGTAATTTCAAGGCATGAATGAAAGGCCAACTAGAACCTTCCAGATAGGTCAACAAGTTTTGGCCCGGGACTACCGTACCGAGAAATGGCAGCCTGGAACTATCTGCACATGACTAGGACCGCTGATGTATACCATGGACATCGGAGAAAGCATAATAAGGCGCCATGCTGACCAAATCATAGAGTCATCCGAAAAGGGACAACCTACACCACAACTCTACGCGCAACAATGAAGTAGAGATACCCATATCTACCTCCGATCCGGTGATACTGGAACCCGATGAACCCGACACTGGCATTCAAGCCGAATCAGCCTTGCCAAAAGAACCTACTACACCACCAGAAACTACTACACCACCGAGGCGTTATCCGGACCGAGTCAGGAAGCCTCCAGAGAGACTGACTTATAATTAATTAACTGCAGCAATGTGTAGATTATTTTTCTTGTAACATGTAATTAATAATTACTTAAAATATTATGTACTGGTTGGCTAAAAGGGGAGGAATTGTAGTGTATGTGCCTTGAAGAGCCCCAGGTGTACTGTAATGCCGGTAATGGCCACTTGGGCTATATAAGCCTGTATATTGTGTTGTATCAGTTAGTTCCCCTCCAGACTTTGTTTAGTAAACACCTATGAAACCAACTCCTGTCTTCAGTGTCTCTATCAACACACAGACACAACAGGTGGGACATAGAAACATAGAAGATAGGAGCAGGAGTAGGCCATTCGGCCCTTCGAGCCTGCTCCGCCATTCAATGTGATCATGGCTGATCATCCAAATTCAGTACCCTGTCCCTGCTTTACATAAGAACATAAGAAGTAGGAGCAGGAGTAGGCCATACGGCCCCTCGGGCCTGCTCCGCCATTCAAAAGGATCATGGCTGATCCGAATCTAGACTCACGTCCACTCCCCTGCCCTCTCCCCGTAACCCCTAATTCCCTTATCTGCTAGGAAACTGTCTATCGCCGATTTAAATTTATTTAATGTTGCAGCTTCCACAGCTCTCTGGGGTAGCAAATTCCATACATTTACTACCCTCCGAGTGAAGAAGTGTCCCCTCATCTCAGTTTTGAAAGGGCAGCCCCTTATTCTAAGATTATGCCCCCTAGTTCTAGTCTCACCCATCAGTGGAAACATCTTCACCGCATCCACCCAATCAAGCCCCCTCACAATCTTATATGTTTCGATAAGATCACCTCTCATTCTTCTGAACTCCAATGAGTAGAGGCCCAACCTACTCAACCTTTCCTCATACGTCAACCCCCTCATCTCCGGAATCAACCGAGTGAACCTTCTCTGAACCGCCTCGAGAGCAAGTATATCTTTTCTTAAATATGGAAACCAAAACTGCACGCAGTATTCCAGGTGTGGCCTCACCTTGTATAACTGCAGCAATACTTCCCTGTTTTTATACTCCATCCCCCTTGCAATAAAAGCCAAGATTCCATTGGCCTTCCTGATCACCTGCTGCACCTGCATACTAACTTTTTGTGTTTCATGCACCAGGACCCCCAGATCCCTTTGTACTGTAGCACTTTGCAGTTTCTCTCCATTTAGATAATAACTTGCTCTTTGATTTTTTCTGCCAAAATGCATAACCTCACACTTTCCAATATTATATTTCATCTGCCAAATCTCTGCCCACTCACTTAGCCTGTCTATGTCCTTTTGCAGGTTTTTTATGTCCTCCTCACTCACTGCTTTCCCTCCCATCTTTGTATCGTTGGCAAACTTGGATATGTTGCACTCGGTCCCTTCCTCCAAATCGTTAATATAGATTGTAAAGAGTTGGGGTCCCAGCACTGACCCCTGTGGAACACCACTAGTTACTGATTGCCAGCCCGAGAACGAACCATTTATCCCAACTCTTTGTTTTCTGTTAGATAGCCAATCTTCCACCCATGCCAGTATATTACCCCCAATCCTGTGATTTTTTATCTTGATCAGTAACCTTTTGTGTGAAACCTTGTCAAATGCCTTTTGGAAGTCCAAATACACTACATCCACTGGTTCCCCTTTATCCACCCTGTATGCTACGTCCTCAAAGAATTCGAGCAAATTTGTCAAACATGACTTCCGCTTCATAAAACCATGCTGACTCTGTCCTATTAAATTATGTTTATCCAAATGCTCTGTTACTGTTTCCTTAATAATGGACTCCAGCATTTTGCCAACCACAGATGTTAGGCTAACTGGTCTATAGTTTCCAGCTTTTTGTCTACTTCCCTTCTTAAATAAGGGTGTTACATTAGCAGTTTTCCAATCTGCCGGGACCTTTCCTGAGTCCAGGGAGTTTTGGAAAATAATCACCAATGCATCCACAATCCCTACCGCCACTTCTCTCAAGACCCTAGGATGTAGGCCATCAGGTCCGGGGGATTTATCCGCCATAAGTCCCATTATTTTACCGAGAATCATCTCCTTAGTGATTTTAATCGTGTTTAGCTCCTCCCCCCCCCCCTCCATTGCCCCCTGTTTGTCCAGTGTTGGGATATTTTTAGTGTCCTCTACTGTAAAGACTGATACAAAATATTTGTTCAGCGTCTTTGCCATCTCCATGTTCCCCACCACTAGTTTCCCGGTCTCATCCTCTAAGGGACCAACGTTCGCTTTAGCCACCCTTTTTCTTTTTATATAGCTGTAGAAACTCTTGCTATCTGTTTTTATATTTTTTGCTAGTTTACTTTCATAATCTATCTTCCCTTTCTTAATTAATCTTTTAGTTATTGTTTGCTGGCTTTTAAATGCTTCCCAATCTTCTATCCTCCCACTAGATTTGGCTACTTTATATGCCCTTGTTTTCAGTCGGATACTATCCTTTATTACTTTACTAAGCCATGGATGGCTGTCTTTTCTTTTACTCCCCTTTTTCCTCAGTGGAATATATTTATCTTGAAAGATGTGAAATATCTCCTTGAATGTAGACCACTGCTCTTGTACCGTCTTACACTTTAATCTTTTTTCCCAGTCCACTTTAGTCAATTCTACTCTCATACCTTCATAGTCTCCTTTATGTAAGCTCAGTACGCTGGTTTGAGATGCAACTCTCTCACCCTCAAACTGAATTTGGAATTCAACCATATTAGCGTGTAAAATTAAGGCACATGGGATTGGGGGCAAGGTACTGACTTGGATTGAGAACTGGTTGGCAGACAGGAAGCAAAGAGTTGGAATAAACAGGTCTTTTTCCGAGTGGCAGGCAGTGACTAGTGGGGTACCGCAGGGATCGGTGCTAGGACCCCAGCTATTCACAATATATATTAATGATCTAGACAAGGGAACTAGATGTAATATCTCCAAGTTTGCAGACGACACAAAGCTGGGTGGGCGTGTCTGCTGTGAGGAGGATGCCGAGAAACTCCAGTATGGTTTGGACAAGTTGCGTGATTGGGCAGAAGCAGTATAATGTGGATAAATGCGAGGTTATCCACTTTGGTGGCAAAAACAGGAAGGCAGATTATTATCTGAACAGCAATAGATTGGGAGAAGGCGAAGTGCAACGAGACCTGGGTGTCCTTGTGCACCAGTCGATGAAGGTAAGCATGCAGCTGCAGCAGGCGGTTAAGAAGGCAAATGGTATGTTGGCCTTCGTAGCGAGAGGGTTCGAGTACAGGAACAAGGATGTCTTGCTGCAGTTGTACAGGGCCTTGGGGAGACCACACCTTGAGTATTGTGTGCAGTTTTGGTCACCTTATCTGAGGAAGGATGTTCCTGCTATGGAGGGAGTGCAGCGAAGATTCACCAGACTGATACCTGGGATTGTAGGAATGACGTATGAGGAGAGATTGGGTTGATTGGGCTTATACTCGCTGGAGTTTAGAAAAATGAGAGGGGATCTCATTGAAACTTATAAAATTCTAACAGGACGAGACAGACTAGATGCAGGAAGGATGTTCCCGATGGCCGGGGAATCCAGAACCAGGGGTCACAGTCTAAGGATAAGGGGTAAGCCATTTAGGACAGAGATGAGGAGGAATTTCTTCACCCAGAGAGTGGTGAACCTGTGGAATTCTCTACCATAGAAGGCAGTTGAGGCCAATTCATTAAATATATTCAAGAAGGAGTTAGATATATTTCTTAAGGCTAAAGGGATCAAGGGATATGGGGAGAAGGCAGGGACAGGGTACTGAGTTTGGATGATCAGCCATGATCTTATTGAATGGCGGAGCAAGCTCAAGGGGCCGAATAGCCTACTCCTGCTCGTATCTTCTATGTTTCTATGAGTTATCCTCGGTGTCCTGGCCAATATTTCTCCCTCAGCCAACATCACTTAATGATCTTTGGTCATCCGGTACTGAGGGAAGCGGGCAGGTCGGGGGACCTGCTCCTGGGCCTGGCCAAAGTGGCCATTAACTGGTCCAGGCAGCGGGCGGTCGAGGAGGTTGTTCGGCCCGACTGCCTGCCTCTCTTCCGCGGCCACGTTTGCGCCCGGGTGGCCCTGGAGATGGAGCACACGGTGTCTGCCGGCACGCTCGAGGCCTTCCGCGACCGGTGGGCACTGCAGGAACTGGAGTGCATCATCACCACTGGAAACAAAATTTTAATTTAATTTGTTTAGTTTCATTTGTTGTGTTTTTTTTAAGTTACAGTTTAGTTGATCTCACCAAAACAGGACCAACATCACTTAAACAGATTAGCTGGTCATTTTCACATTGCTGTTTGTGGGAGCTTGCTGTGCGCAAATTGGCTGCCGCATTTCCCACATTACATCAGTGACTCCACTTCAAAAAGTGCTTCATTGGCTGTAAAGCGCTTTGAGTCGTCCGGTGGTCGTGAAAGGCGCTATATAAATGTAAGTCTTTTCTTTGGTCTCTTCACACTGTGCATCTATTCTCACCTCCCAGTCAGAAGCTTGTGGCTTTTAAGTCCCACTCCAGAGACTCGGAACACATAATCCAGGCTGACGCTCCAGTGCAGTGCTGAGGGAGTGCTGCACTGTCGGAGATGCCGTCTTTCGGGTGAGACGTTAAACCGGGGCCCCATCTGCTCTCTCAGATGGACAGATCCCACAGCACTATTTTGGCGAAGAGCAGGAGAGTTATCCCCTGTGTTCTGGCTAATATTTATCCGTCAACCCAACATCACTAAAACAGATTATCTGGTCATTATCACATTGCTGTTTGTGGGACCTTGTGCACAAATTGGCTACCATGTTTCCTACATTACAACAGAGACTACACTTCAAAAGTACTTCATTGGCTGTAAAGCGCTTTGGGACATCCTGAGGTCGTGAAAGGTGCTATATAAATGCAAGTTTTTTTTCTATTGGGAAACCTCAAATGTCTTTATTAGAGATTTCCTAAGACCCTCACAAAAGGAACCATATTTATTGTGCTTTCAATTTATTCTCCATGGGGAAGTGCAAGGCAGCATGGTTGGGATAAGAAATTTACTATGTGGGATTGTTTTTTGCTCAGCTAGGTGTTTGACGTGCAGATACCCATCATAATTAAGGTACTGAGAAATCATATAGAGTTTGTGTTTGTCTGATAGGAAGTGGAAAACTATCAGATAGAGTTCAGTGTGGGAAAGTATGACGTCATACATTTTGGATCTGAGCAAGACAAATTGGAATATTTTCTTAATGGTGAGAAACTAGGAGCTGTGGAGGAGTAAAATGATTTGGTATCCATGTATACAAATCACGAAAAACTGGTACACGGGTACAAAAAATAATAAAAATGCTAATGGCATGTTGGTCATTATGTCAAGGCGGCTGAAATACAAAAGTGTGGAAGTGATATTTCAGTTGTACAGAGCCTTGGTCAGACCCCATTTGGAGCACCGAAACTCAGGAAAGATACATTGGCCTTGGAGGGGTACAGTGCAGATTCACCAGAACTGTTTTTATTTCAGATTTCCAGCATCCGCAGTATTTTGCTTTTGTTTCACCAGAATGATACCAGAGGCTTAAGGGCTAAATTATAAGTACATGATGCTTCAACTTGGTTTGTATTCCTTTGGGTTTAGAAGGTGAATGATCTAACTAAAGTCTTTTAAATTATAAAGTTTCAATAGGGTAGATACAGTTGTTGTTGTTAACTCACTATTACACAGTATCCTAGAGGTATACTTGTATGCCTCTTTTAATTAAAACAATAAGGATGTCCTCACAAAAAGTGCCCTCTTTTTAGAGGGGCGCAACTAATAAAAATTTTAAATAAAAACAAAGGAAACTTATAACTTAAATAATAATATTGTTTCCACTATCCACTGAACACTCCAGTCCCTGCATTTCCCACTGGTCGCGGAAGGCCTCAAGTGTACTGGCGGGCACCGCATGCTCCTTCTCCAGGGCCACCCGGGCGCAGATAAATACGCAGAAGTGAGGTAGGCAGCCAGAACGAGCACTCCCACGGGCCATGTCCAACCTGGACTCCTGGATGGCAACTTGGGCTAGCCCAGGAGCAGACCCACGAGGAAGTCCTCCAACTTGGGCTAGCCCAGGAGCAGACCCACGAGGAAGTCCTCCAACTTGGGCTAGCCCAGGAGCAGACCCACGAGGAAGTCCTCCAACTTGGGCTAGCCCAGGAGCAGACCCACGAGGAAGTCCTCCAACTTGCCCGACCCTTCTGCACCGGGTGGTCAACGATCAAGAGCGGGGGACTGAAGTGAATCATAGAATGGTTACAGCTCGGAAGAAGGCTATTCCGCCCATCGAGCCTGTGCCGACTCTCAGCTAGTCCCACTCCCCTGCTCTTTCCCCGTAGCACTGCAATTTTTTTTCTTTCAGATACTTATCCAACTCCCCTTTTGAAAGATAAAAGTCTGCCTCCACCACCCGTTCAGGCAGTGTATTCCAGATCTTAACCACTCGCTGTGTAAAAAAGTTTTTTCTTATGTCGCCTTTGGATCTTTTGCCAATCACCTTAAATCTGTGTCTTCTGGTTCTCGACCCTTCTGCCAATCGGAACAGTTTCTCTCTATCGACCCTGTCCAGACCCCTCATGATTTTGAACACCTCTATCAAATCTCCTTTCATTCTTCTCTGCTCCAAGGAGAACAACCCCAACTTCTCCAGTCTATCAACGTAACTGAAGTCCCTCATTCCTGGAATCATTCTCCTAAATCTTTTCTGTACCCTCCCTAAGGCCTTCACATCCTTCCTAAAGTGTGGTGCCCAGAATTTGACACAGTACTCCAGTTGGGGCCAAACCAGTGTTTTATACAGGTTCATCATAATTTCCACACTTTTGTACTCTATTCTTCTATTTATGAAGCCCAAGATCCCGTAAGCCTTTTTAACTGCTTTCTCAGCCTGTCCTGCCACCTTCAACGATTTGTGCACACATACCCCCAGGTCTCTCTCTTCGTGCATCCCCTTTAGGATTGTACCATTTAATTTATATGTCCTCTCCTCATTCTTTCTACCAAAATGTATCACTTCACATTTTTCTGCGTTAAATTTCATCTGCCACGTGTCTGCCCATTTCAGCAGCCTATCTATGTCTTCCTGAAGTCTATCACTCTCCTCACTGTTCACTACACTTCCAAGTTTTGCGTTATCTGCAAATTTTGAAATTGTGCCCTGTTCAAGTCATTAATATATATCAAGAAAAGCAGTGGTCCTAGAACCGACCCCTGGGGAACACCACTGTATAGCTTACTCCAGTCCGAAAAACAACCGTTCACCACTATTCTCTGTTTCCTGCCACTTAGCCAATTTCGTATCCAGGCTGCTACTGTCCCTTTTATTCCATGGGCTTCAATTTTGCTGGCAAGCCTATTATGTGGCACTTTGTTGAACGCCTTTTGGAAATCCATGTACACTACGTCAACCACATTACCCTCATCAACCCTCTCTGTTACTTCATCAAAAAACTCAATCAAGTTGGTTAAACACGATTTGCCTTTAACAAATCCGTGCTGCCTTGCCTTAATTAATCCACCCCATCCAAGTGACTGTTGATTTTGTTCTGGATTACTGTTTCTAAAAGTTTCTCCACTACCGAGGCTAAACTGACTGGCCTGTAGTTGCTGGATTTATCTGTACACCTTTTTTGAAAAATGATGTAACATTTGCAATTCTCCAGTCCTGTGACACCACCCCCGTATCTATCCCCTCTCGGGAACCGGCGCCTCACAACTTGAGCCGTCTCGGGGAAATACCCTCCGTGCCCTTTAGCTCTGCGCGGAGTGGTTTCCTGTACTGGCTGCTCCTGCACACTCTCCACTTTGTTATCTTCGCCTGCCGACCGGACACGCCTTGGTGTGCCATCTTGCCGTGAGGCGGAGGTCCCCAATGGGGGGCTCTCTATGCGGGAGTCCCCCCCCCTTTTCTATTGGGGACTTGGCCTGGAGGGTGTTGCATGGAGCAGTCCCGTGCAGTAAAATGTTAAGTAGGTTCACGGACTCCCAGGCCGCCTGCCTTTTTTGCGGCCTAGAGGAGTCCGTGTTCCATGTTTATATTCAATGTGTGAGGTTGCAGCCCCTGTTCCATTATTTGAAGGGGCTGCTCCTCGATTTTTGGTTGCACTTCAGTCCCACGCTCCTGATCTTCGGTCACCCGGTGCGGAGGGGAGAGGGCGGGTCAGAGGACCTCCTCGCAGGACTGCTCCTGGGCCTGACCAAAGTGGCCATTAATAGGTCCAGGCAGCGGGTGGTCGAGGGGGTCGTCCAGCCCGATTGCCTGCCTCTCTTCCGCGGCTACGTTCGCGCCCGGGTGGCCCTGGAGATGGAGCACGCGGTGTCCGCCGGCACGCTCGAGGCCTTCCGAGACCGGTGGGCACCGCGGGGACTGGAGTGCATCATCACCCCGGCCAATGTAATCTTAATTTAATTTGGTAAGTTTTATTTTAAGTTCTATTTAATTTACACTTAAGTGGTTCTAACCAAAAGAGGACCCCCGTATCTATGGAGGATTGGAATATTATGGCCAGTGATGTGCCTCAATTATTCCGAGACTCGAAGTTAGCAGAACAAAAGTAAGGCTTTTATTAACTTAGAACATAACACGTAAACTAGAGAGATGTCTTCCTTCAGGAGGTTGATGCCCGACTGACTTAGATTACAAAGGAGCCAGGTATGGGCGGAGCCCTGCACACAACTAATTCCAGCACATTCCAATACATAATACATGAGGACTGGGGGAAGGGAAAAGACACAGAAAGCAGGCAGTTACAAGACACAGAAAACAGGCAGTGATGAATGGAATATATTTCATCACATTCACCCCTTCTATAGATTTAGTCTGTTCGGGGGTTTGATAGTCCTCTGCGACCGACGTGGCTGTTGTGGTGCCGCGGGTGCCGGCTGGGTGTCCCCGGTAGCCTCCTGGGTCTCTGCTGGGGGTGCCGCCGGGGTTGTTGAAGGGGTAGTTGGTGGGGGTGGCATTGGTCGATGTTCTTCCGGGGGTGATGAAAGAGTAGTGGGTGGGTAAGGGTTGCTGTGATCGTCGTCGCTGCTATTGCCGTGGTTGTTGTCGATGCCGGCTGGGGCGACGTTTTTTATGGACACGGTGTCCTCCCTTCCGTCAGCGTGCCGGACATATGCGTATTGGGGGTTGGCGTGGAGTAGGTGTACTGGCTCCACGAGAGGGTCCGTCTTGTGGCCCCTCACATGCCTTCGCACGAGTACCGGACCTGGGGTGGAGAGCCATGACGGCATGGATACGCCTGAGGTGGATTTCCGAGGAAAGACAAACATTCGTTCATGAGGCGTGGCATTAGTGGCCGTACACAATAGCGACCGTATCGAATGGAGCACATCCGAGAGGACTTCCTGCCAGCGGGAGATAGGGAGGCCCTTGGTCCTTAGAGCTAGAGTGACTGCTTTCCACACTGTCCCGTTCTCTCGCTCCACCTGGCCGTTACCCCGGGGGTTGTAGCTGGTGGTACGGCTCGTGGCGATCCCCTTGGACAGCATGTACTGGCGTAGCTCTTCACTCATGAAGGACGCCCCCCTATCCGTGTGGATATAGCTCGGCATACCGAACAGGCAGAACAGGCTGTTGAGGCATTTAATGACCGTGGCGCTGGTCATGTCTGGACAGGGGAAGGCGAATGGGAAACGGGAGTATTCGTCCACAATGTTCAGGAAGTAAACATTGCGGTCGACGGACGGGAGGGGGCCCTTGAAATCTAAGCTGAGCCGCTCGAAGGGCCGTGTAGCTTTGATTAAGTGGGCTCTATCTGGGCGGTAGAACCGAGGCTTGCACTCAGCGCAAGTGCGGCAGTTCCTGGTCAGAGACCGAACTTCCTCAATCGAGTAGGGTAAGTTACGGGACTTTATGAAGTGGAACAGCCGCGTGACCCCTGGGTGGCAGAGGTCGTTGTGGAGGGTCTGTAGCCGATCCTCGGTGGCGCTGGCACACATCCCTCGTGAGAGGGCGTCAGGGGATTCGTTAAGGGCCCCTGGCCGGTAAATGATGTCGTACTCGAAAGTGGAGAGCTCGATCCGCCACCTAAGAATCTTATCATTTTTAATCTTCCCCCTCTGTTTATTGTTGAACATAAACGCTACCGATCGCTGGTCGGTAAGTAGGGTGAAGCGTTTGCCGGCTAGGTAGTGGCGCCAGTGGCGCACTGCCTCCACGATGGCTTGGGCCTCCTTTTCCACGGAGGAGTGTCTGATCTCGGGGCCTTGGAGGGTCCTCGAGAAGAAAGCTACGGGCCGCCCCGCCTGGTTGAGGGTGGCCGCCAAGGCGAAGTCGGACGCATCACTTTCCACTTGAAATGGAGTGTTCTCGTCCACTGCCTGTAGCGTGGCCCGCTCAATATCCTGCTTAATGCTTTTGAAGGCGGCGTGGGCCTCAGCAGAGAGCGGAAAAGAGGATGCTTTCAAGAGGGGGCGGGCTTTGTCGGAGTAGTTGGGGACCCATTGGGAATAGTAAGAAAATAACCCCAGGCACCTTTTCAGGGCTTTGGGAGTGTTGGGCAGGGGCAGCTCCCGTAGGGGGCGCAATCGGTCGGGGTCTGGTCCGATTTCCCCATTCTCCACCACGCTGCCCAGTATGCAGAGGCACGTGGTGTTGAAAATGCACTTGTCCTCGTTATAGGTGAGGTTGAGTTTTTGTGCGGTTTTCAGGAACCTCTCGAGGTTCGAGTCGTGATCCTGCTGGTTGTGACCGCAGATGGTGACGTTGTCGAGGTAGGGGAAGGTTGCCTGCAAGTGGTGGTCATCGACCATGCGATCCATCTCCCTCTGAAAGACCGAGACCCCGTTCGTCACCCCAAAGGGGACTCTGAGGAATTGGTAGAGGCGTCCGTTCGCCTCGAAGGCGGTGTACGGGCGGTCCTCTGGTCCGATAGGGAGCTGGTGGTACGCTGACTTGAGGTCGATGGTGGAGAACACCCGGTATTGGGCGATTTGGTTCACCATTTCTGATATGCGGGGTAGCGGGTAGGCGTCTAGTAGGGTGTACCTGTTGATCGTTTGACTATAGTCGATCACCATCCGTTTCTTCTCGCTACCCCTTACCACTACCACTTGGGCGCGCCACGGGCTGTTGCTGTGTTCAATAATGCGCTCTTTCAGGAGCCTGTCTACCTCGGTCGCGATAAACCGCCTGTCCTCCCAGCTGTACCTCCTGCTTTTGGTCGCTATTGGCCGGCAGTTAGGGGTAAGGTTCGCGAATAGCGAAGGCGGCTTTACCTTCAGGGTAGCCAGACTGCACACTGTGAGGGGCGGCTGGGACCCACCGTACTTGAGCGTGGTGCTTTGGTGGTTGCACTGGAAATCCAAACCCAAGATCACGCTCGCACATAGATTCTTCATGATTAATACTTTAAAATTATCATACACAGTTCCGTTAACGCACAATTGTACCGTGCAGTAACCCAGAATGGTCGATGTCTGGGTTTTATCGGCCATAGAGATGGTACCCTGAGCAGGGACCACCTTTAGGGAGAGTTGTTGTGCCAGTTCAGGGTGGATAAAACTCTCCGTGCTTCCACTGTCAATTAAGCATTTAACCCGGCACCCGTTTACCTCGATGTCCACCATTGATTTGGATAGCGGATGCGGCCTGGTCTGGTCCACTGTGACCGATGCCACTGTAGGGCCCTGATCGAGACAAGATGGCATCCACGCTGTCTGCTCATAAGATGGCGGACCCCACGAGGTCGGGCAAGATGGCGTCCAAGATGGCTGCTCCCACGGCGCACACGCGGCGGTGGCGGGTTTTCCGGCGGTTCGTTTTCCGGCGGGGTTCCCTCTGCACACCTTCCCGAAGTGCCCCTTCTTACTGCACTTAAAGCAGGTGGTGCCTTTCGCCGGGCACAGGTTTCTGGTGTGCTTTGGCTGCCCGCAGAAGTAGCAGTTGGGTCCTTGACGCGTCGCGGCTGTCGTAGGGCTTCTGGGGGGAGAGCTGGGCCCCGCCGGTGTCGGGCTGCCGGGCGGGGAAGATGCCTTCCAAGATGGCGGCGCCCTTGGCACACACGTGGCGGCGTGGGCGGCGCGGGCTGAAGAGTAGGCATCCGAGTTTCTCTGGGCCATCTCCAGGGACCGCGCGGTGTCCGCAGCCTGTTTCAGGTCCAACTCCGTTTTTTCCAGCAGTCTTTGCCGGATGTGAGTGGAGCTGAGGCCTGTGATAAAGGCATCGCGAACAAGCTCGTCGGTGTACACTGCGGCTTTTACATCTCGGCACTTACAGTCCTTGCCAAGCTTTTTCAGGATGCTTAGGAACTCCTCCACCGATTCCCCAGGTCGCTGTGCGCGAGTAGCGAGTAGATGCCTAGCATACACCTCATTCGTAGGCTGCTGGTAATGCACCTTTAAGATGTTGCAGGCGGCCAGGTACGTATCGGCGTCTTGGATGAGGGGGTAAACCCGGTGGCTTACCCAATTCCGTAGCATTCCGAGTCTCATCTTCGCAGTGTCCGTAGCGTCTTTGACGGCTGCGGAATTGTCCAGGAAGAATTCCATACAGTCAAACCAGTGTCGAAGCGTGCTGATGCGTCTGGAGCATGTTGATCCAAATCCAAACGTTCGGGTTTCAGGAGTTGATCCATAGTGTTGAAAATTAAGTTAATAAAATTGATGTGCCTCAATTATTCCGAGACTCGAAGTTAGCAGAACAAAAGTAAGGCTTTTATTAACTTAGAACATAACACGTAAACTAGAGAGATGTCTTCCTTCAGGAGGTTGATGCCCGACTGACTTAGATTACAAAGGAGCCAGGTATGGGCGGAGCCCTGCACACAACCAGTTCCAGCACATTCCAATACATAATACATGAGGACTGGGGGAAGGGAAAAGACACAGAAAGCAGGCAGTTACAAGACACAGAAAACAGGCAGTGATGAATGGAATATATTTCATCACAGCCAGTACCTTTGATGTCCTGCTTTTTAATCTCTTTCCTAGCTCCCGAAAATCTGCCAACAGGACCTCATCGCTCTTTCTACCTATGTCGTTGGTACCAATATGGACCACGACCTCTGGCTGTTCACTCTCCCCCCTCAGAATCTTCTGCAGCCGCTCAGTGACATCCTTAATCCTGGCACCAGGGAGGTAACGTACCATCCTGGAGTCACATCTACGGCCGCAGAAACGCCTGTCTGCTCCCCTATCGAATCCCCTACTACTATTGCTCTCCCGCTCTTGTTCCTTCCCCCCCCCCCTCGCGCCCATACAGCCAGAAGTTGAGGAGCAGCCCCTTCAAATAATGGAACGAGGCTGCAACCTCTCACACTGTATGTAGATGTGATAGATGGACTTATCCAGGCCGCAAAAGATACAGGCGGCCTGGGAGTCCGTGAAGTAACTTAACAATCTATTTGGCAGAACTGCTCCGTGCAACGCTTCGCCATGGCGTTTCTGGATGGAAGATGGGGGCGAAGAAGTGGTTTGTGTGTAGGAGCAATCCCTGCATGCAGAGTGAAATGGCACAGGAGGGAATTTCCCAGAGAAGGCTCAAGTTGTATGGCGCAGGCTCCAGAGGGAGGTTGTATATTTGTATGTGATGGTGGTGCAGCTCTGAAACCAGATTTGTTTCATTAGTTTAACGAGCACATTACTGAAATAACCCTCGTCTTTCGACGGAGGACAATCACTGTGTTTATTGTTAGGCTTTTTTTTAATGTGTTCAAATATCGTTTGAATGATTGAAATGCACTTAATCCGCCACTGCATTCTTAATGGCTTTTGCAATCAGTTACTTCCGGATGCGTTCATCGTGGTTGGCAGTTGGCAAATGCAGAGAAGGAATATGGGTTATCCACTGAACAGTGACTCCCTTGTGGTCTTTATTGCCTAAGAAGAATTATTGGCTCGCAATGCACGTTACTCCAACGCGCTCTTGGAGCTCCCGGGAACCTCGGCCAGCTCTTTCGAATCAATCTGGAGGGCAGAGCAGAGCAGAGCACGTCGGTACGCACCATCTGCCCACCAATCAGAGGACGCGCTATGATTGTAGCAGACTCGGCGCAGCCGAGGACCGGTACGATCACATAGACCGGCAGCAATGGCACAGGTAATAGACTGCGCGTGGGGGTGGCACTTTTATTGCACGGGGATCTGAATTTGCAGTAGAATAATGGATTGATCTTTTAATATCTATTATATTTATATGTATAAAAAATCACAGATGGCTTTTGCAACTAGAGTCAGACGCGTGTGTCGGCCTCACCGGCTGCCAGGGGTTTGAAGCGCCCAGCCCGCTCCACTATGCTGTGGGTAGGGGAGGGGAGAGGAGTGGGGCCGAGCCGCAGCCCTTTGCGATCATTCATTGCACTGAGCTGCAGTGCAATGCCCGGGACTGGCGAGAGCCGGCTCAGTGACCACACTCGCATTGTCTGGGACTGGGTGTGGTCAGCCCGCCTTCGGCTCCCCTACACACAACAGGAAGGGAAGCTCGGGTTTGGTCCGGAGAAAAAGCGGTCTCCTGAAAACAAAACCTGAGACCACCTTTTAACTCTTATGACAGTCGCGTTTTGCTGCTGAAAATAAGTGCGGAGTTAGCCCCGGGAAATTTGCCGGTTGCCCCGGGGAGCGGAAGTTGCCTTGCCGGCCTCGGCAGCCTAAAATGAATGGGCACATTCCTGTTTCACAGGGCTCGGCAAGAATTGCCATTGTGGGATACAAAATCGGACCTTTAAGACCCCATCGGCGTGTGCGCAAATTGGGGAAGCAGAATGGGGCGAAAAATAAGAGGGTAACCCCGGTATGTAGTTTTTACCTACCAGTACGCGGACTTCCTCATTGAATTGAAAATATATAAAAAGATCTGTTGTAAGTGATGCCAAAAACATCTTAAAGCTGTATTGAGGCCCCAAGAAGAGATTTTTAAAAAGGTTTTTATGTAAAATGATTGTAGAAAGATAAGTGATACTATATAGCTGTGGACATTGATCAATGACTGGTACCAAAGTCTACCGGTTCCCTCACTAAACAAATAGCACCATTGAAAATTTCACCAATAGAATTGCAAACTGTAAACGAATGACTGACTGAGGGAGGAGCCTATAATTATCAAAAAAGTAATTAATTCCAAGAGATGGTCTGTAGTAATGCAGTTACTAAAGATTTATCTCCAAGTTTATCTGTTAAACAGTAAAATAAAAATAAGCTGTCTTTCTGTAGTGTCCCTTTAATAACTATCTGTTAATGTTGGATTATTGCTGAAATAGAGCTATGGAAATTGCACAGCCAGGAATGTGATCTGAGCCCCAATTTTTCCATAAATGTGGTCGAGTTGACTACTGGTCCAGGTTTGCTTGCACTGGCAGCTTAGGATGGGCTGTGCCACATTCCCCAAATTTGATTAGACTATTGGTGTAACATATTTGATTGGACAATGTAAAATCCAATGAGGCAGAAGCTTGCTATTAAAGGGAACGTTGAGCTGTTGGAATAAAAGTGGCCTAGGTATGGACAACACTACTGCCTTTGGTGAAGAGTTGGAGGCCCTATTGGATTTAATGAAGGTGGCTCTATGTAAGATGCTAGTGAGCTACCCTTGATAATTCCTCATTGTACATAATAAGCAACTCAGTGGCTGATCTACACTTCACCTATTGAGTCAGAAGATTATTGCCCTCTTTCTGACTGATGTCTAAAAAGGCATTCTAGCCTTTTCAACAGAAGCTGCAGCTGAGGCAGAAGGGCCCCCCAAAAGTCAGGAGATCAAGGAGTTACTCTTTTTTAAGTTAAATGGCCCACTGAAGTGGGATAGCATAATGTGTTCATTATTTTTATACCATGACATTAATACAAGTTTTACTGATTTGAACTAAGGGAATTAGATCATAACTGTTACTCTGTACATCACCTTACTTTATAGAATAAAGCAGCTTAATGATTCTAACCAAGCCTTGGCATGCTAAATTTTGTGTTCAAGTGCTCTACTTTTGTAGCAATTGAAGAAATACACATGCAAAAGACCTAAACACAGTATCTGATTCATGTTGCAAAGAAGCTTCATTGTTGCCATTCCATGTCCCACTACCGTGCAAGTAGATCTAGGGAAGTGTGAGTCAACTCCCATAAAGTCAGATCCACAAATCACTTATGGAAGCGACTGACTCCACTGAACCCAAGTATCTACGACAGGCCCCAATTTGGTGGCTTTGCCTGACTAGATGTAGCACTGCAAGGGTTAACAGCCATCACTGTTCCAGTGACGCGGCCAGAACTCAAGCCCGCGCCTGCACTTCCTAATGGATGAAGAGCCCAAAACCTTAATCACTTGGCTTGCTTAGCACACAGGCCAGAATTTGTAACAGTGATATTAAACTTCCATGCACTGTTACACAAACCTGTTTGAGCTGGTGTAAATATTTTGGAGTACTAGTTGTAAAACCTTAAAAATTCTGAGGTATGGAATGGATAATCAATGGAATGGATAATCAATCAGTGCAGTGTGAGGAGGGGAAACTTCTGAATTTCGCAGGCTTCTTGACACACTCCCAAATTACTTTACGAAACATCAATTCTTTATTGGCAGGCCCTGTGAAGTCCAGATTAATAGGTTTCATATCTAAAGGAGAACTAGCGGTACACCTCCAGCTAGCAGGTTCTTGCTCCTCCAATGTAATTTCCACTTGTTCCTCATTTGTGCTCTTCAGTTCATCAAGTGCTCCCTTGTGCAACTCAAAATACAACGATCCCCATCCCCAGAATAGATGTATTTGTGCTGGTGCTTGTCGCCATTGGAGTGAGTGCAGGATGTTATGGGGGGGAAGGGGTTGTTTCAGCAGGCACTTCATAGGCACATAAAAGATTAAATAGAAAACATCTTGCAATTCTACCACTTCAAACTGCTTGTATGGCAAGATATTACATGTTACTAGCCCTGAGCTTGGCTCTGACTTCGCTTTCCCTTTAATGCCCCTGTCCTCAGACCTTGGAAGGCCCTCTCCTCATAGGGAGTTCATGGGGGCAGATTGATTTGCAGCTGTTCGTGCCTGTTATGTATGGCCTTCTGTAAATTATTCTAAAGGGGCGTTGGAATTAGAAAGAACAAGACTGTTGCCCAGTGCTCAGCCTAATGGCCACCTTGAGCAAGTCCCTGAATGGGCAGCCAAAGTTGGTGCGTGTTTGGCTCTATCTTGCAAATCTCTTTTTTTGTAATAGTGACGAGGTGTGCCTTGCAGCAACGTGGGCATGTGCGTGCATTTACCAACCAGGTGAACAGCTGCCCGAGTGCTGTGCACGTTGGCCTGTTGTTGCTGCACCAAGGTGAGAATTAATAATTGCCATTTATCAGATGAACATGCAGAAAAAGTGGGCAAGCGTAATACCTTGATGGCAATCCTGGGTACTGACTTTTTTCTCATCTGCCACATTTTGTGTGCGTGAGACACAGCATCCACATGTTCCTCTACCTCCAAGCATTGCATGCATTTGACTTTCAGAGGCTGCACCTGACTCCATAGAGGGGCATCCTTCCTTGAAGCTTCTCATGGAGCAAGACCTTCAAAGCTGCATCTTCACAAGAAGCAAATTGCGTTTTACCTTAATTGCTGTCGTAGTCAGTCTCAATGCAGAAAGTTTCTTCCTCAGCCATGTACAGGCCAGTTTTAAGAGTGCAGTTGGCAGTTTTTAACAGCTGTTCTTACCAGATATCCCACCCAGTGACCCAGAGTGTTCTTCGTCAATTTATTCAAAGTCTCTCGGATATTTGACATTTAGCCAAAATACACCAACAATTACCTTGCACCTAAAAGGAAAAGTTAATCAACTGTACATGTGTTTAATTGTAGTGTATATATGACATGAGTCTAGACTTTTAACTTGTACTTCACTGTATTGTATTAAAATGTCTTGATGTTCCAGTGGTTCAATATCAACCCATGACTGACCTTACTATAAAATCCTTACTTATGTCATTAACTGTCTGTCTCTGGTCAAGCCACACTGGGAGTGCTGCATTCAGTTCTGGTCACCGAGGCACACAACAACCATCCAAGTTCAGAGAAGGGTGACTAGGCTGATAACTGAGTTATGAGGGATAGATAGAAAACGTAGATTTTTCAGCCTTGAAAGGTGGTGTATGTGATGGGACCTTTTATAGAGGTAAAGAGCATGCTAAGTGGAATAGAAAAGATTAATCCTGAGCACTGTTTCCATTTTGCCAATACTGCAGGACAAGGGGATACAAATTGGTAAAATGAAAATTATGGGCAAATATCTAAAAGTAGCTTTTTACTCAGATTAACACCTGCAATGGCCTTCAGGGTAGGGGGAATAAACTCGAGTCATTCAAGAAACAGTTGAATATTGAGATTGGTGGGGGGAGGAATTGTAGGTTTCTATGGAATGAAAAGCTAGTTAGGCCGATGTCTCCTCCATCAGTGGTAAGATGAAAGTTTTGACAGCAAGAGCTGGAGTCGTCATGCATAATACTGTTGGCAAGTGTAAAATGTAATGCATTACAAGATATGATATGACCTTTAACAAACTACTTTTTTCAGTTTAATCACGAGCTAAATTCCTTTGAAGAGGACTCTAAGCATTTCTCAAACCCACATCACAATCTAATTAGAAGCTGTGTTGCCTGTAGCTCACTGGAACCAAACTCCAAGGAGCACTGAAGCCAACTTTTTTCATTAAAGCCTCTAATTTTACCTCATTTCAGTTAGCCTCATTGTCAACTGAATGTTGTGGAAGAGTTGCCATTTATATCCAGTCAGGGCTTCAATCACCCACTACAAGGAAGGGAGATGAAAGAGCAAAAAATGGTAATTTAAAGTATATTTCTCATATCAGCTAAAGGGCTGAAAGCCACCAAGCTACTAAATTACATGCTATATATTTCAGAGAATGGGATTTATATCCCTGTAATTGGCCTTTGATATTCCAGTTTCTGCCACAGATGGGCAGATTTGAAGACTCAGAACTGAGAGTGCTCAAACAGTGTTCTTGGAATGAACCTGTTTATAGACAAATATGGAGAAAGGAATGACTAGACACAGAAGGCCTGTTATTGGTCTCTAGGTAGATTGCATTGACTGCAATACACTTGCTGTAAGTGTAGTCATTGTATTACAGACTTGCTGTACAAATATTGCCTTTGTGTTTGTTCATCCCTTCAGAAAAGGACCCTGGGTTTAACTAGTGGGAAGCTGTATTATGGAGCCTACACCATGCACACAACCAAGTATCTAGTACAGGATTGTGACCTTTGACCATATTCTTAGGGTAGTTGTGATCTGAAGTCTCATTCTCTTTTCAGGGTGATTTTGAAAAAGCAGCAGAAGAGGTAAAAAATCTCAAATCTAGACCATCTGATGAAGACATGTTGTTTATCTACGGTCTGTACAAGCAGGCAACTGTTGGAGATGTGAATACAGGTTTGTTAGTAATCAAGCTCCGTTCTAATGTCAATTATAGTGTAAATGTTGTTCATCTTTTTATCTAACTTGCCTTTTATTTTCCCAGAGCGTCCTGGCATGTTTGATATGAAAGGAAAGGCCAAGTGGGATGCATGGAATACGCGTAAAGGTTTGTGTGCAAACCCTAAATAAATTTGTTTCTTTATAAAATCTACAAAAATGAAGGCTGATAATTGCCCAACATAATTAATAACTATCTAATGTACAGTAAATGATATGGGTTTGAAGTGGTCCATCAGTATTGCTGTGTATCAAATACAGCAAGTTCTTTTGATATGTTGCTACTCATCGAGTCTGTTCATTATCCTCTGATAAATTGCTGCTCTCTATATCATATATGCCTAAACTAATAACATCTGGTTGCTAACTCCTCTGAAATCTGGCTTGGCTTCTGACTAAATACTAAATAGAACATTAAGTTACAATGATTTCTCGAGCAGCAAGTAAGATTTGAGACTATCTTCTGTGTGTATAATTAAATATGCACTGTAAATGTAAAATGATAGTTTAAAAGTTCTTGCATTAGTGTCTGCTGTAATTTGTTAGCAGATCCCATGTGGCCGCACCACTTATTAAAGGGGGAGAGAACTTGAAATTAATACAAAAATTATAACCTGGTGTTCATAGTTTAAACCTAGATACCCAAGTTCAAGAAGGTACCAGAAATGCTTTGGTCCATTTTATGTGGAGAGGCACACTTTTTTTTGTCGTTTACTGGCAATCAAAAATGTAGGCTCTTGTGTAAAGATTCTGACTTTTTGATTTGAGTTTAATGGAGCTGTTTAATTTTAATTTATACTTTTATAATCCAGTTTATTGGTGCTTTAACATTTATTTAGCAGAATTGCATTGATTAAATTATGCAAGTGTTTTAATTTATAAAATGAAAACCTGCTTATAAGTAAATATGTTTAAATTTAGACACATTAGAGGACAGCATTTTTTAATTAATTGACTAACTTCTTTAATAGGAACAAGTAAAGAAGAGGCGATGCAGATGTACATCTCAAAAGTTCAAGAGCTGAAAGAAAAACATGGCATGAATTAAATTTGATCTGAAAGGTCTAAATTTTAGTCTACAACTGGAGAAAAAAAGCACTGATGATTCATTGAACTAATTTGTTTCCTCAATACATATAGATGAGACGATATCTAAATAAAACCAACTGCCTTAAAGGTTGCTACATTTGTGATTAATTTTTATATTTAGCAGTTCATATCGCTTACTAATGCTTATCCATATTTGTGGATTGAATACTGGCTTTACTGTAAACCTGGTAAGAAAAATAAAATTGCAACAGGGCTTTAACTATTACTCATTTGTGTCTGATTGATCGTTTTGAGTATAAAATACCTCAAAACATAAGGTTACAAGCATTTGAGCTCTGCCAGACTGCCTCAACATGATTTCAGCTGTAGTTCAGAGTATTCTACTCTATCTATCTATAACGGATCGTTCGTTCTGTCTGTCCATCTGTCTGTCCTTCTGTCTGTCCTCACGTGTGTGTCTGTCCGGCTATGCGCTCGAAAGTTACAGAGCGTACCTACACGTGCGTTACATCGAAAGAAAGCTCACCGTTCCAAAACGATGGTAAGCGTATTTACGTTTCGGCCGGACAAAAATTGCGCCCGTGGTATCCGTAAAACCTTCAACATTCCGCTCATTATCCACTCATTACCACAGAGTGACATTGAGGTCGACCAATCGTACGGTCGACCAATCAATACGTGGCGGGGGGCGGGTTCGTCGCATGTGCAGCCGGGCCCTCCTAGAGTCGAGTGACAGGACGATTGACCAATCCTATGCTTTGGTCGATCGTCATGTCACCGATCAGTGCGTGTGTGGGCGGGCCTTATCGTTCGGAACTGAGGTGAGTGGCCGCCATCTTTATTCTCACCTGTGTGTTTATTTGTTAGGAGCGATTTTTTTTTTTTAATGTGTAAAACGTAAAAACACAATGAAGATGGTGTCCCATCTTCTTAACAGCCGTTTAAAAAAATTTAAAAAAAAATAACTATTGGTGTTTTCAGCAAGAATGCGCGTTCCTTCTCCGTGGCAGCTTTTTAAAAAAAAAAAAAAAAAAAAAAAATTCTGTTGGCTTCACAGACTGCGCTTTCCTTCTCCGTGGCAGCTTTTTAAAAACATTTTAAAAACTTTCAAGATGGCCTCCCATCTTCTTAACACCCGTTTTTGAAAAAAAATGTTTCTTGCTCTTTCG
Source organism: Somniosus microcephalus (assembly GCF_052327205.1). NCBI lineage: Eukaryota > Metazoa > Chordata > Chondrichthyes > Squaliformes > Somniosidae > Somniosus > Somniosus microcephalus. The sequence goes on along the minus strand of NC_140990.1, from coordinate 281,391,940 downwards.
CTGACCCCCCTCAAAACACTCCTCCCCTCCTCCCACTCTCCCTCTTCCTCCCCCCCCTTCTCACTCTCTTCCCCCCCTCTCTCCCTCCCTCCCCCTCTCTCCCTCCCTCCCCCTCTCTCCCTCCCTCTCCCTCGCGCCCCCCCTCTCCCTCGCGCCCCCCCTCTCCCTCGCGCCCCCCCTCTCCCTCGCGCCCCCCCTCTCCCTCGCGCCCCCCCTCTCCCTCGCGCCCCCCCTCTCCCTCGCGCCCCCCTCGCGCCCCCCCTCTCCCTCGCGCCCCCCCTCTCCCTCGCGCCCCCCCTCTCCCTCGCGCCCCCCCTCTCCCTCGCGCCCCCCCTCTCCCTCGCGCCCCCCCTCTCCCTCGCGCCCCCCCTCTCCCTCGCGCCCCCCCTCTCCCTCGCGCCCCCCCTCTCCCTCGCGCCCCCCCTCTCCCTCGCGCCCCCCCTCTCCCTCGCGCCCCCCCTCTCCCTCGCGCCCCCCCTCTCCCTCGCGCCCCCCCTCTCCCTCGCGCCCCCCCCTCTCCCTCGCGCCCCCCCTCTCCCTCGCGCCCCCCCTCTCCCTCGCGCCCCCCCTCTCCCTCGCGCCCCCCCTCTCCCTCGCGCCCCCCCTCTCCCTCGCGCCCCCCCTCTCCCTCGCGCCCCCCCTCTCCCTCGCGCCCCCCCTCTCCCTCGCGCCCCCCCTCTCCCTCGCGCCCCCCCTCTCCCTCGCGCCCCCCCTCTCCCTCGCGCCCCCCCTCTCCCTCGCGCCCCCCCTCTCCCTCGCGCCCCCCCTCTCCCTCGCGCCCCCCCTCTCCCTCGCGCCCCCCCTCTCCCTCGCGCCCCCCCTCTCCCTCGCGCCCCCCCTCTCCCTCGCGCCCCCCCTCTCCCTCGCGCCCCCCCTCTCCCTCGCGCCCCCCCTCTCCCTCGCGCCCCCCCTCTCCCTCGCGCCCCCCCTCTCCCTCGCGCCCCCCCTCTCCCTCGCGCCCCCCCTCTCCCTCGCGCCCCCCCTCTCCCTCGCGCCCCCCCTCTCCCTCGCGCCCCCCCTCTCCCTCGCGCCCCCCCTCTCCCTCGCGCTCCCTCGCGCTCTCCCTCGCGCCCGCGCTCTCCCTCGCGCCCCCCCTCTCCCTCGCGCCCCCCCTCTCCCTCGCGCCCCCCCCTCTCCCTCGCGCCCCCCCTCTCCCTCGCGCCCCCCCTCTCCCTCGCGCCCCCCCTCTCCCTCGCGCCCCCCCTCTCCCTCGCGCCCCCCCTCTCCCTCGCGCCCCCCCTCTCCCTCGCGCCCCCCCCTCGCGCCCCCCCTCTCCCTCGCGCCCCCCCTCGCGCCCCCCTCTCCCTCGCGCCCCCCCCTCGCGCCCCCCCTCTCCCTCGCGCCCCCCCTCTCCCTCGCGCCCCCCCTCTCCCTCGCGCCCCCCCTCTCCCTCGCGCCCCCCCTCTCCCTCGCGCCCCCCCTCTCCCTCGCGCCCCCCCTCTCCCTCGCGCCCCCCCCCCTCCCTCGCGCCCCCCCTCTCCCTCGCGCCTCTCCCTCGTATAGAGCGTACCTACACATGTTATATCAAAAGAAAGCTCATCATTAGGGGACTCTTGTAGGCGTTTTTACTTTTTGCTCGGACAAAAATTGTGCCGACGGTATCCAAAAAACGTTCAAAATTCCTCTCATTGTCCGCTCATTTGCATCGAGTGGGGGCGGGCCATCCTACAGTTGAGTGACGTGATGATTGACCAATCCGACATTTCAGTGACCTGACGGTTGACCAATCGGTGCGTGTGTGGGCGGGCCTTATCATTCTCAACCGAGGTGAGTCGCCGCCATCTTGATTCCAAACTTTTCAAATCTACATTTCCAGCAAAAAAAAAAGTTGCTTTTAAAACACACATTGTTTTTTTAAAAAAGTTAATTAATTTGTAAATCTTTTCTCTAACAGCTAGAATTTTCCTACCTTTCACCGTTTTTCCAGCCTGTAAGCCATGGCCTCTGTTGCCCAGCCACGCCCGAGCTAGGCACCACCTGTTGCGCTCAACAAGCGGCTCGCAATCACCGCCATCTTTGTGAAGGCTGGAGGGGGTGGGCCGGAGCCGAGCGTTGCCACCGCCCCCATCTTAGTAAAGGCGGGTGGGGCAGGAGTCAGCATGCGCGACTTGAGTCCGGCCGGGCCTCACACGGTAGGTTGCGCGGCGACGTCTCTCTGCTCTTGAAGCCGGCTCGGGAGATCGGGGGGGGGGGGCACATCGGGAGATCAGGGGTGGGGCGGGGCTCGGGGACCGGCAGAGGGGAGAGGGTCTGCTGCTTCCTTCCTTCCTTCCTTCCCTCCCTCCCTCCTTCTCTCTCTCTCTCTCTCCTTCCCCCCCCCCCCCCCCAGAACATGCCCTCAAAAATCCCTCGACACCGCCGGGCACTTCAGATAGTCATATATATTCTTCTATGGCTCACTTTAGCCTTGTAGAAGGGGTGACTGACCTTTCTGTCAGCAGCTCCAGCCTCTGAATACTGGTCAGAGGCTGCTAAAATATATTCCAGTGTAGGGGGAGGTGGGGGAGACAAGAGGAAAGGTGTTTCAGTTTTTTTTTCCGGTTTTCGCTCCTCTCTCCCCTTGCCCCTTTCTTGATGTACTGACCTTGCTGAAGTATGACCTCATGGGTACCAGCAGCTTTCTAATGCCTTGCACAAGTGTCCATACATCATGTGATTCTAGACCGCAAGTGGGTAGTTTTGACCTAACCCACCCGTAGGGAAATTGAGTTAGCTATCTTTAAGCGAATTAACTAAAGAATGGTGGGTGGATCATTATATGGATAATAGAAAGTTAATGCGCATTGAAAACATGAAACATGCATGTGATGAAGATGTCTGCATCAGTTAAGCCAAAAAAGTGTTTTGTTTAAAAGCTTTTAAACAAAGCTTTTAATCTCAATCCCTATGAACCAAGGATTGAGATCTAAGTCTACACACTTGAAATATTAGGGGCGATTTCCCCTGCTATATACTAGTGGCACACGTGACACCGGCACAGGGAGCTCAGAAAATTGCTGCCCTGCCTGTTTTTTTGCCTATGCTGCACAGGTAATTTAAGAGGTTTCTGTTTCTGGTACATGTAGACCTCAAAAGGGAATTTAAAAAATGGACCAGGGCTTCCTGCCATTTCACTTTCTGTTTTTTGTACCCCAAGCATGATGTTATCACTGAAGGTTGATGTTAAATGATGTTTCTCTCAAAGCTGTGTTTAGCTGCATTGAGATTGAGTATGAGCTATTATATTTATTGGCTTTTTGGTTTCCTTTTGTTGCATTTAGTTCAGTGTGTAGTTTTCTGGCTATTTTGTGCCTAGTTTTTGCATGTTTATATATTTTTTTACCTAGCATGGAAGATGTACTGCCAATTCAGACAGCTTATGCTGGTAGGATGGGCACTCTGGAAATTCCTCTTCTTTAGGAAGTTTAAGGACAAGGCGGTGTTGGAGGGCTGAGATGAGTTACACACCTGCTGTTACCTAAGTGTGCGGGTATACAGACCCCACCACAGCTACTTGGGTGCATCAGGGGAAATGTGCCCTCATCACCCACACTTCATCCATGATGCATTTCTGTATGGGATTGGGCCTGTCGATGTGCCATCTTGCTGTGCAAACGGAAGAACCGTCAATATACTGGATGTTGAGTATATCTGTATCACAGGTCAGGTTTCAGTAAGTAATTATTCATCATGCAGTTAAGTTGTTTTACAATGATTTGAGCTGTTATGCTATTGAAAGAGTAATGTAGCAAGACTTTCTATTGTTAGTTGTGCCCTACTGAGTTACAGGTATGCATAAGATGCAATGAAAGAGCTATAAGTTTGTGTGAGGGTTTGGCATAGCCGAGCAGTAAATGTGGAACAGATTAACTTTCAGCATGCAGCCTTGGGTTATCTACCTGGTGCTTGGTACCATCTTGACAGATTTCTTAGTGTGCCTTTTTGTATGTGTCTATTCCCAGGTTCTACAGGTAGTGTACTGAGGGTTGAGCCTGGTTACCACCTGCTGAAGGAATTGGTGCACAGCTGTCCTTTGGGAAGAGTGCTCTGAAATTCCAACAGGGCAACTCTCCTCATACTTGGGTCATGCAGCTACACATTAATTTTGTCTGCTGTCAAACAGTTGGTCAGGTGCTAAACCTTTGTCATACCCTTGAGGTGGTTTTGTGCCTCTATGTTGGGGTTACTTTCACTTCTTTTGTCTGGCACTCATTTCCCCCAAAGTTTTGCAAAGGGTGACCAATATTCGGAAGTCGTTTTGAAAATTTATAAAGGCTGACCATGTTTGTTTAAGCCGCTTGCCTTAAAAAGATGTGAACTTAAAATTTGACCTGCTGGTCAGATTTTCTGCGACTAACCCATTAGGCTGGCCTGCTACACAAGCAACTATGAATAATTAATCAAATGAGCTGATCATTGAAAATTTGAGGCAGTTCGCTCACACTGCCAATAGTTAGCAGCTGGTACATAAGCCTAAACTTAGCTTGTTGTAGAAAATTGCCTGTATTTTGTGCAGTTTTTTTGAACCTTGCCTTCCAAGGGGCAGTTATACAGCGAAGAGGGAAGTTCCAGTCGTTGAGGTTCTTCATTAGGAGAAAGAACTTAAGAACTGAACTTTTCACTGAGAAGGGACACAAATGTTTTTTTTTTTTTTTTTAAAGTGCTAGGACGTGCAGATAATCGTGTATGGAAGCTAGTTATAACTTGATTATGATCCGAGAATCGGATGGCATTCCAAGAAATTATGAAGTCTCCTGCAGCACTAGGATCAGTTAGAATTGTGATTCTTCCCCCTTCTTTCTCTGATTAAGTAATGGACATTTAGAAAGATTCCCAGCAAAAGCAGTTAGTTTCGTGTTGTTAATTCCTTCAAAAAGCTAGACAAGATTTCTGGTTAGGGATGGGATTGAGGGTTATGGGAGTAAGTGTGAATGGATAAAATATCAGATTGAAAATTTTTTATGCATTGCTGGAAGTCACAGAAATGTCATTTGAAAATCAAGCAGACTTGAATAATGGAGGTGTAAGTGAAGCCAGCTATGGTGGAATTTCATTTGACTCTGTTACAATCCTACCCATTATACTCTGCAAAACATTGTTCACAGAATTTTCAAAAGCCTAAATGTATCTATTGCAGCTAAATATTATACAAGTCAAACTTAAAATCATCGAAACAAGTATCTTAATCACTAAACTAAATCTTTCCATTTGAACAGCTGAAGGCTTCTTCATAAATGCCAACTATGCCATTGGGTTAATACGGGTATCTGTTTAACGGTTTGGTTTTCTAAAGTAGCTATATTCCTTTTGAACATCTTCCCCCTAGAAAAAGCTTAGTGTCATTAGCTTTTTAGATACAATTCAAACCCTAGAAAGTGCCAATCTCTGCAAAATTAAAGTGGGATTCCTTGATTTGTAACCCAGACCTGCCTTTCTTCTCCAACTTCCCACTGTCCACCCCCCACCCCCAAAAAAATGAGTTTAGGATGGTCTTGTTCAAGAAGCTCTGATCTATAATTGTCAAAACTAGAGTTACGTTTTGTTCATCTGTCCCTCCCCTGAGATTGATGATTTGTTACTGTAGTGGTCCATCTGGTGGCTGACTGCGAATTCTTTTTAAAAAAATAGCTGAACCAGCAGGCGTAAATCAAACGGATAGTTCTGCCATTTTGTTGGGATTGCATGGATATGGCTACTAAAAGTGACAAAGGTGTTTTATCTTTAAAACTTCTGAATGATTCTTTGTGGAAACCTTAAAGAAATTAAATAAACTATAAACCTTTCCAACTTCCAGTGTACTAAACAGCAAAGTAATCTTGCCCTCCAAGTAAATGTACATCGTTAATATGTTAGTACACATATGGGTCTAGAACTGGAGAAAAATCTCATGCATTCAAGCACCAAAAGCAGTGACCTCTGCAAATGCATCTGTTGGTTAAAATGCATTCTTAATGGGATATCAGATAGCTGCAATGTGGTTTTATCTCTATGCCTAAAACCGAGATCCTATATAAATATATAATTGGGCATACAACAATATTATAGACAAAATAGCATCTCGCTTTACAGCAGTGATACACATCAGTACTGTAATTATACTCTGAATAATTGTTATAGTACTGTCCTTGTTTAAAGGCTGTCATTTGTGACTGAGCATTATAGCAGCTGTTTCAAAGACCTATGATTCACGTGGTACAGGTGCAAGTTACGGTCCGTTGCCTAAATGAAACATAACATGAGAAATCGTTTTATTCTATGTGTGTGTGACTCCTTGTAGAACCTCCAGAGTCTTCAAATTATCTATGGAACACTGCATGTTTACTGTTAAGTGTTTCATGCACGCAAGTTGTCTATTTTGATTTTTCACTTCTGGGATATCTCCATCAGTGAGTAATGAAATGGCCAAACAGGCTAGAATAAATTATTTATCCAGCTTACTAGATGTAGGCAGGAAAAAGTATAAGCACAAAATATAATTCATTATTCCAAGTGTTGAAGTCTGTCATGGTTTCTTTGTATTTTGAAGTTACCCTCATTACCTGGGGGCTGTGAGTCATTATTGAAGACTTGTATTTTCATTTAATGGTGGTAGGTTTTACCCATAGTTCAGAATGGCACGGAACGTGAAAGAGCTGTGTGCTGTATTGACACTGCTCACCCCATGGAGAATCCCATGTGGTACTTCCTAAAGCGTGGAGCTGAAAGTCAACAACCCAAAGAGGCACAACTGAGACCCAGCCCATACTGCAGAGAAATGGGAAAACCTAAGCAAAGGAGCTAAAGTTGATAATTTATCAGGAAAGGGAGAGAGAAAATAACACATGTACAAGCTGCTAAAACTAACAAGCGAGGAAAAATGGACCAAACAGCTGGTGTGTGAACTGGGTAATGCTAAGGCATTTTCCATTTACTTCAACTCTCGTGTCTTGTTGCTCTTGTTACAAGCCAACTTCAATATATACAGGAGATTTTGTACACAAAAGTAGTAAACATGCCATTAAAGCTATGGGCATACAAAATTTTGTACATTCATGCAATTCCCATTATTGAATTTAAAACAAAAACATCTAGTCACAGAGTGGCTGGCTTCCTGACTGGGGTAGCCAGATTCAGGGGATTTCAGAGGCTAACTGCTGAAAACTGATATTCAGGTGCTCAGTTCACATCACACCTTTCTACCGTATTGAAAGCAGCAAGCACAAGGAACTGGTCATTGACAAAGTGATTATCATTAGTGAGGCCAGGAACGCCCCATTCTACCTCATTTACATTAATATGTTGGTCTTGCTTTGCCCAAAAGATGAAGCCCCAGCAATCCTAGGGTAGTGTAAAGGGGGTAGAGATCTAGTTCACCAGCTCTCCACCCACTTTTTGCAGGCCTTTGCACTTTGGGCAATGGGTATTCCCAGCAGGCATTTTGGAAAATTGACCCTCCTATTTACAAAAGGGCATGGATGTACTGAACGGGGTAACACTAAGTTATGAGAAAAGACTAAATTTAATTTTTCATTGATAGCAAAGAGAATGGCAGGGAGGAGAACATGATCCAGGAAAGCAGACTAAAGATCAGGTAGCCAATAATCTGCAACCATTCCAATACACACCTGCTGTAAGTCCTATGTGAACCCAGCAGAATGGACACATTAGGTCCAAACTTGGATATACTATGTCATGGCCGTCCCAGCAGATTCCAGTTGACTTGGTTTGGACCTATTTTGTAGTTTTGTGAGCCCTTGACAGCTTACGTTATACATGAACTGTTAGATGATGTGAACTTCATCAGCAAACTGATTATTTTTTGTTCCTTTCTTATCAATCTTTTCCCTCTGAGTTTTATAAAACTGCAGATATCTCCAATAAGGCAAGAGGTTTTTAAACCCTTTTTTTCACATCACCTAGTGTACTTAACGTTGAAAGTTTGTTCCTTCTGTTAATGAAGTGCTTTTCTAAACCAACACAACTCTGAACGCATCATATATCTGCTTTTCTTGACAAATAATGGGACCACGAAACAGCAACAAACGACCTTCTCTGGAATTTATCTTCAGACACATCGGGGGAATTTTAACCTAAAAAAATGGGTGGGGTGGGGGTAGTTAAATTGTTATAAATGGGATTCCCAACCTGAACCCAGCTCCAACCCACCCACTTCTGGTTTTAACAGGGGTGGGCAGCCAGCCTGCTCCCAAGAGGCGGGGCATCAATTTAAATATTATAATGAGGCTGGAAGCCTTTTTTTTTAACCTCCATTTTGTTTTTAACTTCATTTGAACGGCTTTTACACACTTCATAAAACCCAGCAGTTACAGCAAGGTGGGGACTGCTGGATCCAGGCGGTAAGTGCCTTTTATACCTACCTCCAGGATCCCTCCCTAACCCACCACTCGCGATCTGATCACACCACCACCACCGCCCCCAGGCCCCACCGATGATGTTGAGGCCAACTACCTGGGTTTCCCGACCATCTCGGAGCCTCCCCACCCCCAACCCACCTTCCTTAAAATCCAGCCCGGTCAGCATTTTAATTTCACATGAAGTATGATTATTTCATACAAATAAGATACTCTGCTTAAAAAAAAAAGAGGCAATAGAAAACCTTACTGTACAACATAGTCTTGAGACTTTGTGCATGTTGTGGATGCTCATCACCTGCCATCAATCCTGAAACAGGAACTGTCATTTTCAATCGGTATTGGATTTTGTGCCCTTAATAATTATGCATGGATTGGAAAAAAAAAACTTTTGTTGAAGCAGTAAGTGAACATGTAAGCAATTTTTACTAAATTTGAGAGTGGGTTAAAAAAATTTCAAGCCAAAAAAGCTCAGAGACTTGGCTTAGAATAATAGAAGGTATAAATGATGTGCCTCAATAATTCCGAGACTCGAAGTTAGCAGAACAAAAACAAGGCTTTTATTAACTTAGAAAGTAACACGTAAGAGAGAGAGATGTCTTCCTTCTGGAGACTGAGGCCAGACTAAAGCTAGCTTACAAACGGGGCCAGGTATGGGCGGAGCCCTACACACAGCACATTCCAGTATACAATACAGCACATTCCAGTACACAATACAATGAGGTCTGGGGGAAGGGAAATGACACTGAAACCGATCTCAGTCACAGGCAGTGGTGAATGGAATATTTCATCACATTCACCCCTTCTATAGATTTAGTCTGTTCGGGGGTTTGATAGTCCTCTGCGACCGACGTGGCTGTTGCGGTGTCGGCTGGGTGTCCCCGGTAGCCTCCTGGGTCTCTGCCGGGGGTGCCGCCAGGGTTGTTGGAGGGGTAGTTGGTGGGGGTGCCGTTGGTCGGTGTTCTTCCGGGGGTGATGAAAGAGTAGTGGGTGGGTAAGAGTTGCTGTGATCGTCATTGCCGTGGTTGTTGTTGATGCCGGCTGGGGCGACGTCTTTTATGGACACGGTGTCCTCCCGTCGGCGTGCCGGACATGTGCGTATTGGGGGTTGGCGTGGAGTAGGTGTACTGGCTCCACGAGAGGGTCCGTCTTGTGGCCCCTCACATGCCTTCGCACGAGTACCGGACCTGGGGTGGAGAGCCATGATGGCATGGATACGCCTGAGGTGGATTTCCGGGGAAAGACAAACATTCGTTCATGAGGCGTGGTATTAGTGGCCGTACACAATAGCGACCGTATCGAATGGAGCACATCCGAGAGGACTTCCTGCCAGCGGGAGATAGGGAGGCCCTTGGTCCTTAGAGCTAGAGTGACTGCTTTCCATACTGTCCCGTTCTCTCGCTCCACTTGGCCGTTACCCCGGGGGTTGTAGCTGGTGGTACGGCTCGTGGCGATTCCCTTGGACAGCATGTACTGGCGTAGCTCTTCACTCATGAAGGACGCCCCCCTATCCGTATGGATGTAGCTCGGCATACCGAACAGGCTGTTGAGGCATTTAATGACCGTGGCGCTGGTCATGTCTGGGCAGGGGCAGGGGAGTATTCGTCCACAATGTTCAGGAAGTAAACATTGCGGTCGACGGACGGGAGGGGGCCCTTGAAATCTAAGCTGAGCCGCTCAAAGGGCCGTGTAGCTTTGATTAAGTGGGCTCTATCTGGGCGGTAGAACCGAGGCTTGCACTCAGCGCAAGTGCGGCAGTTCCTGGTCAGGGACCGAACTTCCTCAATCGAGTAGGGTAAGTTACAGGACTTTATGAAGTGGAACAGCCGCGTGACCCCTGGGTGGCAGAGGTCGTTGTGGAGGGTCTGTAGCCGATCCCCAGTGGCGCTGGCACACATCCCTCATGAGAGGGCGTCAGGGGATTCGTTAAGGGCCCCTGGCCGGTAAATGATGTCGTACTCGAAGGTGGAGAGCTCGATCCGCCACCTAAGAATCTTATCATTTTTAATCTTCCCCCTCTGTTTATTATTGAACATAAACGCTACCGACCGCTGGTCGGTAAGTAGGGTGAAGCGTTTGCCGGCTAGGTAGTGGCGCCAGTGGCGCACTGCCTCCACGATGGCTTGGGCCTCCTTTTCCACGGAGGAGTGTCTGATCTCGGGCCCTTGGAGGGTCCTCGAGAAGAAAGCTACGGGCCGCCCCACCTGGTTGAGGGTGGCCGCCAAGGCGAAGTCAGACGCATCACTTTCCACTTGAAATGGAGTGTTCTCGTCCACTGCCTGTAGCGTGGCCCGCTCAATATCCTGCTTAATGCTTTTGAAGGCGGCGTGGGCCTCAGCAGAGAGCGGAAAAGAGGATGCTTTCAAGAGGGGGCGGGCTTTGTCGGAGTAGTTGGGGACCCATTGGGAATAATAAGAAAATAACCCCAGGCACCTTTTCAGGGCTTTGGGAGTGTTGGGCAGGGGCAGCTCCCGTAGGGGGCGCAATCGGTCGGGGTCTGGTCCGATTTCCCCATTCTCCACCACGCTGCCTAGTATGCAGAGGCGCGTGGTGTTGAAACCGCACTTGTCCTCGTTGTAGGTGAGGTTGAGTTTTTGTGCGGTTTTCAGGAACCTCTCGAGGTTCGAGTCGTGATCCTGCTGGTTGTGACCGCAGATGGTGACGTTGTCGAGGTAGGGGAAGGTTGCCTGCAAGTGGTGGTCATTGACCATGCGGTCCATCTCCCTCTGGAAGACCGAGACCCCATTCGTCACCCCAAAGGGGACTCAGGAATTGGTAGAGGCGTCCGTTCACCTCGAAGGCGGTGTACGGGCGGTCCTCTGGTCTGATAGGGAGCTGGTGGTATGCTGACTTGAGGTCGATGGTGGAGAACACCCGGTATTGGGCGATTTGGTTCACCATTTCTGATATGCGGGGTAGCGGGTAGGCGTCTAGTAGGGTGTACCTGTTGATCGTTTGACTATAGTCGATCACCATCCATTTCTTCTCGCTACCCCTTACCACTACCACTTGGGCGCACCACGGGCTGTTGCTGCGTTCAATAATGCGCTCTTTCAGGAGCCTGTCTACCTCGGTCGCGATAAACCGCCTGTCCTCCCAGCTGTACCTCCTGCTTTTGGTCGCTATTGGCCGGCAGTTAGGGGTAAGGTTCGCGAATAGCGAAGGCGGCTTTACCTTCAGGGTAGCCAGACCGCACACTGTGAGGGGCGGCTGGGACCCACCGTACTTGAGCGTGATGCTTTGGTGGTTGCACTGGAAATCCAGGCCCAAGATCACGCTCGCACATAGGTTCTTCATGATTAATACTTTAAAATTATCATATACAGTTCCGTTAACGCACAATTGTACCGTGCAGTAACCCAGAATGGTTGATGTCTGGGTTTTATCAGCCATAGAGATGGTACCCTGAGTAGGGACCACCTTTAGGGAGAGTTGTTGTGCCAGTTCTGGGTGGATAAAGCTCTCCGTGCTTCCACTGTCAATTAAGCATTTAACCCGGCACCCGTTTACCTCGATGTCCACCATTGATCTGGATAGCGGGTGCGGCCTGGTCTGGTCCACTGTGACCGATGCCACTGTAGGGCCCTGATCGATACAAGATGGCGTCCACGCTGTCTGCTCACAAGATGGCGGACCCCACGAGGTTGGGCAAGATGGCGTCCAAGATGGCCGCTCCCACGGCGCACACGCGGCGGTGGCGGGTTTTCCGGCGGTTGGTTTTCCGGCGGGGTTCCCTCTGCACACCTTCCCGAAGTGTCCCTTCTTACCGCACTTAAAGCAGGTGGTGCCTTTCGCCGGGCACAGGTTTCTGGTGTGCTTTGGCTGCCCGCAGAAGTAGCAGTTGGGTCCCTGACGCGTCGCGGCTGTCGTAGGGCTTCTGGGGGGAGAGCGGGGCCCAGCCGGTGTCGGGCTGTCGGGCGGGGAAGATGCCTTCCAAGATGGCGGCGCCCTCGGTGCACACGTGGCGGCGTGGACGGCGCGGGCTGAAGAGTAGGCGTCCGAGTTTCTCTGGGCCACATCCAGGGATCGCGCGGTGTCCGCAGCCTGTTTCAGGTCCAACCCCGTTTTTTCCAGCAGTCTTTGCCGGATGTAAGTGGAGCTGAGGCCTGTGACGAAGGCATCGCGAACAAGCTCGTCAGTGTACACTGCGGCTTTTACATCTCGGCACTTGCAGTCTTTGCCAAGCATTTTCAGGGTGCTTAGGAACTCCTCCACCGATTCCCCAGGTCGCTGTGCGCGGGTAGCGAGCAGGTGCCTAGCCTACACCTCATTCGTAGGCTGCTGGTAATGCGCCTTTAAGATGTCGCAGGCGGCCAGGTACGTCTCGGCGTCTTGGATGAGGGGGTAAACCCGGTGGCTTACCCAATTCCGCAGAATTCCGAGTCTCATCCTCGCAGCGTCCGTAGCGTCTTTGACGGCTGCGGAATTGTCCAGGAAGAATTCCATACACTCAAACCAGTGTCCGAAGCGTGCTGATGCGTCCGGAGCATGTTGATCCAAATCCAAACGTTCGGGTTTCAGGAGTTGATCCATAGTGTTGAAAAATAAGTTAATAAAATTGATGTGCCTCAATAATTCCGAGACTCGAAGTTAGCAGAACAAAAACAAGGCTTTTATTAACTTAGAAAGTAACACGTAAGAGAGAGAGATGTCTTCCTTCTGGAGACTGAGGCCAGACTGAAGCTAGCTTACAAACGGGGCCAGGTATGGGCGGAGCCCTACACACAGCACATTCCAGTACACAATACAGCACATTCCAGTACACAATACAATGAGGTCTGGGGGAAGGGAAATGACACTGAAACCGATCTCAGTCACAGGCAGTGGTGAATGGAATATTTCATCACAATAAATATTTAGTCTGATGTGAAATTTGCACTGAAAATAAAAAGCTGATAAACCAGTTTGTTGTCTACTCTTGGCTCCACAATTCTTTCAGTGTATTCATTTTTATTCAATGAAGACAAAGACTCAAACAATTTAATCCAGTACTGTTGGAAATGAAGAAGCCATAACATATTGCGTCAGTGATGTGTGATCGGTGATAAATGCTATTTTCCTACAGTGTGATACCACCAAGCATTTCAAAGTGTTGGCCAGTGGATGAGTGTTTTTGTGTTTGTATGGGAGGATGAAAATATACTTTAAACTGAGAAATAAGGAGTGCTGCCAAGCTTGCGCCTCGTACAAACTGGGATTTTTTTTTTACGGTTTGTATTTAAAGGTTAGGAGCCCAGTAAGATCAATCTTGTAAATCTGCTCAATTTTGAAATTGATTTAGTATTTGTGTGCTGTGTGGGCCCACTTCAAAAGGTCATGTCAAATACTTGAAGGCATCAGAATTGGTTCCAGTCTGCATATGGAAACCTCCTCACAGTGATCTGAACTGAAAATGGCATGTTTATTGCAAAATACATTTGAAGCTGTCTATAAATTAGTAGAAAATAGACCACTGCAAATCAATTTAGTAACATAAAGCACTGTCTCTAGCAGCCATTACCTCACTTGTACTGTGATCATAGAGCCAGCCTTCCATAAATCACACTCTTAAGTTAACCCCAGTATTAGCACTGGTGTCTCAAAAGTATTTGTGGGAAAGGTGTAACTAGTTTTTGAAATAACAGTTTCTGTAAGCAAGACATAATTTAAAAACATTACCCCTTCCAATACATCCTTGCAGACTTACAAGGACTGCTTAACTTTAAGCACAGCATGACATGTACATTCTTTCAGTCTGATCAAAGCATAGTTTACACAATCCAATTACACATAAACCTGCTTGATATGTCAGAATTTTAATATCATCCATCAACTAGATCTCACCACTGAAACAATGAAGACTTTGGCCCAGTAATTCCTGTCACAACGCGTGAGTACGGATAGGGTACTCGCGCGTGTGCCAGGAGGAATTGCCGGTTTTCAGCATGCACAGTGCATGCGCTGAAAACCGGCATTTCCTGTCCTCTGACCCAAGGGGTTAAGAGGCTGAACGCATGCGCGGTATCGGGCAGCGCGTGCGACTTGGATTTCCTGTATTTTTAGAGAGTTGCGCATGTGTAAAGGGCTCCGGTTTTTACGCATTGAAAAACCACACGTAAGTACTTAGTTTTACAGGTAAGTGGTCTTTTAGTACAATTTAGAATTTTTTTTTCCACAGGTTTATTATTTTTAAAGAATCTACAGTAAGGTAAGTTTAGTTTTAGACCCTATTTTTTAAAAATTTATTTTTTTCAAAAATTTGATTAATTGTTTAAAATAGTTTTTTAAAGTTATTCATAGTTAATTTAATTATTGGGATGCTTTTTAAAATGTTATTTAAAGTTTAAGTAGTGTTTTGGGGTGCCGTACTTTTCATGAGTTTGACAGTCTTTACTATCAAACTTATGAATGAAGTTTCCCCTCCCCTGATTGGCTGAACAGTGCTCACCTGATCCCAGCCGGCACATCGCACTAACTACGCCGCTGGGTCAGGTTAGCACAGCGCGCCGAGATCAGAACCGGGCCACTGACAGGAAATCCACTGCGGGCCAGGTTTCAGATGTCGGCGCGCCGGGTAAGTGCACATCGGGGGCTTGCACGCGCGGCAAGCCCCCGACAGGAATTACTGGGCCAATATGTACCCTGCTACAGTTTTGCTGTAACATTTTCACTCAATGCATGCTCTGTGTTCTACTAGACAACACAGTGGAGACACGTAATCAGTAACTTTGTTATTTTGATAGTAAGACTTATATAGATTTACTGTTACAATAACTACATGCACAAGTAAACTGGATTTGCTCATGTAACTACAGTAACTGCACAATTTGATTCATTATATGCAAAGCACTTTTGGAGTTTTTTGGGATGTGAACAGTAGATACAAAAGTGCAACTTCTTTCTTCTAACAGTAAAATCTTAATGTTAGTGTTGCATTAGCAGAAGACATTCAAGTACCAATCTAATTTCTTGATCAGCTTAAATTAAACTTTCAAATATCTCAGATTCATAAATGTACCTAGTTACTTGTGATATTGCATTATTATAAATTGCAGCAGATTTATTGCAATACCACCAGCTTAGAAATATGGAATAACCTGTTTTATTCCTGATGCCATAGATTGCACAAGTCCACTTTGCTATAATTTCCAGATGCTTTCTGCTAATTTGCATCAGATGTATCAATTACTAAAATTTATTCATTTTTTTTAAAAAAAGGTTCGGAAAACAAAACGCACAGACTTTTTCTTTAAATAAGAAATACTTTCTGATTTTTAACAATTTTAATGAATGCAAATCAAAATGGCAGATACACGCAATTCTACTGTGGGTGAGTTTGTTAAAGCTAATTTTGTTAGCAATAATAAAAGGCCTATTATGATGTATAGAAAATAATACTTAATGAATGCTTAACAGGTATAACTGATAAAACTTTTTTCTAATCCATCTGTGAAGTGGACAAAACCTGTACAAATGACTCCATAAAATGTAAAAAAAATAACTAGTTACCCATGAGAAATGGAAGTTCCAGGTCTGAAATAATTGTCTTCTCCCAATTTAAAGAACTATTCCTCAGGCAGTAGTCTTGATTGACTGCACTTGTCAATCACCAAAAACTCTACGGACCCAGTGATGCACATGTTATAGTTGTTTAATAACATCAAATCTACAGCAGTAAATGTCATGATCTTACCATTAAATGATTAGTGCCGATGGGATTGTGAGCTGATATAGAACAAATGATCTAGGGAGATAGATTAAAATAGTATGATTATTGCATAACTGTTTAATATCACAAACAAAGGATTCTGTTGGATGGGAGGGATGCATACTTTGATATGTGTATATATATATAAAATTATGCTCCAGGCTATATTCCATACAGTCTAAAGAGTTGTGGTAAGTATATTGTGGGACAGGTCTTCCATGAAAACCATACATTTTATTTGACTGCAATAAAAATCTATTCTACTTTGAATTACAATAAATAATTAATAGTTATAAAAAAGAGAATTTATTTCTTCCAGTGCTACATTGCACAGATACATCTGCAAAGCAGAATCATACAGCTGCCAAAAATGATTGATGAAGGGTATTTTTTCTTGTGAGACATGTTTTCTATGTTTTTTTATGTATATATACACACACAAGATTATTACCAATAAAGAAGGCCATTTGGTCAATTTTAATGTCATTGGAAAGATCCTGCAGCCTCACCCCTATTGTGTCATCTAATTGTTTCTTAAATGATCCCATGGTTTTTGCCGCCTCTATCTGGAATTCCATTCTGTGCTGATCACTCTGTGAGAAAGCATATCCTGATTTCAGCTCAAAATTTACATTTTATTAGTTTGAACTAATAAAACTAATGAACTTGTCCTATTTTGACAATTTAATGTAAAATAATATTCTGGACTTACGTTCTATTCCCTTAACTATCGTATACTTCTATAAAATCACCTCTCAATCTCCTCCTTTCCAGGCTGAAAAGCCCAAGTTTCTTCAGTTTTTTCTCATAATCCAGACATATCCTGTCGTGTATTGATTGCGAGTTTGACACTAGTTAATACGGTAATGTAATGTGCGAGTTTAACACCAGTAAATACGGTAATGTAATGTGCAATGCATTATGGGAATTACCTGGGAAAGCTGCAGTCAGCCATTTTACCAATAAAGAGAAGATTGCAGTTATAAGCCTGTCTGCCTGACTGATTTAATTTGACGTATCTACATGCTTGATTGAACGTATTAAAGCATAGATACAACATTGGCGACGAGGATAATGAACGGAATCATTTTAAATAGGTAGTTGCCTAAGTTTTAGTTAGCTAGGATGGAGAAGACCGGCATTCAAAATTTTGCATATTTCGCCAAGCCAGCCACGTTGGGTCCAAGCTGGATGAGGTGGTTAACGTCTTTTGAGCTTTATGCCGACGGCAAAGGACTCATTATCGACGATACCTCTACAGGTGCCACAAAGCAGAGGAGAAGAGCTCTACTTCTACACCTAGCAGGACCAGATGTCCAGGATATCTTTTCGACTCTACCGGCCACAGGAGAACCAGCAGCCTACACGGCGGCGGTTAGTGCTTTGAATCACTACTTCGTGCCCCAGGTCAACGCAGCATTTGCTAGACAGACTTTTCATAAGTTGTCCCAGAAGGCAGGTGAGACTGTGCAACAATTTGCTACTCGCTTGTGGCAGGCTGCTAAAGACTGTGCTTTTGGGGGGGGGGGGGGGGGGAGGAGGAGGAGGAATGTGGATAATCAAATAATCAAGTTAACACAGGGCAACCATCATTCATCACCGACCCAGCCCTTATGAGTAAAACCCAGCTCTCATAAATAAGACTCTCACCAATCCAGAGGGTCCATAAAGGCGGAGCTAGGGAGGAACATTAGTGGTTACACCTGTAAAACATTCCAGACATTAACAAGTACAACAGCAGACAATCCAGAACACAGAGTTATTTCATCACATTCACCCCCTGCTATAGATTCAGTCTGTCAGGAGGTCTAATAGTCCTCTGGGAATGACGTAACTCTTGCCGAGGTTCCTCCTGGAATACCAGAATCACCAGTGTTTTCCACACTGAGGGTTTGTGTCTCTGAAGGTCCAATACCACGATTGAAAACTCCACACTCAGAGTCGAACTCTTTGAGCTCCAGCAGGTGCAAGATCTTTAATAGAGACCGTATCCTCTCGCCCATCCGGATATTGAATGTACGCATACTGGGGATTAGCATGAAGGAGTTGTACTTCCTCCACCAGTGGATCAGTCTTGTGGCCTCTCACATGTCTGCGCAACAGCACAGGGCCGTGGTCGTCAACCATGTGGGTAACGATACTCCATTAGTAGCTTTTCTTGGAAAGCTAAACATCCTTTCATGGGTGGCATTCGTCGCTGTACACAAAAGAGACCTTATGGAATACAGCACATCTGGCAGGACATCCTGCCAGCGAGAGGTCGGCAGGCCTCGCGACTTCAGAGACAATACAATAGCCTTCCACACTGTCGCATTTTCTTTCTCGACCTGCCCATTACCACGAGGGTTATAGCTGGTAGTTCTACTCGTTGCAATCCCTTTCGATAGCAAAAACTGTCGCAATTCTTCGCTCATAAAGGAAGAACCCCTATCACTATGTATATAGTTAGGCATGCCAAACAAAGAAAACAGTTGGCAGAGGCATTTAATTACAACAGCACTGGTCACATCCGGACAGGGGATAACAAAAGGGAACCGAGAGTACTCGTCTATAACATTAAGAAAATAGACATTACGGTCACTCGATGGAAGGGGACCTTTAAAATAGAGACTCAAACGCTCAAATGGTCGAGTTGCTTTAATAAGATGAGTTGGCTCGGACGGCTTATAGAAGCGGGGTTTGCATTCAGCACAAACACGACAGGTTCTGGTCATTGTCCGGACCTCCTCAATAGAGTAGGGTAGATTGTGGGACTTAATGAAGTGGTTCATTCTGGTAACCCCAGGGTGGCAGAGTGCATCGTGGAGACTTTGAAGCTTATCTATACCTAGACTAGCACATACTCCTCGTGACAAAGCATCCGATGGCTCATTAAATACTCTAGGCCTGTACTGAATATCATAGTCATATGTTGACAGTTCTATTCGCCATCTTAAAATCTTATCATTTTTGATCTTGCCTCTCTGCTTAGTATTGAACATAAAGGCCACAGATCGTTGGTCAGTAATAAGAGTAAAACGTCGGCCAGCTAAATAATGTCTCCAATACCTGACTGCTTCGATAATCACCTGCGCCTCCTTTTCCACTGAAGAATGTCGAACTTCTGGTCCTTGCAATGTACGAGAGAAGAAAGCTACTGGTCTACCAGCTTGGTTAAGAGTTGCTGCCAACGCAAAATCAGATGCATCACTTTCCACTTGAAAAGGGATCTTCTCAATGTCCCGTTTGATATTACAGAAAGCCTCCTGAGCTTCCGCCGATAGTGGAAAAGACGTCGACTTAATAAGAGGTCGGACTTTATCGGAGTAACTAGCCACCCACTAGGCATAGTACGAAAAGAATCCCAGACACCTTCTTAAAGCTTTTACAGTGTGAGGTAAAGGTAATTCCTTAAGTGGGCGTAATCTTTCAGGATCCGGCCCGATTACCCCATTCTCCACAACGCAACCAAGAATACACAAACGTGTAGTATTGAAGGTACACTTGTTTTCGTTGTAGGTCAGGTTTAACCCCTTTGCCGTCTCCAGGAACTTCGCGAGATTTTGATCATGCTCCCGTTGGTCGCGCCCACAGATAGTAACATTGTCCAGGTACGGGAATGTTGCTTCCAATGCATATTCATCCACCATACGATCCATCTCCCGTTGGAAGATGGATACCCCATTCGTCGCTCCAAAGGACACCCTAAAGAATTGGTACAGGCACCCATTAGCTTCGAAGGCCGTATAAGGTCGGTCTTCTATTTTAGTAGGGAGTTGATGGTAGGCAGACTTTAAATCAATGGTGGAGAACACGCGATACTGAGCTATCTGGTTCACCATCTCAGAAATACGAGGCAAAGGATAGGCGTCCAATTGGGTATACAAATTTATAGTCTGGCTATAATCGACCACAAGTCTTTTCTTTTCATTAGTTTTAACCACCACCACCTGGGCACGCCACGGGCTATTACTGTGTTCGATGATTCCCTCCCATTGAAGCCTTTCTACTTCCTCTTTTATAAATGTTTTATCTTCTGAACTATACCGTCGACTCTTAGTCGCTATAGGTCTGCAATTAGGAGCAAGGTTCACGAACAAAGAAGGCGAACTTACTTTTAAAGTAGAAAGGCCGCAGACTGTGAGTGGAGGCTGAGACCCACCATACTTAAGGGTAACGCTCTCATGCTGACACTGGAAGTCCAAGCCTAAAATTAAGTTCACACACAACTGAGGCAATATAAGGAGTTTAAAGTCCTTATACTCCGTATCCTTAACGGTCAATGTGACTTTACAATATCCAGTTACCTCCGAAGTAAGGGACTTGGACGCCATCACAATTTCACTTCGAGTAGGATACACCTTCAATGAACAGGAGTTAACAAGGTTGGGATGTATAAAACTTTCAGTACTGCCACAGTCTATCAAACACCCAGTAGGGCGACCATTAATCTTAATGTTCATCATAGATTTCGACAAGGAACATGGTATGGTCTGGTCAACCGTAACCGAGACTAGAGTAAAATGATAGGCGGCAGCAGAGAAGACATCGGGTACAGGATTACCCTTACACACTTTACTAAAATGTCCCCGTTTCTTACATTTAAAACAAGTAGCCTCTCTGGCTGGGCATCTTTGCCTGGAGTGTTTAGATTGGCCACAAAAATAACATTTAGACCCATGTGGTACAGCCGCAACAGTAGGATTAAGTGGAGGCTCCATTGGCGTTATGGATGCTTCCATACTCGGAACACACAAGGCTGAGAGAGATGCATAGGCTGATGCATACACTTCTAAATTCTTCTGGGCTACATCTAACGATCGAGCCGTAACAACGACTGTTTTTAAAACTAACGAGTCATTCTCGAGGAGTCTCTGTCTAATATAATTAGATTGGAGGCCAGATATAAAAGAATCGTGGATGGCTTCTTCCTGATACAATATGGCAGAGACAGCCTTGTAGTTGCAATCCTTAGCCAAAGCCTTCAGATCCTGCAGGAAATCATCCAGGGATTCCTCGGGTAATTGCCTGCGAGTAGACAAAAGATACCTGGCATATACTTCATTAACTGACTTAAGGTACTGGGCCTTAAGAACTGCAAGGGCCTCTTCATACGTAGGAATATCTTCAAATATAGAGTAAGTTTGATGACTTACCATGTCATGTACAGAGAAGGCGGAGACAGATACTGTTCGTCGTGTTACACAGAAAAGAGGGTATTATGTGAAAAGCTCGACAGAGAAACCAAAGGGAAATGGCGATAGGAACGAAAGGAAATGTTACAGATGTGGACACACAGACCACATGGGCAGAGAGCCGAAATGCCCAGCACGCGGACAAACATGTCATAAGTGCAAGGGAAAGGATCATTTCTCCAAAGTATGCCGCACAAAGGGTACAAAGAAACACAGTGTGAACAATGTGGAGGAACAAAATAACTGTGCATTTGCTGTTACTGGAAATAACGTGACAGAGAGACTTACCTTTTGTGTGGGGGGAGTAAACCTGAGAATGTTAATTGATTCAGGTGCAACTAGTAATGTGATAGATGAGAATACATGGGAAGGATTAAAGTCAGAACACATTAAGTGTCAGTCACATGTCCCTAAGACAGAGAGAAAGTTATTCTCTTATGCTTCTAGCCGACCACTGTCAGTTAAAGGTATATTCACATGTGGGATTACAATAGGTAAGAGAACTGAGCAGGCGGAGTTCATTGTGGTTAAAGGCCATGGAGAACCATTGCTAGGAAGGGAGACAGCCATGAAACTGGGAGTTTTAAAAATAGGCGCAGATGTCTCAGCTGTGGTAGATGTAAGACAGCTACTAGAACAGCGGTATTCAAAGGTGTTCCAGGGAGTAGGAAGGCTGAACACAAAACAGATCAGTTTGTATATCGACCCACAAGTGAAGCCTGTGGCCCAGCCACTCAGGCGTATACCATTCAACTTAAGGGGGGCAGTAGAGGCCAAAATAAAACAATTGAGGGACATGGACATTATCGAAACTGTAACTGGTCCCACCCCATGGGTAAATCCTGTGGTTATTGTACCAAAAGCGGATAAGGATGTAAGGTTATGCCTAGACATGAGATGAGCAAACCAGGCAATAGTGAGGGAACGATATCCAATCCCCACCGTTGATGAGATACTCCAAGGTATGAACGGCTCGACAGTGTTTAGTAAGCTAGACCTGAAATGGGGTTATCACCAGCTAGAACTGACCCCTGAGTCACGAGAAATCACGACGTTTGCAGTACATAACAAGAGGCTGATATTCGGTGTATCTTCAGCTAGTGAGCAATATCAGCACAAGATAGCTAATGCCTTAGCTGGAATAGAGGGTGTTGAAAACATCTCAGACGACATTATCGTGCATGCACATGACCAGGAAACGCACGACAGACGCCTGCATGCTGTCATGACCAGACTAATGGAAAGTGGACTGACACTAAACTCAGAGAAGTGCCAATTCAACATGGACCGATTGATTTTCATGGGAATCCTGTTGTCTGAAAAGGGCATCGGACCAACAGCAGAGAGAGTGCGAGCGGTGGCAGAAGCTCGGGAACCAGAGAATGCTACAGAGGTGAGGAGTTTCTTGGGACTCGTTGGGTACAGTAGCAGATTCATCCCGCAGTTTGCAACGCTATCAGAGCCACTGCGACGCCTGACGAGAAAAGACACACCATTTAAATTTGGATCACAACAGAGACAGTCATTCAGTGCACTCAAGGAAGAGTTGGCCAGAGCCGGCACTTTAGCATATTTTGATAAGGACACACCAACCAAGGTGATAGCAGATGCCAGTCCTGTAGCTTTAGGCGCAGTACTAGTTCAGGACCAACAGGGACAAGAGGTGCCAATATGCTCTGTAAGTCGTAGTTTAACAGACTGTGAGAGGAAATACTCTCAAACAGAGAGAGAGGCCTTAGCTCTTGTATGGGCTTGTGAGAGGCTGCATCCATATGTGTATGGCCAAAAATTTAACTTGGTAACTGACCATAAGCCATTACAAGTGATATACGGCCCACACTCTAAACCCTGTGCCCGTATAGAGAGATGGGTACTTAGATTACAGCCGTACGATTTCAAGGTGATACACATTCCAGGCAAGCAAAACATTGCAGACCCACTGTCACGATTGCTGGGGGAGACAGTGTAGTGTATGTATCTTTAAGAGAGAACTACTTTTACAGCTCCTGTATACTGTAGTACCGGCAGTGACCACACCTGTATATAAGCCTTGAGCATGCCTCTGTACCCCCAGTCTTGAGACTACCCTACTCCAGTAAACACCTGTTGATTGTTAAGTTACAGCATCCGTGTAGTTATTGGAAAACATCATACTCTCAGAATCACGGATCTAACAGTGGCGATGAGTGTCGATTCAAATCTACCTGCAACTCTGCATTTCCCTTCGAGGATTCGCTCTGGGAGGGCGGTGGAAGAAAGTCGAGGCCAGAAGTACGGGCGTCGACCACGAGCAACCGCCCAGTCGTCCGGCAGAGAGTGAACATCGCAGGGGAGGCTGTTGAGAGCCGGGCTTGGTTCCCCAGCCACGACGATCAGCAACAGACTGACAACAGGTACAGCGCAGACCCTTCCCGGACAGCGGCGGCTGGAGCCGACCGAAGGCAGAGAAAAAGCCGAGCAGCGTTGATGGGGTAAGAGAGAGGGTGAAGCGCACAGGGCACAGCCGGGGGTTGAAAACCGAGTGGCGTCGAGGAAAAACAAAACGGAGAGAGAGAGGGTAAAGCAGCAGCCGGGTTCAGGACCCAGCGGTGGCAACGGGAAAGGCGCACAAAAAAAACCCACAAAAAAAACGCGCAGCGCACAGCCAGGGCTCAAGGGCTGAACAGTGTCCACGGGAAGAAGAAGGGAGAGCGCGGGAGACGCCATTGAGCCGCGGAGAAGAAGGAAGAGCGCGGGAGACGCCATTTTTAGAAGCCGCAGCGGAGAAGAAGGGCAAGCGCGAGAAGAAAGGAAAGCGCGGGAGACGCCATTTTGTGCCAGCGGAGAAGAAGGGAGAATGTGGGAGACGCCATTTTTGACAGTTAAATCACACCCAGGGATGCCGAAGAGTGGCAGTATCTCTACGTTCGACAATGAAGTCGAAGATTGGGCGACATATGTGGAACGTATTGAGGTGTACTGCAGGGCAAATGAAGTGCCAGATGCTAGGAAAGCACTGGTTTTGTTAAATTCCATGGGTGCAAAAACTTATGCATTACTGCGAAACCTAATAACCCCAGAGAAGCCCGTGAATAAGAATTTCGAAAGCATAGTAGAAATCCTACAGGACCACTTAAACCCCACACCGCTGCTGATAGCAGAAAGATTTAAGTTCCATAAAAGGAACCAACATAAAGACGAAAGCAATGCTGAGTACTTAACGGAACTGCGCAAGCTATCGAAACACTGCCAGTTTGGAGTGGGACTAGCAGATACGTTAAGGGACAAGTTTGTGTGTGGGCTTCAAAGTGAAGGAACCCAGAAACGGCTTCTATCAGAAAAGGATCTTACGCTGGACAAGGCTTTTAGCATGGCAGTATCACACGAAGCAGCCGCAAGGGGCGCTGCAGAGATACAACGGAGACCGCAAGAATATGGCACCAATGAAATGTCCTATGGAACAGGGAAGTGTTATCGCTGCGGCAGAACAACACATGACCAGAAGGATTGTTGGTTCAAGGACCAAGTGTGCAGACAGTGTGGAAAAGCAGGACACATAGCAAGAGTCTGCAGGTCGGGAAAGAAAACCAGCAGCAAGAAATCTCCACAGGAGAAGTACAAGAAGGTACATAAGGTGACGGAGAGTAGTTCAGATGAACAGAAAAGTGATACAGACTCCGGAAGCAAGGAGCTGGGTTGTCTGAAACTACATAAGGTGATCCAAACGGAGGATCATCAAACTATCTGGGTCACGCTCAAGATAGCTGGAGTCCAAGTGAAAATGGAATTGGACACAGGATCAGCCCTAACAGTCATAAACCGAAGGGACTACAAGCGGCTATTCTCACATATACCCTTGAGAGATACAGAGATTGTCTTGAAGATGTACACGGGGCAAAAAGTCTACCCCAAAGGAAAAATAAGGGTGAACATTGTATATAACGGTAAGGAAACACCAAAAATGGACCTATATGTATTGCCAGATGGAGGACCACCACTACTAGGACGTGAATGGATCCGGAAGATACAGCTAGATTGGCATTCCATACAAGCACTGACTGTAGATGCCAAAAAGGATGACGACGCCACACCTGGACGACTGTCAAAAATGCTAAATGATGCACAAGAAGTGTTCCGGGAGGGACTTGGAACACTAAAAGGCATATTGATTTTGCTGGTCCATTCATGGACTCAATGTTTCTAATAGCCGTGGATGCACACTCGAAATGGCCTGAGGTGATCAAAATGTCGTCCACCACCACGGAGAAAACTATTGCAGTCCTACGGACCATATTTGCCAGGAACGGCTTGCCAGAGCAGATTTGCTCTGATAACGGACCACAGTTTGTGTCCGAAGAGTTTCGAAGATTCATGAAAAGGAATGGGGTAAGGCATTACACATCCGCCCCGTATCATCCAGCCACAAATGGATTGGCTGAGAGGTTCGTACAAACCTTTAACAAAGCAGTAAGGGCCATGTGCAATGAGGACATTCCACTGCAGCATAAGGTGGACAATTTCCTGTTAGCCTACAGAAATGCGACACATGCAGTCACCAACCAGACCCCGGCCATGATGTTCTTCAACCGAAGGTTGAGATCTCGTCTGGATTTGCTCAGACCAAATGTACGAAGAGATGTTGAGAATAAGCAATTCCAGCACATCAATGAGAAGCCGACAAGGAGCTTCAATGTAGGGCAACCAGCCTTGGCCCGCGACTACCGAACAGAGAAATGGCAACCAGGAACGATATGCACACGGCAGAGGCCACTAATGTACACAGTGGATGTTGGGGAGAACATTGTGAGCCATGTCGACCAGATCCTAGAGTCACAGGAATGAGTCAACCCCATGTCTCGCGCACCTGGTGATGAACCTGACATACAGGTAGCATCTACCCCAGAAACAGTAGCATCGGAAGCTGATGAACCAACTGACGACAGGGGGCCTCCGCACCAAGAACAAGACACTCAGGAAAGGCGCTATCCAGAAAGGATCAGGAAGCCGCCCCAAAGACTGAATTTATAAATGGACTATTTTCAGTTAATGTGCATGTTAAAAGTGTTAATTGTTAAATGAATGTTGTGGTACTGTCAATCTAAAAGGGGAGGAATTGTGGTGTATGTACCTTTAAGGGGAGAACTATTTTTTACAGCTCCTGTATACTGTAGTACCAGCAGTGACCACACCTGTATATAAACCCTGAGTAGGGATCTGTATGTTTAGTTTTAGAGTAACCCTCATCCAGTAAATACCTGTTGATTGTTCCTGCATTCTCGTGTCTAGTTATTGAAGGACACACTACATCAAAAATACACGGATCTAACAGTGTTGATGGCTGAAGGAATACATCCCGTGTCCGTGTGTTGAAAACATTACATGGTGACAGAAGTGGCAAGTACCCGAAATACCCTTGTTAAAGACTGTCCGCGTCAATGGAACTAACTTTCCCAGTGAAACCAGTCAGCTCCCGGTGAGTGAAAGTTTACGATACGGGTGTAGCATAGTAGCTAGTTACACCAGGACAGAGATAAACAAGAGAGACTGAGAACAAAAAGTGTACTTACCCCACGTTGCTTACTATCATGGCCACTCAAAGTCCTGCATTCTTTCAGATTTCTCCCCCCTCCGAATTTGATTTTACACGGCCGGAAGAGTGGCCGTTGTGGCTCAGCAGATTTGAACGCTTCAGAGAGGCTTCAGGCCTTGATAAACAGTCACAGGAAAAACAGGTCAACACGCTATTATATTCCATGGGAGCGGAGGCTGAAGCGATCGTCCGGTGCAGGAATATTACGGCTGATCAACTGAAAAGCTATGACAACAGTTAAAACGGAGTTGTCTAATCATTTCATCCCGCGGAGGAATTTGATATTCGAACGCGCAAGATTCCATAGGCGCGTGCAGGAGAGAGGGGAATCGGGTGATAGCTTAATCAAAGCGCTATATGAGCTCATAGAACACTGTGAATATGGAGCTATGCGGGACGAACTAATTCGTGACAGATTGGTTGTTGGACTAAGGGATCTTAAACTCTCTGAAAAATTACAGATGGATCCAGACCTCACGGTTGACAAAGCAAAAACACAGGTTTTCCAAAGTGAAGCAATAAAGAAACAGCAATCAATGCTTCGGAAAGATAGTAATGAGGAGGAGGAGTCCATTGAAACCATAAGTGCCCCCAACATTCAGCCCCCCAAAAACATTTTTCTACCAAATCAAGACAAACTGACTCACATGAATATGTACAGAGGCCTCGCACTGGAACTCAAACTGGAACACATTTCCAACCACAAAAGCGGAGTTGCAGATGGTGTGGCCGGAGTACACACAATAGACAAATCTGTCCAGCCAAAGATGTTAGCTGCAGGAATTGCCAGAAAAGGGGACATTTTGCTGCAGTTTGCCGATCCACACCTGCGGTTGCTGAAATATCAGAGGACGACGACAATGAGATAGCGTTCCTGGGGTCATTTGGAGATGGGCAGGACCAGCCGTGGACCATCACCCTAAGTCTGTGTGGTCACATGACTGAATTCAAACTCGATACAGGGGCTGATGTCACTGTCATCCCGGAGTGCCTCTACAATGACCTAGGTCAAGAGGCTCTTCAGAGCACCACTAAGATTCTTCAGGGGCCTGGTCAAGTCCCGTTGAATGTCAGAGGAAAATTTTCAGCTACCCTGACCCGTGGTCCATGGTCTACAAAACAGGACGTGTATCTGGTACGCGGTCTACGAACAGCGCTCCTCGGTCGCCCCGCCATCATTTCCCTGCATCTGGTGTCCAGGTTGGACCCACAAGTAGCAGAGACAGTATCTACGGACCTCGAACGGGAGGTCAGACAGCAGTTCCCCAGACTGTTTCAAGGCATTGGGCGACTGCAAGAGGAGTATCACATTCGCCTCAAGCCGAATGCTAAACCTTTTGCTCTCTCTACACCCCGACGTGTCTCGCTCCCCCTTATGGCCAAAGTTAAGGAGGAACTCACCCACATGGAGCAACTGGGGATAATTGCAAGCGTTGAGGAACCCACAGCCTGGTGCTCCGGAATGGTTGTAGTCCCAAAACCCAACGGAAAAATCAGAATCTGCGTAGACCTAACAAAACTCAATGAAAGTGTCTGTAGAGAGCTGCATCTCTTACCCTGCGTAGAGCACACTCTGGGGCAGCTGAAAGATGCAAAGGTTTTTACAAAGCTTGACGCTCAATCTGGTTTCTGGCAAATACCCTTGTCGGAGGAGTCAAAACGTCTCACCACGTTCATCACGCCATTCGGACGTTACTGTTTCCACAGACTGCCCTTTGGAATATCCTCCGCCACTGAGCATTTCAAGCGTCGCATGTCCCGCCTTCTTGAGGGACTTGATGGTGTCTTATGCCAAATGGATGATGTGTTGGTGTTTGGCGCAACCCAAGAACAGCACGATCAGCGACTTTTTGCAATTCTCAGTAAACTACAGCAAGCTGGACTTACTCTTAACTCCAAATGTGAATTTGCCAAAACGCAGGTGAAATTTCTCGGCCAGGTCATCAATGGGACCGGTGTCAGAGCAGATCCTGACAAAGTCAAGGCCCTCGCACACATGGCCGCGCCAAGGAATGTATCTGAAATACGCCGCTTCATGGGCCTGGTCAATCACTTAGGCAAATACATACCCCATCTAGCCGATAAAACCAAGCCACTCCGGGATCTCCTCAACAGGCAGACCTCATGGTATTGGGGACCAAGCTTTCACTGAGATAAAGATGGAGCTAACCACCCCGCCAGGCCTTGCACTGTATGACCCCAATGCACTCACTAAAGTGTCAGCTGATGCCTCATCGTTTGGCTTGGGTGCAGTCCTTTTACAAAAGAGACCTGACACTGACTGGCGCCCTGTAGCCTATGCTTCACGAGCCCTTTCAAAAATAGAGCAGCGCTATGCGCAGATTGAAAAAGAGGCCCTGGCCATTACATGGGCGTGTGAGCGCTATAGAGACTTCCTAATAGGCATGACATTCCAGGTCAAAACAGATCACAAGCTCCTCCTTACACTATTGGGATCTAAAAACCTGGACGAGTTGTCCCCCCGCATTCAGCGCTTTCGGATGCGACTCATGCACTTTCACTTCACTATATCACATGTGCCAGGGAAGAGCCTAGCAACTGCCGACGTCCTCTCCAGGGCTCCCTACCAGCCGCCGGTGGATGATTCCCCTGAGGTGCAGTGCATAGAGAATTATGTACACTCAATACTCACTGCACTGCCCATTACCGAGAAACGCCTGGCTGCACTTCGTCAAGAACAGGAAATGGATGAACTACTTCGTCAGGTCTTCACATACTGCCTTGAGGGCTGGCCAGATCATGCGAAACTTGACAACGCTCTTAGACCTTAC
The DNA here is from genome assembly GCF_052327205.1 of Somniosus microcephalus. Lineage (NCBI taxonomy): Eukaryota > Metazoa > Chordata > Chondrichthyes > Squaliformes > Somniosidae > Somniosus > Somniosus microcephalus. The sequence goes on along the minus strand of NC_140990.1, from coordinate 281,362,388 downwards.
GCGGCCATTTCAGGTGACCTCACTATTGCACAAGGATTGCTGCTACAAGGGTGCCGGTTGGTCATTCCAGCATCAATGCAGAAAGACATTCTGGACAAACTGCATGATGGCCATCAAGGGATCACAAAATGCAGAGCACAAGCCAGGTGTTCTGTCTGGTGGCCTGGATTAAGCGGTCAACTACAACGTAAAGTACAACAATGCCCAGGCTGGCCCGACCTCCAGAATTTTACAGACAAGGACAAACAATCTAAACTAAGACAACAGGCCAACTTTAACAGTTGCCACAGAGCTAAGCCCTTGTGTCCACTCCTTCCAGGTGACTATGTGTGGATACGTGACTCCCGCAAAAGAGGCATTGTGCAAGGACAGGCCAACACCCCAAGATCATATCTGGTTGATATCCAGGGCCAGATTGTTCGCAGGAACCACAGACACTTCGCACTTACCCAGCAGCCCCCAGACGCTGCTGATGAGCCTTCCATTCCCGATGACTACAATGGGGATGTGGGTCCTGGAACTCCTCCACCCACAGGGGATACCCCACCTCCATCGGGTTCCAGACGATACCCTGAAAGGATCCGCAATCCTCCTTCATACCTCCAGGACTTTGCAATATGAATAGCATAAGAACCAAGACACCTCATTGGGTCAGAATAATACCCGAGGTACTTGGTGGAGGGTTCAGGCAGTCACCTTGTCCCTCCAAGCTTACTCTGCTTGCATTATTTGTGTTTCTCTAAAAACAGAAAAAAAAAGAAGAGATACATTGTGTGATGAAATATTCCATTCATCACTGCCTGTGACTGTGGTCGGTTTCAGTTTCATTTCCCTTCTCCCAGTTCCGTTTCCTCACCATTGTATTGTATATTGGAATGTGTTGTGTGTAGGGCTCCGCCCATACCTGGCCCCTATGTAAGCGAGCTCAGTCTGGCCTCATGTCCAGTACGGCAGCCCTCCGGATGGAAGATACCTCTCCCCACTACGTGTTACCTTCTAAGTTAATAAAAGCCTTGTTTTGTTTCGCTAACATCGAGTCTCGGAATTATTGAGGCACATCAATTTTATTAACACAATGGATCAACTCCTGAAACCCGAACGTTTGGATTTGGATCAGCATGCTCCGGACGCATCAGCACGCTTCGGACACTGGTTTATGTGTATGGAATTCTTCCTGGACAATTCCGCAGCCGTCAAAGACGCTACGGACGCTGTGAGTATGAAACTCGGAATTCTGCGGAATTGGGTAAGCCACCGGGTTTACCCCCTCATCCAAGGCGCCGACACGTACCTGGCCGCCTGCGACATCTTAAAGGCGCATTACCAGCAGCCTACGAATGAGGTGTATGCTAGGCATCTGCTCGCTACTCGCGCACAGCGACCTGGGGAATCGGTGGAGGAGTTCCTAGGCACCCTGAAAATGCTTGGCAAAGACTGCAAGTGCCGAGATGTAAAAGCCGCAGTGTACACTGACGAGCTTGTTCGTGATGCCTTTATCACAGGCCTCAGCTCCACTTACATCCGGCAAAGACTGCTGGAAAAAACGGGATTGGACCTGAAACAGGCTGCGGACACCGCGCGATCCCTGGATGTGGCCCAGAGAAACTCGGACGCCTACTCTTCAGCCCGCGCCGTCCACGCCGCCACGTGTGTACCAAGGGCGCCGCCATCTTGGAAGGCATCTTCCCCGCCCGGCAGCCCGACACCGTCGGGGCCCCGCTCTCCCCCCAGAAGCCCTACGACAGCCGCGACGCGTCGGGGACCCAACTGCTACTTCTGCGGGCAGCCAAAGCACACCAGAAACCTGTGCCCGGCGAAAGGCACCACCTGCTTTAAGTGCGGTAAGAAGGGGCACTTCGGGAAGGTGTGCAGAGGGAACCCCGCCGGAAAACCAACCGCCGGAAAACCCGCCACCGCCGCGTGCGCGCCGTGGGAGCGGCCATCTTGGACGCCATCTTGCCCGACCTCGTGGGGTCCGCCATCTTATGAGCAGACAGCGTGGACGCCATCTTGTCTCGATCAGGGCCCTACAGTGGCATCGGTCACAGTGGACCAGACCAGGCCGCACCCGCTATCCAAATCAATGGTGGACATCGAGGTAAACGGGTGCAGGGTTAAATGTTTAATTGACAGTGGAAGCACAGAGAGTTTCATCCACCCTGAACTGGCACAACAACTCTCCCTAAAGGTGGTCCCTACTCAGGGTACCATCTCTATGGCTGATAAAACCTAGACATCGACCATTCTGGGTTACTGCACGGTACAATTGTCCGTTAACGGAACTGTATATGATAATTTTAAAGTATTAATCATGAAGAATCTATGTGCGAGCGTGATCTTGGGCCTGGATTTCCAGTGCAACCACCAAAGCATCACGCTCAAGTACGGTGGGTCCCAGCTGCCCCTCACAGTGTGCGGTCTGGCTACCCTGAGGGTAAAGCCGCCTTCGCTATTCGCGAACCTTACCCCTAACTGCCGGCCAATAGCGACCAAAAGCAGGAGGTACAGCTGGGAGGACAGGTGGTTTATCGCGACCGAGGTAGACAGGCTCCTGAAAGAGCGCATTATTGAACGCAGCAACAGCCCGTGGCGCGCCCAAGTGGTAGTGGTAAGGGGTAGCGAGAAGAAACGGATGGTGATCGACTATAGCCAAACGATCAACAGGTACACCCAGCTAGACGCCTACCCGCTACCCCGCATATCAGAAATGGTGAACCAAATCGCCCAATACCGGGTGTTCTCCACCATCGACCTTAAGTCAGCGTACCACCAGCTCCCTATCAGACCAGAGGACCGCCCGTACACCGCCTTTGAGGCGAACGGACGCCTCTACCAATTCCTCAGAGTCCCCTTTGGGGTGACGAATGGGGTCTCGGTCTTCCAGAGGGAGGTGGACCGCATGGTCGATGACCACCACTTGCAGGCAACCTTCCCCTACCTCGACAATGTCACCATCTGCGGTCACAACCAGCAGGATCACGACTCGAACCTCGAGAGGTTCCTGGAAACCGCACAAAAACTCAACCTCACCTACAACGAGGACAAGTGCGTTTTCAACACCACGCGCCTCTGCATACTAGGCAGCATGGTGGAGAATGGGGAAATCGGACCAGACCCCGACCGATTGCGCCCCCTACGGGAGCTGCCCCTGCCCAACACTCCCAAAGCCCTGAAAAGGTGCCTGGGGTTATTTTCTTATTATTCCCAATGGGTCCCCAACTACTCCGACAAAGCCCACCCCCTCTTGAAAGCATCCTCTTTTCCGCTCTCTGCTGAGGCCCACGCCGCCGTCAAAAGCATTAAGCAGGATATTGAGCGGGCCACGCTACAGGCAGTGGACGAGAACACTCCATTTCAAGTGGAAAGTGATGCGTCTGACTTCGCCTTGGCGGCCACCCTCAACCAGGCGGGGCGGCCTGTAGCTTTCTTCTCGAGGACCCTCCAAGGGCCCGAGATCAGACACTCCTCCGTGGAAAAGGAGGCCCAAGCCATCGTGGAGGCAGGGCGCCACTGGCGCCACTACCTAGCCGGCAAACGCTTCACCCTGCTTACCGACCAGCGGTCGGTAGCGTTTATGTTCAATAATAAACAGAGGGGGAAGATTAAAAATGATAAGATTCCTAGGTGGCGGTTCGAGCTCTCCACCTTCGAGTACGACATCATTTACCGGCCAGGGGCCCTTAACGAATCCCCTGATTCCCTCTCACGAGGGATGTGTGCCAGCGCCACCGGGGATCGGCTACAGACCCTCCACAACGACCTCTGCCACCCAGGGGTCACGCGGCTGTTCCACTTCATAAAGTCCCGTAACTTACCCTACTTGATTGAGGAAGTTCGGTCTCTGACCAGGAACTGCCGCACTTGCGCTGAGTGCAAGCCTCAGTTCTACCGCCCAGATAGAGCCCACTTAATCAAAGCTACACGGCCCTTTGAGCGGCTCAGCTTAGATTTCAAGGGCCCCCTGCCGTCCGTCGACCGCAATGTTTACTTCCTGAACATTGTGGACGAATACTCCCGGTTCCCATTCACCTTCCCCTGCCCAGACATGACCAGCGCCACGGTCATTAAATGCCTCAACAGCCTGTTCTGCCTGTTCGGTATGCCGAGCTACATCCATACGGATAGGGGGCGTCCTTCATGAGTGAAGAGCTACGCCAGTACATGCTGTCCAGGGGGATCGCCACGAGCCGTACCACCAGCTACAACCCCCGGGGTAACGGCCAAGCGGAGCGAGAGAACGGGACAGTATGGAAAGCAGTCACTCTAGCTCTAAGGACCAAGGGCCTCCCTATTTCCCGCTGGCAGGAAGTCCTCTCGGATGTGCTCCATTCGATATGGTCGCTATTGTGTACTGCCACTAATGCCACGCCTCATGAACGAATGTTTGTCTTTCCCCGGAAATCCACCTCAGGTGTATCCATGCCGTCATGGCTCTCCACCCCAGGTCCGGTATTCGTGCGAAGGCATGTGAGGGGCCACAAGACGGACCCTCTCGTGGAGCCAGTGTACCTACTCCACGCCAACCCCCAATACGCATATGTCCGGCACGCCGACGGAAGGGAAGACACCGTGTCCATAAAAGACGTCGCCCCAGCTGGTAACGACAACAACCACGGCGATAGCAGCGACAACGATCGCAGCAACTCTTACCCACCCACTACTCTTTCATCACCCCCGGAAGAACATCGACCAACGGCACCCCCACCAACTACCCCTTCAACAACCCTGGCGGCACGCCCGGCAGAGACCCAGGAGGCTACCGGGGACACCCAGCCAACACCCGCGGCACCGCAACAGCCACGTCGGTCGCAGAGGACTATCAAACCCCCGAACAGACTAAATCTATAGAAGGGGTGAATGTGATGAAATATTCCATTCATCACTGTCTGTGACTGTGGTCGGTTTCAGTTTCATTTCCCTTCCCCCAGTTCCGTTTCCTCACCATTGTATTGTATATTGGAATGTGTTGTGTGTAGGGCTCCGCCCATACCTGGCCCCTATGTAAGCGAGCTCAGTCTGGCCTCATATCCAGTACGGCAGCCCTCCGGATGGAAGATACCTCTCTCCACTACGTGTTACCTTCTAAGTTAATAAAAGCCTTGTTTTGTTTCGCTAACATCGAGTCTCGGAATTATTGAGGCACATCACATTGTGCATTAGAGATGTTATGTTTGTTAGAGTTTGTTATTTCTTAAGCACAGTAAAAAAGTAATGATTTGAAAGAAGGTCATTTGAAATGTTAATAGTAAAGGAATAGTATTCAGAGTCTGTTTGGAAAGGGAGATGTGATGATAGTTACCCTCCACCCCGGTAGGGGGCGACGGAGGGTAAACAGAGAAAGGAAATAAATAAAGAAGCCTCGTGTTGATGGCTGAAGGAATACATCCCGTGTCCGTGTGTCCGTGTGTTGAGAACATTACAGATACAACATATCCCTAGGTATCAGCCTTGACTCTAGCACCCAAATGTCTCTTTCTCTGTTACCAGAACTGGACAAAAATACTCGAGGCAAAATTACTGAAAGAAATCGGCAGCAGGGGTGACAGCACAGGATAAAGAGCGCGGGGCTGCCCAATTCCAAAAGAACAGCAAAAGCAAGGAGTGACGTCACAGGAGTGCAGATAGGTGATTGGTGGATGAGTATTAGTGTATTATTCTCTCTAACGTAACTCGATAAGCTAATTAATATAACTATAGATAATCATGTGAATAAAGACTTTAACTAAGAGAGCAAGAGAAGCAACTGGAGATAAATGTAGGCCTGACTTTTAAGACTCTTAATCTTAAGTTTATTTCTGTAAGTTAGTTAATAATCTATTAAATAGGGGCATGGCAGGGCAGCTCAGTCCCACGGAATGCACGTCCTGTGCCATGTGGGAAATCCAGGACGCTTCCAGTATCCTGGATAACCAGGTGTGCAGGAGGTGTCGTCAGCTGGAGGAGCTCGAGCTCCGGGTTTCGGAGCTTGAGCAGCAGCTGGCGTCACGTGAGGCTGAGAGCTTCGTGGATAGCAGTTTCCGGAGGTGGTCACCCTGCAGCTAAGGAGTGTGCAGGCAGAGAGGGAATGGGTGACCACCAAGCAGCTAGTGCAGGAGTCCCCTGAGTGCATCTCGCTCTCCAACCCGTATTCAGTTCTGAGTATTGGCGAGGGCAATGGTTCCTCTGGGGAGTACAGCCAGAGCCAAATCTGTGGCATCATGGGTGGCTCAGCTGTACAAGGGAGGGGAGGAAGAAGAGTGGGAGAGCAATAGTGGTAGGGAATTCGATAGTTAGGGGAGCAGACAGGCGTTTCTGTGGCCACAGACGTGACTCCACGATGGTATGCTGCCTCCCTGGTGCCAGGGTTAAGGATGTCTCTGAGCGGCTGCAGAACATTCTGAGGGGGGAGGGTGAACAGCCAGAGGTCGTGGTCCATATCGGTACCAACGACATAGATAGAAAGAGGGATGAGGTCCTGTTGACAGATTTTCGGGAGCAAGGAAAGAGATTAAAAAGCAGGACCTCAAAGGTAGTAATCTCCGGATTACTCCCGGTGCCACACGTGAGTGAGTATAGAAATAGGAGGATAGAGCAGATGAATGCATGGCTGGAGAGATGGTGCAGGGGGGAGGGCTTCAGATTCCTGGGGCATTGGGACCAGTCCTGGGGGAGCTGGGACCTGTACAGGCCGGACGCGTTGTGTGGTAAACCACTGTTTGTATTCCACTTTGTACATGCCTGGACATGCCTCGGCTGACTCCTCCCACAAGTCCTAGTATAAAGGTGACTGCTCCCCAGCCCTTTGTATTTCTGGACCGGTCGACCACTCGAGGCAGACCTTCATTCTTTTGTTAATAAAAGCCTTTAGTTACTCTCTTAACTCTCAGTCTTTTATGAGTAATTGATAGCGCATCACGTTGCAAATCAACAGGGCTGGAACCAATATCTTCGCGGGGAGGTTTACTAGTGCTGTTGGAAAGGGTTTAAACTAATTTGGCAGGGGGGTGGGCACCAGGATGTAACATTAGAAAGGGGAAATAAAGTGCTCCAAGGATTGGGAGAGGCAGAGAGCACTAAAGTAAGAAATAGTAAGTATTAGATGGGGTCAAACTAGGAGAGAATACAGGATGGTCTAAGATGGGTTTACTGTGTATGTATGTGAACGCACAAAGCGTAGTAAACAAGGTAAGTGAGCTGCAGGCACATATAGCCACATGGGAATATGATGTGGCAATAACTAAGACCTAGCTCAAAATAGGGCAGGATTAGGTATTAAATATTCCTGGTTATATTCAAGGGCAATTAAGGATGGGCAATAAATGCTGGCCTTGCCAGCGATGCTCAGATCCCTTGAACGAATAAAGACAAAGGAAAGATAGGGAAGGAAAGATAGGAGGTGGTGTGGCAGTATTGGTTAAAGAGAATGTTAAAGTGCTGGAGTGGGAGGATGTCCTGGAGGGGTCAAGGACAGAATCTATATGGCTAGAGTTAAGAAATAATAGAAGTGCCATTATACTACTAGGTGTATTCTATAGATCACCAAAAAGTGTGAAAGTTATGGAGGAGCAAATATGCAGAGAAATTACAAAGAGGTGCAAGAACTATAGAGTAGTAATAATGGGGGACTTCAACTATCCTAATATAAACTGGGATCGTAATAGTGTAAAGGGCAAAGAAGGGAAAGAATTTCTGAAGTGTGTTCAGGAGAACTTTATTGATCAGTATGTTTTCGGCTGACGAAGGGGGCATTGCTGGATTTGGTTCTGTGGAATGAGGTAGGCCAAGTGGAGCATAGTATTATAAGGTTTAGCTTAGCTATGGAAAAGGACAGGGAGCAATCTAGAGTAAAAATGTTTAACTGGGGAAAGCCAATTTCAGCGGGATGAAAACGGATCTGGCCTGGGTAAACTGGAATCAAAGATTGGCAGGCAAAACTGTAATGGAACAATGGGCTGCCTTTAAAGAGGAAATAGTTCGGGTACAGTTGAGGTACATTCCCACTAGGGGGAAAGGCAGGGCAACTAAAGTCAGGGCTCCCCGGATGACGAAACAGATAGGGAATATGATGAAGCAGGAAAAGAACGCGTATGACAGATGTAAGGTTGCAAATACATCTGAGAATCAGGCTACACATACAAAGGTCAGAGGAGAAGTGAAAAAGAAAATAAGAGGGGTAAAGAGAGGGTATGAGAATAGAATGGCAGCCAACATAAAAGGTAATCCAAAAGTCATCTATAGGCATATAAATAGTAAAGGGGTAGTAAGAGGAGGGGTGGGGCCAATTAGGAACCAAAAAGGAGACCTATGCATGGAGGCAGAGGGTAGGCTGAGGTACTAAATGAATACTTTGCATCTGTCTTTACCAAGGAAGAGGATGCTGCTATAGACATAATGAAGGAGGACGTAGTAGAGACACTTGATAGCATAAAAATTGATAAAGAAGCGGTATTAGAAAGGCTGGCTGTACTTAAAGTAGATAAATCACCAGGAGCGGATGGGATGCATCCTAGGATGCTCAGGGATTTGAGGGCAGAAATTGCGGAGGTACTGGCCATAATATTTCAATCCTCCGTAGATACGGGGGTGGTGCCAGAGGACTGGAGAATTGCAAATGTCACACCATTGTTCAAAAAAGGTGTAAAGATAAACCCAGCAACTACAGACCAGGCAGTTTAACCTCAGTAGTGGGGAAGCTTTTAGAAACAGTAATCAGGGACAAAATTAACAGCCACTTGGATAGGTGTGGATTAATTAAGGAAAGCCAGCACGGATTTGTTAAAGGCAAATAGTGTTTAATCAACTTGATCGAGCTTTGGTGAGGTAACAGAGAGGGCTGATGAGGGTAATGCGGTTGACGTAGTATACATGAATTTCCAAAAGGCGTTTGACAAAGTGCCACATAATAGGTTTGCCAGCAAAGTTGAAGTTCATGGAATAAAAGGGACAGTGGCAGCATGGATACAGATAGTAGTGGTGAATGTTTTTTTTCTTCGGACAGGAGGACGGTAAACAGTGGTGTTCCCCAGGGGTCGGTTCTAGAACCACTGCTTTTCTTGATATATATTAATGACTTGATCGTGAGTGTACAGGGCACAATTTCAAAATTTGCAGATGAGACAAAACTTGGAAGTATAGTGAACAGTGAGGAGGAAAGTGATCGACTTCAGGAAGACATAGATAGGCTGGTGAAATGGGCAGACACGTGGCAGATGAAATTTAACGCAAAAAAGTATGAAGTGATACATTTTGGTAGAAAGAATGAGGAGAGGACATATAAACTAAATGGTACAATCCTAAAGGGGGTGCACGAACAGCGAGACCTGGGGGTATAGGTGTACAAATTGTTGAAGGTAGCAGGGCAGGTTGAGAAAGCAGTTAAAAAGACTTGCGGGATCCTGGGCTTCATAAATAGAGGTATAGAGTACAAAAGCGTGGAAATTATGATGAACCTGTATAAAACACTGGTTAGGCCCCAACTGGAGTATTGTGTCCAATTCTGGGCACCACACTTTAGGAAGGATGTGAAGGCCTTAGAGAAGGTGCAGAAAAGATTTAGGAGAATGATTCCAGGAATGAGGGACTTCAGTTACGTGGATAGACTGGAGAAATTGGGGTTGTTCTTCTTGGAGCAGAGAAGATTGAGAGGAGATTTGATGGAGGTGTTCAAAATCATGAGGGGTCTGGACAGAGAGAAACCGGTCAATTAGTCAAACTCTACTCACCGATCGCAGAGAGTTCTATTCATTTTATCATTATCATTGTACGTAATGATGTCCATGCCCAGGCAGGCCATATAGTCGTGCTTTTGACTAGCTTACAGTCCAGCTTACACTTATAGTCACTACGTTGAACTAGAATTCGTACCTATCCTCTAATGGGGATACTTGTACCACCTTAAGCTACAATCGCTGACTTCAACAGTTCCACCTTTGCTAGCTTAAAATCTCTTGTTGCTTTTTTGTAAAGATGCAGCAGAATTACATTACATTGTGCACCCGTGTGTATTTGAAATCTTAGGTAGTTGCCTGACTCCAGCTTAAGTGTAACATTCCGCATCATCGAAACCCATAGTACTGACCTCATTGATAACAAAGACTTCTTTTGTCCTTGGTTCTTCATCTATTGCTCTAACTGTCTGTCTGTGTGCAGGCGATTCTTTTCCACAACATTTTGCTGCAAAATGGTTGCTTTTTCCGCACTTATTGCACATCTCCCCAAAGGCTGGGCACAGCTCTCTCTTGTGGAACTCGTGTTTCTTCCCGCAGTTCCAACGCTCACGATTCTTTGAGGATTCTTTAGTGTTATTCTGAAGCTTGCCTCTGTCATGCATAGCGGTTTCCTTGACTTTATGTACCGCACTCACATTCTGTCCCTTTAACTCCCCGATGACTTTGAGTTGCACCACCATGCTTTCAGCCGCATGACAAATCTCATCCGTCTTTGCCAAGGTTAGATAAGCCTCTCGAAGCAATCTCTCTTGCACCCTCACATCTGCAATTCCAAACACAAGTCAGTCTCTGAGTATCTCTTCCGGCGTTATAGAGTCGAACTCGCAGTCTACGGCGAGTTTTTGCAGCACTGTACAATACTGGTCATACGTTTCACTAGCATCTTGCATTCTCCTGTTGAATTTATATCTCTCAAAAGGAACGTTCTTTCACGGTTGGCAGTACTGACCACATTTCTCCAGCACCGGCTCTATCTTGTCTCTGTCTCCATCCACGGCCCAGTCCACCCACGTGGAGTTAACGTCACGCACTTCTTCCCCTATTACTGTGAGAAGCATCGACACCTGCACCAGTTCCAGCTTCTGGCCTAGCTTCGTCACCAGGGCATAAGCTTCCAGGCTCGCTTGAATCTTTTCCACTTTTCCGCAGGTCCGTGCCGTGGATTTCGAGAGCCCAAGCTCCTGATGCCATCGTGCACACACTTCAGTTTTCGTGTAACTTTAAAACCCATGCCAGCTACCAAGATGTCCACCAAAATAGTGAAAGTTGCTTTAAACAATCACTACCACCATGTTTCAGTATCTCTTTAAGAATAGTAGGCACAGCTGTGATTTGTTATAAAGAATATCAGTATTTTATTTAGGTATATAAAATAACCAGTAACTCACAATAACTTCAGGAGAAGCAACAGGCTGCTTCTTTACCAGACCACACATTGAGGAGAGAGCGAACACCAAGGAATCACCTGATGAACCACATGACTAATCCTATGATGATGACTCAGATGCTACATACATACATCTAACGTGCATCCCGCGTCACAGGCCATCCCACTGTTAATTTGCTATGCTTTGTGCCCGCTTTGCGCCCAAACAATGGGCGCAAAGCATACCAATTTTACCCTACATTCTGCTGTTTTGACTATGTAGTTCAACATTATATTGGCTTTATTGATAGCTGTTCTGCATCGAATGGATATGTTGAGCATCAAGCCTACTAAGATTCTGAGGTCAGTTTCAACAAAATGGAGTACAAGTGTTGCCCATAATTTTTATTCTTCAAAAATTTTCTTCTGTCCATAGATTTACTGTCTAAACATAGCTTTGAGTTTAACTAGCATTTTGTGTGGAACTTTGTCACTTGCCTTTTGAAAGTTTAGGTACAATGTCGTAGGATTTGTAGCAATGCTGTTTGAAAAATTGTTCTTGAACATTGTGGACAATAATTTTTTTCTCTTTCTCTGTAGTGATGGATTGCGCATGTGCTTGGCTAAATCTATTTGAATGTGCAGAGATCTATTTTATGTTTTTTCCTCACTATGTTTTGTACGTTGTAGTCCATAAATCATTGTTACTTCTTGTGGGGGATTTTTAATTCTTGGGGGTGGGGGGGGGGAGGGCTGCTGTGATGGATCATGCATGTACAGTGCTGAATGCAATTGTGATCCTTGGAGATGTGCACTTTGTAGTGTATGTGCCTTTAAGAGCCCCAGGTGTGCTGTAATGCCGGTAATGGCCACTCGGGCTATATAAGCCTGTATATTGTGTATATCCGTTAGAACCCCCCCAGACTTTGCTTAGTAAACACCTATGAACCAACTCCTGTCTTCAGTGTCTTTATCAACACACGGACGCAACAGTGGCGACGAAGTGGAAACGGACTTACCTGCAATTCGGCAGCACCTCAAGGACATTGATTCCTCGGGCATCCAGAAGACTCAAGAAAGTGAGAGAAGCTGTGGTTTCACCAGCTGGCCAAGCTGGTGGCAGGTACTGCGCTAATCCTTCCTGGGCGTCAGGCTGGGGCTCCAGCGGCTGGCTCTACAGCTGAGACAGGCAGCAAAATCGGAGGCAAGCAATAACGGACTGGGAGGGAGCACTCGGGAGACGGCCGGCGCGGCAAGCAGGTCAGCGTTCAGACCTGGAGAGAAAGTCCGGCGGGAACGAGTCTCCAACTGTAAATAAATTTAAAAAATTTTAAAAAAAGAACGGAAACCGCGGGAAACAGCGTTGTCATCGGCAGCAGTGGCGGGAAAGCGCGGGAAGTGCCATATCTTTGCTGCAGAAAAGAAAGTAAAGCGCGGGAAGCACCATATCTTTTCTGAAATGCCTAAGTCTGGCAATATTGATGCTTTTGATAGCGAAATAGAGGATTGGACCACATACATGGAAAGAGTAGAGGTATATTGCACTGCAAATGGAATAGAAGATGATAAAAAAGCTTCAGTACTGCTGAACCTAATGGGCGCAAAGGCGTACGGGCTGTTACGAAATTTAATCATTCCAGCCGAACCGATGGACAAGAATTTTAAGCAGATTGTTGATACCCTACACTGCCAATTCGAGGCAGGACTGGCAGATTCTCTACTTTCTGAGAAAGATTTAACACTGGACAAGGCTTTCAGTGCAAGAGGAGCTGCAGAGATACAGCAAAAGCCACAGGACTTCGGCACCCATGAAATGACACGGGGTTTCGAGAGATGTTATCGCTGCGGCAGATCCACCCATGACCAGAGGGACTGCTGGTTCAAGGACAAAGCATGCAGGCAATGCAGAAAGATGGGACACATTACACGTGTATGCCGATCTGGAAACAAAAAATCCACTAACAGAAAAGAAACCAATAAGGAAAAGCACAGAAAGGTACAAATGATGACGGACAGTAGCTCCGAAGACCAGAAAAGCGATAGCGACTCCGGGAACAAGAGACTAAGCTCTCTCAAATTGCATAATGTAATTGCCAAAGAAGATTACCAGACCATTTGGGTTACCCTCACAATAGCAGGGTCCCCAGTTAAAATGGAGCTAGATACAGGATCAGCTCTGACCATCATAAATCGACGGGATTACGAGCGGCTATTTCCACATATACCTTTAAAAGACACATCCATTATCTTGAAAACATATACGGGGCAGAAAGTATACCCCAAAGGAAAAATAAGGGTGCCTGTTGTATACAACGGCAAGGAAATACAGAAGTTGTATTTATACGTTCTACAAGATGGTGGTCCACCGCTGTTGGGACGTGAATGGATCAGGAAAATACGTTTAGACTGGCACTCCATTCAGGCACTGACGGTGACCAGTAAGGAAAAAAATGATGATGACGTCATACCTGAACGATTAAAAGACATCTTGGCCAACGCCAAGGAAGTGTTTCAAGAGAAACTAGGAACCTTGAAAGGCATCACCGCCTCAATAAAAGTGGAAGATGCAGCAATTCCCAAGTTTTTTAAAGCAAGACCGGTGCCATACGCAATTCGTCCAGCAGTCGAGGCAGAGCTGGAGAATTTGGAAAAGGCAGGCATATTATCTAAAATAGATTGGAGCGAGTGGGCAACACCCATCGTCCCAGTCATGAAGAAAGCATTGAAGAATGATAAATCTGAAGAACAGAGAAAAATTCGCATCTGTGGAGACTTCAAGGTGACTGTAAACCCGGTCCTTCACACGGTACAGTATCCTCTTCCGAGGATAGAAGATATTTTCGCCTCACTATCCGGAGGGAAACGTTTCACCAAAATTGACTTGGCACAGGCATATCTACAGATGGAGGTTGAGGAGGACTCTAAAAAGTATCTCACGATAAACACACACAAAGGCCTGTACCAGTACAATCGACTGGTTTTTGGAGTAGCATCAGCTCCAGCTATCTGGCAAAGAGCTATGGAGCAAGTCCTGCAAGGGATTCCGGGGACTCAATGCTACCTAGACGACATCCTTGTAACAGGAGAAAATGACAACGAGCAGCTTGCCAATTTGGAGCAGGTGCTCACTAGGCTGAGAGAACGGGGCCTACGAGCAAATCGCCCCAAGTGCGAATTTTTCCAAAATCAGATATCATATTGTGGCTACATAATTAATAAGGAAGGGTTGCATAAGTCACCTGAAAAAATTGAAGCAGTCATAAAATCCCCAGCACCTGAAAATGTTTCACAATTAAGGTCGTTCCTGGGATTAATAAATTACTATCATAAATTTTTACCGAACTTATCAACTCTTCTACACCCTCTTAATGAACTTCTACAAACAGGAGTGATTTGGAAATGGAACGAAGACTGTAAACGTGCCTTCCATAAATGCAAAGACTTAATCACATCCGAAGAAGTTTTGGCTCATTACAACCCATCACTGCCAATCAGACTGGCGTGCGATGCATCCCCTTACGGCATAGGAGCAGTATTATCCCATAAATTCCCTGATGGCTCAGAACGGCCGATAGCTTTTGCGTCACGCTCATTAAACTCAGCTGAGCGTAACTATGCCCAAATCGACAGGGAAGCACTCAGCCTGGTATGGGGAGTGAAGAAATTCAACCATTACCTACACGGACAAAAATTTACCTTGCTGACTGACCATCAACCCCTCATCTCCATATTCAACCCTAAAAAGGGTGTTCCCATTATGACAGCGCAAAGGCTACAGAGGTGGTCCCTTTTTCTAGGGGCACACCAATACAACATAGAATACAAAGGATCAAAACAGCATGGGAATGCTGACGGTTTATCGCGCCTACTGTTGCCAACGGTAGAAGAGGCACCTACAGTAGACCCAGTAGAGATGTTCCACTCTACCATAGTGGAATGTCTACCAGTAACAAATTCTGCCATTGAAAGGGAGACGAGAAATGACCCGACTCTCTCACGGGTCTACGATTTAACAGTGAAGGGATGGCCAGCACATGGCGAACCACTGTTGCCAGCATTCTCGCAAAGAAGAGAACAGCTGTCAGTGTGCCGAGGAACTTTGATGTGTGGATCCAGAGCGGTGATTCCACCCAAACTCCAGGATAAAGTGCTAAAAGAGCTTCACGAGGGCCATCTGGGTGGAGTGAAAATGAAGAACCTAGCTAGGGCGTTTGTATGGTGGCCAGGTATCGATGGAGACATCGAAGAAATGACCAAGAGCTGCCTAGGATGCCAGAAGGTCCAAAACGCTCCACCCCAAGCCCCTCTACATCCATGGGAGTGGCCCTCATCTCCCTGGCAAAGGGTGCACATCGACTTTGCTGGTCCATTTATGGACTCAATGTTCTTAATCGCGGTTGATGCACACTCCAAGTGGCCGGAGGTAATAAAGATGTCCTCCACCACCACGGAAAAAACCATCACAGTATTAAGGACCATATTTGCCAGGAATGGGCTGCCGGAACAGATATGTTCTGATAATGGACCGCAATTTGTGTCCGAAGAATTCAGAAAGTTCTTAAAAAACAATGGGGTTAAGCACTACACGTCCGCCCCATACCATCCCGCCACCAATGGATTGGCTGAAAGGTTTGTCCAGACCTTCAAGAAGGCCATAAAGGCCATGGGTAATCAAGACATAAAACTTCAGCACAAGGTGGATAACTTCTTATTCGCATACAGGAATGCAACACATATGGTTACCAACCAAACTCCCGCCATGATGTTCTTCAATAGAAACCTAAGATGCCGGCTGGATTTGGTCAAGCCCAACATCAGAAGGGACGTGGAGAACCGGCAGTTTCAAGGCATGAATGAAAGGCCAACTAGAACCTTCCAGATAGGTCAACAAGTTTTGGCCCGGGACTACCGTACCGAGAAATGGCAGCCTGGAACTATCTGCACACGACTAGGACCACTGATGTATACCGTGGACATCGGAGAAAGCATAATAAGGCGCCATGCTGACCAAATCATAAAGTCATCCAAAAAGGGACAACCTACACCACAACTCTATACATCTAACGATGAAGTAGAGATACCCATATCTACCTCCGATCCGGTGATACTGGAACCCGATGAACCCGACACTGGCATTCAAGCCGAATCAGCCTTGCCAAAAGAACCTACTACACCACCAGAAACTACTACACCCCCGAGGTGTTATCCGGACCGAGTCAGGAAGCCTCCTGAGAGACTGACTTATAATTAATTAACTACAGCAATGTGTATACTATTTTTCTTGTAACATGTAATTAATAATTACTTAAAATATGATGTACTGGTTAGCTAAAAGGGGAGGAATTGTAGTGTATGTGCCTTTAAGAGCCCCAGGTGTGCTGTAATGCCGGTAATGGCCGCTCGGGCTATATAAGCCTGTATATTGTGTATATCCGTTAGAACCCCCCCCCAGACTTTGCTTAGTAAACACCTATGAACCAACTCCTGTCTTCAGTGTCTTTATCAACACACGGACGCAACACACTTCTCCTTCACTTCTACACTCCAGTAACCTTCCTTACAACAGCATAATGTCTGATTCACCATGAGCATTGCCACTGGAGATCAGCGAATAGCTGTAAAATTTGATAGCTAATTCCCTGAAACTAAAACTGATTGAACTAAAGGAGATTGCACAGCAAAGCTCACAAACAATGTGAATTGCTGGAGTTATGAGATGGAGGGATTGGATAGCAACACATTTCATTTATACAGTGCCGTTAATGTAGCAGAATGTGCCAAAGTGCTTCACAGATGCACAATCAAAAATATAGACACCGAGTCAAAGGAGGAGTTATTAGCAGTGGTGACAAAAAATGTGGTCAAAGAGGTGATGTATAATGTATGGTCTTAAAGGCAGAGATGGAGAGGCAGAGAAGTTTAGGGAGGGAATTTTAGAGTGTGGGGCCTGGCATGGAGGCAGGTGGCAGGAGGCAATAAAGCTTTTAATGGATAAGCAACAGGAGTGGAACAAGGTCAGGTGCCCAAAGGAAGAGAAGGTACCAAAGGAGTAGGGAAAAGAGACCATCGTGTGACTATTGATAAAGGGCACCCAGCACCATGGCAGCTTGACTGGGGCAGGTAGAGGAAACTATATTCATGTAAGGATGCTTTGGTAAGGGGCAAAGTGTCGTTACCTGTGATACAAATTTCAGTCAAAGCCAGGATATCAACTTAATGGCAACGGCCTTGTTTGAGAGCGAATGAATATTCTGGAGGAAAGTCTGGAGATGGGCGGTGATTGTTGATCCGCTGAAGTCGGCAGTAGTGGGTAGGGTAAGGAGGATAGGAAGGCAGTTGGCAAGTTGAGCCCCTAGCAGGCACGCTGGGCAGGAAGTTTAGCAAGAGAGGATGATGGGTGGTTGGGGTTGCTACTTGTAAGGAGACAGTGACACTATCCGGAAGCAATGGATTAGCTTCCACTTGATGCCCAGCAGCAACTTGCTGCCACCTCCATTGAACCAAAGGTTGTTGTCACACTCTCAAACTCTTGGCTAATATCAAAACCTGGTACTTTCTCAAGGTGAATGTCAGAAAAACTGACATCCTCTTCCTCAGTGGCTTTTGTTGGCACCTCCAAGTCTCTGGCCTGAAGTCAATCCCCCCACTGCCACTTCAAGTTGAGTCAGGAAGTGTGACAATTTAGGGTTCTTCTTGACCTCAAGCTCAGCTTCTTCGCCCACATCCATTCCACTACCAAAATCATTTTCTTCTACTTCCCGAACAGTACTCGTCTCCACCCCTATCTTTCCCTTTGGCAGCCAAAACCCTAGTCCATCACCTCAAGGCTTGACTTGTCCAATGTCTTTCTAGCTGAATCTCCACACCCACACTTCACAGGCTTCAACTCGTCTAAAAAAGCCATATTTTGGATGAGACGTTAAACTGGGATCCCATCTACCTGTTACGGTGAATGAAAAAGATCCCAAGGTGATCTCTGGCCAATATTCCTTCTTCAACCAACAAAATAACAGATTAACCAATTATTCCATCAGACAAGGCTGAAGCATTTGCAACCATCTTCAGCCAGCAGTGCCTTCTCCTGAGGACCCCACCATCACAGAAGCCAGTCTTCAGCCAATTCGATTCACTCTACATGACAGCAAAAACGGCTGACCGCACTGGATACAGCAAAGGCTGTGGGTCCCGATGACATCCCAGCTGTTATGCTGAAGACTTGTGCTCCAGAACTAGCATGCCTCTAGCCAAGCTGTCCCAGTACAGCTACAACACTGGCATCTACCCAACAACGTGGAAAACTGCCCAGGTATGTCCTGTCCACAAAAAGCACAAATCCAATCTGGCCAATTACCGCCCCAACAGGCTACTCTCAATCATCAACAATGTGATGGCAGGTGCTGTCGACAGTGCTATCAAGCGGCACTTACCAACAACCTGCGCACCGATGCTCAGTTTGGGTTCTCCCGGGCCACTCGGCTCCTGACCTCATTACAGCCTTGGTCTAAACATGGACAAAAGAGCTGAATTCTAGAGGTGAGGTGAGAGTGACTGCCTTTGACATCAAGGCAGCACTTAACCAAGTGTGACATCAAGGAGCCCTCGTAAAACTGAAGTAAATGGGAATCGGGGGAAACTTTCCGCTGGCTGGAGTCATACCTAGCACAAAGGAAGATGGTTGTGGTTGTAGGAAGCCAATCATCTCAGCCCCAGGACATCGCTGCAGGAGTTCCTCAGGGCAGTGTCCTTGGCCTAACCATCTTCAGCTGCTGCATCAATGATCTTCCCTCCATCATATGGTCAGAAGTAGGGATGTTCGCGCCCACAATGGACAACATTCAGACTTGGGCTGATAAGTGGCAAGTAACATTTGTGCCACACAAGTGCCTGGCAATGACTATCTCCAACAAGACAGAGTCTAGCCACTGCCCCATGACATTCAACAGCATTACCATCGCTGAATCCCCCGACTTCAACATCCTGGGGGTTAGCATTGACCAGAAACTTAACTGGACCAGCCACATAAATACTGCGGCTACAAGAGCAGGTCAGAAGCTGGGTATTCTGCAGCGAGTGTCTCACCTCCTGACTCCCCAAAGCCTTCCCAACATCTACAAGGCATGAGTCAGAAGTGTGGTGGAATAATCTCCACTAGCAACTCCAACAACACTCAAGAAGCTCGACACCATCCAGGACAAAGCAGCCCACTTGATTGGCACCTGATCCACCACCTTAGACATTCACTCCCTCCACCACTGGCATACCGTGGTTGCAGTGTGTACCATCTACAAGATGGACTGCAGCAACTTGCCAAGGCTTCTTTGGCAGCACCTCCCAAACCCGCGACCTCTACCACCTAGAAGGACAAGGGCAGCAGTGCATGGGAACACCACCACCTGCAAGTTCTTCGCCATCCTGACTTGGAAATATATCGCTGTTCCTTCAGTGTCGCTGGGTCAAAATCCTGGAACTCCCTCCCTAACAGCACTGTGGGAGTACCTTCACCTCACAGACTGCAGAGGCTCAAGAAGGCAGCTCACCACCACCTTCTCAAGGGCAATTAGGGATGGGTAATAAATGCTGGCCTTGCCAGCAACGCCCACATCCCAGAAATTAATTTTTTAAAATTTGCTGTGCGCAAATTGACGACTGTGTTTGCCTGCATAACACTGACTACATACAGTGCAAAAGTTAATAATTGACTGCAAAGCATGCTAGGACAAATTGAGGACAAGAAAGGCAAGTTCTTTTTCTCTATTGCAAATGTTCAGATTTTTTCCTGCATATAAGGAGTATTATATAATAATAATAATAATTCAACTTTATTGTCATTGTACAATGCACAAGTACATGAACAACGAAATGTGATCTTGCAAGCTCCCATGAGTCCAGTACAAATAACATTAACATTAAACGTAAATAGCACCGTCCTGGGAGTTGTTGTTTCCATTGTTTTCAGTTACCTCAAGATTGTTTCTAATACCACTGTGATATCATAAAACCATTGAAGTCTACAGCACCATCTTCTTCTTCTTCTTAGGCAATCCCTCAGAACCGAAGATGACTTGCTTCCACATTAAAAATGAGTTCTCAGGTGACTGATGAGTCCAATGCAATCTCTGTCATAGGTGGGGCAGATGGTGGTTGAAGGGGCGGGTGGGTGGGGTGCTTGGGTTGATGTGAGCTCCTTCCGCTGTTTGCGCTTGGCTTCCGCTTGCTCCCGGCAAAGAGAGGTATTCGGCGCCTTCCTGAATGCTTCTCCTCCACTTTGTACGGTCTTGGGCCAGGGATTCCCAAGTGTCGGTGGGGATGTTGCACTTTTTCAAGGAGGCTTTGAGGGTGTCCTTGAAGCGTTTCCTCTGCCCACCTGGGGCTCTCTTGCCGTGTCGGATCTCCGAGTAGAGCGCTTGTTTTGGGAGTCTCGTATCAGTCATGCGGACGATGTGACCCGTCCATCGGAGCTGATCGAACATGGTCAAAGCTTCGATGCTGGGGATGTTGGCCTGAGCGAGAACACTGACATTGGTGCGCCTATCCTGCCAATGGATTTGCAGGATCTTGCGGAGGTAGCGTTGGTGGTACCTCTCTAGTGCTTTGAGGTGCCTGCTTTACATGGTCCATGTCTCTGAGGCATACATGAGGGTGGGTATTACTACTGTTGTAGACCATGAGCTTGGTGCCGGGTTTGAGGTCCTGGTCTTCAAACACTCTCTTCCTCAGGCAACCGAAGGCTGCACTGGCACACTGAAGGCAGTGTTGGACTTCGTCATCGACGTCTGCCCTTGTTGACAGTAGGCTCCCGAGGTGTGGAAAGAGGTCCACGTTGTCCAAGGCCTTGTCATGGATTTTGATAATCAGTGGGCAGTACTGTGTGGCAGAGGCAGGTTGGTAGAGGACCTTTGTCTTACGGATGTTTAGTGTAAGGCCCATGCTCTCGTACACTTTGGTGAAGGTGTTGATGATGGTTTGGAGTTCGACCTCCGAGTGAGCGCAGACGCAAGCGTTGTCTGCATACTGTAATTAGACGACAGAGGATGGGATGACCTTGGATCTGGACTGGAGGCGACGTAGTTTGAACAGTTTCCCGTTTGTTCTGTAAATTAGCTCCACTTCAGTGGGGAGCTTACTGAGGGTGAGATGGAGCATTGCCACAAGGAAGATCGAGAAGAGCGTTGGCGCGATGACACAGCCTTGCTTGGCCCTGGTCCGTATGTGAATTGGGTCTGTGGTGGCACCGTTGATCAGGATCACGGCTTGCATGTCGTCGTGAAGCAGGCGGAGGATGGTGACAAACTTTTGAGGGCAGCCGAATTTGAGGAGGACACTCCATAATCCCTTGTGGTTGACAGTGTCAAAGGCATTTGTGAGGTCAAAAAAGGCCATGTATGGCAGTTGATGCTGTTCCCTGCATTTCTCTTGTAATTGGCATGTAGTGAAGATCATGTCCATTGTGCCCCTTAGTGGGCGGAATCCGCATTGCGACTCTGGGAGGAGGTCTTCAGCCACTGGGAGAAGGCAATTGAGGCGGATTCTTGCGATGACTTTCGCTGTGGCAGACAGCAGGGAAACTCCTCTGTAATTACCGCAATCGGACTTGTCACCTTTCTTGAAGATGGTCACAATTACGGCATCTCTGAGATCCCCTGGCATGCTCTCCTCTTTCCAGATAAGACAAATGAGTTCATGAATTCGCGCCAGTAGTGCTTCTCTGCCATGCTTTAGCGCTTCAGCAGGGATTCCATCTGCTTCTGAGGCCTTGTTGTTCTTCAGTTGTCGGATTGCCTTTTCAACCTCATGCCGGGCTGGGGTTGTGCTGAGATGGTGGCGGGTAGCATGCTGCGGGATGGAGTTTAGGACACTCGTGTCGAAGACAGAGTCTCGGTTAAGGAGATCTTCGAAGTGCTCCTTCCAGCGGGCACTAACTGCCTCCCTGTCCTTGATGAGTACCTCTCCATTCTTGGCCCGCAGTGGGTAAGACCTTGGGTGCTTGGGCCGTAGGCGGTCTTGACTGCGCTAAAGAATCCACGAACGTCGTGGTTGTCGGCTAGTTGCTGGATCTCCTGCGCTTTCTCCACCCACCACCTGTTCTTTAGGTCATGAGCTTTTTGTTGGACCTTGGCCTTCAGGCGTCTGTGGAGCTGCTTTCTTGCTCTCGAGTTGTGTTGCTGTTTCCAGGTCAGGAATGCCTTGCGCTTGCGGCTTATTAGCTCCTGGATCTCCTGGTCGTTCTCATCGAACCAGTCTTGGTGTTTCCTGGTCGAGTGACCGAGCGTCTCTTCACAGGTGCTGATTATGGAGGCCTTGAGTGCAGACCAGGCGCTGTGGGCACTCTGTGTCTCTGCATCACTGGGAGTCGTCAGATTGTTTGTGAGGCGCAGGCTGAATAGGGCTTTCTTAGTGGGGTCTTTGATTGCTCCAGCGTTGATTTTCCTGCGGCATTGTTTCTGTTGCCGCTGTTGTTTTGGGGCTACATTGATGGAGATGACAGAGCGGATTAGGCAGTGGTCTGTCCAGCAGTCATCAGCTCCTGTCATGGCGTGGGTGATGCGGATGTGCTTACGGTCCCTCACTCTGACGATGACGTAGTCCAGCAGATGCCAGTGCTTAGAGCGAGGCTGTTGCCATGAAGCCTTCTACTTGTCTCTCTGACGGAACAAGGTGTGGTTATGACAAGGCCATGTTCTAAGCATTTTGTCAGGAGGAGGGTACTGTTGGAGTTGACTTTCCCTACCCCCTCTCTGCCGATCATACCTCCCCAGAGGTCTGTGTCCTTTCCAACTCTGGTGTTAAAGTCGCCAAGGAGAATCAGCTTCTCGCCCACTGGGACTCGGGACAGGGATTGTTCGAGGCTGGAGTAGAATTCCTCTTTGGTCTCGTCTGTGGCTTCCAGTGTTGGGGCGTACGCACTGATGACCGTAGCACACTGGTTCCGGGCTAGGGTGAGCCGAAGAGTCATGAGGTGCTCGTTTATATCGCATGGGGAGTCTCCATAGGAGGCTATTTACCCATTGTGTCTGTGCTAACTCTTTGCTAGAGCAATCCCAAGCTAATCCCATTACCCCATTTGTTCTCCTCTATCATCCTACTGCTCCTAATGACACTTTCTTAGAATACTTACATCATAAGAAGAAATTAGTAAATTAAATTAAATAATTCCACACACAATCACTAGCTGGAGTCAGTGTACTTCTTTAACAAGTGTAATTTTACAAAGCCACATTCACACAGAGTATATATGTGCATGTGTTTGATAGCTCACAGACTGTATAAACAATCCATAAACTGAGCTAATGGGCTATTAATGCACTGGGAAGGGATTTTCAACTTTGGCGCAAAACGCGTGGCAATGCGTCTGCAGCATCCGCCCAACTACGCAATCAGGTGGTATAGTAATCTGGGATGTTATGATTAAGGTTATCCACCAGGTGGTGCTGTAGCCAATGCTGCTGCTAAGGTCAGAGGTTTGCTTCCTGTTAAGGTCAGAGGTTTGCTTCCTGTCAAGGTCAGCAAAGGTGGAATGCCAGGATGCAGGCATGATGTTTGTTACTCTGTTTTTTTAATAAAATACTTGTACTAGTTCTAAGATATCGCCCCTTCGAGTTCTTGTTCCACTACATGGATTTATCACATTTGGCGACGAGGTAAAAAGGACCTGGATAAAGAAGAGAAGTCTGCCAGGACTTTTAAACAACAAAATCACGAGCTGAAGTTAGTTACCAGTTGGAAGAGAGCATGGCTGCCACGGTAGGAACGGTCTCCGCTTTTGATATTCGAGCACAAACCTGGGAGGAATACTGTGAAGTGTTGGGTTATTTCTTCAAAGCAAATGAAATAAATGAAGCCGGAAAAAGGAAAGCCATTCTGCTTAGTTCAGTGGGAAGCCAGACCTACAGTTTGATGAGGAATCTGCTCAGTCCTGAAAAGCCTGGAGACAAATCATTTGTTGAATTAGTGGCCTTGCTAAAAGAACATTTCAACCCTAAGCCTAGTGAGATTGTACAGCGGTTCAAGTTCAATTCAAGGAACAGGAAAGAGGAAGAGAGTGTAATGGACTATGTAGCGGTGTTGCGTAAATTAGCACAAGATTGCAATTATGGGAACAACCTGAAGGAAATGCTGAGAGATAGGCTAGTTTGCGGAATAATGGACGACCGAATGCAGTGCAGATTATTATCCGAGACTGGGCTTACTTATGAAAAAGCATTGGAACTTGCTCAAGCCATAGAGACAGCGAACCGAGATGTAAAAGAAATACAGGGTTCAGACAGGGTTAATGCTACGCAAGTTGCAGGTCAGGTTGTTGTGCACAAGTTGAACATGCGTCAGAAACCACAGCGTGAGCATGTGAAGGCATGTTATAGATGCAAGGGCAATCACCTGGCGAGTGAATGCTGGTGTCTGGAGGAAAAGTGCTACAAGTGTGGGAAACAAGGACACATAAAACGAGCTTGCAGGGCGACATCACCTGTGGAGGAATCCAAACCAAAAGGTGGAGGACAGCAAAACCAGGAGAGAGAAGAGGTTTATGATCGGTGCATATGGTGAACTTCCTGCCATATATGTACTTGTGGAACCACTGTAACCCATACATTACTGCTAACCCCTCTTTGTCTAACTGGGAATAGTTTTTTTCCGCTGGTGTTAGAGTTCAGGACATAAACCCTATTGGTCTTTCAGTTCCATCTAGCAGGGGGTTTCATTTGAACAGTCCAAGAAACTGATGCTGTCGTCGGATGTGCTGGTTCACTACAATGCAGAGAAAGACATCATTCTCTCTTGTGACGCTTCACCTTATGGGGTGGGGGCAGTTCTTTCACACTGCATGGAAGATGGAACTGAAAGACCAATAGGGTTTATGTCCCGAACTCTAACACCAGCGGAAAAAAACTATTCCCAGTTAGACAAAGAGGGGTTAGCAGTAATGTTTGGGTTACAGAGGTTCCACAAGTACATATATGGCAGGAAGTTCACCATATGCACCGATCATAAACCTCTTCTCTCTCTTTTCAATTAAATGAAAGTAGTTCCACAGATGGTGTCACCCTAGATCCAGAGGTGGGCAGTGACGTTGAGGGCATATGAGTATGTCATCGTCTACAAGGCGGGCAAGTACCATGGGAATGCAGATGCCTTGAGTCGTCTTCCACTGCCAGGCACACCTATCCGTGCAGCTCCAGAGGACAGAGTTTTGATGTTGGAGGACATTGACACAGCACTTGTGACTGCAGAGCAAGTAAGAACATGGACAGGTAAAGATCCAGTACTGTCTAGAGTTCGAGAATATGTGGTGAGGGGATGGCCACAGCATCCGGAAGGGGCTGACTTCACACCCTACAGTGTCAGGAAAACAGAGCTGAGTGTGCAGGATGGTTGTGTGTTGTGGGGAGCACAAGTGATTATTCCACAGCCAGCACGACAGTCTATCCTAGAGCAACTACATCAGTGTCATCCTGGGGTCTCGCGTATGAAAGCCTTGGCTAGGAGTTACTTGTGGTGGCCAAAGCTAGATGAGGAGATAGAAAATCTAGTCAAGACATGCAGCACTTGTCAGGAACACCGGAAGGCACCAGCAGCGGCTCCTCTCCACCCCTGGGAGTGGCCGGATAAACCACAGAGAAGATTGCACTTAGATTATGCGGGTCCATTCATGGGGAAGATGTTCCTCATAATCATTGATGCACATTCCAAATTGGTGGATGTTTATCCTGTAAATTCTGCTTCCGCCACTACTACTATAGACTGCCTGCATCGGAGCTTCAGTAATCAAGGGCTACCAGAGATCGTAGTGAGTGACAATGCCACTTGTTTTCTGAGTACAGAGACAAAAGAGTTCTTGAGAAAAAATGGCATAGTGCAGGTGACCTCGGCTCCGTATCATCCGTCCTTGAATGGACTTGCGGAGAGAGCCGTACAAACATTTAAGGAGATGATGAAAAAAAGTGCAGAAGGGAGTTTAGCAGCCAAAGTGTCACGGGTTCTGTTCAGCTACAGAATAACACCTCACTCCACCACAGGACTCTCTCCTGCTGAGATGTTATTAGGTTGTAGACTACGCTCCACTCTTGACCTTGTCCACCCAGACCTAAAAAGGAAAATGGAAAACAGACAAAACAAACAAAAAGAGAACCATGACAAAAGAACAAAGAGCCGAAGTATTGGAGAAGGAGATGCGGTCCTCACCAGGAATTTCAGTTATGGACCAAAGTGGATTCCTGGCTTCATCGACTCAATGACAAGTCCAGTATCATACAAGGTCATGTTGGGAGATGGTAGGGTAGTACGCAGATGTGTAGATCAGATACTTCCCAGACAAGGTGAAATTGAAATGAAGGTTCCAGATGCAATGACTGAAGACAGGGTTGCCCCCAGTTATCCAAGTGCATCTGTGGTGCCAGCACCAGGGACAGACAATTCCACAGGAACCTATTCGTCAAGAGGAAACCATCGTTGCAGAGTCAGGTACTTTGAGCACTGCTCAGGAGCAGCTGGTGGCTTCACCACAAACAAGCAAGGACTTTACTGTTAGACATTCACAAAGGACTCGCAAGCCACCAGAGAGATTGATACTGAACTGTTAGATTCGTCAAGTATGGAACATGATGAATGGAGACTCCTTATGTGACCCTCAAGAATGGTTGTTTGTTAAGAAATTCATACTGAAATCTTAAGGGGGGAGGGATAGTAATGTGGGATGTTATGATTAAGGTTATCCACCAGGTGGTGCTGTAGCCAATGCTGCTGCTAAGGTCAGAGGTTTGCTTCCTGTTAAGGTCAGAGGTTTGCTTCCTGTCAAGGTCAGCAAAGGTGGAATGCCAGGATGCAGGCATGATGTTTGTTACTCTGTTTGTTTAATAAAATACTTGTACTAGTTCTAAGATATCGCCTCTTCGAGTTCTTGTTCCACTACATGGATTTATCACAGGTGGCCCAAACCATTTTCCGGTTCAGACCTCATATGAATTTTACTGGTGAGCTGCACGTGCCAAACAGGCACTCTACTGACAGCGGAAAATCACCTGGTCTCGGCACGGAGCCAGTAGCGGGTAGAGCCTGTAGGGGAAGGCGAAGGTCCTGGAGGGTTGGGGGTCATGAATGAGCCGGCAACATGCCACAAAATTTTTTGTGCAGCATCAATGAACCTCCTGTCACAACAAGGTTCTAAAAAAAATGTAGAACTTACCTTTTCCTGAGCGGTCTCCAGCAGTCCCTTTAACAACCATTAGTTAGGCCTGCTCAATAACTAATACATCTGGGCCTTGCATGTACAACACATGCTCTGCCCATTTGTACATTAAAATTACAATTGAGATTGTACAAATGGCCCAGAACCCCAATTTGCATATTTAAACAGCCTCCCACTTGTTTTGGGCAGGAGGGCTGGGCACCCATTTAAAGGCCTGCCTGAAAATTAAATCAGGTGGGCAAATGGGTGTCCAAGGTACCCACCAGATTTTCCTTGAGAGTCACCCCTTTATCAGGTGAGAAATGGGCAGTTGGCAGTTCAAAGTCCACCCCCTTCCCCCATCAACTGGCACCGCTTGATACAATTTGATGTGTATTTTCCTTCAGCATCGCTATCCAGAATACATCCTGAATATGAAAAAATGCTAACATCAGCAGGAGGGATTCTCCTTTTAGTTGTGGCACTGCCCCTCAACACTTTATAGAAGTGCTCAGGTAGCACCTCTGATGATACCAAGATTCAGCCAATTATAGATATGCATGGATTTCCTGTGGCACTCCCCATGGTGAGTCAGAGAATATGTGCTTTATATAACAAAATATAGGGATGTTACATCATTTTAAGCACAAATAATTAGCAGGACCACGGATTTAAGGTAACTGAATAAGTAACATGCTGTTTTTATTACATGGTATATAGAATTTGTATGTGTGTTTTGGGAATCAAATTCCCTGGCCGGAATTTTCACATTGAACAGCGTGTGGGTTTGGGGGCAGGTCGGCAGTTAAAAGCACAGAAATTGACAGCGCGTCAGGAATCTGCCGTCATCCCGCCGACTTCCGCCTTTAACTCAGGCATGTTTCGAGGCATGCCACTGACCCACTCGGGAGAGGCGGGCGACCTCATTGAGGTACTTAACTGCTCATTTGCAGACCCTTAACTGCCTTTTTAAATGTCAGGTTTGAACTTGAACTGATTGCACACAGGAATTACGCACCTCGGTGATGTGCCTCAATAAATCCGAGACTCGATGTTAGCGAAACAAAACAAGGCTTTTATTGACTTAGAAGGTAACACACAGAGGAGAATGTATCTTCCATCCAGAGGTCTGCCGTACTGGATGTGCTGCAGGCTGGGCCAGCTTACATAGGAGCCAGGTATGGGCGGAGCCCTACACACAGTACAATACAATGGAAATGAAACTGAAACCAACCACAGTCACAGGCAGAGAAATACTGATGAGTGATGAATGGAATATTTCATCACATTCACCCCTTCTATAGATTTAGTCTGTTCGGGGGTTTGATAGTCCTCTGCGACCGACGTGGCTGTTGTGGTGCCGCGGGTGTCGGCTGGGTGTCCCCGGTGGCCTCCTGGGTCTCTGCCGGGGGTGCCGCCAGGGTTGTTGAAGGGGTAGTTGGTGGGGGTACCGTTGGTCGATGTTCTTCCAGGGGTGATGAAAGAATAGTGGGTGGGTAAGAGTTGCTGTGGTCGTTGTTGCTGCTGTTGTCGTGGTTGTTGTCGTTACCGGCTGGGGCGACGTCTTTTATGGACACGGTGTCCTCCCTTCCGTCGGCGTGCCGGACATACGCGTATTGGGGGTTGGCGTGCAGTAGGTGCACTGACTCCACGAGAGGGTCCGTCTTGTGGCCCCTCACATGCCTTCGCACGAATACCGGACCTGGGGTGGAGAGCCATGGCGGCATGGATACTCCTGAGGTGGATTTCCGGGGAAAGACAAACATTCGCTCGTGGGGCGTGGCATTAGTGGCAGTACACAATAGCGACCGTATCGAATGGAGCACATCTGGGAGGACTTCCAGCCAGCGGGAGATAGGGAGGCCTTTGGTCCTTAGAGCTAGAGTGACTGCTTTCCATACTGCCCCGTTCTCTCGCTCCACTTGACCGTTACCCCGGGGGTTGTAGCTGGTGGTACGGCTCGTGGCGATCCCCCTGGACAGCATGTACTGGTGTAGCTCTTCACTCATGAAGGACGCCCCCTATCCGTATGGATGTAGCTCGGCATACCGAACAGGCAGAACAGGCTGTTGAGGCATTTAATGACCGTGGCGCTGGTCATGTCTGGGCAGGGGAAGGCGAATGGGAAACGAGAGTATTCGTCCACAATGTTCAGGAAGTAAACATTGCGGTCGACGGACGGGAGGGCGCCCTTGAAATCTAAGCTGAGCTGCTCAAAGGGCCGTGTAGCTTTGATTAAGTGGGCTCTATCTGGGCGGTAGAACCGAGGCTTGCACTCAGCGCAAGTGCGGCAGTTCCTGGTCAGAGACCGAACTTCCTCAATCGAGTAGGGTAAGTTGCGGGACTTTATGAAGTGGAACAGCCGCGTGACCCCTGGGTGGCAGAGGTCGTTGTGGAGGGTCTGTAGCTGATCCCCGGTGGCGCTGGCACACATCCCTCGTGAGAGGGCGTCAGGGGATTCGTTAAGGGCCCCTGGCCGGTAAATGATGTCATACTCGAAGGTGGAGAGCTCGATCCGCCACCTAAGAATCTTATCATTTTTGATCTTCCCCCTCTGTTTATTATTGAACATAAACGCTACCGACCGCTGGTCGGTAAGTAGGGTGAAGCGTTTGCCGGCTAGGTAGTGGCGCCAGTGGCGCACTGCCTCCACGATGGCTTGGGCCTCCTTTTCCACGGAGAAGTGTCTGATCTCGGGCCCTTGGAGGGTCCTCGAGAGGAAAGCTACGGGCCGCCCCGCCTGGTTGAGGGTGGCCGCCAAGGCAAAGTCAGACGCATCACTTTCCACTTGAAATGGAGTGTTCTCATCCACTGCCTGTAGCGTGGCCCGCTCAATATCCTGCTTAATGCTTTTGAAGGCGGCGTGGGCCTCAGCAGAGAGCGGAAAAGAGGATGCTTTCAAGAGGGGGCGGGCTTTGTCGGAGTAGTTGGGGACCCATTGGGAATAATAAGAAAATAACCCCAGGCACCTTTTCAGGGCTTTGGGAGTGTTGGGCAGGGGCAGCTCCCGTAGGGGGCGCAATCGGTCGGGGTCTGGTCCGATTTCCCCATTCTCCACCACGCTGCCTAGTATGCAGATGCGCGTGGTGTTGAAAACGCACTTGTCCTCGTTGTAGGTGAGGTTGAGTTTTTGTGCGGTTTTCAGGAACCTCTCGAGGTTCGAGTCGTGATCCTGCTGGTTGTGACCGCAGATGGTGACGTTGTCGAGGTAGGGGAAGGTTGCCTGCAAGTGGTGGTCATCGACCATGCGGTCCATCTCCCTCTGGAAGACCGAGACCCCATTCGTCACCCCAAAGGGGACTCTGAGGAATTGGTAGAGGCGTCCGTTCGCCTCGAAGGCGGTGTACGGGCGGTCCTCTGGTCTGATAGGGAGCTGGTGGTACGCTGACTTGAGGTCGATGGTGGAGAACACCCGGTATTGGGCGATTTGGTTCACCATTTCTGATATGCGGGGTAGCGGGTAGGCGTCTAGTTGGGTGTACCTGTTGATCGTTTGGCTATAGTCGATCACCATCCGTTTCTTCTCGCTACCCCTTACCACCACCACTTGGGCGCGCCACGGGCTATTGCTGCGTTCAATAATGCGCTCTTTCAGGAGCCTGTCTACCTCGGTCGCGATAAACCGCCTGTCCTCCCAGCTGTACCTCCTGCTTTTGGTCGCTATTGGCCGGCAGTTAGGGGTAAGGTTCACGAATAGCGAAGGCGGCTTTACCTTCAGGGTAGCCAGACCGCACACTGTGAGGGGCGGCTGGGACCCACCGTAATTGAGCGTGATGCTTTGGTGGTAGCACTGGAAATCCAGGCCCAAGATCACGCTCGCACATAGATTCTTCATGATTAATACTTTAAAATTATCATATACAGTTCCGTTAACGGACAATTGTACCGTGCAGTAACCCATAATGGTTGATGTCTGGGTTTTATCAGCCATAGAGATGGTACCCCGAGTAGGGACCACCTTTAGGGAGAGTTGTTGTACCAGTTCAGGGTGGATAAAACTCTCCGTGCTTCCACTGTCAATTAAACATTTAACCCTGCACCCGTTTACCTCGATGTCCACCATTGATTTGGATAGCGGGTGCGGCCTGGTCTGGTCCACTGTGACCGATGCCACTGTAGGGCCCTGATCGAGACAAGATGGCATCCACGCTGTCTGCTCACAAGATGGCGGACCCCACGAGGTCGGGCAAGATGGCGTCCAAGATGGCCGCTCCCACGGCGCACATGCGGCGGTGGCGGGCTTTCCGGCGGGGTTCCCTCTGCACACCTTCCCGAAGTGCCCCTTCTTACCGCACTTAAAGCAGGTGGTGCCTTTCGCCGGGCACAGGTTTCTGGTGTGCTTCGGCTGCCCGCAGAAGTAGCAGTTGGGTCCCCGACGCATCGCGGCTGTCGTAGAGCTTCTGGGGGGAGAGCGGGGCCCCGACGGTGTCGGGCTGCCGGGCGGGGAAGATGCCTTCCAAGATGGCGGCGCCCTTGGTGCACACGTGGCGGCGTGGACGGCGCGGGCTGAAGAGTAGGTGTCCGAGTTTCTCTGGGCCACATCCAGGGATCGTGCTGTGTCCGCAGCCTGTTTCAGGTCCAATCCCGTTTTTTCCAGCAGTCTCTGCCGGATGTAAGTGGAGCTGAGGCCTGTGATAAAGGCATCACGAACAAGCTCGTCAGTGTACACTGCGGCTTTTACATCTTGGCACTTGCAGTCTTTGCCAAGCATTTTCAGGGTGCCTAGGAACTCCTCCACCGATTCCCCAGGTCGCTGTGCGCGAGTAGCGAGCAGATGCCTAGCATACACCTCATTCGTAGGCTGCTGGTAATGCACCTTTAAGATGTCGCAGGCAGCCGGGTACGTGTCGGCATCTTGGATGAGGAGGTAAACCCAGTGGCTTACCCAATTCCGCAGAATTCCGAGTTTCATACTCGCAGCGTCCGTAGCGTCTTTGACAGCTGCGGAATTGTCCAGGAAGAATTCCATACACATAAACCTGTGTCCGAAGCATGCCGATGCGTCCGAAGCATGCTGGTCCAAATCCAAACGTTCGGGTTTCAAGAGTTGATCCATTGTGTTGAAAATTAAGTCAATAAAATTGATGTGCCTCAATAAATCCGAGACTCGATGTTAGCGAAACAAAACAAGGCTTTTATTGACTTAGAAGGTAACACACAGAGGAGAATGTATCTTCCATCCAGAGGTCTGCCGTACTGGATGTGCTGCAGGCTGGGCCAGCTTACATAGGAGCCAGGTATGGGCGGAGCCCTACACACAGTACAATACAATGGAAATGAAACTGAAACCAACCACAGTCACAGGCAGAGAAATACTGATGAGTGATGAATGGAATATTTCATCACACTCGGGAACCTCGCCTGTGAAGGGGAGGCAGAAGCTCAGTGGCCATTGTGCGAGTTCATTAAGCAGCAGCTGGAAAAACACATAAATACTCTCACCTTACACCTGCTTCCTTGCCTAAGGGAAAAGCTCTTGCTGACTCCATTTTGTGCAGAGATTTAGCTTTCAGGCGTTTGCAGGTCATTTCTGCAACCTCTGAAGCCACTCTCACTACATTGCTAGTCACTGTCACTACATTGGAGGATTGTGCCTCTGATCTCCACTTTACCTGCCAGCTATTACATCAGCATGGGTGCCGCTTATGCTGTCTCACCTTGGACCTCAGTATTGGACGAAGATGAGCCCCAGCACCAACAACACCAGCCGCACCAGCAGCAGCAGCAGCAACCACACCAGCAGCCTTCTCCTCACCGAACTGATGCTCCACAGGAGAGAGGGGGTCAGCACAAGGGTGCACCTCGCTGGAGGCGATACCCCCACACAGGGTATACAAGCAGAGCGATGAGCTTCCTGGACATGACTGAGCAGCAGTGCTTCAGGAGGCTCAGGCTATCGCGCCAGGTTGTTGCAGACATTTGTAACTTGCTGGAACAAGACCTGCTGCCCAGAGGACCTGGTGGGCATGCCTTACCAGTAGCTGTCAAAGTCACCACCGCCCTCAACTTCTTTCCCTCAGGCTCCTTCCAGGGATCGGCAACAGACATATGCAAGATCTCACAGTCGGCCGCTCACAGATAACCCCAGGCGACCAATGCTATGTTTCACAAGTCAGCCAATTATGTGAACTTTGCCACTGATGAAGCCAGTGTTACTGAGCGGGCGCTCGGCTTTGCGGCTCTGGCTGGCTTCGCACAGGTGGAGTGCATCATTGACTGCACACATGTGGCCATCAGGGCACCCCCACATCACCCAGGAGTGTTTGTGAGCTGCAAGGGCTTCCACTCCCTCAATGTGCAGCTGGAATGAGTGTAAGGAATGGATGGGCTACATCTGTAGAGGGTGACTATGAGGGAGGGGTGTGACATTGCCAAATGGCCTCCTTCTGTTACTTCCTATGATTGCATTAGGATGGGGGTGAGTGTCAGTGGTAGTTAGTCAGATGGGGATGCGAGTAGGTGCATAGAGAGTGAGGGATGGGTGCACCTTGCAAGGTAGGTTGGTGTGAGGATTGATGTGCAGGAGCAGGCTTGGAAAGACAGAGTTATGGGTTAGGGTGACACACACATCAGGATGTAGTTGAATGTGCCATTGCACTCATCTTTCCTGACCTCATGAGGTCATTAAATCTTTTCCGACACTGGATCCAGGACCGCCTCATGACATCCCTGCTGCTGACCTCCTCCACGATATCTCCAGTCATGCCTTCTTGGTGTCTCTGGCTGCTCTTTTGCGCCCATCCCCAGGGAACAGGATCTCCCTGCGTGCTCTGACTCCCTGGACCAGGACTTCCAGGGAGGCATCAGTGAATCTGGGCGCAGCCTTCTGTCGGTGTGACTCCATGACCCACACAAATCTCTATGATAGCCAGCAAGTGCCACCTCTCCCAACCACCTTTATGTCTCCTCCAACAACCTTCAACTGGGATGTGTGCAAGGCTGCTTTAGTTATCCGAGCTGAAAATGAGTCATCGGTGACATCAACAGACCCGCTCCATTTAACTGGGCCGGGAAACCCACATGACTGTTTCGATTGATGTAATTGAGTTAAACGCGCAGTGCAGAACGTGCTGTTGAAAACTTCGGAATGACGACCCGCTACGCGGCCCACATGCACCCGCCTCCCGCTCAGGTAAAGATTCTGGCCCTTAATTCTATCATCTATTCCATGAAAAAATGTAAATCATTGGCCTTGATTATTATTAAATGTTCCTTTATCTACCTTTATTAATTTTTACCTCAAGTTTTTTAAAACACAGGATTCACAGCAAGATCACAGTCAAATTAGAGATAGGTATTTAAACGTTGGTAATTGTTTGATAATCGCTCCTGTGAAGCGCCTTGATACGTTTTACTATGTTAAATACGCTATATAAATGCAACTTCTTGTTGTTGGCACGAATGGGAAGCGGGGAGAGTGTTGTGCGATTTAACAACAATTATGGGAAGTGTTGGGCTTTGGTAGCACTGGGGGGATTCATTCTCAGGTATGGCAGCATGGCAAAGGTGAAACCTGGGGAATAGTAACACCAGGGGGTAAAATGTGTGGTTTGGCTTACTGAGTAATTTCTGAGTCTAACAGTGGAGGGGGGCTGGTGTGGGGGTTAAGCTTTGAGACTTTTACCTCATATATTTGTAGTGTATGTACTTTGAAGAAGGAACTATATTCTGCAGCCCCTGTATACTGCAGTACCAGTAGTGACCACCCCGGTATATAAGCCTGTGTAGTAACTTTGTATAGTAGTTCCAGTTTTGTCTCCATTCAGTAAACACCTGTTATAACCAACTCCTGCAGTCCGTGTCTCAATTACACACGGACGTTACACTGGCGACGAACAGATCCGAACTTACCTACAGTTCTGCACCACCTCACGGGGATCCATCCCTGAAGCGAAGTTGTTAGAGGTCGAGGCCAGAAAGAAGAAATCCAAAAAGAAAAAAAAACAAACAGAAGAAACGGGCGTCGACCGTGGGCAACCGCCCTCTGATTCATCGAATTCGAAGATTTGCAGGAGAGGCTGTCGAGAGCTGGGCTTGGTTATCCAGTCTATGGTGTTCCAGCGAATCAGGCTGGTGGCAGGTAGCACACTGATCCTTCCTGGGCTGCGGCGGGCTAGAGCTCGATCGGGTGGCTTTTCAACGGGGCCGAGCAGCGTTGTCGGGAAGAGGAGCGAGAGAGAGAGAGGGTGGAGCACATAGGGCGCGGCCGGTGCTACGAAGCCGGGCAGCGTACAGACCCGAGAAGAGGGAGGAAAGTGTCCCATAGGGTCTGCTCTGATGACGGGAACAGTAATTAAAATAAAAGAAATTAGAAGCGCAGAAAGCCGCGAGGAGCTGCAGTTTGCCACGGGGACTGCGGAGAGCGGCGTTGGCAGCAGCGCGGGGGGGGGGGAAGTGCGCGAAGGCTATAGGGCGTCGCCATCAAGGCATAAAAATGCCAGCAACAGCGCTAGCAGCAGCGGAAAAGACAGAAAGCGCGGGAGGCGCCATCTTAATCCAGCGGGGAAGAAGGCAAAGCGCGGGAGGCGCCATTTTGTTCAATCGGGGAAGAAGGCAAAGCGCGGGAGGCGCCATCTTAGATCTCCAAGATGCCGAAGACTGGCAATATCACTGCCTTCGATAATGCAATAGAAGACTGGACCACGTATGTGGAAAGAGTCGGAGTATATTGCGAGGCAAATGAAGTAGCCGATGAGAAAAAGGCATCGGTACTACTAAACTTAATGGGCGCAAGAACGTACGGCCTATTGCGGAACCTGATCACTCCAGTCAAACCGATGGCGAAGAGTTTTAATGAAATTGTTGTTATCCTACAGGAACAACTAAATCCTACACCGCTGCTGATAGCAGAAAGGTTTAAATTCCACAAGAGAAATCAGCATAAAGATGAGAGCAATGCTGATTACCTTACGGAACTACGCAAGCTATCAAAGCACTGCCAGTTCGGAGCAGGACTGGCAGATACCCTATGGGACAAATTTGTCTGTGGACTCCTGAGTGAAGGAACCCAGAAGAGGTTACTCTCAGAGAAAGAGCTGACGCTAGATAAGGCTTTCAACGTGGCAGTATCGTACGAAGCAGCAGCAAGGGGAGCTGCGGAAATACAGCAAAAGCCACAGGAATACGGCACCCATGAAATGACACGGGGATTTGAAAAATGTTATCGCTGCGGCAGAACAACCCATGACCAAAAGGACTGCTGGTCCAAGGACAAAACATGCAGGCAATGCGGAAAGATGGGACACATTGCACGAGTTTGCAGGTCCGGGAAGAAGACTAACGACAACAAAAAGACAACTAAGGAAAAGTACAGGAAAGTACAAAAGATGACGGACAGTAGTTCCGAAGACCAGAAGAGCGATAGTGAATCTGGGAACAAGAAACTAAGCTGTCTGAAACTACACAACGTAATCACAAAAGAGGATCACCGAACCATTTGGGTCACCCTCACGATAGCAGGGTCCCAAGTCAAAATGGAATTGGATACAGGATCAGCCCTGACCGTCATGAATCGACGAGACTACAAGCGGCTATTCTCACACATACCCTTGAAAGACACATCCATTGTCTTGAAGACATATACGGGGCAGAAAGTATACCCCAGAGGGAAAATAAGGGTGCCTGTCGAATACAATGGCAAGGAAATACAGAAATTGTATCTGTACATACTGGAAGATGGTGGACCACCGTTATTGGGACGTGAATGGATCAGAAAGATAAGTTTAGACTGGCACTCCATTCAGGCACTGACGGTGGCTGGTAAAAAGGAAGACGACGTCACACCTGGACGATTGTCAAAAATCTTGGCTAACGCTAAAGAGGTATTTCAACAAGAACTGGGAACTCTTAAAGGCGTAACCGCCTCGATAAAAATAGAAGAGAATGCAATTCCCAAGTTTTTCAAAGCAAGACCGGTACCGTATGCAATTCGCCCAGCCGTCAAGGCAGAGCTGGAGAATCTGGAGAATGCAGGCGTGCTAACTAAGGTAGACTGGAGCGAGTGGGCAACACCCATCATTCCTGTCATGAAGAAAACGTTAAACAATAAGTCTGAGGAGCCAAGGATGGTTCACATCTGTGGGGACTTCAAGGTGACTGTGAACCCAGTCCTTCACACAGTACAGTATCCTCTTCCGAGGATAGAAGATATTTTCACCTCACTATCTGGAGGGAAATGTTTTACAAAAATTGACCTAGCGCAAGCATATTTGCAGATGGAGGTTGAAGAATCCTCTAGGAAATATCTCACGATAAACACTCACAAAGGTCTTTACCAGTATAATCGACTGGTATTCGGAGTTGCATCAGCTCCGGCTATATGGCAAAGAGCGATGGAACAAGTCCTGCAAGGGATTCCGGGGACTCAGTGTTACTTGGACGACATCCTAGTGACAGGTGAAAATGACAGTGAACACCTTGCCAACCTAGAGCAGGTGCTCACTAGACTAAGAGAACATGGGCTACGAGCCAATCGCCCCAAGTGCGAGTTTTTTAAGAAACAAATATCGTATTGTGGCCACGTGATTGATGAAGAGGGGTTACATAAGTCCCCAGACAAAATTGAAGCGGTAGTTAAGGCTCCAGCGCCTGAAAATGTGTCGCAACTGAGGTCATTCCTCGGATTGGTGAATTACTACCATAAGTTTTTGCCGAATTTGTCCACAATTCTGCACCCACTGAACGCCCTGCTACAAACTGGAGTAGCATGGAAATGGAGCGATGAATGTAAGCGGGCCTTTCAGAAGTGTAAAGGCCTGATCACTTCAAGAGAAGTATTGGCTCACTACAACCCATCACTACCGATAAGACTGGCGTGTGATGCGTCTCCCTACGGCGTTGGAGCGGTACTGTCACATAAATTCCTTGATGGTTCAGAGAGGCCGATAGCTTTTGCGTCACGCTCGTTAACTGCAGCCGAGCGTAACTACACCCAGATTGACAGAGAGGCCCTCAGCCTGGTGTGGGGGGTGAAGAAGTTCAATCACTACCTGCACGGACAGAAATTTACTCTACTAACTGATCATCAACCTCTTGTCTCCATTTTCAACCCTAAGAAGGGCGTCCCGATAATGACAGCACAACGGCTACAGAGGTGGTCCCTTTTCCTAGGGGCACACCAATATGACATCGAGTACAAAAGAACTAAACAGCATGGGAATGCTGATGGATTGTCGCGCCTACCGTTGCCGACGGTGGAAGAAGCACCTGCAGTGGATCCTGTGGAGATATTCCACTCGACCATAGTCGAATGTCTACCTGTGACGAATGCAAACATAGAAAAGGAAACACGAAATGACCCGACACTCTCCAGGGTCTATGATTTAACGGTGAAGGGATGGCCAGCACATGGCGAACCACTGTTGCCAGCATTCTCGCCGAGAAGAGAACAGCTGTCAGTGTGCCGAGGAACCTTGATGTGTGGATCCAGAGTAGTAATTCCACCCAAATTGAAGGATAGAGTGCTCAATGAGCTTCATGAGGGTGATCTGGGAGGGGTAAAAATGAAGAACTTAGCCAGAGCGTTTGTGTGGTGGCCGGGAATCGATAGAGAAATCGAAGAGATGACCAAGAGCTGTACAGGATGCCAGAAGGTCCAAAACGCCCCACCACAAGCCCCTCTACATCCATGGGAGTGGCCCTCATCTCCATGGCAAAGGGTACACATTGATTTTGCTGGTCCATTTATGGACTCGATGTTTTTAATTCTGGTGGATGCACATTCAAAGTGGCCAGAGGTAATAAAAATGTCCTCAACCACCACAGAAAAAACCATCACAGTCTTACGAACCATATTCGCCAGAAATGGGCTGCCTGAACAGATTTGTTCCGACAATGGACCACAGTTTGTGTCTGAAGAGTTCCGGAGGTTCTTAAAGAACAATGGTGTTAAGCATTACACATCCGCCCCATATCATCCAGCCACCAATGGATTGGCTGAGAGGTTTGTTCAAACATTCAAGAAGGCTATCAAGGCAATGTGTAATGAAGACATACCCCTACAACACAAGGTGGATAACTTCTTGTTTGCCTACCGGAATGCGACACATGCGGTTACCAACCAAACTCCAGCCATGATGTTCTTCAATCGAAGACTACGATGCTGCTTGGATTTGGTTAAGCCAAACGTCAGAAGAGATGTGGAGAACAGGCAGTTTCAGAATATGAATGAAAGGCCGACCAGGAGTTTTAAGATAGGTCAACCAGTTTTGGCCCGGGACTACCGCTCAGAGAAATGGCAGCCAGGAACGATCTGCACACGGCAAGGACCTCTAATATATACCGTGGACGTTGGAGAGAGCATTGTAAGACGCCATGCTGACCAGATTCTAGAGTCACTGGAAAACGTCAAATCCACACCACGATCCGATACACCTGGTGATGAAACCAAAGTACCAATTGCATCTACCTCAGAATCGGTGATATTGGAAGCAGGCGAACCAAACAACGACGTTGATCCTGAATCAACTTTGCCAGAAGAACCTGATAACCCAAAGAGGCGTTATCCGGACAGAATCAGGAAGCCTCCTCAAAGACTGAATTTATAATTGCTTAACTTCAGCTAATGTATATAGCAACTGTAATTGTAAATATGTTATTTAATTATTAATCGAATGTTATGTACTGTTTAGCTAAAAGGGGAGGAATTGTAGTGTATGTACTTTGAAGAAGGAACTATATTCTGCAGCCCCTGTATACTGCAGTACCAGTAGTGACCACCCCGGTATATAAGCCTGTACAGTAACTTTGTATAGTAGTTCCAGTTTTGTCTCCATTCAGTAAACACCCGTTATAACCAACTCCTGCAGTCCGTGTCTCAATTACACACGGACGTTACAATATTCTCCTCAAGTTCAATGCCGAAGACCACTCGAATAGGTGAGCCTTCATGCTGTATGAATTGGAGTGTGCCTTTATCTGCTCAATATCTAGGAAATTGTAGTGAATAAAGATTCAGACCATGGTTTAGGCTATAAAGTACAAAATAAATTTATTAACAGCAATTAGATAGCAACAGTAGCCGAGAAAAACAGTAGGTTGGCAGCAATTGCAGAATTAACTATTCCTTTTGGAATATGGGCTGAAATTCCACGTGATGGCAGGGAATGTCCTGCTAAGTGCAGAGGCTGTGGAGTACTGTGGACAGAGGCCATGGACCAGAATTGCACTTGCTCTGAGTTTTCTGATAGGCTTGCACTGGGGAAGCAGGAGATTGCACTGCTCTGTGAAACAGATCTCATTTTATATATTTGGGGGTGTGATCTCGTTGCCCCATAAATTCAGATACATTGCATCACTGGTAACATCACCTTGGTGCATCTGTACAATTCGGAGCACAGCACACTACTGCAGCTGCACAGGCTGAGATTTAGCCATCTTTATTTTGGGGGCTTTTTGGTTTCTTTGCATTGCACTATTGTTAGATTGGATCTTTAATTTACCCTTTTTCTCCTGATAATCTACATTCTAGGGTACTTAAGGAAGTGGCCCTAGAAATAGTAGATGCATTGCTGGTCATCTTCCAAAATTCGATAGACTCTGGAACAGTACCCATGGATTGGAGGGTAGCTAATGTAACCCCGCTATTTAAAAAAGGTGCTATAGAGAAAACAGGGAATTACTGTATAGACCGGTAAGCCTGACATCGGTAGTGGGGAAAATGCTAGAGTCCATTATAAAAGATGTAATAGCAAAGCACTTGGAAAACAGCGACAGGATCGGACAAAGTCAACATGGATTTACAAAAGGTAAATCATGCTTGACTAATCTACTGGAATTTTTTGAGGATGTAACTGGTAGAATAGACAAGGGAGAATCAGTGGATGTGGTGTATTTGGACTTTCAGAAGGCTTTCGATAAGGTCCCGCATAAGAGATTAGCGTGCAAAGGTAAAGCACATGGGATTGGGGGTAAGGTACTGACTTGGATAGAGAACTGGTTGGCAGACAGGAAGCAAAGAGTTGGAATAAATGGGTCTTTTTCCAAGTGGCAGGCAGTGACTGGTGGGGTACCGCAGGGATCGGTGCTAGGACCCTGTAGTGTATGTGCTTTAAGTCAGAACTACTTTTTACAGCTCCTGTATACTGTAGTGCCGGCAGTAACCACACCGGTATATAAGCTGTGCGCATGCCTCTGTACCCCAGTCTAGAGATGACCCTTCTCCAGTAAAGACCTGTTATTTGTTTATGTACAGCATCCGTGTAATTATTTATCCACTGAACCACGGATCTAACAGTGGCGACGAGTGTTGATGCGAATCTACCTGCAACATAAAAAAAAACAAAAAAAATAGTTGAGTCCAGGAACACGGGCGTCGACCGCGAGCAACCGCCCAGCAGTCAGGCAGAGATCCAACTTTGCTGGGGAGGCTGTGGAGAGCCGGGCTTGGTTCCCCAGCCACAACGAGCAGTAAGAGACCGATGACAGGTCCAGAGCAGACCCTTCCCGAGCAGCGGCGGCTGGAGCCGACCGACGGCAGAGAGAGAGAGCCGGGCAGCGTTGACGGGGTAAGAAAGAGGGAAAATACTGCAAACCGGAGAGAGAGAGGGTAAGAAACAGCCGGGTTCTAGACTGAGTGGCGTCGACAAATATCAAGAGAAGAACGCGCAGAGCACAGCCAGGGATCACGGGCTGATCAGGGTCCGTGGGGCGAAGCAAGGGGAGACACCATTGAGCCGCGGAGAAGCAGGGAGAGTGCGGGAGGCGCCATTGAGCCGCGGAGAAGAAGGAAGAGCGCGGGAGACGCCATTTTGTGAAGCCGCAGCGGAGAAGACGGGCGAGCGCGGGAAGGAAGGAAAGCGCAGGAGATGCCATTTTGTGCCAGCGGAGAAGAAGGGGAAGCGCGGGAGGCGCCATTGGGGATAGTTAACGCACAACCAAGGATGCTGAAGAGTGGCAGTATCTCTACATTCGACAATGAAGTCAAAGATTGGGCGACATATGTGGAACATATTGAGGTGTACTGCAGGGCGAATGAAGTGCCAGA
Source organism: Somniosus microcephalus (assembly GCF_052327205.1). NCBI lineage: Eukaryota > Metazoa > Chordata > Chondrichthyes > Squaliformes > Somniosidae > Somniosus > Somniosus microcephalus. Next base: position 281,320,173 of record NC_140990.1, on the reverse strand, counting down.
TGCTAATAAAGCACTGGTTCTGTTAAATTCCATGGGTGCAAAAACTTATGGGTTACTGCGAAATCTAATAACCCCAGAGAAGCCGGTAAACAAGAATTTTGAAAACATAGTAGAAATCCTACAGGACCACACCGCTGCTGATAGCAGAACGATTTAAGTTCCATAAAAGGAACCAACACAAAGACAAAAGCAATGCTGAGTACCTAACGGAACTGCGCAAGCTATCAAAATACTGCCAGTTTGGAGCGGGACTAGCAGACACGTTAAGGGACAAGTTTGTGTGTGGGCTACAAAGTGAAGGAACCCAGAAACGGCTTCTATCAGAAAAGGACCTTACGCTGGACAAAGCTTTCAGTATGGCAGTAGCACACGAAGCAGCCGCAAGGGGCACTGCAGAGATACAACGGAGACCGCAAGAATATGGCACCAACGAAATGACCTATGGAACAGGGAAGTGTTATCGCTGCGGCAGAACAACACATGACCAGAAGGATTGTTGGTTCAAGGACCAAGTGTGCAGACAGTGTGGAAAAGCAGGACACATAGCAAGAGTCTGCAGGTCTGGGAAGAAAACCAACAGTAAGAAATCTCCACAGGAGAAGTACAAAAAGGTACACCAGGTGAAGGGCAGTGGTTCAGACGAACAGAAAAGTGACACAGACTCCGGAAGCAAGGAGCTGGGTTGTCTGAAACTACATAATGTAACCGAAATGGAGGATCACCAGACTATCTGGGTTACACTCAAGATAGACGGAGTCCAAGTGGAAATGGAATTGGACACAGGGTCAGCTCTAACAGTCATAAATCAAAGAGACTACAAGCGGCTATTTTCACACATACCCTTGAAAGCTACAGAGATTGTCTTGAAGACGTATACGGTGCAAAAGGTCTACCCCAAAGGAAAAATAAGGGTGAAAGTGACATATAAAGGTCAGGAAATACCTAAAATAGATATATATGTATTGCCAAATGGAGGACCACCACTGCTAGGACGTGAATGGATCCGGAAGATACATTTAGATTGGCATTCCATACAGGCACTGAAGGTGGAGGCCAAAAAGGATGACGACGTCACACCTGGACGACTGTCAAAAATGCTAACTGACGCAAAAGAAGTGTTCCAGGAGGGACTAGGAACACTAAAAGGAATAACAGCAACAATTAAAATAGAGGATAATGCAAGCCCAAAGTTTCTGAAGGCCAGACCAGTGCCTTATGCGATCAGACCAGCGGTTGAAGCAGAGCTGGAAGGGTTGGAACGTTCAGGAGTACTGTCCAAAGTGGACTGGAGTGAGTGGGCTACACCCATCGTTCCTGTAATGAAGAGGTCGTTGAGTAATACGCCTGGGGAACCAAAGAAGGTCCGCATCTGTGGGGACTTTAAGGTGACAGTGAACCCAGTCCTTCACACGATGCAATATCCGCTTCCACGAATTGAGGATATTTTTGCCTCGCTATCTGGTGGTAAACGCTTCACCAAAATTGATCTAGCCCAGGCGTACTTGCAAATGGAGGTAGAAGAAGCTTCGAAACATTACCTTACGATCAACACCCATAAAGGTCTCTATCAATACAACTGGCTGGTGTTTGGAATAGCCTCGGCTCTGGCTATCTGGCAAAGGGCGATGGATCAGGTCCTGCAAGGGATTCCAGGGACCCAGTGTTATTTGGACGACATCTTGGTCACAGGCGAAAATGACAGTGATCACCTCGCCAACTTGGAGAAGGATTAAAGGAACATGGGCTACGAGCTAATCGCCACAAGTGCGAGTTTTTCCAGAAACAGATCTCGTATTGCGGCCATGTCATCAATGAAGAGTGGTTACATAAGTCCCCTGACAAGATTGAGGCAGTAGTCAAGGCTCCAGCACCGGAAAATGTGTCACAACTGAAGTCGTTCCTCGGGCTGGTAAACTATTACCACAAATTCTTACCAAATTTGTCTACGGTATTACACCCGCTGAACACCCTACTGCAAACAGGGGTACCATGGAAGTGGGATGACGAACGTAGACGAGCTTTCCAGAAGTGTAAAGAATTGATCACATCAAAAGAGGTGTTGGCCCATTTCAACCCAGCACTACCAATTTGTTTGGCATGTGATGCATCACCCTATGGCATTGAAGCGGTGCTGTCGCACAAATTCCCAGACGGGTTGGAGAGGCTAGTAGCCTTTGCGTCTCGGTCACTAACCTCAGCCAAGCGCAACTACACCCAGATTGACAGGGAGGCCCTCAGCCTAGTATGGGGAGTAAAAAAATTCTACCATTATCTGCATGGGCAGAAGTTCACCTTGCTGACGGACCACCAACCACTTGTTTCCATCTTTAATCCTAAGAAGGGCGTGCCAGTAATGACTGCACAGCGGTTACAAAGATGGTCCCTGTTTCTGGGGGCGACTCAATATGAAATAGAATATAAACGCACGAAACAGCATGGGAACGCTGATGGGCTATCGCGCCTGCCACTGCCTATGGTGGAGGAAGCACCAGCAGTGAACCCTATCGAGATATTTTATTCGTCGATAATTGAACGATTGCCAGTAACAAACGCAGATATAGAGAAGGAGACCCACAATGATCCGACGCTGTCACGGGTATATGAATTGCCGGTGAGGGGATGGCCAACACATGGCGACTCACTGTTGCCAGCATTCTCATCCAGAAGAGAACAGCTGTCAGTATGCCAGGGGACAGTGATGTGTGGATCCAGAGTGGTGATTCCACCCAAGTTAAGGGAGAGAGTGCTAAAGGAGCTACATGAAGGTCATCTGGGGGGAGTGAAAATGAAAAGCCTTGCTAGGGCTTATGTGTGGTGGCCGGGAATCGATCAACAAATCGAAGACCTAACTAAGAGCTGCTTAGGATGCCAGAAGGTCCAAAATGCACCACCACATGCCCCTCTACACCCATGGGAGTGGCCCTCCTCTCCATGGCAATGGGTGCACATTGATTTCGCTGGTCCATTCATGGACCCAATGTTCTTAATAGCAGTGGATGCTCATTCAAAGTGGCCTGAGGTGATAAAGATGTCTTCAACCACTACAGAGAAAACGATTGCAGTCCTACGGACCATATTTGCCAGAAATGGTTTGCCAGAGCAGATCTGCTCTCATAATGGACCACAGTTTGTGTCCGACGAGTTCCAAAAATTCATGAAAAGGAATGGGGTAAGGCATTACACATCCGCCCCGTATCATCCAGCAACCAATGGATTGGCTGAGAGGTTCGTACAAGCCTTTAAGAAGGCGATAAAGGCCATGTGCGACGAGGAAATTCCACTACAGCATAAGATGGACAATTTCTTATTAGCCTACCGAAACGCGACACATGCAGTTACCAACCAGACCCCGGCCATGATGTTCTTTAACCAAAGGTTGAGATCTCATCTGGACTTGCTCAGACCAAATGTGCGAAGAAATGTTGAGGACAAACAATTCCAGCACATCAACGAGAAGCCGACAAGGAGCTTCAATGTAGGGCAACCAGTCTTGGCCCGTGACTATCGAACAGAGAAGTGGCAACCCGGAACGATATGTACAAGGCAGGGGCCATTAATGTACACAGTGGATGTCGGGGAGAACATTGTGAGACGCCACATCGATCAGATCTTAGCGTCACAGGAAGGCGTCAACCCCATGTCTCGAGTACCTGGGGATGAACCCGACATACCGGTAGCATCTACTTCAGACCCAGTAGCAGTGGAACCCGATGAACTACCCGATGAAAAGGGGTCAGAATCGCCTCTGCACCAAGAACAAGAACCTCCGGAAAGGCGCTATCCCGAAAGGGTCAGGAAGCCACCCCAAAGACTGAATCTATAAATGGACTTTTGTTATTGAATGTACATGTAAAAATGTAATTGTTATTTGAATATTAAGGGGGTATTATTAATCTAAAAAGGGAGGAATTGTAGTATATGTGCTTTAAGTCAGAACTACTTTTTACAGCTGCTGTATACTGTAGTACCGGCAGTAACCACACCGGTATATAAGCTGTGCGCATGCCTCTGTACCCCAGTCTAGAGATGACCCTCCTCCAGTAAAGACCTGTTATTTGTTTATGTACAGCATCCGTGTAATTATTTATCCACTGAACCACGGATCTAACAGACCCCAGCTATTTCACAATATATATTAATGATCTAGACAAGGGAACTAGATGTAATATCTCCAAGTTTGCAGACGACACAAAGCTGGCTGGGCGTGTGTGCTGTGAGGAGGATGCAGAGAAACTCCAGTATGATTTGGACAGGTTGGGTGATTGGGCAGATGCATGGCAGATGCAGTATAATGTGGATAAATGCGAGGTTATCCACTTTGGTGGCAAAAACAGGAAGGCAGATGATTATCTGAACGGCAATAGATTGGGAGAAGGGGAAGTGCAACGAGACCAGGGTGTCCTTGTGCACCAGTCGCTGAAGGTAAGCATGCAGGTGCAGCAGACGGTTAAGAAGGCAAATGGTATGCTGGCCTTCATAGCAAGAGGATTCGAGTACAGGAGCAAGGATGTCTTGCTGCAGTTGTACAGGGCCTTGGTGAGACCACACATTGAGTATTGTGTGCAGTTTTGGTTGCCTTATCTGAGGATGTTCTTGCCATGGAGGGAGTGCAGCGAAGATTCACCAGACTGATACCTGGGATGGCAGGAATGACGTATGAAGAGAGATTGGGTTGATTAGGCTTATATTCACTAGAGTTTAGAAGAATGAGAGGGGATCTCATTGAAACTTATAAATTTCTAACAGGACTAGACAGACTAGATGCAGGAAGGATGTTCCTGATGGCGGGAGAGTCCAGAACCAGGGGTCACAGCCTAAAGATAAGGGGTAAGCCATTTAGGACTGAGATGAGGAGGAATTTCTTCACCCAGAGCGTGGTGAACCTGTGGAATTCTCTACCACAGAAGGCAGTTGAGGCCAATTCATTAAATATATCCAAGAAGGAGTTAGATATATTTCTTAAGGCTAAAGGGATCAAGGGATATGGGGAGAAAGCAGGGACAGGGTACTGAATTTGGATGATCAGCCATGATCTCATTAAATGGCGGAGCAGGCTCGAGGGGCCGAATGGCCTACTCCTGCTCCTATCTTCTATGCTTCTATGTTTCTGGATCTTTTGTTTGGTTTGAATTGGATCATCTGCCATTCAGGACACTTTGCCTAACATAGTGTCGCATTTTGGGATTTTTGATCTTGTTTTGGTCTTTATGGAAAGGATTTGAGAATAAGCTATGATTTAGTGATTTTGCACAGATTTAAAAAGCCACAGGCTGAGGACACATGCAAAAGATATAATATGCAGTTCGGATCACAAAGGGGGTCATTTGTTACAACCCTCCAGTTATGTTATTGTACAATTAGATATTTGGCAGTACAGGCACACTCCTGAATATAAGACACTCAGATCATTTATGGAAGTGATCAGCACCGCTGTAGCTGCCAGAATATCTAAAGCAGATCTGAAGTTTGTAACACAAATCACCCTGAGCATGCCATGGGCATTCCTTGGGGAATTCCCCTTGCCCTTAAGAAGATGAGAAAGAGGAGCTCCTCAGTGTAACGCAAAGGCAACTACACGTGCATCGGAGAAGGGTCAGCGGATCCACAACTATCTAAAAAGCTCTGTGTGCAGATCACACAGTTACCTGGACATTTCAGAAAAGCTAGCCAGAATTTTGCCGGTGCTCAGCGGACGGGTTGGGTGGCGGGTCAAATGTTAAATTTAAAATGATTGGCAGTGGGTCGGGAACGCTCTGTCAAAATGCGCACACTGGACTTTCCCAATGTCGGGTCTGCCAGCGCGGAGCAGACCAGTCAGGCAGCGGCGGGGATGGCAATTAAAATCATTAGTAGTTTCCCACTGTGCCTAGACCTCGTCTGTGAAGCTGAGGCGGGAGGTCAGTGGCCATTGAATCAGCTGATGAGTGGTCAGCTTCAAATGTCAACTCAAAGCTCCCAGCTGATTGAGAAATGTTCCCTTAACCACTAGCTTCTCTAACCTGCATTCCCACTACAGTTTCAGGATGTTGCAAGTCTTCACACAAGTCTCCATCCAGTCTGACCTCATTACCATTCACAGATTGCTTCTGTCATCTATACTTCACCTACCATCTATTCCATCAGCATGGGTGCCCTTGAAACTCTCTCACCTTGATCCTCAGAATCACATCACGATCAGCCCCAACACCAGCATCACCAGCAGCACCAACAACCAACCTTCTCCGCAATCAGCTGATGCTGCATAGGAGGGCATCAGCACCCGACCACATTGCTGCCCGGGAGGCCAGGGATGGCCTCACCATGGCCAGATTTACTTCACTTGATGCTGTACACCCTGACTGCCATACGATGCACCAGGTTGGCACTACCCCACACCAACAACATAAAGCATCCCTACATTGCCCAAGCCATTCCTTTCACACTCATCAGCATTGCGGGGGGTACCATTATGTCTCACCATTCACTGCAACTCACTAAGCCACTTCCACAGGTACACACAAATCTGTCCAAGAATGCAAAGTGTTGAAAATAAAGATTTCAATGTTTGACAGCACATTAACAGAAACTTTACATGAACATTGACTGAAACCTCCAAGTGCCAACCGTTGTGTGTCGTTAGTTGGTATGATTGCACTACGATGAGTATGAGGGGTGGCTAGTGAAATGGGGAAGTGATAATATAGGTAGAGAGGGATGGGTGGACATGCAAGGTAGGTTGGTGTAAGGATGTGCAGGAGTAGGGTAGGGATGGCAGAGTGATGGGGATGTGATGAGTGGCACAGCAGGATGAGGTTGAGTGTGGCTTTGCAGTAACGGTTCCTGATCTACTGAGATCATTGTAAGGTTTGCGCCACTGCAGCCTGGTCCTCCTGACGACATCCCTGCTTGTGCCCTCCTGTGCAATGTGCAAACAGGCTGTGTTGGTGTCCTGGGGAGGTTTCTTTTGCCAATGGGAAGGGAAGGGGACCTCCCTGCGTGCTGTGACTCCCTCCATAAGTATATGGAGGGAATCATGGGAAAATCTGGGCGCAGTCCTGTGCCTTTTTGCAGTGCTTGTCAGTGTTTGCAGCACCTCAATGCTGTAGAACACTGACGGCACAAATGTCAAAATAAATTTGGGCAAGTTCCCTTTAAGGAAACAGGCTGATGATGTGTCATCATCAGACCCGTTTCCTCCAATTGACCGGGAAACTTGCTGGCCGGACTTAACAAGTCCAATCTTCAGAAAGTCATTTCAGAGGTCAGGATGGAGACAGTGGGGCCGAGACCTGCCACTGACATTGCACGCCACGGACCGGCCGAGGTAGGGTAAATCGCAGCCACTGTTTCTTGGTGCTCATCTCTCATCGGGGAAACAGGCAAGGAATTTTCCCATCTCCTTCAAACCTCCTTTATGACTTGCACATCTTTACCTGTGGTGGTAAAAGTCATTACTGCCTTGAAGCTTTTATGCCGCTGACTCCTTTCAGAGGTGGTACATGGCACATCAGTCTGCATACAGTGCATTGCTGCATTCAGTAGGTCAATGCAGCATAGCTTGCCAAGGCCAATAATTTCATTGATTTTCTGAAGGATGAGGAAGATCGATGGGGGAGGTGTCTACTTTTCATAGTGGCTGAATTCCCCAAGGCGCAAGGCCGCATTGATGTAACCTACATGGCTTTATGGGCTCCTTTCAACAATGCTAATGCATAAATAAACAGGAAGGGCTTGTATTTGATCTACATGAAGGTTGTATGTGACCATCAAAATTGCATCATGCCAGGTATCCAGGAAGCTGACATAATTCATTCTACACCAGTCTAGATTCCTACTGTTGTTCCTGACCATAAATGGATGGATCTTGGGAGATCAGGGATACCTCTGGAGCCCTGTCTGATAACAGCAATTGAAAGAAATTATAATGAGGCAGATACCCTTTATCAGGACAAAACAGAACACACTACTGGACTACTCAATGGGCCATAAATTGTGGTCGGCAGCATACCTCTGGAGTACGCCGCCGACCTACGAAAAGAATACACACCTACCTGATGGCGGCCTTCCTGCGAAAACATGCGCTCTGATGCTGCGAGTAGGAGGGCAGCGTAATGGCCCACGGATCCCAGGGACACAGCCTGTGCGGAAGCGTACCTGGGATCACGTGGGCCTGGACCTCCAATCAGAAAACTGAATTAGATTTTGCATCGTAATCAGATTTAATGACATCCCGTAATCAGATTTAATTACAATTTACAGGATTGGAATTTAATTTCCTAATTAGCTTCATTCCACCAACTTCACTAAAAATTTAATTTTGCTGATAATAATTATCGACATCATTAAAACTAATATTTCCAGAAACAAGAAAAACACATTTGATATAGTTAAACTATATGATTTCCGAGATGAAAATGTTTAAAACATGCCTGAGGTACCCCCTTACGCTGATGCAAACAGGCCCTGCGCCTGTTCGCATCAACCATAAAATTTTCGTGCACAATTGCTGGTCAGTTGGTGGGCAAATAGCCAACTCCACACTTCGTGTTTCTTTGGCTATGCGCATACGTTGACAGACCGCAAGTTCAAGATTTCGCACATACGCAAGCACAGGCGGAAATCCTGAACTTGTGGTGGATTTCAAAGGCGGTATGATGGCGTAATCCGAGAGTACCCCGCCATAACCACCGCAAAATCCAGATCACCATTTCTGCTGCCTGAATCACTCTGAGGGGATGCTGCTTTAACAGCCATGAAATAGTACATTGAATTACATAAAAGCTATAGCACAGGAGCAAGCCATTGAGCCCAACTGGTCTATGCTGATGTTTGTACTCCACAGGAGCCTCCACCCACTCTAATTCCCACCCTAAACCCTGTATTCCTCTAAACCTTTCTCCCTCATGAGTACATCAAATCTCCACTTAAATGCCATGGTGTGGAGATGCCGGAGTTGGACTGGGGTGGACAAATGTAAGAAGTCACACAACACCAGGTTATAGTCCAACAGCTTTATTTGAAATCACAAGCTTTCGGGCTGCTCCTTCATCAGGTGAAGTGGAGAAATGCATAAAGACACAGCTTATATAGTCAGAGAATCATGTCAGATGTTTACAGGTAACCTTTCCAACTGCCATTTGTGATTTCAAATAAAGCTGTTGGACTATAACCTGGTGTTGTGTGACTTCTTACATTTGTCCACTTAAATGCGTCATTGCTATCTATTGCAACCACAACAGGTGGCAATGTTCTAGATTCTCACCACTCACTATGTAAAGAAATTCCTCCTAAATTCTTTTAAGATCGGTTAGCAGCTATCTTATATTTATGCCCCTTGCTCTGGACTCACCCACAAGTGGAAACAGCTTCTCCCAACCACCCTGTCAAACTATACAATGTTAAAAACCTCCCCTTAGTTTTGTTCCTGACAGTTATGTAAATGAGCCACTGGCACTGCTTGAGAGCTGTCTAATCAGCCCACTTCTGTCACACACGCCCATTGCTTCCCATCCATGGTGACTGCGTGTAGGAATTGCGGCAATCATTTCACAACTACAGTCACCGCTCAACCAACAGTTTCATATCATACAGCCCCAAATGTGTCACACAACCTATTTGCTCCAAATGCTAAAGATTGGTTTATGTTGTTTAAAAACGCTTAAGAAATCGATGCAGATCATCCCTTTCTTTAACATGTGATATCCTCCCTGCAGGCGGAAGTCTTACTCTGGTTCACTCTGAAGTTAGTTGCAGCAACACTACTTTGTTACCATTACAGTGTAAATGTGCATCTCCTGCCACAGAATTAAGTTGGAGTTGCTGAGGATTCCTCGGTACCCTGAGTGTAACTGGCCTATGTACTTTCTCAACACATTTCTTCTCACTCATGTTTACACTGAATTGTATATTAGGGGGTTTTACATGGGGACTTTACATATATAGAAGGGGGTGGGTTTACAAGGGTTGGAATCATTCACCCGTAATCTAATGCAGTTTTAAACTGGACTTTTCAACCTGATAACCGGTGATAAGTCACCGGCTCATAAACCTCATCCGTGCGTGAAAGCACGTAGCGTTTACAGAGCACCAGTAAACCGATGTTTCTGCATCACCGGGGCCCACTGAAATCAGACACAGACCCGCCTCCCCCGGTTTACCAACGAACCGCAGAGCGCCTGCTGTTCCAGCCAAGTCAGCAAAAGAGTTTTGCAACCTGGCCGTTTCCTCAGCCTCTGCCTACCGCAGCTCGTTAATCATAAAACCCAGTCCAATGTTTGTCGGACTTTTGACTCCAGAAATGATCGAGAATTCTTCGATGTCTGGAAAGAAGCAGCTTCGCCTTCCCTGATCACTGCTGCCCGCCGTGCTGTCTTTTCACTCCAAACATCATGAAGACTGCTCTCCTGTTAAAGGTATACTCGCTCTCAACAGTTTTTTTTTACAACAACAACAACTTGTATTTATATAGTGCCTTTTCAGATTTGAAAGGCATTGGATGAGTTTAGGTAGAGGGGAAGCTTAACAGATGTGAGAAGCACCAAATTAAAAATGTTAATGTAAGATTGATATGGGTAGTGATGCACCCAGGGATCTTTTTTCCACTATATAAATGATCTAGGCACAAGACAAGTGAAGTTTCCTGATGAGACCAAATTAAGGGCAGATTGTGAGGAAGAATGCAAGAGGCAGACATAAACAATAGCAGGGGAGGCAGACATAAACAATAGCAGGGGAGGCAGACATAAACAATAACAGGGGAGGCAGACATAAACAATAACAGGGGAGGCAGACATAAACAATAGCAGGAGAGGCAGACATAAACAATAACAGGGGAGGCAGACATAAACAATAGCAGGGGAGGCAGACATAAACAATAACAGGGGAGGCAGACATAAACAATAGCAGGGGAGGCAGACATAAACAATAACAGGGGAGGCAGACATAAACAATAACAGGGGAGGCAGACATAAACAATAGCAGGGGAGGCAGACATAAACAATAACAGGGGAGGCAGACATAAACAATAGCAGGGGAGGCAGACATAAACAATAGCAGGGGAGGCAGACATAAACAATAGCAGGGGAGGCAGACATAAACAATAACAGGGGAGGCAGACATAAACAATAGCAGGGTGAACAGATATGTAGCAGATGGAGTTCATTAAAGAAAAATAAGACATAATACATTTTGGAAAAAAGAACAGTGAAAGTAAGTATATCTAAATAGTAAGACAGTCAGATAGAATAATCTTTCCTCAAGCACCTCATACAAAAATGAACAACTACAACAGAAACAAGGGAAGAAAGGTGGGAGGGAACGTTTGTATGCAGAATTAATTTACATTCTCAGGATGAGGAATATTTCCTCACATACTGATATCCTAATATCCTTTCTGATTCACTCAACTCCATATACAAATAAGAATACTTGCTGACACTTCATTGTAGCACTGAGGGAGTGCTGTAATTGTATGCAGTGCTGTCTTTCAGATGGTATGTTAATCTGAGGGCCTATCTGTCTGTGCCAGTGGATGTAAAAGATCCCGTGGCACCATTTAAAGATCAGGGAATTCCGTCAGTGTCCTGGTCGCATTCCTTCCTCAGCCATCCCCACTAAAATAAATCAATCAGAAAGCTGTCCTATGTATGTCATGGAACCATCAATGGTTAGGCCAGTTTGACATTTTACTGCAAAAGCAATCCACATTTTTCTTATGGGGAGTCAGTCTGCTTTTTGTTTGGGTGGTGACTGTAAGCAATCACCTCAGTATTTTGATTGTTTATTCAATCACCTCAGACCGATGACAGTATGACTGATGTCCAGCAGGGGTGTGTCTGAGAGTAGAGCTAGATTGACAGCCCCCATGCTTAGGCTGATACATACTCAGGAGCCTTAGTTCTTCTGGTTCTGTTGATACAGAGACAAACTTCTGAAGGCTCTGAGATTAGATTCAGGGCCATGCATAAATTTTTAATGGGCGCTGGCCCAGGTTCAGTAATATTAGAAAAGTTAGTGAAGTGTTGCATTTTTTTTTATATACGAGGAAGTGTAAATTAAAACGTCTGATCAAAAGGAGTATGCTCTATTGATTTTCTGTTACTGCTTAATTTTTACATTTTAATAAATCTTATTTGTAGTTTACCATACAGAATGGCATAGAATTTACAGCATAGAAACAGGACATTCGGCCCAACTGGTCTATGTTAGTGTTGATGCTCCACACGAGCCTCAAACCATACTTCCTCTCACTAACTCAGCATTTCTTCTATTTCTTTCTCCCTCATGTACTTATTAAGCTGCCCTTTAAATGCATCTATACTATTCGCCTTGAGGAGAAGGCTATTGATGCTCACCCCGCCCCCTGCCTGCCTGAACTCCACTCCCAGTTAAAATATACCCTGAGAGTCATGTTTACAGAGAATCAGGGCAGATTGAACCCCTTCATGGCTCCTTGCTGTCCTTCTTGTCTGAACCTTTTGGCTCTTGACATAAAACTTCTCTTGATCTGAAAGGAGCCACTTTTGGAGAGATAGATACGTGAATATACACAGGTTTCATGAGGTGGGTAGGACCATGTCCGGGGATAGCTTTTGGAATTTGTTGCTGCTGCTAGAAACTTGCTAAAGTATTATTTAGTTATCTAAATTATTAGATTCCTTTTTTGGGGGGTTTCCACTGCATCAAAGAAATTCCAAACTGAAGCTGCATCTGAACACCACAGGTAAAGTCAACCATAGATTGTACGTCAGTAATCATGGGAGCTCTGTGTAGTCTATTGCATCAATATAGGCCTGATATGAATCAACCTAAGCGTTCCAATGCTTTTCTCATGAAAGGACATATGGATGAAGAATGGGTGAAAGGTGAAAAGCTGGGAGGCATATTTGATGGATAAGTCCACCATGCTAGTTTCAGAGCTCTCTGGGACATAAAGCTCAAGACAAGTAGTTATATGTTTATATTAAAGGGGGGAGGAGGATGTTACTATTCCCTCTTTAATAATGTTTTGGGAAATTAAGTATCTGATCTTCCTAATCATCATCCCTTGTGCCCTTATTTATCAGTAAAGAATTCCTGTGAAATAAAAAGGAAAAATGTTAAAAGGTGGAAATCTGAAATATAAATAGTAAATGCTAGACATACACTGCAGGTCAGCCAGCATCTGTAAAGAGAAAAGACAAGCTGTGACATTTTGAGTGTGTAACCTTTATTGAGTCTGATGTAGGGTACACACCTGAAACATTACAGCCCGTCTTTTCTCTTTACAGATGCTGATTGACCTGCTATGTATTTCCAACATTTTCTGTTCTTTGAAAGCTCCAGTGACTTGTGCTTAGGGAAGTTACCCAGCCACTCTGAATGACTACCAGAGAACCAGGCATTCTTGAACTGATGAAAAACCCGAATCTACTGGTGGCAGTGAAGGCAGCAGTGCTGGGCTGGCACCTCAATGCTGACTGCTACGGTTTCTAACACCCTTCTCTCATTCAAACAGTCGGACAATAATTTCTATAACCAGACTGTCCCCTCCTTACCTTACAATCTGAAACTTGTACCCTTCACTCTGCCATACTGAGCTAGTGTAGCACAGGGCTTTTTAGCAGTAATATTGTGCACTGAAATTTATGAGGGTTCCTACAAAGTTTCCTGTTAATCTGGAAGATGGAAAATATCGCAACTTTAGTACTAGATAAAATTACCAATCAAATTTATTTATGCTTAAACAATATACAGAAGCAAAGATATAAACAAAATATTAAGCGGTACAATAATTGTGTAAAAGATTTTGAAACAGTGCACATGTGGTCAATTTGTCCTTTTTAAATGTCACACTTGCTGCAGGTAGATGAAATAGTCCCAAAAACTTAACACCAACAAAATTTTTCGTTTCAGGATTTCTTTTTCATAATGCATTTTGTTACACCCTTCTGACATGCTCAGGCTTAGAGAGTCTCTGGCTAGTTGGGATGCTTTTCCTTTTGAAGTTAAAAGTGATTTCTTTGAAGGTCTTCCTCAGCAGCCAAATTTGATGAAGGGAGCAATCACCTACATTAACAGGGCAGTAGGTTGATGAATGACATGTGGTCACATCAATCCCAGGAAATTTAACAATGGCTATCTTTTGGGCAACTAGGCATTGACATGAAATAACAATGAAAATGCATTTATGTCAGACAACATTAACATCTTGCATTTATATAGCATCTTTAATGTAGTTAAACGTCCCAAGGTGCATCACAGGAGCGTTATCAAACAAAATTTGACACCAAGCCACATAAGGAGATAGGTGACCAAAGGTTTGGTCAAAGAGGTAGGTTTTAAGGGGCATCTTAAAGGAGGAGAAAGAAGTAGAGAGGCTGAGCGAGGGAATTCCAGAGCCAAGGGCCCAGTCAGCTGAAAGCACGGCCATCAATGGTGGAGCGATTAATATCAGGGATGCGCAAGAGGCCATAATTGGAAGAATGCAGAAATCTCGGAAGGTTGTAGAGTTGGACGAGGTTACAGAGATAGAGAGGGGTGAGGCCATGGATGGATTTGAAAACAAGGATGAAAATTAAAAATTCGAGGCGTTGCTGGCCCGGAAACCGATGTAGGTCAGCGAGCACATGTGTGATGGATGAATGGGACTTGGTGCAAGTTAGGATACGGGCAGAAGAGTTTTAGACGAGTTCAAGTTTATGGAGAATGTAAGATGGGTGGCCAGTCAGGAGAGCATTGGAATAGTCAAGTCTAGAGGTAATGGATGAGGGTTTCAGCAGCAGATGAGCTGAGGCATGAGCGGAATTGGACAATGTTATGAAGGTGATAGTAAACGGTCTTGGTGAAGGAGCAAATGGGATGCCAAGGTTGTGAAATGTATGGTTCAGCCACAGACAGTGACCAGGAAAAGGGATGTAGTCGGTGGCTAGGGAACAGAGTTTTTTAAAATTTGTTCATGGGACCTGGGCGTCGCTGGCAAGGCCAGCATTTATTGCCCATCCCTAGTTGCCCTTGAGAAGATGGTGCTGAGTCACCTTCTTGAACTGCTGCAGTCCGTGCAGTGAAGGTACTCCCACAGTGCTGTTAGGGAGGGAGTTCCAAGATTTTGACCCAGCAACCATGAAGGATCGGCGATATACTTCCAAGTCAGGATGGTGTGTGACTTGGAGGGGAACTTGGAGGTGGTGGTGTTCCCATGCGCCCGCTGCTCTTATCCTTCTAGGTGGTAGAGGTCGCGGGTTTGGGAGGTGCTGTCGAAGGAGCCTTGGCGAGTTGCTGCAGTGCATCTTGTAGATGGTACACACTGCAGCCACGGTATGCCGGTGGTGGAGGGAGTGAATGTTTAAGGTGGTGGATGGGGTGCCTATCAAGCGGGCTGCTTTGTCCTGGATGGTGTAGAGCTTCTTGAGTATTGGTGGAGCTGCACTCAACCAGGCAAGTGGAGAGTATTCCATTACACTCCTTACTTGTGCCTTGTAGATGGTGGAAAGGCTTTGGGGAGTCAGGAGCTGAGACACTCACCGCAGAATACCCAGCCTCTGACCTGCTCTTGTTATGACAGTATTTATGTGGCTGGTCCAGTTAAGTTTCTGGTCAATGGTGACCCCAGGATGTTGATGGTGTGGGATTCGGTGATGGTAATGCCGTTGAATGTCAAGGGGCGGTGGTTAGACTCTCGCTTGTTGGAGAAAGTCATTGCCTGGCACTTCTGTGGCGCGAATGTTACCTGCCACTTATCAGCCCAAGCCTGAATGCCGTGCAGGTCTTGTTGCGTGTGGGCACGGACTGCTTCATTATCTGAGGAGTTGCGAATGGCACTGAACATAGTGCAGTCATCAGCGAACGTCCCCATTTTTTACCTTAAGATTGAGGAAAGGTCATTGATGAAGATGGTTGGGCATAGGACACTGCCCTGAGGAACACCTGCAGCGATGTCCTGGGGCTGTGATGATTGACCACCAACCACCACAACCATCTTCCTTTGTGCTAGGTATGATTCCAGCCAGTGGAGAGTTTTTCCCCCGATTCCCATTGACTTCAGTTTTACTAGGGCTCCTTGATGTCGCACTCGGTCAAATGCTGCCTTGATGTCAAGGGCAGTCACTCTCACCCCGCCTCTCAAATTCAGCTCCTTTGTCCATGTTTGGACCAAAGCTGTAATGAGGTCGGTAGCCGAGTGGTCTTGGCGGAACCCAAACTGGACATCAGTGAGTAGGTGCCGCTTGATAGCACTGTCGATGACACTTTTCATCACTTTGCTAATGATTGAGAGTAGACTGATGGGGCTGTAATTGTCTGGGTTGGATTTGTCCTGCTTTTTGTGGACAGGACATACCTGGGCAGTTTTCCACATTGTCGGATAGATGCCAGTGTTGTAGCTGTACTGGAACAACTTGGCTAAATGCGTGGCTAATTCTGGAGCACAACAGCCGGGATGTTGTTGGGGCCCATAGCTTTTGCTGTATCCAGTGCGCTCAGCCGTTTCTTGATATCATATGGAGTGAATCGAATTGGCTGAAGACTGGCTTTCATGATGGCGGGGACCTCATGAGGAGGGTGATATGGAACATCCAGTCGGCAACTTCTGGCTAAAGATGGTTGCAAACGCTTCAGCCTTGTCTTTTACACTCACGTGCTGGGCTCCACCATCATTGAGGATAGGGATATTCATAGAGCCTCCTCCTCCCCTTAGTTGTTTAAAGGTCCACCACCATTCACGACTGGCTGTGGCTGGCAGGACTGTCGAGCTTTGATCTGATCCATTGATTGTGGGATCGCTTAGCCATGTCTATAGCATGCTGCTTCCACTTTTTAGCATGCATGTAGTCCTGTGTTGCCACTTCCCCAAGTTGGCACCTCATATTTAGGTACACCTCTTCTACACTCCTTATTGAACCAGGGGTGGTCACCTGGCTTGATGATAATGGTAGAGTGAGGGATATGCCAGGCAATGAGGTTACAGATTGTGGTGGAATACAATTTTGCTGCTGCTGATGGCCCACAGCGCCTCATGAATGCTCAGTTTTGAGCTGCTAGATCTGTTCTGAATCTTTCCCATTTAGCAAGGTGGTAGTGCCACACAACATGATGGAGGGTGTCATCAGTGTGAAGACGGGACTTCGTCGCCACAATGACTGTGGTCAATGCTGTCATGGACAGATGCATCTCCAACAGGTAGTTTGGTGAGGACGAGGTCAAGTAGGTTTTTCCCTCACCACCAGTCACAAGCTATGTCCTTCAGGACTCGGCCAGTAGTGGTGCTACTGAGCCACTCTTGGTGATGGACATTGAAGTCCCCCACCCAGAGTACATTCTGTGCCCTTGCTACTCTCAGTGCTTCTTCCAAGTGGTGTTCAACATGGAGGAGTACTGATTCATCAGCTGAGGGAGGGCAGTAGGTGGTAATCAGCAGGAGATTTCCTTGCCCATGCTTGACCTGAAGCCATGAGACTTCATGGGGTCAGGAGTCAATGTTGAGGACTCCCAGGGCCACTCCTTCCCAACTGTACCAGCCACCCTGGAGGGTCTGTCCTGCTGGTGGGACAGGACATACCAAGGGATGGTGATGGAGGAGTTTAGGACAATTGGCTGAAAGGCATGAATCTGTTAATATGACTATGTCAGGCTGTTGCTTGACTAGTCTGTGGGACAGCTCTCCCAATTTTGGCACAAGCCCCCAGATGTTGGTGAGGAGGACTTTGCAGGGTTGAATGTGCTGGTCCGGTACTGAGTGGCTTACTAGGCCATTTCATAGGGCAGTTAACAGTCAACCACATTGCTGTGGGTTTGGAGTCACATATAGGCCAGACCAGGTAAGGACCGCAGATTTCCTTCCCTAAAGGGCATTAACGAACCAGATGGGTTTTTACGACAATCTATTAGTTTCATGGTCACCATTACTGATACTAGCTTTTTATTCCAGATTTATTTAATTCAATTTAAATTCCCCAGCTACTATGGTGGGATTTGAACTTATGTCTCTGGATCATTAGTCCAGGCCTCTGGATTACTAGCCCAGTAACATTACCACTATGCTACCATTCCCTTGGCAGGGATTGAAGACAATGGCTTTGGGCTTCCTAATTTTTAGTTGGAGGAAATTTCTGCTCATCCAGGACTGGATGTCGGTCAAGCAGTGTAAAAAATCAGAGACAGAGGAGGGGCTGAGAGAGGTGGTGGTGAGGTAGAGCTGGGTGTTATCAGCGTACATATGGAATCTGACATTGTGTTTTCGGATGATGTTGCTGAGGGGCAGCAATAAGATGAGAAATAGGAGGGGACCACATTAAATAAGATAGCAAGGTTAAAGTTTGACCGATGATTCAGATGAATACTTAGCACAAAGTATGCTTAGCTAATCTAACAATAATACAGGTTATTTGCATTGCAGCAGGAACATTGATTAGCTATCCACAGATTAACCTTTACCACAGAACTGAAGTAAGCCCCCAAAGTGCGGACCAAGTGATATACAAGGTCGACGTCACTGGCTTGTTGTAAGAAAGACAAACCAAATAATTGAAGTCATAACGGTTTATTCAGGCCTGGGGAGAACTTCTCACGTCCCTACGCAAGTCCAACTCCAATGAGTCTTTCAAAGATCCACTCATTTATACACATTTTGCCAGCCATACCTCCTCGGAGATCCAATCAATTAAAAAGTTTACACATTAATCACTATCCGGGAGTGGCTGTTCATACAGAGTTAACACATAGTACAAGTGGCTGTTCATACAGAGTTAACACATAGTACAAGTGGCTGTTCATACAGAGTTAACACATAGTACAAGTTTCATTTTCCTGGAAATGAGTCATGCCTGTCTTGCCTCTGTAAGGTTCATTTTCCTGGAAATGAGGCATGCCTGTCTTGCCTCTAAGTTTCGTTTCTGCGAGTCAAGCATAGGAGTAGTTAGTATATTTCATCTTCGAACATTCTGTGGCTTTGCCCATTATAAACCTGCTTTTCTGCAGGTGAATCCTGTGTGTCTTGCCCTTTTTATGTCCAATTTTTAATATCTTACTTCAGTCCCCCCTTTTGACCTTTTGGACAATTGTTCCAAAACAGGTCAACATGTACTTCCACTTCCTGATGTCTGCCTGAGGTGCACTTTCTGGCCTTCTACCAGTCTAGGTTATACATGTGTATATAGGCTATCAATCTGGCGGCCCACTTCCCCCCACGCGGTATGGTGGTCTTTCCTTTGTGGTGGTCTTTCCTTTTATACATTCATTCCGGTGTAACCATTCCCAGGGCCCCTTAGACCCTGCATTAATGGTTTAAGCTTTCTATTCAAGCTTGCCCTTCGTTCCCGCGTCGGGTGTGTGGCGTGCCCATTCGAGACTGTCATCACTCACCAATCCTCATTCCCCACTCCTCCTTCTGCCACCTCCGTCTTACGGTTGGCTGGCCTGGTCATTATTTACCATGCCCAATTAATCCCTTGTAATTTAAGGGCTTCAGATCAATTCCTACACCATTTGCCTTGGAGAGGTGGAGGAGTTTTCTACAATTAACTTCTCAACCTCCCTCCCTTTAGTTTCGGCTTCTGTCACGGCACCAATTTCGGCTTTACTCACTCTGGTGCAGAGGCACTTGAGCAGCAAAAATACACAGTATATTGTAATAACAATCATGAGGAATATCATTATGCCTTGTATCACTGAGGCGCCCAACGTCCCCGACCATCCTGATCCCCCAATTATCAAAATAGGAGGAGGTGGGGGAATTTCTAGTTTTCCTAGCCACTTCCTGTATGTGGTTGGCGAGATCCTCAATCTTCTCCGAGTTATCTGGAATGTAAGTACAACATGATGGCCCTATTATGGCGCAGGTCCCTCCTTCTTTAGCTAATAAGTAATCTAGGGCCATCCGGTTCTGCATTGATACTGTACACTCGGCTACCAATTCTTCATTTATTGATCTGGCTACCCCGGCCGTATCATTGGCTACTTGTTCAAATAATGTATTTAATTGGTCCGTTTCAATGTACCCCATAAAAAGGCCACATTATGGCCATACCCTTTTCCCAGGTTTGCACCGCCCGCTTGCTCCTGCCCATTGGGACCTCTTGTTGGGCGTCGGTTAGGGTTCTGTGGTGGGTTACATACGGCTGTACATAGCCGAGGTAGCATGATCCTCTCCAGTTGGATGGCAGCCAGGGGTACGCCCTTTCCCCGCATATAAAATACGTGCCATTATAGGCGTGTATGGTTTGATTAGCCCGGAACACATCGCTCCATGATTGCAATGCGGTATTCCGATCATCCCACTTTCCTCCGCTTGTCTTATTGGTTACATTGGTCCAGTCTAAGGAAATAAAATCGCCTGATGGAACGACTACATTATTTTTGATTTTATAGTCCAACACTACTTCATTGAAGTTATCACAGATGCTCCACCCCATTAACTGTCCCTTGTTCCTGGTTTTGT
This sequence comes from Somniosus microcephalus, assembly GCF_052327205.1. Classification (NCBI taxonomy): domain Eukaryota; kingdom Metazoa; phylum Chordata; class Chondrichthyes; order Squaliformes; family Somniosidae; genus Somniosus; species Somniosus microcephalus. Next base: position 281,299,784 of record NC_140990.1, on the reverse strand, counting down.
TAAGACACCATACTCCCTGGTGCTCTCCCATCAGTGTCAACGAGGGAGGTGGCCTGGTTGCATCGAAGGTAGTCAGGTACCAGCCCTCAAATTTGTTCAGTGGGTATCCAGCTGACCTCCACATCCCCGTCCACATGTTGTTTACCCATGAATAGTTACCATAGCTGGCGTTCTGTCTTACCAGCCATTCGACTATCTCGGGGTACTCGTATCCCTTGCCTGCCATCATGGGGATCCCTCCCCTCGAGTGTGTTGGGACCCCGATGCAAACCCAACAACTCGAGAGATTTAGCTGACTGGCGAACTTCCATGACAACTATTCCCTGTCGTATCGGGGTTTCCTTCCACATTATCGGGCGCCCTTAGGCCTAAAAGGCCATATAAAAACAACTATTTAATCATTCTGTTTGTTGCCTGTCGGCTGTCTTCGTCGTTCGGTTCCTCCTCTGGTGTGTCCTGTGGAAATACAAGGCTGGTCGTCACCAGCGATTAATTATTCCAATTTTACTACTTTTATCATTTCGGGCCCTGTATTATCCTGCCATATTTCCTGATATGCACACATTAGTCCCACAGTCATCCAGCATTTGGTGTTCCATTTCTATGGATTTTTAAAGAGTTGTTGTACTTATTCTAATTTTCAATTTATCCTCACTAATTCAATCCCTTCTCTTGGTTGGTTTGCTGGTGGATGCATGCCCCTTCTCTCCTGGCTAATTTCCCAGAGGTATTTAAATATACATACTACGAAGAATACTACTAGCATCATGCAGCATGATGTTGTTAGTGCGAGCATGAGGTTATCCCTTTCCTGTTGGACCCTATGCCAGTAATCCTCGCTCTCCATGTAAGGTGCGATTTCCGGGTTACTCATTGGAATCCTTATATAATTTCAGCTGTGTCCAGTGTTTCCACCTCCCTTTTCCTGTGCCGTGTATGTCTACACACGCACATGTATCACTGGTCATAGCACCTCATATGGTCCTTCCCACCGGAGCCTTAGTCCCGGTTTCACTAGCAGGATTTTAGACATTGGCCCAGAATTTGGTGTCGGGAGCTTGCCGCGCGTGCAAGCCCCCGATATGCACTCACCCTGCACGCCGACATCTGAAACCTGGCCCGCAGTGGATTTCCTTTCAGTGGCCAGGTTCTGATGTCGGCGCGCTGTGCTAACCTGACCCAGCGGCGTAGTTAGTGCGATGTGCCGGCTGGGATCAGGTGAGCACTGTTCAGCCAATCAGGGGAGGGGAAACTTCATTCATAAGTTTGAGAGTAAGAACTTTCAAACTCATGAGAAGTACTGCACCCCAAAACACTACTTAAACTTTAAATAAAATTTTTAAAAACACCCCAATCATTAAATTAAGTATAAATAAGTTTAAAAAAATAATTTAAACAATAATTTTTTTTTGTTGAAAATTTTTTTTTTTAAAAGGGTCTAAAACTAAACTTGCCTTATTGTAGATTCTTTAAAATAATAAACCTGTGGAAATTCTTTTTCTAAATTGCACTAAAACACCACTTACCTGTAAAAATAAATACTTACGTGTGCTTTTTACAAGCGTAAAGACCGGAGGCCTTTACACATGCGCAAATCCCCCAAAACAGAGGAAATCCAAGACGCACGCGCTGCCCCCTACAGCGCACGCGCTAGCCTCTTCAACTCTTGGGTGAGAGGAGAGGAAATGCCGGTTTTCAGCGCATGCGCTGTGCATGCTGAAAACCGGCATTTCCTCCGGCCAGACACGTGAGTACCCCTTCCGTACTCACGCGTTTGGGGAGGAATTACTGCCCCATTACCTGGCTTCCCACCCCAGGTAACACTTTCCTTTGTTCCTCTGTGTCCTTTTCTAGGTCCCTAATTATCTGCTGGTCTCTGGCCTCCTGCCTTAACCCGTGTAGTTCTGTGCATAATTGTTTCGCAAAGCTACCAATTCTGTCTTTCAAAGGTCCTACTTCCTCCCCCCCCCTGTGGCTATTCCTTCGGGGAGTGCCATGGCCCGTCCCGTCATTAGCTCCGGTTGTCCTATTTGGTGTGGCTCTCAGCCTCATCAGAATCATGGGTAACAACTCTGCCCACCCTTGTCCTGTTTCTTCAATTACTTTGGTGAGGGATCGTTTGAGTGTCTGGTTCATCCTCTCTACCATACCCGAACTCTCTGGATGACATGGTATATGGAACCTTTGTTTTACCCCTAGCAGGGCACTAGCTTCCTTCATTACCTTTCCAGTAAAGTGTGCCCCGTTATCTGAGTCTATTTGTAAGGGGACTCCCCACCTAGGTATTATTTATTCTGCCATGATCCAGGCTACTGTGCCAGCGGTACAGTTTCGGGTGGCGAAAGTATCCACCCACCGGGTGAACTGGTCAATTACCACCAAGCAATACATCTTTCCTTTGCTTTTAACTAGGGGCCCCGTGAAGTCAATTTGTATTTTCTCCCAGGGTCCCTTTGGTCTTGGCTGTCTACCCCACTTTACCTTCACCGGCTTCCCAGTATTGCATTGCGCGCAAATGTGGCAATCCTTGCAGTACTTCCTCACACTGTTTGACAGTCCGGGCCACCACCAACATCGGCCTAGGTTACCTGTCATTCGGCTGGCCCCGGTGTGGGCCTGCCCATGGTACAACCTCATTAGTTCTTGTTGGATACAGCTGGGTGCACATACCCGACCTTCCTTTCTCCACACCCCATCCCTTGACCGTGCCACTCCCTTTTCTTCCCAGATTTTTAACTCGACTTCTGGTATTTCTTGATGCAATTTGACAATATTATACTCGATGGGCGCAAGGGGTACTGGGGTTCCTCCTATTGGTTTTGCGCTGGCACATGGTACTTCAGTTATGGCTTTGGCGGCTAAATCTGCTGCCCTATTACCTTGTTCTTGAGGGGTCTTTCCCTTGGTGTGCGCTTTGACCCATAGTGTAAGGGGTCGTTTTAACGAGCTTATGGTGTGCTAGATCGGTTTTGATTTCGCACTGCTCGTGAGCGGTTCCGAAGCGCTCCCCCCTCACCGGTTCTATACACTGGGCTTATTGCCAGACAGCCTTGATGTGTGGCCCAACTTGTGACTCGGAAGACAAATGGATCAGGTGAGACAAGGTGAGTTTTAAATCAGAAATATCTTTATTTTCAAGGAGAATAAACACAGAGAATGCAAGAATCAATTTAGACAAAAATCATTAGCACGTCTCCCAATGGGAACAAAAATTTAACACACAAGGAATAACTTTGACTATCTTAAATCATACAACAATTCTTAATCAGCGGTATACTAAAACGGGGGTGGGAAAAGCGCACGGACACATCGAGGGATAAATCACACTCCTGAATTACAAAACCCTTAATGTTACAAACCCTCCCGTTGCTAAAATATACCTCAACTATGTCAGTTAGGTAGAGTTGGGCCTTTATGCTCACCAGAATTTTAAAACCCTCGTACTCCTTGTTACGTCCGGGATTTCCAATCTTCCTTATGGGACCGGCTCCTGGACCCGCTCTCCTGCACAAACTTGGAAGTCCTCCGAACTCCTCAAGCCGTCTCCTCTTCCGCACGGTCTTCGAACTCCTGATGGTATCTGGACTTGGACTTCACTGCTTCTGGTGAATCTTGTGGATCTGTCTGAGTCTGGCTGAATATCTCTCCTGCACAATCTTGAAAGTCCTCCGAACTCCTCGAACCGTCTCCTCTCCACTCGGCCTTCGAACTCCTGATGGTCTTGGATCTGGACTGAACTTCTGAATCTGCTCTCCTGCACAATCTTGTGGGTCCTCCTCGCTCTGTCCTTGACCTTGTGTCTGTGTGAATCTGTGATGGATCTGTCTGAATCTCACTGAATGAAAAAGAAGTCTTGCTGTCGATTCTCCCTCCACAGTTATACTGTTTCCTTGTCCTTATCTCGGCGCCAAATCAGGGGTTTTCTTTTGTCAAGGTAATGGGCAGGCTGCTTTGACAAAAGCAAGTACTTTATTTTAATGTCTTGTAAATGAAACTGATGGGATCTGTCCTGTGTCCCTCTGAGTTTGGTACAGATAATGTTTTTTTTTCTGTGCTCAGCGATTTCAGAGATGGGTTTGCATTTTGCTAGCAATTAGCGCACCTCCAGGTGCAAATACTTTTGTTTACGAGTTCGGTACTGCTGTAACCATATTATCATATCAATAGCAGTAAGTTCTGGAATCTTCTAATTGGTGATGACTCAGGCTGCTGTAAGATACTGTTGGTGTGTCCTTTTGAACTGAGCCATGAGAACTGCCAACTCCATCTTGTGTTCTCACAATGTGGCCATTTCAGGGGTTTTACCAACCTAGACTGTATTTTCTGGATTTTGCGAATCCTACAATAGGTCCCTTACAGTCAGAATCAGGGGAATTTATAATGGGGAACAAAGAAATGGCAGACCAACTAAATACATACTTTGGTTCTGTCTTCACAAAGGAGGACACAAATAACCTCCCAGAGATGCCGGGGAACATAGGGTCTAATGAGAGTGAGGAACTGAAAGAAATCAATATCTGTAGGGAAATGGTGTTAGGAAAATTGATGGGACTGAAGGCCGATAAATCCCCAGGGCCTGATGGTCTACATCCCAGGGTACTTAAGGAAGTGGCCCTAGAGATAGTAGATGCATTGCTGGTCATCTTCCAGAACTCGATAGACTCTGGAACAGTACCCATGGATTGGCGGGTAGCTAATGTTACCCCACTATTCAAAAAAGGTGGTAGAGAAAAAGCGGGGAATTATAGACCGGTAAGCCTGACATCGGTAGTGGGGAAAATGCTAGAGTCTATTATAAAAGATGTAATAGCAGAGCACTTGGAAAGCAGTGACAGGATCGGACAAAGTCAACATGGATTTACAAAAGGTAAATCATGCTTGACTAATCTACTGGAATGTTTTGAGGATGTAACTGGTAAAATAGATAAGGGAGAACCAGTGGATGTGGTGTATTTGGACTTTCAGAAGGCTTTTGATAAGGTCCCGCATAAGAGATTAGCGTGCAAAATTAAGGCACATGGGATTGGGGGCAAGGTATTGACTTGGATAGAGAACTGGTTGGCGGACAGAAAGCAAAGAGTTGGAATAAACGGGTCGTTTTCCAAATGTCAGGCAGTGACTAGTGGGGTACCGCAAGGATCGGTCCTAGGACCCCAGCTGTTCACAATATATATTAATGATCTGGACGAGGGAATTGGATGTAATATCTCCAAATTTGCAGACGACACAAAGCTGGTTGGGAGGGTAAGCTGTGAGGAGGATGTCGAGAAACTCCAGTACGATTTGGACAGGTTGGGTGATTGGGCAGAAACATGGCAAATGCAGTATAATGTGGATAAATGTGAGGTTATCCACTTTGGTGGCAAAAACAGGAAGGCAGATTATTATTTGAATGGCAATAGATTGGGAGAAGGGGAAGTGCAAAGAGACCTGGGTGTTATTGTGCACCAGTCGCTGAAGGTAAGCATGCAGGTGCAGCAGGCGGTTAAGAAGGCAAATGGTAAGTTGGCCTTCGTAGCAAGAGGGTTCGAGTACAAGAAGAAGGATGTCTTGCTGCAGTTGTACAGGGCCTTGGTGAGACCGCACCTTGAGTATTGTGTGCAGTTTTGGTCACCTTACCTGAGGGAGGGAGTGCAGCGAAGATTCACCAGGCTGATACCTGGGATGGCAGGAATGACGTACGAGGAGAGATTGTGTCGATTGGGCTTATACTCACTGGAGTTTCGAAGATTGAGAGGGGATCTCATCGAAACCTATAAAATTCTGTCAGGTCTGGACAGACTAGATACAGAAAGGATGTTTCTGATGGCCGGGGAGTCTAGAACCAGGGGTCATAGTCTAAGGATAAGGGGTAAGCCATTTAGGACTGAAATGAGGAGGAATTTCTTCACCCAGAGAGTGGTGAACCTGTGGAATTCTCTGCCACAGAGGGCGGTGGAGGCCAATTCATTAAATATATTCAAGAAAGAGTTGGATATATTTCTTGAGGCTAAAGGGATCAAGGGATATGGGGAGAAGGCAGGGACAGGGTACTGAATTTTGATGATCAGCCATGATCTCATTGAATGGCGGAGCAGGCTCGAAGGGCCGAATGGCCTACTCCTGCTCCTATCTTCTATGTTTCTATGTTACTACGGCTACCTCAGTTGGCCCGTGCGCGGCTTCCACCAATGATTTTACTATGTTTAAATGTTGGATGGGAGTTCCCCCGGAGATGACATATCCCCTCCTGCTCCAGGAGGCCATGTAATCGTGCACTATTCCGAAGGCATAGCGGCTGTCTGTATAGATATTGGCCCTTTTTCCCGCGGCCATCCTCAGGGCTTTCGTCAGAGCTGTCAATTCCGCTACTTGAGCGGATTTATCCCCGGGGAGGGTTCCGGCTTGTAACACCGTTCCATCCTCAGTCACCACTGCCCAGCCTGTCCTCGGCTTTCCCTGTACATATTTTTGGGATCCATCTACATATAACTCCAAGTCCGCTTCGGCCAATGGTATTTCCTTCATTTTATCTAGGTCATTTTCTGGCTCTGCCTCATTAATACATTGGTGGTCCTCCCCTTCCATGATCATCATGGAGGCAGGGTTCTGCCCCATATCCCTGACTATCTGTATTGATGTTCCTAGGTAATAGTACCGCCTCCCAGGCTGCTCGTCGAGCAGTCGAGACAGACTTCAGTCGTCCCGTATTAAGTAATTCTACCAGGGTGTGCTGGGTGTGTAATACAATATCTCCGGTCATTATGATCGGTTCACTGACTTGTACTGACCATCTGGCACAATCTATAGCGGCCACACAGCGGGGCAGACCTGCCTGATGGGGGATCGTCTAGTAGAATAGTAGGCCACCGATCTCATGTTTCCTCCGTGTTCCTGGGCTACTACGCCGCTATAGTGTCCATCATGATTGTGACAGAATATGTGATACGGTCTTTCTTGGTCAGGTAATCCTAACGTGGGGGCGGCAGTCAGGGTGTATTTAAGTTTGGAAAATGCTTCTTCCTGTGTGTTTGTCCACTCCATGGGTTCTTCTGCTGCCCTGCCCCCCTTTGTTAATTCATATAGGGGCGCTGCCATGTGTGAGAAGCCTTCTATAAAGTTCCTGCTAAAGTTAGAGACCGAGTACCAGCCGTACTCTTCTCTCGTTTACGGGCCTGGGCATTCGGCTGATTGCCTCTTTCCTTTCCTCTGGCATAGCCCTTTTTTCCATGCTGACCCTATACCCCAGGTATGTGACTTCCAATTTTCCTACCTGGGCTTTGGCTGGGTTTGCCTTAAAACCCGCATCCCGTAGGGCTGAAAAGACCTTTGTTAGGACCCCCTTATGTCCCTCTTTCGTTTCTGACGCTATTAGGAGGTCATTCACGTATTGTAAGAGGGTACTATTTTCATCCTCTAAATTTAGGTCTTCCAGAGCTCTGGCCATGTGGCGGTGAAAAATGGCTGGACTATTATGGAATCCTTGTGGGACCCATGTCCATGTATACTGTTTGCCGTCCACTGTAAAGGCAAATTTTTCTTGTGATTCCTCATGCAGGGGAATAGACCAGAATCCGTTTGCGATGTCTAACACAGTGAATATTTTATGTTCTGGTTTTAAACCGTTAAAGATAGTAGCTGGGCTTGTTACAATCGGATATTCCTTTGGGGTCACTTTATTTAAGGCTGTGTAATCGATTGTAAGTCGATATGACGCATCAGGTTTCTTTACGGGCCATACTAGAGAGTTGGTGCCGGACACTGTTTCTCACAAAATTCCTTGTTTAACTAGTTCCAATACGATACTCAGTACGGCTGTCCGTGCCTCCGCTTTAAGTGGGTATTGTTTATGGGGTCGGTGGGTTGGTCCGGGGACTCTGACTGGGTTAATCTTAACCAGTCCGCAGTCCTGTTTGTGTTTGGCCCATAGTTTGGGGAATCGGTGGCAAATTTCCTCCCACCCTCCCTTTTTGTCCCACTTGGGGTCTATTATTCGGAGAGCGCTGATGGCGCATGCTGTCTTGGATCCCTTCTTGATCAATTTTGCCACGTTTTCCTCACTACTCTCTGACCCTCCAATGCTGAACCCCGGTTTTCCTCCTTGTCTAGGTCCCTTACCTTCCCTTCTTCCTCCTTTCTTCCAACATTGTTGTTTCCTATGTCCTGGTTTTCCACAATTATGACAGGAAACCTTTTGCTGAGATGTCTGATTACCTCCCTCATTTTGTTGCTTCGGGCAATCCCTTTTCATGTGGCCCTCCTGCCCGCAACTGAAGCATGCCGCCACACTTAATGCATCTTCATGGTCGCTATCCATCTTTAGGGCAGCTATTTTAAGTTTGGCTTGTTCTTGGGCCTGATTATCTACTTCACACGTCCATTGTATTAAATCATCCCAATTATTGTGGACCACTAGCCCCATTTTTATTGCACTCTGGTGCATCGGACTTAGTCCTTGTTTAAATGTTTGCAGAAAGCAAGCGTTGTCTTTGTTTAGGGGGCCTGGAATTCCACAGTTACCCTCAAAGGCTGCCCACTTTCGTTTCCCATAATCGATGGCGCTTTCTCCATTTTTCTGTGTGATCCCGCTTATAGCTGCCCAATTTACGGGGGCCTGTCCCATTGCTGTTTCCACCGTGGCCTTGAATTGGTCAAACTCAGTGGTTAATTGTCGGATTGTTTGTCCCGTGGGTGTGGCCCACTGGCCATTCCCGTGATTGCCCAATACCAATCTCCACTGTTCCTCAGGATATTTGGCCCGTACCAATTGATCGAGATCTATATTATGTAGGGCATGATTTATGCGTATTTTGCGCAATTTGTGCCAAAACGTCTTATTATTCTGGCGGTGTTTTAAGATTGGTAATTCGTTAAGGAGAATTACCCGATCCTGCAAGCTCAATGGTGTATAGGTCAGCGTTGTTGAGGCCGGCCTGCCCGCTGTTGCTGGGTTCCCACCTGCCGCCGGGGCTGCAGGGACTGCTGGTCTATATTGTAAAGCTATCGGTGCCACTGGAACCAGTTCCTGGGCTGCCGACTCGTGTCCTGAATACGGTTTCCCAGGTCGGCTCCGGATATAGCCTTTCCCGAGAGTCATCCGGTTTTGGGGCAGTTGCGGCTACTGGACACTGTTTATGATCCTGTCGCTAGAACAGGCATTCCCAGTTATAACATGCTGCTACAATAATGTGCGCTTTTTCCAATTGATCTTTTGTTTGTTTCTTCCACCATTCTCTCTGTACCTCTGGTTTATCGTCTGCATCCCACCCTGCCTTTTTCATTTTCTTTATTAACTTTTTATTTTTGTCAAAGACATAGCGTGTTACAGAACCCGGGTCCCCCCAGATTTCTCCCCAGGGTTCTTCTCCTCCTTTCTTAGCCATATCCAAATGTTACGTTTAATACTTAATTCACGTTGGTAAATTAGGTTTGTACGTTATGTTGTTTGCCACTATAGCGTTACCTTAGTTAGTTCCTGTCAATCACTCTGTTTCGTTCCACACACACCACCCCTTTAGTCACGAGATTTTGTTACTGTGGGGTCTGTAACTCCCTACGTCCTACTTGATCCTGGCCATCACGTGGGACTACTGTCCTCTTAATTCCGGCTCAGGCTAGGCGTTTGGGACAGACCTCGCCCTTGTCCGTTTTAACCTCTTTGTGACTATTGAGTTATTTCATTTACTCACGATTGTACAATCATTCATTCATTTACTGATGTTTCATCGCCTCTCGGCTTAACAGGATTTCCCGCCTCCCTGGGTTAGGGGATTTGCCGCCCCTGCCGGCTTACTTTTTTTTTCGGCCAGAAGGACTCGTCCTTCACCAAGTGTTAAAACAACCCGTTTAACTATTTCTTAAGAGCCGTATCTCGTGGGCCTACCAGGTTTCTAAACCCCTGTTTTCCAGTACCACAGTCCGGCAGTTTTAACCGCCTTAAATTAAAGGTGTCTTTCTTTTTATAGTTCTTTTTGTACGTCGATCTTACTTGATGTCTTGCCAGCAATTAACCTCTAATTTTATAGGTGGTAATTTAAACGTACTCACCCGTCTTAGGTTATCGTTAACCGAGAGTTTTGTTCCGATCGCGCATCCCATCCTCGTCGCCAATTGAAGTAAGCCCCCAAAGTGTGGACCAAGTGATATACAAGGTTGATGTCACCGGCTTGTTGTAAGAAAGACAGACCAAATAATTGAAGTCACAACGGTTTATTCAGACCTGGGGAGAACTTCTCACGTCCCTACATGAGTCCAACTCCAACGAGCCTTTCAAAGATCCACACATTTATACACATTTTGCCAGCCATACCTCCTCGGAGATCCAATCAATTTAAAAGTTTACACATTAATCACTATCCGGGAGTGGCTGTTCATACAGAGTTAACACATAGTACAAGTGGCTGTTCATACAGAGTTAACACATAGTACAAGTTTCATTTTCCTGGAAATGAGTCATGCCTGTCTTGCCTCTAAGTTTCATTTTCCTGGAAATGAGTCATGCCTGTCTTGCCTCTAAGTTTCATTTTCCTGGAAATGAGTCATGCCTGTCTTGCCTCTGTAAGTTTCATTTCTGCAAGTCAAGCATAGGTGTGGTTAGTATATTTCAGCCTCGAACATTCTGTGGCTTTGCCCGTTATAAACCTGCTTTTCTGCAGGTGAATCCTGTCTGTCTTGCCCTTTTTATGCCCAATTTTTAATACCTTACTTCAGAACAAATTAAATTTCCTAAAGACGTTTCCAGCAGACCAATTTTAAGTTAGGTTGCCATTACGTTTTAAAAATGATATAATCATATCAAGACAAGAATTCTATTTTTGTCACACCAACATCTGCATTAATGCAGGAGCTTCAGCTGATTGAAGAAATCTTACTCTACCTTACGAGAGTCAAAATGGAAATGGACATGGTTTTAAGAGAAACCTATAGATATTCTATTTAAGACTTTTTCTCGGTTAATATTTTCTCTTGCATTTGTGAGCGGTAGAGCATTTATAATTAAGTTTCCTAAGCACAACTGGATCCTCTTGCCATGTAATTGATATTTAAATGTTGGTGCCAACCATGATAGGTATCTTGGCTGGAGCCGAAGTGCTAATGGTAGCACTGTTACGCAAGTTTACTCTAGTGGCAATGTTACTGACAGAATTAGGCAGGGAAATTTTTACTTTTTAAAGTTTGAGGTTTCTTGCCAATGGAACAGTTGGAAGGTCTTATGATCAAGCAACTCTGTGATTGGAGCTGAAGGAGGTTTAGTCAACCTCAGAAGATCCTAACTTCTGCTTCTCAGCTTGTAAGCTCACGCATAATACTTGGATCCGTTCATTTTTGTGGATTACTTTAGACAATCACCTATATCTAAACCTGTTTCTTAAATTGAGATGAGTTGAGCTGAGACATTGATAATCAGGCTGGCCTTCCACTTATGAAATAACCACAAGAAGTCCTTTTGTTGAACTTTGCACAAGCTTCACAGGGCTTGGACATCATATGAAATCTACAGATCAAGAGAGGTATCTTGGGTGTCAATAGCTGGAATGGATCTTTAACTTTCAGCACAAATCTTGAAGTCAAATGCTGAGCTGAGATTACCTCTCCAAATTGTACCTTTGCAGACTAGTAGTGGAACACATGACAAGTGCACACTATAAAAAGGCAAAAGTGTTCATGCCTAAACAGAATAGATACTTTGCTGAAAATAAGTTTTAAAAAAAATTAAAATACCTCAAATCTTGCTAGAGACATCTTAAAAGCAGAAGATTACCAAATTACATTGAGCATGCAGCTCATAATGAGGCTTTAGATACGGAGATAGGGGAGAATATCGGATGCAAGTGTATCAAAGCTCCTACAGGGAATGTATCCTGGGTGTTCCCCTCAATCCCAATTTTTTGTTTGTAATTGGTGAAGAATTACATTTAGGGATTGGTGGTTTGTGAAAAATAACACTTGTCTTAGCTCACTTGTATCCTGCCAGTCATATTATTTAATTGGTACCATTTGGTTTTCTTCCCATAAATCACTAATTCTTAATGTGAATCACCCGTATCTCACCCAAAGGATTGGAAAATTGATTGTCAATGTGATTTTCAAATCTTTGCTTTGTCATCTTCTTGTACAAATTGCACTGGCAATGTGTTGCAGAATAACTGAGTAGTACTGCAACATCTTATTGATTTGCGATTGTGCTTTGTTTTTCTGCATCAAATTGTGCCACCTACTGGAAACAACATTTTAAGGAAAATATACAACTTGTTCGTATATATAAATAATACAATTGTAAATATACGATTGTTCACTACAATCATTAGCTATTCTGAGTGTGAACTGAAAATCCAGCTATGTTTTAAACTCAAGCTCAATGTTTTATTTCCTTTATTAAGAAATGGCTACTTTGCAAATAATTTGCTTGCGATTGAGCTAGTTCAAACAAGCTCCCTGGAGAAATTACAGGAGTAAAGACTAATTTTAAATTCAGCACTATTTTACCAGTACTGTAGTTACTTGCATTGAAAAGATGCAAAGTTGTTTTAGCCTAGTGATAAACCTTTTGTTTTTAAACTAGTTTGTTATGTCAATGAGTGTAGGCTAGGCATGTTGCTTGGAATGAACATAGATTTTTGATTCAGAACACATCAATACTCCCCTCCAGAAAGTAACATTTACATCCATAATTATAGCAGTTGGTCTAGGTAAATAAGAATGAATGGCAGCAACAAAGTCTCAGGTTTTTGAAGCTCATTTTTAAATCATATATTTTTATAGAATTATACAAAATATACACATGTTCTTGGAGTGATACAGATATACAGTGGAGTCATTAACAGTTCTATCAAGCAGTACTTACTCATCAATAACCTGCTCACTGATGCTCAGTTTGGGTTCACCAGGACCACTTTGCTTCAGACCTATTAACAGCCTTGGTCCAAACATGGATGAAAGAGCTGAATTCCAGAGTTGAGGTGAGAATTGACCAGAAACAAAACTGAACCAGCCAACAATTTGTAGCTACTAGAGCAGGTCAGAGGCTGGATATTCTGTGGCAAGTTCCTCACCTCCTGACTCCCAAAGCCTCTCCACCACCTACAGGCACCAGTCAGGAGTGTGATGGGTTACCCTCCACTTACTTGGATAGATGCAACTGCAACAATACTCAAGAAGCTAGGACAAAGCAGTCCGCTTGATCGGCAGCCTGTCCACCACCTTAAACATCTACTCCCTCCGCCACCGCCGCTCCATGGCTGCAGTGTGTACCATCTACAAGATGCACTGCGCAACTCGCCAAGGCTTCTTCGGCAGCACCTCCCAAACTCATGACCTCCACCACCTAGAAGGACAAGGGCAGCAGGTGCATGGGAACACCATCACCTCCAAGTTCCCCTCCAAGTCACACACCATCCCGATTTGGACATATATTGCAGTTCCTTCATGGTTGCTGCGTCAAAATCCTGGTTCTACTTAACCGCACTGTGCGAGTACCTTCACCACATGGACTGCAGCGGTTCAAAAAGAAGGCTCGCCACCACCTTAAGGGCAACTAGGGATGGACAATAAATGCTGGCCTTGCCCAAATCCCCAGAATGAATATTAAAAAAATACAATTCGTGAGCCCAGGTGATATGGTCCTGAAGAACTTAAATAATGAAGTTTAAGAGGATAGGAAAATAAAAGATAATGCCATTTTGTGGGTCAAAATATTTGATAAATATTTTTGCATTTTTAAACTATGCTCATTGAAGTTTTAAGCAAGCAGAGAAACTTTCAGCTTATCAAAAAAAATGGTCTTTGTTTGATAAATATCAATTCAGATAAATTATAGGTGACCGGGTACTTATATATACATACTTTGGGTGTAGGCACGGTTTGATCATTGTCACATTTCTGATTGACCAGCGATTTATTATGTGCACTGGATATGGACATTACATATTCTTCCTACAGTGAGTAAATTAGAAATTTTATAGAACAGACATTTTATATATTCTAAGGGGGAGAAATTGTCCCCCTTTGCGCCTCCCGTTAGCGCCTCCGGGGGCGATAACAGGGCGCTAAGGGCTTACCGACCGGGCACGGTGAAATTACCGACGCCCGCGAACCTCCATGGCGGGTTAGCCCTGGCGCTAAAACTTACCACCTCGATCTCCTGCGCGCCAGAGATCGTGACATCATCCGGTGCGTAGCACCCTGTTATCGCCCCGGATGCAAAATTCGCTTCTGCCCCCTGCAGCATCGCCGGGCATCAACACCAGCAGCTGCAGGAGGTGTTGTTACCTCAGCTGGCCGCTTGGGGAGCGCTAATTAAAGGCAGTGGTGGTCAGATAGGCCAAAATGTAATAATGTCCCCAGTGTGCTGTATTTTGATTTTTTTTCCAGCCCGCAATTGATCAGACCTGCACTCTCTTAGAGTGCTTGGGGTTGCTATGCGCATATCGCAGGTGCCGTTGACAACCATTCCCAGCCTTAGCCTTCAATGACCGCAGCATTGGCCCTTCTCTTTAAGGGAGGGAAGGAGCCTGTAAAACCGGCAGCGCTGCGCGGAACATTGTGCAGCGCTCTGCTGCTCCCGCCCCTCTCGCTCCCTTTAATGCTCGAAGGGAAGTGGTAGCGCTTGATTTAGCGCACCACTTCCCTCTTGGAGCGCTAAACCACAAGTTCCCGTCGGAATCAATTGTGTAGCGCCCGGTGATACTTTTGCGCTCCCGCAATGGTTTTCGTCCCAAACGGTGCGCTACGCAATTTCTAGCCCTAAAAGTCTACGTCACCCCAAAAGTCTATAACATGTAAAATTATTTACACATGTATGATGACAGGAAGAAAATAAAAATTCAACCAAGCAGCTAAAAAAAAATACTCGAGCCCAAGTTCCAACAAAGTATAAAATATGAGCCAGCCTTTCTAAAACGACACTCTTAAAGAAGTTAATAATTACACAAAGGATCCAGGTGGCTTTCCGGTGGGCAACTAACCCGGGTATTTTAATTGCAGCAAGAGTTAAAATGACCCCCTATGTGTTTACTGTGAGTTTTATGATATCTGCGAGTTAGTCAAACCCTCCTTTTGGCCTACTTGAAATATGAGCCACAGCAGCAGCGGCAGTGTGGGCCTGGGAGGAGCGGCGAGGCAGCAGCGGCGGTATAAAGAGAGCCTGAGGCGCAGGTAGGCCCCACAGCAGCAGCAGCGGCAGTGCGGACCTGGGCGGAGCGGCGAGGCGGCAGCGGCGGTACCAACTTGGCACCGGCAGAATTTTCAAAGAGTGACATCAGAAGTCAAAAGTGATGTCGGCACAAGAGGAGAGAACTGACTGGTGAGTATCTGGTAAGTTTTTACTTGGCTTTCTTAAAGTTTTTAAGTTTATTCCAGTTAGGTTAGTAAATTAGAGGTTAATTAGAGGTACGGCAGGGCAGCTAACACCCGTGGAATGCACATCCTGTGCCATGTGGGAAGTCCTGGACACCTCCCGTGGTCTGGATGACCACATGTGCGGGAAGTGTCGCCAGCTACAGCAGCTCGAGCACCGGGTTATGGAGCTTGAGCGGCAACTATAGTCACTGCTGTGCATTCGCAAGGCTGAGAGCTACTTGGATAGCACGTTTCGGGAGGTGGTCACCCCGCAGCTTAAGAGTGTGCAGGCAGAGAGGGAATGGGTGACCACCAGACAGAAGAGGAGGACCAGGCAGGTAGTGCAGGAGTCCCCTGAGCCCATCTTGCTCACCAGCCAGTATTCAGTGCTGAGTACTGGTGAGGGTGATGGTTCCTCTGGGGAGTGCAGCCAGAGCCAAGTCCACAGCACCATGGAAGGTTCAGCTGCACAGGCGGCGGGGGGAAGAGGAGAGGGAGAGCAATAGTGATAGGGGATTCAATAGGTAGGGGAGCAGACAGGCGTTTCTGTGGCCGCAGATGTGACTCCAGGATGGTATGTTGCCTCCCTGGTTCCAGGGTCAAGGATATCACTGAACGGCTGCAGGGCATTCTGAGGGGGGAGGGTGAACAGCTAGAGGTCGTGGTATATCGATACCAATGACATAGGTAGGAAGAGGGATGAGGTCCTGCAGGCAGAGTTTAGGAAGCTAGGAAAGAGGTTAAAAAGCACAACCTCAAAAGTAGTAATCTTCGGATTACTACCAGTGCCACGTGCTAGTGAGTTCAGAAATAGGAAGATAGAGCAGATGAATGCGTGGCTGGAGAGATGGTGTAGGAGGAAGGGCTTTAGATTCCTGAGGAATTGGAATTGTTTCTGGGGGAGGTGGGACCTCTACAAGCCAGATGGGTTGCACCTCAATGGGAATGGGACCAATATCCTCACGGGAGGGTTTGCTAATGCTGTTGGGGAGGGTTTACACTAGCTTGGCAGGGGGATGGGAACCTAAGTATAGAGTCAATAGGGAGGGAAGAAAAACTGGAATTGGAAAACAAAAATGTAGAAAGTAAATTGGAAGGACAGAGGAATCAAGGGCTAGATGGTAGTCAACAAGGAGGTTTGCCTGTACTAAATGGTATATACTTCAGTGCAAGGAGTATAGCGAACAAGGCAGATGAGCTGAGGGCACAAGTAGATACTTGGGACTATGATATTATAGCTATTACAGAGATGTGGCTGAAAGAGGGGCAGGTATGGCAGCTCAACATTCCTGGTTACAGGATTTTCAGACGGGATAGAGAGGGAGGTAAAAAGGGAGGCAGGGTCGTGGTATTGATTAAAGAAACTATTACAGCTGTGAGGAGGGATGATATGTTGGAGGGATCATCAAACGAGGCCATATGGGTCGAATTGAAAAACAAAAAAGGGGCGATCACACTGCTGGGAGTGTACTCCAGACCCCCAAACAGTGAGAGGGAGATAGAAGAACAAATATGTGGACAAATTTCTGAGAAGTGCAAAAACTATAGGGCAGTAATAGTAGGGGATTTCAACTACCCCAATATTAACTGGGATAAAATTACACAACACCAGGTTATAGTCCAACAGTTTTATTTGAAATCACAAGCTTTCGGAGCGCTGCTCCTTCATCAGGTGATGAAGGAGCAGCGCTCCGAAAGCTTGTGATTTCAAATAAAACTGTTGGACTATAACCTGGTGTTGTGTGACTTCTTACATTTGTCCACCCCAGTCCAACACCGGCATCTTCACACCAGGGATAAAATTAGTGTGAAGGGTATTGAAGGTGCGGAATTCCTAAAATGCATCCAGGAGAAGTTTTTTAGCCAGTATGTAGGAAGCCCAACAAGGGAGGGGGTGGTTCTGGACTTAGTTTTAGGGAATGAAGCTGGGCAGGTAGAAGGCATATCAGTGGGGGAGCATTTTGGTGCTAGTGACCATAATTCTGTCAGATTTAAGGTAGTTATGGAAAAGGACAAGGATAGACCAGGAATAAAAATTCTAAATTGGGGAAAAGCAAATTTTGCTAAGCTCCGAGGGGATTTAGCCATAGTGGACTGGAAACAGCTACTTGAAGGTAAATCAGTGTCAGAGCAGTGGGAGGCATTCAAGGAGGAGATCCGGAGGGTTCAGACCAAACATGTGCTCTTAAATAAAAAAGGTGGGACTAACAAATCTAGAGCCCCCCGGATATCGAGAGACATAAAGGGTAGGATAAAGAAAAAAAAGGAGGCGTATGACAGTTACCGAGGGCTAAATACTCCAGAATCTTTAGAGGAGTACAGAAAGTACAGGGGTGCAATTAAAAATGATATTAGG
This sequence comes from Somniosus microcephalus, assembly GCF_052327205.1. Classification (NCBI taxonomy): domain Eukaryota; kingdom Metazoa; phylum Chordata; class Chondrichthyes; order Squaliformes; family Somniosidae; genus Somniosus; species Somniosus microcephalus. The sequence goes on along the minus strand of NC_140990.1, from coordinate 281,282,113 downwards.
AAAGCAAAGAGTGAACATGAAAAATTCTTGGCAAGTAAAATCAAGGAAAACCCAAAGATGTTTTATAAATATATTAAGAGTAAGAGGATAACTAAAGAAAGTATAGGGCCTATTCGAGATCATGAGGGTAATCTGTGTGTGGAGGCGGGAGACGTCGGTAGGGTTCTTAATGAATAATTTGCGTCTGTTTTCACAAAGGAGAGGGGCGAAGTAGACATTGCTATCGGGGGGGAGGAGTGTGGAATTTTAGATGAAATAAACATAGTGAGAGAGGAAGTATTAAGGGGTTTAGCAGCTTTAAAAGTGGATAAATCCCCAGGCCCGGATGAAATGTATCCCAGGCTGTTAAGCAAAGCAAAAGAGGAAATAGCAGAGGCCCTGACCATCATTTTTCAATCCTCTCTGGCTTCAGGTGTGGTGCTGGAGGACTGCTTATGTGGTACCCTTGTTTAAAAAGGGAGAAAAAGATAGACCGAGTAATTACAGGCCAGTCAGCCTAACCTCGGTGGTGGGAAAATTATTGGAAAGAATTCTAAAGGACAGAATAAATTTTCATTTAGAAAGACACGGATTAATCAAGGATAGTCAGCACGGATTTGTTAAGGGAAGGTCGTGTCTGACAAACTTGATTGAATTTTTTGAGGAGATAACAACGAGGGCAGATGAGGGTAGTGCATTTGATGTAGTGTATATTGACTTTAGCAAGGCTTTTGATAAGGTTCCACATGGCAGACTGGTCACGAAGTTAAAAGCCCATGGGATCCAGAGCAAAGTGTCAAGTTGGATTCAAAACTGGCTCGGAGACAGGAAGCAGAGGGTAATGGTTGATGGGTGTTTTTGTGACTGGAAGGCTGTTTCCAGTGGGGTTCCGCAGGGCTCAGTACTAGGTCCCTTGCTTTTTGTGGTATATATCAACGATCTTGACTTGAATTTAGGGGGTATGATTAAGAAGTTTGCAGATGATACTAAAATCGGCTGTGTGGTTGATACTGAAGAAGGAAGCTATAGACTGCAGGAAGATATCAATACATTGGTCAGGTGGGCAGAACAGTAGCAAATGGAATGCAATCCGGAGAATGGATTTGGGGAGGGCTAACAAGGAAAGGGAATACACATTAAATGGTAGGGCACTGAGTAGTGTAGAGGAACAAAAGGACCTTGGAGTGCATGTCCACAGATCCCTGAAGGTAGCAGGCCAGGTAGATAAGGTGGTTAAGAAGGCATACGGAATGCTTGCCTTTATTAGCTGTGGCATAGAATACAAGAGCAGGGGGGTTATGCTTCAACTGTATAAAACACTAGTTAGGCCTCAGCTAGAGTACTGCGTGCAGTTCTGGTCACCACATTACAGGAAAGATATGATTGCACTAGAGAGGGTACAGAGGAGATTTACAAGGATGTTGCCGGGAGTAGAGAATCTTCGCTATGAGGATAGACTGGGTCTGTTTTCCTTGGAACAGAGGAGGCTGAGGAGAGACATTATTGAGGTGTATAAAATTATGAGGGGCCTAGATAAAGTGGATAGAAAGGACCTATTTCACTTAGCAGAGGGATCAAAAACCAGGGGGCACAGATTTAAAGTAATTGGTGGAAGGTTTAGAGGGGATTTTAGGGGAAATTTCTTCACCCAGAGTGTTGTGGGGGTCTGGAACTCACTGCCTGAAAGGGTGGTAGAGGCAGGAACCCTAACCACATTTAAAAAGTACTTGGATGTGCACTTGGGATGCTGTAACCTGCAGGGCTACGGACCAAGAGCTGGGAATTGGGATCAGGCAGGATAGCTCTTTGTTGGCCGGTGCAGACACGATGGGCTGAAATGGCCTCCTTCCGTGCTGTAACTTTCTATGATTCTCTATGATATACAGTATAGACATGCTTGTGTTCAGTTCAGTTTATACTGTAGATTTTTTTTTTAAATTACCAACTAATTTAGTGGAATAATGGCCCTGAAATTACGGTCAGCTGTGTAACTAAGGAGTACATCGCCTACCTCCAAAGGAAATCCGCACTTACCTAATTCTAGGCCCCCTTCTAAAACTTGCATTGTTTCACTGCGGAGTTGAGCGCGGTGTAGTGGCCCACAGATTTCCTGGGGCACACTGTGCGTAAACGTACCTGGGATCACGTGGGGCGGTGCTCCAGTCAAGAAACATAAATCTCCAATGTCCATTCATGATTTTTTTCGTCTCATTCACCCCAGTTATATTAATAAATAAAGCAGTCTCTCACTCACCCCAGTTATATAAATAAATAAATCAGTTTCTCACTCACCCCAGTTATATTAATAAATAATTCAGTCTCTCACTCACCCCAGTTATATTAATAAATAAATCCGTTTCTCATTCTTGGTAGACTGTTTTCCCCCTTTGCCTATTTGTCTCTGCAAGTTTTGTTGGGATCAGTTGTAATAATTAAAAAGAGTTGCTAGTTAAGTGGATATAGATATTTCTTGGAAGATTTTTTTATCCTGACGGATGTATATTTCAAGCTGCTGCATATCCCCCTCCCCTTACGCTGTGCAAACAGGCTCCTGAGCCTATTTGCACCAGCCATAAAATTTTCCTGCATAATTGCTGGACAGTTGGTGGGCAATTAGCCCAACTCTGCACCAGCAATAAGGATTTTACAGTCACAGCGGATGATTTGTCAAGTTAGAACTTGACAGATCGCAAGTTCGGGATTTAGCGCATCTGGAAGTGGCCCAGATTATTTTTGTGGGGCCTGGAGGGAAGCTCCTGCTTCTGCTGGCCTGACAAAAATAATTTCAAACTTACCTTTGCTGTGCCTCTTTTGTTCTGCGGATGACCTCCTAAAATGAAAATGGGCCCCTCTGTACATCATAGCAATGAAGACTCTACAAGGTACTTAATCTTACTTTCTTCATCATTCTGGCATCCATCATACACTGTGGAAGCCGTTCCAAAGTAACACCAATTAAGAGGAGAGAAGTTTCAACTAGGAGGCCCCAATCTCTGCTGCCTAAACAGATTAGTTGAAAACACTGTCCTGGATGTTGTCCAAATTTAAATTATAATGTCAGGCTAAATGTGAAGGATACTCCACATAGCTACCTTACAGATACTGTCAATGGAAACCTAACTAAGAGAGCCCAAGAAGCAGTCAATGAAAAGAGTAAATTAGCCCTTAATCTGGATCTTTGAAACATACCAGCTAAATGTTACAATAGCTAAAACATTCCATTAGCTATTTTGTTATATGCTGCTTTGCGACCAGGCTACCGAAGATCCTCTTTTACTATAACCCAAATAACTGCGGAGACTTCCTCAATTCCTGAGTTCAGTGAACAAAAAACAAAGTTTTCCACGCACATTGACACAATGAAAGCTACAATTGATGGAGAGGTGGATTTTAAAAAAAAAGCTTCAACAATATTCTGAACCTAATAAAACTAATATTACCTTGGGGGAAAAGCAGTGGATAAGTCCATAAACAATTCTATCCTTCCGCCAAATCAAACACAATTAAAGCCTGCAGCTGACTAATCCTTCAGGCTGAAACTAATGTTGCTAATGATGCTGCTATCAAGGTAAGAATCACATGTTTAAGAAGTTGTGAATGGTGGATCCATAGGTTATTAAGGATTAATTTAAGGTATTAGTTAGGAATCAATACAGGTCTATTTGGATAAACTTCCATATAGCTTACATAAAATGAAAACAAAGAGTTGAAAACTGACAGGACCTGATGCTAGTGCTTTATACAAGGCTGTAACGGCGGCCACATGTACTGAAATAGAACTGGACTTTAGATCTACTCAAATAATCACTGTAGATATTCTAGAATATAATGGCACTAAATTCACGGTCTGTATGACGCCCTACTCGCAGAGATTTTCTAATCCCGAACTTGCGATCTGTCACATTCCGATTGCACATAGGTTTCACTGCATGTTTCACCTCCTCATTCAAATCAATGTCTTGGTGAAAAATTGGGCTAATTGCCCACCTACTGTGAATGAATTACCCTGAAAATATTTACGTCTGGTGCAAACAGGCGCAGGAGCCTGTTGCATAGCGTAAGAGAAGGGGGGATGAGAAAATTGTATTACAAACCTGTTCCAAACATTGCTGCGGTCACACAAACAGCAATTTTTTTTCCAGCAGATCAGTTTATTTATACAGAAAGAAAAGGATTGTGTCCATTATCCCAGCTGTGTTTTGCTTTTAGAAATAGTGGTAATCTTGATTATTGGGTAGAAAATAGCTTGAAAAAAATTGAATGGGACTAATATCACCGCTACATTTTATTAACGGGCAATTGTTTTATGAGGTGAGCCATGGCCAGCAGAGAGAGTCAAAATTCCCCCTTTTGTAAGTCTGATAGGATTGGACTGGACCGCTTCACCCAACCAGCAGTTGAAGGGAGCCCGCTTGAGGAAACCAGTTGCTCCCGGCAAAAGCTCGCTGTGCATTTATGGCAGGAATAGTCTGGGTAAATACTTCTATTCAGCAACAGAAGTTGTGGCAGGAAGAAAATTACAAACAAGGACAGGTGATCTTTAGAATCAGTGAGAATGATAGACACAACATAAGGGGATTGGCTGAAAAGAGGGAGGAAGTAAAACATGTTCCACACATAGTGTAACTGTGTGTTCTAAACATGCATTTTGTGAAAGAAAGAAGTAAAATTAAGAAAGCTTACAGTGAACATTGAAAAGAAGCAAAGGGGGAAAAATTCGGTACCTTAGTGCCTCCTGTTAGTGCCAGTAGATGGTGCTAACAGGGTGCTAGAGCATTATCACCGGGGCGAGGCGAATCCAACGCCGCATGCCAAATCCCCCCCCCACCCCCACAGTGCCATCGGTAACAGTTATCGGCGGGAACCTCAACGCTAGGTGGATTGTGACGTCAGTGAGTGTGCAATGCTCACTGACCGCCCGATCTGCAAAATTGATTGTCACCACCAACCTTAGTGCCTGGAGTAAACAGCGACAGGGAGAGCTGACATGAAGAACGAGGAAACTGGCTCCAGGGACGTTATTTAAAGGAATCATCAGTAATGAGTCACAGCTATCAGGTTAATGGAGTTTCAGTGGTTTCTTGTCAGTTTCACATAGTCCAACAGTTTCATTCAGTAATTTCGTATCAGAAGTGTTGTGGCAACTAAAAAGTAGCTACATTTATTCTTAAACAAATCAAACTGCTACACTTGGTTACATTAATGGGGGCTGTACTGGCAATTGACCTCACCCTCCAGGATCTACAGCAGAGGGAGCGGAGGCAGCGAGAAGGACTCAAACATCTGCCCAGAGTGAGGAGGAGGGCCATCAGGGCTCTCAACAGGAGGCCTTACCCTCCAAGGGTATGCCAAGAGCACTTCTCCTACCTCCAATTAAGCGAGGAGCAGTGTATTAGAAGGATCCGCTTCACTAAGGAGGTGGTCACAGAACTCTGCCACCTCCTGCAACCAGACCTCCAGCCTCAGATCAGGGTGACCATGGCTCTCTCAGTGGCAGTCAAGATCACCGTCACCCTCAATTTCTTCGCCAGCGGATACTTCCAGTCTGCAACAGGAGACATAGCTAACATCCGGCAGTTCGCCATCCATCGCTGTCACAGAGGTTCTCTACAGTAGGAGAAGGGACTACATTTCCTTCGCCGTCACCAGAGAGAAGCAGGATGAGCCTGCATGAAACTTTGCCAGGATAGCAGGATTCCCCATGGTGCAAGGTACCATTGACTGCATCCACATGGCTTTGCAGGCACTGTATAACAATCCTGAGATCTTCCATAACCGCAAACGCTACCACTCAATTAATGTGTAGTTGGTGTGCAACCACAGAGAGCGATTCCTCAATGTCAATGTCCTCTGTCCTGACAGCAGCCATGATGCCTTCATCCTGCGCCAGACCGGTGAGTGCCAGCACTCTTCCAGCCACCACGTTAAGCTTGTGGCTGGCTGCTCTCCACCTTGCTCATGACTCCCCTCCGCAACCCCAACACTCCTGCCCAGCACTCATATAATGAGAGCCATGCTGCCACCAGCAACATCATCGAGCAGACCATTGGCCTGCTGAAGCAACGGTTCCGCTGCCTTGATCGCTCAGGAAGAGCCCTCTAGTACTCGCTGGAGCGGATGTCCCATTTCATCGTGGTCTGCTGCATGTTCCACAACTTAAGCGTCATGAGGGCCCAGCCCTTGCCACCAGGGATTGCGGGACCACCTCAGGAGGAGGGAGAGGAGGAGGAGGGAGAGGAGGAGGAGGTGGGCGAGGATGAAGAGGAGGACGAGGATGAGGAGGAAAAGGAGCGAGGGAGGAGGCAGCCACTCAATTGGCCTTCCGTGATCGCCTCATCAGACTGCGGTTTGAATGAATTAAACTTCAGATCCCCATTGTTCACCACATCCCCATCATCACATCCCCATCATTCCATCCCTGTCGCAGGCCATATCACAACGCAAAGCTGAAATGACTCACACCACAAAATAATGCAAACTGAATTAATAAATTTATCAATAATCAGTGAACACATATTTACAACAAAAATATTAACTATTCACCCTTGTGCAATCCCTTAGTGCCTCTCGTTACTGTGCCTTTGTCTACTTTAGTGCTCCTACGAAGTGTTGGTCCAGTGGCTGCAGTAGGACTGGTGGAAGTCCTTGTGGGTGACTTCCGGTGGCCTTGGAGGACGCCCTCGACCAGCTCTGGGCTTGGAAGGCCCAGCTGTAGACTGCACCACCTCAGCATAGGCGGCAGCAGTCTTAGCTGGCTGGATGACAGGCAGCGACAAGGACAATGGCGGAGTGCCAGTGGTGGGAGCAAGAATGCTGTCATCCTGAGAGAGGGCAGCAGGTTCCTGCTCCACTGACCCACTGCCACTCCCCCGGAGCAGCACCTCAACATCCCTAGCAATCTGTTGCAGCACAGATTGCTGGCCTGCTGCAACACCGTGAAAGCCCCGGTCGACGGTGGTAGACCCAGCCACGATGACAGCAGTCAGAGCTTGCGTGGCATCAAGCTTAGAATGCATGAGAGCAGTCTGAGATTGGATGCCATCAAGCATAGACAGCATTACAGCACTAAGACGTTGCGTCGCTTCCGCCTGTGCTGCAATGGAAGCTGCCAGATCGCCCATCACACGTGGCATCTGGGTCTGGGTCGCCACAGTCTCTCTGGGAGTCTACCATCCTTTGCAGACTGGAAATGATGGGCTCCATGGTGTGCGCAGAGCCTTGTGCAATGTTGGAGGCGGACTCCTCCATGCTCCTTATCATTGCCGAGAGGCTCTCGGGCACCCTTGCCATTGCACCTATCATTTCCGTGTGCATGCCCATCACCCTTCTTCTAAAGGCCTCCCCATCGAGGTCCTCATCTGAGTTCTGTGCAGCAGACCTCACGCGCGATCTCGCTCTCTGGGGAGTTGGCCCCTGAGCTACCCTTTCCCACTGGCCTTGCTGCAGCCCACTCATCCCCGGTGCCTCACCTTGTGCAGATCCTGCTACTATACTAGCCTCTAAAGAACGCGTAGTGCCAGTATCTGAGCTGGTGCCTGTGGGTGAGACATGCAGTGATGCGGTGTGTTCTCTCTCCTCCTCTTCTCCCGCCTCGCTCTCTACGGTGCCCTCAGGAACAGGCTCCTCAGGTGCTTTCTCATTATCTGAAGGCATAAAGGCACAAGAGTCACGTTCAGGTGAGGGGAGGGGAGCAGGAAGGGAGAAATGCATGCATATAGCATGATTAGCTGGAGAGTGTGAAATGCTTGTGAGGTGAGGGGCAAGTCAGATGTGAGAAGAAAGATGAACAAACAGTTGTTGTTCCCAAGAGGGTCAATGTCACCAGTGGCCACGGCGCCCACCACCTGGTGCCCAATAATCTGCAGCACTCTATTTTCCAGCGCAGACAGTGGATGGGTGTGGGCTTGTCCCCTGCCTGTGCGCTCCTGCTCCCTCCTGTTGTGAGCCACCTTGGCCTGCAAGCGAAAGGAAAGTATGTGAGTGAGTGTGGAGCAATGTGTTTGGGTGATATGCCTGCCATAGTTGAATAGCTGTCATTGTGTGCAAGGTGTGAGATGTGGGTGTGAGTCTTGCAACAGTGGTAAATGTATGAGGGTGAGCTGAAGCTATGATTGTGAGATATGAGTCGTGATTGATAAGAGATTGTTGTTAGGTGAATGATGGGTGTCTGGTGCATTGAGCAGTGTGTGAGGCTAGTGATGCAGTTGGTGAGATATGGCATTTGAAGCCGCATTCATCGACCTTGACCACTTGTGTGAGGTCATTGAACTTCTTCCAACACTGGATCCAGGTCCTGGGGGAAAGACTGGTGGCACTGACCGCTTCAGCAATCTGCTCCCACTGCCTTTGTACAGTCTGTCTGGAAGGCCTCCTGGCCCCCTGTGGGTAGAGAACCTGTCTCCTCCTATCAACCCGGTGCCCCAAGTTTCCAGCGCTGTGTCCAAGAACCGAGGTGCCCTTTTCCTGCCCTGTTGTGACATTGCTAACTTCCGCTTTGCTTAGCTCCACTCAGAATGAGGTACTTCTTCACAAAGCACCTCCAATTTAAGTAGTGCAGGCAACCTTTCACTCAGCAGCCAATATAAATGGCCATTCAGAAACCAAAGTGCTTCCTGATTTATAAACTGGGGATCTGGGTGGTGCAATGGGTTAGCAGAGGCCTTTCACATCTGGGATTTAGTTCCAATCTAGCTCAGACTGTTGAGATGAAAAGGGGGGAAGTTCTGCCTCAGTTGGGATTCCTGTGTGCCCTGCAAGGAGCTGTCATGTAACGTTAGTTCCGACCCAATTGTAATCAACTAATTTTACAGCACCATCTATGGGTGCAATAACTTTTAACATCTTGAAATCACTCACTGTTTTTAATATATAATAATGGATATCCTTGTTTACAAATCTTATTCATGAATTCCTGTAAACATCCATCTGCAGCAGTATATGAATGAACAAAATTTGGATAATGGATAATGTAAGGCAGGTGAACCACCTTCAGCACGTCCATTCTTTAGCAATGAATGTGACAAAAAATATCATAAATGAAACCTTGGACTTGGGAAGTAACCTTGGAACAGTCTTTGGATGCTAAGTAGCTTTTAGCAGACAGGAATAGGTCTTTCATTTAAAAAATGGGTAAGTTAATTTTTCAAGTGGAATTTTGTAATACTTTAATTTTCTAAATGGTAAGAAACTAGGAACTATGGAAAAGCAGGGAGATTTTGGGGTCCATATACAGGAATCACTAAAAGCTAGTGGACAGATATAAAAACATTTAAAATGGCTAATCAAATGTTAGCCTTTTTCTCAAGGGGACTGGAATACAAAGGGGGGTGGGAGTTATCCTAGACCCCCTTGGAGTACTGTGCAGTTTTGGGCACCACACCTCAGGAAGAATATATTAGCCTGGGGGGGGGTGGGTACAGCACAGATTCACCAAAATGATACTGGGGTTTAGAGGGTTAAATTAGGAGGACAGGTTGCATAAACTTGGCTTGTATTCCCTTGAGTATAGAAGATTGAGGAGTGGTTTAATCGAGGTGATAAAAGGATTCGATAGAATAGCTGAAGAGAAACGATTTCCTCTGGTGAGGAAATCCAGAACAAGGGGACATAATCTTAAAATTTGAGCCAGGACATTCAGGAGTGAAAACAGGGAGCACTAATTCACACAATAGCTGGTAGGTATCTGGAACTCCCATTCCCCAAAAGGCTATGGATAGATTTAAAATGTTAGGTAAGGGTATCAGGAGCAAATGGGATCGAGGTAAAATCAGCCATGATCAAATTGAATGGCGGAAAAGACTCGAGGGACTGAATGTCCTATGTTCTTGTGTTGATGCTGACACTGGGCAGGGGGAATTATAACCCCCTCACCCAGCGGAAACTGGGTTTCCTTATTTAAATATGCAATTCAGGTTCCGATATGGTATCAGGACCCGATTGGAATATTAACCCCAAGTCTGCCCCGGGAAGCCCTCAAGCCAAACAGGAGCCAGGGCCTGAAGAGGCCCAGAAATGTAATACTCTTTTAAAAAATGGGCATAACCGATTGCATACAGACTAATAAAATGCATACAATATAATGGTGGATTCAGGAGACTTGCACGGTCAAAATCACAGCTTTTACCCTTCAAATTATTTAGGGTGTATGTGTGTGTATATGCACAAGATTGTGCCTCTGTCTTGCACTGTCATCTGACATTCCACTGTCAAGGTTTATGATGATATCTGAACCACTTAATTGTGCTTATAGCCATAAGGGCCTATTCCACAATCCTTCAGGGAGTGCATTACAGACATGCAGTCTGTGATTTTCCAATCCATTAAAATTTTCCATGATGCACTACCTGAGTGTGAAGCTCCCTGTGGGATGGCGAAATGGGCCCTATTGTCTAAGTGTAACAACTGAAAGCAAAAAATAAAATTAGTTGAATGTGAATTCTGAAGACATGTCTCTCACTAATAATATGCACATTTCATTCTAGGTACAGGAAGAGCTCCAACGCAGGAAGGCTGGAAAATTCGTACTGGAGGCATTCATCAGGTGTCTGATAATTCTCTGCACAGCAATAGCAGTTGTTCTCTCCTCCATTTCTGTGTGCTATGGTCACTGGCTGTTTGTAGACAGGAAGATATTTGGACTCTGGTATTTCTGCACTATAGAGCATGACCGCAAGCCTCAATGTACAACAGATTTCAGTGTTGCTGAGGTTGATGGTTTAAACACCGGTCTAGTTTTCACACGGATCATCGTCACTATTGCTGTAGTGCTGGCAATGTTTGGTCTGGACATGCTAATCACCTCTCAAGTTTGTCAAGATGCCTACTCCAGGCGCAAGTGGGCATATGGCTCAGGGCTAATTCTCCTGGCTTTTTTCATGACATCTGTTGGTGTGTTGACCTTTGCCATTCAGTTGCGGAACGTTATTACACTCACAGGCTTCAGTTTAGCGTACTGGTGCGAGTTCATTGCAGCTTCCCTTTTTTTCCTCAATAGTATTAGTGGGCTTCACATTTACAGCATGACGCCCTCAGTTAAAGATAATTCAGCAGACATATGAATAATTATATTTGCTTAATGTTTATTCTTACTCTAGTTTCTTAGGTAAAATAAATTGATCTCAGAATCTGTATATGTGAAGTGCAGGTACTCAAATATTTGATGAGTATCGCTATTATTGGCTATTTTTAGAATCTCAGTGAAAATGGCCAAAGCTCATCATTTAACTTTTTAAAATTATTCTGTATTTTGTATTGTAATGTGCAGTTTTTTGTTTCTATTTTTCTATATGTTAAAAAAATCAACAATTTTAATGCAGAAATTAGACAACAAATCATAGCACCTTAATATGAGTGATATTTTGTGGGTGTGGGAGGGATTACCCCCACCTTGGGTTTATAATCTCACTGAAATTAATTTCTAGAAACATTGCAGTGATATTAAAAAGTACTCACTTGGCTGACTACTCAAATCTAGATGATTTACTTTTATGGTGGTGTGGGGGAGGTGAGAACATTATTAACAAAACTAAAAACGGTTTGAAAATTCTCACCATTTTCTTTGGATCTTTTAAGGGATCTTGGCTTAGGAATAACAGCTGCACAGGGCATTATTTTGAAGACTGCTATCCTTTATGAATTAACAATGGCACCGTGGCTTACAACACTGTGCTTTTTACCTTCTTGGGGTTTGGATTTGAATCCAACACCGATTTGCTGGATGAAAGTCTCCTCTGCTTTGACTGCAAGGGCTATGAGCAAAATGAATGTGGAAAGTTCTTAAACCAATTCTGGTGGGGATAGGCTCACTGCATAAAACTGTCCACAAGTTGGCAATAAATTGGCTGAATCACTGAGAAGTTTTGAGAATGGGGGAATTAGAAGAATGAATACTGGTGAAATGCAGGCGCTCTTCTGAGATTGTGTTGAGGTACATTGTTGGGGAAGAACAGAGGGAACTTTGCTCTGTATCTCACTAAAGTATACCTGACATGTGAGTGCTTGATGGTAATTTTATCAGTCTGTGCTGCCTGTGGGGAGCCTCTCCTGGTGGCAGGGCATAGTGGAAAATTGCCCCATATGTTTGGAAAATTATGGCAAGCATCTAGTGCCTGAATTTCAGATGTGTCCTGCCACCAGAAAAGGTTCCCTGCCAACAGTGCAGGCATGCAAAAGTACTCCTGTGATGCCCACTGTGGGAAAGAATGATGCTTACAATAATTCAGGAAATAAATGATCAGGAATAAAATTAAAACATTGGGTTTAATGGATTAGAGTTGATCAGTGTAGTTTGTGACCTACACAATACAAATTTAACAGTAACTCTAATAACGATAGACTGAACTGATGTTTTTATACAGTAAAAGCATCTTATGTGATTCATACTTTCTTCCACCATCATCTCCTGGAACTTCTTGGTTTGATCACACACATTGGAGAGATCATTGTATGACATATGGAAGAAACTTTGAACTTTCATAAACATCACAGTTGGCAACAGGTAGTCTGAAGAAAAGCATTTGTAAGTTACATTTACTAGTTTATGCAGTGATTAAGAACGAAACACATTCACATGGAAAGGCCATCACATCAAATTTCAGTTTTATACAAGAAAAATAATTGTTTTCAAAAGCAAGTGATCACATTCAAGACTTTTACTATAATACTGTACTTAACAAATAACATGCTTCTGAATCAAATCTAACCTCCTACAGGAAGTTATGATATTGATGAGATTGTAAGTGGGTAGTGTAGAGTAGGCATAATATCCTCATGGAATATAATTATTTTAAATGATATGCATTTATAAACTCTTCAGTTAATAATTCACTTAAATAACTTGCTTGTTTTATAATGTTATTACTTTTGCAATGGAAGTGCCATTCAAGAAAAATTGTACTTTATCCAGACTGCAGGTTTAGTAAGTTTTATACAATTCAAAACTCCTAAACCATCCGATCTAAACTGATCAAACACATTGAGGAAGATCTTAAACAATTTTAAGACTTGCTCTGCACCAAGATTTTTATTGGCAATGATTTGTTATAAAATTAAGAATTCTGCTGTTTCACAATGAAACTGCAGGTGAATTTAGCCTGATCAAACTGACTGCATCTCACCTAGCTTGGATCATCTCTACTGAATTAACACGGATATACTGAATTATTTCTATTGTACTTGTATCATTTTGTGAATGGCTTTAAGTTATACTGATTTGGATTGATGGACTGCAAATTTGCACTGTTGTGAAGTCAGTCTATTTTTTTCCTTTTTTTTCTCCTCTGAATTGTACGTTTATTGTAAAAAGATTGTTTTCTCTGAATATAACTTTAAAAAAATATTATAAGCAATTTAATTTAGACATGCTCTGCATTTTCCAGACACTGTTGGTTCATTTTCAGGTTGATAAAAATTGCATAACTTACCTACGTTAATAACAAAACATTGTTTCCAATTTTGTTTTTGAAGTGCTACTCAATGCTGTATTTCCACACTTAAATATACACCATTTATCAGTACTGTAAAGAGGTGGCCAAGTTCTCCATACTGTTTAATTGTTTTTAATTGCAAATTTAAATTTATTTCATGTGACATGCCAGTGTGGTGGTTTAATCCCATCTCAGCCAAATGGATGTCAGATTATACATACAATGTCAGACAGTTTGCTTTAGACTAGAACCTATTGGCAGATTCCATTTCATTGGGCCAGAATTTGCTGTAACAGGTCATCTAATGGAATCTGGCGTTAGTTAGAATTGCCCTTGCACATTTAGATTTTTAATTTTTTTGTGTGGCAAGTTGCTGAAAGTGCGAGCTGATAACATTGTAGCAAGGGAAACCGAGCATCTGGAACCTGAGCGAACAGGGCAAACAACTGTGTATCTCATTAACCAATCAGATTGAAGGATTGTGAAATTAATAGCGCAAGGACTGAGAAGGAAGTGTACATTAGAGTGGGTGAATTCAATGCAAAATCAGGTACAGAAAGAGAAAGAAAGAGGGAAAGAAAGGAAAAGTAAAAAAAATATAAAAATGTAAAACTTCAATTTAAAAAATCTCCAACAACAATTAAGTTCCACACTTGTAATAGTTAATTTTCAGTGCCAGAGAGTTTGACAGTAATTAATATTTATTGCATCGTTAAAAGGGTACTTGGACTGAAATGGACTAGACTTAATTTTCTGTACCACACAAATACAGAAACGTCACGCCATTCAATACATTTCACTGGTGAGGCAGACAGCAAGGTGCCGATTTTGTGAAGTTAACGGTGGAGCGGCGCAACTCGGACAGCAACTCGCCTGAAATTGCTGTATCATTTGCGCATAAATAACGGGGAGCGCCATTAGCCTTCCTGTTATTTTGACAACAAATTGTGCCTCGTTGCTAAGGTCTGTTTATTTAAATTTGAAGCTATAGGCTGAGTATTCTTTCATATGTAGCCTAAATAGAATCCCTTTAAAATTTTGTATAATTTTCAAGCATTCCATAATCATGTTTGTGGGTGCAGATAATTTTATACTTTCCAAAAAAACATTTTTTTTCAAGGTGATAGGGTATGATCATACTGGCACTAATGGGAACAGGGGAAGAGAAGCCTGTAAAGTGAAAGGAACTCCTCATCAAGGCAGTTGAACATCCTAGACTTTCACTCTTGGGAATAAAACTATATGGTTGTCTCATAGCTACACTATTTGTGAGCAAAGGATCTGTCTGTGTTTGTCTGTCTGCGTGAGGTATCCTTCTCATCAAATTCAAACATCTGTAAACAATTTATGTTGACTTTTATTTCCAAGCAAATCTTGGAGTTTGAAAACAGCATTTCTGCTGATCATCCTGAAAATTCTTGCGGTTTATTCATCCTGAATGGACATTTTTGGATACACATCCTCAAATTTAGTCCTGTGCTGTATTTTGTCGTTTGTTTTTCAAATTTTTTCTTCCAATTTTTTCCCCCTCAGCTGCTCTCCTTGCATTGACTCCTTGCTAAGATATGATGCCATGAGTTTTTATTGCTCTCACACACCTCACCTGAGTGGCTTTATTCATGTATGAATCTTGACAATGAGTGGTGGTAAGCTAATTGATAATGAGGGAATCATAGCTAAGTTATCACCCAACATTCACATATGCAAACTTTCAGCAGGAGTTTCCGGATAGTAATTATTACTGGGAGCCTGACTGTTTTTTCCCCTCCCTGACCCAGTTGTGCTGAAGCCAATTGTAGTATCCTGGGTGAGATAAGCTAATTTGGCACAGATGTCTGAGCTATTAGGCAAGCTTCTAGGTGATTTATTTTGTATAGAACTTCATCAATTCCAGCTGAATTTTCAGTTTGGTTTTTAATTTAGTAATAGCCTTGGAAAAGGTTCAGAAATCCTATTACTATTAAAAATTATATGTGTCTGAGAATCATTTTATATGTTGGAATTTCATAATTACTTAAATTGAGAGCTTACATTTAGTTATAGATCATTTAGGGTAACGTTTATTGTGTTTTACTTGTACTATTTACCTAATCAACTATTTTGCAATAAAGCATATTGTTTACAGTTATGCTTTTACTTTAACCTTTTGGAACTTATTTACTTAATTAATCTATTTTTCAATGGTGTTCTATTTTAATTATTAATTAAGGAAGTTAGTATATTAGCACAATTCCAGTTAATTTTATGTGATAATCACTCCTGTTAGCTTCATTCTGAAAAAGTCTTAAAGCATTGCATAAAAAACTCATATTTCTCTAGTGTGTATTCATATTTCCTTATTTATGATTTGCAATCTTTAAACCATCTCTCCCATGAAAACAGCTATTGCACAAGACATCTATAACACCTGCATGTTTGTGTGTTCATGTTTGATACAGGCATTTAAGTATACCCCTATTTTCAACCATAAAAAGCACTGAAAACTTCCCCCCAGTTCTCCAGTCTAAACTGATAGCAGATAGTTTAACTTTTTAAAAGGTAATCTAAATAACTGAATTTATGAGAACATGATTAATGATACAATAAGGTCAATACTTTGCAAATTACATCTGATGCTATTTTATATATGTTCAAGTGAAAAATAAGATGAATAGATTAAACACTGCATTGTAAATGTTTGTTGTGTAAGATGCACCAATTGCTACTGGGTGGATATTCCATAGTTGTCAATGTATAATAAAAGGCCCTTCAGGGCTAGATTTTTCTCTCTCTGTTAATTTTAACTAGAAATAGAGCAACTCAAATAGGGGAGCGAAACCAATAGAAACCCAGAAGGCTTTTTGTTCATTTGTACCCGAGTCTTGCTCCCATCATAAACTGTGTTGATGCAAATTAAGAGAAAAAACTTGTTTATTAAGGACCGTTAAGGCATTGTTAATGGCCAGTTCTCAGATTTCAGGAAACCTCTGTTATCATCAGCGTAGCTATTAGCAATTTAAATCAATGATCCGGCCTGATCAACGGACCCTGTCCTAACTGGAAAAGCAGATCAATACATTTATGCCAAGACCTATAATAAAAATGATCTTGTATTAACATTTGGAGATCCTGAACTCAAAATAGGCATGAAGTCGGCAGAGCGACTGCCCTGTGCACTGGTCTGTGCCACTCTGAGGCCCAAGCTAAATTTGGTTTTGGGTCCCATTTAAATGCTGTTGGCAACCTGCAGGCATGAAATGGGTACCCCACTGAAGTTCATCTGTTGGAAAGGGCAGGAAATTGGCAAGCTCTCACATGGAAGCAGCCTGCAGGTCAGGTCTGGTGGAGGAAGGGGATCCTGGGAAGGTGGGGGAAGAGGCCTTGAACTTCTGGCATTTTTTAATGTACCCAGGAGCAGCAAATATCTTGGGACTTTTTTTTAGAGTGGCCTATATCAGTCCCTTTTAAGGATGGCTGGTTAGCCCGCTCAAGACCTGATACAGCTAGCATGCACAGTGCAAGCTCTACCCATTTGTATCTGAATTTCACATTTGCGGTCCTACAATTGGTGTAATACCCAATTGAACATTTTAGCAGTTTAACGCCTGTTTCAGGTGAGTGCCTTAAGCCAATATGGTGTCCGGTGCATTCTTGGCCCAGAGTGAGTGTGACAGATCACGACACATAATTCGGATGCAAAACGCCCAATTTACAGGTGCAAAACCTGAGGTCATAAGTTGAATTTTCTCAAATACAAGACAATAATTCATCAGTACCCTATAAAGTATTGTTTTATACAACTTGTTAAATTAATTCTGATAATTGATCAACAAGTTATACATCATAGGAACATGGAAACAGAGGTAAGCCATTCAGCCCCTCAAGCCTGTTCCACTGTTCAATTTGATCATGCTGATCAGTATCTTAACTCCATCTACTCGCCTTAGTTCCATAACCCTTAATACCCTTGCCTAACATATCAATCTCAGTTTTGAATCTTTCGATTGACCTAGCCTCAACAACTTTTTGAGGGAAGAGTGTTCCATATTTCCACTACTCTTTGTGTGAAGAAGTGTTTTCTGACATGAGAACAGCCTAGCACTAATTTTAAGCTTAAGACCCTTTGTTCTGGACTCTCCCATCAGAGGAAATAGTTTCTCTCTATCTACCCTATCAAATCCTTTAATCGTCTTAAAAACCTCAATTAGTTCACCTCTTAATCTTCTATACTCACAGGAATATAAGCCTAGTTTATGCAACCTGTCCTCATAACTCTTTTTAGCCCAGGTATAATTCTGGTGAATTTGTGCTGCACCCCCTCCAAGGCCAATCTATCCGTCCTGAGATGCGGTGCCCAGAACTCATTGCAGTTACTCCCGTCGGGGTCTAACCAGAGCTCTGTACAGCTGTAACATAACTTCCACCCCTTTGTATTCCAGCCCTATTGAGATAAAGGCCAATATTCCATTAGCCTTTTAAATGATTTTTGTACCTGTCTACTAGCTTTTAGTGATTTCTGTACTTGAACCCCAAAAGCTCTCTGCTCATCCACAGTTCCTAACTTCTCGCCATTTAGAAAATGCTCTGATCTATCTTTCTCAGGTCTAAAGTGGATGACCTCACACTTTCCCATGTTAAATTCCATATGCCACAATTTTGCCCACTCACCTAACCTATTAATGTCCCTTTGCAACTTTCTGCTCCCATCTACACTATTTACTGTGCCACCTAACTTACTGTCATCTGCAAACTTAGATATATGGCTCTCTATTCCTTCATCTAAGTCATTTATAAATATAGTGAAAAGCTGAAGCCCTAACACAGATCCTTGGGGGACACCACTCAACACATCCTGTCAATTTGGGTACATATTCATGATCTCTTTTTTCTGTCTCCTACCTCCAAACCAATTTCCTATCCAAGCCAATAGCTTGCTATCATAAATCTCATCCTCATAAAGAAACTACTCATGAAATAACGCTGGACAGCCAGCTGGTGGTGCCATCCAAGGAGTATAAATACTCGAGCGTGGGCCCAGCTTTCCAGGGACATGTTGTAAAACAAGGAACTAGTGAAGTACAACTAGACTTCCATGTTCTGAAACAAGTTGATTAAAGCCTTGCTTTATGCTCAAACCAAGTGCGTAGTGAGTTTTATTACGTCACTTGCCTCCAATTCCATGCGCTCCCATTTGTGTTCACATCATTAAACACATCGTGGATCTGAATGCATTTTTCCATGTCCTTACTAGCGCCTGGAGCGTATAATGTCCCTCTCAATGGTTAGATGTTATCTTTGCATGTCCTTCTTAATGGTTTTGTTCCCTCCATCGTAAGGTCAGAAGTGGGTCTGTTTGCAGGCAACTCCACAGTATTCAGCACCATTTATAATTCTTCTGATAATAAAGCCCATACCAACCTACAGCAGGACCTGGATAACATTCAGGCTTGTGCTGAAAAGTGGCAGGTAGAATTCATGCCACATAAATGCTGGGTAACGGCTATCTCAAATAAGAGCAAGCTCAACCATTTCCCCCTGACCACCATTGCTGACTACCTCACCAGCAACATCTTAGGGGTCACCATGGATAAGTAGGTGAACTGGACCAGCCATATCAACACTCTGGCTACAAGAGAAGGGCAGAGGCTGCATAATGTGTGACAAATGGCTAACCTCCTAACCTCTGAAAGTCTCTCCACAATCTACAAGGCTCAAGTCAGGAGTGTGATGGAATACTCACAACTTGTGTGGATGGGTGCAGCTGCAACAACACTCAAGAAGCTCAACATCATCCACTACAGAGCAGTTGGCTTGATTGGCACCATTGCTACTGGACTCAATATCCAGCCCCTCCATCACCAACACATTATGGTTGCAGTATGTACGGTCTACAGGATGCTCTCCAGAAACTCACCAAGGTTAATTTGATGGCACCACCCTCCCTGCAAACTCTTAACACCAAGAAAAGCAAAAGCAACAATGTTGTGGGAACATCAGTACCTTCCCTTACTGTGTTAACATTTGTTGCATCATCAGAAATAAAGGGGGTCATTTTGACTTTGAGCGACAGTGTAAAAAGAGCATAGCAAGTCTGATATGAAATCCATGGAAATAAAAATCAGGAGAGATGTTTAACGGGCAGCTGATCTGATATCGCCCATTTTACACTATCGCCCAAAGTCAAAATTACCCCAAATGCTCTGCTATGAATGTATCACTCTATACTAAGTGCTCGTAATTTCAGGTTTTATGTTAATATCAGTTAGTCTGCAACAGATTGAATTTGGGTTCACTTGTCAAGAGTAATTAAAACAACACATAAAAAGCACATGACATTTATCTTATTTACTATTTGCGTTTTCTATAAATAATGTGACTTAAATTGTAGCAACTATGATTATCAGATTGGTATTCTTTTAAATGTAATTATTGAATAAAACAGGCTCTGTGTTGCTACATGCAGGGAGGGGAATAGGGTAAGGGAGTTTGCACTCCTTGGATTAGTTTAGTTGTGTTACCATCGCTGGCTATGGGTTGAGGCAGAACTCAGGAAGAAACAAAGAAAAAGTGTAAACCAAGACTACACTGAGGTGGGTAGTATGTAGAAATGCTATCACAATAAAGACTGAACATAATTAGCAACCTCCGCTGTATGGAGAACCACAGTATATCAGGAATAATAGAAATGCACAGCAGTTCCATCAGCATCTAAAAAGAGGAAACATAGATTATCATTTAAGAACTGACAAAGGGAGCCCGAAAGCCTGATACCGCTTGCTGCCATAACAATGTGGCGCAGCAGGACTTCTGATTTGTGTCTAACCACATCGGAATTCCCGGCATCAAGCAACTAGTGTAATATTGGCGGAGCTGGGGCACCATCTAGGTGGGGGGGAATCAAGAGCTGGTAGGTCCAGCTGTAAGTTTCAGTTCTGATGAAATCTCAGCCCCTTTCTAGGATGGTTGCTTTCAGGGTGCAAATAAGTGCAAATGAGTTTCTTTTCTCATCATTCCAGACACTGAAACAAGCCTGAAACAGTGCTGTGGGGCTCACTTAATTTGCTGTGAAATATTGTATGCCAATTTTTTACAGGTGCACGATAAATTGGGGGCACCAGAGGTGGGACTTTTGGGAATTCCAACGGGTGATATCATTCTGCTAGTCTTTTCTCCATTTATGACATCAGGTTGCAAGGTGCAGATGTAAGAACTTCCCACCCCCCACAGGAAACCCCAGTGCATCACAGAAGAGGGCAGAGGCTTGCGTTACTGGATCCAATCACAATTTCCACCCCTGCTAGTCCCCAGCAATCCCAATTGCATCCCCAATCCAGAAATTAAATAAGTAAAACATATTATAATCACCAATGCCAGATATAATATTGCTAATGGAACTATTTCTCCCATTCTGATTGCTGCCATGTTTGATAGTATTATAATTACAGTGAAATTGAATTTCAATTTTCTGACTTTGTATAGTGTTAGTGTTAATAATATTAGCTTCACTACTCTCATGAAAATAATATTTGGGGCTTAAATGCTTCTGTGAACTTAATACTTTATCCTCACTAAGGAAATTTAAGATGGCAGTTCACTAAGAGACATTATCCAACCTCCATGTAGATGTAGGCTTGAGATGCTCCATCTAATAGAATCACAAGGCTGCAACACTATTTTAATGCATTATAACTCAGAGCATTCCAATAAACCATTTTTGAATTTGATTTTGAATTGGAAACTAAATTCTAAAATTCCAAGTTGTGTTGATTGCACTATGCCGAAAGGGGCAACGCTGCTTTGGTCTTCCTTACAATAATAATTTTATAGGGTGTATCAGCCAACCCTTAACAGTAGAACTTTTCTTTGTTTTCTTTGCAACCATTGATGAAGATTTGTTTTGAACTGAGAGGCAGTGGTAGCTGTCTCTCCTGATTTGCTAGTAACATATACAAGTGACTCAATGTGGTAATACAATGACATTAACACTCACAGGTACTATTATCACTTAGCTATGTTTAAGAATTCCATTTTCTTACTCTGTAACAACACACAATTTAGACATTTCAAAAATTATTTGGGAGACTGTTTTACAAGCACTTTACAAAATAGCTACTCTATAAATGAACTTGCTGATTGGTATAACACGTTGAATTTAACTTATTTAAATACCAAAAGCACTTGTACACACATCACACATAAATCACACAATATTACACATATACATAAATTTCATGTCTATCTTGATCAGCATAATGTCCCACAGTAAGTGCACGTTGCAAACACCAGCTTATCAGACAGGCCAATTTGAAATAATTTGTTACTTCTCAGTGGAATTGGCGAGTCAATGACATCTGACCTTATCAATAGCAGCAGTATCTCTGTTAAATTGTTCACAGTTAAATAAATCTGGATTCATATTCTTTTGGAAAAGCATTTGAAGCACAGTATTTCATGTGATCCTTTAAAGAACATCTGATTCTTGGAAAGCAAATTCCCGTTGTTCCCTGGGACCGGACCTGGTCAATAGAGATACCTGTGTTCCACCAGTCACCCCATTACTGATTATGGAATTGTGTTGGCTGTGTAAGTCAACAGCAAAATATTTCTTTAGCCTCCATCGTCTCCATTTTCTCTTGATTTCAGCTCGAACCTAAGTGGAAAACAATTATGTTTTATCGATAGAAAAGCAAAACCATGTTCATTACTATTAAAGAAAAGCTCTTTTGACTGTGTGTGGTATATAAATTAGAATTAATTAATAAAAAACTTACTTCACCATTAAGGAAACAGTAAAGTACTGCAACAACAAAGCCCTGTAGGTTAATAAAAAACCTTATTAATGGCTAAAAGAATACATTTACATTGATATAGCATACTCTTCTAAAGGATCCTTTCCTGTCTCACTTATAATACCCTTAATTTGCAAGTCACAATGCTACTTAACATGTATGGAGTCAATTTCCTACTATGCACCAGTGGCAGGCAACCTCAGCTGCTGCTAATGCATATTGGAAAACCAGCAGCATGTACTCATAGTATCATAGAATAGAATCATTACAGTACAGAAGGAGACCATTTGGCCCGTCAAGCCCTTGCCGGCTCTCTGCAAGAGCACATCAGCTAGTCCCACTCCCCCGCCCTGTCCTCGTAGTCCTGCAATTTTTTTTCCTTCAGATACTTATCTAATTCCCTTTTGAAAGCCATGATTGAATCTACCTCCACCACCCTTTCAGGCAGTGCATTTCAGATCATAACCACTCGCTGCGTAAAAAAGTTTTTCCTCATATCGCCGTTGGCTCTTCTGCCAATCACCTTAAATCTGTGTCCGCCAAACTCAGAAATTATTCTCATAAAAATTCATATAGAGCCCTACTAGTATTAGTGATATTTTCGTTGACTGATTCACTCATTTTAATTACTAATTCTAATGTTTACTCAAGTAAATACCTGAAATGATCCAAGAGCGAGCTCGAAGCCTATTCGTAAGTCCATTGCAAGGTTGCTTTCTTTATCCGGGAAAATTGCAAAAACAATATAGTGGACTCCAAACAATGGGATTAACAAGAGAGTGGACTTTGCAAGTCTCCTAGAAATAACAAATACAACATGCAGAACTAGTTAAAATATATTTGGCTCTTACATTCTTGGGTGGATTTTCACTCCTGGGTGGGAAACTGGGATGAGCTGCCTTCCCCCCAGAAGTCTCTGTAGGAGGCCTTTGCTGATTTTGACGGCGGGGCCTTATTTACATTCTGCCAGCCAGCGGCAAGCATGAAACCGATGAAAAGAGATAGCTGGCTGGTTTCAGGCAGTTCAAAATGATAAGGCCTGGAGGCTGCTCGCCAGCCCCAAGGTAAGCCGTGGAGAGTGGAAGCAGGAGCGGGGCTGTGGGAAGTGAGGAGTCCAGGGCAGCAAAGACCCAAAGTTTCCTGGTGGGGCTCAAGGTGGACTCCAGTTCCTCCTGGTCCCACTAAAGAAAGTTTCTGAGTTACCTTAGAGGGCCTCCTCTTCTTTCCCCCACCCGCCCCTCCCAAAGTGCCCATAGTGGGTGCCCATTAAAATGCCATCTGGGTCCTATATATAACATATAATAATGAGGCTTCCCCAAGTCAGGTGGGCACCTCGGCAGCCTATAAAAAGGGTCCAGTTAAAATGGCGGCAAGCGGGAATTGAATGGGAATGGGGCGGTAAATCTTTGCACAGCTGTTTTAACTGCCGGGTGGTGTGGGTTAAAATTCCCCTTTTGGTGTCTATTCTGATGTAAAGGAGTTGCATTTCATTCTGAGAAAAGAATGCTACTTTGTGGACTTGGACATAAATGCCTGATGGTATTTTTCAGAAGTGCCTTTGATTGAGATGACATTCCTGTCCCTGCTTTTCTTTATGAACTTGAATTACTGTTTATTTATAAATAGACATGGATTAACTGTACTGTTGCTTGGGAATGGTACAGAGAGATAGGTCTCTTGCACTTAAATGTATTCAGAGAACTACAAATCCCACAATAAATTTAAATTAACATAGGTTTATTTCACAGTGACAACAGTTGCCTGAGTGGAAATTTAACTGTAAGGCATTATTTTGCACAAAGGGTGAGGCTTTATTTTATACTATTGGATATGTCTACAGTCTGGTAGCTGAAGCATGATTATGATAATAAGTTGTTAATATGGAGCTATATTTAACCTGGCCATCACAAGAATCATTGAGTCATATTTTACAGCACAGAAGCAGGCCATTTAGCCCATCATGCCTGTGCCAGATTTCTAAAAGAGATATGCAGTTAGTCCCATTCCCCTGCCCTTTCCCTGTTCCCTTTAATTTTTTCATTTAAAAATATTTATCCATTTCCCTTTTAAAAGCTATATTGATTTTGCTTCCACCACTGTTTCTGGTAGGGAATTCCATTTCCTAACAATCCTCTGTGTAGAAGAAGTCTCCCAACCTCTCTCTTCATTCCTGTGATAATAATCTTAAATTAATGCCTTTTTAGTACTAATTGACCAACCAGTGGAAATAGGGTAAGATAGCCTATTCTTATTTACATATATACTGTACGTAGGATTCAGAATTGGTTTAATTTCGTATGATTAAGGTTTTCGATTTCTTTTTACTTATAAATGGCTTGTGATTTGTATTGTAGCTAGAAATAATGAAATGGTTCAAATTGTTCTTTCCCAGGATTCTTCAGGGTTTAATGTGTCAGGGTACAATTTAGCTGACTGTGCTGTTTAGCTTCTGCTGAAAGTGCAGGTTATGTGATTCATGTCTGTTGACTTCATTTTGTCGCCACATTGTGAAACAAGATAGCCAAGATAGTCTTGAGATAAGGAAATGGAACAATGAGCTCAGGATGATCAGTTACATGCTAGATGGTAAACAAGTTGGCATCTGGTGTTTTGTAGGAACTACCCTCATTTCTGAGGGTCTTGTTCACAATAACTGTTATCAGGATATAATGAATCATCTAGGACAGTGTGCGTGACTGGAGGCCTATAAAGATCTTTCCGTCACAATTTGTAGGGAGAGTCAGGATTGAAAGGTTCAATGAAGGTTACGTCTCCACCCAGAGGAAAAACAGGGTAATTGTGTTTATTTCTCTGTATGTCTACTGCTTAGAGACATTGCATGTGTCAAAAACTTGGTCAAGCACAATAAAAGGATTATGTTGCAACCATATTTGGTGTCAGATTAAAATTCTCTCAATAGTTTTTCCCTAGTTACTTTATTAAAATTCCCCATAATTTTGAACATCTCTATAATATCTTAACATAGAAACATAGAAGATAGGAGCAGGAGTAGGCCATTCGGCCCTTTGAGCCTGCTCCGCCATTCAATGAGATCATGGCTGATCATTCAAATTCAGTACCCTGTCCCTGCCTTCTCCCCATATCCCTTGATCCCTTTAGCCTTAAGAAATATATCCAACTCTTTCTTGAATATATTTAATGAACTGGCCTCCACCGCCCTCTGTGGCAGAGAATTCCATAGGTTCACCACTCTCTGGGTGAAGAAATTCCTCCTCATTTCAGTCCTAAATGTCCTACCCCTTATCCTTAGACTATGACCCCTGGTTCTGGACTCCCCGACCATCGGGAACATCCTTCCAGCATCTAGTCTGTCTAGGCCTGACAGAATTTTATAGGTTTCGATGAGATCCCCTCTCAATCTTCTAAACTCCAGTGAGTATAAGCCCAATCGACACAATCTCTCCTCATACGCCATTCCTGCCATCCCAGGTATCAGCCTGGTGAATCTTCGCTGCACTCCTTCCATGGCAAGAACGTCCTTCCTCAGATAAGGCGACCAAAACTGCACACAATACTCAAGGTGCGGTCTCACCAAGGCCCTGTACAACTGTAGCAAGACATCCTTGTTCCTGTACTCGAACCCTCTTGCTACGAAGGCCAGCATACCATTTGCTTTCTTAACCGCCTGCTGCACCTGCATGCTTACCTTCAGCGACTGGTGCACAAAAACACCCAGGTCTCTTTGCACTTCCCCTTCTCCCAATCTATTGCCATTCAAATAATAATGTGCCTTCCTGTTTTTGCCACCAAAGTGGATAACCTCACATTTATCCACATTATAGTGCATTTGCCATGTTTCTGCCCAATCACCTAACCTGTCCAAATCGTACTGGAGTTTCATGACATCCTCCTCGCAGCATACCCTCCCACCCAGCTTTGTGTCGTCTGCAAATTTGGAGGTATTACATCCAATTCCCTCGTCCAGATCATTAATATATATTGTGAACAGCTAGGGTCCTAGGACCGATCCTTGTGGTACCCCACTAGTCACTGCCTGCCACTCGGAAAACGACCTGTTTATTCCAACTCTTTGATCTAGTGAAAAGTGTCCCATTTTCTCTAGGCTCTCCTCAGAAGTAAAGCCTCTCATCCCTAGTATCATTTTAGTAAATTTATTCTGTACCCTTTCCATTGCCTTAACATCCTTCCTAAAGTAGGGTACTGAAAACTGGGCACTACTCTAATTGAGACCTAAGAAATTAATAGTATAGTTTTAGCATTACCTCTTTGTTTTTGTACCTTGTGCCCCTATTTACAAAAGCTATAATCACGTGCTTTTTTAACAGCTTTATTAACTTGTGCACCCACTTTTAAATATTTGTGTATCTAAACCCCTAAATCTCTCTTCTATTCCTTTTAATGCTTTAGTGCGTCTCACTATGAGCAACATCATGGAAGATCTGCTCGATATATATAAAGTCTTGATTCTAGCATACTTCAGTCACCAAAATTAGCAATTCTCTCCTTACTCTGAACACTAACTGAATAGATTCAGATTTTGCACTAACCCCATATCATTCTTATGCTCTAATGTTGTAATGGAATCTTTGATTAATACTGCCAACTTCTTTTTTCTTATGCTATCCCTTCTGAATATTTTATAACCCTTTAAATTGCTGAAATATTCACTATGGAAGTCATCCATATGGATAAATTCGGTAATTATAGTTGCTTTAAGCTCTTGAAGTCAATTAAACAGCAATTGTGCTACTTATAAATTTCTGGCTCCAAGTTAGAAAATCTAGCATGAAATGGTTGCCTGTCCTTCTCAGAGAAAATGGCCGAAGTGCATTAGAAGCAAGGCTTTTATATATAATTTTGAAAACCTCTATCAGATCACCTCTTAACCTATTTTGTTTTAATGAAAAGAATCCCAGTTTCTCTAGTCTCTCATCATAACTAAAGCCTCTCCTCTCTGGTATCATTTTTATTATTATTGATTTGTTTTTTTATGCATATACTCAGTTTTTATCTCTTATCAGTTTAAATACCAAGATACAGATCAAGATGGCATGCAACATATACTAGGTTAGAGGTAGATACCTGGAGTTTGACATCACTGTGTTGGGGCTCGGAGTTTGCAGCACTGGTGAGGAGTACTCACTGACTTTCCCACACCCAGAGTAGAATTTGCATGCCTTTATATTAAAGAGGCTGGCAGATATTGTGACTCACCTGTACTGGTTAAAATCATTCCCCACAGCATCAGGTGTTTTTAGCTTTTTTATTAATATCCTAATGATGCGAACGAAGAGAACAAAGTTAATCTGCAAAATAGAATAAGAGTACATGTTTACATTTTTGGAGGTGGCAGGACAAGTTGATAAAGCTGTTGAAAAAGCATATGTGATCCTGGGCTTTATAAATAGAGGCATATGAGTACAAAAGCAAAGATGTTATGCTAAACATTTATACATCACTGGTTAGGCCTCAGCTGGAGTATTGTGTCCAATTCTGGGCACCACACTATAAGAAGGATGTGAAGGCCTTGGAGAGGGTGCAGAGTAGGTCTACTAGAATGTTACCAGGGATGAGGGACGTCAGTTATGTGGAGAGACTGGAGAAGCTGGGATTGTTCTCTTTAGAGCAGAGAAGGTTACAGGGAGACTTAACAGAGATGTTCAAAATTTTGAAGGGTTTTGATAGAGCAGATAGGGAGGCACCTTTTCCACTGGCAGGAGGGTCAGTAACCAGAGGACATAAATTTAAGATAATTGGCAAAAGAACCAGGGGAAGATGAGGAGAAATATTTTAATGCAGTGAGTTGTTATAATCTGGAATGCATTGTCTGAAAGAGTGGTGGAAACAGATACACTAGTAACTTTCAAAAGGAAATTGGACATATAGTTGAAAAGAAAACATTTGCAGGGCTATGGGGGAAGAGCATGGGAGTGGGACTACCTGTAATTGGATAGTTCTTTCAAAGAGCTGGCACAGGCATGATGGGCTGAATGGCCTCATTATGTGCTGTGAGATTCTATGAAGTGGGGAGAAGCTATTGAGGAAACACCATTGGCACTTTTACACATAATAGTCAAAAATAAATATTATTTAAATAATTAATTTTGAATGTATAAAAATAAAGAAAAAGCAGTCCATGGTGTAAGTAAATAGCTATGGCCATTAATTACAATGGCTCTTAAATTAACATGTGCATCTAACTAGTGTTTTCTAACGTTTTCAGCATCAACATTTATATGGTATATACAGGGCATTGACAATTACCGTAATGATGAAATATTTGAATGATATATCCCC
The DNA here is from genome assembly GCF_052327205.1 of Somniosus microcephalus. Classification (NCBI taxonomy): domain Eukaryota; kingdom Metazoa; phylum Chordata; class Chondrichthyes; order Squaliformes; family Somniosidae; genus Somniosus; species Somniosus microcephalus. The sequence continues at coordinate 281,253,663 of NC_140990.1, read as the reverse complement.
AAAACTTCCCTTTCTTTGTCTACAGACTTTATTATCAACTATTACATATGCATGAGCTAAAACCTGAGTACTGACTTTTTTGGCAATATCATAAAAATACTTGTTTTCATTCACACAAAATGGCTAAATAAAGCTGTTAATCCAAGAGCTGGGAAGTGGGATTAGGCTGGAAAGCTCTTTGTTGGCTGGCACGGACACGTTGGGCCGAAATGGCCTCCTTCCGTGCTATAACTTTCTATGATTCTATGAATTCCCATTGAAAGCAATAAAAATTCCCAAATCCTCTGTATGGGACAAAGTTAACGCAAATATTCCACATCACAATTGTCATTATCCTGTTTAAAGACATTTGCTCCCATTGGTACTGAGCACATATACCGAAGAACTAATAGGAATACCCTTTATTGGCTAGTATTGTTTTAATTTTCTTGGAACCATAATTGTTCTGAAATTGCCTTTGATTTGACCAAATTTATACTTGACTTTCTGCTACATAATCATGGCTATGCCACAAGGGGGAAGCAGTATGCAGAGCCAATTCCCAACAGTCTATTGCTGGGAATTTCCTCAGAGGCTCTCCTGATTGGCTACTGCAACTTCGGTAGAAAATCAGCGGGAACCCCAGATAGATGTGTAAATGGGGTATCCGCTGATCTTCCACCGAAGTTACGGCAGCCAATCTGGAAATTCCCAACGTATGTCCCTACTCTCTATCGGGATATAAGGGAATGAAAAAAATATGGAAAAGAGGAGGAAAACAAAAAAAAAGGACATTTTTTGAAATTATGCATAGTCAAATAAAAGCTAAGACCGTGATTTTGCCTACCTCGGCAGGTCTGGTGCGGCCGGGGTCCTGACCTCACTGCTGGCTCCAGCCCACTCTGTGAAATGATTTTACCGTGATTGGGCTTGTTAAGCCCACCCAGCACGTTTGCCGGCCAATTGAAGGAAGCTGGTCTGATGACGTCATTTGATGACGCATCATCAGCCAGTTTCCTTAAAGTGGCCATGTGCAAATTGATTTTGACATTTGTGCTGTCAGTGTTCTACAGCATTGAGGTGCTGCAAACACTGAGAAGCACTGCACAGAGGGGCAGGGCTGCACCCAGGCTCTTCCATGACTCCCTCCATATTCTTATGGAGGGGGTCACAGCACGCAGGGAGGTTCTCTTCCCTTCCAATGGGCGAAAGAGATCTCCCCAGGAGACCAGCACAGCCTGGTTGCACATTGCACAGGAGGACACAAGCAGGGATGTTGTCAGGCACACCAGGCTGCAGTGGCACAAACCTTTCAATGATCTCAGTAGATCAGGAAATGTTACTGCAAAGCCACACTCAACCTCATCCTGCTGTGCCACTCATCACATCCCCATCACTCTGCCTTCCCTACCCTACTCCTGCACATCCTTACTCACACCAACTTACCTTGCACCTCCACTATTCCCTCTCTATCTACATTATCACTTCCCCATCTCACTAGGTAACCCTTACCCTCACCCTTATCCTAGTCCAATCATACCAACTAACAACACACAAGCGTAGGCACTTGTGTGTTTTAGCCAATGTTCATGTGAAGTTTCTGTTAATGTGGTGTCAAACATTGAAACCTTTATTTTCAACACTTTGCGTTCTTGGACAGATTTCTGTGCACCTTTGGAAGTGGCTTAGTGAGTTGCAGTGAATGGTGAGACATAATAGTATACCCCGCAATGGTGATGAGTGTGAAAGGAATGGCTGGGTCATTGTAGGGATGCTTTATGGTGTTGGTGTGGGGTGGTGCCAACCTGGCACATCATGTGGCAGTCAGGGTGTACAGCATCAAGTGAAGTAAATCTAGCCATGGTGAGGCAATCCCTGGCCTGCCGGGCAACAATGTGGTCAGGTGCTGATGCCCTGTGTCCTGTGCAGCAACAGTTGATTGTGGAGAAGGTTGGTGTTGTTGTTGGTGCTGCTGGTGTTGGGGCTGATCATGGTGAGATTCTGAGGACCAAGGTGAGATAGTTTCAAGGGCATCGATGCTGATGTAATAGATGTCAGGTGAAGTTGAGATGACAGAAGCGATCTGTCAATGGTGAGAGAGGTTATTCCAATGAGGTGACACTGGATACAAAGTTTACTCCAAACACTTGCAACCTGCATAAATCTCAATCTGTCTTCCAAATGCTGTAAGCAACAGCTTCTGAGATTGGAATGTCAATAGCTGTGAGATGGGAGCTTTTATAGCACATTTGCAGCTGTCAAGTAAAGAGATCATTTCATGGTAATACAATTCCCGACCTCCTTACCTGATGTGATCCCCAAGCAGCATGGACCCCATGGGTAACCTCATAAAATTTAAAGGTAAGCTCAAAATACTTTTTGGCCGTGAAATTCGGCTCCTTTGCGCCTGCCGGTAGTGCCCCAGGCCGCTGCGGTGCTGGCAATGATGTCATCACCATGTGCCACAACCTCTTAATGCCCTGCTGTGACCCCTTAGCAGAAATTCAGTTGCGCCCCGTGCGTCCCGTGACCCGGTGGTGTCAGCGTCAGCCTCACAGGTCGCGAGCCGGGTCGACCTCCGCCCGCGGGGCACTCATTAAAGGGAGGTGCGGCCGCAACCCGCTCCGCCATGTTATTTCTTTTCACTGACCTCCAGGTCGGCTCTCTATGGCGGCCCTTGCCGTGGTCTGTGGCCGCCATCGCACAGCCCGGCACCGTGTCTCAGTGCCAGGCTGCAGCCACAGCACCACACTGCCCTGGTGGGCTAGTGTGGGCCATCGGAGGCCCTGCAGAGCTTGCAGCGTCCCTCCCCTTTAACAGAAGGGGAGGGGCACTGAAACATGTCAGTGCTATGCGGAGCGGCCACATAGCACTCTGGCACTACTGCTTTTTGCGCCCCTAACACCACCCTGAGAGGAAGTGGATTGCCCAAGATAGCGCTCCGCTTCCTCGTTGGGGCGGTAAGCCGAATTTAGCGGCCGGGGCGGTACTTCTGTGCTGGGCGCTAAATCGCCAGTGATAATTTGGTTACTGCCCCCAAATGGGGTGTAACCAAATTTTGCCCTTTTTACGTGGCTCTTAACAAGGTCATAATGACCTGAATTGCCTCCCCTGCCGCCACGCGACTTTCCCAGATGTTGCGTCTTTCGATGCTGAACAGTCCCGACATCTGGGAAAATCGCGTGGCAGCGGGTTGACAGTGGGTTCCTGACCTGCTGTCATAATTTTTTTTCCCACCCGACCCACTATCAAACGTGTCCGCTGACCCCCTGAAAAATTCCCCCCTAAGATTTTGCCTCACTACTAACAAATACCATGGTAGCCTAATTTATTTATTTCACTAATTTAGAAAACACTGAGCTAATTTTACTGCTACCAAGTATTATTAATGCCCACCATTTCTTTTCATAATCCCTAATTTGGGAAATTTCCCACACTAGCGATATGTGTAACCCTTCTTAGTGAGAGTGCCAATGTGTGCGATTGAAGAAGCAGTCTTATGTTTTGGATTCTTACTAGGAATTGAGATGAGACTGCCCAAATTCATTTAAATTCTTGCAGTTAGCAGAAAAAGGAAACTTTCATTCTATCTGCTGAGGTTGGATTCAAACTAATGAAACAAGAGTGTAACCAACTGCATCATTCAATCCAATTGTTTATATCATATGTTTCACCATTTGGAATTGGATTTGGGTTTTATCTCATACTGATTAAGAAATTTTCAGCATGTTACAAAAATATTTAATGTTATACATACACAATGTTGTTATAAATAATAACAATTAAATGGACCAATTTGAAGTCCATACAGTACGAGTGTTATATCTGAAAAAGTGGAATCTGGGGTCCCAAAGCACCACTGGGGGTCAGTTTGACTTTTGGCGATAGTGAAAGTGGGTGATAATGTATCGGCCACTCGTTATGCACCACTCATGATTTTCCTTCCATTGATGTCAATGGAAAGAAAAATTATGCGGAGCGTATAACATGTGACTGATTCATTTTGCTCATTTTGTGGCATCGCCAAAATTTACCCCCATATCAGAAAATAGCTGCATGCACCACACATTGGTTTACAAATTGCTGAATAGTTAAAGTTTCCAGGGTGCACTATTTAATTATAACTGCAAATTATTTAAAATGTGGCACTTTAACTAATAATTTACCACAGTTCAGAATCGTCTTTAATTGAAAAGTACTTACAAAAATAGATACAATTACAGGTCCTTTAATGATCCACCATATATGTTCATCTGAGTTAACGTCCCAGCAGCTGTGGATTAGGCAAATAAGTTATGAAGCTTCTAAAATGGTGGTGTTTAAATGGTTGAACACTATGCATTTGAACAAGCTATTAGATTAGGTACAGTAGTACTAAATATACCCATAGTTATTATTAGTACCATATCACTTTAATTTTTTGCCACCCGTTATGATCAACATATGGTAGATATAAAGCTGGACATAATTCTCATGACTCTAAATTAAAAAAAGAAATATATACTCAAAAGGTGTTAAAGAACAATTGTCAAAACAATTGACAACATTTAATTTTTTCACAAATAACTTCTAAACCTTTTCACTATATCTCAATGGAGTGTCAGAGAACAATTTCTACATCTATTTAAAGTATTGAACATAAGAACATAAGAAATAGGAGCAGGAGTAGACCATTCGGCCCCTCGAGCCTGCTCTGTCATTCAATAAGATTATGGCTGATTTTCTACCTCATCTCCACTTTCCTGCACTATCCCCATATCCCTCGATTCCCTTAATATCCAAAATTCTATCGATCTCTGTCTTGAATATACTCAATGACTGAGCTTCCACAGCCCTCTAGGGTAGAGAATTCCAAAGATTAACTACCCTCTGAGTGAAGAAATTTCTCCTAATCTCAGTCCTAAATAGCCGACCCCTTATTCTGAGACTGCGACCCCTGGTTCTAGACTTCCCAGCCAGGGGAAACATCCTCCCTGCATCTACCCTGCCAAGCCCTGTAAGAATTTTGTATGTTTCAATGAGATTACCTCTCATTCTTCTAAGCTCCAAAGAATATAGACCTAGTCTACTCAATCTCTCCTCATAGGACAATCCCCCCCATCCCAGGAATCAGTCTGGTGAACCTTCGTTGCACTCCCTCTATGGCAAGTATATCCTTCCTTAAGTAAGGAGACCAAAACTGTACACAATACTCCAGGTGTGGTCTCACCAGGGCCCAATATATTGCAGTAAGACATCTCAAACAGACTCATCAAACTTGATTTCCCTTTCAAAATCCGTGTTGACTCTGCCCAATCCTATTATTATTTTCTAAGTGCCCTGTTACCATACCCTTAATAATAGATTGTAGCATTTTACCTACTACTGATGCCAAGCTAACTGATCTGTAGTTCTCCGTTTACTCTCTCCCTCCTTTCTTAAATAGTGGGGTTACATTTGCTACCTTCCAATCTGCGGGAACTGTCCTAGAATCAATGGAATTTTGGAAGATGATAACCAATGTGTGATAAAAATGCTAACTTCCGAGAAGTTATGTCATCACTTCCTGTGAACTATGAACTATGAACTATGAACTGTGTACATACCTCACTTCCTGTAAATGTCACTTCCTGTTGGACTGGTATAAATACTGGTCTGTTCAGTATTGTAAGAGGCTTCTACCAGAGGCATGGTAAAGACCTCTCTTGTGTATAGTGTGTTTATAAGTTACTTAAAGCTTACTTTAAAGTTACTTGATGGTAAGTCTCCTTTTTCTTACATCAATTTAAGTAACTTAGTATTTACACTGACAAATACTAGACCTTCAGTCAAACTCGGAAGTTAAGGATCCAGGGAACCACCCATCATGGAGAAAATCCTTAGACCTATTCGTCTGGACTTGGACCCGAATACACCAGCAGCTGGCAGGGTATGGAAGCATTGGTATCGTACTTTTGAGAATTTTCTGGATGAATGTAAAGTGGATGCTCCTGCTAAATTGAAGATACTTGTCAATTATGTGACCCCAAAAGTGTTCGAATATGTTGATGACTGGGATAATTACGAAGAGGTGATTTGGGCACTTAAGAAACTGTATGCGAAGACCCCAAATGAGGTCTATGCTAGACATCTACTGGCCACAGCCCGACAAGGGCCAGGGGAATCAATTGACGAATTCCTGCAAGAACTTCGCAGGCTCAGCGTAGATTGTAACTTTCAGGCAGCCTCAGCTGAGCTGTACCGCCAAGAAATGATTCGTGATGCTTTCATCTGCGGGATTGCCTCTCCATTTATACGCCAGCGTCTACTAGAAAGTAAAACACTTGAGCTACAAAAAGCTTTTGAACTAGCTTGTTCACTGGATTTGGCAAAGAGAAATGCAGACCTCTATCAGCTGCCCAGATCTCGATCTGCTGCTGTAGCTGCAACCAGACAATTCAAGCGGTCTCAGGTGAACCCTATCATGGGGGAATCTAATTCTGATAATTCTGATGAAGAAGAGGAGGACGACCCCACTTTAGCAGCCTCTTGGCAATCTAGGAAGGAATGCTTCTTTTGTGGAGATGCTTTTCACCCTAGGAAAACCTGCCCTGCTCGCAATGCAATCTGCAGTTATTGCGGGAAAAAAGGACACTTTGCTAAAGTTTGCCTATCAAGGGCCTCTACGAGGGCCAATCCAGCTAAGGCCTACCGAACTGCCCCAATTAGGGCCTATCAAGATGCTCCAGCTAGGACCTATCAAGCTTCCTCTCGAGCTCTCTCCCGAAGAAGCACACCGAGAGTTTTAGCCACTCTCTGTGCAACGACACCAATTACAGCTGCTTGCCCACAGAACCTGTCTCAGGCAGCCACAAAAATTTCAATTAAAGGGCATACCTTAGATGCCTTAATTGACTCAGGAAGTACTGATAGTTTCATTAAGGAACAGATTGTTGCGAAATTGAAACTACATGTCTTCCCATCGGACCAGGCAATTGCGATGGCCCAGTCATCACTTAATACCAGAATCTCCGGCTTTTGTGTTGTTGATATGACGCTTCATGGTCGTATGTATCCCTCCACCCGACTTTCAGTGCTCAAAGACTTATGTAGTGATCTCCTCTTAGGGCTGGACTTCCAAAAACAGCATAAGAAACTCACCATTGAGTTTGGTGGATCCAAACCCGGACTTACTATTTCTAATATACCATCTAAATTACCATTTTGTGCATTATCAGCAGCTTCACTTGATGAACCCTCATTATTTGCCAGTATTCCGCCTCAATGCCAACCGATAATAACAAAATCGCGGCGCTTTAATCAGGGAGACCAATCTTTTATTGCGGCTGAAATCTCTCGACTTCTAGCAGAGGATATCATTGAACCATGTTCGTCGCCCTGGCGGGCTCAAGTCGTCATTGTCAAGAACCCTCTAAAACCTCACAAACAGCGACTATGCATCGATTATTCGCAAACCATCAATCAATATACCGACTTGGACGCCTACCCATTGCCACGCATTGATGATATGGTTAATAAACTGGCCGAATACAAAGTGTTCTCAACTTACGATTTAAAAAGTGCCTATCATCAGTTACCCTTGAAGGTCTCAGATAAGCAGTACACAGCCTTTGAGGCTAATGGACGGCTGTACCAATTTCGTCGCCTCCCATTCGGGGTTACTAATGGAGTGGCTGTCTTTCAACGGGCAATGGATGGCCTGGTTAAGCAGGAAAACCTAAGGGACACTTTTCCCTATCTTGATAACATTACCATTGCAGGTCACGATCAACAGGAACACGACTCCAACCTCCAAAAATTTCGGGATGCCCTCCATTGCCGTAATTTGACCCTGAATGAATCCAAATCTGTTGAGTCGCAACCGACCATCAACATCCTTGGCTACTGCGTAGGCAATGGTATCATTAAGCCAGACCCAGAAAGACTTCGCCCGCTCCAAGAGCTCCCGTCACCTAAGAATCCGGCTTCTTTACGTCGGGCTCTCGGTCTGTTTGCATACTACGCTAAATGGATTCCTCATTTTTCGGACAAAATCCAACCCTTGCTGCATGCTAGATCATTTCCACTGGGAACAGCGGCTGTTGCAGCCTTTAACCTTCTCAAAAAACAGTTGGAGAAAGCGGCTCTTCACTCCATCGATGAGAATCTCCCTTTCGTGGTTGAATGTGATGCCTCGGAGGTGGCGATCTCGGCTACTCTGAATCAGGAAGGTCGTCCTGTAGCATTTATGTCCAGGACCTTACAAGGTGCCGAGCTACATTATCCTCCGGTTGAGAAAGAAGCCACAGCCATCATAGAGGCAGTACGGAAGTGGAACCATTTTCTAGCTCGCCAGCACTTTACATTGATCACGGACCAACGATCAGTCGCCTTCATGCTCGATAATCGAAAACGAACCAAAATTAAGAATAATAAAATACAACTTTGGAGGATGGAACTGGCCTCTTTTGGTTATACCATTCTCTATCGGCCTGGCAAGGAGAATGTGGCCCCGGACACCCTCACACGGGCATTCTGCTCCACTATGTCATCCTCCACTCTCATGGATGTCCACAATGGTTTGTGTCATCCTGGCGTTACGCGCATGCTACATTTCGTACGATCACGGAATCTCCCTTTTTCCACTGGAGATGTAAAAAAAATATGCTCAGAATGCCGGCTTTGTGCGGAATTAAAACCTCAGTTCTTCCGCCCCTCAGATGGTATACTCATACATGCAACCCAACCGATGCAACGACTTAGCATCGATTTTAAGGGCCCAGTGCCCTCTTCAACTCGGAACACATATTTGCTCACCATGATCGACGAATATTCACGTTTTCCGTTTGCCTTCCCCTGCTCCAATATGCTGGCGTCCACAGTAATCTGCTGCCTTGAGCAGGTATTTTCTCTCTGTGGCATGCCGGCTTATATTCACTCAGATCGGGGTCCATCCTTTATGTCAAGGGAACTCAAGGACTACCTCTCAGAACGGGGAATTGCTACAAGCAAAACAACACCATACCATCCCATCGGAAATGGGCAGGTAGAGAGGTATAACGGTATCATCTGGAATTCCGTACGTCTCGCTTTAAGATCTCGGGGCCTACCAGACCAGCAATGGGAAACAGTGCTTCCGGATGCATTGCACTCTATACGGTCCCTGCTTTCTACAGCCACAAATACTACACCTCATGAGCGGTTCTTTGGATTCCAGCGTCGCTCATCTCATGGAACATCACTCCCGTCATGGCTAACTACTCCTGGACCTGTATTACTCCGAAGATACGTTCGGACGTCTAAAAATGACCCTCTTGTAGACGAGGTCGAACTAACCGATGCCAACCCCACCTATGCAAACATACGATATTCCGACGGCCGAGAATCTACCGTATCATTACGGGATCTGGCTCCCTGCCCACCAGGACCTAGTGGGACATCGGGTGATGGCATTTCACCAGGAAACTCTTGGGACCTATCGGGTACCCCTCTCCAGGATCCTGATCGGACACCAACTAGCTTGGTGCCGGTAGAACCCCGTGCTCAAGGTTGCGACCCTCCCAGTACCGCGCATGAAAGTACTGATCCACCACAGACCAGCTCTGCACCTCCCTCTGAACAGAGGCAGTCCGACTTTGAACCTATTGGGGCTCGTACTCGAAGCCATGATCTCCCCGACCCTTCACAGGGCAATCCAGGCCACACAGACTCTGACCAATGGCCAACCGCATGTAAGCGGACCAGCGACCCTCTACGACGGGAATCCAAACGGGTGCGACTCTTCCTTGTTCGGCGGCTACGGACCAAAAGGTAGACCACAGCCTCCTAATCCTGCAGGAGGGAAGAATGTGATAAAAATGCTAACTTCCGAGAAGTTATGTCATCACTTCCTGTGAACTATGAACTATGAACTATGAACTGTGTACATACCTCACTTCCTGTAAATGTCACTTCCTGTTGGACTGGTATAAATACTGGTCTGTTCAGTATTGTAAGAGGCTTCTACCAGAGGCATGGTAAAGACCTCTCTTGTGTATAGTGTGTTTATAAGTTACTTAAAGCTTACTTTAAAGTTACTTGATGGTAAGTCTCCTTTTTCTTACATCACAATGCATCCATTATCTCTGTAGCCACTTCTTTCAAAACTCTAGGCTATCAGGTTCAGGAGATTTATTGGCTTTCAGTCCTATTAATTTCTCCAGTACTTTTTTTTACTAATACTAATTTCTTTCAGTTCCTCATGCTCATTAGACCCTTGGTTCTCTGCTATTTAGGAGAGGTTTTTTGCGTCTTCCGTGAAGGAAGACAGACACAAAGGGCTGGATTTTCAATGAGGAGTCGGGTAGGAGGAGGGACTACAACTTTCAGGGTTGTAGTCCCGCCTCCATCGAGTTCTAGCCAACCCACGCGATTTTGACTTGATGACTTTGTTGAGCCTGCCCAGCGGGCTCAGCAGGCCAATTAAGGGCCACCCGGCAACAGATGACATCACAGATTGATATTTCATCTGTCAAGACCTTTTGACAGATGAAATATCAGCATTCGATAGCTGTTTGAAGCTCTCAAACACTGACAATCTGTACTCTAAGTTAATTCCTTCCTGTCAGGATGATTTAGAGATCTCCCCAGAACAGAAAGCTGAATGCTGGAACTTTTGACAGATCGCGGCCATTCTGCTTTCTGTGCAGGTGAGATGAGGGACTGCCGAGACCTGAAGGAAGGAAGGCTGTAAAGGTATGTAAATATAAGTACAACTTCTTTAAACACTTTACACACACCAAACACACTTACCTCTGCACTCATGCACCCATCACTCACCTGAACACCGGACATCTCGACCCCTCCAAGCCCTTCATCCCGACAGCCCGCCTCGCTAACTTGGCGTGGTTTGGAGCCGTCGGGAATCCCACATTTCAACAATGAAAATAGGGATTAGGCTAAAAACTGCCTGTTAACTACCTGTTAACAGGCAGTTAATTGGCACTAATCCCCTTCCCACCTCGGGGAGGCGGGTCCCAGTGCGGGTCGGGTACCCACCTCCTTTGAAACTGGCATGGAGGCGGGTTGGGGACAGGATGGGTTCGTGCTCCCCAATTTCAGGATTTTAACCCCCCACACGCCTCCAGTCCCGCCTCCACGGCCCAATGAAAATCCTGCCCAAAGTATTTGTTTAATTTCTCAGCCATTTCCTTATTCCCCATTATAATTTCTCCTGTCTCAGCCTGTAAGGGACCCACATCTATTTTCGCTAATCTTTTTCTTTTTACATACCTATAGAAGCTTTTACAGTCTGTTTTTATGTCTCTCGCTAGTTTACTCTCATATTCTATTTTCCCTTTCTTTATCAATTTCTTGGTCCTCCTTTGCTGAATTCTAAAATCCTCCCAATCCACAGGCTTACTACTCTTTTTGGCAATATTATAAGCCTCTTCCTTTGATCTAATATTATCTTTAACTTCTCTTGTTAGCCATGGTTGGACCTCTTTTCCTGTGGGTTTTTGTGCCTTAAAGGAATGTACATTTGTTCTAAATTATGTATTAATTCTTTAAATGCTAGCCATTGCTTTTCTACCATCATACCTTTTAATATAGTTTCCCATTCTACCTTAGCCAACTCGCCCCTCATACCTATGTATTTTGCTTTGTTTAGATTCAAGACCCTAGTTTTGGATTTAACTAAATCACTTTCAAACTTTTGAGAGCTTTAAAGTACTGTACATTTTTATGACATTACCATGCATTTTTATTTATATATAATTAAGCATGCTACAGTTTTCAGTATAGTTAGAGGTTTTACTCCTTCTCTACTATGATATTTTCCTGCTAGTATCTAACAGTAAAAATAATACCATCCCCCTTGGTAATCATAATAAAGGCTTGACCTGAAAAGTTCCTTTCCTGCAACATGTGTCCTTCGTTTATAGGTTTTATTTATCATGGAAGCATAGCTTACCCAATGTTCTCATATATCTGTCTCGCAATTGCCCAGGGTATAATAAAAATTGCTGGTGCACCTGAAGGTGAGAAATTAAAAGAATCAACAAAATAAAGGAAAATCAGGTTGTTGGATGCAGGCAAACAGGATGACGCTTTCCAAAATGAGTAGTTTAAAATTGTACAAAAATACATGTGATTTAGTTTCTGAAAGTGAAACTTACCCCATCCTAGAACAATGTACCACCAGAAATATTTTTGCTCTGAAAAGACAGATACCACCAGGAGTGTGTGCAGATACAGTGCTTCTACAAGCAACCAACTGAAATTAGCCATGATGCAGTATTGGAAGAAAACAATAACAACTTTGCATTCAACCTGGGAACAGAAAACACAATAAATCACAGGTCAAGTTTTTACTTCTCCCACTACAGAAACAGGTAACTTACCGTTTTGTTATATTATTACATTTATATTAATGCTTGTATACTATTACTTTTGTTTTTGGATGTGCATAGATGTGAAAATGGCAGTATATCTTGGGAGAGAATGGCAGTACAACTTGGGAGTCAATCAGCAATCTGATGTCTGAGTGCACTGAAGCCAAGTGATGAGAGACCACCTTCAGAAAATAGCTTCACACCACTTGGGCTTTGCACCAGGTGTAGTATAACTCCAGCCGATATGAAGGTATGTTTTAAGATGTCAGGCTACAAAATTCTGCGTTCTTCCAGACCTAGGCCTGGAAACCCATGTGGAGCCCACTTCCAGCATTCCATTAACCTAGATGCTGGTATCTTGCTGGTGTCCAGGTTGTTCGGATCAAAAGGAGATGGGAGCATTGGGTAATCTGGCATGTGGCACAATCCTCCCGGCCCTATGACCTTTTACAGACCTTCAATGGGGCAGATGGAAATTCCATTCAACTCTGCCCCAGTGGGAATTCCCATAATGCAATATTGGGGTAAAGTCCCAGGGGGAAAAATTTGGTCGCTTTGCGCTAATGGGGCGCTAGTGTGGCGCAAAGCAACTAGCACCCAAGTGCAGCGATTTTCGCGCCACTCGCGAAATTGACCAGACATTTTGTGGCAGCACTAAACACTACCGCCACAATCTCCTACGACACAGATCGTGACGTCAGTCGAGTGTGCAATGCCCCGATAGCGCCCTGGACCAGATATTGTGTGGCGCCCCCTGCCTTACCATCTGCCGCTAGCAACGACAGGTTGAGGGGAGCGGTTTGCAGCTGGGAAGGGACGGGGGAGTGCTATTTAAAGGCAACCACTTCCTGCCTTTTTTTGTCAGTGACATTTTTGCACCACACATTCTGAGAGAGAGAGAGACTTCTGGAGAGATTCAATGCTGTGTGAAGGAGTTTTGGGTACTGAGCAGCACTTTGCAGGTTCATTTTGATTTGACCTTCCTTGCATCGATTTAAAAGAGACTATGGGGGCTGCACTCTGAGCTCTTTCCCTGGGTCTCCCCATTGTTCTTTCCAGCAGATTTGATGTACAGGTCTCTCCAGGCCGAGTTTCAAGGTTGCAATGAGCAGGGTGTGGATGGAGAGTAAGATCGACCCTCCCCTTTAAGAAATGGCCGGCACCAGTGTGTCTGTGTTCCATTGCTGACTGACATCACATGAGCTTCGCCAGCGCTCTGAGGTAGTGCCTCGCTCCTCGGCGTTAGTGCCTTAAGAGAGATGTGTAGCGTCTGATTTAGTGCTCCATTCACCTCCAGGGGCAATAGAAGCTAAGTTTGCAGTCGGAGGCGATAATTAGCGCCAGGCGCTAAACTTTGCGCCCGGCCGATAATTGCACCCCAAATGGGGTGATACCGAATTTCTCCCCCAGTGTTTCTGGGCCTCGTCCCATTTCCCACCACTGGTCATCCTCTCCCAACTGTTTTACACCAGCACTCTGCTCCAGCTCCAAAAGAAAGTCAGGGACACATTGACTAACATTAAAATATTAATCTTGGTTAAGCTCAAAAATGTCACATTTGACCTCGACCAAAATACTTATTTTTCCATGTGACTCGCTTGAAGGCTGCTTGAGTTTATCATTAACAGTCCCTTCATGAAGAGCTAAACTAGTCAAATTAGTGTGTTTTCCCCTTTATCTCTAACCCTTTTAACTCTTTCTTTTGAGGAGTAGGAACACTCCCCTGGACAAGCGTCTGTTGCTGTTTACTTCTGAACCCACCACTCTTTACTCATAGCTACCATTTCACTAAAATTAGCAAACACAAAATTGTTATCAATGTGTTAGACAGATTGTCACCACGATACAAGGCTCATTGTCCTGAGCTCTACTGTCTAGTTAATTAAACAATGATTAACCATAGCAACGGAAAATTTCAGTTAAATGTACATGGCTATCTACATTGTACAATGTTCTTGCCTCTTTACCACAGCATGCCTCTTATTGATTTGTTTAGAAACTCATGGGTAATTTAAGAAGCAGGACAATTTAAAAAATTTAGAATATTCCCTACAAATAGCTATCATTTTTGTTATGTAATAAAATAATTACCGAGTAAGCATTGCAATGATGAATATCCTCACTGGAAAACAGGACACTGTCTTTTATGAAGATTGAAATTGCACGAAGGATGTACGACACAAACAAATGCATATGGATGTAATTCCTGGTACAGTGAAGTTTCCTATAAAATTTGCAAAATGTTTCAGTTATATAGAGAACAAAATGTAACAGTTTAAGCTTATCTATGCTTGTATATATTTTTAAAAATAATGCTAGATCTCCCATGGCATTGCTACTGGTCCTAGTATTGGGGAGTAGGCAGCAAGAAGGGTGACACAGCAGCAGGAGTTGTAAACACATGGGGGAGAAAATTGAGTCGCGCCCCCTTTGGGGCGCGTAACTTCGCCGGGGCACTACTTTTAACGCCCTGAAAAAATTAGCGCCCCCCGCGGCCAAAATTCATCAGTAGCACCCCAAGAGAGAAGCGGGACGCTACTGGAAGCACCCCGCCTTCCTCTTGGGGCGCTGTGAGGGAATATCGCGGTGCTATGTGCCGCAGTGCCACGGTACTGCAGGCCTTCCACCCCTTCTTAAAGGGGAGAGGCCTTGCGCAGCGCGACCCAGGGCCCAGCTGGGCCACCGGGATCGGAGTGCCAGCAAAAGAGCCCGGCACTCAAGAGGAGTGCCGGGCTCATGGAGCACAGCTGGCACTCCGCGGGGACGGGTGCTCAGGAGGCCAGGGATGGCAACGGAGGCAGGTGCTGGCAGGCGGCCAGCTACAAAAATGGCCGCCTGGCACCTCGCCTTTAATTAGCGCCGCCCTGACAGCAGATAGGGCCCCCCTGACCCCGTCGGACATAGCGTCTGGCGGCAAGTCAGGGGGCGCTACCGGAGATCGCGGCCGGGGCACGAGCGGGGCGCTGCGCACGACGATGATGTCATTACCAGCGGTGCAGCACCGTGGGGCATTAACAGTTACCGGCGCCACTAACCTCCCGTTGAATTTTGTGGGAGACGTTTAGGGCGCTAACGGGAGGCGCAAAGCAACTGAATTTCTCCCCCATGCTTTCTAGCATGAAAAACAAATACAGTGATTCTAAGGGCAGGCCCAAGGCACAAGGGAGTGGACAGAGAAGGGAAGGGAGGGGGAGAAACAGGATCCAAAGAATGGAAGGAGGGACTGGACAAGAGGCTGGTTGACAGTAGGGGTACACACAGAGCTGGTAGGTAAACTGTTTTATAGCATCCACCACTTTTTTATGTTTCTTGGCTGGCTGTGGAGACTAAAGGGGAAGATGAAAGGGTATTGTCATGCAGGTTTCTGTTTTTGGTTTTGCAATATAATTGGTTCCTGCTGATCATGTGAGTGATTGCACCATGGGCTGGTGTTTGCGATAAGAATAACGGTGAAGCTAACAGCGCTCACCATTATAATGAAGTAAATCGGATAGCAACTTCTGGAGTTCGCACAGGCGCAGTTAAATGTGGAAATCTGGAGGTTGCTGTCAGAGATAACCCACTCATCCACAGTGTGCGCTGTTGCAGTCCTCGCTGATAGACTCAGCATTGAAATGAATGCAACGGCATGAAGTTGGGGTACTTGCCCACCAACGTCCCCTATAAGCTGCCAGCTGTGCAGCTCTTTGCCTGTCCTGCTCAGCTCGGGACCGGCTTTTTCAATGTTAACTTTCGAACATGCGAAAGCGGCCGTGCATCCAAAACAAAGTAAGAGGGAACATTGTTGCCCACTCGTTCCCCACTAAAGACAGCAGAAAAAGTTAGGGCTGGTGCACACAGGAGTAAGTGAGTTTTTAACAGTGTCATAAGTGATAATTACTGCCAAACAACCTCTCTGATCCTAAAACGTTGTTTTTACATGTGTGGAGTCTCATTCCCTCGGAAGTTAATTAGTGTTGGAAATTAATTTTTTTTTAAATTTTCTGTCTCTTTTATCTCTCTCTGTTAATCCCATCTGTGTTTCCCTATTTTTATTTCACTTTCTGTACATGATTTAAATCTAAATTATATTTCCTGCTTTATACTTCCTAGTTTAGACTCTGCAAGCTGAATTGTGACTCCCAAAAATGGGTGGGTTGGGGTTGTGCCAGAGGTTAAAAGGCAAAAAATCTGGAACAGCAACTGAACCAGTCCACTTCCGGTATTAACAGAGATGGGACGAGGGGCAGGCGACCAATCTGCTCGCGGGAAGCAGGTTGGTCATTTATAAATATTATAATGAGGCTGCCTGCCTTCATTTTAACAGTCATTCTATTTTTAGGCAGCTGGGTTTCCTGGGCCTTGGGAAACTCAGCAGCTGAAAGCAGATGAGAAGGGCTGAATCCATGAGGTAAGAGCATTTACAGCAAAGCTAATGGGCCAGGAGGAGCAGGAGTCGTTCCTCCGGCCAAACAAGCTACCCAATAAACCACCACCTCCGCACCCCCCGCCGCGATCTGTCTGCTCCCTCCCGACCATCATCAGACACCCCTGACCGGCATTAGGCCTCCCCCAATCAGGACCCCCCATACCACTATATAATTGCAAAATACTGCGGATGCTGGAAATCCGAAACAACAACAGAAAATGCCGGAAACACTCAGCAGGCCAGGCAGCATCCATGGACTCCACCGCAAATGGGGACCCCTAGACCGCCACCCGACAACAACAACGACTTGTATTTATATAGCGCCTTTAACATAGCAAAACATCCCAAGGTGCTGCACAGGAGTATTTTAAGACAAAAAAAACCCCAGCCCCGCAAATGGGGAAACACCATCGGACCCACCCCACATATGGGACACCCCATGTTCTCTCTTTCACTCTCCCAATACACCTACCTGCTCTCGTAGGCTTCGGCCTTGTGAAGCAGGCTTCCTGCCCGAGAGCCATTCAGCCTGTCAATCAGGCTCCCTGTGGGTGGGAACCCCACTTAAAGGAGTCCTGCAGTTAAATTCTGCAGGGCATTTGGGAAACCTCACAACAGCCACCACCCTTGCACAGAACTCGCCTCCAGGCTAAAATCCAGGGCTGCATGACTCAGTGAGAATTCTTCAATCCGATTGGTTGAAGAGCATCGCTGTTTTTTTGCCTGCTCACAGATGCCACAGATCCCCTGTAGAGGATGCTGCGCCAGATCAGATGCCCGATTAGAACAGGCCTATGCTCTAAAGACCGCAAGAACTTTGTGGGCAGCTGTCAGCGAGGTAAACAGCTAGTGCCGTTCCTTCGCCGCGGACCGCAAAATCCAGGCCCATATAAATAGCTTGGATCAATCAGGCATTCACAGTCATGCAGTGATTACATTCTTGCAGACAGATAAACACAAAACTTTTATTAATACCGATACTGCTAATGTTGCACTCACCGAAATAAGCCAAGGATTGCTACAGCTATGGACAGGGATATGAAGGAAGTGCTGTATCCTACAGTATACATGATCTTCACGTTCATATAGTATGCTCTCTTTATAAAGATACAAATAAATAACATGTTAAAAACAATACATCCAACTATATCTACCATATTTTAAATGATTTAGCTGTCTGTGTAATTAGTACCTTTGCACATGCAGAATGCAAGATTAGAGTCCATTAGTAGAACTGAAATGCCAGCGACAAAACTTTAATTGCAACATATGGATTGAGATACTGGGTACGCACACTCTGGCATATTTGTGTTTCTACATACTTACCTTGACATCATTTGTGGTATCATTCACATCATATCCACAAGCTGTTCCGTAAACAGGGAATGCTTCAGACCAGCCCTCACTTGTGCAGTTTCGGTAAACAAAACCTAGCAAAAATTATAAATAGAGCTTCATCAGACTACTTGGAGTTTAAAATAAGGTGTTGGAAATACAAATTGCCACAGGCAACCCAATCATCCTTCAATTGTGTCCATTTCTTTGCAGAATAATAAGTGTGGAAAGAACGGTAAAATTAAAAAGGAAAAACTGTTTCTACAGGCTCATAGAATATTAGCTTCCATATGTGGCCACTTACCATTAGGTGGCTCCATCCCTTTAAAGTTGAGGTGCTACCTTTTAAAATCTGCATGCTTGCAAGATTTCACACCTTGCGATTAGGCAAGTTCCTGCACAAGTTGCAGTGCTCCCAGGAAACACAGAATAATTACTTAAGTGAACTGACTCAGGAAACTAGGCGAAAGTCTGTGCAATATCATTTGGGAAAAAGGTGCACTCACCATGCTAGGTCTATGTTGGTTCCCTAAGTCTCTACAGAAAATCTACCAAATAATGCTAAAGTTATTAGGTGTCAGCCTTGGCTCAGTGGTAGCACTCTTGCTTCTGAGTCAGCAGAACGTGGGTTTAAGCCCTACTTCAGAAACGTGAGCTCATAATCTAGGCTGGTACTTAACTGCAGTACTGAGGGAGTTGGGCACTGTCAGAGGTGGCGCTTTTCAGATGAGACATTAAACTGGGACCCCATGTGCCCTCTCAGCACCATCAGAAGAAGGTCCTGGCCAACATTTATCTCTCAACCAACACCTGAAATAAATGGTCTGATCATTTATTTCATTGCTGTTTGTGCAACCTTGTGCACAAATTGGCTGCCACATATCCCACATTACAACAGTGACTACACTTCAAAAACAAAGTACTTCATTGGTTGTCATTGTGAGGTCATGAAAGGCACTGTATGAATGCGTTAGGGTTAAGGTTAATTCCTAATTCTTTCTAACGACAATTTAAATTTTTTATTAAAGACTTGAATTTTGTTCTTAGATAAGGCAACTGTTTCAGAGGACCCAGTATATCCCCACAAAGTGAATTCCTAGGGCTGGATTTTCAACTTACCATCTGGTGTAAAACTGATCTTCTGGATCAGCCGCCCATTATAAAAACTGTCCGATTTTAATTTCCATTGAAATAAATTGAAATGAAAACCGGGAAGTTTTTATAATGAGCGGCTGATCTGCAACTCCAGTTTTACATGTGGGCAGTAAGTTGAAAATCTACCCTCTAGTCTCTGTCTGGCCTGTCAGACAGTTGCATTGAATGGATGCTAGGGGGAAAGAGGAGGGGGAAATTGGTTGAAAATTCACCCTGGGCTACTGTTGAATAAACTGCAATAGTAAATACAGATTGACTCTGGTGGAGGCCTCATCTTTATTGATCAAGTAATGATGACTTAAAAGAGGGGGAAACATTTTAAAATGAATAACTTTTATTAATAATAAAGCATTGAACCCATTCTCATTTTAATTTGTATTGCTGTTTATTTTTTCACAGCATCATTCAAACTGCAAGTAGACATTTCTTTATCAATGAATTTTGTATTTGGAAGTTACATAGTTGATAAGAGTCCTCAAACATCCATGAAATAAGAATTAACCTGATTATTTTTTAGGACAATCCAAAGTAAATGAATGAACATACTTAATCCTCCAAATTTTTCAGCACCTGTCTAAGTTATTACAAAAATATATGTTTTTTCTAATACATTCTAATACATTCAGACTTCCACAAGATGAAGCTCTCCTGACTGGTTTTGCAAATTCACTAACATCTTTGTTAATTGCTAATTATCTCTAAGCTTGATAGAAAAGATACCACTCAAATGAGAGCTGTGCCAACCTCTAGTGTGTAGAAGAAAAGGAAACATTAAGGGGTTGATTTTCAGTGTGCTGTGAGGCAGGCTTTTAGGCGTGCGGGGGGGCTAAAATCCCAAATTCGGAGGTCCCGACACCATCCCGCCCAAAACCCGCCTCCATGTAAATTTCAAAGGAGGCGGGTACCCGCCCCACACTGGGACCCGCCGACCCGAGGCGGGAAGGGATTAGTGCCAATTAACTGCCTGTTAACAGGTAGTTAACAGGCAGTTTTTAGCCTAATCCCTATTTTGAAGGTTGTCGTGTGGGATTCCCGACGGCTCCAAACCACGCCAAGTTAGAGGAGGCGGGCTGTCGGGTTGAAGGACTTGGAGGGGTCGAGATGTCGGTGTTCAGGTGAGTGATGGGTGCATGAGTGCAAAGGTAAGTGTGTTTGGTGTGTCTAAAGTGTGTAAAGAAGTTTAAATTACCTGTACTAACCTTTACAGCCTTTCTTCCTCTAGGTTTCGGGAGTCCATCATTCAACCGGCACAGAAAGCAGAATGGCCGCGAGCTGTGAAAAGTGACAGCCTGCAGCTTTCAGTGCCGGTGAGATTTCTAACTGAGTCTGCGTAGAAGGACTCAGTTTAGAAGTAAGACTGTCAGTGTTTGACAGCTTCAAACAGCTGTGAAACACTGATATTTCATCTGTCAACACATCTTGACAGATGAAATTTCAGTCTGTGACGTCACCTGTTGCCGGGTGGCCCTTAATTGGCCTGCTGAACCCACTGGGTGGGCTCAACAAGGTCAATCAAGTGAAAATCGCATGGATTGGCCGCATCTCAATGGAGGCAGGACTACAACCCGAAAGTTGTAGTCCCGCCTCCTTCCCGACTTCTGGAGGAAAATCCAGCCCTAAGTGTTCAGGAAAACTGCAGTTTAATACAATCATTGTGTGTATTTTACTGTCCTTTATTTCACAGAGGGACTCTTTCCCTCTTCCCCATTCACAGAAATAGTCTGCCTCACCAATTGGCCTCTCGCTACTGATTCTGCTAGGACTCTGCTCCAGGATCAGACTCCTTCCTACATGCCAAGTGTAAGAAATCCTGATCTGGCAAAAACTACCGTTGGATCACAAATTCCAGTGCATAGTACATGGCACAGTTCAGGAGAGAAGCAGCAGCTTCGAGTAATAGCAGTATATGTGACCGACCTTGGGGAACATGTCAGGGAGAGGAGCAATAGTCGCTCCCAGGTTGAGATGAGCATCTCCAACCATTCATAAATTAGGAATTAACCTGAAAATGTAGACTAATTTATCAAATCAGTTGTAATGTTGTTATCTGGGATTGCTGAGAAATTGGTGTTTACACAAATCAATGATCAGATTTCCTCTGGTTAGACACAATGGCTGGAATTTTCTGGGATCTGTGTGGGCGCGATCAGAGGTGAGTTGAGTGGGAAATTTGAAATATCTTGCAGCAGGTTGGGAAACCGCCGACATGCGCCTTCCCCTTGGGCGCGTTTGCCAGCGTGACAGCGACCCGAACGGCAGAGGCGGGCGAGCTAATTTAAATCATTAATAGGCACTTGTCAAACCCCGAAGAGTCTTTTTAACTCCACCTTTCAAATTTCACTGGATGACCACGAGAATCACGCAGCTCGGGAACCACGTCTGTCAACCTGAGGCGGGAGTTGAGTGGCCATTGATCCAGCTGATTAGTGCACAGCATGGAAAGTATAATAAAAACTCCCACCTCACAGCTGATCACTTTCCTCAGGCAGAAGCTGTTGCTGACTGCATTGCCAGCACAGATTTAGCTTTCCAAAGGCTGCAAGTGTTTCCAGTAAAGTCACCATCCAGTGTCATCTCATTGACAGATTGCTTCTGTCATCTCTACTTAACCTGCCATCTATTCCATCAGCATGGGTGCCATTTATACTGTCTCACCTTGGTCCTCAGAATCAGACCACAATGAGCCACGACACCAGGAGCACCAGGCACACCAGCAGCACCAACAACACCACCACCAACATTCTCCTCAACCAGCTGATGCTGCACAGGACAGAGGGCATCAGTGCCGGGCTACATTGCGCTGGAGGTGATACCCCCAACACAGGGTATACAGGCAGAGGATGAGCTTCCTCATCATGACTGAGCAGCAGTGCCAAAAGAGGCTCAGGCTATTGTGCCAGGTCACCGCAGACATTTGCACATTGCTGGAGCAAGACCTGCAGCCCAGAAGACCTGGTGGACATGCCTTACCAGTGGCTGTCAAAGTCACCAGTGCCCTCAACTTCTTCACCTCAGGCTCTTTCCGGGGATCTGCAGCAGACATTTGTGGCATCTCGCAGTCGACCGACCACAGATGCACCACATAGGTCACCGATGCCCTGTTTGGCAAGACAGCCAATTATATCAACTTTGCCACTGATGAAGCCAGTGTTACTGAGTGGGCGCTGGCGTTTGCCACTCTGGCTGGCTTCCCACGGGTGCAAGGCATCATCAACTGCACACATGTGGCCATCAGGGCACCCCATCATAACCCAGGAGAGTTTGTCAACCGCAAGAGCTTCCACTCCCTCAATGTGCAGCTCGTCTGCAACCATAGGAAGATAATTTCCCTGGCAGCTGCACTAGTCTAGCCTCCCTCAGCTCTTCACTCCTCCAAACAGAATTTCCGGTTGGCTGCTTGGAGACAAGGGCTAACCACTGAAGACGTGACTCATGACACCCTTGAGGAGGCCAAGTACTGACACCCAGGAGAGATATAATGAAAGCCACATTTCTACCAGATGTGTCATAGAGCAGACAATAGGCATGCTGAAAATGCGCTTTGGATGTCTTGACAGATCTGGAGGTGCCCTTCAGTACGCACCAGCTAGGGTCTCCAGAATCATCGTGGTCTGCTGTGCCCTGCACAACACAGCGCAGCTGCAAAGATCAGCACTGCATGAGGAGCAAGGCACTAAGCGCACAGCCTCTTCTTCTTCTTCTGAGGAGGAGGAGCAGGAGGAACATCAGCTGGAAGACGAAGAGGAGGAGGAGCAGGAGAAAGCTGCGGTCCAGATCCCCCCAGCACCTGAGCACATTTTTGCCCAGGAGGCCAAGGATGGGCTAATCATAACTAGATTTATGTAACTTTATGCAGTATCCACATATGGCTGCCACATTCTGTGCCAGGTTGGCATCACCCCACACTAACACCATAAAGCATCCTTACAGTGCCAAAGCCATTCCTTTCACACTGACCACCATTGCTGGAGGTGACATTCTGTCTCACCATTCACTTCAACTCACTAAGCCACTTCCAAAGGTGCACACAAATTTGTCCATGACTGGAAAGTGGTGAAAATAAAGATTTTTATGTGTGACATTACAGTCACGGAAACTTTACAGAATCATTTAACAAAACACTCAAGTGGCTACCCTTGTGAATCTACTTGTATTTCATCTTTCTCTTACGCGTGCTTCTACAAGGTGCTACTCAGCAGAGGTAAAGGCAGCCTGCTCACTTCCCTGCTATGACTGCTTAGATGCTTTTGACGGATTTTCTCTGGGTTCTCTGTTCTCTGATGGCCCCGCCAAAGTCTGCTCCTCCTGCGACTGTGCAAGTGTAGACTCGGCTATTGTTAGACGAGGAGGCATCTGGGGCTCTGACTGAGGGGGTGGCAACGGGGGAGAAGTGTGAGCGCTTTGAGAGGAGCCCCCACTTCCATGTCCCCTCTCACCATCATCTCTCTCATGGGCCACCCACACTTCCCTGCTAGCAAGGAGCTGGAGTGCACCTTGCTGCACAGCAGTGGGGCCATGAGGACCCATGTCTATATTGACATCTCTCCTAGAGAGAAGGTCTATGAGCCTCTGCCATCTATTCTCCATAGAGACCATGGTCGCGATCTTGCCAGCCCTGGGGAGGTGGGTATGGAGGCGGGACTGCTGGGAAAATGGCAGAATCTGGGGGCGGGTGCCCAACCTGCCCCCAACCTGTCTCCGTGCCATCTTGCTAGGAGGAGGGTAGTGTACTTACCTTTGTTTCTTCCTGCAGGCTTCAGTCGGTGGGTATGCGGAGAGTCTCGCACCTCCGTGGTAGAGATGACAGATGGCCGTTGCATTCTCCAATGCAACAACCATCACATTTCTGCCAAAAAAAGAGGTTTGATGAGTCTTGAATTCAAGACCTTATCAAACTACGGAGAATGTCACTGGGCGGGCACAAGGTCAATCAAGGGAAAATAGCGTGGGTTGGCCAGAAGTTGATGGAGGCGGGACTGAAACCTGACAAGTGGGAGCCCCGCCTCCAAAAGCTCCCCATTGGCAAAAACACCCCCCATGTGCTTCTGTGAGTGGTGCATTAGCTGTTCCATGCAGGTGGCCATCCCATCCATGGAAGAGCCTACAGTCGCCATCGTCTGTGACACGGTGGTGCTCATGTTGGAGATGGACTCCTCCATTCTGTGCACAGTTGTAGACATTGAGCTCGCAAAACCTGTCAAAGCCTCCTGCACTTCTTGCTGCAACTCCAGGAACGCCCTCTTTCTGGATGGCCCCCGAGGCTCAGCGTCTGCATACAGCTGAGCAGAGCTGCGAGCATCCTGTGCCCTCCAACAAGGAGTCTCCACTGCTGTCCCTGTCTCCTCCATCTGCTCTTGCTCACTTGTGACTTGTGAGACACCAGGTGTCAACACTAATCTATCTTGCGTTGGACCCACCGAGGTGTGCGTCTCTGCGCTGGTGCTGGGTATGCTCATTTCTGCTGACGCTGCTTCCTCAGAGGCTGGAGGTTCCTCTGAGGAGTCCTCCTGCTCTTCCTCCTGGATAGTAGGGAGGGGGGCTCTTGATGGTCCTGTGGGAGAATAAAGAAATTAGTTATATATATTATATGAAGAATGGGTACACATACCATTATGCACATGATGACCATTCAGTGGCTGCTGACATCAGTCACCATATGAGTGACTGATGTATGCCATGTAGCTGTATGATATGTAATTCAGTCACCAGGTTGCTGAGATGTCCCCCACTCTCTGTCTCCCACCTCCAGCTGCTTGGCAACTTCAGAAACTTCCAAGGCAGCCTTCTCTGCTGCTGCTAGGGTCGCCAATGATGGAGTGCCACCTCCGGTTCTCTCCCTCTCCCTTTTATTGTGGGCTCTCTTTTTCTGCAAGGAGGGAAAGAAGAGAAGGTTGAGTGAGAGTGATGGAATGAGTGTAAGGAATGGATGGGTTACATCTTTAGAGGGTGACTATGATGCCAAAGCTAAGTAGCCTCCTTGTGTGTTGTTAGTTGGTATGATTGCATTAGGATGAGGGTGAGCGTGAGGGGTACCTAGTCAGATGGGGATGTGATAATGTAGATAGAGAGAGAGGGATGGGCGGATGTGCAAGGTATGTTGGTGTAAGGATGTGCAGCAGCAGGGTTGGGAAGGCAGAGTGATGGGAATGTGATGAGAGGCACAGCAGGATGAAGTTGAGTGTGGCTTTGTACTCACCTTTCCTGATCTCATGAGATCATTGAAACGTTTGCAGCACTGCACCCAGGTCCTCCTGAACACATCCCTGCTGTTTCCCTCTTCTGCTATTTGGAGCCAGGCTCTTTTTGTCTCCTGGGAGGTCTCGTCCGCCCATTAGAATGGAAGAGGACCTCCCTGCGTGCTCTGACTCATTCCACAAGCATATGGACGGTGTCATCGGAGAACCTGGGTGCAGCCCTCTGTCTCAGTGCAGTCATATTTGGCACGCTTTCCAGCAGTCCAATTATGTAGTGTGCTGCCTGCACACTCCTAGATGGACCTTCAAATGCAATGTGGCCACGGCTCCTTTAAATATCCCGGCTGAAAACGTATCATCAATGATGTCATCAGACCCGCACCATTTTATAGAGCCGGGAAATGCGCTGGACGGCCTTAATAGGCCCCATTAACGCAAAGTCGATCTGAGGAGTGGCATGGAATAAGGAACAGGGTCATGACCCACCATGGCGACCGCCTGCACCCGACCCGCCCAGGTACGGATAAATCTGGGCCAATGGGGTTGAAAATCTGTGGGGCCAACACCTCAGCATGAGTGCCAGGATGTGATTGCTAGTGACTTTTGCTCCTGATCTCACCAGCATATGCAGGGCCAGGGGCAGGTCATGATTTTATATTGTTGACAATCACCACGCAATTATGGGTACATCTTGGGTGATGTTACAGAAAAGCAGGAAACAACAGTGGAGGCTGGCCACTCTAGGGGCTGGTACCCCCACCAAAAAAAATGTAATTGGAAGCTTCCTTTATAAGGTGGCCATGAAATTTAAACAGTACTTGACATGAAATGTGGAAAGACTTATGAAATAATACTGGGCGGCCTGCTGGTGGTGCTATTCAGGGAGAGTATAAATACTCGGGCATGGGCCCAGCTTTCTCAGGACATTCTTTAACAGGAACTAGTGAAGGACACAACTAGATCTCCATGTTGAAAAACAGTTGATTAAAGCCTTGTTTAATACTCAGACCAAGTGCCTAGTAGTTTTCTTATGTCAGTACTTACATTTTCTTCAAGATTCTTCAAGCCCATGACCAAGGACTGCACTAACAGATGGGCCCCACATGCACCTGTGCTGTAGCCAGTCCACCACCTTTCACCTGACTGTTCTTCTACTAGTCCAGGGTTGAAGATACTCCCAGTCAGGCTGTCCCCTGCACCTCCCCCCCCCGACCCCCCCACCGGCCATGCCTCCTCTGATACGGGGGATCTGTTTGTAGTTGGTGGTTTCTTCCCAAACAAGGCTACATGGATACATGGAGTGGAGCCCAGAAACCAGCATATACAGGTCCCAACTTAATTTCTGGGCCTTCCACTGCAATGCCACCAGACTTATGGCAGGCGTGTGCCGGAAGTCCCGCCGAATTTTGGGGCCACTTAGTTTAATTAATTCCCTTATTATTATTAATAATAAATGTTTGGCAAAAATATTTTTCGAGGATTGACGCTAGATATAACCCAAGCCAGATCATTAATGCTCTAATATCTCAGCCGTATAGGACTATGAAAAAGTTTTAAAAATTCAGCAAAATTTTTTTCCACTTTTGCGCACACATATGGGTCTGCCATGAAACAGTCATGTAAGTCAAAATGATGTGTGCTCTTGGTAACTAAATTTATTCATTGCCATTCTGTCAAACAAATAAAATAATCTTTGTTTTAGAAGTAAATATCAATTCAGTAGGAGGGACAGGACTTTTCAGAAGGAGTGACAATAAAATTATTACATTTTACTTCAGCCTCATTGCAGAGAAAAACAGTTTGGCCAAACTTTCAGAGAAGGAATCATAGAATCATAGAACAGTTATAGCTCAGAAGGAGGCCATTCAGCCCGTTGAGCCCGTGCCGGCTCTCTGCAAGAGCACTTCAGCTAGTCCTACTCCCCCGTCCTTTCCCCGTAGCCCTGCAAATATTTTTCCTTCAGGTACTTATCCAATTCCCTTTTCAAAGCCATGATTGAATCTGCCCCCACCACCCTTTCAGGCAGTGTATTCCAGATCCTAACCACTCGCTGCATAAAAAAGTTTTTCCTCATGTCGTCTTTGGTTCTTCTGTCAATTACCTTAAATCTGTGTCCTCTGGTTCTCGATCCTTCTGCCAATAGGAACAGTTTCTCTCTATCTACTAGACCCCTCATGATTAAGGTAATTGGCCTTTTGGAAGTCCATGTATACCACATCAACCGCATTGCCTTCATCAACACTCTCTGTTACCTCATTAAAAAACTCAATCAAGTTAGTTAAACACGATTTGCCTTTAAAAAATCTATGCTGGCTTTCCTTAATTAATCCACACTTGTCCAAGTGATTTTAATTTTGTCCTGGATTATCATTTTTAAAAGCTCCCCCACTACCGAGGTTAAACTGACTGGCCTGTAGTTGCTGGGTTTATCCTTGCACCCTTTTTTGAACAAGGGTGTAACATTTGAAATTCTTCAGTCCTCTGGCACCACCCCCGTATCCAAGGAGGATTGCAAGATTATGACCAGTACCTCCGCAATTTCCACCTTTACTTCCCTCAGCACCCTAGGATGCATCCCATCCAGTTCTGGTGACTTATCTATTTTAAGTACAGCCAACCTTTCTAGTAACTCCTCTTTATCAATTTTTATCCCATCCAGTATCTCAACTACCCCCTTTAACTATGACTTTGGCAGCATCTTCTTCCTTGGTAAAGACAGATGCAAAGTATTCATTTAGTACCTCAGCCATGCCCTCTGCCTCCATTCGTAGGTCTCCATTTTGGTCCCTAATCAGTCCCACCCCTCCTCTTACTACCCGTTTACTATTTATATGCCTATAGAAGACTTTTGGATTCCCTTTTATGTTCGCTGCCAATCTATTCCCATACTCTCTCTTTGCCCCTCTTATTTCCTGTTTCACTTTCCCTCTGAACTTTCTATATTCTGCTTGGTTCTCACTTGTATTTTCAACCTGACATCTATCATACGCCCCCTTTTTCTGCTTCATCTTACTCTCTATCTCTTTCGTCATCCAGGGTGCTCTGGCTTTGGTTGCCTTCCCTTTCCCCCTCATGGGAATGTACCTCGACTGTACCATCTCCTCTTTAAAGGCAAACCATTGTTTGATTACAGTTTTGCCTGCCATTCTTTGATTCCAATTTACCCGGGCCAGACCATTCTCAACCCACTAAAATTGGCCTTCCTCCAATTAAGTATTTTTACTCTAGATTGCTCCCTGTCCTTTTCCATAGCTAATCTAAACCTTATGATACTATGATCACTGTTCCCTAAATGTTCCCCGACTGACACTTGCTCTGCCTGACCCACCTCATTCCCAGAATCAGATCCAGCAATGCCTCCTTCCTCGTTTGGCCGGAAACGTACTGATCAAGAAAGTTCTTCTGAACATACTTCAGAAATTCTTCCCCCTCTCTGCCTTTTACATTATTACTATCCCAGTCTATACCAGATGAAATTGAAGTTCTCAGCTGAGGGCTCAATTTCTGCCCCACCACCAAAATGGACCCCATCGGTCTCGCGGCAGACACAAAGGAATTCATCAGGAGAATGAAGCTCCGGGAATTCTTCCACAAATCCCAAGATGTCAGCAGCGAACCCAATGAGACAACCAATGATCCGGAACAGCAGACAGAGGGATCCGCAGTGCAGCAACCGAAGAAGAAAGAGTCAAATTGGACCCCTCCGGAGGGTCGCTGCCCTAAGCTTGACATGTATGCTCAAGCTGTCAGGAGATGCATCAACGCCAGACTCATCAGCCGCACTCACAAGACAGTCCAGAATGTCACCCGAGCACAACGCAACGCCATCCACACTCTCAAGACCAACAGCAACATCGTCATCAAACCAGCAGACAAAGGAGGAGCCATCGTCATACAGAACAGAATGGACTATTGCAAAGAAGCATACCGACAACTGGACAACCAGGAACACTACAGACAGTGACCCGCAGATCCGACCAAAGAACACACCCACCAACTCAACAGACTGATCAAGACCTTCGATCCAGACCTTCAAAGTATCCTACACGCTCTCATCCCATGTACTCCCCGCGTGGGAGACTTCTACTGCCTCCCAAAGATACACAAAGCCAACACACCTGGACATCCTATCGTATCAGGCAACGGAACCCTATGTGAGAACCTCTCTGGATACGTCGAGGGCATCCTGAAACCCATCGTACAGGGAACCCCCAGCTTCTGTCATGACACTACAGACTTCTTACAGAAACTCAGCACCCACGGACCAGTTGAACCAGGAACACTCCTCGCCACGATGGACATCTCAGCACTCTACACCAGTATCCCCCTCATTCCCAGAATCAGATCCAGCAATGCCTCCTTCCTCGATTGGCCGGAAACGTACTGATCAAGAAAGTTCTTCTGAACATACTTCAGAAATTCTTCCCCCTCTCTGCCTTTTACATTATTACTATCCCAGTCTATACCAGACGAAACTGAAGTTCTCAGCCGAGGGCTCAATTTCTGCCCCACCACCAAAATGGACCCCATCGGTCTCGCGGCAGACACAGAGGAATTCATCAGGAGAATGAAGCTCCGGGAATTCTTCCACAAATCCCAAGATGTCAGCAGCGAACCCAATGACACAACCAATGATCCGGAACAGCAGACAGAGGGATCGATGATGGCATCGCTGTGACAGCCTCAGTACTCAACACCAACAACAGCCAATCTCCAGACGCCATCCTACAACTCATCCACTTCATCCTTGACTACAATGTCTTCACCTTCGACAACGAGTTCTTTACCCAAACACACGGAACAGCCATGGGGACCAAATTCGCACCCCAATATGCCAACATCTTCATGCACAAGTTCGAGCAAGACTTCTTCACTGCACAGGACCTCCAACCAACGCTATACACCAGATACATCGATGACATTTTCTTCCTATGGACCCACAGCGAAGAATCACTGAAAAGACTACACAATAACATCAACAAGTTCCAGCCCACCATCAAACTCACCATGGACTACTCCTCAGAATCGGTTTCATTCTTGGACACACGAATCTCCATCAAAGACGGACACCTCAGCACTTCACTCTACCGCAAGCCCACGGACAACCTCAGGATGCTCCACTTCTCCAGCTTCCACCCTTAGCACGTTAAAGAAGCCATCCCCTATGGACAAGCCGTGCGAATACACAGGATCTGCTCAGACGAGGAGGAACGCGATTGACACCTACTGACGCTGAAAGACGCCCTCATAAGAACGGGATATGACGCTCGACTCGTCGCTCGACTCGTCGAGTGACAGTTCCGACGGGCCACAGCAAAAAATTGCATAGACCTCCTCAGAAGATAAACACGGGATACAACCAACAGAGTACCCTTTGTCGTCCAGTACTTCCCCGGAGCAGAGAAACTATGCCATGTTCTTCGCAGCCTTCAACATGTCATCGATGACGACGAACACCTCACTAAGGCCATCCCCACGCCTCCACTACTCGCCTTCAAACAGCCGCCTAACCTCAAACAGACCATCGTTCGCAGCAAATTACCCAGCTTTCAGGAGAACAGCGACCACGACACCACACAACCCTGCCACGGCAACCTCTGCAAGACATGCCAGATCATCAACACAGATACCATCATCACACGTGAGGACACCACCCACCAGGTACATGGTACATACTCATGTGACTCGGCCAATGTTGTCTACCTCATACGTTGCAGGAAAGGATGCCCCGGAGCATGGTACATCGGCGAGACCATACAGACACTGCGACAACGGATGAACGGACACCGCACAACAATCGCCAGGCAGGAGTGTTCCCTCCCAGTCGGGGAACACTTCAGCAGTCAAGGACATTCAGCCTCCGATCTTCGGGTAAGCATTCTCCAAGGCGGCCTTCGAGACACACGACAACGCAAAATCGTAGAGCAGCAACTGATAGCCAAGTTCCGCACACATGAGGACAGCCTCAACCGGGATCTTGGGTTCATGTCACGCTACATGTAACCCCACCTGACGTAGGGTCATCCAGACTCGAGTCGTCGTTGGCTTGTTCTCTCTACACAGATGCGGCCGGACCTGCTGTGATTTCCAGCAAAGAAAATGTTTTCTGTCTGATTTTTGTTTTTCATACAGACCCCAGCATCTGCAACATTTTACCCCTTGTGACCCCACCTCATTGTTCTTTGATATAATGTTTTCCTGACTGACCTGTTTGGACACAATTCACACCTTTGATTGCTGTGATTATCTCTCTGCCGAGGTGTGATAAATGGCAGTTAGAAAGATTACCTGTAATCATCTGGCATTATTCTCTGACTATATAATCTGTGTCTATAGGCATCTCTCCACTTCACCTGACGAAGGAGCAACGCTCCGAAAGCTTGTGATTTCAAATAAAACTGTTGGACTATAACCTGGTGTTGTGTGACTTCTTATATTAGGATAGTTGAAGTCCCCCGTTATTATTACTCTATAGTTCTTGCATCTCTGTAATTTTCCTGCAAATTTGCTTCTCTATATTCTTCCCACTATTTGATGGCCTATAGAATACACCTAGTAGTGTAATGGCACCTCTATTATTTCTCAACTCTAACCAAATAGATTATGTCCTTGACCCCTCTAGCATATCCTCTCTCTCCAGCACTGTAATATTCTCCTTAATCAATACTGCCACCCCACCTCCTGTCTTTCCTTCCCTATTTTTCCTGAACACCTTATATCCAGGAATATTTAGTATCCAATCCTGCCCTTTTTTGAGCCAGGTCTCCGTTATCACCACAACATCATACTCCTATGTGTCTATTTGCATCTGCAGCTCACCAACCTTATTTACCACACTTCATGCATTCACACACATGCACTGTAAACCTATCTTAGATCTTCTTGTATTCTCTCTTAGTCTGACCCCACCTAATACCATACTATTTCTTACTCTAGGGCTATCTGTCTCTCCCAAATCTTTGTGCACCTTGTTTCCCCTTTTTAATGTTACTTTTTGGTGTCCATCCCCCTGCCAAATTAGTTTAAACCCCAACAGCACTAGCAAACCCCCCACCATGAGGACATTGGTCCCAGCTCTGTTGAGGTGCAACCCTTCCAGCCTGTACAGGTCCCACTTCCCCCAGAACTGGTCCCAATGGCCCAGGAATCTAAAGCCTTCCCTCCTGCACCATCTCTCCAGCCACGCATTCATCTGCTCTATCCTTCTATTTCTATACTCACTAGCTCGTGGCACTGGGAGTAATCTGGAGATTACTACCTTTGAGGTCCTGCTTTTTAATCTCTTTCCTAGCTCCCTAAAATCTGCCTGCAGGACCTCATCCCTCTTTCTACCTATGCCATTGATACCGATATGGACCACGATCTCTGGCTGTTACAGAGGATGAATACAGAGAATGTAAAGGGAATAAATCAGACAAAGGTGTGATAGAAAGTAATAAAGCACTCCCTTTCATTTTTTTGTAAATGCATGATACATGGATATTACTCTTCAGGTGTAAGACAACCTTATTTTGTGGTTTATTTTATAATTGAGTTGTGGTTTTATTTAAATCCAGCATGATCTTTTGTTTTCATTTGAATTTGAAGAAGGTGATAGCTGAAGTCAAAGTAGAAATATTGGACAAAGATCTTATCTGTGTTAGTTGTTTCAGTATTCAAGACTGCAAAGCTTCTAACTTGAGTTTCCCTGTCAGCTGGACTTTCAGTAATGCATTTTTTTTCTTGAACAAGAAGGATTTTTTTAAATTAAATGTTGTTAGGTGTTCATTTTGAAGTTTGCAATGATTCAAGCTGGACTAAAACACAATGCCAGCTAAGACTTCTCTACTTCTTCAGTTATACACGGTCTCATGTGATGGAAGTCTTTAATTTAATTTTGTATTTTAATGGTCAGGTCGCAAGAGCAATGATGTTACATTGAGGTTGTGTATGGTCACAGGTCTGAATGTTTGTGCATGTGGGAAGGAAACTTCAGGAAAGGAGCAAAGTTCAAGCCCAGGTCCCTGCAAAACAGTAGGCATCTGGGGAAAACTTACTGGACAGATTTCTAACACACATGGGCAGTGTGATGAGTAAGTGTAAAATTTTGCTTCTATGTGTTTATTTTATAATTTTTTAGATGTTGGTTGAGTGAGGAAACAACATGACTGCTGAAGCAATAAAAACAGAAAATGCTGGAAACACTCAGCAGGTCAGACAGCATCTGTGGAGAGAGAAACAGAGTTAACGTTTCAGGTCGATGACCCTTTGTCAGAACTGGAAAAAGTTAGAGATCGAACAGGTTTCAAGCAAGTGCAGGGGCAGGGAAAGGGGGGAGGGGAGGAAAGAACAAAAGGGAAGGCCTGTGATAGGCTGGAAGGCAGGAGTGATTAAATGACAAAAGATATGATTGTACAAAGCAGAAGGAGATGGTAATGGGGCAGGTAAAGCAACAAAAGATGAGTCTAGAAGAGGTGTAAATGGGAATGGCAGAAACATCAACAGCTGCATCTGAAAAAATAGGGGCAGAGGTTATGGTCTGCAATTGTTGAACTCGATGTTGAGTCCAGAAGGCTGTAAAGTACCTAATCGAAAAATGAGGTGCTGTTCCTCGAGCTTGTGTTGAGCTTCGTTGGAACAGTGGAGAAGGCCGAAGACAGAGAGATCAGAGTGGGAGTGGATAACAACAACAACAACAATTTATATAGTGGCTTTAACGTAGTAATACGTCCCAAGGCACTGCACAGGAGTATTTTAAGACAAAAAATTTGACACCAATCCACATAAGGCTAAATTAGGGCAGGTGACCAAAAGCTTGGTCAAAGAGGTAGGTTTTAAGGAGTGTCTTAAAGGAGGAAAGAGAGGTAGCAAGGTGGACAGGTTTAGGCAGGGAATTCCAGAGCTTAGGGCCTAGGCAAAAGAAGGCACGGCCACCAAAGGTTGAGTGATTATAATCAGGGATGCTCAAGAAAGCAGAATTAGAGGAGCGCAGATATCTCGGGGGGGGGGGGGTTGTGGGGCTGAAGGAGATTACAGAGATAGGAAGAATTAAATGGAGAATTAAAGTGACAGGTGACCGG
This sequence comes from Somniosus microcephalus, assembly GCF_052327205.1. Taxonomy (NCBI): domain Eukaryota; kingdom Metazoa; phylum Chordata; class Chondrichthyes; order Squaliformes; family Somniosidae; genus Somniosus; species Somniosus microcephalus. Next base: position 281,219,201 of record NC_140990.1, on the reverse strand, counting down.
AAGTTCAGGGTCACGCTTACGGACTGAATGGAGGTCCCCCAATTTGCATTTGGTCTCCCCAATGTAGAGAAGACCGCATCGTTAGCAGCGAATACAGTATATTAAATTGCAAGAAGTACAAGTAAGTCACTGTTTCACCTGGAAGGAGTGTTTGGGGCCCTGGACAGTGGGAAGGGAGGACGTAAAAGGGCAGGTGTTGCATCTCCTGCGCTTGCACGGGAAGGTGCCGTGGGAAGGGGAGGGGATGCTGGTGGTGATTGAAGAGTGGACCAGGGTGTCGCGGAGGAAGCGGTCCCTTCAGAAAGCTAAAAGGGGATGGTGGTGGGATCACCCTGGAGATGGCGGAAATGGTGGAGGTTGATCCACTGAATATGGAGGCCGGTGAGGTGAAAGGTGAGGACAAGGGGAACCCTATCGTGGTTCTGGGAGGGAGGGGAAGGGGTGAGAGCAGAAGTGCTAGAAATGGAACGGACACGGTTGAGGGCCATGTCAACTACGGTAGAGTGGAATTCTCAGTTGAGGAAAAAGGAAAACATATCGGAAGCACTAGTATGGAAAGTGGCAACCTTCCAACTGCTGAAGCAAGTTGGAAAAGGTTATTTGAATGACTTGATTAGTTGGTTTTAGTGGGGCTGCTGGCTCCTGATGATAGTAGCTTTTCCTACTTGTCTATAATTGAGTCATCATGGTTAACTTAACTGATAGGTTATTGGAGGTACACTTTTGAGGTGTGATGTCAATACACCATATGCAAGACTTTAATTGTAAAGAATAAACATTTTCCAGAAGAATATTTGGAAATAAAGTGGATTTTTAATATAGCACTTTGAGGGTGAAATTTCTCTTGGTGATAAATTTAGCAAAAAATCAGCAGAGTACAAAATTAATCTACTTCCTTTATTTGTCATCATTTTATTTACCTTCTTTATGAGTGAGAACATAGATCACCTTCGGGCAAGATACAGCGACAGTCTTTCCCAGTGAGGAGGAAGGCCAGCATGTCAAGTTATCCCACATTCCATCACAGCCTATTGCAATAAAAACAGAACCAGAGGAAAAACTGTTGAGAAAGTGCTTAGAACAAATGACTTAAGTACATTGTCATTTTATCCAATTTTTCATACATGACATGATTTTAAACAATCATTGTAGGAGGAATGATAAGCTCCCACATTTAATGATTATACAGTTTCTGCTCATTATAAATGTATTCTTAAATATATTATTATAAAGAACCTCTACCTTAACACATTCCAAACAATCATTCCCCCTTATAAGACATTATTTGTACCACGAATATGGGAATTTAACCTAGATTTATGGTATTATATTGTGCTTGAGTGAAAACTGAAACACTCACAGGAAACAGTCCAAATATTTCATGCAAGGTTTAAAAAAAATGAAATTTCCTGGCAATATTTTACATGTACTTCAACTTCTGTGGATTTTTTCACTATTGATTTTTGTGCACAACATCAATGATAAATATCGGAATTTCAAAATATGCAGCAAAATAATGTTATGGTTCTTTAAATCAATTTTTTTACTCCTTGGGAACTTGATTTTTTAACCTCTGTCGTTGTTCAATTTTGGGGGATTGTTCTTTAAATTTTTATTACTTCAGTAATTCGTACAGCGCTTTTATTAATTCCTCTGGATTAAAAAATATATATAATTTGTTATGAATTTTCTTTTCTTTTGACTTTTCATGATATTTTAGCTTCTTTAGCTTGGCTCAGTTGGTAGCACTTTTACTTTTGAGTCAGTAGTTTGTGGGTTCAAACCTTACTCCGGGACCTGAACACATAATTTACACTGGCACTCCAGTCCTCCAGCACTCCAGTACTGTACTGAGAGAATGCTATATTGTCAGAAGCACTGACCTTCAGATAAGATGTTCTGGTAGTTCAATAGATGTTAAAGTTTCCATGGCTCTATTTAAAGAAGGGCAAGCAATTCTCCTAGTATCCTGGTAAACAGTTCCTTCAACAAATGCCACTAAAACAAATTAATTGGTCATTCACCTCATGGTTTTTTGTGTGGGATCTTGCTATGTGTAAAATGGCTGCTGCATATACCTACCTAACATAGTCACTAAAGTCACTACACTTCAAAGTAAATCATTACAAATGAAATGGGTTGAGATGTTTCTGAGAGACAAGTTTTTCTTTTACGTATTTGATGCAGTTTCTCTTTAATAAGTACATGCTTGATAAAAGCGGCTGTTCCACTATTTCCTTGTTGGATACGGGTTTGCCTTTATGTTCAAGAGATTAAAGAAGATTACAGATTTGATCCCTGTCAGTAATGAAGGTGAACTGTTGGTCAGTGAAGGTATATAAACAAATTGAACAGATATCATACGTTGGAACTTAGGAGACGAATATTGAGCCACTGGGGATCTCCACAGGAGGAAATTTTATCTGAAGGGTAACAAAGTCATGTATTGTCTCTTTTTAAAAAAATCTTGCATGTGTTTTTCCTAAAAAAGATCCAGTATTTTAAGAGGTGATAAATATTTTATTCTTATCCTGTCACGATGTTCATTTTGGTTACCTACTTTTTTTTGAACCACCCTTTCTTTCAAACCATACTTGCTTTACTTATATATACTGGAAAGCAACTAAATAGATGCCTGAAAGACAAATTGCCATGAATTATATTCAAACCGTTTAAGCTGAAAATGTTAGGTGTTCTTTGTCAGTAGTGTTTGAAAAATTGTGAATATATTTTGTACTATCTTGTATAATGCATCCAAGCATCTCTAAGGTTCACAAAATAAGGTCAACATTAAATGAATTGAGTTTATTTTTAAATATATTTAATAATATATATATAAAGACATGGAATCGCATGAATTGAGGATACACAATTCAACTACAGTATTATGTAACTGAATGGAATGATACTCTTATAGCAAAACCACAACTCATTTATACTGAATTTCCAAGTGAAAATTCTCCATTGTTTTGTCTGTATGGTTCAGTGCTTCACTGATCAATAGAAACTAGTGTTGCCAGTTGTAAAACTTTAATCAATCAATCACTCTCTGCACTCAGTGACTCCCTTTATTATACTTTCAAAAATGTTCTTTCCAGTTAAGCTACTGTAAACAATCTAGATAGAAACTTGTTTATGAAGTACGTAGTCCGTTTCAGGCTGGGTGTAGACAGAAGTTTCTGAATGAGGGGTTGAGTGCTGCTGGTGGCAAAGATACTTCAAAGAGGCTAACGCCAAATCAGTATAAATTTCTACATCTGATTTCTAGCAAGTTAGGTTGGGGGGGTTGTGGGGGGGGGGCTATTCCCTTTGGTCCTCTCTTCCCTTGGCTTGGTTCTGTCAGCAGATAGTTTTCAGGGGCAGGGCTCTTTGCTAACCTTCCCCTCCTCTGAAAAAAGGTATTTTGTTGTGGGTGATTTTTTTTGCTATTCAAAGGTTCCATTTGTAGTGTAGACTCTTTTTTAAATATTCAAAGCTATCATGCTATCAATTTATGCTGCCATGAAATTTATGTGCTTTCTGACTTTCAATGAAATTGCCAGACAAATCTAAATATGTGGTTGCTGACAGTGATTACATAAGTATGCTGTGTGACAGTGAAAAGTGACAGAGCAATGCCACTGGTATGGTGCAAGTCAGAGAATACACCAACTATGTGACCACTAAAGTTGAAAAAGGAACAGCCATATTTGGCTCCTTAGTGTAAGTCTGCAAATAGAATTTCAGAGTAATGAAAGGCTTAACAAGGTTCATCTGATTGCTCAGCTGGTTCAGGCAATGCGTAACTGAGCCACACAAATCCCAGGTTCAACCCTTGATTTGGGCTGTGTTAGCTGATCTCAGCCAGCATGGCAGTAAAGGTGCTAGAATTGCACTTGATGATCCTGGGCTAGACAGGCAAATCAGCTAGAGTACCTCCCCTGAGAATGTTGACTCCTTGCTAGGCTACAGTTCCACAGGTGCTGAGTCGCCTCTGGTACATCACTCAATAGGCCATCATTTATGTGTGTTGTTTGAGAGTGAAGTGTCGCAGGATGACAAGAGCCTCAGCCAACCTTCCTTTCCCTAACCCAGGGCATTGAGTTCAGTTGAAGGGTCCCTACCACAGCTCCAGCTGAGGGCAACTAACTGAGCATTGTCTGGAGATTGTCCTGTTCTTGATCATTTTCTAGTGACTTCTGCTGTAAAGTGTGTGTGTGTGTGTAGCGGGGGGTGGGGGGGGGGGATATTAAGTGAGGACAGGATTGGGCTTAGCTGTGATACCCACTCTCCACAGTTGAATAGTTTGTCTAGGCACACACATGAAGAATGGTCATTTGAATGTACAGTAGGGCAGGGTTTTCCAAAGGAAATCCCCAGTGGATGTCTCTGGTGACAGAGATAAGCAGGAAGCTGGTACCTCATAAAAGTACCAAGAAGCACTTTTGAAAGTGCTTCCCCTCTACAAGTTACATGCAAATGTTAGTAATTTTTGACACCTTCTCAGGGTTGTGGAGTCATTGCAATCTCTGTTTCAACATGTCAGTTCTATGCAACACCAGAATGTGGATTGAGGTATGAACCTCTTTGAATTTCCTTTCAACCTCTGTTCAGAGGTTCTTCAGTGGTGTTAATAGCTAGGGGTCCAAAGGGTAGACCTGGTCCCTTCGCAGTCAACCATGCAGTCATCCTATTCCTTGAAATAGCACTAGCATAGTGGACTGCTTCAAAATGAAGATATTATGGTTGCTGCTGTGGTATTGCACATTTACCTACAATACGGTTGCTGCCATTCACAACTCCTCAGATCATGAAGCAGTCCATGCCTGCATGCAACAAGACCTGGACGACGTTCAGGTTTGGGCTGATAAGCGGCAGGTAACATTCGTGCCACAGAAGTGCTAGGCAATGACTATCTCCAACAAGCAAGAGTCTAAACACCGTCCCTTGACATTCAATGGCATTACCATTGTCAAATCCCCCACCATCAACATCCTGGGGGTCACCATTGACCAGAAACTTAACTGGACAAGCCACACAAATACTGTGGCAACAAGAGCAGGTCAGAGGCTAGGTATTCTGCGGCGAGTGTCTCACCTCCTGACTCCCCAAAGCCTTTCTACCATCTACAAGGTACAAGTATGGAGTGTGATGGAATATCTCCACTTGCCTGGATGAGTGCAGCTCCAACAACACTCAAGAAGCTCGACACCATCCAGGACAAAGCAGCCCGCTTGATTGGCACCCCCTCTACCACCTTAAACATTCACTCCCTCCACCACTGGCGTACCGTGGCTGCAGTGTGTACCATCTGCAGCAACTCGCCAAGGCTTCTTTGGCAGCACCTCCCAAACATGCAACCTCTTCCACCTAGAAGGACAAGGGCAGCAGACACATGGGAACACCACCACCTCCAAGTTCCCTTCCAAGTCACACATCATCCTGACTTAGAAGTACAGGAAACTTTCTGGTATCCAGCACTGACGGGACCGAGCTGGTGCCGTTAGATCAAAACTGCCGTAGAAACCAGTGCTAATGTTAAAACATACGGAGCTCAGAGCTCCGTGTGAAGCAACAAACCCTGTTGCTTAGCAACAGCTTCAAAACAGTCGGCGCAGCTTGCAAGCGTCTAGCTGAAGCTGTTGCTTAGCTACAGAGATGCTTGCAGAGCCAGGACTGGAGAAAAGAAGCAACGAAAAGAAAAAAAACTTATCTGAACCGACTCCTGAATTTTGCCGGTAGATAGAGCTTTCCGGACATTTAACCTCCGGATAAACGAAAGTTTCTTGTATATCACCGATCCTTCATCGTTGCTGGGTCAAAATCCTGGAACTCCCTACCTAACAGCTCTGTGGGAGTACCTTCACCACATGGACTGCAGCAGTTCAAGAAGGTAGCTCACCACCACCTTCTCAAGGGCAATCAGGGATGGGCAATAAATGCTGGCCTTGCCAGCGACACCCACATCCCATTAAAAAAACATTTTGTAAAGAAAAATTCTGTTTCTGAGGCCTGACGCTACTTGTATGGTGATGGAATGAAAGCCTTTCCTATTCACACATGGCATGTGATTGTTGCTAGGGTAATTGATGACTACATGTGTGTTATTAATGAGACCCTCCACTTTATAGAAACCTGCCATCTAATAAAAGTGCTGCAGTACAAAACTGTCAGGCACAGGTTTAAGAATCTAACAAGTTTTACAAGTGAACAGCTTAAAAACCCAGAAATACACATTTTATACAGGTGAGTGGTACTACAGGAGGGCTGAAGGCAGAAAAACTGGAATTTGTAAAGCGAGCTATTTAAATAAGATTGACTAATATGAAGGTGTATAATAATTCCAAAAATATGCCATTAATGTTGAATTTGGCATGCATCAACAACAAAACAACTTGTATTTATATAGTGCCTTTAACATAGTAAAATGTTCCAAGGCGCGTCACAGAAGCGTTATAAATCAAAATTTGACACCAAGTCACATAGGGAGCTATTAGGGCAGACTTGGTCAAAGAGGCAGGTTTTATGGAGCGTCTTAAAGGAGGAAAGAGAGGTAGAGAGGAGGAGGGGTTTAGGGATGGAATTCCAGAGCTTAGGGACTTGGTAGCTGAAGGCACAGCCACCAATGGTGGAGCAATTGAAATCGGGGATGCTCAAGAGGCCAGAATTAGAGGAGCGCAGATATCTCGGAGGATTGTCGGGCTGGAGGAGATTACAGAGATAGGGAGGGGCGAGGCCATGGCGAGATCTGAAAACAAGGATGAGAATTTTAAAATCGAGATGTTGCTTAACCGGGAGCCAATGTAGGTGAGTGAGCACAGGGATGATGGGTGAACAGGACTTGCGAGTTAGGACATGGGCAGCAGAGTTTTGGATGACCTCAAGTTTATGGAGGGTAGAACATGGGAGGCCAGCCAGGAGTGCATTAGAATAGTCAAGTCTAGAGGTAACAAAAGCATGGATGAGGGTTTCAGCAGCAGATGAGCTGAGTCAGGGATGGAGTTGTGCAATGTTCTGGAGGTGGAAATAGGCAGTCTTAGTGATGGCGCAGATATATGGTCGGAAGTTCATCTCGTGGTCAACTATAACACCAAGGTTACAAACAGTCTGGTTCAGTCTCAGGCAGTTGCCAGGGAGAGGTATGAAGTTGGTGGCTAGGGAACGGGGTTTGTGGCAGGGACCGAAGACAATGGCTTTCGTCTTTCCAATATTTAATTGGAGGAAATTTATGCTCATCCAGTACTGGATGTCAGACAAGCAGTGTGTCAATTTAGGTACAGTGGAGGGGTCGAGAGAAGTGGTAGTGAGGTAGAAACATAGAAACATAGAAAAATAGGAGCAGGAGTAGGCCATTCGGCCCTTCGAGTCTGCTCTGCCATTCAATATGATCATGGTTGATCCTCTATCTCAATACCATATTCCCGCTCTCTCCCCATACCCCTTGATGCCTTTTGTGTCTAGAAATCTATCTGTCTCCTTCTTAAATATATTCAGTGACTTGGCCTCCACAGCCTTCTGTGGTAGACAATTCCAGAGGTTCACCACCCTCTGAGTGAAGAAATTTTTCCTCAACTCAGTCCTAAATGTCCTACCCCGTATCCTGAGACTGTGACCCCTTGTTCTATATCCTCCAGCCAGGGGAAACATCCTCCCTGCATCCAGTCTGTCTAGCCCTGTCAGAATTTTATATGTTTCAATGAGATCTCCTCTCATTCTTCTAAACTCTAGTGAATACAGGCCTAGTCGACCCAATCTCTCCTCATACAACAGTCCTACCATCCCAGGAATCAGTCTGGTGAACCTTTGCTGCACTCCCTCTATGGCAAGTGTATCCTTTCTTAGGTAAGGAGACCAAAACTGCACACAGTACTCCAGGTGTGGTCTCACCAAGGCCCTGTACAACTGTAGTAAGACATCCTTGCTCCTGTACTCAAATCCTGTTGCAATGAAGGCCAACATACCATTTGCCGTCCTAACTGCTTGCTGCACCTGCATGTTTGTTTTCAGTGAGTGGTGTACAAGGACACCCAGGTCCCTTTGTACATCAGCATTTCCCAATCTAGCACCATTTAAATAATACTCTACCTTTCTGTGTTTCCTACCGAAGTGGATAACTTCACATTTATCCATGTTATACTGCATCTGCCATGTATTTGCCCACTCACTCAACTTGTCTAAATCGTCTTGAAGCCTCTTTGCATCCTCCTCACAACTCACAATCCCACCTAGTTTTGTGTCACCAGCAAACTTTGAAATATTACATTTGGTTCCCTAATCCAAATAATTGATATATATTGTGAATAGCTGGGGCCCAAGCACTGATCCCTACGGTACCCCACTAGTCACTACCTGCCATCCCGATAAAGACTAATTTATTCCTACTCTCTGTTTCCTGTCTGTTAACCAATTTTCAATCCATGCCAGTATATTATCCCCAATCCCATGTGCTTTAATTTTGTACATTAACCTCTTATGTGGGACTTTATCAAAGGCCTTCTGAAAATCCAAATACACCAAATCCACTGGTTCTCCCTTATCTATTCTACCAGTTACATCCTCAAAAATCTCCAGTAGGTTTGTCAAACATGATTTCCCTTTCATAAATCCATGTTGACTTTGTCTAATCCCGTTGATATTTTCTAAGTGTCCTGTTATCGCCTCCTTTATAATACTCTAGCATTTTCCCTACTACAGATGTTAGGCTAACTGGTCTGCAGTTCCCTGTCTTCTCTCTCCCTCCTTTTTCAAATAGTGGGGTTACATTTGCCATCCTCCAATCTGCAGGAGCTGTTCCATAATCTATAGAATTTTGGAAGATGACAACCAATGCATCCACTATTTCCATGGCTAACACTTTTAGTACTCTGGGATGAAGATTATCAGGCCCTGGGGATTTATCAGCTTTCAGTCCCATTAATTTCTCCAGCACTATTTTTTTACTAATATTAATTTCCTTTAATTCCTCCTTCTCACGAGACCCTTGATTCCTTAGCATTTCTGGGAAGTTAGTTGTGTCCTCTTCCGTGAAGTATTTGTTTAATTGCTCCACCATTTCCTTGTTCCCCATTATAAATTCTCCCGTTTCTGACTATAAGGGACCTACATTTGTCTTCACTAATCTTTTTCTTTTTACATACTTGTAGAAGCGTTTACAATCTGCTTTTATGTTCCTTGCAAGTTTACTCTCATACTTTTTTCCCCTCTTAATCAATCTCTTGGTCCTTTTTTGCTGAACTCTAAACTGCTCCCAATCCTCAGGCTTGCTACTTTTTCTGGCAACTTTATACGACTCCTCTTTGGATCTACTACTGTCCTTAATTTCTTTTGTTAGCCATGGTTGGGCCACTTTTCCTTTTGTGTTTTTGCGCCAGAAAGGAATGTGTAACTGTTGCTGGGTGTCATCAGCAAACAAGTGGAAACTGATGCTGTGTTTTCAGATGATGTCGTCGAGGGGCTGCATTTAGATGAGAAATAGGAAGGGGTGAAGGATAGATCCTTGGGGGACACTAGACATAATGGTGTGGGAGCAGGAAGAGAAGCCATTGCAAATGATTCTCTGGCTATGATTAAATTGATAAGAATGGAACCGGGCTAGTGAAGTTCCACCCAGCTGGGCGATGGTGGAAAGGCTTTGGAGGAGGATGGTGTGGTCAACCATGTCAAAGGCTGCAGATCTATCGAGAAGGACGAGGATGGATAGTTTACCATGGTTACATTCACATAGGATGTAATTTGTGATTTTGATAAGAGCATTCCAGCATTCAGGTATCATCCCATGATGTGTACACATAAATGTATGTCTGAGATCCCTGAGTGCAACTCTTTAATTTATTTCTTGGCTTGTTCTATTCAATTTCTGTAGGTCTGGAGCTTTATAAAGAATTGTTTTTAATGTTGTTACCCCATTGATGGATAGATCCTAAATCAAAACACAAAGATCTGTTAGTATCAACAATTTGAGATGTATGCAGGTTAATGGAAACACTGATTTAAACTTAATAGCTTAGATTTTCTGCTGGTGTTACAGCAGCTCTCCAGCATATCTCCAGCTGACTGGAGTTACTCCACATATTCCCTGCTCACCCCACTCTCACATCCAGCATATGGGCAGAGCATTATATTTATGTACAAATTACACATTTATTTGTACCTTAGCATGCTGGTCGTGAATGATGCCTGTGTACCTTGGCTTCCAGCATTGCTATGGGCAACTGATGGAATATTTAAAAATTAAAGAGCCAGATAGCCTATGCAATCAATTGCACACACTATGGCGCATTTTGCCAGAATTTGAAAAGTTCAAAGATGGCATTGATGTGCTCGGATCCCACAATTGCGGAAAATCCTGGCTGCCATGTAGTCCCTAAGGCTCTGTGGCAAGCACCATGGAAATAAAAGCTTGGACATCCAGCTGTACGGCCATTGACTACTGTGGAACCAGGCCTCAACATGTCTGTACCTTTAGTTGTGATGAAAGGGAACAGCACCAACCGCTGTACATGGCCTTCTTTGATCTCACAAAGGCCTTCGACATTGTCAACCGTGAGGGATTATGGCGTGTCTTCCTCAAATTCGGCTGCTCTCAAAAGTTTGTCACCATCCTCCGCCTGCTTCACGACGACATGCAAGCTTGGACTCTGACCAACGGTTCCACCACAGACCCAATTCACATACAAACCGGGGTCAAACAAGGCTGTGTCATCACACCAACGCTCTTCTTGATCTTCCTTGCTGCAATGCTCCATCTCACCCTCAGTAAGCTCCTCACTGGAGTGGAGCTAATTTACAGAACAAACGGGAAACTGTTCAACCTCTATCGCCTCCAGTCCAGATCCAAGGTCGTCCCATCCTCTGTCATCAAATTACAGTATGCAGACGACGCTTGCATCTGCGCTCACTCGGAGGTCGAACTCCAAACCATCGTCAACAGCTTCACCGAAGCGTACGAGAGCATGGGCTTTACACTAAACATCTGTAAGACAAAGGTCCTCTACCAACCTGCCCCCGCCACACAGTGCTGCCCCCCGATTATCAAAATCCACGACAAGGCCTTGGACAACGTGGACCACTTTCCATAACTCGGGAGCCTATTGTCAACAAGGGCAGACGTCGACGACGAAGTCCAACACCACTTTCAGTGTGCCAGTGCAGCCTTCAATCGCCTGAGGGAGAGAGTGTTTGAAGACCAGGACCTCAAACCCGGCACTAAGCTCATGGTCTACAGAGCAGCAGTGATACCCGCCCTGCTGTATGCCTCAGAGACATGGACCATGTACAGCAGGCACCTCAAAGCACTAGAGAGGTACCACCAACGCTGCCTCCACAAGATCCTGCAAATCCATTGGCAGGATAGGCACACCAACATCAGTGTTCTTGCTCAGGCCAACATCCCCAGCATCGAAGCTTTGACCGTGCTCGATCAGCTCCGATGGATGGGTCACATTGTCCGCATGCCCGATACGAGACTCCCAAAACAAGTGCTCTATTCGGAGCTCCGGCATGGCAAGAGAGCCCCAGGTGGGCAGAGGAAACGCTTCAAGGACACCCTCAAAGCCTCCTTGAAAAAGTGTAACATCCCCATCGACACCTGGGAATCCCTGGCCCAAGACCGCACAACGTGGAGGAGAAGCATCCGAGAAGGCGCCGAACACCTTGAGTCTCTTCGCCAGGAGCAAGCGGAAGCCAAGCGCAGGCAGCGCAAGGAGCGCTCGTCAACCCAAGCACCCCACCCACCCGCCCCTTCAACCACCGTCTGCCCCACCTGTGACAGAGACTGTAGGTCCCGCATTGGACTCATCAGTCACCTGAGAACTCATTTTTAATGTGGAAGCAAGTCATCCTCGGCTTTTAATGTGGAAGCAAGTCATCCTCGGCTCCGAGGGACTGCCTAAGAAGAAGGATGAAAGGGGTGAAAATGAGGGGAAAGAATTCCTCATGGCAGTGTAGTAATATCCCATGCAGAACTATAATTTTATCATAAGGACACATAAAAACATATCGCCAGCTCACGTTAGGTACAGCTCACATTGCCTGATTTAACTCCTTCTCTCAGTTTCAAAAATTATTTTAGAATATGCAAAATTAAACTGTGCTTAACCCAGTGAAAAATCTGGATTACAAGGTTGACAACTCTGACATACACATTTCCACACAAAATAATCTCAACAAATATACAGTAAAACTTAACAAATATACATTTTGTTTTAGAAAAATATAAAAAAATATAGTAAACTAAATACATGAAAGGAATGAGGCTAGTACTATGTATCACGTTCATTAGACAAGCTTATAAAACTGACTTGCGAATTAATTTTTAAGTTATGAGACCAGCCTTATTCATAAACTAAGCATATAATTGTCTCGTTTCCCATCACACATCTCCTCTATAAACAGCACAAAACTGTTCACATTAAAATTTACTTTGTTTTATGAGGGCAACTATTTGGTTACAAATTTGGTTAAGTGTTTTCACTGCATGATGATACAAGATGATATCTACAGGGTTCAATTCCTACTAGTCATGACAATATAATGTTCAAACTTTATGGTTTACCGATTGTAATCAATTTCAGTACTAAATATTTCATTTCCTATGGTTTCCTTCACACATCTTCTCACTGATTTTATTTATTGAATGTTTCTTCTATGCTATCAGTACTTTTCACGGTTTTCTGATAGCTGAGGCAATATCTGGAAACCACTAGATGGCAACAGCAACTTGCCATACTGCCTGCTCACACTTTAACAGGATTATAAGATTGTTTCAATTGAATATTTTACAAATGTGACTTTTGCGTGTGTTTAAATATTGATGTACAACAGTGTCTATTTGTTCAGCTTATTTTCTTTGATAGAATGTGGCTCACTTTCCTCTCCATCTTTCTCCTCCTTCAGTGGCTTGGCGGTTGGATAGCTGCCTGTTGCATATAGATAATGATGCTCTTAGTCAGGAGGTGCAGTGGAGTAGCCAGATAAAGACTGCCTATTTGATTTTTTTTTCCTGATGCAACGATGCCCGCTTTCAGGTTGGTGCCTTCCTACAGCAGAGCTACAGATTGAACCTGCGTATTACCAGCCTGTGACATTGTACTTTGGATCTCAAATTCAGTGTGCAGCTGTTTAGTTTAAAAAGATTAACATATTACATACACCAGGGGAAACAGGTATTACAAATAGTGCAACTTCTTGTTAGTATCTTCATACAGACTGCCGCCCACTTAAAATTAAATCCTTGCTAAACTGAACATTGTAGTTGCTACAGTTTGTCTCAGTTAAGTCCATTTTAAGATCAACTTTTCTTTGAAAAATAAATTAGAACATATAAATGTTCTACTGCATTTAGAATGATACTTCTTAAATATCTTGGAATCTTGGAAAGAAGTTGGGGTTAGAATCAAGAACAGATGGTTACTGGAAATGCTACAGATTTTAGATATCAAAAAATAAAAGATAGAGTAAAATTATTATTTGTAATTTCAATTTATAGAGGACATTATTGATAGGATCTGCTATTTAAAAGTCCAAAGTGCATTTATGGAATACTTCTACATTTTGAAAATGGTTTTCATTGTGGATGGTATTTTTGTTGGTTTGTACTGGCTTGAGTTTACACTCTTTTTGAAAGCTTACAATGAAGTATTAAAAAATATTTATCAGGCTGCACAGACTTATTTTTCCTTTTACAAGTATAGGAGTTAACATTTGAAATATTAAAAAATAACCGTTGCCTTTTAAAAACTGCTTTATCCTATCATCAGAAAGTCTCAATAGGCTTCATTAATGAGTCACTTTTGAAGTCCAGTGACCGTTATGTCATCATAAGGCAACAATATCCACAACAATGTGCCAACAATAACCCACAAAAAGCAACGACTGGCTCACCTTGGTTTCTTTTTGCTAGTAGTGGTTGAAGGAGGATTTTGGCATGGACATCAGGAATTAATTAACCCCGGTCCTTCCTCAATAGTGCCATAGGATCACAAGATCACAAGATACTTACGGATGAGGAAGGCCATTTGGTACAGCTTAATTCATCAATCTAGAACAATCCTACACTCCCCCACTGCTGCATTTAATTCTTTCTTAAATGATTCCAGGGTTTTTTTCCTCCACTACTCAGTTTGAAAGTCTATTCCAAGTGTTGAGCACTCTCTGTGTAAGAAGAATTTCTTGATATCTATCCTAAAGTTGCCTTTTACAAGACTGAACCTGTGTCCATCTTGTCCTACTTCTACAGTTTAATTTCAAACAGTATTCCAGATTAACCCTTTTTCCATACCATTTACTATCTTGTGTACCTCTATAAGATCACCTCTCAAATTCCTCCTTTCCAGGCTGAAAAGCCCAAATCACTCTAGTCTTTCCTGACATGAGAGATGACCCTTGTGGCTCTTCTCTGCACTGCCACCAGTAGTCTCATGTCTCACTTGTTTCTGGCGATCAAAACTGGACAAAGTACTCAAGGTGCGGTCTGACCAGAGCACTGTGCAATTAGATCACAACTTCCTCTGACTTGTAATCTCTGTTTTGTAGTTCAATATCCTACTTCTTTGACCATGGTCGCCTGTCCTAATGTCTCCTTATGTGTCAAATTTTGTTTGATAATGCTCCTGTGAAGTGTCTTGGGACATTCTACTATGTTAAAAGCACTATATAAATGCAATTTGTTGTTGCTGATCGCTGCTCTACATTAGCTGAGCATGTTGAACATTGGGTCGATTAAGACTCTTTTCAACTTCATCCTTAGCTATTTCAAGACCATTCATGAAGTATGTCTACAGCCCATTTTGCCTTTCTATATGCAATACTTTACACTTGCCTGTATTACATTTTACACTGCCATTGTTTGGCCCATTCACATATTTTGTTTAGCTCATTCTGCAGTTTCTGAACTACCTTCTTCAATTCCGCTGCCCCTCCTAGTTTAGTATCATTTGCAAATTTAACAAATTTGTAATGAATTTAAGAATCAAGTCATTGGTGTAAATTTGTAGTGCTTCCAACACTGAGCCCTTGGTTCTTAATGTCCAGTTGGCTAGGTTTCAGTTTAAAGTCTGATCTGAAGGAGAGCACTTCCAACAATGCAACTCTGGCTTACTGCTATACTGAAGTATCAACCTATATTATTGAATCAAGTCCTGGTATGTGGTTCAAGTCCAAAACCTTCTGACCCAGAGAAAAGATTGCCACCAACTCAGTCAAGCTGGGACACATAATAGCTGAAATAATAGTAACATAAATACACAATCCCTCATGTCAAAAAAATATAAATCTGGGAAACCTGAAGACTCTTTTGTAAATGTTTATGTCAAATGCCTTTAATAATGCAAATCACTTTTATTACTGAAATGAAAAATAAAAAGATAGCTGACAAAATCTTTGACAAGTCTACACAATCTATTGCTAATTAAATAAATCTGAATTTTCTGTTCTTTTAAATTCCCACATGCAGCGTAACACATTGCCGCTCAGCCATGCATGTATATCTTTTTAATGTAACAGTTAAACATGCCTAATGATAACTTATTGACCAATTGCATTTAACAAATTATTATTAATTAAATAGAGGATGAATTATGAAGCTCTGTGGGATATGAGTCATACTAGGATTATAATTCTCATGAAATCCTATTCATACTTTAGGACAACAGTTATCATCTTCTAATTAATGGAGATTTGTTCCTTTGAAAATTAAAGAAGATGTTTAGAGCACAGCATGTATGTTAGTTGGTTCAATCTGTATCTCTATTCAAAACCACAAGTGATTTATGAGATATGAACCATATGCTGAGGGGTTTCACAATACACTCTGTTTATGCTTGTGTTGACAGTAATCTGGTAAAGAATTATGAGGCTGAAGTAATGGGATACTGGCATATGAACCCTTAACACATTCATTTGGAATTTGTAATAGACATGTTAATAGGTTTAAGGAAGCGGGTTAGTGCCTATGTTAAAATAGTGGTGAGAGGAATGCGTTATGTGTTTTTATGTTAGTATCCCAGAACCCTAATTTCAGGCTTAAATTAAATTTTAACATAAAATGAGTTCACTGGTGCGCCAATTTATATTACCTGCTCCATTCTATACCTGGAGGCTTACCTGCATCAAACTTTTGCATTTCAGAATCAAGTTTATTGTTTGACAATATCTCAAAGCAACGCTCTTTCTCTTTTCTGAGGATATTCAGTAGGTCACATTCTGGTGGGTTGGTTTTCACCTGAAGAAATAGATAAATAATACTATATATCATTCACATAGTCTTTGGTTAAGACGCTAACGTTTCGTGCAGCAGAATGCTATCCAGGCGTAAAAACAATATTCCCTCCTCTCGATTTTGTTCTAAATATTGAGATTGCGAGATTCTTGATTTCCCACATTATTTCTAATTTATTTATCCACGCATGTCTGCGTCTGGAGTTGCTCTTTTGGCTATTTCATCTAAACTTTGAAATCTATAACAAAGTAAATAACGTGGTCCCTCCTTCTTTGAATTTTGGCACTGACAAACATCTCCCCCCACCCCCGTTTAAAGTTTCATGTGAGCTCTGCGTAATAGGCAGCATCAGAGTACAGTGAGCTGGGTGTGGGTTCATTATGAACGAAGTAAATAGAAGTGGCTTGGATCAGCGCAACAGTTGGAATGAATCAGTTTAAAACAGAGCACGATCGCTCCATACTTCATGGGCATGACACATATCTTGTTAATAGTGTTTAATACGGTGTTGCCGTGGAGCATGCTATTATTTCGTTAACACACATTTTGCCACACTTAAGTCAATTTAACGTTCTCCGGGATTACTGTGGACATTGAATTAAGATTATCAAAATAGCTCTCTGGAACCTGGCAGATAGACTAATCATTGACATCGGGTTGTTGGTCTTTGCTCCAAAAGGACAAGTAATTGAAGCTTATCAGGAGCCCAACCCTCCTGCTCCCTGGACCCCACTAGATGGTACATCTTAACTGTGTAAATATGTAAAATGGCCTCGGTATTAAAAGTATTCGGACTTTTTCTCCTGCATCAACTTCTAATCATACAAATAAATTCATATAAACACGCGAGTAAAATATCCACCTAAAATGAGAATGAAACAGTTTACTTACTGTTATGATAGTGTCCAGATAAATTAAAATCAGAAGGATCCTCATAATGTGGACACTTCCCAGAAGCTGTGCTCCTGCCGCTCTGTACATAATAGTAAGAAATTACATGGAGTTCATAAATCTTGTCAATTAAAATGGCAGTTTCTTTTTAGTTCTGATTCGTCAGTAACTAATGTAACTCTGACCTTACCATTCCATGAAAAAAACAACCCTCCGGACGCTGAGCTTTAGCCAGAAGCAGCAAGCCCTTCCTTACACCAGCACTCAACAACCTTGGTGAAAAACTTCCCCTCCCGCCGCTGATCGCAGTTCGATCACTTCACCTAATAAGTGCATGACCCGAGATGTGACATTTACAGATCGTAACAGAGATACCGCCAAGTCACAATTCGCACGGTTAAAGACGGGTCGACGTTCTTAACAATCGCAAATGCTGAAAATGCTTATCTAATTTTCCAAGTTAAAAAAAATGGCTTGTGAAACGTAGAACTCCCCCACCCCTACTTTTAGCCCGAGAGTCCCACGAAAGCAGATCTAACGCTGATGATGTGCGACCTCTTGCGAAAGCTGTTAAATGATGAAGACTCCGGCTCCTGGCCAGGCTCTCTCTGCCTAACTCACAGGATGATCCTTTGTTTTGACCGCTGCTCTGGAGACTCCACCGCAAGTGTTGAGTGATTTCTCGATTTCTCATTATCCTTTACCCACCGACAATTAATAAGAGGAGGAGGAGGAGGAACCCTGTGCAGGATAAACTCAATTATTTGTGCTTATCGGTACTTAAAGATACTCGTGATAAATTGCTGTACCATACCTCCAAGCATTTGCACTTTAATCTCTGTAATATGCAGTGGAATTGTAATTTGTTTATGCTTTTAATAATATCAAAGCAGTAAAATCGAGTTTATTCTATGATTCACATTATCTATTAGTTACTATGACAATAAGAGTTGCAACATTTCAATACATTTTACACGATCATTTAACTTATAATAGTTTCAAGGATTTGTGAAGGTGAAATCTATGTTTTATATCTGTTAGATATAATCATACACAGTTTAGATGCTGGGGAGTGCTGCCAACATTTTATGTAGAACATAAATAAAAACATTTGCAGTGCGGGACTGTGGGCTCACCCTCCCTAACGCCTCAGTCCATGGAATGTGTGCTACCGATGCTCTGGTAAACTGTCCACGATTCAAACAGTATTATATTATAACAGTGGTACCACATATGCCATCATGTTTAAATAAGTGGACCTGCCACATAATTCACCAGCCATCAAGTGTGTTATGTCTGGCTGTATCCTAAATTTTAAAGTGGGACCCGTCTGATATCCTGTTTATACAATGGTGAGTAATTTAAGTATTTATTTTGTTTTCTTAATGTTTGCTTAAATATAGAAAAATAATTTTTAAAAATTGAGCGGGAGCTTTACCCTGCTCTGCAGTGCGGAGATACAACAGTTGTGTGCTGTGAGTTGGTTGCTGTGCTGGTAGTTGCCTGTCACTCTTGAGCTGTGGGACGTTAGAGAAACGCTGCTGGACGATGGGCGTAAAGCACGGGTTTCTAAAATTCTGGTGCTGGCAGTTAGTGGTAAGGTTGAGAAGGATAACATAAACTGGTAGCGTAGTTTATGCTATCAGTATAACTAAGCATTGATGCAAAATTAAACAAAAAGTCGCCTTTGAAGTAAAAGAACATTTTTTTTTACTGAAGGGTAAATTTTGTTAGGCTTTGATTTAGGACTGGAGGGACTATGGGCATCACTTAATTTGTCTAGTGTGTAAGCTTTTCGTTTATTTTCCCATTTTGGTGATACCTTAATGTAATAGGTACACTACAGTGGAGTTGTAGGAAAAAGATGTGAAGGTAAATGTTGTTAGGGTTTTATTTTGACATTTTTGATTATTGATATTTGCATTTCCTTTCATGATTTTAAGAAGTCTTTTCATTCTCATTTGTCGTGATGCAGTTGTACCGTGTACTCTTGATTCTTGCTGCTGTGAGATCTGTACCTGCCCATGTTTTTGCCTGTCATTCAGTGGAATGTAATTTGTTTATCGTGAGTATATTTCATTAGGAATTGTTCTGTGACTCCACTCATGCTGAAATGCAACATAGACATAACCCAGAGACTGTTCGCCGATTGAGGAGCATAAAGGCCAAGTTATTTCTGCTGGTAGATTTCCCAATGCGCTCTTGTGACAGTCCACCTACAGTGATTGATCTTGATTTATTTTATTTGTTTCTTTCTTGCAGTTTTTGGTTAAAATGTTGTTACTTATATTATTATGGTTCCCTCTCCTCAGCTATTCATTTTCAAAACCACCTTCATCACCCACCCTTCAAAATACCCACCCTTTATGTAAGGGTATCAAAGGATATGGAACAAAGGCAGGTAAAGGGAGTTGAGGTATAGATCAGCCATGATACATCATCAGGATCACAAGTCTTATTGGAGACCAGAGTGGAGGATCTGACAAAAGTGCAGGAATAAAACTTAATATTGGTCACATTGGTCAATTAGAATGAAGCAATGAAAGGCGATTCTTTAGCAATGTCATTGAGATTGGGGTTAGAGGAAAAAAGTGATCAAAATCAGTTTGTTTTCTTATTAAACAAGTTAGCAGCTGCACTATAGAGATGGAAGAGGAGTAGAAAGGAAGTTTCACACAGAATCTACAATAGACAGTTTTGGCTGTGGACCAGAGGGAGGAATCACAGGCGGGTCAGGAAGGCAGCAGTTTCAGCTTTCAATTAAGTTGTATTTGACAGCTTTAATAGAGAGCATTTTTTTTTGTTAGTTGGGTGGGTGTCTAACGCACATGGAAAACTATCACCATAATGAGTTTACATAAGCACATTTATCCATTTTGTTACTAGATTTACATTATATATTATGTTGGTGACAGGTAGAGTGTACAGACACATTGATGTTATATATTCAATCATTGAAAATTGCCTAGAAATGGCTTTTGGTGATATTAGTGGATAACATTCTAACATGTCCAAATAACATTCTTTTAACACAGACATTAACCCATTTATTTTAACAACCTTTGCTAAAATACAAAATAGAGCACATTTATGCTCCTTCCTCCAATCTACAACCCTCCAAGGTATCTGTGCTCCTCCAATTCTGGCCTCTTGCACATCTCTGATTTTAATCGCTCCACTATTGGTGGCCGTGCCTTCAGCTGCCTAGGCCCTAAGCGCTGTAATTCCCTCTCTAAACCTCTCTACCTCTCTCTTCTCCTTTAAGATGCTCTGTAAAACCTATCTCTTTGACCTCACCTGTACAAATGTCTCCAAATGTGGCTCGGTGTCAAATTTTGTTTGATAACACTCCTGTGAAGCGTCTTGGTACTTTTACTACGTTAAAGCTGCTAGATAAATGCATGTTGTTGTTGCCTATAAGCCACCTTGTAAAGTAACTTTCAGGACAAAGTACTCCAGCGTTTCGATCCAGTACACCACCAGTCTCATGTACCAAGACATGAGTGCATGCTGAAGATTAAGGTCAAAAGAAAGACTGTGAGTGAGGGATGCCATGAAAACCTGCAGGCACAGTTGTCATTCAGTGGCAAAGAAATTTCAAAAATTGGTTTCAATTTTTAGGCTACAGGGACCTTCTAAGCACCCACAGGGAAATTGCAGGGCTCTGTCACTATGCTGTCCACTGTTGTATTATGCAGGTAACTTATACACTGTTTCACCACACATCCATCTGCTTGCACTAACAGGAGGAATGGCGGCATTGAGAGCTTTTCAACACTGCTAGCTTCTCCACTGTGCAAGGTATCATTGACTGTATGCTTACAGCCATTTATCCATTTATGCACCTAACAATAATAGTATGGCATATCCTAATAGGTAGAGCTATTATTTTATTAATGTCCACCAGAAAATAATGCACACATGCTGGGTATTTTCATTCTGGGGTAATCAAATGAAATACTACTCTTTGAAGAATAAGGAATCATAGTGAACTGGTTGCTGAATCCTCAGTCAACAGACATTTGAGCTACCAAAGTAATGTCTCAGATGCGTGAACCACTCATTGCGGGGGGGTGGGGGCGAACCTTACAATATACTCAGAGATTAACAAAAACAATATGCTGCAAGCTGCATAATATTGCCATAGGCAGAGCCAACACTGTGGATTTCAAAGAGGAACCACAGTAAGCCAAGGAAGACCAGGATGGCTGGCACTAGTAGCAGGTGAAGCAATGCAGTAAAGAGCCAGATGTATGAGGGTCTCTTGCTTGGTTCTTTGCCCAGTCCCAGTGATCTCTGTAATTGGCCACTATTTTTATTGGATGGAATATGTTCAGTTTGCTTTATTCTGAGACAACTAACTTTTCCTTTCCTATATTTCACTGCATTTGATGCTTTTATGGCATTATCCTGAAACATAGATTAGCTTTCACATGTATGCTGGTAAAAACAACTTTACCTCTTCATCTCTATCATTGACTCCAATGCTGGCACTGTTTTATGCAGCATTTCTGATTTCAAGGCCCAGATAAGTTCTAATTTCCTCCAGCTCAATATTGTCAAAATCGAAACACTATTTAGTTCCCGCCAACATATATGAGCCTCTTGCACTGCTTCAATCAATGTTTCTGCATACCCATTCAGAGTGGCTCAGTTGTTGTTGTCTGGCCCATGTGTTTAACATATTTTGTTATATGTTTACTGCTTTTGAATTGTGAATTTTTTGTGTCCCTTTCCTTAGTGTCACATTCCCCTAGTGTTCCCCTAGTTTGAGGTACCTACCCTAGTAACATGAGCCCCTTTGTTTGATCCCAGTGTGCTGCCTCATGCTGCCATCTGCAACAGTTGTGTATGGTTAAATTGAGCCACAGAATGGTTGCTAACTCCCATGACGTTGCACATGGGTAGTCAAGACCAATTTGAATATTTCAGGTCTAGCAGGGTTAGATGGTGGGAAATAATAGAATCAAAATGGGGAGTATGGGAGGCGAGGAGGGAGAGGAATAGGGAGAGGCAGTGTGAGGGGAGGAAAAGGACAGTGGGAAAGGAGAGGGTAGGGGGATGGAAAATGCAGTTGTAAGAGGGGTGGTTATTGTAAAAAGGAAAATGAAACAGGGCAGGGGTAGTCTGTGAGGACGAACTGCAGCCAGTATGGAGGTTTGGGAAATAGATTGGCAGCCAGTGGGCAGGTTAGAATGAAAAATGCATCCAGCGGGATTTGGAAGTTGAAATCTTGTTTATTGTGTGGAAGGAGACAAAATGATACTCGGGTTGGGCTGGGCTGTAAACTTTCTCAATTGGGGCAGGAGATGGTGGAAGAACTGGTTCTATTGCTCAAAGGATGGTTGCTATTTGCTCAGACTTGGCACTTCAATTCTCTATCATAAATCTACTGCTTTATACCTTCTGTATGTTTCCATCAGGCCTCCAATTCTTGCTTAAGAAAATACAAGTTTTTCTTTTTTTCTTTGTTTGGTACATCTGCTCAGTGACTGATTCCTCTTCCTCATTTGGAACATTCGTGGATTCTCAGTACTTCAAATTTACCCGAAAGGCTGATCCTTGGGATTCTTGTGTGCTCTGTGTGGAGCTGTCATGTAACGTTAGGTCCAGCCCCATTGCAATCAACTAAGTTTATAGCACCATCTATGGGTGCAATACCTTTAGAATCTTGAAATCACTCACCATTTTTAATATATAATGGATATCCTTGTTTCCTTAATGAGTCCCTGTAAACATCCATCTGCAGCAGCATATGAATGGGCAAAATTTGGATAATGGATAATTTAAGCCAGGCGAACCATCTTCAGCATGTCCATTCTTTAGCAATGTATGCAGACTGTTGAATATCATAAGTGAAGCTTTGGATATGGGAAGTGACCTTGGAACATTTTTTGGATGCTAAGTAGCTTTTAGCAGACAATAATAGGTCTTTTGTAAAAATAAATGTGTACGTTTATTTTTTCCTGCAGGATTATGAAATAGTTTCAAATTTTATAAATGACAAACAATGGATGAATCTGATCCAAAGAATTGGATTCTTCAATATTTGCCCTCCAACCAAGTTTAGAGCAGGAATGTTCCTGTTCCACCTTCTCTTTGCAATGGCAGTTGGACCTTTCACAGCTGCCCAAAGTTTGTTACAGTTTTATACAAGGAGAAATATAGGCTATGGGGGTAAAAAAATAAAGATTAAGGGCTATGATTTGTGGTCAGAGATCACAGTGCCCTCTTTCAAGGCCTTAAAATAAGCATATCATCTAAACAACCTGGACTTCTTTTGGTTTCTACAGATATTGCATACTATAGATGAATAAATACTTTAATCAGAATTCATTTAAAAGTATGGAATAGAGAATTATTCTACCATCAAGATGGCACCCACTGTTAATTAAATTACTGTATAGAAATTGTAGACTAATTCATCAAGACTGAAAGTAGATTTGGGAATGCTAATAAAGAAAAAAACCAGGACAACATATGATCACCAGCCTATTGACACTGAATATTATTATTTTGTTTGTACGTCCATTCAGTTTTTGAAACTGGATTTTTCCTATGGATCCTGCGTAAGGCATTATAACTATATGGGACAGGTTAGATGGACCAGCTGGTCTTTTCCTGTCCAACATTTTTGTATGTTCGTATGTTCACAGTCCTCCAGGGGTTGTGCAGAAATGAGCATATAATTGCTTTTTCTGAGAAAAAAAAACATTTTATGATAAGAAATTGCCTGAGCAAGAGAAAATGACAAATAGCTCTGAATAATGATCTTAGGCATTTTCTTTGAGATTTAGAGAAAGAGATGCTATGAATGCCAGTCAGTCTAAATTAATTAACTAACCTTTGGCACATCGTTGTGCTGTGTATATATGTGCTGAAAATGGCCCCTCAATCCTCCTCCCCCGAGTAAGGCAAGGTTATCAATGTTTGGTCAATATCACATCTGAAACATTATGTACTCAGAACTAAAATAAGCAAAATTCCAAGAAATCTGGGATCTTTCCCACATTTTCTGCAAGCAGTTCAACACTAGGTTAAGATGACTAGACACAACAATAACAACAGCCTTTATAAGATCTTCTACAACAAAAACAGAGAATGCTGGAAATACTCAGCAGGTCAGGCAGCATCTGTGGAGAGAGAAACAGAGTTAATGTTTCAGGTCGACCTTTCGTCAGAACTCGTTCTATAAGATCTTCTGTTTATTTCTTATTATATTTTGATAAACACTCAGGGGTTTTATTCAAAATTAACTTACCTTGTTTGGCCTATGGGCTCAGTCTTTTGGGACATGGACATTTCATTTAATGTACTAGCTGATTTCTCATGACATTACTCATGAGTAGTTTGGGGTCTGGAGCATATTGTAATGTTTATCTGATATCCTCTCCTGTCCACTTAAGGCTACTGCTCTTAGTAGGCAAATCCAGTTACTTGTAGTGACATATGTAATTGCTGAGATCAATCAAAGGGAAGTTGTAAACGTTTTTAAATTGCAGGGTTCAGGTCAATGACTGGTGCTTTAAAAAAAAAAATTGTTGCTGTGGCACTTTGAACAGTGTGTGACAGACATGTGCTAAATGCAAGACTTTTATATATACTACCAGTATATCTCCCATAGTGTTGCTCAATGCAAGTAGGAGGATACATTGTTTTATGTTATTTAACATACAGTATATTATCAAGGCCACTAATTTATGGTGATCAAATAAGTCCAGTTGTGTTTTTATTATAAGATCTCATAGAAGTGCTAGTGATATTTGTGGGCTTGAATGCTATGTTTATGTGCATATTTATGTTGGAAATTAAATTAATTACATTTGTTACTATTACATGATCGCTTAGTTATCTGGTTAGTTTTATCTCTTCTCTGTTTTGAAAAGCCCAGGATAAGAGAAAAGCTGGTAGGAAGATGTTCCAGCTTGCAGTTAGTAAAGAGATAGATTGCAGAAACTACATGAAGTAGTACTGGGAAGAGTCGATGTACATTGGTTTTGTTGGGTGGTTGGTCCTAGGGTCTGGGAGAATTGAGAGCGGGTCTCATGGATGTGGGAGCATTGGGGCTTGCAAAAGTCTGGGAGAACAGGGAGGAGAGTTTTGGGATGTGGGAGCACTGGGAGGAGAAATCAATGTGTTTGAGAGCATTAGGAAGGAACACCAGGGTCCAGCATTAGTGGAAGTGGGGTGCTGGGGTATAAAAATGATCATACAAACATAGAAAAAGAAGGGACAAGAGAAATCAGGCCCACCAAGCCTGCCCCATTCAGACAGGATGCAGTCGTATACACCATTGACTCACCCCCTAACCACACAATCTGTTGGCAAAGTAAAAACCTATGGCCAATTCTGAAAAAACTATAAAATCCCTCTGCCAATTTCTTAAGGCAATCAAGCAAGGCTCCAAGAGACTGCTGTAGCCTATAATTCCATCTAAGTAGCCACATATCTACACTGTATCCAATTAGTTCATTAAAAAAATCCTCTATCATATCCCCTCAAAGCCTGTATTTTTCTAGAGTAAATAGCCCTAACTCTTGCTGCCTATCCTAATAACAAAGGTCCCCAAGGTTACTTTGCTCTCCTCTGTATCTTCTCCAGAGCCACAGTATCCATGTTTTTGCAGGAACACAATACTCCAAATACAGGTGTACCAAAGCTTATGTACAGTGTCCTTCATTTTATAGTTGATAATCCTGGCAACAAAACATGAAACTCTATTTGTGATTCTTCATAGTACTTGTGAACCTTTAATGAGTTATGAACTATCTCCTGCTGGTTATTTTCTTGATCTATTACCTTTAATAGACATTCCTGCACAAAATAAACAGAGTTGGAATTTCCAAACCTCAGACGCATTACACTGCACTTGTCCACATTGAAGAATGTCTGCCACACTTGGACCCATTCGCCAAATCTATCTAAATCAGCCTGCAACCTATTGATCTGCTCTAAATTACTAACCCCTTGATGCATTTTTAGGACATCTCTGAATTAACAAATGTTTTCATTAATCCCCTCATTCAAATATTTAATGAAAATGATGAACAGCAATGGTCCAAACAGAAGAGCCTGTGGAACTCCAATCATGACTTGGCTCCAGATCAACCTATTAATTATGCTCCTTTGCTAACAACATTTCAATCAATCAATTACCTATCCAGCATACTATCAGTTCTATAATTCCATTACATTTCATATTTTCTAATAGCTTCCTATGCGGCAATTTATGGAAAACATTTTAGACATCAAGAGAAATGGCATCAACAGGACTACCACCATCCAATATTCTTGTTGCTTCCTCAAAGAACTCAAATCAGATTAG
This sequence comes from Somniosus microcephalus, assembly GCF_052327205.1. Taxonomy (NCBI): domain Eukaryota; kingdom Metazoa; phylum Chordata; class Chondrichthyes; order Squaliformes; family Somniosidae; genus Somniosus; species Somniosus microcephalus. The sequence goes on along the minus strand of NC_140990.1, from coordinate 281,192,790 downwards.
TGAGATAGAACCTATATTTCCTGAAGCCATCTTGGGCATCTTTAATAACCGTTAAACTTTCTAAGTGATTATAAATCACATCCTGTATAATGTTCTCCAGCAGCTTTCCTGCATTGGTCATCAAACTGAGTCAATAATCCTCAGGTCTGATTTCTTCCCCTTCTTAAACAACTGGGCATATAAACCTCTCTCCAATCCATGGAAGCTAGCCCAGCCCGTAAAGAACTATTGAATATATTAGCCAGTGGATCATATTTGATGACCCTTATTTTCTTAAGCATTCTTTGGTGAATGGAATGAGATCAAGCAGGATAATCAGCTTTAAGTGCTTTAATCTTAACTAGGACCATTTCTGAATTACTTCTATTGAAGTAGTTTTAACTGGACACCTATCTTGTACTACTGGGACTGTTGCATAATTTGTAGAAATGAAAACCAATATAAAGTATTTATTTAGTTACATGGCAGCACTGGGGGAAGTCCTGGGGTGTGGGAGAAGTGGAAGACGACGTGGGAGCACAGGGAAGGAATGCTGGTTGTGGCAGTGGTGAATTGGTGGATTTGGAATGTGGTAGTATTGGGATGGCACTGGCAGAGTGTGGGAGCACCGAGTATTGCGGGGGAATCATGAAGACAGGAACAGTAGGTCAGCTGCTTCAGGGTGCCACTGACAAAATTTTAGTGCTAGGCGTTTTCTTGGGGGGTGAATGGGGAGTGGGGTGATGGCAAGGGTGCTCAGTATGGAGGGGTGGGACCAGCAAGAGGCGGCAGGAAGGACCAGGGAGGAGGAAAGGTATGGGTGCTAGAGCAGTGAAAGACAGTAGGGGAAGCTGGGAGGAGGGAAAGGTGCAGGTGCTTGGGATCAGAAAGGGAAAATTAATTGCCTTCACTCTCCAGAACAGTAGAAAACATTTCCTCAGCAGTGAACTGGAGAAACTTGTATTATTTAAAATGGATACTGCTGAATATTATTTTAAATGACTAGCAGATCTCTCATGGCCTTGCTACTAATGAGTCAGAGGAGCAATGCTTTCATAACAAGGATGTTTATGCCATGTAGGGGTCAACATCAGGACCACTGATTTACATGACTAAATAAGTCAAATTCTACTTTTATGAACCAGTATTCTGGGATTTTTTTGCTGGTGCTTTGGGAAATCGAATTCCATAACTCTGTCCACTATTATATGGAAACCATAAATGAGTGGCTTCTCTCTATCTATATTATTAAAAATCTTCATTGTGCATTTTGTCCATATTAGGTAGCCAACTCTGGTTGGACAAATTCCCTAATCCTAACTCTAACCCTTTTCGTGGAGGTATGATCACGTAGCTTACCCGCAATTTTCAAGTGTTATTTCATTTACCTTATATAGCTAGAGCACACATGCTAAACACTTTCTTCTGGCTGTTCTGTCTGAGAGGAAACTCTTGCACTCTGTTTCTCCATGTCTAGAACCTGCAAAATTATTAATTATATCCAATGAAGCATTAAAGTTCTGAATACTTATATCTACAGAGTCATGTTAATTTAAAAAATACATATTAAATTAATTTCTCATAGAACTATCTGACAGCTCTATCTCTAGCATTTTCAAATTTCAAGGTGCAACCTGCATTAAATATTTATTTTCCTATTTTTTTTGTAAACCGTTGTGTAAAAGACAAGACAACTTTTTATCAGCAATGGAACAATGTCTGGATCGTCTTGATAACTGGGTAACAGTTGAATCATTTCCACTCTCTCGACTCATTTAGCAAGTGAAACCAAAGCCAAATGATTTAAACAGGTCAAGGCAATCTGTATGGGATCATGTCATGATGGAGAGTACAAATCTCATTCCACACAAAGAAATCCTGGCTGTATTTGTAGGTACAACCCATCTAGTCCAGATGCAGGAGGGAGAGCATATCTCAGTGGGATATAGTGGAATTAGGTATATTAGCCTTTTTGCTCTGCTTGATTATTTCTAGAAACTAGTTTAAGCTTTCAGAAGAACGAATTTTCTCCATAGTTTCCAGGGTACAATTTGCTTACCAATTTAGCCTCCTACAAAGTTGAAATATTAATGTCCAATCAGAACACAGCCTCCATAAGGAAAATTTAAAATGAGTTACATATGAGCTGACATACAAAGAGCCCCTTGTGCTGTGTAATTAGGGGTCAATAATTTTACCAAAAACGTTAATGTGAACACAAAGCAGGTAATTTCATTTTGCACTCACATCAGCATTTTTGTTAAAATTTCCCGCAGGGATTTCACCGCATGTTCTCACAAAGAAAAACAGTCTCAAAGGGGCAGGCCAACAGAAATATAGAACACAAATGTGTAGAGAAGGTGAGACTGGTGTGCACAGGAGGGAAAATCCTGTCAGCCACTGTTTAGTTTCATATATTATTTGTATAATTTCAATAATGCCAGTTGAAAAATATTTAAAATATTAGGGATATTAAGAGAGCATGACTTAAGTTGTGAATTGGTGACTTTAATTTTTTAAAGTATTTTCAATTGTAATATACTGGGGTCGATTTTCCTGGAGCCGTCAGGCGGGGTTTCAGGCGTGTGGGGGGGGAAATCCCGAATTTGGGGGTCCCGACACCATCCCACCCAAAACCCCGCCCCACGCAAGTTTCAGGGGCGACGGGTACCCGCCTCGCACTGGGACCCGCTGAAACCAGGCGGGAAGGGATTAGTGCCAATTAACTGCCTGTTAACAGGTAGTTAACAGGCAGTTTTTAGCCTAATCCCTATTTTGAGGGGTTTCGTGTGGGATTCCCAACGGCCCCAAACCACGCCAGGTTAGAGCAGGCGGGCCGTCGGGTTGAAGGAGTTGGCGGGGTCGCGATGTCGGTGCTCAGGTGAGTGATGGGTGCATGAGTGCAAAGGTAAGTGTGTTTGGTGTGTCTAAAGTGTGTAAAGAACTTTTACTTACCTGTACTTACCTTAACAGCCTTTCTTCCTGTAGCCATCAGGAGCCCATCACTCAGCCGGCACTTAAAGCTGAACGGCTGCGATCTGTGAAAAGTGACAGCCTTCAGCTTTGAGTGCTGCTGAGAGTTTTAACTGAGTCTGTGCAGAAGGACTCATGTTAGAACTCAGACTGTCAGTGTTGTTATGTTTATTAATAACTAGACATTCTTATTATGAACACAGCTAGCTTTTGCTAGTTACTTTATTGAGCCATGTGGACTTGGTACAGTATCTATAGAGATGCAGCATTGTGCTCCTGTGTGCAGGCTGCCATCTTGACTGCTGCCTTCTGGGTAACCTAGCCTCATGGGTAATGTAGTCTTAATATATATATAGCTGGGTAGTGTAGTTTTATACATACAGCTATATACAGCTCTACTGCTCCGCCTAGTGTCCACCACAGAATGACATGTTATTGATCACTACATCCCCCTTTCTTTGGAGGTTTAACAAGATCAATATCAATCAACTTTCAAGAAAACAATAAAGATAATATCAGTAACACTTTTGTTAGTGCTCTATAAACATAAACATTTTCAAAACAGTCAACACATTTTCAAAGCTTTACATTGTACTCAAAGATTACGTCTATCAGGCTCTTTTACTTCACGTGTGGATCTTCTCAACACGGGTAAGTCTGATGTGTCTTCATGAGATTGTTCTGGCGGTGAATGACAAGATGCAGTTGCGGCATTGTCATCAATCTGCTCTTGTATAGATCGAGGTCTCCTTGCGATCTTTGCTTGGAGAGGGTTTCAGTGTTTCCTTCACTCTTCATGCCATAACTCTCAATGTAGTCAATGCACTCTCGAAAAACTGCTGGCAGCTGGATCCCATCATACAGCATAGTCCTCTCAGCAGCCTCGGCTAATGGAACACCAAAGATTGGCCTGAGGAAAGAAGGAGTATCCACCAGAACTGCTTCCTGCTCTGGTGCAGGCTTCTTCTTTTTCTTTTTCTCTTTCCACTGCTTAACAACATCTGCTGCGGTTATATCTTTGGACTTTTTCTCCTTGTGTTTTTCCTCTTTGTGCTTTTCTTCCTTTGGCTTCTCTTTGACCTTAAAGTCTTTTTCTTTCTTCTTGGAGACACTGGGCTTTTTGAAGACATGGATACCCTTTGGCCTTTTCATCCTTGATGGGCTCTCTGCTTCATCACCTGAGTCATCTGGTCTGCTTATGGCACAGTTTATACGGTAAACTCTTTTGACCAGTTCTAAGTCCTCAGAAGCTTTGTCACCCAGTAGTGAATCAAGCCTTTCAGCCACAACAGAAAACATGAGATGATGCACTTTGTCTTTGACTGTTACTTTAAGTCTGCATACACCTAAGCTATCTATTTTCTGTCCATTATAGCTCTTCAGTAGTACTGACTTTTTCTGTATTTTGGGCTTTTCTTTCATATTGTTAATGTCACTCATACTGATTTAAGTTTGCTTTTGCCCCAGTGTCCAGTTTCAATGTAACTAATGCTCCATTTATCTGTAGTGGGATCATCCATTTGTCCTCTTTTACTGCATTAACTTTATGTTCAGCATTGTCTATTTCTGAGGGCTGCACATTTTCTGTATCTTTTTTGATATCGTCACATGACACCATTCCTGCAAAAAATGTCTCACTTACATCAGTGTCCTCAATCACATTAACTCGTTGCCCTTTCGTTGTTTTTACTTTTGAAAAGCATTGTTTGGCAAAGTGATTCTTTCCATTACACTTTGTGCACATTTTTCCAAATGCTGGGCATTGTCTTAACTGGTGTTTGTAACCACAGCGTTTACAATTAAAAATGTCATCCTCCGATTGCTTTTCATTTCTGTTCTGCCCACATTTCTTCCCCTTGTAGGACACAGCACCAACAGCAGCATTATCACTCATTACATTTGCATCAATATTGATTTCACTGAAAGTCTTCGCGTGATTTCGAGCTAGCTCGCTGGCTTTGCATATTTTCACTGCATTTTCCAAATTTCTCTCAACAGACGTTCCCTGACTTTTTTATCATGAATACCAAACACAATCTGGTCACGAATCATGGATGCTTTGAGCTCAGAGAAATTACATGTCTGTGCTTTCAGTTTCAGATCAGTTATAAAGCTAACAAAAGTCTCATTTTGTTGCTGTGTCCGAGAACGGAAGATGTATCTTTCATACGTCTCATTCTTTTTGGGAGAGCAATGTGCATCAAATTTTTTTAGCACATCTTCTAATTTTTCTCTGTTCTCCGCTGGATTAAATACAAATGTATTAAATACCTCTATCACCTGTGGGCCTGCAACCGTAAGCAGCAATGCTATCTTCCTTGCGTCTGGCTTCGTACCTAATCTGATGGCTGCAATGTAGAGTTCGAATTGTTGTTTAAAAATCCGCCAATTGTAGTCGACATTTCCCTCGAGATTCAAACCTGCTGGTGGCTTCAAATTCTCCATGTCACTTTTCACAATTTTCAGCAGATCTTCACCACCCTGGTACCATGTTATGTTCATTAATAACTAGACATTCTTATTATGAACACAGCTAGCTTTTGCTAGTTACTTTATTGAGCCATGTGGACTTGGTACAGTATCTGTAGAGATGCAGCATTGTGCTCCTGTGTGCAGGCTGCCATCTTGACTGCTGCCTTCTGGGTAGCCTAGCCTCATGGGTAATGTAGTCTTAATATATATATATAGCTGGGTAGTGTAGTTTAATACATACAGCTATATACAGCTCTACTGCTCCAGCTAGTGTCCACCACAGAATGACATGTTATTGATCACTACAAGTGTTTCACAGCTTCAAACAGCTGTGAAACGCTGATATTTCATCTGTCAAGAACTCTTGACAGATGAAATTGCAGTCTGTGACGTCACCTGTTGCCGGGTGGCCCTTAATTGGCCTGCTGAGCACGCTGGGTGGGCTCAACAAGGTCAATCAAGGGAAAATCGCTCGGATTGGCCGGACGTCGAAGTAGGTGGGTCTAAAACCTGAAAGTTGTAGTCCCGCCTTCTTCCCGACAGCTTCAGGAAAATCGACCCCTGAGAATCCATTCACTCTAGCAGCTACCTCCATGCATGCACTTGAACCTCAGTTTTGACAGGTTGCTGGTCTTTGTTACGAAAGAGTGCCACCTTCCTTTGCGGCCCTTCCTCTAGCAAGTCCACCAAGGAGTGTTTTCTAAATGAGGCGTCTTAAGCACAGTCTTCAGCACACATATCCCCAAGCCTATACTTTCACACTACCTTTTAGTGTTAGGCAGCAAAACAGCAAACTCTTCTTTAATGGTGAGCAACAAACTTTTAAGAGATGCTGGCTTGCCCAATTTTGCAATGCCCAGCTAATCGAAATACAGGTCTGCCTCCCTGAGCATGTTTTCTGTACACAGGAAACATATTGAAATGAAGAGGAGAGATTTGCCTTTCAAAATTCTGCGATGCCAGCATTGCTTGTTGCCAGCATGGATGCCCTCATATCATGGTTAAGTGAAGCCCTGATTTTAAGGTTCTTGTTAAATCAGTTTATATTCAACAATATTTTAAGCAGTATTCTATTTTTACAACACTACTAGATTTCCCATGGTATTGCTCATGCAGGTTGTAGTGTTTTACAACGTGGCCTGCTAAGCCCTAACAGAAACTGTCTCTTCTATTCCCAGCAGAACCAGCGTGCTTCCCCTATGCAAGTGTTTCTCTCCCATTCTTCCTCTACCCCTTCTACTCAACAAGTCTTTTTATCTTTCCCTTTCTCTGTCTCAACAAAGTCTTCCCCCTCAACTGGCTATCTCTGCCTCCCTCTTGTTCCCATTCAACAGAGTCTCTCTCTGTCCCTTTCTCTCTCTCTCCACCTGTCCATAAATAAGGTGTGTATTTATATTACTCTTCCCACTCCAACAGGGTGTCATTTATTATTTCTCTGTCCCACTTTCTCCATCCATTGTTATTCCCATCTCAACAATATCCCTCTTCATCCAGCCCCCACAATTGCATCTGTCTTTATCGCTTTCCTGTTGAAGGAAATGAATAGTTTGTTCATCAGATGGATGCCAATGCATGTAGATATCATTTTTTATTGCCATTTATTTCTTAATCTTTTCTTCACTCTGCTCCTTTACTTCTCTCACTTATTTTCACTTTTTCCCTTTCCCACTTTTCTGTTTCAACTATTTTTTGTTTTTTCAGTGACATTGAGAGACTGCAGGGAATGAGGAGAGTTGGCCATTAAATAAGCATGGAGAAATCAGGAGGAGGTGGGCCACAGAAAAAGCATGATGAGCTTGAGAAGGAGCAGGGCACCGAGAAAGCACACAAGAGTTGGGAGAGTGCAGAGCAGAGAAGGAAATGATCCCTTCATGCATGTATTGTAGCTTTGGCTGCACCTTGGCTCTGGCAATTATGAAACCACTGATGTGCCTCAATAATCCCGAGACTCGATGTTAGCGGAACAAAACAAGGCTTTTATTAACTTAGAAGATAACACGCAGTGGAGAGAGGTATCTTCCATCTGGAGCTCTGCAGTACTGGATATGAGGCCAGACTGAGCTGGCTTACATAGAGGCCAGGTATGGGCGGAACCCTACACACAACACATTCCATACATTCCAATATACAATACAATGGTGAGGAGAAACCTGAAACCAACCACAGTCACAGGCAATACAATGGTGAGGGGAAACCTGAAACCAACCACAGTCACAGGCAGTGATGAATGGAATATTTCATCACATTCACCCCTTCTATAGATTTAGTCTGTTCGGGGGTTTGGTAGTCCTCTGCGACCGACGTGGCTGTTGTGGTGTCGCGGGTGTCAGCTGGGTGTCCCCGGTGGCCTCCTGGGTCTCTGCCGGGGGTGCCGCCAGGGTTGTTGAAGGGGTAGTTGGTGGGGGTGCCGTTGGTCGATGTTCTTCCGGGGGTGATGAAAGAGTAGTGGGTGGGTAAGAGTTGCTGTGGTCGTTGTTGCTGCTATTGCCGTGGTTGTTGTCGTTACCGGCTGGGGCGACGTCTTTTATTGACACGGTGTCCTCCCTTCCGTTGGCGTGCCGGACATACGCGTATTGGGGGTTGGCGTGGAGTAGGTGCACTGGCTCCACGAGAGGGTCCGTCTTATGGCCCCTCACATGCCTTCGCACGAATACCGGACCTGGGGTGGAGAGCCATGACGGCATGGATACGCCTGAGGTGGATTTCCGGGGAAAGCTAAACATTCGTTCATGAGGCGTGGCATTAGTGGCAGTACACAATAGCGACCGTATCGAATGGAGCACATCTGAGAGGACTTCCTGCCAGCGGGAGATAGGGAGGCCCTTGGTCCTTAGAGCTAGAGTGACTGCTTTCCATACTGTCCCGTTCTCTCGCTCCACTTGACCGTTACCCCGGGGGTTGTAGCTGGTGGTACGGCTCGTGGCGATACCCCTGGACAGCATGTACTGGCGTAGCTCTTCACTCATGAAGGACGCCCCCCTATCCGTGTGGATGTAGCTCGGCATACCGAACAGGCAGAACAGGCTGTTGAGGCATTTAATGACCGTGGCGCTGGTCATGTCTGGGCAGGGGAAGGCGAATGGGAACCGGGAGTATTCGTCCACAATGTTCAGGAAGTAAACATTGCGGTCGACGGACGGGAGGGGGCCCTTGAAATCTAAGCTGAGCCGCTCAAAGGGCCGTGTAGCTTTGATTAAGTAGGCTCTATCAGGGTGGTAGAACCGAGGCTTGCACTCAGCGCAAGTGCGGCAGTTCCTGGTCAGAGACCGAACTTCCTCAATCGAGTAGGGTAAGTTGTGGGACTTTATGAAGTGGAACAGCCGCGTGACCCCTGGGTGGCAGAGGTCGTTGTGGAGGGTCTGTAGCCGATCCCCGGTGGCGCTGGCACACATCCCTCGTGAGAGGGCATCTGGGGATTCGTTAAGGGCCCCTGGCCGGTAAATGATGTCATACTCGAAGGTGGAGAGCTCGATCCGCCACCTAAGAATCTTATCATTTTTGATCTTCCCCCTCTGTTTATTATTGAACATAAACGCTACCGACCACTGGTCGGTAAGTAGGGTGAAGCGTTTGCCGGCTAGGTAGTGGCGCCAGTGGCGCACTGCCTCCACGATGGCTTGGGCCTCCTTTTCCACGGAGGAGTGTCTGATCTCGGGCCCTTGGAGGGTCCTCGAGAAGAAAGCTACGGGCCGCCCTGCCTGGTTGAGGGTGGCCGCCAAGGCAAAGTCAGACGCATCACTTTCCACTTGAAATGGAGTGTTCTCGTCCACTGCCTGTAGCGTGGCCCGCTCAATATCCTGCTTAATGCTTTTGAAGGCGGCGTGGGCCTCAGCAGAGAGCGGAAAAGAGGATGCTTTCAAGAGGGGGTGGGCTTTGTCGGAGTAGTTGGGGACCCATTGGGAATAATAAGAAAATAACTCCAGGCACCTTTTCAGGGCTTTGGGAGTGTTGGGCAGGGGCAGCTCCCGTAGGGGGCGCAATCGGTCGGGGTCTGGTCCGATTTCCCCATTCTCCACCACGCTGCCTAGTATGCAGAGGCGCGTGGTGTTGAAAACGCACTTGTCCTCATTGTAGGTGAGGTTGAGTTTTTGTGCGGTTTTCAGGAAGCTCTCGAGGTTCGAGTCGTGATCCTGCTGGTTGTGACCGCAGATGGTGACGTTGTCGAGGTAGGGGAAGGTTGCCTGCAAGTGGTGGTCATCGACCATGCGGTCCATCTCCCTCTGGAAGACCGAGACCCCATTCGTCACCCCAAAGGGGATTCTGAGGAATTGGTAGAGGCGTCCGTTCGCCTCGAAGGCGGTGTACGGGCGGTCCTCTGGTCTGATAGGGAGCTGGTGGTACGCTGACTTGAGGTCGATGGTGGAGAACACCCGGTATTGGGCGATTTGGTTCACCATTTCTGATATGCGGGGTAGCGGGTAGGCGTCTAGTTGGGTGTACCTGTTGATCGTTTGGCTATAGTCGATCACCATCCGTTTCTTCTCGCTACCCCTTACCACCACCACTTGGGCGCGCCACGGGCTATTGCTGCATTCAATAATGCGCTCTTTCAGGAGCCTGTCTACCTCGGTCGCGATAAACCGCCTGTCCTCCCAGCTGTACCTCCTGCTTTTGGTCGCTATTGGCCGGCAGTTAGGGGTAAGGTTCACGAATAGCGAAGGCGGCTTTACCTTCAGGGTAGCCAGGCCGCACACTGTGAGGGGCGGCTGGGACCCACTGTACTTGAGCATGATGCTTTGGTGGTTGCACTGGAAATCCAGGCCCAAGGTCACGCTCGCGCATAGATTCTTCATGATTAATACTTTAAAATTATCGTATACAGTCCCGTTAACGGACAATTGTACCGTGCAGTAACCCAGAATGGTCGATGTCTGGGTTTTATCAGCCATAGAGATGGTACCCCGAGTAGGGACCACCTTTAGGGAGAGTTGTTGTGCCAGTTCAGGGTGGATAAAACTCTCCGTGCTTCCGCTGTCAATTAAACATTTAACCCGGCACCCGTTTACCTCGATGTCCACCATTGATTTGGATAGCGGGTGGGGCCTGGTCTGGTCCACTGTGACCGATGCCACTGTAGGGCCCTGATCGAGACAAGATGGCGTCCACGCTGTCTGCTCACAAGATGGCGGACCCCACGAGGTCGGGCAAGATGGCGTCCAAGATGGCCGCTCCCACGGCGCACACGCGGCGGTGGCGGGTTTTGGTTTTCCGGCGGGGTTCCCTCTGCACACCTTCCCGAAGTGCCCCTTCTTACCGCACTTAAAGCAGGTGGTGCCTTTCGCCGGGCACAGGTTTCTGGTGTGCTTTGGCTGCCCGCAGAAGTAGCAGTTGGGTCCCCGACGCGTCGCGGCTGTCGTAGGGCTTCTGGGGGGAGAGCGGGGCCCCGACGGTGTCGGGCTGCCGGGCGGGGAAGATGCCTTCCAAGATGGCGGCGCCCTTGGTGCACACGTGGCAGCGTGGACGGCGCGGGCTGAAGAGTAGGCGTCCGAGTTTCTCTGGGCCACATCCAGGGATCGCGCGGTGTCCGCAGCCTGTTTCAGGTCCAATCCCGTTTTTTCCAGCAGTCTTTGCCGGATGTAAGTGGAGCTGAGGCCTGTGATAAAGGCATCGCGAAGAAGCTCGTCGGTGTACACTGCGGCTTTTACATCTCGGCACTTGCAGTCTTTGCCAAGCATTTTCAGGGTGCCTAGGAACTCCTCCACCGATTCCCCAGGTTGCTGTGCGCGAGTGGCGAGCAGATGCCTTGCATACACCTCATTCGTAGGCTGCTGGTAATGCGCCTTTAAGATGTCGCAGGCGGCCAGGTACGTGTCGGCGTCTTGGATGAGGGGGTAAACCCGGTGGCTTACCCAATTCCGCAGAATTCCGAGTTTCATACTCGCAGCGTCCGTAGCGTCTTTGACGGCTGCGGAATTGTCCAGGAAGAATTCCATACACATAAACCAGTGTCCGAAGCGTGCTGATGCGTCCGGAGCATGCTGATCCAAATCCAAACGTTCGGGTTTCAGGAGTTGATCCATTGTGTTGAAAAATAAGTTAATAAAATTGATGTGCCTCAATAATCCCGAGACTCGATGTTAGCGGAACAAAACAAGGCTTTTATTAACTTAGAAGATAACACGCAGTGGAGAGAGGTATCTTCCATCTGGAGCTCTGCAGTACTGGATATGAGGCCAGACTGAGCTGGTTTACATAGAGGCCAGGTATGGGCGGAGCCCTACACACAACACATTCCATACATTCCAATATACAATACAATGGTGAGGAGAAACCTGAAACCAACCACAGTCACAGGCAATACAATGGTGAGGGGAAACCTGAAACCAACCACAGTCACAGGCAGTGAGGAATGGAATATTTCATCACAACCACCTGGTCAAAGTCCCCAGTGGCTCAGCTGATAGCACTCTTGCCTCTGAGTCAGAAGGTTGTGGGTTCAAGCCCCACTCCAGAGACTTAAGCACAAAAATCTAAGCTGACACTCCAATGCAATACCAAGGGAGCACTGCATTGTCTAGCAGATGCTGTCTTTCAGATGAGACATTAAACCGAGGTCCTAGCTGCTCTCCCATGTGGACGTAAAAGATCCCATGGCATTATTTTGAAGAAGAGCAGGGGAGTTATCCTTAGTTTTCTGGCCAATATTTATCCCTCAATTAACATCCCTAAAACAGGTTCTCTGGTCATTATCACATTGCTGTTTGTGGGAGTTTGCTGTATGCAAATTGACTGCTGCATTTCTTACATTACAACAGTGACTACACTTTTCAAAGTACTTCATTTGGCTGTAAAGTGCTTTGGAACATTTGGTGGCTGTGAAAGGCACTATATAATGCAAGTCTTTCTTTCAGTAATATCCTGTGTCTACAGTACCTCATCTCTCCTTGACCACTCCATCTTTTGCTACCACCTTTGCTCTGTGGTCTATCTCTGGAATTTCCCCTTCATGGTTCCATTCCTACTTGTCCCTATGTAGCCTGTACATCTCTTGCAATGGCTTCTCCTCTGTCTCCACATGGTCACCTCCACTATGCCCAACCTCTTCATTCATCATTTACATGCTGTCTCCCAGCAACATTATTATAACAGCTCTGCATGTATACCAAGACATTTTGCATTATCCTCCACCACCCTTGGCTCCATCACTTCTGCTGTGTTGTCTAACTGGCTGTCAACCAAGAATTGGATGAGTCAGAACTTTGCCCAGCTGAACATTGGCAAGGCTGAAGCCATCTTGTTTAGTTCTCACTAGAAACTCCACATCATCCACCCTCAGTGCTATTCCTTTCCCCAGATACAGTGCAGTATTGGAGTCCTGCTTGATCATAATCGGGCTTCAAACCCTATGTCTAGTCCACTACCAAGACTATCTATTTCCAACTCCAAATTATTAGCCACCTCCATTCCTATTTCACCCCTCTGAAATCCACTTGTTTGCCTTTACACCCCCAGGCCCACCTTTGCCAATGCCCTCTTTGCCAGCCTCCTGACATTCATCCTACTCAAACTTCAATTCATTCAGAACTCCAGAACCTATATCCTAACTCAGACTAAAACCTTATTCCTCATCGACCACTGGCTCTCTATACCCAAATTGATTTCAAAATCTTAATTTACAAATCGCTCAACGGCTTACCTGCACGCTATTTCTGCAACTTCCTCCAGCCCCATACCTTCCCTTCTTCTGGGCTCGGACGACTGTGCACTATTCTTCCTCTACATCTAATCAGTGAGAAAGACAGCCTTCAAGCATCATGCAATCTGAAACTCTCTTCCCAAATCTTTCCATCTTGCTCCATCTCTGACACCTTCAAAAAAACTCCTCCTTAAAAATGACCTGTTCAATAACATCTCCAATCACATCACATAACCTTCTCCAATTGCTGCTTGGTGTCCAATCTACCCCTTTGTGAAATATCTTGCTACATTAAAGCTACGTCTATATTCATATAATAAAAGGCATGCATATAAACACTTTCCAACATAAACTACGGTAAAGGCTCGATAAAAATGCAAGTTGTTGATTCATATCAATGCAAACTTAACAAACTAGTCAACATGGAGACGTTCTGAAGTATTTAAAACAAGCTTTTGTGAGAACTGAGGCTGCCAAAAAACACTTCATTCTAAGAAACGTTCATTCCCCACAGGCCGTATCATGGGCTCTATCCCAACAATTTAATCGTCTTAGGGGAAGTTTTAAAGCTCCCCATCCCCAAAGGTAATCAAGCAGCCTTGCAGAATATTCCTCCATCCCTACGTCCCCAAGAAGCCCTGGCCTACTATCCTCCAGAACGTCCTACCCACAATAGCACAAGGACCATCCTGTTGGGTGCAGCATTTGATTAATGTCCAGATCTGTCAAACCTCACAAAAAATGAGTCTGAAATACAAGTGGTTTCTCTTTGTGGTCCTAAATCGGTATCCTAGCCTTTACAATCCTGCAGTAATGAGACCACCACTTCAAAGAGCTGCGGGTGCAGGTTACATTTTCTTTCCATGTGAAAGAGCAAAAGTTGGGCACAAAGTTTTAAGTGCTTTCCATGACCAAGCTGGAACTCCTCAGCGGAAGCTCAGCATCGGAGAGCGCGTGCTTTCACCACTTGGCCGGAAGTTGCTGTTTGTTTTGGCGGCTATGTTGCTATGGTAACAGGGCTGTTGAGGCGGCCGGAGACCCGCAGAGTTTCACTGTTCGCGACGTGCTGTGGGTGAGTGAACTCAGAGCAACCTCGGTAAATAGGTGTCGTTACAAAAAGTAGATGAGGTCCGTTCCTGCTTTGTCTGCCGCCTAATCCAGCTACTTACTGTGCAACATTACACACAGACCCGCCGGCACGCTTGAGACCAGTGGACGCCGCGGGGACTGGAGTGCATCATCACTCCGGCCAACCAAATTTTAATTTAATTTGTTAAGTTTTATTTAAAGTTTTATTAAGTTACAGATTTTTTGTTGAAGCACCCAAACAAAAGAGTACACACAGACCCGTCCCTTTTAGAGAGAGAGTGAATCCTGGTTTTAATCTTCCTCCTTTTACAAATATTAACCCCGTGCATTTATTGAAGCACACGGTGGAGTGAGCTAGACACCATCCTGGCAGACATTGCAGCTCCCTGTGCTGCGGACTGGTGATTAAAGTGGAATTTGTTGAGGGAAGACACTCGACCCCCTTTCCGAGTACCGTTGACCCTGCAATGGCTGGTCTTGCCCAGCACCTTCTGACAGGCGTTGGGGCAGCAGCAGCAGAGACGCCAGCAGAGGCATCATCGTTGGTTGCAGGAAATACATTGGCCCCGCATAACAGGTGCCTATGCAGTTGCTTAGTCTTCCAAGTCTACACCAATGGACTGGATAATGCCCTCTGCAATAGATTCATCTGACGCCCAACCCTACCCGCTTCAACCCAACGCTAGCCTTCAGTCCAACTTCAACCTTAATCCGGGAAGATTTTTTCCTAAGCGCAGTTCTTTTGGTGACACAAGTGACAAAGAAGATCGAGAGCAGCAACACCGTTACTGAGATCCTGCAATAAACTTCAGCGAAGGCAGCAGAGCACTAGTCGCTGAAGGTGCAGCAGGCGGTTAAGAAGGCAAATGGTATGTTGGCCTTTGTAACGAGAGGGTTCGAGTACAGGAACAAGGATGTCTTGCTGCAGTTGCACAGGGCCTTGGTGAGACCACAACTTGAGTATTGTGTGCAGTTTTGGTCGCCTTATCTGAGGAAGGATGTTCTTGCCATGGAGGGAGTGCAGCGAAGATTCACCAGGCTGATACCTGGGATGGCAGGAATGACGTATGAGGAGAGATTGGGTCGATTGGGCTTATACTCGCTGGAGTTTAGAAGAATGAGAGGGGATCTCATTGAAACTTATAAAATTCTAACAGAACTAGACAGACTAGATGCAGGAAGGCTGTTCCCGATGGTCGGGGAGTCCAGAACCAGGGGTCACAGTCTAAGGATAAGGGGTAAGCCATTTAGGACAGAGATGAGGAGGAATTTCTTCATCCAGAGAGTGGTGAACCTGTGGAATTCTCTACCACAGAAGGCAGTGGAGGCCAATTCATTAAATATATTCAAGAAGGAGTTGGATATATTTCTTAAGGCTAAAGGGATCAAGGGATATGGGGAGAAAGCAGAGACAGGATACTGAGTTTGGATGATCAGCCATGATCTCGTTGAATGGCGGAGCAGGCTCGAGGGGCCGAATGGCCTACTCCTGCTCCTATCTTCTATATGTAGCCACAGTGAAGAACTCCAATCTCTCTTAACTGCACCATCCACACATGAGCTGCTCAGAACATAGATTCACTTAAAACTGAGAATATACTGTTATTTGGAGGGACATCATATCTGCCTCTGCAGAAATGAATACTAATATTTCATATTTGTAAATCTAGATTTCTGTGGACAGTACAATACCTATTAATTACAAATGTGATTGGGTCATTGCTGGTCAGCAAGGTTCCCATTAGTGCTCTTTCAGGATACAATATGTTAAATTAGAGTTGGATAAATTGTAATAGTAAATAGATCATAGTTACTGTATTGGGATGGACGTTAAGCACAGACAGTTTATTGGTTACACAGAAACTGGCAAGCTTTCTCAAAATACCCAGAAACCTTGACTGAACCAATCTTTCAGGCAAGGCAACAAAGAGGTGGGGAGAAAGCTGAGAAATCACCTCAGCTTGGCTCTGACATTTTCCAAGTGAAATACTTATCCTGGTCAGAGGATTTGGCAGCAAAAAGGCAGCGGTGTCCAATGGCAAGGTGGAGAGGGACAGGCAAACACTTGATGATAAAAGATATACAAAATAAATTTATCTACAAGTTTAATGGGAAATTCCTGGACTGAGTGTGTGGCAATAAATCTGAAGAACTAAGAATGAAGCAGGTGCACACAAGTCCAATCTTATGCGAGTCAACAGCCAATCATAGAAGGAAATTATAGTAATCTGGGATGTTATGATTAAGGTTATCCACCAAGTGGTGCTGTAGCTAGTGCTGCTGCTAGTTAAGGTCAGCGGAGGTGGAATGGGAGGATGCAGGCCTGTATGTTTGTTACGCAGTTGATTAATAAAGTACACGGACTAATTCTAATATCTTGCCTCTTCGAGTTCCTTGTTTCACTACATGGATTTATCACATTTGGCGACGAGGTAAAAGGACACTGAATAAAGAAGAGAAGTCTGCCAGGACTTTTAAAAAACAAACTCACGAGCTAAAGTTAGCTACCAATTGGACGAGTCCATGGCTGCCATGGTAGGAACGGTCTCCGCTTTTGATATTCAAGCACAAACCTGGGAGGAATACTGTGAAGTGTTGGGTTATTTCTTTGAAGCAAATGAAATAAATGATGCCGGAAAAAGGAAAGCCATTCTGCTTAGTTCAGTGGGAAGCCAAACCTACAGTTTGATGAAGAATCTTCTCAGTCCTGAAAAGCCTGGAGAAAAATCAATTGTTGAATTAGTGGCCTTGCTAAAAGAACATTTCAACCCTAAGCCTAGTGAGATTGTACAGCGGTTCAAGTTTAATTCAAGGAACAGAAAAGAGGAAGAGAGTGTAATGGACTATGTAGCGGTGTTGCATAAATTAGCACAAGATTGCAATTATGGGAACAACCTGAAGGAAATGCTGAGAGATAGGCTAGTTTGCGGAATAATGGACGACCGAATGCAGCGTAGATTATTATCTGAGACTGGGCTTACTTATGAAAAAGCATTGGAACTTGCTCAAGCCATAGAGACAGCGAACCGAGATGTAAAAGAAATACAGGGTTCAGACAGGGCTAATGCTAAGCAAGTTGCAGGTCAGGTTATTGTGCACAAGTTAAACATGCGTCACAAACCACAACGTGAGCATGTGAAGGCATGTTATAGATGCAAGGGCAATCACCTGGCGAGTGAATGCCGGTTTCTGGAGGGCAAAATCACCTGTGGAGGAATCCAAACCAAAAGGGGGAGGAAAGCAAAACCAAGGAAGCGAAGTGAAAAACATGGAGCACACCACATCAGCGGGGAAGCTGAGGAAGAAGAGGACATGTTCATAATGTATAGCATGTTAGAGAACATTCCAAAAGTGGCTCCTATCACATTGCAACTGACAGTAAATGACTCTACGGTGAACTTTGAAGTTGATACAGGGTGCGGTGTAACCATAATGAACAGGGCAGAGTACGCAAAATTGTGGAACCGTGCAAAGATTCCAGAGTTAAAGTCTTGATCTCTGCATCTTAAAACATATACAGGTGAACAAGTAGTGACATTAGGTGCAGCTAATGTAACTGTGCAACACAGTGGAACAGCTACCTGTAGTTATAGTATCGGGTACCGGACCAAACCTGTTAGGTCGGGGCTGGATAAAAGAACTTAAATTAGACTGGGGAGCAGTAAATCAAATAGATGAGGGCAAGCAGTTGACTTTGCAAGAAGTGTTGAGTGAACATGAGAATGTGTGCAAGGAGGAACTTGGCACATTTAATGGCCCCCCCAGCTAAGATTTATGTAGACAAGGAGGCACCGCCAAGGTTTTTTAAACAACGACCTGTGCCTTATGCCATGAAGCCAAAGGTAGAGGGTGAGCTTGACTGTCTATTGAGAGAGAACATACTGGAGCCAGTGAAATGTTCAGAATGGGCAGCTCCCATAGTACCTGTTTTAAAACCGGACAATTCGGTAAGACTCTGTGGAGATTATAAATTGACAGTCAATCGGGTGTCCAAACTAGAGCAGTATCCTATTCCCAAAACAGAGGATCTCTTTGCAAACCTGGCTGGAGGAAAGAAATTCACAAAGTTGGATATGAGTCATGCATACTTGCAGATTACACTGGATGACGACTCAAAGAAGTATGTTACCATAAATACACACAAGGGCTTGTTTACATATAACTGCTTACCATTTGGTGTCTCATCTAGTGTCCAGCTATCTTCCAGAGGACAATCGAAGGCGTACTGCAATGGATTCCACATGTTTCCATCTATCTGGATGACATTCTGGTGACGGGAAGAACCGACCAGGAGCATCTGAGCACTCAGAGAGGTACTACAGAGATTGAAGAGGGCAGGGTTACGGCTCAAGAGGAGTAAGTGCACTTTCCTGGGGAATGAGGCAGTGTTCCAGGGACACAGAGTGGATGCCACCGGGCTCCATCCAATCAAGGAGAGAAGGTACAAGCACTGCAGGACGCCCCTGCTCCTACCAATGTGGCTGAGTTAAAAGCTTACCTGGGACTGCTGAACTATTATAACAGGTTTTTACCAAACTTGTCAACAGTGTTAGCACCTCTTCACAAATTACTGCACAAGGAGACACAGTGGCAGTGGGGAGAGGAGCAGGGGGTTTCATTTGAACAGTCCAAGAAACTGATGCTGTCGTCGGATGTGCTGGTTCACTACAATGAAGAGAAAGACATCATTCTCTCTTGTGACGCTTCACCTTACGGGGTGGGGACAGTTCTTTCACACTGCATGAAAGATGGAACTGAAAGACCAATAGGGTTTATGTCCCGAACTCTAACACCAGCGGAAAAAAACTATTCCCAGTTTGACAAAGAGGGGTTAGCAGTAATGTTTGGGTTACAGAGGTTCCACAAGTACATATATGGCAGGAAGTTCACCATATGCACCGATCATAAACCTCTTCTGTTTTCAATGAAATGAAAGCAGTTCCACAGATGGTGTCACCCCGGATCCAGAGGTGGGCAGTGACGTTGAGGGCATATGAGTATGTCATCGTCCACAAGGTGGGCAAGTACCATGGGAACGCAGATGCCTTGAGCCGTCTTCCGCTGCCAGGCACACCTATCCTTGCAGCTCCAGAGGACAGAGTTTTGATGTTGGAGGACACTGACACGGCACTTGTGACTGCAGAGCAAGTAAGAACATGGACAGGTAAAGATCCAGTACTATCTAGAGTTGGAGAATATATGGTGAGGGGATGGCCACAGCATCCGGAAGGGGCTGACTTCACACCCTACAGTGTCAGGAAAACAGAGCTGAGTGTGCAGGATGGTTGCGTGTTGTGGGGAGCACGAGTGATTATTCCACAGCCAGCACGACAGTCTATCCTAGAGCAACTACATCAGTGTCATCCTGGGGTCTCGTGTATGAAAGCCTTGGCTAGGAGTTACTTGTGGCCAAAGCTAGATGAGGAGATAGAAAATCTAGTCAAGACATGCAGCACTTGTCAGGTACACAGGAAGGCACCAGCAGCGGCTCCTCTCCACCCCTGGGAGTGGCCGGATAAACCATGGAGAAGATTGCACTTAGATTATGCGGGTCCATTCATGGGGAAGATGTTCCTCATAATCATTGATGCACATTCCAAATGGATGGATGCTTATCCTGTTAACTCTGCTTCCTCCACTACTACTATAGACTGCCTGCGTCAGAGCTTCAGTAATCAAGGGCTACTGGAGATCGTGGTAAGTGACAATGCCACTTGTTTTGTGAGTACAGAGACAAAAGAGTTCATGAGAAACAATGGCACAGTGCAGGTGACCTTGGCTCCATATCATCCGTCCTTGAATGGACTTGCGGAGAGAGCCGTAGAAACATTTAAAGAGATGATTTAAAAAAAGTGCAGAAGGGAGTTTAGCAGCCAAAGTGTCACGGGTTCTGTTCAGCTACAGAATAACACCTCAATCCACCACAGGACTCTCTCCTGCTGAGATGTTATTAGGTCGTAGACTACGCTCCACTCTTGACCTTGTCCACCCAGACCTAAAAAGGAAAATGGAAAACAGACAAAACAAACAAAAAGAGAACCATGACAAAAGAACAAAGAGCTGAAGTTTTGGAGAAGGAGATGCGGTCCTTACCAGGAATTTCAGTTATGGACCAAAGTGGATTCCTGGCTTCATAGACTCAATGACAGGTCCAGTATCATACAAGGTCATGTTGGGAGATGGTAGGGTAGTACGCAGAAATGTAGATCAGATACTTACCAGACAAGGAGAAATTGAAGTTGAGGTTCCAGATGCAATGGCTGAGGACAGGTTTACCCCCAGTTATTCAAGTGCATCTGTGGTGCCACCACCATGGACAGAGACAATTCCACAGGAACCCATTCGTCAAGAGGAAACCATCATTGCAGAGTCAGATACTCTGAGCACTGCTCAGGAGCAGCTGGTGGCTTCACCACAAACAAGCAGGGACTTTACTGTTAGACGTTCACAAAGGACTCGCAAGCCACCAGAGAGATTGGTACTGACCTGTTAGATTCGTCAAGTATTGAACATAGTGAATGGAGACTTATGTGATCCTTAGGAATGGTTGTTTGTTAAGAAATTCATACTGAAATCTTAAGGGGGGAGGAATATAGCAATCGGGGATGTTATGATTAAGGTTATCCACCAGGTGGTGCTGTAGCTAGTGCTGCTGCTAGTTAAGGTCAGCGGAGGTGGAATGGGAGGATGCAGGCCTGTATGTTTGTTATGCAGTTGATTAATAAAGTGCACGGACTAATTCTAATATCTCGCCTCTTCGAGCTCCTTGTTTCACTACATGGATTTATCACAGAAATCTTATGAATAAGTCAAGAACTGGTACTACAAGTATTCGGTGGGACGAGAACAAGAATGGGATTCTGGATCCCTTCAACCTCTGGGGGAAAATGACAATGAATGAATTATTGATCCGAATTTCTCTCAACCCCTGCCAAGATGATGCTGCAATAACTTTGCATGCAATCATGTATACCTACTTACACTCCTTAAAAGAGAATTTCAGTTGGTCTCTCTTGGGTGTTACGAATACTTTGTGCTTAGTCCAGCAAGCCTCCCTGACTGCTTAACTTAGGGCTCCCTGGCAAGAAATATGCTTGGTCTTATTAACCCTCTGTGCACAGTAATACCAAAATGTACAGAAATTTGTAAAGTTCTCAATGGATGCAGTGAGAAATAACTTGCAATGTATCATGACGCAAGAATGTGTGTAAATGTTGCTGAATTCAATTTAAAAAGCAATGAAAAAACATCCCTACAGTCGGATCAATAAGATTACTCACTGGACAAACTGTACTCCAATTGACCATCGTAAATAGAATTCCATTGTGTTAGAAGAGATGTGAGAGAATAACACCCTGTTTCCTATCATCAGTAGCTGTAAACTTGTCCATTGGTGTGTAGGCCAAATCCAGAAGTGGGCTACAGGCATCATGATGTAAGTTGATGTTTAACTGGACCCAGTTGGTCTGTTGGAACATTCTTTTATATGTGACATCTTAATGGACACAGGTGGCAGTGCTTGGTTGAGATATTAATTAGACTGCTTTGAAGAATTATGTAGTCAGAGAAAATCCAGCTGTAATGACGCAAGGTTTAGAATGCCTTTTTTTCCTGTACTTCTGTGGAATAGAAGGCATTTGTTTAAAGGAGAAGAGAAGGATATTGGGGAGGAGTTAAATCCTGAATTGGTTAAAAGCGAGATGAAATAAACTATAATAAATAAAAGGAAAGTATTAAAGTGCGGGGATCTGATGGAATACATCCAAGGATCCTGAGGGAGGTCCTAGATATATTTCCGGGTTCAGTTGTGAGTGAATGTGGGCCAGAAGACAGGAGGATGCGCAGTGTAATACCCATTTTCAAAAGGAGACAGAGCTAACCCAGGTAATTACAGGTCAGTTGTTTTAACATCTGTGGTTGTGAAAATTTTGGAAACTTTAATTAAAGATTACATTACTAAATATCAATGAAGATTAGAATCCATTGTGGATTTCAGAAAGGAAGATTGTGCTTGACAAACCTGATAGAGTACTTTGAAGGGGTGGCAAATATGGTGGATGGGAGAAATGCAGTTGATGTGAACATGGACTTTCAGAAATCCTCTGACAAGGTACTACACAAGGGATTATTGGAGAAGTGTAAAGGGTGTGGAATTAAGGGGAGGATAGAAAATTGGATCAAAAACTAGTTAGAAGGGAAGCAACCAAAAAAGGGGTTAAGGGCAGTTTCTCGGAATGATTGTTCTACAGGGTTCCGTTCTGGGACTGCTTCTGTTCACTGTGTACATCAATTATGTGATTATAGGGCTAAAAGGAGTTGTATCCAAATTTGCAGATGATACTAAAATAGGAGATATAGTAAATAATTTTGTGACCCAAAAGAAGCTGCGAGGGGATAAGAATGTGGAATGAACAAAAAGTGTCAGATGGAATTCAATGTCAGTAAATGTGAGATGGTACATTTTGGTTAAAAAAAATAAAAGTATAATATACTTTGTGGAAAAGATGGGTGATATGGAAGAGCAGAGAGATTTGGGAGTTCAGATTCACAAGACATTAAAAGCAGCGCTTCAAGTGCAGAAGGTCACAAAAACAGCTAATGGAATACAGGGTTTTATGGCAAGAGGTGTAGAATATTAATGTCGAGATGTAATGGTGAATCTGTAAAATCTTAGTAAGGCCACAGTTAAAGTATTTCATGTAGTTTTGGGCTCCACATTATAGGAAGGATGTTGAGCCAATAGAGAGGGTACAACAGCGCAGATTCACTAGGAATGCAAATACTGTATGAAGTCTTCAAATGCTGTTTTCATTGGAATCAAATAGATTAAAGAGTGATTTGATGGAGTTGTTTAAAATTATGATGGGATGGGACAGAGTAGATAGAAACAGACTTTTTTTCAGTGGTTCAGAGGTTCAGAATGGGGGCACAGATATAAGATTAAATGTAAGCGATTTAGGACAAAGAGCGGGAGAAACTTTTTTTACAAAGTGTTATAAGGCTGTGGAATGTACAACCGGAGTTGGTGATTGAAGCAGAGACCATGTCAACATTTAAGAATAGATAAGTGGTTGAAGGAAAGGAGCATGAAGGAATATGGAAACGTAGCAGGCAAATGGGATTAGAACTACTGCTCATGTGGTTAGGCCAAGTGGCTTATTTCTTTGTTGTAATTTCTATGTAATTGTACGTAACAGGAAGGACTCTGATGGACTTGTTATGCAGTATGACCTAGTGGTATACTGTAGAGTGTTCTCAAAAATCATGAAGAATAGGATCTTTTTTATCTATTCTTTAGTCTGCATGGTAACCACTTAAATCTTGTTAATATTTGTTACTTTCCATTTTCTTAATACCAGCAAGTGGTATTTAATAGCAAAAAAAGATTGTAAATAATTCTATTCCTAACCTTACTAATTGTGCCAGAATTGTGGTTGGAACAGAAAACACAAGAAGACTATGTTGGATAGGAAGGGAATGTAAATATATAATATTTTTAAAATTACATTTTCAGGTAGTGGAGTGGTGTTAGTGTGTAGTAGTGGAATGGTGTTAGTGTGTAGTAGTGGAATGGTGTTAGTGTGTAGAAGTACATGCCATGTGATGTACAATGGAAAAAGGGATTATAGGTTTGGATCCCTATGCAGCTGACTTGCTGATCTCAGCCATGCTGCTAAAGGCAAACAGTAGATTCCACTATCTCACAGCCCCTAATAGTTTACTCATAATGGCCCAGAAATTAGGCTCGGGGGCTTGCCGCGCGTGCAAGCCCCCGATGTGCACTTACCCGGCGCGCCTGCCGTTCTGCTCCCGGGACGCTTGCAATTCCTGTTTTCAGTTGATTACTCCCGGGCTGCGTCTGACGTCACGCCGCCCAGGAGTGCAGCCAGCGCGAAGCCTCGAGCGTGGAGTCTAAGTTAGACACGCCCCTTGAGGTCTCCTTAACATAGGCCACGCCCCCAATTTTTAACACAAGCTGCAAAGCAATTTTACATGCAGAGCAGCATTTTAAATAAATTTTTTGTATTTTTATTAATCTTTAGGTAACTTTTATAAAGTTTTAAATACTTTTACATTATTTTGAAGAATGTAAAGTAGTTTTAAACAGAATTAAAGCGTAGTTATTTTGATGAGCCGGCTGGGATCACGTGGGCACTGGGCAACCAATGGGAGGTTGCAAAAGTTCATTCATGAGTTTGATAGTAAGAACTGTCAAACTCATGAAAACTCAGGGTGCCCAAAACAGCACTTAAACTACAAATAAAAGTTAAAAAAAATCTCACTAAATAAATGAACTATGAATAACTGTAAAAAAAAACTATTTTAAACAATTAATCAAATTAAAATTTTTTTTTTTTTTTTAACAAATTGGGTCTAAAAATACACTTACCTTACTGTAAATTCTTTAAAAATAATATACCTGTGGAAAAAAAATTCTAAATTGTATTAATAGACCACTTACCTGTAAAACTAAGTACTTACGTTTGGTATTTTCAAGCGTAAAAACCGGAGGCCTTTACGCACGGGCAACTCTTTACAAAAAAAGGAAATTCAGCGCGCACGCACTGCCTGATACGTCGTACGCGTTCCGCCTCTTAACCCCTTGGTTAAGAGGACAGGAAATGCCGGTTTTCAGCGCATGCGCTGTGCATCCTGAAAACCGGCACTTCCATCGGGCCCACGCGTGAGTACCCCTTCCGTACTCACGCGTTGGGACCCGAATTACTGGGCCATTAGCATTGGTGAAGGCCTGGGAGCTATAGACTGCCTACCCATCTTGTGGCTAGAGGAGAGGAGTAGAACAAAAACTGAGATATTTGATAACTTTGCCCCTTCACTCCTCCAGCTCTTACCCCCACACACGTACACATGCAGAAAGCAGTGTGATGGAAAATACATTATATTTTCAACCTGAGCAACTGTACAACTAAAACTGCTGTCAATTCCTTCATCTAAACGTGATTCAGTTTCTCTGTCGCTGGTGTATGAAATAACAGAAATTGCATCCAGATGGAGTTTCACATTTAGCTAGTGCTCCCTTCTGGTCTAAATATTACAGGAAACTTTGGTTTATCCGGAGGTTAACTGTCCAGAATGCTTGAGCCACCGGCAAAAATCAGGAGCCGTTTCGTTAGTTTTTTTTTGTTTTCGTTGCTTTTTTTTCCACCAGTCAGGCTCTGCAAGGTCTCGCTGAAGCTGTTGCTAAGCTACAGAGACATTTGCAAGGTACGGCCGACTGTTTAGAAGCAAGCAACTGGGTTTGTTGCCAGATACGGAGCTCAAAATCTCCGTATGTTTCAACATTAGCGCTGGTTTGTCCGGCAGTTTTGATGGGACGGCAACAGCTCGGTCCCGTCGGTACCAGATAGCACAAAGTTTCCTGTATTAGAATTAGTAAACTGCTTAGAAGTTGAATTTTGAAATTGCCTAATATTGTTTTCAAAAAGGGCTTAATTCTGGTGGGGTCGTGTGCTTTTTCCCACATTTTTATCCAGGATATAGAAGGTCTAGTGGCATCTGTTGCATGCAGCCGATATCTTGCATGATATGCTCCAGCTAGAAATTTTAGCTGCTGATAGTGACATCTTTGTTTCCATATAACCTTTGCAGAATTTAATTTCTGTAAATATTTAATGGTTGTTGTCCAGTTGTATTAGACAACTGCACAGGGCAAACACTACCCTTTGGTTCATTTTTGGAACACTTTGATCCTAAAGGTCTTTAATTATTGGCCCCGATATTTACGAGGCTGGGGGGAGGAGTTCTGGGAGGGAAACCTGGAAGTATGGGTTTCCCGGATGTCCTGCTGAAATGAAGGGGGCCATTTTTGGGGTTCAGTGGGCGCGTTTAGTGTCGGGTCGGGTGGGACCCGCTGTCAACCCGCCGCCACGTGACTTTCCCAGATGTAGGGTCTGTCAGGGCTGAACAGAACCGACACGCAGTGGCGGGGGAGGCAATTATGACCTTGTTAACAGTCCACTAAAAAGTATTTTGAGCTCACCATACCATTTTACAAAGTTGCCCACAGGGTCCACGCTGCTCAGGGATCACGTCAGGTAAGGAGGTTGAGAGTTGTATGACCATGGGATCATCTCATTACTTGACAGCTGTAAATGTGCTATAAAAGCTCCCATCGCAGAGCTGTTCACTTTCTAAGCTCAGAAGCTGTTGCTTACTACATTTGGAAGACAGATTGAGCTTTATGCAGGTTGCAAGTGTTTGGAGCAAACTCTCTATCCAGTATCACCTCATTGGAACAACCTCTCTCACCATTGACAGATCGCTTCTGTCATCTCAAGTTCACCTGCCATCTATTACATCAGCATTGGCGCCCTTGAAACTATCTCACCTTGGTCCTCAGAATCCCACCACGATCAGCCCCAACACCAGAGCACCAGGCACACCAGCAGCACCAGCAACACCAACCTTCTCCGCAATCAACTGATGCTGCACAGGACACAGGGCATCAGCACCTGACCACATTGCTGCCCGGGAGGCCAGGGATGGCCTCATTATGACCACATTTATTTCACTTGACGCTGTACACCCTGGCTGCCACATAATACGCCAGTTTGGCACCACCCCACACCAACACCATAAAGCATCCCTACAATGCCCAAACCATTTCTTTCACACTCATTACCATTGTGGGGTGTACCGTTATGTCTCACCATTCACTGCAACTCACTAGGCCATTTCCAAAGGTGCACAGAAATCTGTCCAAGAATGCAAAATGTTGAAAATAAAGGGTTCAATGTTTGACAGCACATTATCAGAAACTTTACATGAACATTGGCTAAAACACCCAAGTGCCTACCCTTGTGTGTTAGTTGGTATGATTGCACTAGGATGAGGGTGAGTGTGAGGGGTGGCTAGTGAAATGGGGAAGTGATAATGTAGATACGTATAGAGGGATGGTTGGAGGTGCAAGTTAAGTTGGTGCGAGTAAGGATGTGCAGGAGTAGGGTAGGGAAGGCAGAGTGATAGGGATGTGATGAGTGGCACAGCAGGATGAGGTTGAGTGTGGCCGTAACGTTTCGTGATCTACTGAGATCATTGAAAGGTTTGCGCTACTGCAGCCTGGTCATCCTGATGACATCCCTGCTTGTGTCCTCCTGTGCAATGTGCAACCAGGCTGTTCTGGTCCCCTGGGGAGGACTCTTCCGCCCATTGGAAGGGAAGAGAACCTCCCTGCCTGCTGGGACTCCCTCCATAAGCATATGGAGGGATTCATGGGAGATACTTGGTTCAGTGCTTGTCAGTGTTTGCAGCATCTCAATGCTGTAGAACACTGACAGCACAACTGTCAATATCAATTTGTGCCAGGTCCCTTTAAGGAAACCGGCTGATGACAGGTCATGAAATGACTTCATCAGACCCGCTTCCTTCAATTGGCCAGCAAACGCGCTGGGTGGGCTTAACGAGCCCAATCAACGTAAAGTCGTTCTACACAGCAGGCTGGAGACAGCAGCGGGGTTGGGTCCTGCCGCCGACGTCGCCTGCCACAGACCCGTTGAGGTAGGGGAAATCGCAGCCTAACATCTTAAATGTTTTCACGAGGTTTCCCGCACGACAGCCAACCTGATTGACAGGCTGGGTAACTGTTGGGCAGAAAATCCTGTGGCACCGGGGAGTAGAGAGGAGGGGAGGGAGAGATCGTGGTCGGGGGGGGGGAGAGAGATCGTGGTCAGGAGGGGGGAAGAGAGAGATTGTGGTCAGGGGGTGCGGGAGAGAGATCGTGGTCGGGGTGGGGGGGTGTGGGGAAGAGAGAGCATGGTTGCGGGGGCTTGTGATCATGGGGGGAGATTGTGGTTGGGGGAGAGAGAAATTGTGGTCGGAAGGGGAGAGAGATCGTGGCCGGAGCTGGAGGTGGGGGAATATGGGGGGGGGGGGGGGGTGGATTGATGATCGCAGGGAGAGATCACAGGGAGCCAGGGAGAGATCGGGGTCAGAGATCGTGGTCGGGGGGGGGGGGTGAAATTGTGCCCGGGGGGAGAGATTGCGCTGGGGTGGGGGAGAGATTGTGGTCAGGGGATAGCGTGGAGGTGGAGTGGGGGAGATGGTTAAAACCGGAAGTAGACGGGTTTGAAATGTTAACTTCTGTGAGTGATTGACTCACCTCCTGACTCCCCAAAGCCTTTCCACCATCTGCAAGGCACAAGTAAGTAGTGTGATGGAATACTCTCCACTTGCCTGGATGAGTGCATCTCCAACAACACTCAAGAAGCTCGACACCATCCAGGACAAAGCAGCCCGCTTGATTGGCACTTCATCCACCACCGTAAATATTCACTTCCTCCACCACTAGCGCACCGTGGCTGCAGCGTGTACCATCTACAAGATGCACTGCAGCAACTCGCCAAGGCTTCTTCGGCAGCACCTCCCAAACCCGTGACCCCTACCACCTTGAAGGACAAGGGCAGCAGGTGCATGGGAACACCACCACCTCCAAGTTCCACGCCATCCTGACTTGGAAATATATCGCCGTTTCTTCATTGTTGTTGGGTCAAAATCCTAGCACTCCCAGGAACAGCACTGTGGGCGTACCTTCACCACACAGACTGCAGTGATTCATGGCGGCGGCTCACCACCACCTTCTCAAGGGCAGTTAGGGATGGGCAACAAATGCTGGCTTTGCCAGCAACGCCCACATCCCATGAATGAAAAAAAACCGCACCCAACCCACTCACTCTTGGGGGTTAAAATTACCCCCATTGAGTTTTGAATGACATAAGATAACAGAATATTCAAAGTTAACAAATTATCATATAGAAAGGATAAATTCTAATTGGTACATTGAAATACATTCAACCCCTTTTTTTACACCAATAACCTTACATCTGTTTATTCTAATGTTGGAGGATAATCCATTTTCCTCTCTTTTATACTTTTGATATCGTATAACATGAAATCTAAACTACCCTATTTAAGGTGAAAGATAACCAATTATCTAGTTCTAATGCAACACCCTAATAGTAGTAGTGAAACTGATGTCTAATTGTTATGTGCTTTGCAATGGCTGTGTCTAAAAATATTATGCTTTGTCGCAGTTCTTTAATTGCAGTTAGCGCTGCTTCATTGTGTAGTGTAGAGCAAATTCCTTCCAGCTAATTCCATAGTCACAAAGTTTGGTTCAAAAATAAAAGTCTCATTAGAGCACAATTTCTTTAAAATATTTTTGTTGTTTTAACTTTTAAGATTGCTGAAAAAGAACACCTCTAATGAAGCATTTCAATCTGTTACAAAGGAGAAAGTGACAATTTATTATCATTTTTGGCTAGTTTCAACAGTATGACATTTTATTAGTAGAAAAAGGTATACAAATTAATTTTTACTTCTTGGCAGTGACTCAAAACAGTTTAAATGGTTCTGTTCCCCTATTTTGTCTGTTTTGCCATAGAATACAAGTACAGTCCGCTATGTTTCATAAAAAAACCTGACTTATGAATGCAGTGAGCACTGGACAAAAGTGTTACAATCAACTTAAGTTTTTTTAAATGTTAGCATGCATTTAAAAACGATGTTACGCCATCATGCTTTATGGCTTCTGCTGTTAATATTTTTATTAGATGGTTTGCATTTTTATAAACAAAGGTAATGTGCTATAGAAACCAATAATCTAAGTTTATGTCAGGGAAATAAATTAAAACCTTATGTTTGCACAGTGCATCAGTCTAAAGAATAAGATGTTTTAAATATTCACCATTCTAGGTAATTCATCCAGATATACATAAATCTGGAATTTTGGCTCTGTCAGAAAATTAAGCTTTTCCATTCGTACTTAGCAGTGACGCGTCTTGTATTAAAGAAAATCAGTTCTCAAGAAAGATGATTTCCAGACTCTCTCTTTCCAGTTGCAGGTGTTTATCACCATTTTAAATAAATCGTCCAGATTTTCTAAAGTACTGTCTGCTAACCATTTAGATTTCCAGTGGTTATTTTTTTCAGTTCTTTTTCCATTTTCTTTTATTTGTGCCTGGCACAAAGACCACAGCTGCTGCACTGTACAGTCGGTTAAGGTAGACACAAAAACACAACCCAGCACAATTATGTCCTGGAGTAATAAACTTATTATGTCATTATTTATTAAAGCTATTTTTTTACAGTTTAAAAAAAATAGATAATGACAGTTCTAATGCTGCTTGGGATGCAAATTGTCTTTTAATAGTTTTCAGTATAGAATAATAAAGATGGAGTCTTGCTACCAGTACAAGCTATTTCTCTCATCTGTGCTTGCCTCTGTTTTTCCATAAAGCGATTGTAATTTTCATCACAAATGTGTATTTTTTAACTTAATGGCAGAGATGCTGATGAAGTAGGCATGGTGAGTTGCTGCAGTGCATCCTGTAGATCGTAAGTAATGCAACCACAGTGCGTTGGCAGTGGAGGGGGTGGATACTGAGATCATTGGTACAGGGGCCAATCAAGTGAACTGATTTGTCCTGGATGGTGTCGAGCATCTTGATTGTTGTGGTTGTACCCAGTGAGTGGTGAGTATTCTATAGAGAGGTTTGAGGGTTTAGGAGCTGAGCCATTCTCATTGCAGAGTACCTAGCCTCTGGCCTGCTCTTGTAGACATGGTGTTGATGTGGCTGGTCCAGTTAAGCTTCTGGTCAGTGGTGATCCCAAAGATGTTGATGGTGGAGGGGAATGAGGGAGGTGGCGTGGCTTAGCAATGGTCACGGCGAGATGGCTGGGCTTTCTTTTGTTTAAAATGTCCATTATCTGGTACTTGCGTGGCATGATTGCTACCTGCTATTGGTTACTCAAGCTTGGACGTTATCTAGGTCCTATTGTATGGCATGAGCTGCTTCATTATCAGAGGAATTGTGAATGAAACTGAACATCGCTCCAATCCTGATCTGAGAAAGATATTGAAAAGGTTGAGGGATGATAGTTTGAAATTGCAATAGGATTCCATTTAAGGCCTGGAGTATCTAATCACCAATGTGTACTGACTTGGTTGACCTCGGCTGGGATAGCGGTAGGTGAAGGAAGGGAAAATCTGACGGGGTTTCCACTTCTAACTGTTATCTAGTAATGCCCACTGGAAAGTGCTGGAAATTGTTTCAAAAGTTCAGAAACTAGGATATATCAATAATAGAAATCAGGGTAAAAAAATACAACGTGACTCCTGACAATGAACACAGAAGCATTCTGCGCATAACTGTTAGGTCCCAAATTTAAAATATAACATTCACCACAACAGACAGAGGATCTGAGAAGTGCTGAAGCACCTCACTAATAAAGTTTCATTAATGTTAGAGATTCCCAATCTACCGTCCCTACGACTGTTACAGGAATCGCCAAATACTTCTAGTCTCAGAAAAGTAATTTGCAAAATATTAACAAACCCAACTACCCGTAGGCAGAATAGACAGTGCTTGGGCCAAAACTATCCCCCACCTGAAAACTGCCAACTCTGACCAACCACAATTTAGTGCACAAACAAGTGGCTGATACCTGAATAAATTCTACAATTCACACAATTAATAAATTAAACTACAACTAAACAAGAGTTTTTTTTATCCGCTTCTTTATTCCTCATTTTGAGAAGTCCAGCGACAACAAACAAAAAAAACACGGGAACTGCGCATGCACAACTACTTCTGGCTCGTTGGCAGCAGTGGCATACAAAAAAATATGCTGAAGTGATTTAACTCGGTGGAGGTGGGGTGGGGAGAGAGAGAGTAGTGGGGGGGGAGAGATTGGGCTGGAGGGGGGAAAGATTGGGCTGTGGAGGGTGGTCAGTGGGAGTGAGATCGTGGTGGGGGATGAGAAGAGAGATTGTGGTTGGTGGGGGAGAGAGATCGTGGTCGGTGGGTGGGGGGGGGGGGGCGGGTGGTTGGGGAGATCGTGGTCGGTGGAGGGAAAAGTACCACAAACAGCAAATGAGATAAATGACCAGACAATCTATTTTGGTGGTAATGGTATCTTTGAAATGTCAGCATACATAACACTAAAATGAGTAGTTATCCTATTTCTGTAAAACAGCAGACCCTAAAAATCCACAGACCAGCAGTTCCAGTAATTAAACCGTGCCCCCCCCCCAAAAAAAAAGACAGTTGACCGTGTCCTGTTCATAAGGGGATGCATTTAAAAAAAAATATCTCGCTCCTTTTGGACCCCAGATGGCCCCACAGCGGCCATTAGTCGGGAGGAATGCCTGGTCTGATCAGATGTACTTCCGCCAACCACGTGCCAGGTTCCAATGAAGGTCTGGGTCACATGAACTCCTGATGCAGGGGTCCCTGCCTCCCTGGCAATGATGGCCATGTTTGGGGCAGGTAGAGGATCTGCCTCCAACAGGTCACTGGGGATACTTCTGTGCATGGCCAGGATCCAGCATATCTGAGTTCCAGCCTATTTTCTGGCCATTCAGGCGGATTCCCACTAAAGTTATAATGGGAGTATACTGGAACAGACATAGATTTTCGTGCCCATGCTGTTCGATACAAGGGACTGCAGTGGAACTGAGTATCAGGCGCTGGGTATACTGGGCGGCCGATCCGATACCGCCCGTTTTGCGCCACCGCCCAAGACGAATTTCTAGGCCACAATGTTTTAAGGAGTAGACAAACTGGGCAAGAGCTTCTACTAGGTTGGGTTGTTTATTTCAGCACAATTGGCCCAAAATCAGCCAAAACCAGCATAAAAGATTGCAGAATTTTAAGCACAGATTACGTCCAGTGCAAATTGAGTTTCTGTGATCTTTTGTGCTAATTTTAAAAACATCGTGCTAGAAGCTGGCCCCACCCACAATACTGACCATGCCCCCAAATTGAATTAATCACCATTGCGAATTTCCACTAATTGTGCCCGTTTGCAGGCCTTGGAGAAGGCTCTTAAAATTATGCTTCCTTTTTAGCAAGGACACTAATAGGCATGTTTTAAAAGCCTTTAAAAATTATTTTTTAGAAAATGACTACTGTGCACCATTGTAAATAGTAACTGGTTCTGTATAGTTTTTTAAAGTCATTTTCAGTTATTTAAAATCTGGTTACTCACTGGTGGTGAACTAGATACTCTGATACTCTGTCAAATTTTTTTTTGTCTTACAATACTCCTGTGCAGAGCCTTGGGATGTTTTACTACGTTAAAGGCACTATATAAATACAAGTTGTTGTTGTTGATTAAAATGCCTATTTTTTGACAAACCCATTTTCTGCTTTATTAATAAAACTGCATCAGATTACCACTTTGAAATATATCAAGGAATATTTTTTAATGCAATTACATTCTACAACGCTGCCCGATTCTGCTGGTTCATGGCAGAATTTACGTTCGCCGATATGCCAATGAGTTTGAGTGGGAAAAAAAAGCAATTTGTGCCCAGATTGCCGATTGCACCCAAAGCAGAAACTCTTGGCTGCTGGCTGTCTTACAACTGTATCCTATATATTCAAGGCACTGTTGAATTATGGTCAATTGTATGGGATGTAACATTCTAGTACAGTTTGGAATATCTCATTTGAATAACAATTAATTAAATGTTTTGCATATACAAGAAGATTCTACAATGGAGCTGTATATCTATAGTATTTCCCAGTCCTCTTTGGCTTACACTACCAGCCCCCCCCCCCCCGGGCAACCATATATCATGTGACACTTACTGCCGCGTTGCATGCTTCTACTGTGATTGTACTTAAAACAGCAGGCCTCCAATCTGTAAACAGATTGGCCCCATCGAAGGTTGCCAGTTCTGGTTGGACATATTGCTTGAGGTTTCATCACGTGATGAACCACCCCCCACACTCCCGCCATTGGTTGTCCTACACGTCCATCCTTGCAGTAACATCCAATTGCAAAGCAAACAGACTCTTTGTTACCTGATTGGATGATTCTTGTCAGTCAAACAGCCCTTTACCCATTTCCAATATTTTCATAACAAATAAACAAAAGTGTTTAAGGAAAATTAGAAACCAATACACAATTTTTTGAATGCCAGTATGATTTTTTTTCTCCTGGCTTGCTCGCAACAGTGTCTTGGAGATTAACCTTTAATTGTTGGAGACTCCAGGGCAATCCTGGAGGGTTGGCAACCCTACCCCAAACCCTGTTCAGGTATGTGATGTCTCTACCTCTGTACCAACTCATCAGTGGTCACTTTCACTCCCTGTTCTGGTTTAGTATTGGGCTTTTTCTAACCATAGCTGCCACTTCTTCAAGTAAGTTGGTCCAAAATCCCTCATCATCCAAATTATCCCTAATAATAGCTATAATGGTATAGATGTTGAATATCCTTGTAGGAACGTGGGTTCCTAACTAAAAGACTGAGTTCTACTAAGGCGATCAAACAAAACGAACTTTAATGAAACAAACAGGCTTTAACAAGAAACTGCAGGATAACATCGAATGTAGGTCTGCTCTCTCTGGAGGCTCCACGAGGACTGCCCCTGCAGTCCTGTGGCTGACATCATGATGTTATCATGTTTTCCCACCAGTGGGGGGTCACGTGATGAACGGCGTGACGTCATCACGTTTTAGCCGCGCTGTTAAAGCAACCACACTCTGTACAGTTAAACAGCATAAATAAAGATACAGACTCAGACTGTAGCTAACATGTTGTTAAAGGAATTATGTACAAACGATCTGAGTCCTTTGGTGGCTCTGCCACATGCGCCCCCCCCCAGAATTGTCTTTAACAGCAAAAGTGAGACGTCGAGGAGGCCTGACAAGTCTGTCCGAGCGACTTCGGTAACCTTGCAGAGGAAGCTGATGGATGGTGGTCGAGCTGGCGGGCGGTTGTGATTGAGCTGGCGCGGCGAGTGTGGTCGAGTTGGGCGGCTGTGGTTGATCTGGCACGGCGGCTGCGGGCGGTCGGCCACGTTTCGGCGGTTGAGCGACGACGACTGGGCGGTCCAGGTCCAGGTGAGCCGGCTTCAACCAGTCCACCAAAATGTGATCCAGCTTTCCTCCGATGTCAACCGAAAAGGATTTGTCTCCTGATTCGATGACGCGGAAAGGACCAGTGTAAGGGGGCTTGAGCGGATCCCGGTGAGCGTTGTGGCGGATAAATACGTACTCGGCATTCTTCAGCTCCGCTGGCACGTGGGAGCTCTGTAAGCCGTGATTTGATGTAGGCACCGGAGCGAAGCATCTGGCCGCTTCCTGGTGGCTGACGAGTTGCTGGGAGGCGGACCATGGCTCTGTGGGAGAAGGAAGGAAATCCCCTGGTACTCGGAGAGGTTGGCCATAAACGACTTCGGCTGAGGACGATTGCAGGTCTTCTTTGGGCGCCGTACGAAGACCCAAAAGAACCCATGGGAGTCTGTCCACCCATCCTGCACCTTGAAGACTGGCCCGAAGGGCGGCTTTAAGCGACCTGTGGAATCGCTCGCAAAGGCCGTTCGCCTGTGGATGATAGGCGGTGGTGCGATGAAGTTTGGTGCCGAGCCCCTGAGCTACAGCGTTCCAGAGCTCCGAGGAAAATTGTAGCCCACGGTCGGAAGAGATGTCTGCCGGTACCCCAAAACGGACAACCCAACAGGAGATGAAAGCTCTAGCGACGTCTGCCGAAGTGGTGGAAACCAAAGGAATTGCCTCTGGCCACCTAGTGGTGCGGTCCACCATGGTGAGGAGCTGCGTATAACCATGAGAAGGCGGAAGTGGCCCCACAAGGTCCACATGCACGTGGTCGAAACGACGCTCCGGAACAGCGAACGTAGCCACTGGAGCTTTAACATGACGCTGGACCTTGGCCTTCTGGCAGACCACGCAGGTGTTGGCCCAGTCACGAACATCGAGGTGCATACCCTTCCAGGCGAACTTCGCCGACATTAGCCATTGTGAAGCCTTCATACCAGGGTGCGACAACCCGTGTATGGCATCAAACACCTTCCAGCGCCATGCGACTGGCATGATAGGTCGGGGAACGTTGCAAAGGAGCGTGGCGCCTGCGGCCTGGAAACTGACGTCGGTCACTTGGAAACTAGAGGGGATGGTTCTGTATGATTGGACCTCTGGGTCCGAGGCCTGATCTGCAGCCATGAGGGCGTAGTCAATCCCCAGGTGAACCGCATGGACCGTCGCATGGGAGAGGCAATCTGCCACCAGGTTGTCCTCACCAGACACATGTTGAATGTCCGTGGTAAATTCAGAAATAAATGTCAGGTGACGTTGTTGACGAGCGAACCACAGTTCGGCGGTCTTGGCCATGGCGAACGTTAGAGGCTTGTGGTCGACAAAAGCCGTGAAGGGACGTCCTTCTAATAAGAACCGGAAATGGTGAATGGCTAGGAAAAGGGCCAGTAACTCCCGATCGAAGGTGCTGTATTTTTTTTCATTTTTCCGTAGTTGACAGCTGAAAAACGCCAGCGGTTGCCACGTGCCGTTCACCCACTGCTCCTGCACTGCGCCGATGGCGTAGTCTGACGCGTCTGTGGTAAGGGCGATGGTGGCACCTGGAAGTGGGTGCGCCAGCATGGTTGCGTTGGCCAAAGCGCTCTTGGTGTTGACGAATGCCTGGTCCATCTCGATCGTCCAGCTGATTGGATCCTTACCGGACTTGCCCTTGAGGGCCCCGTACAAAGGCTGCATTAGCTGAGCCGCCTTAGGAACGAATCGGTGATAGAAGTTGACCATCCCCAGGAACTCTTGCAGGGCCTTGACGGTTGGCGGGTGCGGGAAAGTGGTAACAGCTTCCACCTTCGTCAGTAAGGGGATGGCGCCCTCTGATGTTATGCGGTGTCCCAAGAAATCGATCCGCTGCAGGCCGAACTGACACTTGGCCGGGTTGATGATTAAACCGTGCTGGCTGAGGCGTGTAAAGAGGGTACGCAAATGGGAGATGTGCTCTTCCTTGCTAGCGCTGGTGATGAGAATGTTGTCAAGGTAGATGAAAATGAAGTTTAGGTCTCAGAGCACGGAGTCCATTAAGCGCTGGAAAGCCTGTGCCGCGTTCTTCAAGCCAAACGGCATCCGCAGGATCTCAAAGAGGCCGAAAGGGGTGATGACTGCGGTTTTCGGGACATTTTGCGTGTGCACGGGAACCTGGTGATACCTCCGGACGAGGTCGACTTTAGAAAAGATAGAATTTCCCGCCAAATGGGCCGAGAAATCCTGAATATGCGGGATCGGGTACCGATCAGGAGTAGTGGCGTCGTTCAGGCGTCGGTAGTCATTGCATGGCTGCCAGCCGCCGCCCGGTTTCGGAACAATGTGGAGAGGCGAAGACCAGGGACTATTTCACCGGCAAATAATCCCAAGCCGCTCCATCGTGTCGAACTCCGCTTTCGCAGCCGCGAGCTTGCCGGGTTCGAGCCTTCTAGCCCGTGCATAAACCGAGGAGCCAGTAGTGGTGATATGATGTTCAACACCATGCTTCGTGGCCGAGGAGGAGAAAGCGGGCCTTGTCAGCTCCGGGAACTCTCCGAGGAGCCGAGTGAAGTCATCCAGAGAAGGGAAAGTACAGGCGATCGAGCGCGCCACGGTGGTACCGTGGTGGCACGGAATTGTGTGGAAGGTGGCCGCGTTGATCAACCGGCGGTGCCGGACATTGACGAGGAGGCCATTGGCACACAGAAAATCTGCCCCAGGATGGCCTGCGAGACTGTGGCCGTGACGAATTCCCAATGGAAGCGTTGACCGCCGAAACAGACTTGGACCTGCGCTTTCGGAATGTTCGAATTGCTGTGCCATTAGCCGCCACGAGGGAAAAACCGTGGTTCCCAGCTTGCATATCGAGATTCGACGCAGGTAGGATGCTACACTGCGCCCCGGTGTCACAAAGGAAACGTTGACCCGATAGGGAATCGGTAATGTAAAGAAGTTTCCCCGTAGATCCGACGGCCATCGCAACCGCGGAGCGCCCATTAGACCTGGCCCTCCTTCGCCAGGAACGCTGCAGGAGCTTTGTTTTTTTTTGGGCGAAAAACTGCAGGGAGAGCGGCAGCGTCGTGCTTTCGCGCCAAAACGGGCGTGATAGGAGCATCAGCCCACTGCAGGAGGAGCTGGAGCCGTGTGTGGGGGATGGGTGCCTCGTGGCCGCGCAGCACTGCTGGGTTACTGTGAAAATCTTATCTGCTTCGGCAGCAAGCTCGGCGCAGTCTGTAATCTCGGATCTGGCTAGGGCAGCCTGCACCTGCTCCGGCAGTTGGCAGAGGAATATCTCCCGGAAGAGGAAGCATTCCGGTTCGGCACCCAAGAGCATGAGCATTTGGCTCATGAGCTCGGACGGTTTGGAGTCCCCAAGGCCAGGCATCGTGAGGAGCCGGCGAGCACGTTCTGACTTCGAGAGCCCGAAGACCTGTAGCTGTAGGGGGTTTCTCTTGCTCGTTCTGGTCTCCTGCCAGGTTTCGTGCAATAATTACCCTTGAGTGGTTCGACCCACTCCCCCTACGGTTCTAGACCTTGGACTTAGATGCAGAGAACAGTAGTGCAGAGAAAGAACTCAATAGACCAGGTTGAATAGCACGAAATGGATGCTTTTATTTTTAAACAGTTTGAAGCATTACAAAATACATGTCATAGGCACAGATTAAAGTTACTACAATCATACACAAATTTATGAACTTAACTCTATGGAAATGGGGAACACACGGCACATCGTAAAAGGGGACACACATTACGATTACCCTTAACTCCCTCCCCTATACCTAAACTAAGTTTCGACCTGGGGAACTTGGGATCTTGCTCACCACTCTCGAAATCGCGAAAAGGGGGTTCGCAGCCTTTTGGCACTGCTTTCCGTCGTCACGTGGATTTGGAAGCTTCTGGCGCAGTCGATATTCTCTCTCCCTTGAGGCGGTGGGGTAGACACAGCCTCGATGAGCGCTCGTCAAGGTTGAGATCCACTATTTGGGTTCATGGAGCAGACTTAGATGCAGGCTGCTGAAGAAGTGCATGCACATGGAAGAGTCTTTCCGGCCTGGATCGCCGGTCCTCCAGAGGGTTTCTTCTCCGTCGGCCTGGGTCGTCGATGATCTCCTGACCTCAGTACCCGGGCCACCCTTGTCGTCTTCTCGTCGTGGCCGAGCCTTGTTTGGCTGAACACCGACCACGTTGTCTTTTCACCGAAATCGTCCGTCTTTAAAAAGACGAAACGTTTTCATCGATTCCGCATCTGCTGAAGTGGAAGAGGCGCCGATCCTGGCACCGTCCGTCCTTCGTTCGTTCCTTGTAGAAGAAGCTCTTGAAGAAAATGGAAGCCTGAAGTCGTCCAAGAAGAAGAAGCAGCCGCCGTCCAGTCAAGTGAAGTTGTTGAAGTACCTTCAATCCATAGTTATACTCTTTTGGGACAGTCTTATCTCCCGCCAAATCATAGTCCTGTCTTTGTATTAATTTTGGCGGGCAGAAATCTCTGCAGGGGCGCTTTGTCTTGTAACGGAGCCGGTGATAACTTAAACTGGCCTTCCTGGCCGATAATGTCTTTTAATGTCTTTTTCATTGTCACCGCGGCTCGGTTTGCATATTGATCGGTCCGGAGATTTTCCTTGATGGCTGCTAAACGGTTTTTCCTTTGTACAATAAATGGGTATAAGTGTTTTTGCATTGTCCGCCCATGTCTTGATGGGCCCCATCCTGTACTTAGAATCCATTGAATATGTATGCTGTTTCTCGGAGTTTCAGTTCCCAGATACTGGCTTTCGCGGGCTTACTGTCTTCAATCCACAAGCCTGTCTGGCTTGCAGTAACAGAAATAAAATGGTTCAGAAACTGATCACGGGGCCTGGCGGCCATTTTGTATGCCCTTTTATCAAAGGTTTTTCTGTGCAAGCTTACTTTGGTCAATAAACAGTCTTATTTTATCCAGTTTTCTTGTGTGATTTTTGCTGAAAATTTCGAATCTTACAGGCCCCCCTGTGATACTGATAGCTTGCTTAAAGTATCAATAATCCTTGGTGAGCAAATTTTCCCTGATTCCCCACATCCAAACATTCCTGGCACTTAACTATCTATGACCCTCACGACACATGCAGTTCCCATTTCCGAAGAAAACGAAAATTACCTTTTTCACATTTGGACCATCATAGACAGCATATCTTAAACTATAACACATTCATCTGTCAGATGTGCAGGGGTCGATACCCTCTTGCGCCATCTGCATACACCTTTTATTAATCCAAAAACTTAAGAACAACTAATAACATAACAATACTTATTTCCTTATAACCCAAAACAAACACAAAAAAAAGTGAAGTTTGAAAAATTTTAAAAATGGAGGGACGCTTAATCTTATACTAGCAGCTTAAAGTGGGGTGTCTTCTTCCCCCATTCGCACATAGCGTTCTCCCCATTCTCCTGCGTTCTCGTGCCTCTGGAGGCGTTTGCCTCTTTTGCAATGCACAAAGAGCAAAAATATCACAATTAAAACCTGACACGCTACTAGGATGTGGGATGCTATTCTAATCCAGGCTGGGACCTCGATGTTGGTGAACAAGTCCCACCATGGTGGGATGGTTATGTCCAATATGTCTTTTCCTATCTCTAAAGTCTTCTGCTCCAGTGTGTAGAAATGTTTCTGTGAAACTATAACGGCTTTTAAAATCTTTGTGAGGTGTTCGGGAAGAGGGGGAATGACATAACCAAAATGCGCGACAAATCGTTGTAAGTCTGTGAAATTCTCTTTGATAGTGATGTGAACGGTGGAGGGCGCAGGAATGGGGACAATTCGTTGTTGTGCCACTTGAACCTCGGCCCTGGGTTTGAAACAGAAACTGCTATCACCGATCGAACACCACTCGTGTTGTCCGTATCGGTACTGAGGCGCTGCAGTGGTGACGCAGTATGTCCCACCCCTGATATATGCTACCTGCGGGGGCACATGGTCCTCTGCCATTGCCTCCATGGTGCAATTTACCGGCTTCGTGCTAGCAGTTCTGAACCCGCACTGTGGTTTCAAAAAGGCATTCAAGTGCTGGGGACACAGGATGATGTGTGCTCCCCGGCTCCGACATCCCGAGAGGTCGGTGCCTGTCATCGTACGCTCCCATCTGATGACGTAAGGCGGGACCACTGCGTAACGAATGTGTGCGCCCCCTCTGAATGACTCCAATGTTCTCTACTCTGTATACCGGGGCGGGCTTTGCTGCGGGACCCAACACCGGCATTCTTACTACTATTCCCATGATAGTATGATTCGAATGTCCGCAGTCCACTGGGACTGGGTATGCTTCTGCGGCTAGTCTGAGCTGGCACGGGCTTAATGCATTCTCAAAAGGGTGGAGCGCTTGCAAGTGCTTGTTGCTGATCCAGGACGGGACCAAACCCTGTTTTAAATCCTCAAGATTACTGCGGCCCTCGCCCAGTAACCACGCCCCGTACAGCACACAGGCCTCGTTTTGCGCAGCTTGATCGGACGCGTTCCGATCCTCCTTAATGAGCGCATTTACCGTTCTCGCGTGTTTCTCCAGCTCAGCGATTATATCCTTAAAGTGTAGTGTCATGGCCTGGTCCTCATGCAACTCAGAACCCACTACCTTATTTTCGTCTGTCAGTATGTTTCTTAACTGGGCTTTTAAACCGTTGATCTGTGTCTGCAGCTCCACGTTATCTAGAGCGTTGACAACAGATGTCCCGGTATTAAAAGCAGTGAATAAGTCATTTACAGTACCCCTTCTTTGCCTCCCGACTCGATCCAACACTTCTGGCGGTGTGGTGTATAATTTGTCTCTGTCGATGTCGGCAAAGTCAAATTCGTAAAACTGTCTAAACATACGGGTTAACAGGACCTGGTATAATTGTTCCGTTTCTTTGGGACACCACTCCGGCAATCGTACCTCAGTGAGATTTAAAATCACTGAGGCCACCGCGTAGTGTACCCCTTGGTACAGCACCTGACCGGTGGGTACCAATACTAAACCGTTCCCGGGTCCCTTGGTGGTGGTTGGGCACCCTCCTTTCTGGGCTAGTGCTATCGGAAGCGTGGGCAGGGGCTTGCGTGGGCGGGTGATGAGTTCAGTGGCGTTTACCGGAATAGGGGAGTATGGGGCTCCGCACGCTCGAGTGCTAACATCCCACCTCATCCCCTTCCCTTCATCCTGCCACTGCCTCTGGAAGAAGATGGATACGCCCTTGGGGCAGACGTGTCTCGAACCCCACATACAGACATATATTCCTTCATCTGGTTCCCACCATTTGTCCCAACACACACGTAATTGTCCGTGAGTCCCCGTAATAGTCCGATGGGTATTATTACCCAGTCGCTCCCACTCGACCGTAGAGTTTCTCATGTCCTTTCCCAGCTTTCGTAGCCACCACCATCGCCTCAGTGGTACGTTCCCATTGCACACCAGACAAATCCTCTTTCCCACGGTAACGCTGACTCTGGGCGCAAGGATCCTCACCCGAGGGCACGTTAACGAAGTCTCTTGGTAGGCAAAACCGAAATTGCTGGAATATTCCGTAGAATTCGTTCCCAGCCAACCTGGCCATCTCCCTTGGTGGAAGTAGGTGGCGGTTTCCTCAACCTCTCGCTCCCCTGTCCCATCCGTTGCGATGGGGGCCGTGTCCCCGGAGCACCCGAAAATGATGACGTCCTTGGTGCGGCCTCGGTAGGCCCACCCGCACCCGATCGCCATGAACGCGATGAGAATCTTTTCCATCATATCCCAGGTTTCTGTAACCAATAAAATGATGTAGCCGGGCTCCCAATAGATGCTGGCCTAATTAAATGGACGCGCGGGTTCCTGGACCCCGCTCTCAAACAAACACACATATCGGGCAGACTTTGAAAATTGTACTCTTAACACATCTTAACGCTATATATTTCCTTAAATTATTGCCATAATTATCTAACTTAACTTATGTACAGCACCGCCCTCCGCGGGGCGGCTTGCCTAATCCCTGTGAGGTCTGTCGTGCGCCACACCCTGCGGT
The DNA here is from genome assembly GCF_052327205.1 of Somniosus microcephalus. Lineage (NCBI taxonomy): Eukaryota > Metazoa > Chordata > Chondrichthyes > Squaliformes > Somniosidae > Somniosus > Somniosus microcephalus. The sequence goes on along the minus strand of NC_140990.1, from coordinate 281,149,823 downwards.
GGGGCTGCACTGATCTTTGGCTTTGATCCCCCGCAGCCTGTCGCTGCTGAACGGGGACCATGCCTTCCTGGGGCTGCTCTAAACCGTGGTTGGGAAAGATGGGGAGAATCTGGCCAAAATTTTCTGGGCTGGGGCGCTCGAGCCGACCTACGAGGGGCTGCTTTGGGTTGGGCTCCCGGGGCTGATGGACCGGGGGTTGGGACTGCCACCGTCACAGCCTGTGGTTCCTCCACAGCTGCCGGCTCCAGCTCCCCTCCCTCAGGCTCCGCCCCCCCGGGGTCGGGATCTGTGGCTTCCGACTCCACCTCACCTGTCCCTACAGGTAGTGAGTCTCCGCCCCCATTCCCTACCTCCCCCAAGCTTGAGTCGAGGGCGGGATCGTCGTCCTCTGACTCTTCCTCCTCCGTGATTGGGTCTAAAGCGAGGTTGAGCTGTTCGGGCTCTCTCCTGCCTAAATCCCATTCAAAAGATGAGACCTCCCACTCCAATGGGATGGCCTCTCCCTTCACGCAGGCTACTGTTCCAGCCTGTGTGGTCTGTGACTCTGTTACAGGCTGAGGATCTTTGTTCCCAGACCTGGTCCCCTTTGATGGCCCTTGTGCACCCGGTTTAAACAGTTTACACTGGTTGATGTGAAACCATTTGGTACGTCGGGGCATCTTCACTGCATAAACCATGGGGCTGGCCTTGTCCACAATGCTGTAAGGCCCCATGTACAGTGGTTCAAAACTCCCTACCCTGGCGTAGTTTCGGACCATGACCTGGTCTCCGACTACCCACTCTTGTTGTTTCCGAGGTTCCAATAACAGTTTATTTCCCTGGTGCTGTCTTCCCATGTTCCCAGCCGCCTGCCCATAAATCTGTCTCAGGCGCTCCAAAAGGGTTTGGGCGAATTTGTCCTGTTTCACCTCTCGGAGCTGGCCCTCAGTGAGCACCGGGGCTAGTACATGGGTGGGTGTTCGCATGATCCTTCCAGTCATTAATTCGTGCGGGGAATACCCCGTACTTTTGGACTGGCTGGCTCGGATCCCCACGAGGACTAAAGGCAGGACCTCCGCCCATTTCTGGGGCGAGCCCATTGTCTCTTTCCTCAGCTTTTCCTTGAGGGTCCGATTCATACGCTCAACAATCCCGGATGACTGGGGATTGTATGCTACGTGCCACTTCCCCTCAATGCCCAGGAGCATGAGGGCGTTCTGCATTACTTGACCGGTGAACTGACTCCCTTGGTCGGACTCTACAAAACGGGGGAGTCCCCACCGTGAGAACACTTCCCGAATCAAGATTTTAGCAGTACCCAGTGCCGTAGCTGTTCTGCACGGGAAAGCTTCTACCCATTTGGTGAACACATCTACCAGGACAAGCCAGTATTTATAGCCTCCCTGGGCGGCGGGCAGGGGCCCTATGTAGTCGACCTGAATCGACTGCCATGGTCCCTCTACCCTCCTGATGTGCCCCATGGGCACCTTCCTTTTGTGGGGGTCTGGGTTGTTAGCAGCGCACACAAGACAGCTTGTGCAGAACTCGCGGACATCGTCCCGAAGTCCCGGCCACCATCCCGCCTGCTCTACCCGTTGCCAGGTGACCTCAGGCCCGGGGTGTCCCGCTCCTGGACCCTCGTGGGCCAGTTGCAGGAACTCCCTCCGGTGCTGCTGCGGCACAACCCACTGCTCCTCTCAGAACAGCATACCTTCCTTGACTGTGAGGGCTGCCACACTGTACGGACCCTCTACCTGCTTGCCTTCTGTGATGGCTTTTAGGACTGCTTTTAGGGCGGGATCCAGGGTTTGGACGGTCTTTAGGTCTGGGGGCGGTGTCACCCCTGTGTTCCCTGGAACTCCCTGCCTGCCTTGGATCGCCGCCACGGGTCCGGGTCCATAGGGGTCCCAGAGAATGCCGTTGCGGGCACCCTCCCTGGCTAGCGCATCCGCCTGCTGGTTGCCCTGGCCGCGGGGTTCTGTGGTGGAGTGAGCCTTTACCTTATGGATGAACACCTCCCCTTTCTCCCCCACAGCTGCTAGGATCTTTTCCAGCAAGGGCTTAACTGTTAAAGGCCGCCCGTCCGCGGAGGTGTATCCGCGTCGGGACCAGATGGCGAGGTACTCTGTACACGAATTGCAGGTGAACATGCTGTCTGAGCAAATCGTGTATGGGGTTGGGAAAATCTCGGGGTGGGTAACCACGTACGCCACCGCGGACAGTTCAGCCTGCTGTGCGCTCATAGTGCTGGGGAGCTTAATTGCCAGGGCAATGTTTGCCGCAGGGTCATAAACTCCACACCCTGTGAGTCGTTTGCCATCAGATACAGTGCTAGAACCGTCTACGTAGATTTCGCGGCCTGTGGGATGTATCCCGGCCCGTAAACCTATGTCGACTTCCCATACCCCTTCTACGGAACATCGATGGGCTGTCCCGGGATATGCCATATTGGCTGCGAGCCTTGGTGTGCAGAGGCCTTTAACTTTGAGATCCATCTGGGAAAGGAGGAGGGTCCAGCGCGCAATCCGAGCGCTGCTTACGGTCCCGTCCTTAATCCTTCCATCCAGAAGCATCTTTGTGGGGGTGTGATGGGTGAGGAGCGTGATGGGAGAGGTTCCTGTGAAGATCACTGATCTGTTCACAGCCCAATGCGTGGCCAGGAGATGCCGTTCGCAATTGGAGAAACTCCTCTCTACATCCGTGAGCACCCGGGAGGAATAAACCACTGGTCTCAGCTTGCCGTGCCGCTCCTGGAGCAACACTGCGCTCAGGCTGTCCCCACTAGCGGCTACCTCCAGGAAGAACTCCTCTCCCCCATCTATGGCCCCTAGGGCTGGCGTGGTCTGCAGATCTCTTTTCAACTTCTCGAATGCTGCCTGGCACCCCTCATCCCAAGACCACTCGACTCCCTTGTGTAAGAGTCGAAGTAGCGGGGCTGCTGTGGCAGCATAGTCCTCGATGAAATCTCTGCAGTACCCGGTCAACCCCAAAAAGGACCTTACACCCGTTACTGTGTTGGGAATCGGCAGATCTTGTATTGATTCCCTTCTGGCCTTATCTATGGCTCTTTCTCCAGCGCGGATGGCCAGACCTAGGAATTTGACTTCCTGCTGGCCGATCTGGGCTTTCTTTGGGTTTACTTTGAAACCTTTCCTTTCTAACAGTCCCAACAATTCGGCTAATAGTGGGCCGTGCTCCTCCCTTGTGTCCGTGAACAGGAGTAAGTCGTCCACATACTGCACTATCTGGTTGGGCTGGCTAAACTCTTTTAAACTCCCCGCCATGCATTGATGGAAAATGCTGGGGCTGTTGTGAAAACCCTGTGGTAAGCAGTTCCAAGTGTACTGTTGCCCTTTGAAAGTAAAGGCAAACTTGTACTGATCCTCCCACCGCAGCGGGATGGACCAGAAACCGTTCGAGATGTCCAGCACCGTGAACGTGGTCGCCAATGCTGGAATGCTCCCTATTAGGTCTGCAACTGCTGCTACCGTGGGCGCGCAGGCTGGGATGTTACTATTGAGGACTCTGTAGTCCACCGTGGCTCTCCATGAATTGTCCGGCTTCTTTACCGGCCATAATGGGGAGTTCACGTGAGTGGCTATCGTTCTCAATACGCCCTGCTGCACCAATGAAGATATTGCTGTCTCCATGTCGGGTTCTGCCTCCTTGGGGAAATTATACTGCTTTTGGGGTCAGATCATGGGGTCCCCGTCTACGCTGACTTCAAACCCAGTGACTCTCCCACAGTCGTGCTTGTGGGTGGCAAACGCGGTCAGATTTTCCGACACACACGCCTGCAAGTCCGTTGGGACGTTCGCTACCATGAGCTCGAGATCGTAACCTCCTGACGGCTTCATGGTGCATAGGGCCCCCTTTTCTTCCTTCCCTGGGATAACGACTACCTTACCTAAACCGCTCTCGGCTCCCCAGAGACAGTGATTTCTCAGGTCCACGAGGATCCCGTGTTCCACCAAGAAATCAGCCCCGAGGATGCCTTTTCCACCCCCCTCCTTCCACTTTAATAGGATGCACGTCCATGTGGTGTGGAGTGCTCCCAACTGAATGGAGAGCGGGATGGAGTACGCGCCAGCCTGTTCTCTGCCTGTGAAACCCGCTACTGAGTATGGAGCCTGGGCGGACAGAGGTGAGGCGAAAGGTTTATCTGTGTGGATCACGGTACACGAAGCTCCCGTATCCAACAGGTAACTACCCTTTTGCCTTTCCACCTCCATCTCCACCACAGGTCTTCTCCAGGCGTCATAGCGGAGCGGACACAAGTAGACGGGCTGCGCGGGCGTCAGTCATTTAGGTGCTTCGGTTGGGGTCTCGGGAGCGATAGGGCTGTTGGCGACCGCTACCTTCCCCTGCCAGGTCATTAGAGACCGCATAGCCTCCAAGACTGACTCGATCGCAGCGGGATCCACAACCGCACCACCCCCTGTGGTTGGGGCGGGGGCTACGGTTGGGTTCTGGACTGGTGTTGGGGCAGCGGTCTGCACTTGTGCTTGTGCTGGTGCTGGGTAAACGATCGGACCGTGGGCGACTTGGGCTTGGGCTCGGGCTTGGGCTGCGGTGAACGCTCTCTCTCTCTTATCCTTCCATGGATTCCTACAGTCCTTGCACCAATGACCCTCCTTCCCACACCCGTAACAACTGCTGTTGGCTTGGGGAGGGCGATTTCCCTCCTGACGCCATTCCCTTTTAGCAGAGGCTGCGGGCCTCACCTCATGCACCTTTCCTTTTACAACAGGCGTTTTCTTTCCTTTGTTGTTCCTATAACTGATCGTGAGCTGATCTAGTACTAGATCCTCCGTGGAGCGGGCGTTAGTGGGGTCAAACCATGCTTTGGCCTGCTCCCTCACTACTGGCAAGCAACCTGCTACCAGGCATCGAAGCCAATGAGCTCTCTGTTCACCATCCAGCCCGGCCCGAGCCGGCCCGCCCGGGCAGCTGCGCCGATACACTGGCCACAACCTGTCGGCGAAAACCCGTGGGGGTTCTCCCTCTAGCTGCACTGTCTTTTCTAGACGGAGGAACGGAGTTCCGTCCCCCTCTCCCATGATCTCCAGAATCTCATCCCGTAGCAACTCATAGTCCCTGTGCCCTCTCTTGCTCTCATCAGGAAGACACTGGAGGAGCGAACTGTCCAGGGAGAACAGCAGCATTTTAGACTGTTCAACCCCGTCGCAGTCATTGACTGCTGCGGTCTGCTCCACGTCCCTGAAATGCACGGAGGGATCTCCTGACTCGGAGAGTTTTGGGATGTGACTTATCATTTCTCTTAACTGTCGTGCGCTATGGGGCATTACGATCTGACTCTCAAGGGGTCCGTCATCGCCATTCGCTTCATTTGGACCGAGCCTCCGGTGTCTCGTTGGACACATCGGCGCCGGCCCTGACTCTACTATCTGGGGTTGCTCTACCTCAGGACTCTCTTCCTCTACCGTCTCCGTCTCCTTCTCCGGAGTCCAAGACTCCTCATAAGCAGGAGGCGCAGAGGGTTCGGGAGTTGGTACCCCAACCGCCTCTTGTGGGATCGGTCTTTTGGATTCCTTGGCTAGCAATAGCTGACTCGCTGGTGGATTTATGAGACACACCAACCCGTTTGCCTTGGCTAGGGCCGTTCTCAGGTCCTCTTGCTCCCGGCGGCAAGCGCTGTGGTCGGTGCTCTCAGATCTATCCTCCATGGCCATCTTATATGCTGCCCTGGCTCCCAGAAGTTTTTCCTCTTGGGCCTCTATTTGCTTAGCTAGACGGAAACACCTCTCTCTCATTCTACCTTCACTGGCCTTGGCTTCAATGACCTGACATTTTATATATTCTACCCGGGTCTCGTGGCAGCGAATTATGGAGTGGCGTTCCTGATTCAGCGCGTTAAGCGCTTCAATCAGTTGCTGACCTCCCGCAACCTTCTCCTCCACGTCTTTAAGCAAACCGTTGATCTGGGCTGTCTGTGCTGCAACGACCTGGTCCAAAAGCTGGACTTGCTTCTTGTAGCACATCAGCCAGACCGCCTTCTCTACAGATTTCTTATGCTCTTTACCCGCTGTCCACTTGATGGCTGCGTCTAGCGGGCGCCTATCTCTCAACAGGTCAGATATCCATTGCTTTGTGAGGTTAACTTTTCCAAAAACATAATCGGCTATTCTTTCGTCCATCACATCTCGTTTATTCAGACCTTGATCTAACACACTACTTTCCTGCTGCCAAGGTCCTGCCGCGGTCGCCATTTCTGTAGGGGGTTTCTCTTGCTCGTTCTGGTCTCCTGCCAGGTTTCGTGCAATAATTACCCTTGAGTGGTTCGACCCACTCCCCCTACGGTTCTAGACCTTGGACTTAGATGCAGAGAACAGTAGTGCAGAGAAAGAACTCAATAGACCAGGTTGAATAGCACGAAATGGATGCTTTTATTTTTAAACAGTTTGAAGCATTACAAAATACATGTCATAGGCACAGATTAAAGTTACTACAATCATACACAAATTTATGAACTTAACTCTATGGAAATGGGGAACACACGGCACATCGTAAAAGGGGACACACATTACGATTACCCTTAACTCCCTCCCCTATACCTAAACTAAGTTTCGACCTGGGGAACTTGGGATCTTGCTCACCACTCTCGAAATCGCGAAAAGGGGGTTCGCAGCCTTTTGGCACCGCTTTCCGTCGTCACGTGGATTTGGAAGCTTCTGGCGCAGTCGATATTCTCTCTCCCTCGAGGCGGTGGGGTAGACACAGCCTCGATGAGCGCTCGTCAAGGTTGAGATCCACTATTTGGGTTCATGGAGCAGACTTAGATGCAGGCTGCTGAAGAAGTGCATGCACATGGAAGAGTCTTTCCGGCCTGGATCGCCGGTCCTCCAGAGGGTTTCTTCTCCGTCGGCCTGGGTCGTCGATGATCTCCCGACCTCAGTACCCGGGCCACCCTTGTCATCTTCTCGTCGTGGCCGAGCCTTGTTTGGCTGAACACCGACCACGTTGTCTTTTCACCGAAATCGTCCGTCTTTAAAAAGACGAAACATTTTCATCGATTCCGCATCTGCTGAAGTGGAAGAGGCGCCGATCCTGGCACCGTCCGTCCTTCGTTCGTTCCTTGTAGAAGAAGCTCTTGAAGAAAATGGAAGCCTGAAGTCGTCCAAGAAGAAGAAGCAGCCGCCGTCCAGTCAAGTGAAGTTGTTGAAGTACCTTCAATCCATAGTTATACTCTTTTGGGACAGTCTTATCTCCCGCCAAATCATAGTCCTGTCTTTGTATTAATTTTGGCGGGCAGAAATCTCTGCAGGGGCGCTTTGTCTTGTAACGGAGCCGGTGATAACTTAAACTGGCCTTCCTGGCCGATAATGTCTTTTAATGTCTTTTTCATTGTCACCGCGGCTCGGTTTGCATATTGATCGGTCCGGAGATTTTCCTTGATGGCTGCTAAACGGTTTTTCCTTTGTACAATAAATGGGTATAAGTGTTTTTGCATTGTCCGCCCATGTCTTGATGGGCCCCATCCTGTACTTAGAATCCATTGAATATGTATGCTGTTTCTCGGAGTTTCAGTTCCCAGATACTGGCTTTCGCGGGCTTACTGTCTTCAATCCACAAGCCTGTCTGGCTTGCAGTAACAGAAATAAAATGGTTCAGAAACTGATCACGGGGCCTGGCGGCCATTTTGTATGCCCTTTTATCAAAGGTTTTTCTGTGCAAGCTTACTTTGGTCAATAAACAGTCTTATTTTATCCAGTTTTCTTGCGTGATTTTTGCTGAAAATTTCGAATCTTACATAGCAACCGCGCCTTTAACGTATCATACTTGCTGTCGGTAGGAGGACTACCGAGGAGGTTGACGATCTACGAGGCAGTTGCAATATCGAGGGCGGAGACCGCGTAGTAATAACGGGTCTGATCCGCGACGATGTTCCTGATGGTGAACTGGGCTTCAGCCTGGATAAACCAGGCGTCTGGTTGTTGCTCCCAGAACTGTGGCAGTTTCAGAGTCACGGCGTTCGTGTCCATGCTGAAGATCTTCCGCGAAAACTGTTCACGAAAGTCGGGGTCACCAATGTAGGAACGTGGGTTCCTAACTAAAAGACTGAGTTCTACTCAGGCGATCAAACAAAACGAACTTTAATGAAACAAACAGGCTTTAACAAGAAACTGCAGGATAACATCAAATGTAGGTCTGCTCTCTCTGGAGGCTGCACGAGGACTGCCCCTGCAGTCCTGTGGCTGACGTCATCACGTTTTCCCGCCAGTGGGGGGTCACGTGATGAACGGCGTGACGTCATCATGTTTTAGCCGCGCTGTTAAAGCAACCACACTCTGTACAGTTAAACAGCATAAATAAAGATACAGACTCAGACTGTAGCTAACATGTTGTTAAAGGAATTATGTACAAACGATCTGAGTCCTTTGGTGGCTCGACCACATCCTACTACATTCAGACCTGTTCCTGTAGGATATTCTAACCATACTTGGGCCAGGGTATATCTACCATTCTGAAAAATAATATGGATGTAATTAGTCCTTTACTACAGATTCCTCTATCCCAAATGTAGTTCACTAGCATCAGATTACACTCAACAGTATGCAAGCCTTTTGTTTGCCACATGCTCATTGTGACCAGAAATAAGAATGGGAGCATTTATCCTGTTATCAGTGCCACCACACATTCGGCGGACTTGTATCTGACGGCCACAATTCAATCTCTTGGAATGTACCAAGCATCCTCTTTCAGACTCAATTTATTTCATCTGTAATATTTACCTTTCCTTGCATTGTCCTCTGTGGTCTCCTCTACATTGGGGAGACAAAACGCAGATTGGGTGAGCGCTTTGCGGAACACCTCCGTTCAGTCTGTAAGGGGGACCCCGAGCTTCTGGTCGCCTGTCATTTCAATTCACTGCTCCATTCCCACTCAGACCTCACCGTCCTTGGCCTCTTGCATTGTTCCACGGAAGCTCAGCGTAAGCTCGAGGAACAGCACCTCATCTTCCGATTAGGCACTTTACAGCCTTCCGGACTCAATATCGAGTTCAACAATTTCAGATCATAACTGTTGTGTATGTCCTTTTAAGGGAATAACTGGTCTCAGACTGCAGTACCGGCAGTGACCACCCCTGTATAAAAGGCCCTAGCAGGCTTCTGTAGTTTCAGTATCCAGATTGTCTCCATTCAGTAAAGACTTGTTAAACCAACTCCTGCATTCCGTGTCTCCATTAACACACGGATTTAATACTGGCGACGAGTAAGAAACGAACTTACCTGCAACTCGGCAGCACCTCAGACAACGTTATTGAAGGTCGAAGCCAGAAGAAAGAAAAAAAAAAATAATCCAAAGAAACTCGAGAAACGGGCGTCGACCGTGGGCAACCGCCCTCCAAATCATCGGATTGAAAACTTGCAGGAGAGACTGTCAAGAGCCAGGCTTGGTTCCCCGGTCTCTGGTTTCCCAGCTAATCGGGCTGGTGGCAGGTAGTGCACTGATCCTTCCTGGGCTGCGGCGGGCTAGAGCTCGATCGGGTGGCTCTGCAACGGGGCCGGGCAGCGAGTCGGGAAGCAATGAGAGAGGGTGGAGCACACAGGGCGCGGCCGGTGCTTCGCAGCCGGGCAGCGTTCGGACTTAAGAAGAGGGAGGGAAGTGTCCCAGAGGGTCCGCTCCACGACGGGAACGGTTAAAAATAAAAATACCGCAGAGAGCGGCGTTGACAGCAGCGGCAGCAGCGGGAAAGCGCGGGAGGCGCCATCTTAACTCGGCGGGGAAGAAGGAAAAGCGCGGGAGGCGCCATTTTGATCCATCGGGGATGAAGGAAAAGCGCGGGAGACGCCATCTTAGATTTTCAAGATGCCAAAGACTGGCGATATCACTGCCTTCGATAATGCAATAGAAGACTGGACCACGTATGTGGAAAGAGTCGAGGTATATTGCGAGGCAAACGAAATAGCCGAGGAGAAAAAGGCATCGGTATTGCTAAATTTAATGGGCACAAGAACGTACGGCCTATTGTGGGACCTGATTACTCCAGCCAAACCAAAGGCGAAGAGTTTTAACGAAATTGTTGCTATCCTACAGGAACACCTAAATCCTACACCGCTGCTGATAGCAGAAAGATTTAAATTCCACAGGAGAAATCAGCATAAAAATGAGAGCAATGCTGATTACCTTACGGAACTACGCAAGCTATCAAAGCACTGCCAGTTCGGAGCAGGACTGGCAGATACCTTACGGGACAAATTTGTCTGTGGACTCCTGAGTGAAGGAACCCAGAAGAGGTTACTCTCAGAGAAAGAGCTGACGCTAGATAAGGCTTTCAGCGTGGCAGTATCGTACGAAGCAGCAGCAAGGGGAGCTGCGGAAATACAGCAAAAGCCACAGGAATACGGCACCCACAAAATGATATGGGGATTTGCAAAATGTTATTGCTGCGGCAGAACAAACCATGACCAGAAGGACTGCTGGTCCAAGGACAAAATATGCAGGCAATGCGGAAAGATGGGACACATTGCACGAGTTTGCAGGTCTGAGAAGAAGACCAACGACAATAAAAAGGCTACTAAGGAACCGTACAGGAAAGTACAAAAGATGACGGACAGTAGTTCCGAAGACCAGATGAGCGATAGTGAATCCGAGAACAAGAGACTAAGCTGTCTCAAACTTCACAATGTAATCGCAAAAGAGGATCACCGAACCATTTGGGTCACCCTCACGATAGCAGGGTCCCAAGTCAAAATGGAATTGGATACAGGATCAGCTCTAACCGTCATGAATCGACGAGACTACGAGCGGCTATTCTCACACATACCCTTGAGAGAGACATCCATTCTCTTCAGGACATATACGGGGCAAAAAGTATACCCTAGAGGAAAAATAAGGGTGCCTGTCGAATACAACGGCAAGAAAATACGGAAATTGTATCTCTACATTCTGCAAGATGGTGGAAACCGTTATTGGGACGTGAATGGATCAGAAAGATAAGTTTAGACTGGCACTCCATTCAGGCACTGATGGTGGCTGGTAAAAAGGATGACGACGTCACTCCTGGACGATTGTCAACAATCTTAGCTGACGCCAAAGAGGTATTTCAACAAGAACTGGGCACTCTTAAAGGTGTAACCGCCTCGATAAAAATAGAGGAGAATGCAATTCCCAAGTTTTTCAAAGCAAGACCGGTACCATATGCAATTCGCCCAGCCGTTGAGGCAGAGCTGGAGAATGCAGGCGTGTTATCTAAGGTAGACTGGAGCGAGTGGGCGACACCCATCGTTCCTGTCATGAAGAAAACATTAAACAATAAGTCTGAGGAGCCAAGGAAGGTTCGCATCTGTGGGGTCTTCAAGGTGACAGTGAACCCAGTCCTTCACACAGTACAATATCCTCTTCCAAGGATAGAAGATATCTTCGCCTCACTATCTGGAGGGAAGCGTTTTACAAAAATTGACCTAGCACAAGCATATTTGCAGATGGAGGTTGAAGAATCCTCTAGGAAGTATCTCACGATAAACACTCACAAAGGTCTTTACCAGTATAATCGACTGGTATTCGGAGTAGCATCAGCTCCGGCGATATGGCAAAGAGCGATGGAACAAGTCCTGCAAGGGATTCCGAGGACTCAGTGTTACTTGGACGACATCCTAGTGACAGGTGAAGATGACAGTGAACACCTTGCCAACCTAGAGCAGGTGCTCACTAGACTACGTGAACATGGGCTACGAGCCAATCGCCCCAAGTGCGAGTTTTTTAAGAAACAGATATCGTATTGTGGCCACGTGATTGATGAAGAGGGGTTGCATAAGTCCCCTGACAAAATTGAAGCGGTAGTTAAGGCCCCAGCACCTGAAAATGTGTCGCAACTGAGGTAATTCCTCGGATTGATGAATTACTACCATAAGTTTTTGCCGAATTTGTCCACAATTCTGCATCCACTGAACGCCCTACTACGAACGGGAGTAGCATGGAAATGGAGCGATGAATGTAAGCGGGCCTTTCAGAAGAGTAAGGACCTCATCACTTCAAGAGAAGTATTGGCTCACTACAACCCATCACTACCGATAAGACTGGTGTGTGATGCGTCTTCCTACGGCATTGGGGCGGTACTGTCACATAAATTCCTTGATGGTTCTGAGAGGCCGATAGCTTTTGCGTCGCGCTCGTTAACTTCAGCCGAGCGTAACTACGCCCAGATTGACAGAGAGGCCCTCAGCCTGGTGTGGGAGGTGAAGAAGTTCAATCACTACTTGCACGGTCAGAAATTTACTCTACTAACTGATCATCAACCTCTCGTCTCCATTTTCAACCCTCAGAAGGGCGTACCGATAATGACGGCACAACGGCTACAGAGGTGGTCCCTTTTCCTAGGGGCACACCAATATGACATCGAGTACAAAGGAACTTAACAGCATGGGAATGCTGATGGATTGTCGCGCCTACCGTTGCCGACGGTGGAAGAAGAACTGGCAGTGGATCCAGTGGAGTTATTCCACTCGACTATTGTCGAATGTCTCCCTGTGACGAATGCAAACATAGAAAAGGAAACACGGAATGACCCGACACTCTCCTGGGTCTATGATTTAATGGTGAAGGGATGGCCAGCACATGGCGAACCACTGCTGCCAGCATTCTCGCCGAAAAGAGAACAGCTGTCAGTGTGCAGAGGAACCTTGATGTGTGGATCCAGAGTAGTAATTCCACCCAAATTGAAGGATAGAGTGCTCAATGAGCTTCATGAGGGTCATCTGGGAGGGGTAAAAATGAAGAACTTAGCCAGAGCGTTTGTGTGGTGGCCGGGAATCGATAGAGAAATCGAAGAGATGGCCAAGAGCTGTACAGGATGCCAGAAGGTCCAAAACGCCCCACCACAAGCCCCTCTACATCCATGGGAGTGGCCCTCATCTCCATGGCAAAGGGTGCACATTGATTTTGCTGGTCCCTTTATGGACTCGATGTTTTTAATTGCGGTGGATGCACATTCAAAGTGGCCAGAGGTAATAAAAATGTCCTCAACCACCACAGGAAAAACTATCACAGTCTTACGAACCATATTCGCCTGGAATGGGCTGCCTGAACAGATTTGCTCTGACAATGGACCACAGTTTGTGTCTGAAGAGTTCCGGAGGTTCTTAAAGAACAATGGTGTTAAGCATTACACATCCGCCCCATATCATCCAGCCACTAATGGGTTGGCCGAGAGGTTTGTTCAAACATTCAAGAAGGCTATCAAGGCAATGTGTAATGAAGATATACCCCTACAACACAAGGTGGATAACTTCTTGTTTGCCTACCGGAATGCGACACATGCGGTTACCAACCAAACTCCAGCCATGATGTTCTTCAATCGAAGACTAAGATGCCGCTTGGATTTGGTTAAGCCAAACGTCAGAAGAGATGTGGAGAACAGGCAGTTTCAGAATATGAATGAAAGGCCGACCAGGAGTTTTAAGATAGGTCAACCAGTTTTGGCCCGGGACTACCGCACAGAGAAATGGCAGCCAGGAACGACCTGTACACGGCAAGGACCTCTAATGTATACCGTGGACGTTGGAGAGAGCATTGTAAGACGCCATGCTGACCAGATTCTAGAGTCACTGGAAAACCTCAACTCCACACCACGATCTGATACACCTGGCGATGAAACCGAAGTACCAATTGCATCTACCGCAGAATCGGTGATATTGGAAGCAGATGAACCAAACAACGACATTGATCCCGACTCAACCTTGCCAGAAGAACCTGATATCCCAAAGAGGCGTTATCCTGACAGAATCAGGAAGCCTCCTCAAAGACTGAACTTATAATTGCTTAACTTCAACTAATGTATCTAGCAACCGTAAGTGTAATTGTAATTAGTTATTATTTAGTTGTTAAATGAATGTTATGTACTGTTTATCTAAAAGGGGAGGAATTGTTGTGTATGTCCCTTTAAGGGAATAACTGGTCTCAGACTGCAGTACCGGCAGTGACCACCCCTGTATAAAAGGCCCTAGCAGGCTTCTGTAGTTTCAGTTTCCAGATTGTCTCCATTCAGTAAAGACTTGTTAAACCAACTCCTGCATTCCGTGTCTCCATTAACACATGGATTTAATAATAACCTCGGCCCCTATCATATTTTTATATATTTTTTATCCACACTTTTGGTTTGTGCCTTTTCCTTTTTTTCTCTCTCCCACATGGCAGCTGTCTTTCATTCTGCCAGCGCATTTCACACTTCATCTAGAGCCAACCTTTGTCTCTTTGCTTGTCCTATTACTATCTCGTCTCGCCTTGAATATCTCTTAATGTCTCTCCACCTCTCCCAGACCTTCCCTTTTGTTCTTTCATCCCCTCCCCCATTTCCCAGCCCCCAAACTTGCTTCTTAATCTGTTTCATTTCCTGCTTTTTTCTCAGTCTTGATGAAGGGTCTTCGACCTGAAACGTTGACTCGGTTTCTCTCTCCACGGATGTTGCCTGGCCTGCTGAGTTTTTCCAGCATTTTCAGTTGTTGTTTCGAATTTCCAGCATCCGCAGTATTTTGCTATCGTCCTCTGTGATCTGTTTGGCTCTCTTGGCACAGGCTCTTCGTTGAGGCTGGTCATCTAACTCAGTGAATTTGTCCAGTGATTGGGCGATGTTGACAGTTCTCTGCACTTGAGAGACCACAATATCGTTGGCTTGTTCTCACAACTGACTCGAGCTTTATACTCCTGATCAAGCAACCATATCCTAAATTGTCTTCAGCTGCATCCAGAAATTTTTTGATTTGTTTCCTTGTCACATTTTCCTCTTCTAACCAAAGTTTCCAAATACCCCCATGTTTTATAATCGATTGTCTGTAGGTACTATAAATTTCTGTTTGTATGCTTCAGACATTGAGTCATTAGCAGTGTAAATTACACATTTTATAGCATCATAGTCCACACTGTCAGATCCACAGGTGAAAATGTAGTAAGTACTTTACCATCAGCCCTTCTGCCCAAAGTCCTTTGCCTCGCTCGTGGCAGTTTGTTAACCATTCAGAAGCCTTTAAGGATCCATTTATGTTGTCCACTTATTTAAAATTTGGTATAAGACTCGATTTAGTAAAATTGTTCTGCACTGAGTTACGGAATGGATCAACTGGATCCTCACTTATTGGACTAGCATTTGATAAAGCCTTTATCTGCCAGTTCAGTTGCACGTTACCTCTTTTCTTCTGCCTTGAACTTGTGTAAAGCCATTATAAGCTGGCACTGATGCCCCTTTTCCTCCTTCTGATGCTAGCATTGAGTCTCTCTGAATTTGGCCTGCTGCTTTTCATGCTGTTGATACTCCTTTCAAGCCTCCAGTCTAAATAGTTTTAATTAGTATACACATTTCCCCCCCTTTTTCTTTGCAGCAAATCAGGCTAATTCTATCATGCTGCAATATGCACCTATCATAATGCTGTTGTTTGCTACTGTTAATTTACTTTTAAATTTAACATTTGCATACTCTGTTTTTGGCCTTCGGCAGATGAATGTAAGCATGTCAGATTTTTTTTTACATGGGAACACCACTTTTTCACTGGCAGTTCCTGTCTGCTGACAATCTTATTGATTGCTGCTGTTGCAGCTATGTTTTGGTGGTGAGGTGGCTTGTGTTACACCAACATTAACAGGTGTGGTTTGATTGTACATAAATTAGGCATAATAAAGCTACAGTAATAGGATAGACACAAAAATCTGCAAGGGTGTGCCTGCCCAGGATGGGATGTCTGTTGCCGATCTTGCCAAAGTTCGCAGCGTTGGAGCGGTCCCTTCATTTTAAAGCACTAGCTGGCACCTATGCAACTTAATGGGGGCGGGGGGGAAGCACATCAAAATGTTTTCTGGGGAGAAGAAACCCAGCAATCTCCATGATTGTGGCAACCTCCACCCCCTTTATAAGGAGACCACATTTAAATATTTAAAAAAATTGCATTCCTTTTTCGAGGGTCAAGCCCACTAACCTGACTTGACCGCCCCCCCCCCCACACCGAGGTGAGCCCCAATTCTCTACCACTGCCAATCTCGCTCCTTCTGAGGGCCAAGGACGTGGCACCTTCCAACAGAAGGATGATACTGCTGGCTTTGTTTGAGGTAGGAAGACGCTCCACTCCCAAATATGCCAAGTAAGAATTCCCTCAAAAGGCATGCATTCCTATTGAAATTACAGTGGGAGTGTGCTGAAAGGCCTGAGGATTTTCATCCCTGATTTAATTTGTAAAGTACCTTGTGCATTAAGGCTCAGATATCATTAATCCTTTCCAATCTTTTTCTTGAGGGATACGTGGGAGATACCCTATATTTAGTCTGAATGTAGAAAACCATAAGGAAGTCTATGCCAGGTTGATTAAAGAAAAGTTCCTTAGTTATAAAAGGACTCTATACATTTTGCTTGCTTTCACACTGTCTCTTTGGCTGCAGGCTCCCAACTTCTGCATTATGTCTGGGGACAGGCTGCCAGCTATGGATCTCGAGGAAGAATACTTCCACACTAGAACTCAAGAGCCATACAAAATGTACACAAAGAGGAAAATAACCTGATCACTATAGAATTTTTATGTTTGGCCTAACATCAGCATCCTGAATGTTTCCAAAGTATCCCCAACTCTTTACAATCTATATTAACGATTTGGAGGAGGGGACCGAGTGTAACATATCAAAGTTTGCAGATGATACTAAGATGGGAGGGAAAGTAGTGAGTGAGGAGGACATAAAAAACCTGCAAGGGGACATAGACAGGCTAAGTAAGTGGGCAGAGATTTGGCAGATGGAATACAATACTGGAAAGTGTGAGGTTCTGCACTTTGGCAGGAAAAATCGTAGAGCAAGTTATTATCTTAATGGCAAGAAACTGGAAAGTACTGAAGTACAAAGGGAACTGGGGGTCCTGGTGCACGAAACTCAAAAGGTTAGTATGCAGGTGCAGCAAGTGATTAAGAAGGCCAATGGAATGTTGGCTTTCATTGCTAGGGGGATAGAATATAAAAATAGGGAGGTATTGCTTCAGTTGTACAAGGTATTGGTGAGACCGCACCTGGAATACTGCATACAGTTTTGGTGTCCATACTTAAGAAAAGACATACTTGCTCTCGAGTCAGTACAAAGAAGGTTCACTCGGTTAATCCCGGGGATGAGGGGATGAACATATGAGGAGAGGTTGAGTAGATTGGGACTCTACTCATTGGAGTTCAGAAGAATGAGAGGTGATCTTATTGAAACATATAAGATTGTGAAGGGGTTGGATCGGGTGGATGCGGGGAGGATGTTCCCGATGATGGGTGAAACTAGAACTAGGGGGCATAGTCTTAGAATAAGGGGCTGCTCTTTCAAAACTGAGATGAGGAGGAACTACTTCACTCAGAGGGTGGTAGGTCCATGGAATATGCTGCCCCAAAAAGCTGTAGAAGCTACATCATTACATAAATTTAAAACAGAAATAGACAGTTTCCTAGAAGTAAAGGGAATTAAGGGTTACGGGGAGCGGACAGGAATTTGGACATGAGTCTAGGTTCGGATCGGACATGGCCCTGTGGGTAGCGGAGCGGGCCCAGGGGCCGTGTAGCCTGATCCTGCTCCTATTACGTGTGTCTAATTCTGTTAGATTCAGGAGATGGTTCTGTGATAGTAGATTGGCGGTTAGGATCAGATCAGCCATGATCTTATTAAATGGCGGAGCAGGCTCGAGGGGCCGATTGGCCTACTCCTGCTCCTATTTCTTATGTTCTTATGTTCAGTCTTGGTCATAATATTCTAGTACCTTGGGGGGAGGAAGTGAGAATATTTGGGGGGAATGGTGGTATTAAGGCAAGTGTACTGAGAAAACTGTGTTTACAGACACTGCTTTGCTCACAGGTTGAAGAGTCCCCTACAAGGATTGTTAACTCAATCACTTACCTCTTGAGGTGCCCCTGCCTTGGCTCATCTGCTGCTGAAACCCTCATCCATGTCTTTGTTACCTCTAGACTTGACTATTCCAATGCACTCCTGGCTGGTCACCTATCTTCCACCCTTCATAAACTTAAGGTCATCCAAAACTCTGCTGTCCGTATCATCACCCCTGTGCTCGCTGACCTACATTGGCTCCCAGTTGAGCAATGCCTTGATTTTAAAATTCTCATCCTTGTTTTCAAATCCCACCATGCCCTCACTCCTCATTTCTGTAACCTCCTCCAGCCCTACAACCCTCAGAGATATCTGCGCTCCTCCAATTCTGGTCTCTTGCACATCCCTGATTTTAATCGCTCCACTATTGGTGGCCATGCCTTCAGCTGCTGAGGCACTAAGCTCTGGAATTCCCTCCCTAAACCTCTCCGCCTCTCAACCCCTCTCTCTCCTCCTTTAAGATGCTCCTTAAAACCTACCTCTTTCATCTGCCCTAATATCTCCTTATGTAACTCATGTCAAATTTTGTTTGATAACGCTCCTGTGAAGCGCCTTGGGACATTTTTACTATGTTAAAGGAGCTATATAAATGCAAGTTGTTGTTGTAGAAAGGCTTAATCTGCTTCGTCATTCTTCAACGAACTTGTCATCAATAAATTGGTGAGCTCTGAACAGAAAAGACCCAATGAAGGCACAATCTACTCCCACCATCTAATCCCAACATCTTGCAAATATGGTATTTATATCAGGGAAACTTAAGCTCAACAACTAGTAGGAGTGCAAAACTTTACAATGGATATCCTCTGCACCTTAAAAAAAAAAATCAACTGTTCATTCTGAGTCAAATCAAATCCTTTTTGTCAAATGTGACTGCTCAGAAATTGATTTCATAATATCCTTTCAGAACACAAAATTGTTGAGATTTTGTTGCTGGAGGAAGGACAATCGATCAGTTGCTCTTGATGACCTGTTGATCGAATTCTCTTTTTGCCTTTTTTTCCACTTCCTAAGATAATTCACAGGATCCAAGTGGGGAAGAGAATAGTCATAATTCTCATAAGAATCAAGAAAAAAATTGTTCTCAGATCTTCTCACATTGAGCATTTTCTAACACTGGAACAAGGGTCCTCGGGGCTGAATTTGATGGCTTGGTTCTTGAGAGAACTAACCTTACCAAACATGTTTTCTATTTTCGGTGACAGACATTTTTTGTTATTCCTTCTCTGGATGTGGCATCGCTGGCAAGGCTGCCATTTATTGCCCATCCCTAGTTGCCCTTGAGAAGGTGGTGGGCCGCCTTCTTGAACCGCTGCAATCTGTGTGGTGAAGTTGCTCCCATAATGCTGTTAGGTAGGGTGTTCCAGGACTTCAACCCAGCGACAATGAAGGAACGGCGACATATGTCTAAGTCAGAATGGTATGTGACTTGGAGGGGACCCTGAAGATGATGGTGTACCCATGCACCTGCTGCCCTTGTCCTTCTAGGTGGTGGAGGTCATGGGTTTGGGACATTACTGGCTGTAATGTGTTACATGCAGCAAAATAAAACTGTTTAATAATATCTAAAAAGTCAACTCATTTTAAAGTGATTGTTGATGTTAGTTGTTACGCAGCTGTGCTTTGAACAACAAATATTGTGCCGAAGACTGAGGGCTATATTGTGTATATGCTTGCATACTCTGAGGTAATGTATTGCAAATACATTCTGTATTTAGAGATTGCATTGCATGTGTCAACAAATCAATTGTGTTCCTTTTAAAAAAAAAATGCTTGTGCAATCTGTGGTGTATGCTATAAATGTGTCAACCATATGCTTATCCTGTCAATTGATTAGGTCTGGGCAATTAGTCAACTTGCATCACAGAGGAAGTTTAGAATCAGATTATCCAGTATGTAATACTATATCGGGGAGTTTGATGGCCAATCAATAGATGGTAAGAATTATTTCCTAAGTTGGAAGTCACTGACAATATGAATATTTCTAACACAAATCTATTGTCAAAGAGTGGGAGTAGGACAAAGCAAGATAATTACATCATGTCTCCAGAAAGAACAATTTCTGCAGTAGCATTGATCTAGATATATGTTACCTATCTGCCCGCCCAGCTTGATTATGATGCTTAGAATATAAATATATATATATATATATTTAATCTTGATTAAAGTAAAGCTACACACCTTAAAATGTACACTAATAATTATTCAAGATCATTAATATACTAAATAACTGGATTTAGCTAGTTAGAATTTCAGCAACAAAATGATCAACTTCTTAAAATTATTTTTTATGGTGTCATTACCTTAACTCTAGGTTACAATATTTGGAACTCAAAATTTGTAGAATACTATTCTTTTTAATATGTTGAATTGTGAAAACTGTACATTTTTTAAAAAACAGGGAAATTGAATGCTCAGGTTTTATAACTAATAAATATTTAACAGGTGGCTGCAGGAAGCAAACTATCTATTTATTAACAAAACTTCACTTAAGTGCTGTGAAAATCCTGTCAATACAGATATGAAAGCAGTTTTTTATCTGACAGCTTTGCACTGTTTAACAGTCAATTTTAAGAATGGTAGGAGAACAATAAATACAATACTTGATTAACTAACTTTAAAGTGCAAATCAATTTGCTTACTATCTTAATATTTCCCTGTTCAATATTTTATGATGAATTAAAAAATAATTAAAAAATTAAGTAACTGAAAATAGGTGAAGAAATCTCTGGGAAAGATCATTTGCAACACTCAAAAGAATTAAAATGAGAGCTGGTAACTAGGGCCGGAATTTTGCTCACCTTGGCGGGTCCTAAGTGGGCGATGGCAGTGGAGGGTCCCGACCCCGCTTCTGGCTCCATCCCGCTCTGTGAAATGAATTTCCCTTGATTTGGGCTTGTTAAGCCCTCCCAGCGCATTTCCTGGGCCAATTAGAGGAAGCGGGTCTGGTGACGTCATTTGATGACGCGTCATCAGCCGATTTCCTTAAAGGGACCATGTCCAAATTTTTTTGACATTTGTGCTGTCAGTGTTCTACAGCACTGAGGGCTGTGAACACTGACAATGACTGCACAAAGGCACAGGGTTGCACCCAGGCTCTCCCATGACTCCCTCCATATGATTATGGAGGTAGTCACAGCACGCAGGGAGGTCCTCTTCCCTTCCCCAGGAGATCAACACAGCTTGGTTGCACATTGCAGAAGAGGGCACAAGCAGGGATGTGATCAGGAGGACCTGGGTGCAGTGCCGCAAACGTTGCAATGATCACAGTAGATCACGAAATGTTGGTACAAAGACACACTCATCCTCGTCCTGCTGTGCCTCTCATTACATCCCCATCACTCTGCCTTCCCTACCCTACTGTACATTCTTACTCACACCAACTTACCTTGCACCTCCCCCATCCCCCTCTATCTATATTATCAAATCCCCATTTCACTAGCCACCCCTCACACTCACCCTCATCCTAGTGCAATCATACCAACTAACAACACACAAGGGTAGGCACTTGGGTGTTTTATGCAATGTTCATGTAAAGTTTCTGTTAATGTTGTGTCAAACATTGAAACCTTTATTTTGAACACTTTGCGTTCTTAGACAAATTTGTTTGCACCTTTGGAAGTGGCTTAGTGAGTTGTAGTGAATGGTGAGACATAACGGTGCCCCCCGCAATGGCGATGAGTGTGAAAGGAATGGCTTGGGCATTGTAGGGATGCTTTATGGTGTTGGTGTGGGGTGGTGCCAACCTGGCGCACCATGTTGTAGCCAGGGTGTACAGCGTCAAGTGATATAAATCTGGCTATGGTGAGGCCATCCCTAGCATCCTGGAAAGCAATGTAGTTGGGTGCTGATGCACTCTGTCCTGTGCAGCATCAGTTGATTGCGGAGAAGGTTGGTGTTGTTGTTGGTGCTGCTGGTGTGCCTGGTGCTGCTGGTGGTGGGATTCTGAGGACCAAGGTGAGAGAGTATAAAGAACAACCATGCTGATGGAATGGATGACAGTTGAAGTAGAGATGACAGAAATGATTTGTCAATGGTGAGAGGGAATGATGTCAGACTGGATGGAGACTTGTGTAAAGACTTGCAGCCTGCAGAATCTGTTGTGGAAATGCAGTGAGGAACAGCTTGTGGCTGAGGGAAGTTATCTCTGTAAGGTGGGAGCTTTTACTTTACATTTGAAGCTGTCAACTCATCAGCTGATTCAGTGGCCACTGAACTCCCGCCTCAGGATAAAGGGTTGACCATTTAAGACTGAGATGAGGAGGAATTTCTTCTCTCAGAGGGTCGTGGATCTTTGGAATTCTCTACCCCAGAGAGCTGAGGAGGCTGAGTTAGTGAATATATTCAAGGCGGAGGTAGACAGATGTTTGAGCTACAGGGGAGTCGAGGGTTATGGGGAACAGGCAGGAAAGTGGAGTTGAGACCAAGATCTTATTGAATGGCGGAGCAGGCTCGAGGGACCGAATGGCCTACTCCTGCTCCTATTTCTTATGTTCTTATGTTCAGCTTGACAGACATGGTCCACGACCAGCGTGGACCCCGTGGGTGAGCTGTCAAATGCAAAAGGTAAGCTGAAAATCATTCTTAAGTGGCTCTAATCAAGCCACTAATTACCTGAATTGGGTTGCCCGCCGCTGCCTATCGGGTCTGCTCAGCGCTGACATAGGGAAAGGCGCGTGGGTGCTAGTTGACAGCGGGTTCCCGACCCGCTGTCAAAAATATCAAATTTCCCACCCGACCTGCCACCAATCCTGCCCGCTGAGCCCCTGGAAAATGCGTATCAGATTTTTTATTGTTCATTTAGCATCTCTTACAAGAGAAATGCAGGGAACAGCACCAACCGCTGTACATGGCCTTCTTTGACCTCACAAAGGCCTTCGACACTGTCAACCATGAGGGATTATGGAGTGTCCTCCTCAAATTCGGCTGCCCTCAAAAGTTTGTCACCATCCTCCGCCTGCTTCACGACGACATGCAAGCCATGATCCTGCCCAACGGTTCCACCACAGACCCAATTCACGTACGCACCGGGGTCAAGCAAGGCTGTGTCATCGCAGCAACGTTCTTCTCGATCTTCCTTGCTACAATGTTCCATCTCACCCTCAGTCAGCTCCCCACTGAAGTGGAGCTAATTTACAGAACAAATGGGAAACTATTCAACCTCCTTTGCCTCCAGTCCAGATCCAAGGTCGTCCCATCCTCTGTCATCGAATTACAGTATGCAGACGGCGCTTGCGTCTGCGCACACTCGGAAGTCGAACTCCAAACCATCGTCAACACCTTTACCGAAGCGTACGAGAGCATGGGCCTTACACTAAACATCCGTAAGACAAAGGTCCTCTACCAACCTGCCCCCACCACACCCTGCCCCCACCACACAGTACTGACCCCGATTATCAAAATCCATGACAAGGCCTTGGACAACGTGGACCACTTTCCATACCTCGGGAGCCTACTGTCAACAAGAGCTGACGTTGATGACGAAGTCCAACACTGCCTTCAATGTGCCAGTGCAGCCTCCGGCCACCTGAGGAAGAGTGTGTTTGAAGACCAGGACCTCAAACCTGGCACTAAGCTCATGGTCTACAGAGCAGTAGTGATACTCGCCCTCCTGTATGCCTCAAAGACATGGACCATGTACAGCAGGCACCTCAAAGCACTGGAGAGGTACCACCAATGCTGCCTCCGCAAGATCCTGCAAATCCATTGGCAGGATAGGTGCACCAATGTCAGTGTTCTCGCTCAGGCCAACATCCCCAGCATCAAAGCTTTGACCACGCTTGATCAGCTCCGATGGATGGGTCACATCGTCCGTATGTCCGATACGAGACTCTCAAAACAAGTGCTGTACTCAGATGTCCGACATGGCAAGACAGCCCCAAGTGGGCAGAGGAAACACTTCAGGGACACCCTCAAAGTCTCCTTGAAAAAGTGCAACATCCCCACCGACACCTGGGAATCCCTGGCCCAAGACCGCAAAAAGTGGAGGAGAAGCATTCGGGAAGGCGCCGAACACCTCGAGTCTCTTCGCCGGGAGCAGGCGGAAGCCAAGCGCAAGCAGCGCACGTCAACCCAAGCACCCCACCCACCCGTCCCTTCAAGCACCGTCTGCCCCACCTGTGACAGAGACTGTAGGTCCCGCATTGGACTCATCAGTCACCTGAGAACTCATTTTTAGTGAGGAAGCAAGTCATCCTCGCTTCCTAGGAACTGCCTAAGACTGAAGATAACATTGCGAGTGAGTGTGAAGGGTGCATAGTAAGATGGTGATGTGATTCTGTACATAGGGAGAGAGGTATGGGTGATGCTGCAAGGGATGTTGGGGTGAGTTAGGATGTGCAGGAGTAGAGCTGGCAATGCAGATTGATGGGGATGTGAGGACAGGCCAGCAGAATGAAGGTAAATGTGCTGTTAACTCACTTTTGCTGAACGCAGTAGATCATTGAACCTCTTCCTACGCTGGACCCAGGTGCGTGTACAGATAGACCTCGCACTCACCTCCTCAGCTATTTGCAGCCAGGCTGCCTTGGTGTGCTGAGGAGGCTTCTTCCTTCCAGCAGAAGGGAACAGTACCTCCTTGCGCCCTCTTACTCCCTCCACAAGAACATGTTCTAGGAGCTGTCATCTCGGCAAACACCGGCACTCAGGAGCATCAAAATGTAAATAAAAGCCTAAGGTTACATGGCCCCCTGAAATACAACTGCTTCAAATGCGTCATCACAGGCGAGCAGCAGACCCACACCCACTGATCGGGCTGGGTAATGCACACAGCGGGCTTAAGAAGCCTAATCTATTCAAAATCGTTAGCACAGAGCAGATGGAATTGGGAGCGGGTCTGGAATCCGCCGATCATGATGATTCATGTTCCTAACCATTGAAAGTGGGCATCCAGGGTTGCTAGACACAGATAAATACAGAAGTGGATTTCAAGAGCTTCACCAGAAGATTGATATGAGCATTTTCAACCTTATTTATTGCTCTTTCTTTCTTTTCTGTTGTTCTGATCGAAGTGGCGAAGAGATATTGTGGCATTTGTTGTGGGAGAGCCATTTTGTTTGCCAAAACTCAGCAGAGGCAGCGAGAGCGGCCCTGGGTGGAGACTGAGCGCAGAGACCGAGGATTTAAAGAGCGAGGGAGAAAGAGCGGCCCAGAGTCACCGGCAGCGAGAGTGGCCCTGGGTGGAGACTGAGCGCAGAGACTGAGTGCGGTTTAAACAGAGTGCTGCAAGTTGGGTGAGTCAGGGAGTTAGTTGAGGAATGGAAGGAGGAGCTCCCTTGCTTCGCCTTTGCTTTTCCTAACTTTTCACCCTGTAGGAATTGGTTCTTACTTGACATCAAGGAAAGAGTCTGAGAGCAGGAGCAGTCAAACAGCAACAACTGTGAAACTGCTCAAGTGACATCACAACCAGGGAAGGGGCTGATTGGTCAGTAGGAACTGGTGAGTATTTCTACAGTCCAGTTGTTAATGTCAAAATAAGGTCTCTAGTTTAGAGTAAGTAGTGTTTAAAGGGAAGTAAGGTCCCTAAAGTATTTAATATTCTTTAATTTAAAGGAAATAAAGGGAGTAAATTAAGGGTAGGACACGGCAGGGCAGCTCAGCTGTGTGGAGTGCTCCTCCTGTGCTATGTGGGAAGTCAGGAGCACTTTAGGTGTCCAGGGCGAACACGTGCAGGAAGTGTCTCCAGCTGCAGCTACTCGAAATCCGCATTTCGGAGCTGGAGCTGCGGCTGGAGTCACTGTGGTGCATCCGCGAAGCTGAGATCTTAGTGGATAGCACGTTTAATGAGGTGGTCACACCGCAGATAAAGAGTGCACAGGCAGACAGGAAATGGGTGACTTCCAGACAGAGTAAAAGAACTAGGAAGGTAGTGCAGGAGTCCCCTGGGTCCATCTCCCTTTCCAACAGATTTTCCGTTTTGGATACTGCTGGGGGAGATGGTTTCTCAGGGAAATGCAGCAAGAGCCAAGTCCATGGCACTATGAGTGGTTCAGCTGCACAGGAGAGCAGGAAAAAGAGTGGGAGAGCAATAGTGATAGGGGATTCTATCGTAAGGGGAACAGATAGATGTTTTTGTGGCCGCAGACGTGACTCCAGGATGGTATGTTGCCTCCCTGGTGCAAGGGTCAAGGATGTCACTGAACAGCTGCAGGACATTCTGAAGGGGGAGGGCGAACAGTCAGAGGTCGTGGTTCACATTGGTACTAACGACATGAGTAGAAAGAGGGATGAGGTCCTGCAACAAGAATTTAGGGAGCTAGGTAGCAGATTAAAAAGCAGGACCTCGAAGGTTGTAATCTCTGGATTACTCCCAGTGCCACGTGCTAGTGAGTATAGGAATAGGAGGATAGATCAGATGAATGCGTGGCTAAAGAGTTGGTGCAGGAGGAAGGGCTTTAGTTTCCTGGATCACTGGGTCTGCTTCTGGGGAAGGTAGGACCTGTACAAGTCGGACGGGTTGCACCTGAACTGGAATGGGACCAACATCCTTGCGGGGAGGTTTGCTAGTACTGTTGGGAGGGGTTTAAACTAACTTGGCAGGGGGGTAGGATATGGAGTGGAGCTATAGTAGGGGGTGATGCACAGCCAAATATAGAGGAAAAAACAAGTCAGCCTGGAAGGCAGAGCAAATATGTAACGGCACAAGGGAGTATGGCAAGGCTGGATGGCATTTATTTTAATGCAAGGAGTCTTGCGAGTAAGGCAGATGAATTGAAGGTGTTGATGAATATATGGGAGTATGATATTGTTGCTATCACAGAGACATGGTTGAGGGAGGGGCAGGACTGGCAGCTCAATATCCCGGGGTATAGAATCTTCAGGCGAGACAGAGGCGGGTGTAAAAGAGGAGGGGGTGTCGCAATATTAATCAAGGAATCAATTACTGCTGTAAGGAGGGATGATATCGTAGCAGGTTCCTATGAGGCCATATGGGTAGAACTTAAAAACAAAAAGGGGGCAAGCACTTTTCTGGGAGTGTACTATAGGCCCCCAAACAGTCAGGGGGAGATAGAGGAACAGATATGTAGGCAAATCTCAGAGAAGTGTAGAAATATTAGGGTAATAATAGTAGGGGATTTCAACTTCCCCAATATTAACTGGGATAGTCAGAGTGTGAAAGTCTTAGAGGGTGCGGAATTCTTAAAGTGCATCCAGGAGAGCTTTTTGAGCCAGCATGTAGAAAGTCCTACAAGAGAGGGGGCGGTACTGGACCTAATTCTAGGGAATGTAGCCGGGCAAATGGTAGATGTGTCAATAGGAGAGCATTTTGGTGACAGTGACCATAATTCAGTGACATTTAAGGTAGTCATGGAAAAGGACAAAGATGGACCGGAAATTAAGGTTCTAAATTGGGGGAAGGCTGATTTTAATATGATATGGCAGGATCTGGCCAAAATGGACTGGGATCAGCTACTTGTAGGAAAATCCACATCAGAGCAATGGGAGTCTTTCAGAAAGGAAGTAGAGAGAGTACAACGCCAACATTTTTCCATAAAGGTCAAGGGTAGGACTAACAAGCCCAGGGAACCCTGGATGTCAAGCAATATACAAGAATGGATTAGGAAAGAAAGGGAGGCTCTTGGCAGATACAAAGGACTAAAAACAGTGGAAGCCCTAGAGGAGTATAGAAAGTGCAGGGGGGTACTTAAAAAAATAAATTAGGAGAGCGAAGAGGGGGCATGAAAAAACACTGGCGGGCAAAATAAAGGAAAATCTCAAGATGTTTTATAAGTATATATTTAGGGCAAGAGGATAACCAGGGAAAGAGTAGGGCCCATTAAGGACCAAAGTGGCAATCTGTGTATAGAGCTGGAAGATGTAGGTGAGGTTTTAAATGAATATTTTGCATCTGTGTTCACTATGCAGAAGGACAATGTAGGCATAGAAATCAGGCGGGGGATTGTGATATACTTGAACAAATTAGCATTGAGAGGGAGGAGGTACTAGCAGTTTTAGCGGGCTTAAAAATGGATAAATCCCCAGACCCAGATGAGATGTATCCCAGGCTGTTGTGTGAGGCAAGGGAAGAGATTGCAGGGGCTCTGACACAAATTTTCAGAACCTCTCTGGCCACAGGGGAGGTGCCAGAGGACTGGAGGACAGCTAACATAGTACCATTATTCAAGAAGGGTAGTAGAGATAAACCAGGGAATTACAGACCAGTGAGCCTAACATCAGTGGTAGGGAAATTATTGGAAACATTTCTAAGGGATAGAATTAGTCTCCACTTGGAGAGGCAGGGATTAATCAAGGATAGTCAGCATGGCTTTGTCAGGGGGAGATTGAATTTGATTGAATTTTTCGAGGGGATGACTAGGTGTGTGGATGAGGGTAGTGCAGTTGATGTAGTCTACATGGACTTCAGTAACGCTTTTGACAAAGTCCCACATGGGAGACTGGTCAAGAAGGTAAGAGGCCTTGGGATCCAGGGAAACTTGGCACATTGGATCCAAAATTGGCTTCGTGGCAGGAGGCATAGGGTGATGGTCGAAGGTTGTTTTTGTGACTGGAAGCCTGTGTCCAGTGGTGTACCGCAGGGATCGGTGCTGGGTCCTTTACTGTTTGTAGTGTACATTAATGATTTAGATAGAAATGTTGGAGGTATGATCAGTAAGTTCGCAGATGACACGAAAATTAGTGGAGTGGTAAATAACGAGGAGGGAAGCCTCAGGCTACAGGACGATATAGACGGGATGGTTAGATGGGCAGAACATTGGCAAATGGAATTTAACCCTGAAAAGTGTGAGGTGATGCATTTTGGGAGGACAAACAAAGCAAGGGAATACACAGTGGCCTAGAAATTCAGTATGGCCCCGCCAGGTATTTTGCGCCCGAAATTTTGCGCTCGCCAGGATTCCCGTAGCGCCCGCCTAAAATTCAGTTGCGACGGGCCAAGACGGCGGCGGGCACTATTGCAGGGTTTGGCCGCCTCGCTAGGGGCGATGAATGTCACTTTCAGGCATCCAGCTCCCGCTGCGGCACCCGATGCGGTGCGGCAGGCTGGGGTACTGCAGGCCTCCTCCTTCTCTTAAGGAGGAGCTGCCTGCAGCCGTCAGATCGCCGGTGGATTCCCCCGGCAAATGAGCCCGGCACCACGGAGAAGTGCCGGGCTCGCGGGACTCAGACATCAATGCCGTGGGGGGGTGGTGCAGGAGTCCGGGGAGGGAGGTGCGGGCAGGCGGCCGCCGGGAAAGCGGCCGGCCGCCGCTCCACCTTTATGCGCCGGCCTTTCGGAGCTGCAAGACCCCGTTTCACAAACGCTGTTTGCGGCTGCCACGGGCGAGGCGGCCGCAACTGAATTTGGCCATCGGGCCGGAATAGCATTGCAACCGGGGCGCTGCGCACACCGATGACGTCATCGGTGCCGGCGCGGCGCTACCGGCTAACGCCGATGTTAGGGTCCATCTGAATTTCGGGCGATAAAAAACTTCAGGCGCAAACCACTTTATAGCCAATAAGTGGGCGCAAACGCAACTGAATTTCTAGGCCAATGAATGGTAGGATCCTAGGAAGGACAGAGGATTAGAGGGACCTTGGTGTGCATGTACATAGATCCCTGAAGGCAGCAGGACAGGTAGATAAGGTGGTTAAAAAGGCATATGGGATATTTGCCTTCATTAGCCGAGGCATAGAATATAAGAGCAGGGAGGTTATGATGGAGCTGTACAAAACGCTGGTTAGACCACAGCTGGAATACTGTGTGCAGTTCTGGTCACCACACTATAGGAGGGATGTGATTGCATTGGAGTGGGTGCAGAGGAGATTCACCAGGATGTTACCTGGGCTGGAGCGCTTCAGCTATGAAGAGAGACTGGACAGGTTGGGGTTGTTTTCCTTGGAGCAGAGAAGGCTGAGGGGGGACTTGATTGGGGTGTACAAAATTATGAGGGGCATAGATAGGGTAGATAGAAAGGAACTTTTCCCATTAGTAGAGGGCTCAATAACCAGGGGGCATAGTTTCAAGGTAAGGGGCAGGAGATTTAGAGGGGACTCGAGGAAAAACTTTTTCACCCAGAGGGTGGTTGGAATCTGGAACTCACTGCCTGAAAGGGTGGTAGAGGCAGGAACCCTCGCAACATTCAAGAAGCATTTCGATGAGCACTTGAAATGCCATAGCATACAAGGCTACGGACCAAGTGCTGGAAAATGGGATTAGAGTAGACAGGGCTTGATGGCTGGCGTGGACACGATGGGCCAAAGGGCCTCTTTCTGTGCTGTATAACTCTATGACTCTATGAGAACAATGGCCAGTGAGCTTCCCATGGATATTCCCTATACTTGTATTTTTTGGAGGACGAACAGCAGGTCAGGCTGCAGCAGAAGTCTTCGGAATCCACTCACTGGTATCTTACTGTCTGCATCTACAGACAGGTACACTTTCCTTACTTGGTCAGAGGATTGGTGCACACAAGAGACTCCAATTCCCAAGCGAGACCATGGCCTAGAAATTCATTGACGTCACTTTTGGGGTGCTAAAGTGGGGCGTCCGCTAAAGTTTGCGGCCGCCGCCAAATCGATGCCACTTCTCCGATATTCATTAGCTTCGCCCTAGGAGTTCGGGCGAGCGCTAAAACTGCTGCTGGACGCCTCTCTTTGGGCGCTAAGCCAGAGGTGGTGATCGATAGCGCCGAGGCCGGGCGCAGCGCAGGTGCGGCCATCTCGTGATTGACAGCAGACACCCTGGCGCCGGCCAGCTCTTAAGGGGGAAGGGTCGACTGTGTCTGCTGCCACGCCCTGGATAGTGGAGCCCTCCAACTAGGCCTGAACACTGCTGCTGGACCCAAATAGCGCCTGAAGACATGGAGAAGGCCCGTGAACGTGCGCAGCGCTTCTCAGAGCGTGATCTGAGTGTGCTGATTGCTGCTGTGGAGAAGAGGCGCCATGTTTTGTACCCGGACAATGGCAAGAAGGCGACGGTCCGCGTCTACAGGAGAGCCTGGAGGCATGTCGCCACCAAGCTGTCAGCCAACAGCGACGTCCCCAGGAGCGGTGCCCAATGCCGCAAAAAGTTAAATGACCTCACACGCATTGTCAGTGACCTCCTCGTCCTTGCATATGCACCTCACATTATGGGCAAAGGGACCTGAAAGCTCTAATGGCCAGCCTTCATCCAGCAGCTATGGGACAGGCATGAGCATCAATTGCACATTCTGCACTTAACACACTGGCCAAGCTATTCCACCATGGGAGGCAGTGCACACCAGATCATGGCGACACACTGGCCAGGCTATTCCACCATGGGAGGCAGTGCACACCAGATCATGGCGACACACTGGCCAGGCTATTCTACCATGGGAGGCAGTGCACACCAGATCATGGCGACACACTGGCCAGGCTATTCCACCATGGGAGGCAGTGCACACCAGATCATGGCGACACACTGGCCAAGCTATTCCACCATGGGAGGCAGTGCACACAAGATCACGGCGACACACTGTACTTAGAGGCCGTCCTTTCTCTTGCAGGCCAAGCTGGCGAATAATCGCAAGAGCCGGACTGCGACCGGGGGAGGCCGACCCCATATCCAGCCACTCACCGACCTGCAACATCGCGTGGAGCGCCTCATGGGTGGCCGGGTGATTGGGCCCGTTGCATGTGGAGATGCCGACCCTGTTCTGGGCAGCAATGGTAAGGACATCACCTTTTGCACCTCTCTCGTCCCACTTGCGCATCAGATCTACATCCTTTGCCACTGTCCGACCAATGCGCTGAATGCCACCACTCATGCATCCCGCACTGACGCCCTCTCCTCACTCTAAAGCTACTCTTGTGCCTTCCTGCTTTCAGATGGTGAAGAGGAGGTCCCTGAACTTGCCAGTGACAGACCCTCCGAAGAGGAGCAGGAGGAGGAGCAAGAGGAAGGCGGCCCATCAGGGGAACCCTCAGCCGCGGCCACCCAGGCCAATGTAGGGGACACGTCTTCCCTGGAGGGCAGCGTGGCAGAAGTGTCGAAGGGGAGGGGAGCTCCTGGGACCTGCGGGCTGCAGAAAGGCGGGAGGGGGGTGGAAGCTCGGCGGCCTTCTCCCCAGAGGGGGGAAGCGTCAGAGGGGAGTCCAGTTGCTGGGCCCAGCGGCCTCCAGCAACGCAGGAAGGGTCGGCCAGCTCGGCGGCCTTCTCCCCAGAGGGAGAGTCCGGCCTCCAGTCAGGAGATGCTCTTCGCCGAGGAGATGGAACGCCTCGAAGACTTGTCCGCGGACTCGGAGCGCCGGCACACGGAGCTCATGGCGGCAGTGGCACGGTTGCCTGAGTCCATCGATTCCCTCTCTCGGAGTGTGGCCGAGTTCGGGCCCTCAGAGGCCACCAGTCGGGCGGAATACCGGGCAGATCAGGCAGTGAGTCAGGCGGAATTCGGGGCAGCTCTGTCAGCGACTGGCCAGGTGATCAGTGGTGCCGTCCAGTCACTGGCTGCTCTGATGCGGTCAGTGAACAGGTCAACACGGGCACTCACTGCTGCCACACTCGCTGTGTCAGCCAGGCATCGCCAGGGCACCCGGCGCGCTGCAGCAGCACAGCGGTCTGTCCCTCGGCAGATTGGTGCGCATGCTGCAGTGCTGGCCCGGGCGACTGCCAGTGTCTCAGGCGACCAGCGAGCGCCTGCCATCCGCCAGCTTGCCGCCATTCCTCCAGCCGCCACTGCCAGTCCCCCAGTGGAGCTGCCAGGAGCTGCTGCAGCGACTGATGCTGGCCAGCCACAGCTGCAGCAATCAACAGCTGCCCGCTCGACGGCCAGACCTCGACTAGGCTGACCCCCAAGGGCATCTGCCGTCACGACATGTGCCCCTCAGGAGCCTGCCCCCAGCCTTGCAGCAGCCAATGGCCTTACTTTGAGGCGGAGCAGCAGGGCGGGCAGGGGCCACCCAAAGATGGCCAAGGCATCGCCCTAACGGGCCAAATAGTCGAATGTGTGGCCATTTGTGTTTGTTTCTTGAGGCCGAGAATTGGATGTTTGTTTTTTGAAGGCCGATGATGTGATGTTTGTTTTTGATGAAGGCCGAGAATGACGGCCATTTTAGTTGCCCTATTTTGTTAATCCTCTCCAGGTTGTGGGAGCGAGTAATGTGTTTGAGTGTTTTTTGGGGGTTTCGTCTGTTTTTGGTTTTCATGTGGGAAGGGCCCAGAGTTTGTACAATAAACCATTTTATTTATTCACATTGTCCATGTTTGATCTTTGAAGTGTTTGTTGCCTTAACCGGCTGAGGGCTTGCGGAGCGGCTGCAATCATGTTCTATCATTGGCACAAGCCATTCCCTGACAGGGGGCCTAGAAGTGACGTTCAATAAGCCGCCGACGGGCGGCCCTTGGACCTTGTGCCTCCCTCCTGGGCTGGTACTCCTCGTCCTCGTCGTCCTCATGCTCCTCCTGCTCCTCCTCCTGAGGTGGTGGTCCAACGTGAGGTGGCAGTGCCTGAGTCCTGCGGATAGCCAGGTTGTGCAGCATGCAGCAAACGACGACGAATTGGGAGACTCGATCCTGCGAATACTGGAGGGCTCCCCCGGAGCGATCGAGACAGCGGAACCGTTGCTTGAGCACGCCGATTGTTTGTTCTATGAGGTTCCTCGTCGCTTGATGGCTCTCGTTGTATGCCTCTTCAGCAGGGGTCGTGGGCGCGCGGAGCGGGGTCATGAGCCAGGTACACAAAGGATAGCCTTTGTCCCCGATAAGCCATCCTCTTGGGGGAGGCTGCGCCTGGAACATGTCAGCCACAGTTGTCTGTCGCAGGATAAAGGCATCGTGGCTGCTGCCTGGAAAGCGGGCATTGACAGCTAGGATGCGCTGCCTGTGGTCACACACCAGCTGTACATTGAGGGAATGGTAGCCCTTCCGGTTGCGGTAATCCTCGGCATGCTCAAGAGGTGCCCGCAAAGCCACATGCGTGCAGTCAATGGCGCCCTGCACCATGGGGAAGCCCGCTATTCTGGCAAACCCCACTGCACGCTGCTGCTGCTTGTCCAGGGTCATGGGGAAGGAGATGAATTGATGTCTCCTTCTGAAAAGGGCTTCGGTCACCTGGCGGATGCAGCAATGCACGGCGAACTGGGAGATGTTAGCGATGTCCCCAGTAGCGGATTGGAAGGAGCCGGTGGCATAGAAGTTGAGAGCCACCTTCACTGCCACCGACAGAGAAGTCCTGCGCATCAGCTGTGGCTGCAGATCTCTCTGAAGCAGCCGGCAGATGTCTGCAACCACCTCCCTTCGGAATCGCAGCCTCCTAACACACATCGCGGCAGACATGGTCAGATAGGAGGTCTGCTGGCGGTATACCCTGCGTGGGTAAGGCCTCAGTTGGCGACGCCTGTTGCCCCCTCTGCGTCTAGCCAGGGCTGCCACTCTCTCACGGCGTCTGTAAGCCCTTCTGGCATAAGGCTGAAATTCAGCGTTGCCACCCAATGCAGCCCCCATTATATGCTGGCAAACACTGAGCTCTGAATGAAGGCAAAGATAATTGGTAAGCTCTGGCCTGAGCCAAAAATACCTGTCCAAGTGTTGGTCCAAACCAGTAAACTCTCCTCCTTGGTCTCTGTCCAAAAAACCGTTGCACAAGAGTGAATGCTGCAAAATGGCTGGCCTTTATACTGCTGGGTAAGTGCCCTTTAATTTGCGCTCCCCGCAGCCCGGCTGGGCTGTGTACCGTTCCACTTCACAGTCGCTCGGGCCGCCCGGCGCACAATGGGCCGGCGCGAGTGAAGTTCCGGTTCGGGGCGCACAAAAGGCGTTGCACTAGCAAATGACGTCATGATGTGCGCGCGCAGCAGGGCGCGCGCTAAGACTTTGCGCCGGCGCTAAATGTGTACTGAAGTTGGGGCGAGGCGCAGATCGCGCTGCGCCCGGCCGCTAAGCGCCTAGCGCTCGAAATCTACTCCTCCTAAGGCGCTAACGGCTGCCGCGCCCAACTGAATTTCTAGGCCCATATACTTGATGCCATGAAGACTTAACTAATCTGAATACTGGACAGTTCTTCAAAAGCACTAAAATCGCAATATTTCATGTTTTCAGTAGTACTGGATGAAAGAGGCATGCCACAGTGAGCAGCTAGAAGAGCCT
This sequence comes from Somniosus microcephalus, assembly GCF_052327205.1. Classification (NCBI taxonomy): domain Eukaryota; kingdom Metazoa; phylum Chordata; class Chondrichthyes; order Squaliformes; family Somniosidae; genus Somniosus; species Somniosus microcephalus. Next base: position 281,114,963 of record NC_140990.1, on the reverse strand, counting down.
GATTGGCCAGACCGACTATGATGTTACCAACCATATCTGCACACCTACCTGGCAATGACTGAGGGGAGCTGGCTTCATATGTGCTGGATCAGCAGAGAGTAAGATGCAGAACTGTGCCAACTGGTGCAAGGGATCTACAGCTAACACATATAATAGTGATGGCACAGCCAGTGACATAGCTGTCAGCTATGTCTGAATTGCACCTCACCTTTTAAACATGCAGACTTATGGGGATGGTGCCCTGGAGCAGCAGATAAGGCCATCCTCTTCACAACTGCCTTCACAGGGCATTCACCACTTCACTAGACATCAAATAGCTGCCAGGCTGCTTGTTACTTGCCTGAAGCCTCCACATTAGTCTTCCTTTCACTTCATTTTTGCCTGTCACTTCTGTCCCCTCTCAACCTTCGACCTTGGCAAAAGGCTGCCAATGGGTTGATTTGCCTTTTGAGCCTTTTCAACAAATCCAATAATTTTTTCCCTGTTCTGTCACCTTTTTTCCTTTACATTTCATTTGAATCTTAATTTTCTAGTCTTCCGCATTAGGCTGCCACCTGATTAAGGACAAAGCTACACATGCAGCTATGAATAATTATGTTAATGAGTTAGCTACGGAGAATTGTTTGTAATCTGTACACTATATTTCTGATCAGCTTTGGTCTAATTCCTTGCCATTCTGGATTGAACTACACTGGGATCAAAAAATGAAGTTAATGTAATTAGCATACCAAATAAAGTGTGAATGGCTGCTCCAATGTAAAATGTCGAATCCCAACTTGTAATTAGAAACTTATCTTGAACTTCAGTAGCATATTGTGTTTTATTGTTGTAGGAAGTTATTTGTATGTTTGAAATATATCATTTTATTCATAGATTGTAGTTAACTTTGTCAAGTGTAATAATTGTTTTGAGTCAAGTAATGTTTCATTGTCCATTCGATCTTTTGAAATGCAACTTCATTAAACTCGGGAGTAAGGAAAGTTTAAAATATTAAAAACTGGGCATTTCTACTGTTCTTTAGTTCAGTTTAATGTCAGAGGCCACAACAGAGGGAGGAACTGCATAAGACAAAAGCTGTTGTTATATACATCGCGATTCAACTTCCATTCAGTACCAGATTCTTCAAAGGATATAAGAGGAAATAGTCCCATCTAGAGACTACTACTTGCAAAAGCCCTTCTCGGGGCAGCAAAAGGAGTTTGAAATTGATATTTCACCATTTATAGATATTATTCATGTTATAATGTTTGATTATTGTACTGTTGAGAGAAATTATAATTTTTTTTGTTAGTACAATGACCAATTTTTAATTAGTTTGCCAGTCTGTACAAAGGGATCAGTTTATTTTTTAGACTCTTTTTCCTTGGACAAAGTCTCAATGACCTCTTCCTTCTTGGCCTGCAGACGCTCTTCACGGTGCTTGCGAACTTCCTTGGTCCTGGATCTGTGAGCTTTGGCCTGGTCAGCCAGAAGCTTCTTGTGAGCCTTGTCTGCCTTCAGCTTGTGAATGTGTTTATCCTAGAACACATTACCCTTCACCTTCAGATACAGGCGGGCTGTGGTACATGTGGCAATCGATCTTCTTCGACTTGTGCTGAAAAGTGCATCACACATTACTTATTGTTTGTTTCAGAATAAGTTTTAAAAAAAAACTTACAATGCATCAAATTTCCTAAAATTATTCATTTTTATGATTTTAAACATGACGCCATAAGTCCTAAAACGTAACTATTTTCTTTTGCATGTTTCTGCTCTGTGGATCAAAGCAGGCTATTTGAATCGAGTGTTATTATGGAGGTGGAGAAACATGCTGCCTTGCCATTCAGCAACCATGGTCGTACCCTTAGGAACCAGACGTCTTTTGCTAAAGACAGATTGGTGGAGGAGCCCAAGCGTGGAAATGTGCCAAATCATTTACTGGAAACAAGTAAGATTACTGTGGAAAAATAATAGAAGCAGATAATGTAATTAAAATTGAGTATAGTCTCATCTCTTGATGAATAGATACTGGAATAAAATTTTAATGCAACTCACAAATATATTTTCTTCCGTTTTATATGTGAATAACTATTTGGGTTTTAATCAATAAATGCATAATGTGTATTAATGCCTTTTTTATGTACAATCTACTCCTAGTAATTTGGTTGTTTTTTGAACTAAAAACATTTCACATTATCCAATATGTTGTAACTAACCACTACAAAACATAATAAGAATGAAACCGGACGGACCACCCGGCATCGACCTCGGTACTGGCTACGGACACGGCAACGACACACCCAGCCCAGTTGAACCTGCAAAGTCCTCCTCACCAACATCTGGGGACTTGTGCCAAAATTGGGAGAGCTGTCCCATAGACTAGTCAAACAACAGCCTGACATAGTCATACTCACAGAATCATACCTTTCAGCCAATGTCCCAAACTCCTCCATCGCCATCCCTGGGTATGTCCTGTCCCACCGGCAGGACAGACCCACCAGGGGTGGTGGCACAGTGGTATACAGTTGGGAAGGAGTGGCCCTGGAAGTTCTCAACTTTGACTCTGAACCCCGTGAAGTCTGATGGCTTCAGGTCAAGCATGGGCAAGGAAACCTCCTGCTGATTACCACCTACCACCCTCCCTCAGCTGAATCAGTACTCCTCCATGTTGAAAACCACTTGGAAGAAGCACTGAGAGTAGCAAGGGCACAGAATGTACTCTGGGTAGGGGATGTCAATGTCCATCACCAAGAGTGGCTTGGTAGCACTACTATTGACCGAGCTGGCCGAGTCCTGAAGAACTTAACTGACAGTCTGGGCCTGTGACAGGTGGTGAGAGAACCAACACGAGGGAAAAACCTACTTGACCTCGTCCTCACCAATCTGTCCATGACAGCATTGGTAGCAGTGACCACCACACAGTCATTGTGGAGACGAAGTCCCGTCTTCACACTGAGAACACCCTCCTTCGTGTTGTTTGGTATTACCACCGTGCTAAATGGGATAGATTCATAACAGATCTAGCAGCTCAAAACTGGGCATCCATGAGGCGCTGTGGGCCATCAGCAGCAGCAGAATTGTATTCCACCACAATCTGTAACCTCGTGGCCCGCCATATCCCTCACTCTACCATTACCACCAAGCCAGGGGATCAGTCCTCGTTCAATGAGTGTAGAAGAGCATGCCAGGAGCAGCACCAGGCGTACCTAAAGATGAGGTGCCAACCTGGGGAAGCTGCAACACAGGACTACATGCATGCTAAAAAGCGGAAGCAGCATGCTATAGACAGGGCTAAGCGATCCCACAATCAACGGATGAGATCATAGCTCTGCAGTCCTGCCACATCTAGTCGTGAATGGTGGTGGACCATTAAACAACTAACGGGAGGAGGAGGCTCCATGAATATCCCCATCCTCAATGATGGTGGAGCCCAGCACGTGAGTGCAAAAGACAAGGCGGAAGCGTTTGCAACCATCTTCAGCCAGAAGTGCCGTATGGATGATCCATATCGGCCTACACCCGAGGTCCCTGCCAACACAGAAGCCAGTCTTCAGCCAATTCAATTTACTCCATGTGATAGCAAGAAATGGCTGAGCGCACTGGATACATCCCGACTATCGTGCTGAAGACTTGTGCTCCAGAACTAGCCACGCCTCTAGCCAAGCTGTTCCAGTACAGCTACAACACTGGCATCTAGCCGACAATGTGGAAAACTGCCCAAAAAGCAGGACAAATCCAATCCGGCCAATTACCGCCCCATCAGTCTACTCTCAATCATCAGCAAAGTGATGGAAGATGTCATCGACAGTGCTATCAAGCGGCACTTAATCACCAATAACCTGCTCACTGATGCCCAGTTTGGGTTCCGCCAAGACCACTCGGCTCCCGACCTCATTACAGTCTTGGTCCAGATATGGACAAAGGAGCTGAATTCCAGAGGTGAGGTGAGAGTGACTGCAATCGACATCTAGGCAGCATTTGACTGAGTGTGGCATCAAGGAGTCCTAGTAAAACTGAATTCAGTGGGAATCGGGGAAAACGTTCCACTGGCTGGAGTCATACCGAGCACAAAGGAAGATGGTTATGGTGGTTGAAGATCAATCATCACAGCCCCACGACATCGCTGCAGGAGTTCCTCAGGGCAGTGTCCTAGGCCCAACCATCTTCAGCTGCTTCATCAATGACCTTCCCTCCAACATAAGGTCAGAAATGGGGATGTTCGCTGATGACTGCACAGTGTTCAGCGCCATTCACAACTCCTCAGATAATGAAGCATTCCATGCCCGCATGCAACAAGACCTGGATGACATTCAGGCTTGGGCTGATAAGTGGCAGGTAACATTCACGCCACAGAAGTGCCAGTTAATGACTATCTCCAACAAGCGAGAGTCTAACCATTTCCCCTTGACATTCAACGGCATTACCATCACCGAATCCCCCACCATCAACATTCTGGGGGGTCACCATTGGCCAGAAACTTAACTGAACCAGCCACATAAATACAGTGGCAACAAGAGCAGGTCAGAGGCTAGGTATTCTGTGGCGAGTGTCTCACCTCCTGACTCCCCAAAGCCTTTCCACCATCTACAAGGCACAAGTAAGGAGTGTGATGGAATACTCTCCACTTGCCAGGATGAGTGCAGCTCCAACAACACTCAAGAAGCTCGACACCATCCAGGACAAAGCAGCCCATTTGATTGGCACCCCATCCACCACCTTAAACATGCACTCCCTCCACCACCGGCGTACCGTGGCTGCAGTGTGTACCATCTACAAGATGCACTGCAGCAACTTGCCAAGGCTTCTTCGGCAGCACCTCCCAAACCCGCGACCTCTTCCACCTAGAAGCTGGTTGCTGACTTGTGTCCTAGATCTGCTGAATAGGACAGATAAGCATACTTTGGGGGCCAAGCTTTTAATAGAAAATGCAGCCTTGGCCCCCACCCGCCCGATTCCCGTCCAGAGTTAAAATTGGGGCTGTAGTTTTAGTTAAAGTAGTACTACAACATAACTTCCTGCATAAAAATGCAACTGTTACCCAGTTACTAGAAGGTATATGAAAGTGGGTTGGTCATTAGTTATTTCCCCCCATCCTCCTTCAGAAAAAATACATTGAGTATGCAATGTAATAACCACACTACAGGTATTGGCAAATTAGTAACTAAGCCTTTCTGTAAAGTAGGAATTTCAAACTGTGGACTACTATGATGATACGATGAGGTAGAATAAATAGGGCCGGAATTTGCAGTGGTAATAATGGCGAACTAACAGCATTCACTGTTATTACCCCTTTGAAACTCACTGCAACTTCAGGATGTAGCGCATGTGCACCTAAACGTGGAAATCCTGAAGTTGCAATCAGTTATTCACTGCTCTGACACTGGCTATGCTGTGCCCCCACCCCCACAGCCGGTAATCTGGGGAACCGACAAGAACTTGGGCTTTTCAATGGAAATACCGCTAAGTACCCCATTAAATGTTAGGCCTTGTTGGATTAGGTGCAACTGGGGGTTTTAACAGCGTATTGACTGCGAAACAAACATTATGGCCCTGAATAACTAATTTTAATTTTATGGAGTATCAAATCTCTGAGTTATGATAAAAATTACAATTTTTAAGAAACTTTTCAAAAAAGTTATTTTTTTAAATGGTTGTTCATGATATTTCAGGTTGTACATTATCCCCATGTGAGAGCCCCAATCTTTGTTTTGCTCTTTGTAATGTTTTTAAAAAGTTGGGATAAAAGCAGTTTCTCATTACCTGGTTTTCTGTCTGTGAGAATTCTGCAATGTGATTGGCTGCTTAAACAGCTTGTTGACATCACTGCAGATTGCACTAGGGAATTCCCACTACACTGCACTGAAATCATTAAGCGCCAAAAATGACAACCTTCTCGCCTTTGCTTCACTGCTGACCACAAATTCCAGGCCATAAACTCTGGTTGGTGGAACTGATAGAAAATGAATTATGTACCTATTTAATTTATGCAACAAAGTTTGATAGGTGACACTTTTAGTCACACATAAATGGCTTCTTACAAATAGTAAACAAATGTTTTAAACTTGCTAACAAACATTTCAAACACTGTAAAGCATAACCCAGTCCATAGTTGTGCACTAAGATTCAATTTTAGTCGTCAGTAGTTGTTAATTTAGGAATTCATAGTTATTTCAACAATTAGGAAATTGAAAGGAGCTTCAAAACATACAAAAAAACTGAATTGTCCTTTAAAAACATAAACCGCTATATTGTAAACAGACTATGACAGTAGCTTTAATCTAAATAATTATGTATTGGAAGGATAGCTCAGTCTACTTCAATAAGGATCAACTATGTTTAGTTATGTTGCAATTCAGATGATAATGAAAGACTGTGTGCTGAAAGATAGATTGCACATGAGGCATGTATTTATCCTGAGTACATTCCAATGGTTGTAATTTGGAAAAGATTTTGGTACGATGATGCCTGTTTCTAGAAGTAAGCCAAGAATTATTCTTCTGGGCACTTTCTCATTTTAGGTTTTTTCACACTTCATTGCAGATATCTTTGCCACATTACAGAAAAACAAAGTGATTCAGGCTCTCCCTGCTATGTTGCATTTTGGAGGTTACGAGATTGGAAAACATCACCAACAGATTTTGGTAGGTGGAAAATTTACAAAAGTGAGACACATTGTAATGATATTCCTAATGAACCCAACTCTATTCTTTTAGCTCCTTTATCAAAATGTAGAAGATAAGTGATGTGTAACTGTGCAATTTTTATAATTTTATACCTATTTATGCCTTTAAAGACTGGATGCTGGAATTCTAACTATCCTAATTATTAGTGCAAAATAAGTCATGTGGCTAAATGTACTGGTGCTACAGCCTCACCAGTTGGAATACATTGGTTCTGTATTTATACAATCAATGAACATACTTCATTTAGTTTCTGGAGGCTTTTCTAACAAAAAAAATTGGCCCTGAGGAGTACGCCGCCGACCTCCGAATGGAATCTGCACTTACCTGCTGCGAACCCCCCTTCGAGAAGTTGCTTTGAAATATTGCGGAGTTGTGCGCAGCGTAATGGCCCACGGAACCCTGGGGCGCACCGTTGTGCGTAAGCATACCTGGGATCATGTGGGTCGGTGCTCCTTTCACGAGCCAATCAGGAAACATTTCAACTCAACATCAGAGAACTTGTAAATTAAACAGTGTGATACTAGTTATATTTATTTGACAAGTACAGTACTTGGCTTTAAAAATCACAGGGAATACTATGGAGTAAGTACAGTTATTTACTGGAAGCCTCTGCAAGATTTAAAAAAATTAAAACGATCCCATCCCTCAAACCGAGCCTTTACTGCTGCCTGGTAGGTTCTTTTATGTGTTTGTTTTTAATTATTATACAATTTTCTCATCCCCCATCCCCTTACACTGTGCAAACAGGCTCCTGCGCTTGTTTGCATCAGCCATAAAATTTTCCAGTGTAATCGAAGCGCAGTAGGTGTGCAATTAGTCTAACTTTTTATCAGTACATCATTTCAATGAGGACTTGAAAGTCACAGCAGATCATCAGAGTACGCCGTCATATTGACCACAAATTCAGGGCCATTTTCTTTAATATGTTTTGGGTTGTTTCCTTTCTGTACATCTAGGCAATCAACAACACCTTATTCTTTAATTGTTTACATCTCTTCTTTGCTAATTTGGTACTTTCTGCTTCCATTGTTAACCAATCAGTGTCCGCAAAAATGTTTCCCCCCCATTTAAATTTCCTCTCCAGTCACATTCCTTCCCTAAAAATTCTGCCTAATCTAAAATTCTGCCTAATCATAATCCAGCAAAACATTCTCTGAGATAGTTGCAATGATAATTCCTTGCTATATACCATTCAAAATAAAATGAATCACATAATAAAAAACTAAAATCTTCAGAAAAATCACAAAGCGTGGCGTGAAAGAGGAATTATGAACTAAAATAATAACATAAACGGGGTGTGTGTGTAAGAGAGAGGGACACAGAGAGAGAGAGAGAATTGGGACAGGGAACAGGTTCATGGATGGAAAAAGATTTTAAAGTAGAAAAAATAAGCAATGAGAGGACAAGAACTCCACTTCTGCTCAGGCCCACCAAAGTCAGTATGGTGAGATAAGAGCCCAATAGACATAAATCTGTACATTGTCACAGATGATCAACTTAAAAAAAAACAATGGCTGCTCTTGTAAAATAAAGGAAAATGTAAATAATATAAACTAATGATCAATCATAAAGGGGTGAAGAAAAAAACCAAACTGCAGGTTCTGCCTTGGACTGGATAGTCAGAGGCCTGGAAAAAAAAATAGTGGCATAGGAATCTGATCGCACATGTACAGCACACACCTGTTGCAATTGACTCGAACAGCACACTGGCCTAGAAATTGAGTGGGCTTAGCGCCCATTTTGCGGCGCTAGAGGGCATTGCGCTGGACTTACAGCCGGTTTTGAAATTGACTAGGGCCCAACATCGGCGTTACACCGGTAGCGCTGCGCCGGCACCGATGACGTCATCGGTGTGCACAGCGTCCCGGTTGCCGTGGTGACGGGCCCCAGCGCCGAAATTCAGTTGCGGCCGCCTCGCCCGTGGCAGCCGCAACTAAGACTCTGGCAACAGAGTCTTACACGACTTTGCGCCGGCGCATAAAGGTGGAGCGGCGGCCGGCCGCTTTCCCGCCGGCCGCCTGCCCGCACCTCCCTCCCCGGACTCCCCCACCCCCCCCCCCCGCGGAACAGATGCTTCTCGGCTGCGAGCCCGGCACTTCCCTGAGGTGCCGGGCTCATTTTTGTGGCGATTTAACCGGCCAGCGGGCGGGTGCAGGCAGCTCCTCCTTAACTGAAGGAGGAGGCCTGCACTTCCCGAGCCTGCCGCACCGCATCGGGCGCCGCAGCGCCGGAATAGCGCCAGTTTTCAGGCGCAAACAGCCTTCAGTAGCGCCGGCAGCCGTTTGGGCGCGGCGCTACTGAATTTTTGGCGCGCACAGCACGACTTAGCACCGGCGCTAAATTTCCGGCGTTAAGCCCCGGCGCAGCGCAAACTCAATTTCTAGGCCACTATATTTGTGCTGTCTGATCATTATCATGAGTCAGGCATGCAGCCAAGGCTACCTGGGCTCCTCATTAGCTGCATGACTGTAGGGGGAGCCGGATATTGGGCGCCTGACTCCACTTAAAGACAGCCAGCACCTCTGAAAGCAGAGGTGCATTTTGGCTGCAGACACCAGGGAAACATCTTTTGGAAGGAGAGTTATGGCTGAAGCAAGCACTGAGAAAGCACCAAGATTCTCAGATGTTGTCTTGGAGGCCCTGGTGCAGGCAGCGGATAGGAGGAGGGTCACCTTCTTCTCCACCACCTACTTCTGGGGACAGGAAACCCTCCAGGGATCAACTCTTCCAACAGTAGGAAGAGATTGCAGAGTATGTAAATGCCAGGAGTCTAGCACCCAGGATATGGCTACAATACTGGAAGAAAGTCCATGATCAAACTAGAGCTGTTAAGGTAAGAATACTGGTCTCTTATTCTCTGTTCATAGCTGCAGCACTTACAGCCTCACGAATCCTAGCACTCACAAGATTTGCCTCTCCAGCCTCACTCGCTTACAATCTCTGCACCACACTTCACCACATCTCGTTCTCCTCATACTCACACACTCACCACTATTATAACCCTCACTTGCCCGCAACTGACATCTTACACGCTGACTATCAGCTATTCAACATGACAGGCACATTCTCCAAACACCTCACAAGACTGTGACTAACCTACACTCCTCATTCTTGCAGGAGAAGGTCACACATAACTCAAAACAGCAGGCTCACATTGGAGAAGGAAGAGCCTACCCTGAACACCCTCTTACCCCCCTCGAAGAAAGCATTCTTGCCGTTTTGGGCAGGAGCATAGTCGAGGCTGTGGCGACTGGTAACGCCGGAGGAGACATTGTGCAGGGTTTTTTCACAACTAATTCTCTTCCCTTCTGACCACTGCCACTCCCTCATTGCCCTTGCCGCTGCCTGTCAGCCAGCCAGCCAGCCCAGACTGTTGCCACCAATGCCGAGGTGGTGCAGTCTACAGGTCCAGAGCTGCGCGAGGTCGCCCTACAAGGCCATCTGGAGTCTCCCCCACAGAAACTCAGCAGCCTTCCACCAGCCATGCTGCAGCCACTTGGGGAACGCTTCGTAGGAGCAATAGAGCAGGAAAGGACACCCTTATGACAGACACTAAGGGATTGCACAAGGGTGATTAGTTGATGTAGTATGTGTGAATTGATTCTTGATAAATTTAGTAATTTTGTTTGGAACCTTTGTTTTTCTGGTGGCTCTCATTTCAGCTTTGTGCCCGGAAGGATGTTACGATATTCCGTTAAAGAGGGATGGTATGATGGGGATGTGGTTGATGAGGATGTGGTGAGCAATGGGGATTTGAGGTTTTATTCACTGGAATCGGAGTCTGATGAGGCATTCACGGACAGCCTGTGCTGAAGGGGGGATTGCTGCCTGGTTCCTCCCTTCCTCCTCGTTCTCTTTGTCCTCCTTGTTCTTTTCCTCTTCCTCCTCTCCCTCTTCCTCTTCCTCTTCCTGAGGTGGTCCTTCAATCCCTGCTGGCAAGGGCTGGGCTCTCATGATGGCCAAGTTGTGAAGCATGCAGCAGACCACCACGAAATGGGACACCCACTCTGCTGAGTACTGAAGGGCTCCTCCTGAGCTTCAGCAACCCAATGGTCTGCTCGATGATGTTCTGGTGGCACCATGGCTCTCATTATATGAGTGCTGGGCACGAGTGATGGGGTTGCGGAGGGGAGTCATGATCCAGGTGCAGAGCAGACAGCCCTTGTCTCCGAGCAGCCACTCTCGGGTTTGACATTGTGGCTGGAAGATTGCTGGCACACCAGACTGGCGTAGGATGAAGGCATCATGACTGCTGCCAGGATAGCGGGCATTGACCATCAGGAAGTGCGGGGCGTGGTCACACAACAACTGCACATTAAGTGAGTGGTAGCTTTTGCGGTTACGGAACATCTCAGGATTGTTATGCAGCTCCCGCAAAGCCGTGTGGGTGCAGCCAATGGTGTCCTGCACCATGAGGATGCCCACTATCCTATCAAAGCCACAAGCACGCTTCTCCTGCTTCTCTCTGCTCAGAGAGAATAAAACGCTGCCCCTTCTCTTAGTGTAGAGAACTTCAATGACCTCCTGGATGCAGTGATGGACGGCGAACTGGGAGATGTTAGCTATGTCTCCTGCTGCAGACTGGAAGGATCCGCTGTCGATGAAATTGAGGGCCACTGGGAGAGCTGTGGCGGCCCTCCTCTGATGCTGCAAGTTTGGTTGCAGGAGGTGGCAGAGTTCTGTGACAACCTCCTTGGTGAAGCAGTGCCTCCTAATACACTGCTCCTCGCTTAAGTGGAGGTAAGAGAAGTGCTCTCGGAGGACCCTAGGTGGGTAAGGCCTCCTGTTGAGAGCCCACCTGACCCCCCCTCCTCCTTCCTCTGCACGCATCTTCTCCTTTTCTTCGCTGCCTCGTCCCTCTCCTGAAGATACTCAAGCACGATGGGGACTGCAAGTAGAGCCCCCATGACTGTGAGCAAGTGTTGTGAGCAGAGCCTTTAAATAATAATGAAGGCGTTCTCCACTTGCCCCACACTGCCTGTTACCTTAGGGTCTTGAAAGAAGTTTAGAAAGTTTCTGGAGTTGCCGAAAGTTCCGCAGAGCCATTCAAACTGAACAAATATGCCAGCTGCAAGTAGTTGTGATGATCCCTTTAAATAGTGCTGCTGGAGCCTACTTCCTGCTTGTCAATGTTTGCTCAGCTGGTTGCAGTTAAGGCATGCTAAAAGTGGTGTGGCGAAGTTGAAAATGGCAGATTGGACATCAAGTGAGCGTTGCACACTCACTGACGTCACAATCTGCATAAACGACATAATTTTCGCGAGTGCGGACATCGGCAGTGCTGCCACCCATCCGGAAGTACGGCATGCGAAGTTTCCCCAAATTGGGTGGTAGCAGCCTGCGCTAAACCTCCGAATTTTGAGCCCTTGCTGTCAACTTCATTAGGACATGTCTAAACTGTAGTATTTATCCTCACTAAAGATATATTTAGTGTAGTATTTTGTTTATTTCCCACACTACAAATAACTGGAAGCTGAATAAGGAAAGGTAGTGAGATAATGCAATTACCAGTTACCTTTTCTGAGCTCATTAGTCTTGGTTTAAAGTATGCAAAGTGAATTGTTTAAGATAAAGTGTAGAAAAGCATACAACAATGTAACTACTGATTATAAATGGTGGAAATACAGTAAATGGTTTCCAGTGTTTGCAAACTCTACCTTCAGTGCTAAATGAATGATTTTATATTTTTGTATCTGTTTTGTACTAAAATAGAGGTTTCAGTTATTCTATACAAAAGCAATAAATCATAACATAGATATTATTCTGTGTATAGAAGTAGTTATTTTAAAATCTTAAATACAAAAATTCTTAAATAATTGTTTATTTACAGAAACTGATCAACATTTCTTCAGCAATGATAAATGTTCACATTCTACCTCCTCAGACAAAGTACTTCCAAATCAAATATACCAAAAAGGTAAGTATTCCTTTCAGTTTTTAGATTTATTAGATGGCATATTTACAGTGTATCTTTTGTGTGTATCAAGCAGAGAAGTGTTGGAGGAAAGATCAATTTTCTTCCTTACATTGAGCTCCTGTATGGTCTATTTGAGATGCATGGTGCAGCTTTGCCTTTATTACCCTGATACATTACCTTACAGGAGCAACTTTTGCTCACCAGTGTGTGATCTATTTTCCTTAATATCTATCCCTATAACCTTTGATGAAATAATGAAAGGGAACAATGGCAGTCCTTGAAATAAGTCAATAGAATAGCCAGTCCCCTTATTTGCCAGTTATGCTCCAGCCTGCAGCTACTGGATTTGAGGCACCAGAAATAAATGTTGTACCGTGGAAGTGGTGGGGATTCACAACTAGCTGGAATTGGGTGAAGACGAGGAAGATAGGAAACTGTTGAGATCAACAGAAGTATTAATGTTATCCAGAGTGGGGGAAACTTTTCTGTGGGGAGGTGGTTGAAGCATGGTATTGTGAGAGTTGGGGGATATTAGTAGCTCTTTTTCCAGGAGTGAAAATTGATGGTGCAAAGTTAGCAGTAGGCATAGCATACATAGAAGAAAGATGATGCAAAAGTGAGTGAGGGAAGTAACTGTAGACAGTGAGCTTAACAGAGGCAAGGAGGGCAAGGAAATTGACTAATGGGGCAGAGTGAATTCAGTTGCCGGTTGGAATCACTGAGAATGTGGCAGAGATTGAAAGGGAACACGAGTGAGAGAATTTGATGAGGAAAGAGAACTGAGGTGGGTAGTTGTATAGGTTCTGGAAGGAGAACTGGGAGGCATGCAGATGGGCAGATTTTTGAATGTGGAAGAGTTGGAGGAACAGATGAAAAGACTAAGGTTGAATTTGGAGATGGGTGCTCTTTCGCTATCACGATAGTTAAGGTGGTATACATGTTGGAAAATGAAGTCAAATAGGGTGGCCATAATGAGGTAATCTGAAATGTTATTCTAAAACAGGAAAATAGCTGCCCAGGTGTTACAGAGAAAACTTTATTCTGTCTGTTCTGAATTCAAGTCCAGGCCACAACGATGAAATTACTGTGTGTTGTAAAATGTAGTACCTTCTGGTTTTCATTTTATAAATTCAATATTAAAAAAAGTTGTTGTTTATAATATAGCATGGGATAATAAAGCTGTTTTGTTATATTGTGTTGTATTACCAACATGTTTTATATTTTTAGGGAATTTACTTTATTTGTAATCTATCTCACAGAATCATCTGGTCCCTGGAATGTCATTTACTGTTACAGTTGATTTCTGTCCAAATGAATGGCGATATTACTATGACAGTATTCGCATTCATTGTAAGGTGAGTCTTTAAATTCTGAGAGATAACCCAGACCTTTAGACCCAATTAAGCATCTTTAGGATTCGGTTACCTCAAACTTTAGTTGAAAGTGAACGTCTGAGAAATACGCCTGATCTGGGGTAGCCCTAAAGGGGCTAGGACTAGTAAATATCCCTTCGTCTTGTGCCACTTGGTTTCACATCATGTGTAGTATAACTGCATCTGGTAGAAATGCAAGTTTAAGAAGTGCCTAGATGCTCCATTGGACTGCTTAGGAACTTATTAACTTAACTGTTAATGTTAGCAGAGGGACAACACTATGTATGTGTAAAACATACATGTGCAGAGTGCCATTGTCTCTGTGCAGAGTATTATGGAAAGCTGGTAGAGAACCTTGGGTCTGCCAGCATCAAGTTACGGATACGAGGTACCACTCTGAGCAGTAACCATAGCATAGTTGGCCCCAAAGAGTATCCCGTGATAACCCTCTTCCTGATTTCTTTTTCTTCTTTCTCTGTGGCAAATTGATGCAAAAAAAATTTTAAAGGGCAAATGCAATGATTAAAGCGATGATATTGTGATACCAATTCTGTTCTTATTGTAAGAATGCGTTATAAAAGATTAAATTTCACAAATTAACATGGTATATCTGGGTTAAAGTCCAAATGAATGAAACTACAGTCAGTGAAGTTGTATTGAAGCCTATATAACTGCTTTATTTTCAAATACATAAGAACATAAGAAATAGGAGCAGGAGTAGGCCATTTGGCCCTTCAAGTCTGCTCTGCCATTCAATAAGATCATGGCTGATCTTCTACCTCAACTCCACTTTCCTGCACTATCCCCATATCCCTTGATGCCCTTAATATCCAAAAATCTATTGATCTCTATCTCGAATATACTCAACGACTGAGCCTCCACAGCCCTCTGGGGTAGAGAATTCCAAAGATTTGCCACCCTCTGAGTGAAGAAATTTCTCCTCATCTCAGTCCTAAATGGACGACCCCGTATTCTGAGACTGTGACCCCTGGTTCTAAACTCCCCAGCCAGGGGAAACATCCTCCCTGCATCTACCCCGTCAAGCTCTGTAAGAATTTTGTTCGTTTCAATGAGATCATCTCTCATTCATCTAAACTCTAGAGAATATAGGCTTTGTCTACTCAATCTCTCCTCATAGGACAATCCCCCCATCCCGGAGTCTGGTGAATCTTCGATGCACTCCCTCTATAGCAAGTATATCCTTCCTTAAGTAAGGAGACCAAAACTGTACACAATACTCCAGGTGTGTTCTCACCAGGGCCCTATATAATTGCAGTAAGACATCTTTACTCTTATACTGTACTCAAATAAAGGCCAACATACCATTTGCTTTCCTAATTGCTTGCTCTACCTGCATGTTAACTTTCAGTGATTCGTGTACAAGGACACCCAGGTCCCTCTGAACACCAACATTTCCCAATCTCTCACTATTTAAAAAAGACTCTGCTTTTCTATTTTTCCTACCAAAGTGGATAACTTCACATTTCTCCACATTATATTCCATTTGCCATGTTCTTGCACACTCACTTAGCCTGTGAATCCATGACAACATTTTGGAAAATGACAACCAATGCATCCACTATCTCCATAGCCACCTCTATCAAAACCCTAGGATGTCGGCCATTAGGTCCAGAAGATTTATCAGCTTTCAGTCCCATTAATTTCTCCAGTGCTTTTTTTTTACTAATACTAATTTCTTTCTGTTCCTCATTCTCGCTAGACCCTTAGTTCTCCACTATTTCCAGGATGTTTTTTGCGTCTTCTTCCGTGAAGACAGACACAAAGGGCTGGATTTTAACTCGGGTGCGGGATGGTGTCGTGTTATTCGCATTTCGTGTTATCCACCCGAATCTAAATGGATCTGGGAGATTGATGCAATTTTAACTTAATTGTCCAATTGATTTCCAACGTGTGGGAACCCTTGGCAACTGAGTTTTTCCTGACTGAAAGTCCCCTCCGATGACATCATCATTGCTGCTGCATTTAGGGTCTGCAACAAGCCTTGCTTCTTCTGCAGACTGCCAACCTTTTGCCCTTTCATGCTAGAGGGACCTGGAGGCAGAATGACCAGCGAGAGACCTAGGTCTGCTCCCAGGTTTGATGATGTGGCCCTGCAAGCTTTAGTTGAGGGAGCAAGAGCTCATGAAGAGGTGCTCTTCCCTTCTTCAGGGAGGAAGAAGCCTCCCCATCAGGCCAAGGCTGTGTGGATCCAGGTGGCAGAGGAGGTCAACTCATTATCAGTACCCCGCAGAACCTGGATTCAGTGCAGGAAGAGATTTCATGACCTTCTGCGCACTGGAAAAGTGAGTATGAATTTCCCATCACCCTTAATCTGATCCCCATTGCCTTTCTTCACCAGCACTCAGCTTTAGCAATCTCTTCCTTCACATCCCACTTGACACTGACATCCATGCACCCTTACCCATTCCCTTTCTCTCTATGGTCACATTCACATAACTATTTGGCTATGCAGCCCTCACACTCCCTATCACTGTGATGCTATGAAAACAACTGACAACACACAGGGAGGGCCCTTGGTCTTGCCACTTCACTCCATCTTTGTCTCCTTCTAAGTATCTATGCTATGGAATCTCTACACTCATTTCTTCATTCTCACTCAACCTCCACTTGTCTCCCTCATTGCAGGAAAAGAGAGCTCACAATAAGCGAGAAAGAGCGAGAACAGGAGGAGGGCCAACCTTACTAGCCCACATCACCCCCTGGGAGGAGGTGGTCCTGGAGATCGTAGGAGTGGAGGAAGATGCGCAAATGGGGGACGGACAGACGGGTGTATCACAGCAAGCTGGTGACAGAATAGTTTTCCATCTCTGTCATTGACATTGCATGAGTCGCTGATAATGATTCTGAAGCTCTAACAGATGGACTTATGATCATCTGCAATATGCAATGTGCATGTAACCTTGGCATCACATCTCTGACTCTTTCCTTTACTCCCCCACAGGACCATCGCAAGCAGCCGTCCCCAGTAGCCAGGAGAAACAGCCTGAGCAGCCAGACTCCTCAGAGGAAGCTGCAACCTCTGAGGGCGCAGCATCAGCAGAATTCAGCGCACCCAGCACCAGCGCAGACACTCACACCTCGGTGGGACCTTCGGGACATAGAGTAGTGTTGTCACCTGGTGTATCACAGCTCACAAGTGAGCATCAGCAGATTGTGGAGACAGGGACAGCAGTGGAGAGTCCTAGTCGGAGGGCGCAGGACTCTGCCAGCTCGGCTCAGCTGCATGTCGACCCTCTGCCTCTGGGTCCATCCACAAGATCAGCGGTGCTGGAACTCCAGGAACAGATGCAGGAGTCTCTGGCAGATTTTGTCTCCAGGGTCGCTGCAAGTGTGGAGCAAATGGAGGAGTCCATAGCGAACATGAGCAGAGCCTTTGTGGAGTCATTGGCGCCTCAACGCATCACCATGGAAAGGATGGCAACCTCCATGGAGGAGATAAGTCGCCAGAGTGCAGAAAACACGGTGAGTGTTCATAATAGAATGGCATCTCTGGAGGAGCGATGGTCATCTATTGAACAGAGAAACCAGACCTTCATGGAAGTCCTTCTGAGTAGGACTGCCAGTGCAGATACGGGTCTCCATGGCCCCCTGATGTGCAGCAAGGTGCTCTCAAGCCACTTCCAAGCGCTGGCCCCTTCTGGCCTGTGCAGCTTCAGGTGGGTGAGCAGCAGCCTGGCGCTCCTGTTGCTGCTGCTGCTGTTCCTGGTTCTGCTGGTGCCGCAGCTGGTATTCGAGCTCCTCTAATGCCCAGAAGGGAAGGAAATAAATGGCTCCCATGATTCTGGTATATGCCTCCGCTGAGGAAGCGCTCAGTGAAGGTGGTGAGAGGGGTTTCCCAGGAGGCCAAGGACTAAAAACTGCCTATTTTTACATGAGTTAAAGTTGCTCGGAGTCGGGAACCAGGCGGGGGGGGTCCCGCCCGCCAGTTTTCGCGGGGGGTCCCGCCTGCCAGTTTTCGCGATTTTAACCCCCCACACGCCTCCAATCATGCCTCCACGGCCCATTGAAAATCCAGCCCAAAGTATTTGTTTAATTTCCCAGCCATTTCCTCATTCCCCATTATAATTTCTCTTGTCTCAGCCTGTAAGGGACCCACATTTACTTTCACTAATCTTTTCCTTTTTACATACCTATAGAAGTTTTTACAGTCTGTTTTTATGTCTCTCGCTAGTTTACTCTCATATTCTATTTTCCCTTTCTTTATCAATTTCTTGGTCCTCCTTTGCTGAATTCTAAAATCCTCCCAATCCTCAGGCTTACTGCTTTTTTTTGGCAACATTATAAGCCTCTTCCTTTGATCTAATACTATCTTTAACTTCTCTTGTTATCCACGGTTGGACTACTTTTCCTGTGGGGTTTTTGTGCCTTAAAGGATTGTATGTTTATTGTAAATTATAGAAACATAGAAACATAGAAGATAGGAGCAGGAGTAGGCCATGCGGCCCTTCGAGCCTGCTCCGCAATTCAACGAGATCATGGCTGATCATCCAAACCCTAGCACCCGGTCCCTACACCGACAGCCATCCCACCCAAGCCCTATCCCCGTAACCCCGTAACCCCACGTATTTAATTCCCCCTAACACTAAGGGCCAATTTTTATCATGGCCAATCAACCTAACCCGCACATTATGTATTAATTCTTTAAATGCTAGCCATTGCTTTTCTACCATCATACCTTTTAATGTAGTTTCCCAATCTACCTTAGCCAACTCGCCCCTCAGACCTACGTAGTTTGCTTTGTTTAGATTTAAGAGCCTAGTTTTGAATTTAACTAAAGCACTTTCAAACTCAATATAAAATTCTATCGTATTATGGTCAGTCTTCCCTAAAGGCCACTTTACTACAAAGTTATTAATTAACCCCTTTTCATTGCACAATACTAGTTCTAGAACTATAAACCTTTCAGGATAAATTTTATTTTTGGCTTCAAAGATAGAATTGCAGTGTATATCAAAATGCTGGAAAATTTCACCACATAAAGTGTGGAAAATTAATATTTTCTACGTCAGGGCATTCCCCAAGACTGCCCCTCCCTCATCAAAAGAACACCCTCAAGACCCTTCATAAATTTCTATAATCATATATTACTGCTGCAAACTGAGACTTTGGGCTAAAAATTGGAGAGCGCTAAAAACCAGCCGGTGCCACCGTGGGCCAGAGTTAATGGCCGCCGGAATTAATGGCACTGGCAGGGCCAGGATATTGGTGCTGGTTGCTGATTAACATTAGCCCAGCGCTAAACTTACCGTGTAAGGCCAGTTTTTGTGGTGGTAATCTCAGCAGGAGGCCCAATCGAGCGTGGCCGTAGTGTCATTGGAGCAAGAACAACCTTCTCTTAAAGCAAGGCTGTCATTTTAGAAAGCAGTTCTGTCCCTTTAAGGTGAACTGCTTTCTAAAATGAAAAAAATTAAAATCATGTAAAAATAGGCAGTTTTTAGTCCTTGCAGCTCAACTGCCTTCTGCCCAATCATCTTCAGCTGCTTCATCAATGACCTTTCCTACAACATATGGTCAGAAATGGGGATGACTGCACAGTGTTCAGTGCCATTCACAACTCCTCAGATAATTAAGCAGTCCATGCCCGCATGCAACAAGACTTGGACGATGTTCAGTCTTGGGCTGATAAGTGGCAGGTAACAATCGCCACAGAAGTGCCAGGCAATGATTATCTCCAACTAGCAAGAGTCTAAATTCCGCCCCTTGTCATTCAATGGCATTACCATCGCCGAATCCCCCCACCATCAACATCCTGGGGGTCACCATTGACCAGAAACTTAACTGGACCAGCCACATAAATACTGTGGCAACAAGAGCAGGTCAGAGGCTAGGTATTCTGCAGCGAGTGTCTCACCTCCTGACTCGCCAAAGCCTTTCTACCATCTACAAGGCACAAGTCAGGAGTGTGATGGCATACTCTCCACTTGCCTGGATGAGTGCAGCTCCAACAACACTCAAGAAGCAGGACAAAGCAGCCCGCTGGATTGGCACCCCATCTACCACCTTAACCATTCACTCCCTCCACCACCGGTGTACCGTGGCTGCAGTGTGCACCATCTACAAGATGCACTGCAGCAACTCGCCAAGGCTTCTTCGGCAGCACCTCGCAAACCCATGACCTCTTCCGCCTAGAAGGACAAGGGCAACAGACGCATGGGAACACCACCACCTCCAAGTTGCCCTCTAAGTCACACACTATCCTGACTTAGAAGTATATCGCCGATCCTTCATCGTCGCTGGGTCAAAATCCTGGAACTCCCTACCAAAAGCACTGTGGGAGTACCTTCACCACACAGACTGCAGCGGCTCAAGAAGGCGGCTCACCACCACCTTCTCAAAGACAATTAGGGATGGGCAATAAATGCTGGCCTTGCCAACAACGCCGACATCCCATAAACGAATAAAAAAAATAAACATTAAAAATAATTCACAAATGGCAGTCTTCAGCTCTTAAAGCTGAATTGCCTTCTGCACCTACAAAAATGGGAAAAGTTCTTCAACACAAATGGCACCCAGGGTCTTGCACCCAGCACTCCAGCTTTATGCAGGGGGTCAGCACTGCAAGAGAGGTCCTCTACCCACAGGGGCCAGAAAGAAGTATGTGGGACCAGATCACCGAGGCCATCACTGCCATCAGCGTCACCCGCATGACCTGGCTCCAGTGCCCAAAGAACCTTCATTACCTCAGACCAGTGGTCAACGTCAGTGAACGCATCTTCAAAAGCCATCTCCTACCAACTGCACCACTAGCCTCGTGTACTGCTCATTGCACAACCGTCCCCTACCCCCAATCACTCACCTACCTACAATCTCTACCAAACACGAGGCACACTGCCCATTCCTAGCTTTACCTCAGCCCCTTGAAGGAGACGGTGCTGGCCATTCTTGGCAGGGGCACGGCTGAGCTCTTGGTCAGTGGCGGGGCATTGTGGCCAAGAGGATGCTGTGATTGTCAGTAACAGAGGGAAGGTAAGGTGTGGTACAAATTTTGAATTGGGATTGTGGTCACTTGTACTGCAGGCAGATGCTTCCATCCTGGATATTCCGGCCAGGAAGGGGCTGTCTGGGCTCCATCCTTTCTTCTGCCATCTCCTCTTCTGTGTCTTCCTCTTCTGCATCTTCCTCCCCCCTCTGCGAGCGGATGCTGGAAATCTGAAATAAAAGCAGAAAATGCTGGAAATACTCAGCAGGTCAACCTGAGACGTGTACTCTGTTTCTCTCCACAGATGCTGCTTGTCCTGATGAGTATTTCCAGCACCTTCTGTCTTCTCAGAGGCCTTTGCCATCCGAGGCCTTGCAAGTGTCCAGCTGCACTCCCTGCATAGTTTAAAATCTTTTATCCTGTATTGCACCAAGCCACTACTTCAATAAAATATAAAAAATCCAGTCCAAAAGCTTAAATGCATACTTCCAGAACTATGCATTTGTCCCTTTAAGAAATGCTGACAGCATCTCTGTCAGAGCGTGCTTAGGACCCAGCGCTAAACTCAGCGCAAAGGTCCACATTCACAGAGTGTGGTGTCAAGTTGGCGTACATGCTGACTGATGTCACACTCTCCAGATTTGCATGTCCAGGGCCAGCCCGCAACAAAATGGCGGCCGCTGAATCCCGTACCAGAGAAGGGCGTTAGAGCGGCGGCCACCTTTTTTTTTCAGGGAACCGGTGGTAACTCGTGGCGGTAAGTAGCCGAATTTTTCCCCTTTGTAGATTTTTTCACCTGCAATATAAGTGATAGAATGTTGGGCATACCTGCAGCTTAAACTACAACATTCTCATTGTAACTACTTGTTTTCACATGCTGTTAGTCTATATTGCGATCTGTTTGGTTGCCAATTTTTGGGGGGGACTGTGTCATTTTTTTTAGTTTTCTCAATTTAACTTTTAATTTTCATACTAAAGCATAAAATACATTGTAAACAATAATTACTGTTTTTTTTGCCAGGGAGATGACACACTACTTGTTCCTGTGCATGCTTATCCAGTTGCTAATATAGTGGATTTTCCTGCTTACATAACTATAAATGACGTCCCTCTTGGACAAAGGTAAGTTTATAATGTTACTTTTAATTACTGAAGATCTTTACCTTACCTTCACAATTGAACTAAATTTTCTGCTTTTAGAGTTGGATATTACTGATGTCCTGGAGCAATGACATGGGTGTGTTCTTCATTTATTTAGAAGTGGAGTCCCTTCTTGATGGGGAGGTTATGTATCATAGTGCATATAATGGTTGGCTTATATTGTATCCTTATCAAATTTTCACTTCATTATTTGCTGAATGATGGAGTATGTCATCTTGATTGCTTGGTTGCAGCTGTGTTCTGATGTCGGCAGGTTATACAAGGTTGTGGTCTTATAGCCGATATCTCACAACAGCCTGCCTTGCAGTCAGCCATTCACACTCGCATGTTTCAAGCAGATATGACAAAGGATGAAGGAGTCACATATTGATATATTAATATGCAAAATGTTTTGATCTCTATTGTGGTCCACCTAAACATTGAATGGAAGCCTTCACAGTGACGGACATCATCAGATTTATTCTGCTTTTATCTCCTTTGATGTGCTTATCTCCACATGTTCAAAATTATTAAGGATTTTAATGAGATAAAGAGGGAAAAAATATCTCCATCATTCTGTGAGTTGGCAACTCGAGGGCAAAATTTTAAGATCATCACCAAAAGAGGAGAAAATTATTTACATAGTGTGTTGTTAGCACATGGAAAGCCCTACAAGAAACAACGGTGGAAGCAGAATCAATAATAGGTTTTGAAAAAGAAGTGAAGAAATATTTGAAAAATAAAAGTTTAAAAGGTTATGGGAAAAGGATAGAGGAATGAGATTGAGTGCAACACTCTTTCACAGAGCTGGTGCAGATGCAGTGAGTTGAATTACTCCTCTATGCTCTAAAATAGAATATGAGTGCAGTCAATACACCCAACCGTTTGGGAAATCAGCAATAGTGTAGAATTGTTTGTGTCTTTCCAACCTTTACTCGGCATTTGTATGAAAGTGGATGAGGCTGTGCCGCCCTAAAACAATGATTTAACTACCGCTTGGAGTTGGGGAAAGTTCTTTGGCTACTGCGTGTTAAATCACCCACACACAATTGTACTGATGCCATTGAAAAAAAGAGTGGTTGTGATCTTCAATAGAACCCACCAATTAATCTTAAATGCTACTTTCCCAATAGCTGTGCATAATAATTTCTGACATCATAGTTCAATGTTAGAAAATGGGAACACTGATCCAAATATCTTGCACCATTGTTTCTGGGTGTTAATAGACCATCAGAAACCTTAGGAAATATGTCTCCATTATGAAAGAAATTACAGCACATTGTCGTCATATTTTACTTTGTGAAGGAGTGAATGTATGGCCTGTGATATTTGCACATTTCTAGATTGAGCAGTAATATGTTGATGAACTCAGCTGGCTACAAACTACTTTTAAAAAGTTTTGGAGTTCTTAAGTTTGAAATAACATTTATCAAACTTCTCTTTATTAGCAACACAAATTAGTGGTACATGAAATATTTGGAATGATTATAAGTAGACCGTTAGGAGTATAAATGATATAGTATCTTGTACAAAATAATGTACAGCTTTCATTTTTTTAAATTGAGGAACCTAGGTGAGGGGTTAGGTGCCAAGACTTCACTTGCACATTACAGTATTGATAAAGTAAAAAGCAACCAATTTGTTCCTTTCTGACTGGTTTAACCAGGAAGATTCCAGTTCTGTGCTGAGTTAGCTCATCTCCACTAGCACAACATTACAGGCATAGAAATTGGTCTCATAGACTTTGGGCTGTAGAAGAGAAAGTCCTTGTTGTAATTGTGTTAGCTGTAATGACCACTTTCTCCACTTCTTCATCTTCAGCCTCCTCCTCTTGAAGATATTTAAAAAAGAGATGAAACCTGAGCAGTAGAAAAAAATAAGTTCCATTTATATAGCATTACTACCATAGAAACATAGAAGATAGGAGCAGGAGTAGGCCATTCGGCCCTTCAAGCCTGCTCCGCCATTCAATGAGATCATGGCTGATCATCCAAATTCAGTACCCTGTCCCTGCCTTCTCCCCATATCCCTTGATCCCTTTAGCCTTAAGAAATATATCCAACTCTTTTCTGAATATATTTAATGAACTGGCCTCCACCGCCCTCTGTGGCAGAGAATTCCACAGGTTCACCACTCTCTGGGTGAAGAAATTCATCCTCATTTCAGTCCTAAATGGCTTACCCCTTATCCTTAGACTATGACCCCTGGTTCTGGACTCCCCGGCCATCATAAACATCCTTCCTGCATCTAGTCTGTCCAGGCCTGACAGAATTTTACAGGTTTCAATGAGATCCCCTCTCAATCTTCTAAACTCCAGTGAGTATAAGCCCAATCGACACAATCTCTCCTCATACGTCATTCCTGCCATCCTAGGTATCAGCCTGGTGAATCTTCGCTGCACTCCTTCCATGGCAAGAACGTCCTTCCTCAGGTAAGGCGACCAAAACTGCACACAATACTCAAGGTGCGGTCTCACCAAGGCCCTGTACAACTGTAGCAAGACATCTTTGTTCCTGTACTCGAACCCTCTTGCTACGAAGGCCAACATACCATTTGCCTTCTTAACCGCCTGCTGCACCTGCATGCTTACCTTCAGCGACTGGTGCACAAGAACACCCAGGTCTCTTTGCACTTCCCCTTCTCCCAATCTATTGCCATTCAAATAATAATCTGCCTTCCTGTTTTTGCCACCAATGTGGATAACCTCACATTTATCCACATTATAGTGCATTTGCCATGTTTCTGCCCAATCACCCAATCTATCCAAATCGTGATGGAGTTTCACGACATCCTCCTCACAGCTTACCCTCCCACCCAGCTTTGTGTCGTCTGCAAATTTGGAGATATTACATCCAATTCCCTCGTCCAGATCATTAATATATATTGTGAACAGCTGGGGTCCTAGGACCGATCCTTGCGGTACCCCACTAGTCACTGCCTGCCACTCGGAAAACGACCCGTTTATTCCAACTCTTTGCTTTCTGTCCGCCAACCAGTTCTCTATCCAAATCAATACCTTGCCCCTAATCCCATGTGCCTTAATTTTGCACGCTAATCTCTTTTGTGGGACCTTATCGAAAGCCTTCTGAAAGTCCAAATACACCACATCCACTGCTTCTCCCTTATCTATTTTACCAGTTACATCCTCAAAAAATTCCAGTAGATTAGTCAAGCATGATTTACCTTTTGTAAATCCATGTTGACTTTGTCCAATCCTGTCACTGCTTACCAAGTGCTCTGCTATTATATCTTTTATAATAGATTCTAGCATTTTCCCCACTACCGATGTCAGGCTTACCGGTCCACAAAACATCCCAAAGTGCTTCATATCCAGTCTTTTGAAATCCTAGAATCATAGATTGATATAGCACAGAAGGAGACCATTCAGCCCATTGTGCTTGTGCTGGCTCTTTGAAGGAGCTATCCAATTAGTCCCACTCCCCTGCTCTTTCCCCATAGCCCTGCAATTTTTTCCATTTCAAGTATTTATCCAATTCCCTTTTGATAGTTACTAGTGAATCTGCTTTCACCACCCTTTCAGGCACAGTATTCCAGATTGTAACAACTTGCTGTGCAAAAAATGTTTTCCTCATGTCGCCTCTGGTTCTTTTGCCAATCACCTTAAATCTGTGTCCTCTGGTTACTGACCCTCCTGCCACTCAAAATAATTTCTCTTTATTTACTCTATCAAAACCGTTCATGATTTTGAGCAACTCTATTAAATCTCCCCTTAACCTTCTCTGCTCTAAGAAGAACAACCCCAGCTTCTCTAGTCTCTGAAGTCTTTCATCCCTGATACCATTCTAGTAAATCTCTTCTGTACCCGCTCCAAGGCTTTGAAATCCTTCCTTAAAGTGTGGTGCCCAGAACTGGCCACAATACTCCAGTTGGGGCCTAGTCAGTGTTTTATAAAGGTTAAGCATAACTGCCTTGCTTTTGTACTCCAATCCTCTATTTATAAAGCCTAGGATCCTGTATGCCTTTTTAACAGCCTTGTCCTGTCACCTTCAAAGACTTGTGTACGTAAACCCCCAGGTCCCTCTGTTCCTGCACCTCCTTTAAAATTGTAATTTTAATTTATATTGCCTTTCCACATTCTTCCTACCAAAATGAATCACTTCATTCTTCAACTGCCATGTTTCTACCCATTTCACCATAGAATCATAGATAGAAAGTTACAGCACGGAAGGAGGCCATTTCGGCCCACCATGTCCGCGCCGGCCAACAAAGAGCCATCCATCCTAATCTCACTTTCCAACTCTTGGTCCGTAGCCCTGCAGGATACAGCATTCCAAGTGCACATCTAGTCCAAGTACTTTTTAAATGTGTTTAGGGTTTCTGCTTCTACCACCCTTTCAGGCAGTGAGTTCCAGACCCCCAAAACCCTCTGGGTAAAGACATTGCCCCTCAAATCCTCTCTAAACCTTCCACCAATTACTTTAAATCTGTGCCCCCTGGTTTTTGACCCCACTGCTAAGGGAAATAGGTCCTTTCTATCCACTTTATCTAGGCCCCTCATAATTTTATACACCTCAATAAGGTCTCCCCTCAGCCTCCTCTGTTCCAAGGAAAACAAACCCAACCTATCCAGTCTTTCCTCATAGCTAAGATTCTCTACTCCCGGCAACATCCTTGTAAATCTCCTCTGTACCCTCTCTAGTGCAATCACATCTTTCCTGTAATATGGTGACCAGAACTGCACGCAGCACTCTAGCTGAGGCCTAACTAGTGTTTTATACAGTTGAAGCATAACCCCCCTGCTCTTGTATCCTATGCCACGGCTAATAAAGGCAAGCATTCCATATGCCTTCTTAACCACCTTATCTACCTGCCCTGCTACCTTCAGGGATCTGTGAACATGCACTCCAAGGTCCCTTTGTTCCTCTACACTACTCAGTGTCCTACCATTTAACTGTATTCCCTTTCCTTGTTAGCCCTCCCCAAATGCATTGCCTCACACGTCTCCGGAATGAATTCCATTTGCCACTGTTCTGCCCACCTGACCAATTTATTGATATCTTCCTGCAGCCTACAGCTTCCTTCTTCAGTATCAGCCACACAGCCGATTTTAGTATCATCTGCAAACTTCTTAATCATACCCCCTATATTTAAGTCTAGATAATTGATATATACCACAAAAAGTAAGGGACTTCGTACTGAGCCCTGCGGAACCCCACTGGAAACAGCCTTCCAGTCACAAAAACACCGATCAACCATTACCCTCTGCTTCCTGTCTCCGAGCCAATTTTGAATCCAACTTGACACTTTGCCCTGGATCCCATGGGCTTTTAACTTCATGACCAGTCTGCCATGTGGAACCTTATCAAAAGCCTTGCTAAAGTCCATATACACTACATCAAACGTACTACCCTCATCTACCCTCCTTGTTACCTCCTCAAAAAATTCAATCAAGTTTGTCAGACACAACCTTCCCTTAACAAATCCGTGCTGACTATCCTTGATTAATCTGTGTCTTTCTAAATGAAGATTTATCCTGTCCTTCAGAATTCTTTCCAATAATTTTCCCACCACCGAGGTTAGGCTGACTGGCCTGTAATTACTCGGTCTATCCTTTTCTCCCTTTTTAAACAAGGGTACCATATTGGCAGTCCTCCAGTCCTCCAGCACCACACATGAAGTCAGAGAGGATTGGAAAATGATGGTCAGGGCCTCTGCTATTTCCTCTTTTGCTTCGCTTAACAGCCTGGGATACATTTCATCCGGGCCTGGGGATTTATCCACTTTTAAAGCTGCTAAACCCCTTAATACTTCCTCTCTCACTATGTTTATTTCATCTAATAATTCACACTCCTCCTCCCCGATAGCAATGTCTGCTTCGCCCCTCTCCTTTGTGAAAACAGACGCAAATTACTCATTAAGAACCCTACCGATATCTCCCGCCACTACACACAGATTACCCTCATGATCTCTAATGATCATGATCAGTCTGTCTATGTCCTCCTAAAGTCTGTTACTATCCTCCTTTGCTATATTTCCAAGTTTTGAGTCTTCTGCAAACTTTGAAATTATGTTCTGTATGCCTAAGTCCAGGTCATTAATATACATCAGAAGGAGCAGTGGTCTCAACACTGATCCTGGGAGACACCATTGCACACTTCCCTCCAATCTGAAAAACATCCGTTCACTACTACAGTCCCATAGCCAATTTTGTATCCACGCAGCCACTGCCCCTTTAATCCCATGAACTTCAATTTCACTAACGTGTCTAACACCGAACTACCCTCATCCATTCTCTCTGTTACTTCATCAAAGAACTCAATAAAGTTAGTCAAACACGATTTGCCATTAACAAATTTGTGCTGGCTTTCATTTATTAACCCATATTTTTCCATAAGTCAATTAATTTTATCCCAGATTAATGTCTCTAAAAGTTTCCTCACCACTGACATTGGGCGGACTGGCCTGTAATTGCTGGGTTTTACCCTTTCCCCTTTTTCTGAACAGGGGTGTAACATTTGCAATCCACTAATCCTCTGGCAGCACCCCATATCCAAGCAGGATTAGAAGATTTTGACCAGAGCCTCTGCAATTTCCATCCTTACTTCCCTCAGCAACCTAGGATGCATCCCATCCGGACCGGGTGATCTTTCTCCTTTGAGTGCTGACAACCTTTTAATTACCTCCTCTATCTATTTTTATCCTGTCCAATTTCTCTACTACCTCTTCATTTCTTCTCCTTCTTCTTAGGCAGTCCCTCGGAACCGAGGATGACTTGCTTCCACGTTAAAAATGAGTTTGCAGGTGACTGATGAGCCCAATGCGGGACCTACGGTCTCTGTCACAGGTGGGGCAGACAGTTGAAGGGGCGGGTGGTTGGGGTGCTTGGGTTGACGTGCGCTCCTTCCGCTGTTTGCGCTTGGCTTCCGCTTGCTCCTGGCGAAGAGACTCAAGGTGTTCGGCGCCTTCCCGGATGCTTCTCCTCCACTTTGTGTGGTCTTGGGCCAGGGATTCCCAGGTGTCGGTGGTGATGTTACACTTTTTCAAGGAGGCTTTGCAGGTGTGCTTGAAGCGTTTCCTCTGCCCACCTGGGGCTCTCTTGCCATGCCGGAGCTCCGAGTAGAGCGCTTGATTTGGGAGTCTCGTATCGGGCATGCGGACAATGTGACCCGTCCATCGGAGCTGATCGAGCGTGATCAAAGATTCGATGCTGGGGATGTTGGCCTGAGCAAGAACATTGACGTTGGTGCGCCTATCCTGCCAATAGATTTGCAGGATCTTGCAGAGGCAGCATTAGTGGTACCTCTCCAGTGCTTTGAGGTGCTTGCTGTACATGGTCCATGTCTCTGAGGCATACAAGAGGGTGGGTATCACTGCTGCTCTGTAGACCATGAGCTTAGTGCTGGGTTTGAGGTCCTGGTCTTCAAACACTCTCTTCCTCAGGCGACCGAAGGCTGCACTGGCACACTGACGGCGGTGTTGGACTTCGTCGTCGACGTCTGCCCTTGTTGACAGTATGCTCCCGAGGTATGGAAAGTGGTCCACCTTGTCCAAGGCCTTGTCGTAGATTTTGATAATTGGGGGCAGTACTGTGTGGCGGGGGCAGGTTGGTAGAGGACCTTTGTCATACGGATGTTTAGTGTAAGGCCCATGCTCTCGTATGCTTCGGTGAAGGTGTTGATGATGGTTTGGAGTTCGACCTCCGAGTGAGCGCAGACGCAAGCGTTGTCTGCAAACTGTAATTCGACGACAGAAGATGGGACGACCTTGGATCTGGACTGGAGGCGACGGAGGTTGAACAGTTTCCCGTTTGTTCTGTAAATTAGCTCCACTCCAGTGGGGAGCTTACTGAGGGTGATGATATGCCATCAATGACTCAAAGACAAGGATTCAACTGAAGGCTTTTAATCACTAAGAACATAGCAGTATAGCAGGTCTTCCCACATCGGGTTCGTCTGGTAGTAAATGACTCATACAGCTCCTGAGACCTTTATATGGCAAAAGACAGGGGCGTAGCCAATACACACAATAGGAACAAAAGGGGGCGGTTCACAATACAAGCAGGTAAAATACAAGCAGGTAAAACACATGGGTTGATGAAGGCATATTTCATCACATTCACCCCTTCTACAGATTTAGTCTGTCCGGGGGTGTGATAGTCCTTCCTGAACGTCGCAACAGTACCTCGGGTTCCGACCGGGAGTCCGTGGTGCCCTCCTGGGCATACCCATGTGCTGGG
Organism: Somniosus microcephalus; assembly: GCF_052327205.1. Taxonomy (NCBI): domain Eukaryota; kingdom Metazoa; phylum Chordata; class Chondrichthyes; order Squaliformes; family Somniosidae; genus Somniosus; species Somniosus microcephalus. Next base: position 281,084,734 of record NC_140990.1, on the reverse strand, counting down.
GGTGTTGCAGGTACTTCAGGGGGTGGTGAGGATACCTCTGGGGATGGTGGAGGTTCTTCTGGGGGTGGTGGTGATGGGTCGTCGTCATCGCTTCCTGCCGAGGCGAGGTCCTTTATGGACACGGTGTCTTCACGCCCGTCGGCGTGCTTGACGTACGCGTACTGTGGGTTTGCGTGGAGCAGGTGTACTGCCTCCACGAGGGGATCCGTTTTGTGGCCCCTCACATGCTTCCGTAACAGGACTGTCCCTGGGGTGGAGAGCCACGAGGGTAGGGATACTCCTGAGGTTGATTTGCGGGGAAAAACAAACATCTTCTCGTGAGGAGTGGCGTTAGTAGCAGTACACAGTAGCGACCTTATCGAGTGGAGTACGTCTGGGAGGACCTCCTGCCAGCGGGAGGTGGGGAGGCCTTTAGACCTTAGTGCTAAGGTGACCGCCTTCCACACTGTCGCGTTTTCCCTCTCCACTTGCCCATTACCCCGGGGGTTATAACTAGTGGTACGACTCGTGGCTATCCCCTTCGACAGCAGGTATTGGCGCAGTTCATCGCTCATGAACGACGCCCCCCTGTCAGTGTGGATGTAGTTAGGCATGCCGAACGTGCAAAACAGGTTGCCGAGGCACTTGATGACTGTGGCACTGGTCATATTTGGGCAGGGGTAGGCGAATGGGAAGCGGGAGTACTCGTCCACAATGTTGAGAAAGTACACATTGCGGTCGGTGGAGGGGAGTGGTCCCTTGAAACCTAAGCTCAGGCGCTCGAATGGCCATGTAGCTTTGATCAGGTGGGCTCGGTCGGGTCTGAAAAAACGGGGCTTGCATTCCGAATAGCCGGGTGACCCCCGGGTGGCAGAGGCCATTGTGGAGGCCCTGTAGCCTGTCCCCCTGGATGCTGGCACACATCCCTCGTGATAGGGCGTCGGGGGATTCGTTGAGGGCCCCCGGCCTATATATTATGTCGTACTCAAACGTGGAGAGTTCGATCCGCCACCTGAAAATTTTGTCGTTCTTGATCTTCCCCCTCTGTTTGTTGTTAAACATGAAGGCTACCGACCGCTGGCCGGTAAGCAGGGTGAAGCGTTTGCCGGCTAGGTAGTGCCTCCAGTGCCGCACTGCCTCCACTATGGCCTGGGCCTCCTTCTCTACCGAGGAGTGCCTGATCTCGGGCCCTTGGAGGGTTCTTGAGAAAAAGGCTATGGGCCGCCCATCCTGGTTGAGGGTGGCTGCTAAAGTGAAGTCGGACGCATCGCTTTCGACCTGGAAAGGGATGTTTTCGTCCACTGCCCGCAGCGCGGCCTTCTCAATGTCGTGTTTAATGCTGTTGAAGGCGGCGTGGGCCTCGGCCGTGAGCGGGAAGGACGTTGATTTCAGGAGGGGACGGGCCTTGTCGGAATAATTGGGGACCCATTGGGCGTAATAGGAGAAGAACCCCAGGCACGTTTTCAGGGCCTTGGGAGTGTTTGGTAGGGGTAGCTCCCGTAGGGGGCGCAATCGGTCGGGGTCCAGACCGATTTCCCCGTTTTCCACCACGCAGCCCAGGATGCAGAGGCGCGTGGTGCTAAAGACACACTTATCCTCGTTGTAGGTGAGATTGAGTCTGAGGGCGGTTTTCAGAAATCTCGCGAGGTTCGAGTCGTGGTCTTGCTGGTCGTGGCCGCAGATGGTGACGTTGTTAACTGGTTCTCATCGACCATGCGGTCCATCTCCCGCTGGAAGACCGAGACCCCGTTCGTTAGCCCAAAGGGGACTCTGAGGAAGTGGTAGAGATGTCCGTTCGCCTCGAAGGCGGTGTATGGACGGTCCTCCGGCCTAATGGGGAGCTGGTGGTATGCCGATTTTAGGTCGATGGTGGAAAACACCCGGTATTGCGCGATTTGGTTAACCATATCCGCTATGCGGGGCAGAGGGTAGGCGTCTAGCTGGGTGTATAGATTAACCGTCTGGCTATAATCTATCACCATCCGCTTCTTTTCGCTACCCTCAACTACTACTACCTGGGCACGCCACGGGCTGGTACTGCATTCGATGATACCCTCCCGCTTGAGTCTTTCTACTTCCGACGCAATGAACCGTCTATCCTCCCAGCTGTACCGCCTACTCTTGGTCGCTATGGGTCGACAGTTGGGTGCGAGGTTGGCGTACAGAGAGGGCGGCTTGACCTTCAGGGTAGCCAGACCGCACACTGTGAGGGGCGGCTGGGACCCACCGTAGGTAAGCGTGATACTTTGGTGGTGGCACTGGAAGTCCAGACCCAAGATCACGCTCACACAGAGATCTGGCATTATCAATAGTTTAAAATCTCTGTAATCATTGCCTTTTACCGACAACATAACCGCGCAGAAACCTGTAATTTTTGAGGTATGAGTCTTATCGGCCATGGCGATTTTGCCCTGTGTGGGGACTATCGTTAGAGAAAGTCGTTTTACCAGGCTAGGATGAATAAAGCTTTCGGTGCTCCCGCAGTCAATCAAGCATTTAACCTTGTTCCCGTTTACCTCTATGTCCATCATCGATTTAGACAACGGATGTGGCCTGGATTGATCCACTGTGATCGAGGCCACCAGTGGGTCCTGGAGGTCTGTGTAGTCGGGGCAAGATGGTGGACTCCATGAGGGTGGACAAGATGGCTTCCAAGATGGCCGCTCCCACGGCGCGCACGCGGCGGTGGTGGAGTTGGAGGCGGGGTTCCCTCTGCAGACTTTGCTGAAATGTCCTTTCTTCCCGCATTTAAAACAGGTGGTGCCCTTCGCTGGGCACAGATGCCTGGAGTGTTTGTCCTGGCCGTAGAAGTAGCATTTCGGGCCCCGATGCATCGCAGCAGTAGTGGGGCTCCTGGGTGGGGGCTGGGGCTCCGATGGTGCTGGGCTGGCCTGAGACCTGGGAGGTGAAGATGGCTTCCAAGATGGTGGCGCGCACGAGGCGGAGTGGGCCGTGTAGCCTGAGGAACAGGATTCAGAGTTCCTCTGGGCCATATCCAGCGATCGCGCTATATCTATAGCCTGTTTTAAGTCCAGTCCCTCCTTTTCAAACAGTTTCTGCCGAATATAATTTGAACTGAGGCCCGCAATAAGGGAGTCTCGAATCAGCTCCTCCGTGTACACGATGGCAGACACGGCCTTACAGTTACAGTCTCGGCCCAGTACTTTTAGGTTTAGTATAAAGTCCTCTAGTGACTCACCATGCCGCTGCGTGCGAGTAGTCAGAAGATGCCTGGCGTACACCAGGTTTATTGGCCGCGCGTAGTGGGCCTTCAGGATGGTGCAGGCATCCTCGTAGCTGGTGGCATCTTGGATGAGAGGGGAGACCCGATGGCTCACCCAGTTTCGCAGGATTCCCAGTTTCATGTCTCCGGTAGCGGTTTCGGCTGCGGCTATGGCAGTGGATGAGTTTGCAATGAAAACTTCGAAGCATTGGAACCAGTGTCTGAACTGTGTGGCTGCGTCTGAGGCATGGGGGTCCAGATCCAAGCGCTCTGGTTTCAGGAGTCGATCCATCTTGGTGTTTTAGTGATTAAAATTGACATGCCATCAATGACTCAAAGACAAGGATTCAACTGAAGGCTTTTAAACACTAAGAACATAGCAGTATAGCAGGTCTTCCCAGATCGGGTTCGTCTGGTAGTAAATGACTCATACAGCTCCTGAGACCTTTATATGGCAAAAGACAGGGGCGTAGCCAATACACACAATAGGAACAAAAGGGTTCACAATACAAGCAGGTAAAATACAAGCAGGTAAAATACAAGCAGGTAAAACACATGGGTTGATGAAGGCATATTTCATTACAGGTGAGATGGAGCATTGCAGCAAGGAAGATCGAGAAGAGCATTGGTGCGATGACACAGCCTTGTTTGACCCCGGTCCGTACGTGAATTGGGTCTGTGGTGGCACTGTTGGTCAGGATCACGGCTTGCATGTCGTCGTGAAGCAGGCGGAGGATGGTGACAAACTTTGGAGGGCAGCCGAATTTGAGGAGGACACTCCATAATCCCTCACGGTTGACAGTGTCGAAGGCCTTTGTGAGATCAAAGAAGGCCATGTACAGCGGTTGATGCTGTTCCCTGCATTTCTGTTGTAATTGACATGCGGTGAAGATCATGTCCATTGTGCCGCTTAGTGGGCGGAATCCACATTGCGACTGTGGGAGGAGCTCTTCGGCCACTGGGAGGAGGCGATTGAGGAGGATTCTTGCAATGACTTTCCCTGTGGCAGACAGCAGGGAAACTCCTCTGTAATTACCGCAATCGGACTTGTCACCTTTCTTGAAGATGGTCACAATTACGGCATCTCTGAGATCCCCTGGCATGCTCTCCACCTTCCAGATAAGAGAAATTCGTTCATGAATTCGCGCCAGCAGTGCTTCTCCGCCATGCTTTAGTGCTTCGGCGGGGATTCCATCTGCTCTTGAGGCCTTGTTGTTCTTCAGTTGTCGGATGGCCTTTTCAACCTCATGCCGGGCTGGGGTTGTGGTGAGATGGTGGTGGGTATCATGCTGTGGGATGGAGTTGAGGACACTCGCGTCGAAGACAGAGTCACGGTTAAGGAGATCTTTGAAGTGCTCCTTCCAGCGGGCACTGACTGCCTCTCTGTCCCTGATGAGTACCTCTCCATTCTTGGCCTGCAGTGGGGTAGGACCTTGGGTGTTTGGGCCGTAGATGGTCTTGACTGCGCTAAAGAATCCACGCACGTCGTGGTTGTCGGCTAGCTGCTGGATCTCCTGTACTTTCTCCACCCACCATCTGTTCTTTAGGTCGCGAGTTTTTTGTTGGACCTCGGCCTTCAGGCGTCTGTAGAGCTGCTTTCTTGCTCTCGAGTTGTGTTACTGTTTCCAGATCAGGCAAGCCTTGCGCTTGTGGCTTATTAGCTCCTGGATCTCCTGGTCGTTCTCATCGAACCAGTCTTGGTGTTTGCTGGTCGAGTGACTGAGCGTCTCTTCACAGGTGCTGATTATGGAGGCCTTGAGTGCAGATCAGGCGCTGTGGGCACACTGTGTCTCTGCATCACTGGGAGTCGTCAGGTTGTTTGTGAAGCGCAGGCTGAATAGGGCTTTCTTAGCGGGGTCTTTGAGTGCTCCAGCGTTAGTTTTCCTGCGGCATTGTTTTTGTTGCCGCCGCTGTTTTGGGGCTACATTGATGGAAATGACAGAGCGGATGAGGCGGTGTCTGTCCAGCAGTCATCATCTCCTGTCATGGTGTGGGTGATGCGGACGTCCTTGCGATCCCTCGCTCGGATGACGACGTAGTCCAGCAGATGCCAATGCTCGGAACGAGGGTGCTGCCATGAAGCCTTGTACTTGTCTCTCTGATGGAACAACGTGTTGGTTATGACAAGGCCATGTTCTAAGCATTTCGACAGGAGGAGGGTACCGTTGGAGTTGGCTTTCCCTACCCCCTCTCTGCCGATCACACCTCCCCAGAGGTCTGTGTCCTTTCCAGCTCTGGCGTTAAAGTCGCCAAGGAGGATCAGCTTGTCGCCCGTTGGGACTCGGGACAGGGATTGTTCCAGGCTGGAGTAGAATTCCTCTTTGGTCTCGTCTGTGGCTTCCAGTGTTGGGGCGTACGCACTGATGACCGTAGCACATTGGTTCCAGGCTAGGGTGAGCCGAAGAGTCATGAGGCACTCATTTATACCGCTAGGAGAGTCTCTGAGACGCCGAACCAGTTCATTTTTTATGGCGAAGCCGACCCCATGGAGGCAGCATTCTTCTTCAGGTTTGCCTTTCCAGAAGAAGGTGTAACCACCGCCTTGCTCCTTAAGCTGGCCTTCCCCTGCCCGCCGGGTCTCACTTAGGGCGGTGATGTCAATGTCGAAACGTCTGAGCTCCTGGGCAACGATAGCAGTACGGCATTCCGGTCTGTCACTGTTGGGGTTGTCCATGAGGGTCCTGATATTCCAGGTCCCGAACTTCATTTTCAAGGGTGGAAGATGCCTGTGCGTGAATTCTTTTAACGTGGAGTGGCCATTGCACACCAGCTACCACACGGGCTTGACAGCGCAAGGTTTTGGTCCAATGGCAAGGGGATCCAAGACGATTGGAGACCAGGCTCTGTTACATCGGCCTAGCACACACACACAAACATACTGCGACTGTCCTCCTCCCTCCTTCCCGCAGGTCCTCTCTGCCTGGGTTTCGTAGGATGCATTGTGGTCCTCCCGACCTCGCTGTTGGCCCGTGCCGCACCTTCCCTGGGCACCGACCCCGCTTCTGGTCCACGCTGCGCCACTCCTGGGCCTTGACCTCGCTGCTGGGCTCGTCCTCGCTCCTGGGTCCCGGCCTCGGACATGAATGATGTTGTCTCTTATAGGATCAAATTAACACTGATATTCTCGCGATCCCTGGCCCCGAGCTCCACTCGCGATCCACTAGTCACTAGATCACTAGTCTGGTGGAAAAGCGTAGTCTTGATGGTAGAGAGGTCTGGGAATTTGGGAGCTGAGTTTAAGTGAAGAGCCAGTGCTCACTGAGAACAAAGAACAGGCATGGTCAGGGGATGGGCAGTGGGCTCAGGTAACTTAACCTTGCAGCTTGAACTTGCAGTTAGGGATAAAATGCACCCACTATTAGAGCCAGGGGACCTTAAACAGCAGAAGAGAGGAGACTGGGAGGAAAAAGAGCAAAGGATGGCAAAGGAGCTCCCTAGGGAGCTGCCAGCACAGGGGCCATCTTGGAACACACACCTCTTCATTTACTGTGACACTGGCAGCATCCTCTTCTTTAGTGAAGACATGCAAAGTACTCATTGAGTACCACAGCTATGCCCTCTGCTTCCACAAGATTATCTCCATTTTGGTCCTTAATTGGCCCACCCTTCCTTTGACTACCCTTTTACTATTTATGGCCCTGAATTTACGGTCGGCGGTGTAACTAAGGAGTACGCTGCCAACCTCTGAATGGAATCTGTTTTTGGGTACTGAGCAGCACTTTGCAGGTTCATTTTGATTTGACCTTCCTTGCATCGATTTAGTAGAGACTATGGGGGCTACACTTTGAGCTCTTTCCCATGGCCTCTCCATTGTTCTTTCCAGCAGAATTGATGTACAGGTCTCTCCAGGCCGAGATTCAAGGCTGCAATGAGCAGGGTGTGGATGGAGAGCAAGATCGACCCTCCCCTTTAAGAACTGGCTGGCGCCAGTGTGTCTATGTTCCATTGCTGACTGACATCACATGAGCTTCGCCAGCACTCTGAGGTAGAGCCTCGCTCCTTGGCGTTAGTGCCTTAAGAGAGGTGTGCAGCGCCTGACTTAGCGCTCCAATCACCTCCAGAGGCGATAGAAGCCAAGTTTGCAGTCGGAGGTGATAATTATCGCCGGGCGCTAATCTTTGCGCCCGGCCGATAATTGTGCCCCAAACAGGGCGATACCGAATTTCTCCCCCTATATCTTTAGTCATCCACGGAGCTCTAGCTTTAGACGCCCTTTCTTTCCCCCTTGTGGGAATGTGTCCAGTCTGTACCCAAACTATCTCCTCTTTGAAGGCCTCCAATTGCTCATTTACTGTTTTACTTGGCAATCTTTGATGCCAATCCACCTGGGACAGATCCCTTTTCAACTCACTGAAATTAGCCCTCCTCCAGTTGAATATTTTCATAGAATAGTACCATAGAATAGTACAGCACAGAAGGAGGCCATTCGGCCTATCGAGTCTACGTCTGCTGTTTCAAAGAGCAGTCCAGTTAGTCCCACCCCGCCGCTTTTTCCTCATATCCAGTTCTCTTTTTTGAAAGTTACTACTGAATCTGCTTTCACCACCCTTTCAGGCAGTGTATTCCAGATCATAACAACCGCTGTGTAAAAAAAAAAAAAAAAATTCTTCATGTTACCTCTGGTTCTTTTGCCAGTCTGTGCCCTCTCATTATCGACCCTTCAGCCATTGGAAACAGTTTCTCTTTGTTTATTCTATCTAAATCCTTCATGATGTTAAACACCTCTATCAAATCTCATCTTAGCTTTCTCTGCTCTAAGGAGAATAACCCCATCTTCTCTAGCCTATCCATGTAACTCTATTCCCTCATCCCTGGAACCATTCTAGTAAATCTCTTCTGTACCCTCTCCAAAGCCTTGTCCTTCCTAAAGTGTGGTGCTCAGAATTGGACACAATACTCCAGCTGGGACTGAACTAGAGTTTTATATAGGTTTAGCATAACTTCTTGGCTTTTGTACTCTATGGGCTGGATTTTGATACTGGAGGCGTGTAGGAGGTGGGACTACAACTTTTGGGGTTGTAGTCCCGCCTCCATCAAGTTGTGGCCAACCCACGCGATTTTCACTTGATTGACCTTGTTGAGCCCGCCCGGCGGGCTCAGCAGGCCAATTAAGTGCCACCCGGCAACAGGTGACGTCACAGATTGACATTTCATCTGTCAAAAGCTTTTGACAGATGAAATATCAGTGTTTGGCAGCTCTTTGAAGCTGCCAAACACTGACAATCTGTACACTAAGTTAATTTCTTCCCCTCAGGCTGATTTAGAGATCTCTCCAGAACAGAAAGCTGAATGTTGCAACTTTGGACAGCTCGCGGCCACTCTGCTTTCTGTGCCGGTGAGATGTGGGACTCCCGAGACCTGAAGGAAGGAAGGCTGTAAAGGTAAGTAAACTTCTTTAAACACTTTACACACACCAAACACACTTACCTCTGCACTCATGCACCCATCACTCACCTGAACACAGGACATCTCGAACCCTCCAAGCCCTTCAGCCCGATGGTCTGCCTCGCTAACTTGGCGTGGTTGGGAGCTGTCGGGAATCCCACACTTCACCAATAAAAATAGGGATTAGGCTAAAAACTGCCTGTTAACTACCTGTTAACAGGCAGTTAATTGGCACTAATCCCCTTCTCGCCTTGGGGAGGCAGGTCCCAGCACAGGTCGGGTATCCGCCTCCTTTGAAACTGGCATGGAGGTGGGTTTGGGGGCTGGATGGGTTCGGGCCCCCCGATTTCGCGATTTTAACCCCCCACACGCCTCCAAACCCGCCTCAACGGCCCAATGAAAATCAAGCCCTATGCCTCTATTTATAAAGCTTAAGATACCATATGCTTTACTAACTGCTTTGTTAACCTGTCCTGCCACCTTCTAAGATTTATGCATTTTTTTTTAGCATTTAATTTTTCCTTGTCCTTTTCCATAACTGCTCTAAACCTAATGATATTGTGATCTTTGTTTCCAAATTCTCTCCCACTGAAACATGCTCCACTTGCCCCACTTCATTACCCAGAAATAGATCCAGCACTGCTTCCTTCCTCGTTGGGCTGGAAACATACTGATTAAGAAAGCTCTCTTGTACACATTTCAGGAATTCCTCCCCCGTTTTGCCCTTTATACTGTTGTTTTCCCAGTCTACAGAGTCAACACAGATTTATGAAAGGGAAATCGTATTTGACAAATCTGTTAGTTTTTTGAGGTTGTAACTAGCAGAGTAGATAAGGGGGAACCCGTGGATGTAGTGTATTTGAATTTCCAGAAGGCATTCGATAAGGTGCCACACAAGAGGTTATTACACAAAATTAGTGCTCATGGGATTGGAGATAATATATTAGCATGGATTGAGGATTGGTTAACGGACAAAAAACCGAGAGTAGCAATAAACGTTTTTGGGTTAGCAGGCTGTAACTAGTGGGATACCGCAAGGGTCAGTGCTTGGGCCTCAGCTATTTACAATCTATATCAATGACTTAGATGAGGGGACCGAGTGTAATGTATCCAAGTTTGCTGACGATACAAAGCTAGGTGGGCAAGTGAGCTGTGAGAAGGATGCAAAGAGGCTGCAAAGGGTTACAGACAGATTAAGTGAGTTGTCAAGAACATGGCAGATGAAATATAATGTGGGGACGTGTGAAATTATCTACTTTGGTAGGAAAAATAGAAAAGCAGAATATTGTTTAAATGGTGAGAGACTGGGAAATGTTGGTATTCAGAGGGACCTGGGTGTCCTCGTACACAAATCACAGAAAGTTAAAAACATAAGAAATAGGAGCAAGCGTAGGCCATTCGGCCCCTTGAGCATGCAAGTACAGCAAGCAATTAGGAAAGCAAATGGTTTGTTAGCTTTTATTACAAGAGGATTTGAGTGTAAGAGTTAAGACATCTTACTGCAATTATATAGGGCCCTGGTGAGACTACACCTGGAGTATTGTGTACAGTTTTGGTCTCATCTAAGGAAGGATATACTTGCCATAAAGGGAGTGCAGCGAAGGTTCACCAGACTGGTTCCTGGGATGGAAGGATTGTTCTATGAGGAGAGATTGAGTAGACTAGGCTTATATTCTCTAGAGTTTAGATGAATTGTTGTGGAGTCTAGAACCAGGGGTCAAAGTCTCAGAATAAAGGGTCGGCCATTTAGGACTGAGATGAGGAGAAATGTCTTCACTTAGAGGGTGGTGAATCTTTGGAATTCACGACCCCCAGAGGGCTGTGGAGCCTCAGTCATTGAGTATATTCAAGACAGAGATCGATAGATTTTTGAATATTAAGGCATATGGGGATAGTGCATGAAAGTGGAGATGAGGTAGAAGATCAGCCACAATCTTATTGAATGGTGGAGCAGGCTCGAAGGGCCAAATGGCCTATTCCTGCTCCTATTTCTTATGTTCTATGTATACAACTTCCTGTCTTGATATTCACTAAAGGTCTAACACTGTTTTATATCTCCTACAAGTAATGTTGTTGAACTTCAGAAAGAGATTCCCAGCATATATTCAATGTTAATTTTCAGGATTAATATATATTACTCAGACCTCATTTAGACTGGTAATAGATAAATCTATTTTCCTTCTTATAGATGCATTATATTGTTTGTTATGTTGCTCATTTTTGAGTTGAAAGGCTAGAATTGGTCACTGAAATCTAATAGATGTTCACTTTATTTAACTTTTTAATTTAACTTCCGAAGCAATTGAAATGAAACTCGACCGACAAAAAAGTCTCCTCCACCTAAACGTACACAGTATACCATCCGCTATCAATAAATCAGCTTCAAACCGTCTAATCATCTGTGTGCTGTATTCTTTGTTCTAATTAGCTTTATTCATCACACAGAAACCACACAGGATGAATGAGATTATTTTCCTCTGTATATCCATAAAATCAATTCAAACAGCTCTGCAGTCAGTTCCTGTAAAGCGAGGAGTCTGTTTGCCACATTTCCTCCACCAATATTCATGAACCTTTTTTATTGCAAGTGACAGATATTTTGTCAGTGTCTTTTTTCCTAAAATTACTTTGTAGCATTGTTAAGAAAACATGTAAGGGTGGACTAATCATTGTGCAATGCATTTCCAATCAAAATCGATTGATAAGATTGTAAACTATGCTATCCTGTGTTTGTCTTGGTATCGGGGAAATGCAAAGTGGTGATTTTTCAACTGCATATCTTCTTTTACAATGTGAAACAGGCTCCTACGCTTGCTTTCACCAACCGTAATTGCTGGACAGTTTGTGGGCAAATAGCACAACTCTGTGCCAGCAATTGTTTTTTCCTAGGCGGTACGGATGATCTGTCAAGGCGCACCTTGACTGATCACAAGTTCAGGATTTAGCACATGCGCAGTACGCCGTCATACCCACTGCAAAATCCCGGCCATCATTATTTTCAGTTTGCTGCCTGCTGGATTCATCTGCTCCTTTTTCATGCTGTGGCTCCTATGACCAGGGCTACAGAGAAGACAGAAATCAGAAATTTGGGGTAGCTTATTTTTACTGATTCAAATTCTCAGTACCACTGCCAATAATATTACTGCTCGTTACAGATAGTGGGAAAGTTCAAACTGATGTAAGGATTGCCATTTTATTAGTTAAATAAATGACTAATTGAGCTTTAGGTAACACTAAATTTCATGTATACATTTCTAATTGTAAGACCTAACTATGCTTTGCCAATATTATACAGTTTCCAGTCAACAAGTGAATAAACTAGAATATTTTTATACATTACCATTATGGGTTTCTGAAATAAAATTAAACCATCTAAACTTTAGGCAGACTTTGGAACACAGATACGTTAGCAGTCACACACCTTACTGCACAGATTATGGTATTAAAGATGAACAATACTGTACAAGTAATCACAGTGTTTAATAGAATTAACACAACACATAAATTTTATTTCATTTCTTTTGTGTGTGATTCTAACTATTATAATATAATAGTAAATCACTTTTGTTATTTATTATGGTGTGCTTTTCAAAGTGAGGGGCAAGGGAACATTTTTTCTTTCAAGCACCAAGTGTTAGTATCCAGCAGGTCAGGCATAGTGTGTTTCGATGCAGAGTAAAGCTCCTTTCACTCTGCCCCAGAAATGTGCCTTAAACCCATCCTCATAAGAGAATTCCTGACTGCACCAGTGTGACTTTTTTTCATTTCCCACACCTGCCATCCAGTGTCCTTGCTAAGTGAGATTGCTAATCTAGTGTCAATTATTGTTAGATTAAGATATGCATAGCCTCCTTTGATGGATATAGACAACCCATGGATAGATTTCACCCAAGCAGACTTCGGGCAGAGGCTTCGGAAGTGCCGATCGACAGGCTGATGGTCCCAGCCAGAGCCTTGGTCAATTTTGAGGGACAGGTCTCATTGGCATTGGGTGGCAGGCGGAAATTGAGCCTCTTGCAATAATCCTCTGGCTCCGGGCCGCTGCAAGATCGGGCAGTCCAGCTGGCTCCAGGCCAGAAGAAGGCAGGTCTGTGGGGGGTGGGGGGCGGGGGACGTTCCAATCTCGGGAGAGTGGAAAGCCAGAGCGGCAGCAACCCTGGTTGGTTGTATGGAGGCCGGTGAGCAATTGTGCTCGCACAAATAAAGTGAAACTTACCTCCTCTTTGGCCACACCACCAGCTGATACTGGGTATGCTTTGCCCAGTTCAATCCTGAAATAGCATCAGGGTCCTTTTGACATCATAGGGCCCCAACTTAAATATCTAATTCAGCTCTGGCGCCTATTCGGAGTTGGCCACAGCAATGATGGGAATGGAATGGTACAGTAAGCCGTGAGGAGGACAAGCGTCTGCAAAGAACATAAGAACCTAAGAAAAAGGAGCTGGAGTAAGCCATTTGGCCCTTCGAGCCTGCTCCGCCATTCAACAAGATCATGGCTGATCTTCTACCTCAACTCCACCGTCCCGCACTATCCCCATATCTCTTAATTTGATTCATTCCCAAAAATGTATCGACCTCTGTCTTGAATATACTCAACGACTGAGCATCCACAGCCCTCTGGGTTAGAGAATTCCAAAGATTCATAACCCTTTGAGTGATGAAATTTCTCCTCATCTCAGTCCTAAATGGCCGATCACTTATTTTGTGACCGTGACCCTGTGTTCTAGATTCCCCAGCCAGGGGAAACATTTTCCCAGCATTAACCCTGTCAAGCCCCTTAAGAATTTTATATGTTTCAATTGAATCACCTCTCATTCTTCTAAACTCCAAGGAATATAGGCTTAGTCTACTCAATGAGGGATAGCCTATTTTTAATGTTCCCTTATCCCTCATTTTGATAAGCATACCATAATAAATAACAAAAGTGATTTACTATTATATTATAATAGTTAGAATCACACACATAAGCAAGAAATGAAATAAAATTCAAGTGTTGTGATAATTCTCCCCAGAAACTAGTCTAGTGAACCTTCGCTGTTCTCCCTCTAAACATAGTGGCCTAGAAATTCAGTTGTTAGCGCCAGCCGCTAGCGCCTTAGGAGGAGGAGAAGTGGGGCACTAAGCGGCTAGCACCCGGGCGTGGCGCGATCTGCGCCTTTCGCGAACTTCACTCAAGATTTAGCGCCGGCGCAAAACCGCAGCGCCCGCTCAGCTGCGTGCGCAGATCCTGACGTCATTTCATGGTGCAATGCCCTTGGTGCACGCTGAACCGCAACTTCAGTGGCGCCGCCCTTCTGCGCACCTGGCGCCCCCAGCGACTGGTAGAGGGGAACAGTTCCCAGTCGCTGCGGGGGGTGCTAATTAAAGGGAACTGCTCCTGCAGTATAAGTGGCAACCATTTTGTTCCACTCCTTCTTTGTGAGAGATGGATATTTAGAGAGAGACAAAGGGAGAGAGCTTTCTGGTTTGACTCAGCACTCGCACAGGTACTTCTGGCTTCAGGCCAGAGCTTTGCACTTGGATTTAACTTTCAGTGCCATAGCCTTGAGTAGCCACATATAATGGGGGCTGCCATGGGTGGAAACGTTGGCTTACTGCATTGCATTCAAAGGGCTCAGAGACGCCGTGAGAGAGTGCCAGTCATGGCCAGACGGAGAAGGGCCAACAGGCGTCGGCACAGGAGGCCTTACCCACCCAGGGTATACCGCCAGCAGTTCTCATATCTGAACTTTTCTGAGAAGCAGTGTGTTCGGAGGCTGCGATTCAGAAGGGAGGTGGCCACTGAGATCTGCCACCTGCTTCGCAGAGATCTGCAGCCACAGCTGAGGAGCAGGACGTCTCTGTCGGTGGCAGTGAAGGTGACGGTGGCTCTCAACTTCAATGCCACCGGCTCCTTCCAATCCGCTACTGGGGACATTGCCAACATCTCCCAGTTTGCGGTACATTGCTGCATCCGCCAGGTAACCAATGCCCTTTTCAGAAGGAGACGTCAGTTCATCTCCTTCCCCATGACCCTGGGCAAGCAGCAAGAGCGTGCAATGGGATTTGCAGTATTATCGGGCTTCCCCATGGTCCAGGGCACCATTGACTGCACGCATGTGGCTTTGCGGGCACCTCTACAGAATGCCGAGGATTACCGCAACCGGAAGGGCTACCACTCGCTCAACGTGCAGTTGGTGTGTGACCACAGGCAGCTCATACTAGCTGTCAATGCCCGCTTTCCTGGCAGCAGCCACGATGCCTTCATCCTGCGCCAGACTTCTGTGGCAGACATTTTCGAAGCCCAGGCTCACCCACGAGGATGGCTTCTCGGGGACAAAGGCTATCCTTCGTGCACCTGGCTGATGACCCCGCTCCGTGCGCCCAGCACCCCTGCTGAAGAGCGATACAATGACAGCCATCAAGCAACCAGGAACATCATTGAGCACACAATCGGCGTGCTCAAGCAACAGTTCCGCTGCCTGGATCATTACGGGGGAGCCCTACAGTACTCGCCTGAGCGAGTCTCCCATTTCGTTGTAGTGTGCTGCATGCTGCACAACCTGGCTATCCTCAGGACTCAGCCACTGCCAGCAGACATTGGAGGACCACCAGAGGAGGAGGAGGAGGAGGAGGAGCACCAACACGGGAGGGAGGCACAAAGTGCAAGGGCCGTCCGTCGGCGGCTTATTGCAACTCGGTTCTAGGCCCCCTCTCAGGGAATGGCTTGTGCCAATGAAAGAAGATGAATGGAGCTGCTCCGCAAGCCCTCAGCCGGTCAAGGCAACAAATAGTTCCAAAAGCAAACATGGACAATGCGATTAAAGAAACTTTTTTATTGTGCAAACTCTGTGCCCTTCCCGCATGACAAACTAATTCAGAGAAACCCCCCAAAAAACAGTCAGAGACATAATTGGCTCTCCCAACCTTCAGAAAATGAAAAAAGCAGTTAAACAAAAATGACCATGATCCTCGGCCTTTATAAAAAACAAACAATGCAGTCTGGGCCTTCATATATCAAAAAACACAACAGTCTCGGCCTTCATATATCAAAAAACACAACAGTCTCGGCCTCATTTATAAAAAAACACAACAGTCTCGGCCTTCATATATAAAAAAAACCTTCTCGGCCTCATATATAAAAAAACATTTGGCTACACCTTCTACTTTTTCCCCTGCGAGGGTGATCCGCCTCGCTTCCGCGAGTGGCCCCTTCCCGCCCTGCAGCTCCTCCTCAATGGGACCCCAGTGGTTGCAGCAAGGCTGGGGGAAGGCTGCTGAGTGTCAGATGGTGAGACGGCAAATGCCCTTGGGGGTCGGCCTGGACCAGCTCGGCCTGGAGGGGCCGGCTGCTGACTGCTCCAACTCTGCTTGGGCGGCAGCAGTCTGTCCTACGGGTGGTGGCAGCTGCAGTGGAGGAGTGACAGTGTTGGCTGCAGGAATGCTGCCAACCTGACAGAGCACAGGCACTCCCTGGTCGGCTGATACACTGGCACTCACACGGGCCAGCACTGCAGCATGCGCAGCAATCTGCTGAAGCACAGACTGCTGGGCTGCTGCGGCGATGGCCCCGACGATGCCTGGCCGATCCAGCGAGGGTGGCAGCAGTTAGTGCCCGTGTGGCCCTGGTCTGTGTCTGCATCACAGCAGCCAGTGAATGCATGGCACGACTGAGCACTTGGTTGGAAGCCGCCTGTGATGCAGCGAAGTCCTGTTGACTCCTAGCCTGTGCTGCCACGAAGTCCTGCAGACTCCTGGCCTGTGCTGCCCCGAATTCCTGTACACTCCTTGCCAGTGACTCTATGGAGTCAGGCATCCTTGCCACTGCAGCCATGAGCTCAGTGTGCCTGCGCTCAGCCTGGACGCCCATTTCAGCAAGGAGCCGCACCTCCTCTGCGCTCACCGTAGCAGGACTCAAGGCCAGACTCTCCCTCCGGGGAGAAGGCCGCCGAGCTTCCCCACCCCTCCCGCGTTGCTGCAGCCCGCTGGGCCCCGGAGCTTCACTCTCCTCAGACCCTTCTCCCCTGCTCCCCTCCAGGGAAGACGTGTCCCCATCATGGCCATGGACTGCCTCGGCTGAGGGTGTCACTGATGGGCCTGCTTCCTCTTCCTCCTCCTCGATTTCAGAATCAGACACATTGCCAGCTTGAGGGCCCGCCTCCTCACCTGGCGATTCACCATCTGAAAGCAGGGAGGCACAAGAGTTGCTTTAGTGTGAGGACAGGGCGGCAGTGAGGGAGGCATGAGTGCTGCTATGCACTGCATTGGTTCGATAGTGGCAAAGGATGCTGGTGTGAGGCGCAAGTGGAAAGAGGGAGGTCAAAAAGGTGATGACCTTACCATTGGTGCCCCGAACAGGGTCGGCATCTCCACTGGCGACCGGGCCAATGAGCCGGCCTGCCATAATG
The DNA here is from genome assembly GCF_052327205.1 of Somniosus microcephalus. Classification (NCBI taxonomy): domain Eukaryota; kingdom Metazoa; phylum Chordata; class Chondrichthyes; order Squaliformes; family Somniosidae; genus Somniosus; species Somniosus microcephalus. Next base: position 281,067,760 of record NC_140990.1, on the reverse strand, counting down.
CGCTCCACATGCTGCTCCAGGTCGCTGAGCTGTTTGAGGTCAGGACGGCCTCCCCCGGTCTGTCGCTGCTGCCTGCGGCTGTGGGCCAGCTTGCTCTGCAAGAGAAAGGATGGCCTCTAAGTACAGTGTCAAGCCCTGATCTTGCCTGCACTGCCTCCCATGGTGGAATAGCCCTGACAGTGTGAAGCCCTGATCGTGCCTGCACTGCCTCCCATGGTGGAATAGCCCTGACAGTGTGAAGCCCTCATCTTGCCTGCACTGCCTCCCATGGTGGAATAGCCTAAAGTGCTGAATGTGCGAGGGATTTTCTTGAGAGTCCCATAGCTGCTGGATGAGGGCTGGCCATTGGGGCTTTCAGGTCCCTTTGGCCATAAAGTGAGGTGCACATGCAGGGATGAGGAGGATACTGGAAAGGGTACTCACCCTGACAACCCGAGTGAGGTCGTTGAACTTTTTTCTGCATTGCACAGGAGTCCTGCCAACCATACTGTTGGAGGTCACCCTGTTTGCCACCTCCCTCCAGGCTTTTCTATACTTGCTGGGCAGTGGCCTCCTGCCACTATCAGGGAAGAGGACAAGTCGCCTGCGCTCCACTGCGCCAACCAGTGCCTTCAGGGCACCCTCGCTGAAGCGCTGCACGCGCTCCCTAGCCTTCTCCATAGTCGTGGGTGTTGAACTGTTGAAGCAGCTATGTTCAGGCCTTGATTCAGGGCTGCAGTGTGCAGGGCGTGGCAGCCAAACAAATCCACCCTCCCCCTTTAAGAGCTGACCGGCGCCAGCGTGTCTGCCTTCAATCAGAAACTCGCTGCACCTGCGCTGCGCCCGCCCTCGGTGGTTGCGCCCCGGCTCACCGGCTTAGCGCCTTATGATAGTCATGCATCGCCTGCTTTAGCGCAGCAGCAACCTCTTGGGGTGATGCAACTGAATATCGGCGAAGCTGGCGCTAAGTTTAGCGAACGCCCGGCTGTAGCGCCCCAAACGTGGCTATACTGAATTTCTAGGCCAGTATGTTTCTCCTTAGGTAAGGAGACCAGAACTGTGCACAATACTCCAGGTGTGGCCTCACCAATGCCCTGTATAATTGTAATAAGACTTCTTTACTCTTGTACTCTAATCCCCTTGTAACAAAAGCTAACATACCATTCGCTTTCCTAATTGCATGCTGTATCTGCATGCTAACTTACTGTGATTCATGTACAAGGACACCCAGGTCCCTCTGAGTGCAAACATTTCCCAGTCTCTCACCATTCAAAAAATATTCTTTTTTTTTTCCCTACCAAAGTGGATAACTTCATACTTCCCCACACTGTATTCCATTTGTATGTTCTTGCCCACTCAGTCAACCTGTCTATATCTCTCTGCAGCCTCTTTGTGTCCTCCTCACAGCTTACTTTCCCACCTAACTTTGTATCACCAGCAAACTTGGATAGTTATACTCCATCCCTTCATCTAAGTCATTAATATAGATTGTAAATAGCTGAGGCCCAAGCACTGATCCTTGCAATACCCCGCTAGTTACAGCCTGCCAACCTGAAAAAGTCCCGTTTTCTGACTCTCTGTTTTCTGTCCATTAACCAAACCTTAATCCATGCGAATATATTACCCCCAATACCATGAGCCTTAATTTTGTGTAATAACCTCTTGTGTGGCAGCTTATTGAATGCTTTTTGAAAATCCAAATACACTACATCCACTGGTTCCCCCTTATCCATCCTACTAGTTACATTTTCAGAAAACTCTAACAGATTTGTCAAACATGATTTCCCTTTCATAAAATCATGTTGACTCTGCCTAATCATATTATGATTTTCTAAGTGCCCTGTTACCACGCCCCTAATAATAGATTCTAGGATTTTGCGTACTACTGATGTCAGGCTAACTGGCCTATAGTTCCCTGTTTTTCTCATCTTCCTTTCTTAAAAAGCGAGGTTATGTTTGCTACCGTCCAATCCTTTGAGACTGTTCTAGAATCTAGGTAATCCTGGAAGATTAATACCAGTGCATCCACTATCTCTGCAGCTAGCTCTTTTAAAACCCTAGGATGCAGGTCATCAGGTCCAGGGGATTTGTCGCCACTTAGTCCCATTAATTTTGCCAGTATTATATCTTTACTTATACTGATTTCTTTAAGTTCCTCAATCTCTCTAGACCCTTGGTTCCCCATTATTTCAGATATGGACAGGTTAAGTGAGTGGACAGTAAGGTGGCAGATGGAATATAATGTGGGGAAATGTGAGGTTATGCACTTTGGTAGGAAGAGTAGAAAAACAGAATATTTTTTAAATGGGGAGAAATTTTTAAATGTTGGTGTTCAGAAAGATTTGGGTGTCCCCGTACAAGAAACACAGAAAGTTATCATGCAGGTACAGCAAACAATTGGGAAGGCAAATGTCATGTTGGCTATTAATAAGAGTAAGGAAGTCTTCCTACAGTTGTATACGGCTTTGGTGAGGCCAAACCTGGAGTACTGTGCACAGTTTTGGTTTCACCAAAGCCCTATACATTTGTCTAAGGAAGGATATATTTGCCTTGGAGGCGGTGCCACGAAGTTTCACTAGATTGATTCCTGCGATGAGAGGGTTGTCCTATGATGAGAGATTGAGTAGAATTGGCCTATACTCTGGAGTTTAGAAGAATGAGAGATGATCTCATTGAAACATATAAGTTTCTGAGGGGGATTTTGAGGGTGGACGCTGAGAGGTTGTTTCCCTGGCTGGAGGGCCTAGAAGTAGGGTTCATAGTCTCAGGATAGGGGGTCAACCATTTAAGACTGAGATGAGGAGGAAATTCTTCACTCAGAGGGTTGTAAATCTTTGGAATTCTCTACCACAGAGGGCTGTGGAGGCTCAGTCGTTGAGTATATTCAAGACAGAGATTGATAGATTTTTGGATATTAAGGGAATCAGGGGATATGGGAATAGTGCAGGAAAGTGGAGATGAGGTTGAAGATCAGCCATGATCTGATTGGATAGCGGAGCAAACTCAAGGGGCTGAATAGCCTACTCCTGCTCCTATTTCTTAAGTTCTTATGTTTAATCAAAGGGAACTATTTGGCTAGTAAGTTAATGGGCCTAAAATTACGGTCGGCGGCATAGCTCCAGAGTACGCTGCCGGCCTTCGAAAAGAATACGTACTTACTTTGATCAAGGCCCGGAACAGAGACTTGCTCTTCTGTGCTGCAGAGTTCTGTGCAGTGTATGACATCAGGGAGGTCAGGAGCATAATGTACAGCCTATGGGTAAGGGAAGACCCGCCCACAAAAGCTGTCAAAACCATGCCATGCCCACAGAAGTTTCTCTCAGTCTCTCCCATTGAAATTACATTTTTAAATCTTTTAACAACTTCTACAAACCTTTAATTAAACTGGTACTTGGACTTATTTCATATATCAGCATTTTTTTGATTCAAACTCACAGTTTATTAGTCCCTAATTAAGAAAGGAAGGAGAGAGAAAATGGAGAACTACAGACCAGTTAGCATGAGATCAGTAATAGGTCACACAACACCAGGTTATAGTCCAACAGCTTTATTTGAAATCACAAGCTTTCGGAGCGCTGCTCCTTCGTCAGGTGAAGTGGAGAGATGCATAAAAACACAGCTTATACAGTCAGAGAATAATGTCAGATGTTTACAGGTAATCTTTCTAACTGCCATTTATCACACCTCGGCAGCGAGATGATCACAGCAATCAAAGGTGTAAATGGTGTCCAAACAGGTCAGTCAGGAAAACATTACATCAAAGAACAATGAGGTGGGGTCACAAGGGGTCAAATGTTGCAGATGCTGGGGTCTGTATGAAAAACAAAAAAACAGACAAAAAACATTTTTTTTGCTGGAAATCACAGCAGGTCCGGCCGCATCTGTGTGGAGAGAACAAGCCAACGATGACTCGAGTCTGGATGACCCTACGTCAGGTGGGGTTACATGTAGCGTGACATGAACCCAAGATCTCGGTTGAGGCCGTCCTCATGGGTGCGGAACTTGGCTATCAGTTTCTGCTCGACGATTTTGCATTGTGTGTCTCGAAGGCCGCCTTGGAGAATGCTTACCCGAAGATCGGAGGCTGAATGTCCTTGACTGCTGAAGTGTTCCCCGACTGGGAGGCTGATTAACAAAATTGAGGCTCATGGAATAGATGAGTCAGTGGCAGCTTGGATAAAGAATTGGCTTAAGGACAAAAAACAGCAAGTTGTGGTAAATTGCTGTTTTACAGACTGGAGGATGGTAGACAGTGGTGTTCCCCAAGGGTCTGTGCTGGAGTCACTGCTTTTTTTGATATATATAAATGACCTGGATATTGGAATATAGAGTAGAATTTCTAATTTTGCCGATGACACCAAACTTGGGGGTGCGGCAAACAGTGAGGATGCTCACAGCCCCAGGACATCGCTGCAGGAGTTCGTCAGGGCAGTGTCTTAGGCCCAACCATCTTCAGCTGCTTAATCAATGACCTTTCCTCCAACATAAGGTCAGAAATGGGGATGTTCGCTGATAACTGCACAGTGTTCAGTGCCATTCACAACTCCTCAGATAATGAAGCAGTCCATGCCCGCATGCAACAAGACCTGGACGACGTTGAGTCTTGGGCTGATAAGTGGCAGGTAACAGTCGCGTCACAGAAGTGCCAGGCAATGACTATATCCAACAAACGAGAGTCTAACCACCGGCCGTTGACATTCAACGGCATTACCATCGCCAAATCCCCCACCATCAATATCCTGGGGGTCACCATTGACCAGAAACTTAACTGGACCAGCCACATAAATACTGTGGCAAGAAGAGCAGGTCAGAGGCTAGGTATTCTGAGGCGAGTGTCTCACCTCCTGACTCCCCAAAGCCTTTCCACCATCTACAAGGTACAAATAAGGAGTGTGATGGAATACTCTCCACTTGCCTGGATGAGTGCAGCTGCAACAACACTCAAGAAGCTCAACACCATCCAGGACAAAGCAGCCCACTTGATTGGTACCCCATCCACCACCTTAAACATGCACTCCCTCCACCACCAGCGTACCGTGGCTGCATTGTGTACCATCTACAAGATGCACTGTAGCAACTCACCAAGGCTTCTTCGGCAGCACCTCCCAAACCCGCGACCTCTTCCACCTAGAAGGACAAGGGCAGCAGGTGCATGGTAACACCACCACCTCCAAGTCACACACCATCCTGACATAGAAATATATCGCCGATCCTTCATTGTCGCTGGGTCAAAATCCTGGAACTCCCTCCCTAACAGCACTGTGGGAGTACCTTCACCACACGGACTGCAGCGGTTCAAGAAGGCGGCTCACCACTACCTTCTCAATAAATGCTGGCCATGCCAGCGACGCCCACATCCCGGAACGAATTTTTTAAAATCGACTGCAACAGGACATAGAAAGGCTAGCAGAATGCGCAGACAAGTGGCAGATGGAATTTAATACAGAGAAGTGTGAGGTGATGCCGTTTGGCCGAAGGAACAGGGAGAGGCAATATATACTTAATGGCACAGTTTTGAAGAGTGTGCAGTGACAGAGGGACCTGGGAGTTAATGTGCATAGGTCCCTGAAGGTGGCAGGACATATTGAGAATGTGGTTAACAAAGCATATGGGATCTTGGGCTTCATAAATAGCGGTATTGAGTACAAAAGTAGAGAATTTATGCTGAACCTTTGTAAAGTGCTGGTTAGGCCACAACTGGAGCATTGCATCCAGTTCTGGTCACCACACTTTAGGAAGGATGTGAAGGTCCTTGAGAGGGTGTAGAGGAGATTCATCAGAATGGTTCTGGGAATGGGGGATCTTAGCTACAAGGACAGGTTGGAGAAGCTGGATTTGTTTTCTTTTGAGCAAAGTAGGTTGAGGGGTGACTTGATAGAGGTGTACAAGATTATGATAGGTTTGGATAGACTAGACGGGTAGAGGCTGTTCCCACTAGTTGATGGTACAAGGACTAGGGGACACAGATTTAAGGTTTTGGGCAAGAGATACAGGGGGCATGTGAAGAAAACCTTTTTTACGTAGCGAGTGTTGATGACCTGGAATTCGTTGCCGATGGAAGTGGTGGAAGCGGAGACACTCGGTGGAAAATTGGGTTGCTTTGTGCTTTATGCAAAGCAATTAGCGCCCGGGCGCGGCACCGCCCACGCCTCCTACAAAATTCAGCAAGAGGTTAGCGGCGGCGCTAACAAGTAGTGCCTGTGGCGCTGTGCCGCCGGCAATGACATCATCGGCATGTGCAGCGCCCCGCTCGTGCCCCGGCTGCAATCTTCGGGAGCGCCCCCCCCCCCCCGAATTACCACCGGGCGCTATGTCCGATGGGGTCAGGGGGGCCTACCTGCAGCCGGGGAGGCGCAATTTAAAGGTGAGGTGCGGGGCGGCCATTTTTGTTGCTGGCTGCCTGCCAGCACCTGCCTGCGCTCCCATCCCTGGCGTCCTGAACGGCCGCTGCCTCTGCGGAGTGCCGGCTGTGCTCCAAGAGCCCGGCACTTCTCTTGAGTGACACGCTCTTTTGCCCTCACTCCCGATCCCCGGGGGCCCAACTGGGCCCCGGGTTGTGCTGCGCATGGCCCCTCCCCTTTAAGAAGGGGAGGAAGGCCTGCTTCCCTCTTGGGGCTCAGCCATTCAATTTCCAGCGCGGGGGCACTAAAAATAGCGCCCCGGTAAAGTTAGCGCCCCATTTTTTTAGCCCTCAAGTACCTTGGATAGGCACTTGAGAGAAATAAACTTGCAGGGCTATGGGGATAGAGCGGGGGAATGGGACTGACTGGATTGTGCTACAGAGAGCCGGCACCGACTTGATGGGCCGAATGGCCTCCTTCTGTGCCGCTATAACTCTGTGACTCTACTCTATGAAATGTGAAGTTATGCACTTTGGTAGGAAAAATAGAAAAGCAGAGTATTTTTTAAATGGTGAAAGATTCGGAAATGTTGGTGTTAAGAGGGACCTGGGTGTCCTTGTACACAAATCAGTGAAAGTTAACATGCAGGTACAGCAAGCAATTAGGAAAGCAAATGGTATATTGGCTCTTATTACAAGAGGTTTTGAGTGTAAGAGTAAAGACGTCTTACTGCAATTATATAGGGCCCTGGTGAGACCACACCGGGAGTATTGTGTACAGTTTTGGTCTCCGTATCTAAGGAAGAATATACTTGCCATAGAGGAAGTGCAACGAAGGTTCACCAGACTGGTTCCTGGGATGGAGGATTGTCCTATGAGGAGAGATTGAGTTGACTAGGCTTATATTCTCTAGAGTTTAGAAGAATGAGAGGTGATATTGAAACATACAAAATTCTTACAGGGCTTGACAGGGTAGATGCAGGAAGGAGGTTTCCTCTGGCTGGGGAGTCTAGAACCAGGGGTCACAGTCTCAGAATAAGGGGTAGGCCATTTAGGACTGAGATGAGGAGAAATTTCTTCACTCAGAGGGTGGTGAATTTTTGGAATTCTCTACCCCCAGAGGGCTTTGGAGTATATTCAAGACAGAGATTGATAGATTTTTGAATAAGAACATAAGAAATAGGAGCAGGAGTAAGCCATTCGGCCCTTCGAGCCTGCTCCGCCATTCAATAAGATGATGGCTGATCTTCTGCCTCAACTCGATTCACCGGCCCTACCGCCATATCCCTTGATGCCCTTACTAATATTAAGGGAATCAAGGGATATGGGGATAGTGCATGAAAGTGGAGATGAGGTAGAAAATCAGCCATGATCTTATTGAATGGCGGAGCAGGCTGGAAAGGGCCAAATGGCCCACTCCTGCTCCTATTTCATATGTTCTATGTATACAACTTCCTGTCTTGATATTCACTAAAGGTCTAACACTGTTTTATATCTCCTACAAGTAATGTTTTTGAACTTCAGAAAGAGATTCCTAGCCATATATTCAATGTTAATTTTCAGGATTAAAATATATTACTCAGACTTCATTTCGACTGGTAATAGATAATTCTATTTTCCTTGTTATGGATGCATTATATTCCATTTCAATGCAAGGAGTCTTACGAGTAAGGCAGATGAATTGAAGGTGTTGATGAACACATGGGAGTATGATATTGTTGCTATCACGGAGACATGGTTGAGGGAAGGACAGGACTGGCAGCTCAATATTCCAGGGTATAGAATCTTCAGGCGAGACAGAGGGGGTGTAAAAGAGGAGCAGGTGTCGCAATATTAATCAAGGAGTCAATTACTGCAGTAAGGAGGGATGATATCTTAGCAGGTTCCTCTAATGAGGCCATATGGGTAAAACTTAAAAACAAAAAGGGGGCAAGCACTTTGCTGGGAGTGTACTGTAGACCCCCAAACAGCCAGGGGGAGATAGAGGAACAGATATGTAGGCAAATCTCAGAGAAGTGTAGAAATAATTGGGTAATAATAGTAGGGGATTTCAACTTCCCCAATATTAACTGGGATGGTCAGAGTGTGAAAGGCTTAGAGGGTGCGGAATTCTTAAAGTGCATCCAGGAGAGCTTTCTGAGCCAGCATGTAGAAAGTCCTACAAGAAAGTGGGGGGTACTGGACCTAATTCTAGGGAATGTAGCCGGGAAAGTGGTAGGAGTGTCAGTAGGAGAGCATTTTGGTGACAGTGACCATAATTCGGTGAGATTTAAGGTAGTCATGGAAAAGGACAAAGATGGACCGGAAATAAAGGTTCTAAATTGGGGGCAGACCAATTTTAATATGATAAGGCAGGATCTCGCCAAAGTGGACTGGGATCAGCTACTTGTAAGATCACCCACATCAGAGCAGTTGGAGTCATTCAGAAAGGAAATAGAGAGAGCACAGCGCCAACATGTTCCCGTAAAGGTCAAGGGTGGGACCAACAAGTCCAGGGAACCCTGGATGTCAAGGGATATACAAGAATGGATTAGGAAAAAAGGGAGGCTCTTGGCAGATACAAAGGACTAAAAACAGTGGAAGCCCTAGAGGAGTATAGAAAGTGCAGGGGGGTACTTAAAAAAATAAATTAGGAGAGCGAAGAGGGGGCATGAAAAAACACTGGCGGGCAAAATAAAGGAAAATCCTAAGATGTTTTATAAGTATATATTAAGGGCAAGAGGATAACCAGGGAAAGAGTAGGGCCCATTAAGGACCAAAGTGGCAATCTGTGTATAGAGCTGGAAGATGTAGGTGAGGTTTTAAATGAATATTTTGCATCTGTGTTCACTATGCAGAAGGACAATGTAGGCATAGAAATCAGGCGGGGGATTGTGATATACTTGAACAAATTAGCATTGAGAGGGAGGAGGTACTAGCAGTTTTAGCGGGCTTAAAAGTGGATAAATCCCCAGGCCCAGATGAGATGTATCCCAGGCTGTTGTGTGAGGCAAGGGAAGAGATTGCAGGGGCTCTGACACAAATTTTCAGAACCTCTCTGGCCACAGGGGAGGTGGCAGAGGACTGGAGGACAGCTAACATAATACCATTATTCAAGAAGGGTAGTAGGGATAAACTAGGGAATAACATCAGTGGTAGGGAAATTATTGGAAAAAATTCTGAGGGACAAAATTAGTCTCCACTTGGAGAGGCAAGGATTAATCAAGGATAGTCAGCATGGCTTTGTCAGGGGGAGATCATATGTAACCAATTTGATTGAATTTTTCGAGGGGGTGACTAGATGTGTGGATGAGGGTAGTGCAGATGAAGTAGTTACATAGACTTCAGTAAGGCTATTGACAAAGTTCCGCATGGGAGACTGGTCAAGAAGGTAAGTGCCCATGGGATCCAGGGCAATTTGGCACATTGGATCCAAAATTGGCTTAGTGGTAGGAGGCAGAGGGTGATGGTCGAAGGTTGTTTTTGTGACTGGAAGCCTGTGTCCAGTGGTGTACCGCAGGGATCGGTGCTGGGTCCTTTGCTGTTTGTAGTGTACATTCATGATTTGGATATGAATGTAGGAGGTATGATCAGTAAGTTTGCAGATGACACGAAAATTGGTGGAGTGGTAAATAGCGAGGAGGGAAGCCTCAGGCTACAGGACGATATAGACGGGTTGGTCAGATGGGCAGAACAGTGGCAAATGGAATTTAACACTGAAAAGTGTGAGGTGATGCATTTTGGGAGGACTAACAAGGCAAGGGAATACACTATGAATGGTAGGACCCTAGGAAGGACAGAGGATCAGAGGGACCTTGGTGTGCATGTACATAGATCCCTAAAGGCAACAGGACAGGTAGATAAGGTGGTTAAGAAGGCATATGGGATACTTGCCTTCATTAGCTGAGGCATAGAATATAAGAGCAGGGATGTTATGATGGAGCTGTACAAAATGCTATTTAGGCCACAGCTGGAATACTGTGTACAGTTCTGGTCACCACACTATAGGAAGGATGTGATTGCATTGGAGAGGGTGCAGAGGAAATTCACCAGGATGCTACCTGGGCTGGAGCATTTCAGCTATGAAGAGGGACTGGACAGGCTGGGGTTGTTTTCCTTAGAGCAGGGAAGGCTGATTGAGGTGTACAAAATTATGAGGGGCATAGATAGGGTAGATAGAAATGAACTTTTCCCTTAGTGGAGGGGTCAATAACCAGGGGGCATAGTTTCAAGGTAAGGGGCAGGAGGTTTAGAGGGGATTTGAGGAAAAACTTTTTCACCCAGAGGGTGGTTGGAATCTGGAACTCACTGCCTGAAAGGGTGGTAGAGGCAGGAACCCTCACAACATTCAAGAAGCATTTAGAGGAGCACTTGAAACACCATAGCATACAAGGCTCCGGACCAAGTGCTGGAAAATGGGATTAGAATAGATACGGCTTGATGGCCAGTGCAGACACGATGGGCCGAAGGGCCTCTTTCTGTACTGTAAAAATCCATGACTCTATGGGCAGGATTTTTATTCAGGAGTCGGGTTGGAGGCGGGACTACAACTTTCGGGGTTGTAGTCCCGCCTCCATCGAGATGCGGCCAATCCATGCGATTTTAACTTGATTTACCTTGTTGAGCCCATCCAGCGGGCCCAGCAGGCCAATTAAGGGCCACCCAGCAACAACTGACATCACAGACTGAAATTTCATCTGTCAAGAGGTTTTGACAGATGAAATATCAGCGTTACACAGCTGTTTGAAGCTGTCAAACACTGAGTCTTACTTCTAACCTGAGTCCTTCTCCACAGACTCAGTTAGAAATCTCTCCTGCACAGTAAGCTGAAGGCTGTCACTTTTGACAGTTCGCAGCCATTCTGCTTTCTGTGCCGGTGAGATGAGGGACTCCTGGCACCTAAAGGAAGGAAGGCTGAAAAGGTAAGAAAAGGTCATTTAAACTTCTTTAATCACTTTAGACACACCAAACACACTTACCTTTGCACTCATGCACACGCCACTCACTTGAACACTGACATCTTGACCCCTCCAAATCCTTCAACCCGACGGCCCGCCTCCTCTAACTTGGCGTGGTTTGGAGCCGTCGGGAATCCCACACTTCAACCTTAAAGATAGGGATTAGGCTAAAAACTGCCTGTTAACTACCTGTTAACAGGCAGTTAATTGGCACTAATCCCTTCCCGCCTCAGGTAGGCGGGTCCCAGTGCGGTGCGGGTACCCACCTCCTTTGAAACTGGCATGGAGGCGGGTTTGGGTGCGGGATGGGGTCGGGACCCCTGATTTCGGGATTTTAACCCCCCAGACGCCTCCAATCCTGACTCCACGGCCCAATGAAAATCCTGCCCTATGATTCTATATTGTTTGTTATGTTGCTTGGTTTTGAGTTGAAAGGCTGGTATTGGTCACTGAAATCTAATAGATGTTCACTTTATTTACCTTTCTTATTTAACTTCCGAAGCAATTAAGATGAAACTCGACCGACAAAAAAGTCTCCTCCACCTAAACTTACACAGTATACCATCCGCTATCAATAAATCAGCTTCAAACCATCTAATCGTCTGTGTGCTGTATTCTTTGTTCTAATAAGCTTTATTCATCACACAGATGAATGAGATTATTTTCCTCTGTATATCCATAAAATCAATTCAAACAGCTCTGCAGTCAGTTCCTGTAAAGCGAGGAGTCTGTTTGCCACATTTTTTCCACCAATATTCATGAACTTTTTTTATTGCAAGTGACAGATATTTTCTCAGTGTCTTTGTTCCTAAAATTGCTTTGTAGCATTGTTAAGAAAACACATCAGGGTGGACTAATCATTGTGCAATGCATTTCCAATCAAAATCGATTGATAAGATTGTAAACGATGCTATCCTGTGTTTGTCTTGGTATCGGGGAAATGCAAAGTGGTGATTTTTCAACTGCATATCTTCTTTTACAATGTGAAACAGGCTCCTACGCTTGCTTTCACCAACCGTTATTGCTGGACAGTTTGTGGGCAAATAGCACAACTCTGCGCCAGCAATTGTTTTTTCCTAGGCGGTACGGATGATCTGTCAAGGCGCACCTTGACTGATCACAAGTTCAGGATTTAGCACATGCGCAGTATGCCGTCATACCCACTGCAAAATCCCAGCCATTATTATTTTCAGTCTGCTGCCTGCTGGATTCATCTGCTCTTTTTTCATGCTGTGGCTCCTATGACTAGGGCTACAGAGAAGACAGAAATCAGAAATTTGGGGTAGCTTATTTTTACTGATTCCAATTCTCAGTACCACTGCCAATAATATTACTGTTCGTTACAGATAGTGGGAAAATTCAAACTGATGTAAGGATTGACATTTTATTAATTAAATAAATGACTAATTGCGCTTTGGGTAACACTAAATTTCATGTATACATTTCTAATTGTAAGACCTAACTATGCTTTGCCAATATGATACAGTTTCCTGTCAACAAGTGAATAAACTAGAATATTTTTATACAGTACCATTATGGGTTTCTGAAATAAAATTAAACCATCTAACTTTAGGCAGACTTTGGAACACAGATACGTTAGCAGTCACACACCTTACTGCACAGATTATGGTATTAAAGATGAACAATACTGTACAAGTAATCACAGTGTTTAATAGAATTAACACAACACATGAATTTTATTTCATTTCTTGCTTTTGTGTGTGATTCTAACTATTATAATACTAGCTGGAGTACCCGGCATTGCCGAGGGAAATGAACAAACCTCTGCAACTCCAAGTGTGGTTTGGAGAGAGGGAGAGAGAGAGAGGGAGGGGGGGGAAGGAGAGAGAGAGGGGGGAGGAGAGAGAGAGGGGGAAGGAGAGAGAGAGAGAGGGGGAAGGAGAGAGAGAGAGAGGGGGAAGGAGAGAGAGAGGGGGAAGGAGAGAGAGAGGGGAAAGGAGGGAGAAGGAGAGAGGGGGAAGGAGAGAGAGGGGGAAGGAGAGAGAGAGAGAGAGGGAGGGGGAAGGAGAGAGAGAGGGGGAAGGAGAGAGAGAGAGGGAGGGGGAAGGAGAGAGAGAGAGAGGGGGAAGGAGAGAGAGAGAGGGGGGAAGGAGAGAGAGAGAGAGGGGGAAGGAGAGAGAGAGAGAGGGGGAAGGAGAGAGAGAGAGAGGGGGAAGGAGAGAGAGAGAGAGGGGGAAGGAGAGAGAAAGAGGGGGAAGGAGAGAGAGAGGGGGAAGGAGAGAGAGAGGGGGAAGGAGGGGGAAGGAGAGAGGGGGAAGGAGAGAGAGGGGGAAGGAGAGAGAGAGAGAGAGGGGGAAGGAGAGAGAGAGAGGGGGAAGGAGAGAGAGAGAGGGGGAAGGAGAGAGAGAGAAAGGGAAGGAGAGAGAGAAAGGGGGAAGGAGAGAGAGAGAGGGAAGGAGAGAGAGAGAGAGGGAAGGAGAGAGAGAGAGAGAGGGAAGGAGAGAGAGAGAGAAGGGGAGAGAGAGAGAGAGAGGGAAGGGGAGAGAGAGAGGGAAGGAGAGAGTGTGGGAAGGAGATAGAGAAGAGAGGAACTCACCGCGGGGAAGGGGAAGGACTCAGCCTGGCCTTGGCGACCCGGAGTCCCCGTGCGTGGCGGCTCCCGCTCTGGACCGCTCCCCTGCTCACTGTCGCTTGGGCTCTCAGTCCGCGCAGTTGTATCTGTCTCTGTCGGTCTCGGGCCGCGCGGTTGTATCTGTCTCTGTCGGTGTATGCTCCCGCTGCCGCACTGATGGCAGGCTGTAGGATTAGGCCCCGCCCACATACGCCATGAAACACCCCCCGTGACACACCGCGCTTCCCCCGTTGCTGGGCAGATTTGAGATGCCACTCTCTGTTGCTGGGCAGATTTGAGATGCCACACCCTGTTGCTGGGCAGACGGCAGGCGGCAGGATTAGGCCCCATCCACACACGCCATGAAATGCCCCCCGTGATGCATCGCGCTTCCCCCGTAGGATTGGTCAACCATCACGTCACTCAACGCTAATGAGCAGATTTTTACCGTTTCTTGGACGTTTTTGTATACTGTCCGAACAATTTTTGTCTGACCAAAAACAAAATACACCTATGACACTCCCCTAATCATAAGCTTTCTTTTGATATTAAATATGTGTAGGCACGCTCTATAATTTAGGAGTTTACCGCGGACATACACACAGAGGGAATTTGTCCATTTTTTGAACGTTTTCTGTATACTGTCCGAGCAATTTTTGTCTGACCAAGAAGTAAATATGCCTATAACACTCCCCTAATCATAAGCTTTCTTTTGATATAACATATGTGTAGGTATGCTCTATAACTTTTGAGTTTACCACGGACAAACTCACTCAACGCTAATGAGCGGAATTCAGGTTTTTGAACTTTTTCTGTATACTGTCTGAGCAATTTTTGTCTGTCCAAAAAGTAAATACGCCTATGACACTCCCCTAATCATAAGCTTTCTTTTGATATAACATATGTGTACATTTTTTCTTTCAAGCACCTAGTGTTAGTATCCAGCAGGTCAGGCATAGTGTGTTTCGATGCAGAGTAAAGCTCCTTTCACTCTGCCCCCAGCAATGTGCCTTAAACCCATCCTCAGAAGAGTATTCCTGACTGCACCAGTGTGACTTTTTTTCATTGCCCACACCTGCCATCCAGTGTTCTTGCTAAGTGAGATTGCTAATCTAGTGTCAATTATTGTCAAATTAGGATATGCATAGCCTCCTTTGATGGATATAGACAACCCATGGATAGATTTCACCCAAGCAGACTTCGGGCAGCGGCTTCGGAAGTGCTGATCGACAGGCCGATGGTCCCAGCCAGAGCCTTGGTCAATTTTGAGGGACAGGTCTCATTGGCATTGGGTGGCAGGTGGAAATTGAGCCTCCTGGGATAATCCTCTGGCTCCGGGCTGCTGCAAAATCGGGCAGTCCAGCTGGCCTCCAGGCCAGAAGAAGACAGGTCTGTGGGGAGCGGGGGACGTTCCAATCTCGGGAGGGTAGAAAGCCAGAGCGGCAGCAGCCCTGGTTGGTTGTATGGAGGCCGGGGAGCAATTGTGCACACAAAAATAAAGTGAAACTTACTCGTCAGCTCCTCTTTGGCCAAGCCACAAGCTGATACTGGGTATGCTTTGCCCAGTTCAGTCCTAAAATAGCATCAGGGTCCTATTCACATCATAGGCCCCCAATTTAAATATCTAAATCAGCTCTGGCGCCTATTAGGAGTTGGCCACAGCAATGATGGGAATGGAATGGTACAGTAAGCCATGAGGAGGACAAGCGTCTGCTAAGAACATAAGAAAAAGGAGCTGGAGTAAGCCAGTTGGCCCTTCGAGCCTGCTCCGCCATTCAACAAGATCATAGCTGATCTTCTACCTCAACTCAACCCTAACCCACACTATCCCCATAACTCTTAATTTCATTAATTCCCAAAAAATTATTGACCTCTGTCTTGAATATACTCAACGAATGAGCATCCACAGCTCTCTGGGGTAGAGAATTCCAAAGAGTCACGACCCTTTGAGTGAAGAAATTTCTCCTCATCTCAGTCCCAAATGGCCGACCCCTTATTCTGTGACTGTGACCCCGTGTTCTAGATTCCCCAGCCAGGGGAAACATTTCCCCAGCATTAACCCTGTCAAGCCCCTTAAGAATTTTATGGCCCTGAATTTCCGATTGGAGGCTTCCTGTGTGCGGATGCCTCCGATCGGAAAAAATCTATGCACTTACCTGCTGGCTCCATAGGTCCCAAAACTTCCGATCCTGGGCCTCTCCACTACGAAATGCGCAGAGGCCCAGGTATCCCAGGGGCACATGTGGTTCATAAGCACCCCTGGGATCACTTGGGCCATGGAGAACCAATCAAAAAAGGGTATCCCCCTTCACACTTTTGACAGGTCTCTACGCATAGATCTGTCAAAAGTATGAATGGTGATTGTAGTGATCAATAACATGTCATTCTGTGGTGGACACTAGGTGGAGCAGTAGAGCTGTATATAGCTGTATGTACAAGACTACACTACCCAGCTATATATTATATTAAGACTACATTACCCATGAGACTAGGCTACCCACAAGGCAGGAGTCAAGATGGAAGCCTCTACAAGATGCTGTACAAGTCCACATGTGCTCAATAAAAGTAGCTAGCAAAAGCTAGCTGTGTTCATAATAAGAATGTCTATTTATTAATGAACATAACATGGTACCAGGGTGGTGAAGATCTGCTGAAAATTGTGAAAAGCGACATGGAGAATTTGAAGCCACCAGAGCGTTTGAATCTCACAGAAAAAATCGACTACAACTGGCAGACGTTTAAACAGCAATTCGAACTCTACATTGCAGCCATCGGATTCGGTACGAAGCCAGACGCAAGGAAGATAGCGTTGCTGCTTACGGTTGCAGGCCCACAGGCGATAGAGGTATTTAATACATTTGTATTTAATCCAGCGGAGAACAGAAAAAAATTAGAAGATGTGCTAAAAAAATTTGATGCACATTGCTCTCCCAAAAAGAATGAGACGTATGAAAGATACATCTTCCGTTCTCGGACACAGCAACAAAATAAGACTTTTGTTAGCTTTATAACTGATCTGAAACTGAAAGCACAGACATGAAATTTCTCTGAGCTCAAAGCATCCATGATTCGTGACCAGATTGTGTTTGGTATTCATGATAAAAAAGTCAGGGAACGTCTGTTGAGAGAAACCGAACTAAATTTGGAAAATGCAGTGAAAATATGCCAAGCCAGCGAGCTAGCTCGAAAGCATGCGAAGACTTTCAGTGAAATCAATAATGATGCGATTGTAGTAAGTGCTGCTGTCAGTGCTGTGTCCTACAAAGGGAAGAAACATGGGCAGGACAGAAATGCAAAGCAATCGGAGGATGACATTTTTAATTGTAAACGCTGTAGTTACAAACACCAGTTAAGACAATGCCCAGCGTTTGGAAAAATGTGCACAAAGTGTAATGGAAAGAATCACTTTGCCAAACAATGCTTTTCAAAAGTAATAACAACGAAAGGGCAACAAGTTAATGTGATTGAGGACACTGATTTAAGTGAGACATTTTTTGTAGGAATGGTGTCATGTGACAATATCAAAAAAGATACAGAAAATGTGCAGCCCTCAGAAATGGACAATGCTGAACATAAAGTCAATGCAGTAAAAGAGGACAAATGGATGATCCCACTGCAGGTAAATGGAGCATTAGTTACATTGAAACTGGACACTGGGGCAAAAGCAAACTTAATCAGTATGAGTGACATAAAAAATAAGAAAGAAAAGCCCAAAATACAGAAAAAGTCAGTACTACTGAAGAGTTATAATGGACAGAAAATAGATAGCTTAGGTGTATGCAGACTTAAAGTGACAGTCAAAGACAAAGTGCATCATCTCATGTTTTCTGTTGTGGCTGAAAGACTTGATTCGATACTAGGTGACAAAGCTTGTGAAGACTTAGAACTGGTCAAGAGAGTCTACCGTATAAACTGTGCCATAAGCAGACCAGATGACTCAGGTGATGAAGCAGAGAGCCCATCAAGGATGAAAAGGCCAAAGGGTATCCATGTCTTCAAAAAGCCTAGTGTCTCCAAGAAGAAAGAAAAAGACTTTAAGGTCAAAGAGAAGCCAAAGGAAGAAAAGCACAAAGAGGAAAAACACAAGGAGAAAAAGTCCAAAGATATAACCGCAGCAGATGTTGTTAAGCAGTGGAAAGAGAAAAAGAAAAAGAAGAAGCCTGCACCAGAGCAGGAAGCAGTTCCGGTGGATACTCCTTCTTTCCTCAGGCCAATCTTTGGTGTTCCATTAGCCGAGGCTGCTGAGAGGACCATGCTGTATGATGGGATCCAGCTGCCAGCAGTTTTTCGAGAGTGCATTGACTACATTGAGAGTTATGGCATGAAGTGAAGGAAACACTGAAACCCTCTCCAAGCAAAGATCGCAAGGAGACCTCGATCTATACAAGAGCAGATTGATGACAATGCCGCAACTGCATCTTGTCATTCACCGCCAGAACAATCTCATGAAGACACATCAGACTTACCCGTGTTGAGAAGATCCACACGTGAAGTAAAAGAGCCTGATAGACTTAATCTTTGAGTACAATGTAAAGCTTTGAAAATGTGTTGACTGTTTTGAAAATGTTTATGTTTATAGAGCACTAACAAAAGTGTTACTGATATTATCTTTATTGTTTTCTTGAAAGTTGATTGATATTGATTTTGTTAAACCTCAAAGAAAGGAGGATGTAGTGATCAATAACATGTCATTCTGTGGTGGACACTAGGTGGAGCAGTAGAGCTGTATATAGCTGTATGTATAAGACTACACTACCCAGCTATATATTATATTAAGACTACATTACCCATGAGGCTAGGCTACCCACAAGGCAGGAGTCAAGATGGAAGCCTCTACAAGATGCTGTACAATCCACATGTGCTCAATAAAAGTAGCTAGCAAAAGCTAGCTGTGTTCATAATAAGAATGTCTATTTATTAATGAACATAACAGGGATCACTTAAAAAGCACAGTTAAACATTAAATAATTTTTTTAAATCACTTATTTAAAATAAGTTAAAATTACATTAAATTAAATATTTTAAACATTACGGGGTTAAAAACAAACTTACCTTTTTTTAAAAGTATTTTAAAATTATAAATGAGTGAAAATTTTAATTTTTTTATTTTTTTAAACTCTTATGCTGGTAACCTTACCAGGTGTAAGATTTTTTAAGGTTTTCAGTGGGCGGAAGTTGTGCAGAAAGTGCAACTCTCTGCCCGCGGAGGCCCTTCTCCAGGGCAGGCGGATGATCTGTCAAGAGGATTCTTGGCAGATTGCAAGTGCCGGGTTTTAGCGTATGCGCTTCGCATGCCTGAAACCAGCACTTGCGAGGCCCCTACGGGTGCATACACACCTCGTACGCACCCGTGGGGGTTGGAAAATCCGGCCCTATATGTTTCAGTTAAATCACCTCTCATTCTTCTAAACGCTAAGGATTATAGGCCTAGTCTACTCAATCTCTCCTCATAGTTCAATCCCCTCATCCCAGGAACCAGTCTAGTGAACCTTCGCTGCACTCCCACTAAGGCAAGTATGTCTTTCCTTAGGTAAGGAGACCAGAACTGTACACAGTACTCCAGGTGTGGCCTCACTAATGCGCTGTATAATTGTAATAAGACTTCTTTACTCTTGTACTCTAATCCCTTTGTATCTAATCCCTTTGTAACAAAAGCTAACATACCATTTGCTTTCCTAATTGTTTGCTGGACCTGCATGCTAACTTTCTGAGATTCATGTACAAGGTCACCCAGGTCCCTTTGAATGCAAATATTTCCCAGTCTCTCACCATTCAAATAATATTCTGCTTTTTTGTTTTTCCTACCAGTGGATAACTTCACAGTTCCCCACACTGTATTCCATTTGCCATGTTCTTACCCACTCAGTCAACCTGTCTATATCTCTCTGCAGCTTCTTTGCATCCTCCTCACAGATTACTTTCCCACCTAACTTTGTATCATCAGCAAACTTGGATATGTTACATTCAGTCCCTTCATCTAAGTCGCTAATATAGATTGAAAATAGCTGAGGCTGTACTGGCCGCGCTAGATGTGCTCCTATCTAGTTATCCAGCAAGTTAAACACTTATTCAAAGTAATTCCTCGTGAAGCCGTTTGCTGTTTTGAAGCTTTACTTGAACAAATTTGTGAAACTGTAAACAAAGACAAAGTATGTTTTGTACATAAACTGAGTACTATACATTCGATATTACATAAGATATAAACATATTTACAACAGTAGAATAGATTAATTGTATAACTAACTAACATTTGGACTAACTTCTGTAACTATCAAATATTAACCTTTTATAAACATAGTGTTATCAAAATACTACTCTGACAATGTTGCTATTATGCTAACAAACAAAGATACTCACAGATATTGCGCTTGGCCTAACATATGAAATCAGATTACATTGGATTGTGAATGGAACCCCTCATGGCAGATTCTCCATTACTCAAGTCAGGTTCTTCCTGGAATTCTACTTCCTGGGATTCTGCTTCCTGAGTCACACAGGAAGAAAGGTAGAGAGGTCAAATGACCTCTCACAAGAAGAAAGGTAGAAAGGTCAAATGACTTCTGCTTCATACAAACTGTTAACACGATAACCACCACCAGAGGGTGCTATCTGCATATAAAATGGTTCATCAGTCCAGAACATCACTGCTATACAATAGCTACCACCAGAGGGTGCTATCTGCATGTAAAATGTCCAGAACACTCCCCGTCTGGGGTCGTTAACGACTCCACATAGTCCGAACTCTACTTGTCACTAGAGTCCTCTGGCGACAAAAGAAGAACCATCTCAGAGACAGTCCGTTGGTGTCGACGATAGGATGCAGCTTCCGTAGCCTGCGTTCTGCTACGCGCAGTTCCAATTTGGGTATGGTGAGGTCTGGCTGGGGCGCCAACTTGCCTCTATCAAAGACGAAGCCAATTTTGCTTTGTCCATCTTGAGTGGTGACCTTCAGATAAGCCACACTTGCAATGGCCTTAGCGGATGCGTCTGCAAAGACACAAAGCTCTTTGAATTGGGTATTTAAGGGAGAGAAAGATGAATAGCAGTGAGGTATTCGGATCTCCTGTAAGTCTTGGAGTGAGTCTCTCCATCTGTCCCACTCTGCTTCCATCTCTTCAGGGAGAGGTGAATCCCACTCTTCAGCGCGTGTGGAGAGTTCCCTGAGGAGCAGCCTGCCTTGTATTGTGACAGGGGCTAAGAAGCCGAGAGGGTCGTATAGGCTGTTGACTGTAGAGAGCACTCCTCTACGTGTGAAGGGTTTCTTGACGTCTAAGACTTGGAACGTGAACGTGTCTGTTGCTATGTTCCACGACACCCCTAGGCTACGCTGTAGGGGGAGGTCATCAGTGAAGAGGTCTAGGTCCTTGACGTCCTTAGCACGATCTTCAGGGGGGAATGCCTCCATCACTGCTGGTCTGTTAGAGGCTATCTTATGCAGCCTGAGGTTGGATAGTGCAAGTAGTTCCTGGGCTCGTCCGAGGGTACCGATGGCCTCTGCTTCGGTCGGGAATGACTTCAGTGCGTCGTCGACATAGAACTCTCGTTCGATGAACCCTCTCACATCACTGCCAAAGTCGTCGTCTTCCTTGGCAGCCCTCCTTAGTCCGTATATGGCGACAGCAGGGGATGGGCTATTCCCAAAGACATGGACACGCATTCTGTAGTCCACAATGTCTCTATTGGGGTCATTGTCCCGATTCCACAGGAAGCGAAGGAAGTCTCTGTGGTCTTCTCTCACCACGAAGCAATGAAACATGTGCTGGATATCGGCAGTGATGGCGACGGGCTCTTTCCTGAATCTCATGAGCACTCCCAAGAGGCTGTTGTTAAGATCGGGCCCTGTGAGGAGTACATCATTGAGAGAGACTCCCTGATATGGTGCACTGGAGTCAAACACCACGCGGATCTGTTCCGGCTTTTTGGGGTGATAGACTCCGAAGGAAGGGAGGTACCAACACTCTTGGCCTTCCTGGAGTGGCGGAGCGATCTCTGCATGATCGTTGACAAGCATTTTCTTGACAAATTCTAGGAAGTGCGCTTTCATCTCTGGCTTCTTCTCCAGTGTGCGACGGAGTGAGTTAAGACGATTATAGGCATACCCCCTGTTGTTCGGCAGCCGTTGTCTGGGGTTCCGGAAGGGTAAGGGTGCAACCCAGCTGTTAGAGCTGTCACGAGAGACCTCATTGTCCATAATCTGGAGGAACCTCATGTCGTCGATCGATGGAGCAAGTTTGTGGTCGTTGGCAGTGCGACAGAAGACTGACTGACCCGGGTTCTCTCCAGTGAGCATCATCTGTGTGCTGTCTGCGGAGATCAGCGCTGGGGTTTTCTGAGGCTGAGCCGTATGACTGAACTTCTCTGTCACTTGGATCTGATTACTGCATGGGGTAAGGTAGCTTGGACGACCATTCTCCAAGATGGAAGTCCTGAGTGTGCTCACCTGAGATGACTTGTGAGCGCCCTTGAGGCACACATCTCCAACAACGACCCAGCCGAGGTCTAGCCTTTGGGCGAAAGGGGCGTCATGTGGACCGTTGATCTCTTCCCTTATCTTATGTACCCTCAGGATGTCTCTTCCCAACAACAGAAGTATGCTTGCATCTGGATCAAGAGGTGGGATCTCGTCTGCAATGCATCTCAGATGACGGTGATGACGAGCTGCATTCGGAGTGGGAATCTCAGAACGGTTGTCAGGGACTTGATTACATTTGATGAGTGTAGGAAGGGGGAGACTAATCTTCCCGTCAGCTGACTCAACAACGTAACCGCAGGCCCTCCTGCCGGCTGTCTCTGAAAGTCCAGCACACGTCTTCAGCGTGTAAGGCGACGGACTTCCTTTGACCTTGAAGATGTTGAAGAACTCGGATCTTGCTAGAGAACGATTGCTTTATTCATCTAGTATGGCATACATCTTTTCAGATTCCTGGCGACATCCTGCAGGGTACACATTAACGAAGCGTATCTTGGAGCATGCTCTTGCGCTCACTCCTTCTCCACACACCTCGGTGCACTTGGATGTAATCTCCGGACCAGCAGCTCCCTCACTCTCCCCGCCGTGCTCTGAGGCGGGAGGAGGCGACTCTGACTTCCAAGGAGCTGGGCCTGGGTGGAGTGCTGAAATGTGCCGATCACTTTCACATTCAGTGCATTTTGCATCTACCTTGCAGTTCTTGGCGAGATGGCTCGTGGAAGAGCAGCACTTGAAACATATAGAGTTCTCTTTGAGGTATTGTTTCCGATCTTCCAGGGACATCTCCCTGAAGCCTCTGCACTTCTTTAAAGGATGAGGCTTGTTGTGGATAGGGCATTGTTTGCTCATATCCTCAGTTTTCTTCTGAATCTTTGTGTGCTCAGTTGAGGACACTTGCATTTTGTGGACAGATATTGGTGTCCTTCCATGTCTGTCGAACTTGTCTCTTCTGGCAAGTGCTGGGTGGGAGGAGAAGAAGTTGAAGCTGGGGTCGTTCCTGGCTTTGGCTTCTTTACGGATGAATTTAACGAACGCAGAGAATGGTGGGAACGCCACGTTGTGCTTTAGCTTGAACTTTGATCCAAACGTTATCCACTTCTCCTGCAGGTTAAATGGAAGCTTCTCAATGATGGGACTTACTCCTCTGGAAGTGTCTAAGTACAATAGACCGGGTAGGTAGCTGTCCTGCTTTGCGGCTTCGAGTTCCGACAGCAGATCTCCAAGGTCGCGGAGCTTCTGGGGTTCCTTACTCGTCAACCTCGGAAAGTTCTCCAACCTGTCAAAGAGAGCCCTTTCAATGGCTTCGGGCGAGCCGTAGCTTTCTTCCAGCCTCACCCAAGCCTTCTTCAACCCCTCTGGCAGCTGTCCCACATTGGCCGCTTTTATCCTGCAGGCCTAGCCATTTGATAAGGAGGCCGAGCTCTTCTCCTGCCGACAGGTCTAAGCTCGATATGGCATTGTGGAAGCAGAACTTCCAAGCCCGATAATTCTCCGGCCTGTCATCAAACTTAATTAACCCCGAAGTCACCAGCTGGGTGCGTGCAAGGTATTTGGCAAGGTCGTAGGTGCTGGGACCTGTGCCAGGGTTGCCTTGGCTAGGGGCTCTGTTGGGGGTCTCAAGGAACCGAGAGGGGATTTGCCTCTGACTTTCTCTATTCAGCGTCCTATTCCTCTGCACCGTGTCTTCCGTTCTGCTAGGGGAGACTCTGCGGCTTGAGGCACGCTGTCTACTTTGACCTTGGTTGGCAACTTGGGGCATGTTATACGAAGTGCTTGCGTCTGTAGAGATGTGTGGGCCTCCATCCCTTTCTCCTGTAAACTGTATGTCGGCATGGTCGCTCACGTAATCTATGGTACGCTGTCGTGGACTCTGCCACGAAATGGGAATTAAAGGTTTGTAAGCTGTCTCGGGATCAGCTCCCTCCAAAATTGCCTCAAATACTTGTGTCTCGGCTAATGCAGTATCTATCTCTTTTTGTTGCTGCAGCGCGTCTAATGTGGCTTGGAGATGGGCCTGTTCAGCCTGGCGTTCAACTTGGTGACGGGCCTGTTCAGCCTGGCGTTCAACTTGGTGACTGACCTGTTCGGCTTCGAATTCAGCTTGGAGTCGGGGCTGTTCGGCTTGGAGTCGGGCCTGTTCGGCTTGTGATTCAGCTTGGAGTCGGGCCTGTTCGGCTTGGAATTCAGCTTGGAGACGGGCCTGTCTTACTTTTATCTCTATTTCACTGTTCGCATGCGCAGCTCTGGCTTGAGCTGCCACTAGCTTAGCCCGTGCTCTGGCGATGGTCACGCTTACTCTAGAACCACCTGATGACCGTGAACCAGCTTGCGATCTGACGTAACCGGAGCTTATAGACCGATTGTCACCTTCTACAGTTTCGTCTGCCCATTTAGGGTCTTCTCCTCGCTGCAAAGCATTTTCGTTATTATCTTCTGACATGTTGATGTGAGGTAGGTGTGCTCTACGAGGTTAAGGCTTACACTGGGTTCCTCCTGCTCCGCTCTTCACAGCTAGCCGTATTGCTATCTTTTCACTTTATCTTTTCACTGATATCTTTTCACTTTATCTTTTCACTTTACTGGCCGCACTAGATGTGCTCCTATCTAGTTATCCAGCAAGTTAAACACTTATTCAAAGTAATTCCTCGTGAAGCCGTTTGCTGTTTTGAAGCTTTACTTGAACAAATTTGTGAAACTGTAAACAAAGACAAAGTATGTTTTGTACATAAACTGAGTACTATACATTCGATATTACATAAGATATAAACATATTTACAACAGTAGAATAGATTAATTGTATAACTAACTAACATTTGGACTAACTTCTGTAACTATCAAATATTAACCTTTTATAAACATAGTGTTATCAAAATACTACTCTGACAACGTTGCTATTATGCTAACAAACAAAGATACTCACAGATATTGCGCTTGGCCTAACATATGAAATCAGATTACATTGGATTGTGAATGGAACACCTCATGGCAGATTCTCCATTACTCAAGTCAGGTTCTTCCTGGAATTCTACTTCCTGGGATTCTGCTTCCTGAGTCACACAGGAAGAAAGGTAGAGAGGTCAAATGACCTCTCACAGGAAGAAAGGTAGAAAGGTCAAATGACCTCTGCTTCATACAAACTGCTAACACGATAACCACCACCAGAGGGTGCTATCTGCATATAAAATGGCTCATCAGTCCAGAACATCACTGCTATACAATAGCTACCACCAGAGGGTGCTATCTGCATGTAAAATGTCCAGAACCGAGGCCCAAGCACTGATCCTTGCGGTACCCCGCTAGTTACAGCCTGCCAACCTGAAAAAGCCCTGTTTATTCCTACTCTCTGTTTTCTGTCTATTAACCAATCATCAATCCATGCGAATATATTACCCCCAATACCATGAGCCCTAATTTTGTGTAATAACCTCTTGCGTGGCACCTTATCGAATACTTTTTGAAAATCCATATACACTACATCCACTGGTTCCCCCTTATCCATCCTACTAGTTACATCTTCAAAAAACTCTTAACAGATTGTCAAACACGATTTCCCTTTCATAAAAGTATGTTGACTCTGCCTAATCATGTTATGATTTTCTAAGTGCCCTGTTACCACGTCCCTAATAATAGATTCTAGCATTTTGCCTACTACTGAAATCAGGCTAACTGACCTATAGTTCCCCATTTTTCTCTTCTTCCTTTCTTAAATAGCGGGGTTATGTTTGCTACCTTCCAATCCTTGGGGACTGTTCTAGAATCTAGGGAATTCTGGAAGATTAATACCAGTGCATGTTGGCTATTATTGCAAGAGTAAGGAAGTCTTGCTACAATTGTATTGGGCTTTGGTGAGACCAAACCTGGAGTATAGTTTTGGTCTCCTTATCTAAGGAAGGATATATTTGCCTTGGAGGTGGTGCAACGAAGGATCACTAGATTGATTCCTGCGATGAGAGGGTTGTCCTATGATGAGAGATTGAGTAGAATTGGCCTATACTCTCTGGAGTTTAGAAGAATGAGAGATGATCTCATTGAAACATATAAGTTTCTGAAGGGAATTTTGAGGGTGGACGCTGAGAGGTTGTTTCCCTGGTTGGAGGGCCTAGAAGTAGGGGTCATAGTCTCAGGATAGGGGGTCGACCATTTAAGACTGAGATGAGGAGGAAATTCTTCACTCAGAGGGTTGTAAATTTTTGGAATTCTCTACCACAGAGGGCTGTGGAGGCTCAGTCATTGAGTATATTCAAGGTTGAGATAGATAGATTTTTGGACTTTAGAGGAATCAAGGGATATGGGGAACGGGTGGGACGGTGGAGTTGACGCCGAAGGTCAGCCATGGACTTATGGAAAGGTGGAGGAGGTTTGAGGGGCTGTATGGCCTACTCCTACTCCTATTTCTTATGTTCTTATGGTACGTTCTTCGAGCCATTTTCGGGGTAATACCATCCCATTTCCGCTGGGTGAGAGTCCTCAAAATTATATCCCCCAGTTTCTCCAGTCCTTCCTCCTAATTCAAACTTCTGGGAATCATTCTTGTGCTTCTTCTCTGTATCACCTCCATGACCTGAATGTTTCAATTGTTACTTACTGCCGGAGCACCTTGACATATTTAGCCTTACAAAACTTGCTGATGTCATTATTGTATTCATATAAGTTTACATTTTTGCCCTAATTCATGTATTAAGCTTCTTACTGGCCATCTTCCTTGTGCAGAAGGTTATGCCCAATGAGTTCACACTTTTGATGAGTTCTTATGCTTTTTGACTGCCAGCCTTTGCCGTTGTGACCCCCTGGTGAGTCAAGCAGTCATCCTTCTTTCCACAGCTGCATCAACCATCTTTGCCTAGTTATGAAATCCAATACGCAAATGCAGCTTAAACATTTCTGCTTGTGTTTTAAATACAATACACCTGTCTGAATATCTCCTATCGTTGTTTAGACTATTATGTTGCTGGTGAGATGCTGGAAAGGTGTAACTCGAGCATTACTTCTACTGACTCCCAACTGGACACATTTAAGGTGTTAATAATAATTTCAATGTGCTGTATTATTGTACGCAATGGGAAACACCAAAGTTTAGCCTGATCATCTCACTTTAAGTACTTTGGAAGAACAGGAATTGATTAACAATCATTTTAACAAAAGCAGAAAATATATCAGTTTTATACTCGTGGAACTCCAAATGCAGATGTGAACTTTGCTTTGATGAGTGCTGCTTACTGAAAAATAGTGTTGCAGGACTGAAGTATTCATTACTTTGTTTAAAATTACAGCTTAGCATAGTGACAATCTGACAAATGAGTATTTTCTTTATTTAGAGAATAGATATTTTCGTAGATTTTTTCTTGAGTTCTGTTTAATAACCACCTCTCCTGGAGAAACCGTCATAGATTTTCAACTTTGCGCCCAGGTGTAAAACTTTCTTTGAGGATTGGCCACCCATTACAGAAACTGCCTGATTTTAATTTCCATTGCAATCAATGAAAATCTAACCTATCATTTCTAAATCCAAATGTGTGCTATCAAGTAGAGAAAATGGGATGCCAGGAGTTTATTGTAGCATGACTTAGTTGATTAATTCACTTATACAAACTACTGAATCAGCAGTTTATTCCAGAGCCTCAAAATGTCTGAGTGTGTAAATTCACTGCTCCACATGGAACTGGATCAATACAGCTTCGATCCCCACTTTGCGCTGAGTTAACTGGTCTCAGCTGGAATGGTAGTGGGGGTGTTATAATTGTCCACATTGTTACCGAAAGGTATATGTACGTATGTGTTGATGAGGACACTCACTATCTAGGCTCACACATGAGGAATGGCCATTTAGGAAAGGGATCAGAGGGCATTCAGCGCCCATGTTATTGTACACCTGCTTGAGTCATTGCCTACAGAAAAGAAAGGGGTGAAATACAAAAAGATAAAAAACACAATGAAAGAGAATTGGAGCTGGTATTGTCCCCACTGTCACTGCCCTGCCTCGCCTATGTAGGGGAGACCTGACACTGAGGCTTTCTTTGGTACCAGAGATCTGCCTTTGGGTTCTTGACTTGGGGAGTCTCCCTACATGACAGCAAGTTGTTTCCATTAAATGCTTCCCCTGAGCCCAGCCAGGATTAGTTGTTTGAAAAGATAGCACCTTGGAGTATTTAGAAATCCTGTTACAAAGCAACATCTCTTGAGGAATGTCAAAATACTTTCATGCTGGCAACACACTCTGGTCGCACTCTTAAGTTTGAATTAGAAGGTTGTGGGTTTAAGTCCCATTCCAGAGACTTTGAGCACATAATCTAGGATGACGCTTCAGTGCAGTACTGCATTGCTGGAGGTGCTGTCTTTTGGCTGAGACATTAAACTGCCTATTCAAGTGGAAGTAAAAGGTCCCATGGCAATTTTTTGAAGAAGAACATGTATCCTGGTGTCCTGGACAACATTCATTCTCCAACCAACACCACCAAACAAATTAATGGTCATTCATCTCATTGGTGTTTGTGGGACTTTGTTATGTGAAAAGTGGCTGCCAAGTTTGCCTATAAAAACAACAGTAACTACAATTCAAAAACAAATGTAATTCTTTGGCTGTGATATATTTGGGATATTTTGAGAATGTGGAAAGTGCTTCTCATAGTTAGGGCATGTTGTTTACTTGGCCTAGAAGGAATTTTGGTTTGAGCTATAATGACTGGAATTTGCAGTCAGCAGCGAAGAAAAGGTGTTCGCCGCTGGCCCGAAGTAAGCTTCACACAAAGATCTCGCGATCTCTGTGGCGATTATTATGGCTTTTCCAATGTGTAATTGAAATCAACAGAAGTTAATGGGGATTCCCAGCAAAGAGCTGCTGTGACGTCAACAAGCTGTCTAAGCAGCCAATTAAAATGCAGGATTTTCACAGACAACGTACCAGGAAGTGGGTAAGCTCTTAAAATTCTAACTTTTTAAAAATATTAGAGAGTAAAACAAAGATTGGGGCTCTCACATGGGGACAAAGCAAATCTGAAATAAAGATGATCAAAATTAGTTTTTCAGGGCCATAACCTTTGTTTAGCAGTCAATACGCTGTCAATACACCTAATCCAAAAGGGTCTAATTTTTAATGGGGCATTTAACAGCATAATTACCGCGGAAGAGCTGAAGTTTTTGTCAGTTTCCATGATTTGAGAGATTACACTGATTGCCGGCTCGGGAGGGGGTGGGGGGGAAATAGCGCAGCCTGTGGAGGAGCGTTCAATGACAGACCGCAACTTCAGGATTTCTGCATTAGGCTGCGCCTGCGCTAAATCCTGAATTTGCGGTCAATTTCAAAGATGAAATGATGGCGAACGCTGCCTGTTTGCCGTAATCAAGACCACAAATTCCAGGACAACATGTTTTTAATATGAAAGCAGTTTCAGGATTTTAAGGGTTAATCCCAAGGATACAGTATCCTTTCTTTTATCTTGACGAAAGAAAGCAGGTTGAAGCCATTGAAACAAAGAGGAGATAGGTATGTTAATGAGCGCCCCATAAAGTTAATAGAGGAGGGTCATTGTTACATGCCAATAAGTCCAGTTGACATTCACACATGAATATGGCGGGAGGGACTGAATTTATGCTTACACAGCATTAGGTTGTCTGGCTGGGACCCGCATCTAGAGGGGCAGCAGCCAGTTTAATTGACAGTCCTACTTGCTAACCCCTGGCCATGGAGAGGGTCAGACGTCAAGCTGCTGATTTCCTGTCCCAATAGGAACAAAGGGCAGAAACATTGCCTACAAGACAGTTCTAGAAGGACTGCTGAGAGAGACAGATAGGCTAATGGTTTCCTTAAGACAGCCAACTAGTTACAGCAGAAACCTTGGTCAGAAAAGTTAATTTTGCCCGCTAACCGGGACAGTGTGGCATTTTTTTGTTATTTTTAATGCTATGAGGAGTCAAAGTGAAGCGAGAATTACTTTAGATGTTATTCTGTACACTCACTTAACAATGGTAACAAAACAAATTGTTTTGTTACATTCAGCTTCATTTCACTAATGCATGAATAAGTCGCCTTTTGGAAAATTTGAAAAATGCACATGGAGGCATATTTGAGATTATAGTATCAAATACACATAACAAGGTATTTTAATTGTTATCTGGGTCATATACCTGGGTCATGCTAGATTGTTGGCAGTGAAGGTAAACTCCTGATCATAAGAGATGTAGCATCTGCTTACTGGAGAGATCAGTGATATTGAACCTGACAGTTCTTGTGTAGACACAACATTTTAAAAAGTGCAATATAAATGCAAGTTTTTCTTTTATTTATGTGAACAATGCAATTTTAGGTGCTAAGCAAATAAATATCCAGTTTTCTAATAATTCTTCGGTATACAGCAACCCGTGGAAAATTATCTTACTTGTTTCTGTCAAAAGAGTGGTGGAAGAAGATGTGGAACAATGCACAGATAATAAGGAAGATAACTCTGAAGTCAATTTAATTAAAAACGCTTCATAAAGTGCATTACATGCCAGCTAATTCTGTTTCAATAGGATTACTAGCCTCATAGAGAAATTTAATGCACAAGTTATGGTTTTTCTATTACTGTCATACAATAATTTATGTTTGGTTTGGAATGAACTTTAGAAATTTCTTGGAAAGATTATTTCTTGCGTATTCCAACAAATCCTATATTAATCATTTAGGTAATGATGCTATTATTTTTGGACCAGACATCAACATTTTTTCTCGCAGTCATGACACCAATAAAAAAGTTAATTCTCAACAGATTTTAATATTATTGTAGCATTACTACAGATAATAAAGACATACACTTAAAAACTTACTGTGCCTCTTAGTGTCACCTGAAAACTTAGATATACAACCCAATTCCTTCATCCAAATCATTGATATATATAGTGAAAAGCTGAGGCCTCAGTGCAGATCTCTGGGTTATACTGCTTGTTTCATCCTGCCAATCGGAGAATGTTCTCTTTAATGCTGCTCTCTAACCCTGACCTCACAACTAATTACCAACCCAAGTCACAAGATTACCTCCAATTCTGTGTGCTTTTGCTAATAATCTGTTGTGTGGAACTTTATCAAATGCCTTTGGGAAGTCCATATGGACAACATCCATAGGCACCCCCCTATTCACCATGCTAATGATTTTTAGGTTCCCTTGTATCATTGGTATTTTGTCCACAACAGCTGAAAGAGAACTGGAGGAGGTGGCAGCCCCCCAAACATCTAACCTCACCCCCTAAGAGGAGTAAGGACTCCAAATCCTGGGAGGCCATTGAGGATATCAGAGATGGGAAAGTCGGAGGGCATATGGCAGCTGCAGGTTCATGATGAAATTCTACTTCTCTTCCTATTGTACACCAAATTAACTTGTAATAAACCATATCATGAACACCCCTCTTATCATGAATGTTCCCCTATGTCACTGCTCAGGAAGCCTTTCTATCCTCTCATCCTCTTGCTCCTTGAAATGTGCCAGAGGAAGAAGACACAGATCTATTGCATCTGGTGCTGCCAGCACCTAAAAGCACACAACATCTTTGAGTTATCTATTCTGGGGGATTAGATTAAGCCAGAGAAGAATGCAGTGACAGACACACAGAGCAGGAGCAACTGCTGGTGACATGAGTAGAAAGACATTGCTGACCAGTATGTATTGCCTCTCTGCTAAATAACATAGGGATCCACATTTCATAATTCCTGCTTTTAAAAGAACAATA
Source organism: Somniosus microcephalus (assembly GCF_052327205.1). Lineage (NCBI taxonomy): Eukaryota > Metazoa > Chordata > Chondrichthyes > Squaliformes > Somniosidae > Somniosus > Somniosus microcephalus. Next base: position 281,035,766 of record NC_140990.1, on the reverse strand, counting down.
CTGGCAAAGCATCAAGCATTGATGCATGAATTAGGGACTACATCAGAATACAGCCCACCACGGAGTTTGTAGCAGCTCCAGGGACATCTGCAGCAGAGGCTGCCATGCCAGAGGCCCTCAAAGCAGACTGCTTTTTTCATGGATGCTCCAACAGTTGCCATAGAGATGGGGTGTAAGATTGGAGAGGGATGGCTCTTCTAGCTTCAACACGCTTGGTGAGAAGTTACAGACAACCATGAGGTAGGGCTTCACTGATCTCACTGGTACTATTAGGTCAACTTTCCTGCAAATCTGTGGCCTTGCTGATCCAGTACACAGGACTTGTAGCATGGCAGGAATGGACGTGGATGATGATACAGCTCCTCTAGATGGCAGCACATGAGGGCTCTCCCACAAGCTACATGGGAGGTATAAAAGGAATATAGTATGTATTAAAGTGTCAGCTGTGGCTCAGTTGGTAGCACACTCGCCTCTGAGTCAGAAGGTTGTGGGTTCAAGTCCCACTCCAGGTACTTGAGTACATTAAGCTACGCTGACACTCCAGTGCAGTGCTGAGGGAGTGCTACACTGTTGGAGGTGCCATCTTTCAGATGAGACGTTAAACCGAGGCCCCGTCTGTCCATCTCAGATGGATGTAAAAGATCCCATGGCACTATTTCGAAGAAGAGCAGGGGAGTTATCCCTGGTGTCCTAGCCAATACTTATCCCTCAACCAACATAACAAAAACAGATTATCTGGTCATTATCACATTGCTCTTTGTGGGACCTTGTGTGGAAATTGGCTGCTGCGTTTACCTACATTACAACAGTGACTGCACTTCAAAAGAAGTACTTGACTGTAAAGCGATTTGAGGTGTCCGGTGGTTGTAAAAGGCACTATATAAATGCAAGTCTTTCTTTCATAGGGCCAGCCTGTCCATGCAGCAACACAGGAGATACGACCTGCAGCAGATCCATTTTTAGATTTGGTTGACAGAGATGAGGGCAAATTCAGTCCCAGGAAGATACTATTGCAACTCAGCAGCCACCCACTTGCACACTGCTGCCAATGATTAGGCACCTAGGAAAAGCACAAGACTAGGTTTAAGAATATACACATCACGCACTGACAAAGGAGGAGCACCATAAAAGCAAACACTAGGCACACGTATAATATGGCTTCACATTAAAATTATATTTGCACTAATTTTGTCTGTGTGCAGATAATTGTTCTTGGGCAGGTATGGAATGAATGGAAGCTGTGTGAGTTGTGCACAGAGTTGTGGATGATGGCATAGTCTTGGAGGGAAGGGAAAAGTTGTATACAGAACTGCTAATGCATTGGCCAGACATGCTAGTCAAGGGAATGCCTTCTGAACGGAGTTGAGCATATCTTATAACTCAATGATGGCTTTCTTGGTAAAGCAAAGCCTCCACAGAAATTGTTCCTCTGACAAATTCAGGTATGTGTGCCTCTGTCTATATATTCTGTTGTGGTGGTACTGGCAGGTGGGTGCCATACACCTGCAGCGCTGCTTGATCAGCCTGGCATCCCTCAATTGACCCTCATTCTCTTTAAGAAAGCTACAATACAGAGGAATTTGTCCTCGGCCTAAAAGTTCAGGGAATAAACACCAGCCCCACAGCAAATGGTACAAAGGCGACTGGTAAAGTAATTGGCTGAAGCAAAAATGAGGCACAAATAATTTTTAAACTGATTCAATCAATGTTTGGATTCTCTTGTATCTTGTGCTCAGCACCAAGCAATCCTCAACACCCGTTTAAATAGGTCAGGAAGTGAAACTGCTCTAATAAGACTGAAGTGAGGTGCATGACAGCATGGCATCATTTTCACTTCATTTGCATGGAACCGCCCAAAATGGGTTGGCGCTACATGTAGCTGCTGGAAATGACAGTGAAAATGAGACTGGCAAAAAAAAATAGACAAAGATCCAACGTCACAGAACTTCATCCAGTTTTCAGGTCGGGTCTGCCAATTTATACCTGCGAATTGGGCAGATCCAAACAGAAATTTCAGGCTACTAACTCTAAACCAGTACCCTTAGTAATACCAAGGTGGACAGAAAAAAACAAAAGAATCTTAATTATAATTCTTAATAACTAACATTTGTTTTCTGAAAATATCCTGATGTGGAACTCCTCCTTTGAACTCTTACTTCTTTCTCTTGATCTTCCTTAACTGTTCTTCCCTTTCAACTTTATCTTCCAGATATTTTGTCCTGCATTTGGTGTTCTTCTTCCTTCAGTTAAAAAAAATCTTAATAAAATAATGTATAATTTTTTAGTCCTTATTTTCTCTAAATATGTTCAGCATTGTTTTAGAAACATAGAAACATAGAAGATAGGAGCAGGAGTAGGCCATTCGGCCCCTCGAGCCTGCTCTGCCATTCAATGAGATCATGGCTGATCATCCAAATTCAGTACCCTGTCCCTGCCTTCCCCCCATATCCCTTGATCCCTTTAGCCTTAAGAAATATATCTAACTCCTTCTTGAATGCTGAATCTTAACTTTTACATAAGATGGGTGAGGGTATTTCTATAACTATCAAAATACAGTGAGCGGAGGTGCGTCCCAGTGAAGTTTGTCTTTTTTTAAAATACAAATTGAATAGTTTTTGTATCTTTATAAGTAGCACATTGTAAATAATAGGTGTAGCAAATTTGAAGGATCCTATGCTACTGCTAGTTTAGCTGAATCTACTTGTATTTTGAACTTATTTTATAATTCTGAATAATCTTTGTATCAGATGACTATGGTGATTGATCTATTAGCTTGCCTTACTTGTATAACATGCTCTGTATTTTACCACAAATGTTAATGGTATTATTTTTCCAAACTTTACAGCAAGAACACCATCATCCCTTTGCGATGCAGCTGTCCAGTTGATTTTGAGTTCCAGTTGACTTTTCTACAACTTCATCATGCATTCACAATGCAGCCAACAGCAGGTGTGTAGGAGAACTTTCAATACTATATTAACATTTTATACTAGTGATTATTGTTGAACTGTTTCCCCGCTGTACTCAAACATTACATTTACACCAAACTAGGTAAACATGGTTATCTTATACTGGCTAGAAAATGAGTTAAAACTATTGTTGAAGCCCTAGATTTGGAGTTCTTCTTCCTTCAGTTAAAAAAATCTTAATAAAATAATGTATAATTTTTTAGTCCTTATTTTCTCTGAATATGCTCAGCATTGTTTTAGAAACATAGAAACATAGAAGATAGGAGCAGGAGTAGGCCATTCGGCCCCTCGAGCCTGCTCCGCCATTCAATGAGATCACGGCTGATCATCCAAATTCAGTACCCTGTCCATGCCTTCTCCCCATATCCCTTGATCCCTTTAGCCTTAAGAAATACATCTAACTCCTTCTTGAAAATATTTAATGAATTGGCCTCCACTGCCTTCTGTGGTAGAGAATGCCACAGGTTCACCACTCTCTGGGTGAAGTAATTCCTCCTCATCTCTTTCCTAAATGGCTTACCCCTTATCCTTAGACTGTGACCCCTCTCATTCTTCTAAACTCCAGCGAGTATAAGCCCAATCGACCCAATCTCTCCTCATACGTCATTCCTGCCATCCCAGGTATCAGTCTGGTGAATCTTCGCTGCACTCCCTCCATGGCAAGAACATCCTTCCTCAGATAAGGCGACCAAAACTGCACACAATACTCAAGATGTGGTCTCACCAAGGCCCTGTACAACTGCAGCAAGACATCGTTGATCCTGTACTCGAACCCTCTCGCTACGAAGGCCAACATACCATTTGCCTTCTTAACCGCCTGCTGCACCTGCATGCTTACCTTCAGCGACTGGTGCACAAGGACACCCAGGTCTCATTGCACTTCCCCTTCTCCCAATCTATTCCATTCAGATAATCTGCCTTCCTGTTTTTGCCACCAAAGTGGATAACCTCGCATTTATCCACATTATACTGCATCTGCCATGCTTCTGCCCAATCACCCAACCTGTCCAAATCATACTGGAGTTTCTCGGCATCCTTCTCACAGCACACACGCCCACCCAGCTCTGTGTCTTCTGCAAACTTGGAGATATTACATCTAGTTCCCTCGTCTAGATCATTTATATATATTGTGAATAGCTGGGGTCCTAGGACCGATCCCTGCGGTAACCCACTAGTCACTGCCTGCCACTCAGAAAAAGACCCGTTTATTCCAACTCTTTGCTTCATGTCTGCCAACCAATTCTCTATCCAAGTCAGTACCTTGCCCCCAATCCCATGTGCCTTAACTTTACACGCTAATCTCTTATGCGGGACCTTATCGAAAGCCTTTGGAAAGTCCAAATACACCACATCCACTGGTTCTCCCTTATCTATTCTACCAGTTACATCCTCAAAAAATTCCAGTAGATTAGTTAAGCACGATTTACCTTTTGTAAATCCATGTTGACTTTGTCCGATCCTGTCACTGTTTTCCAAGTGCTCTGCTATTACATCTTTTATAATGGACTCTAGCATTTTCCCCACTACCGATGTCAAGCTTACCGGTCTATAATTCCCCGTTTTCTCTCTACCACCTTTTTTGAATAGTGGGGTAACATTAGCTACCCTCCAATCCATGGGAACTGTTCCAGAGTCTATCGAATTTTGGAAGATGACCAGTAATGCATCTGCTATTTCTAGGGCCACTTCCTTAAGTACCCTAGGATGTAGATTATCAGGCCCTGGGGATTTATCGGCCTTCAATCCTGTCAATTTCCCTAACACCATTTCCCTACAAATACTGATTTCTTTCAGTTCCTCCCTCTCATTAGACCCTATGTTCCCGACACCTCTGGGAGGTTATTTGTGTCCTCCTTTGTGAAGACAGAACCAAAGTATGTATTTAATAGGTCTGCCATTTCTTTGTTCCCCATTATAAATTCCCTTGATTCTGACTGCAAGGGACCTACGCTTGACTTCACCAATCTTTTTCTCTTCATATATCTATAAAAACTTTTAAGTTAAAACAAATGTTAAAACAAGGAAGAAAGAAAGTCATAGAGTCATAACGGCACAGAAGGAGGCCATTCGGCCCATCGAGTCCATGCCGGCTCTCTGTAGAGCAATCCAATCAGTCCCAGTCCCCCGCTCTATCCCAGTAGCCGTGCAAGTTTATTTCCCTCAAGTGCCTATCCAATCTCCCCTTGAAAACATTGAGCGTCTCCGCTTCCACCACTTCTGTCGGCAGCGAGTTCCAGGTCCTCACCACTCGCTGCGTAAGAAAGTTTTTCCTCACGTCCCCCCTGTATCTCTTGCCCAAAACCCAAATCTGTGTCCCCTAGTCCTTGTACCATCAACTAGTGGGAACAGCCTTTCCCCTTCTAGCCTATCTGTGGTAAACCACTTTTGTCGTTCACTATCGTTACACTATAGTTATCACTGTTATATCGTTACTCTATGGTTATCACTGTTCACACTGTTGTATCACTATACGAGGTCGCCTCTTGTCACGCTGTTATACCTGGGCTGACCACTGCTGACTCCGCCCATGGCTCCACCTACCTGCCCAGGTATAAAGGTGGTCGACTGGCTGGTATTCCTCCTTGTTGGATCCGATCACCCACGAGGGTGGGCTCTGTTATTTAGCCAATAAAAACCTATAGTTACTTTCTTAACTCGTCGCTTCTCATTGGATGAATTGATAGGTATATCAATTTTATTGGCTAAATTTTAAAATGTCGACACTTGAGCAGTCAAACGACCAGCCAAGCGACCAGCCAGACGCCCAGCTACAACAGCCACAGCAGCCAGCCTGGCTGCGAGCCCTCCGACCACCGTACCTGGATCTAAACCCACAGGCAGCAAACTCAGCCCTCGACTTCGAACACTGGCTGAGCTGTTTCGAATCCTACCTGGGAGAATCCGGCGTGCCTCAGAAATCCATGCTAAGGGTTCTGACCGCCCAAGTGAGCCCTAAAGTATTCGCACTCATCCGGGACCTTAAAACATACGAAGCCGCCATCAACCTGCTGAAACAACAGTACCGGAGCCCGGTAAACTCCATGTTTGCCAGACACCTCCTAAGATCCCGCCCGCAACAGCCAGGAGAGTCGGTAGATGAATTTTTACGGGCGCTACAAGCACTCGGCAGGGACTGTGACTTTAAAGCGGTATCAGCGGCAGAAAATACTGAAGATAATGTCCGCGATGCCTTCGTGAAAGGCCTGCGGTCCGACTACACACGGCAAAGACCTCTTGAAGCAAAGGACCTTGACCTGAACACAGCTGCAGCCCTCGCTCGCTCCCTAGAAGTGGCCCATCGGGACCTCGAGGCGTACTCCAGGTACAGTAATTTGCGACCCTGGGACTCGGGACCGACCCCGACTGCGATACCCCTCGCAGCGCCGCCCCTGGGACCTACCTCTGCGTCGGCATCCCGGACCCGATCGGGACCGCCACCCCCGGTACCGGCTGCGACTTCGGACCCCCGCGATCGGGCCGCTGGCTGCTTCTTCTGCGGCCAGGCGAAACATACTAGGGCGCGCTGCCCAGCGAGAAACGCGACGTGCTCAAGCTGCCTGAAGAAAGGCCACTTTGCTAAGGCCTGCAGAGGCCAACAGAGATCAAAAGAGGCCAGCAGTGCCTCATGCGAGTTGTGGGGGCGGCCATCTTCCATCAAGGCCACAGATGCCAGTATCCCCACGTGTGAGTCATGGGGGCGGCCATCTTTGATCCAGGCAACCGACACCAGCAGTGCCTCATGTGAGTTGTGGGGGCAGCCATCTTCTCCGCCATTTTGTCCAACCTCGTGGGCGCTGCCATTTCACCCTCCACGCTCGACCGCCACTTCGCCTCCGGACTCGACCACCGCCTCACCCGCAGACTACAGCAGCTCGCTGAGCCACACACTAGCCTCCGTCACACTGGACCAAGCCCGCCCGCACCACCTGTCCAAGTCCATGATGGACATCAAAGTAAACGGCCGCGCCACGACCTGCCTGTTCGACAGCGGAAGCACGGAGAGTTTCATCCACCCAGACACGGTGAGCCACACCTCCCTCACTGTCCGGCCAACGCGCAACCGGATCTCGATGGCATCGAGGTCCCACGCCACAGACATCAGCGGCTACTGTGTCGTGACCCTGTCGGTTAAGGGCACGGAGTATAAAAATTTTAAACTCCTCGTCCTCCCCCAGCTCTGCGCTGCCGTCCTACTAGGGCTGGACTTCCAATCCCACCTCCAAAGCGTCACTCTAGCATACGGCGGACCCCTCCCCCCACTCACAGTCGACAACCAGCAGCCTTTAAACCGCCCACCGCGTAACACCTGCGGCCTATCCACCCTCAAGGTCCCGCGACCTTCCCTGTTCGCTAACCTCACCCCCGACTGCAAACCCGTCGCTACCAAGAGCAGGCGGTACAGCGCCGGGGACAGAGCCTTCATTAGCTCTGAGGTGCAGCGTCTCCTGAAGGAGGGCATCATTGAGGGGAAGAGCAGCCCCTGGCGTGCCCAGGTCGTGGTCGTTAAGACCGGCAATAAAAACCGCCTGGTCATCGACTACAGCCAGACCATAAACCGGTACACCCAGCTGGACGCATACCCCCTTCCCCGCATATCTGATATGGTCAATCAGATTGCACAATACCGAGTATTCTCTACCATCGACCTTAAGTCGGCCTACCACCAACTCCCTATCCGCCCTGAGGACCGCCAGTATACCGCCTTCGAGGCGAATGGCCGCCTCTACCACTTCCTTAGGGTTCCCTTCGGCGTCACCAACGGGGTTTCGGTCTTCCAAAGGGAGATGGACCGGATGGTTGACCAGAATGGGCTGCACGCCACGTTCCCCTATCTAGATAACGTCACCATCTGCGGCCGCGACCGGCAGGACCATGATGTTAATCTAGAGAGATTCCTCCGTACGGCCCAACGGCTGAACCTCACCTACAATAAGGAGAAATGTGTGTTTAACACCTCACGCCTTGCCATCCTCGGCTGCGTAGTAGAGGACGGACTCATCGGCCCCGACCCCGAAAGAATGCGCCCCCTCATGGAGTTACCCCTCCCCCACTGCCCAAAGGCGCTGAAGAGAACCCTGGGGCTCTTCGCCTACTATGCCCAATGGGTGCCCAATTATGCGGACAAAGCCAGACCCCTCATGAAGTCCACATCCTTCCCCCTTACGGAGGAAGCATGCGCTGCCTTCTCCCTCATTAAGGGAGACATTGCTAAGGCCACAATGCACGCGGTGGATGAGTCCATCCCCTTCCAAGTGGAGAGCGATGCATCCGACTTCGCCCTAGCCGCTACCCTTAACCAGGAGGGGAGACCGGTGGCCTTCTTCTCAAGGACCCTACAGGGCCCTGAGATCCGACACTCGTCGGTCGAGAAGGAGGCCCAGGCGATTGTGGAGGCTGTACGATGCTGGAGGCACTACCTGGCAGGCAAACGATTTACCCTCCTCACCGACCAGCGTTCGGTCGCTTTTATGTTTAATAACAAGCTGAGGGGTAAAATCAAGAACGACAAGATCTTGAGGTGGAGAATCGAACTCTCCACCTATGATTATGATATCTTGTACCGGCCAGGTAAGCTGAACGAACCCCCTGATGCTCTATCACGAATTACATGCGCCAACGCGCAAATTGATAGACTTCAGACCCTCCACAACGACCTCTGCCACCCCGGAGTCACCAGACTTTACCACTTCATTCAGGCCCGCAACCTGCCCTACTCCATCGAGGAGGTCAGGACCATGACCAGGAACTGCCAGACCTGTGCCGAGTGCAAACCGCATTTCTTTAGGCCGGACAGAGCAAGCCTGATCAAGGCCACCCGCCCCTTCGAGCGCTTGAGCATCGATTTTAAGGGGCCCCTCCTGTCCTCTGACCGTAATGTGTACTTCCTCAACATTGTTGATGAGTACTCCCGCTTCCCCTTCGCCTTCCCCTGCCCAGACATGACCAGTACCACGGTCATTAAATGCCTGAACGACCTCTTCGCCTTGTTCGGGTTCCCAAACTATATACATAGTGACCGGGGCTCCTCCGTCATGAGCGAGGAACTCCGCCAGTTCCTACTAGCAAGAGGTATTGCTGCAAGCAGGACCACCAGCTACAACCCTCGAGGGAACGGCCAGGTGGAAAGAGAGAACGCGACTGTATGGAAGGCCGTCCTCTTAGCCTTAAAGTCTAAGGGCCTCCCAACCTCCCGCTGGCAGGAAGTCCTCCCGGCAGCGCTGCATTCCATCCGGTCACTACTCTGCACTGCCATTAACGCCACCCCCCATGAACGAATGTTTGTTTTCCCCAGGAAGTCGACTACGGGAACCACACTACCAACCTGGCTGACCTCTCCGGGGTCCGTCCTGCTGCGAAAGCACGTGAGGGCCCATAAAACGGACCCCCTGGTCGAGAGGGTGAACCTCCTGCACGCCAACCCTCAGTACGCCTATGTGGCATACCCAGACGGGCGGGAGGACACAGTCTCCTTGCGAGACCTCGCACCCTCGAGCATTCCGGAGACACCACCTTCACCCCCCCCACCCCCCCCCCCCCCGATTCCAGCTCAGGTAGACGGCATGCCGGAACCCCACGAGCCCTCGCCGACCACGCAGACACCAGCATCACCACCGGAGAATGCAACACCGCCGCTGCGACGATCGGAAAGGCTTACGAGGCCTCCGGACAGACTGACATACCAGAACTGGTAGTACACATCACCCCGCCGGACTCAAATCTAAACAAGGGGTGAATGTGGTAAACCACTTTTGTCGTTCACTATCGTTACACTATAGTTATCACTGTTATATCGTTACTCTATGGTTATCACTGTTCACACTGTTGTATCACTATACGAGGTCGCCTCTTGTCACGCTGTTATACCTGGGTTGACCACTGCTGACTCCGCCCATGGCTCCACCTACCTGCCCAGGTATAAAGGTGGTCGACTGGCTGGTATTCCTCCTTGTTGGATCCGATCACCCACGAGGGTGGGCTCTGTTATTTAGCCAATAAAAACCTATAGTTACTTTCTTAACTCGTCGCTTTTCATTGGATGAATTGATAGGCATAATAAACCCGTCATAATCTTGTACACCTCTATCAAATCACCCCTCAACCTCCTTTGCTCCAATGAAAACAAATCCAGCTTCTCCAACCTGTCCTTGTAGCTAAGATCCCCCATCCCCGGAACCATTCTGGTAAATCTCCTCTGCACCCTCTCAAGTGCCTTCACATCCTTCCTAAAGTGTGGTGACCAGAACTGGACGCAATACTCCAGTTGTGACCTAACCAGCGCTTTATAAAGGTTCAGCATAACCTCTCTACTTTTGTACTCAATGGGGGGAAAATTCAGCTGGTTTGCACCTCCCGTTAGCGCCTTAAGAGGGCGCTAATGGGGCGCAACGCAACTAGCGCCCGGGCGTGGCGATATCTGTGCTTCTCGCGAAATTGACCGGACATTTTGCGGCGGCGCTAAACAATACCGCCCGATCTCCTGCGCACGCAGATCTTGACGTCATTCGAGAGTGCAATGCCCTTGTGACACCCCAGGATGGAAATTGAGTGGCGCCCCCCTCCTTTCTGCCTGGTGTTAGGAAAATTGATGGGACTGAAGGCCGATAAATCCCCAGGGCCTGATAATCTACATCCCAGGGTACTTAAGGAAGTGGCCCTAGAAATAGTAGATGCATTGCTGGTCATCTTCCAGAACTCGATAGACTCTGGAACAGTACCCATGGATTGGAAGGTAGCTAATGTTACCCCACTATTCAAAAAAGGTGGCAGAGAAAAAGCGGGGAATTATAGACCGGTAAGCCTGACATCGGTAGTGGGGAAAATGCTAGAGTCCATTATAAAAGATGTAATAGCAGAGCACTTGGAAAGCAGTGACAGGATCGGACAAAGTCAACATGGATTTACAAAAGGTAAATCATGCTTGACTAATCTACTGGAATTTTTTGAGGATGTAACTGGTAAAATAGATAAGGGAGAACCAGTGGGTGTGGTGTATTTGGACTTTCAGAAGGCTTTCGATAAGATCCCGCATAAGAGATTAGCGTGCAAAATTAAGGCACATGGGATTGGGGGCAAGGTATTGACTTGGATAGAGAACTGGTTGGCGGACAGAAAGCAAAGAGTTGGAATAAACGGGTCGTTTTCCAAGTAGCAGGCAGTGACTAGTGGGGTACCGCAAGGATTGGTCCTAGGACCCCAGCTGTTCACAATATATATTAATGATCTGGACGAGGGAACTGGATGTAATATCTCCAAATTTGCAGACGACACAAAGCTGGGTGGGAGGGTATGCTGCGAGGAGGGTGTCATGAAACTCCAGTACGATTTGGACAGGTTAGGTGATTGGGCAGAAACATGGCAAATGCACTATAATGTGGATAAATATGAGGTTATCCACTTTGGTGGCAAAAACAGGAAGGCACATTATTATTTGAATGGCAATAGATTGGGAGAAGGGGAAGTGCAAAGAGACCTGGGTGTTCTTGTGCACCAGTCGCTGAAGGTAAGCATGCAGGTGCAGCAGGCGGTTAAGAATGCAAATGGTATGTTGGCCTTCGTAGCAAGAGGGTTCGAGTACAGGAACAAGGATGTCTTGCTACAGTTGTACAGGGCCTTGGTGAGACCGCACCTTGAGTATTGTGTGCAGTTTTGGTCGCCTTACCTGAGGAAGGACGTTCTTGCCATGGAAGGAGTGCAGCAAAGATTCACCAGGCTGATACCTGGGATGGCAGGAATGACGTATGAGGAGAGATTGTGTCGATTGGGCTTATACTCACTGGAGTTTAGAAGATTGAGAGGGGATCTCATCGAAACCTATAAAATTCTGTCAGGCCTGGACAGACTAGATGCTGGAAGGATGTTCCCGATGGTCAGGGAGTCCAGAACCAGGGGTCATAGTCTAAGGATAAGGGGTAGGACATTTAGGACTGAAATGAGGAGGAATTTCTTCACCCAGAGAGTGGTGAACCTGTGGAATTCTCTGCCACAGAGGGCGGTGGAGGCCAGTTCATTAAATGTATTCAAGAAAGAGTTGGATATATTTCTTAAGGCTAAAGGGATCAAGGGATATGGAGAGAAGGCAGGGACAGGGTACTGAATTTGAATGATCAGCCATGATCTCATTGAATGGCGGAGCAGGCTCGAAGGGCCGAATGGCCTACTTCTGCTCCTATCTTGTATGTTTCCCAGTCACTGTGGGGCTGGGGGGGGGGGGGTGGCGCTATTTAAAGGGGGCCTCTTCCTGGCTTTTGTGTGGTAGCCATTTTTGCACCACTCGTTCTGAGAGAGAGAGATTTTGAGAGAGAGAAAGAGAGACTTCTGCATTGAGTCAACGCTGTCTGAGGTAGTTTTGGCGTCTGACCATAACTTTGCAGGTACTTTGGTTTTCGACCTTCATAACTTTGATTGCCTAGATACTATGGGGGCTGCAATGGATGGGGACATTGTCCTTCTCCATCACATTCGGAGAGCACAGAGATGCAGAGAGAGAGTGGCAATCATGGCCAGATGGAGGAGGGCCAACAGGCCTCTGTACAGGAGACCTTACCCTCCCAGGGTTTTTCACCAACAGTTCTCCTACATTAATATGTCTGAGGAGCAGTGTTTGCGAAGGCTGCGCTTCAGCAAGGAGGTGGTCACGGAGCTCTGTCACCTGCTTCAGCCAGATCTGCAGCCTCAACTGAGGAGCAGGATGTCTCTGTCGGTTGCAGTGAAGATAACAGTAGCTCTCAACTTTTATGCCACCGGCTCATTTCAATCAGCTACTGGGGACATCGCCAATATCTCCCAGTTCATGGTGCATTGCTGCATCCGTCAGGTCACAAATACCCTCTTTAAAAGGAGACGAGAGTACATCTCTTTCCCCATGACCCTGGACAAGCAGCAAGAGCGCGCAATGGGCTTTGCGATGATAGCGGGCTTCCCCATGGTGCAGGGCGCCATTGACTGCACGCATGTGGCTTTGCGTGCGCCGCAAGAGAATGCCGAGGATTTCCACAACCGAAAGGGCTTCCATTCCTTAAACGTTCAGTTGGTCTGTGACCACAGACAGCTGATACTCGCTGTCAATGCCCACTTTCCTGGCAGCAGCCACGATGCCGTCATCCTGCGCCAGACTTCTGTGGCAGACCTTTTCCAGGCACCGCATCACCCAGGTGGTTGGCTTCTCGGGGACAAGGGATATCCACTGTGCACCTGGCTGATGACACCGCTCCGTTCGCCCAACACCCCTGCTGAGCTGCGATACAACAAGAGCCATCAAGCTACCAGGAACATCGTTGAGCACACAATCGGCGTGCTCAAGCAACGGTTCCGCTGTCTGGACCATTCTGGAGGAGCCCTGCAGTACTCGCCTGAGCGAGTCTTCCACTTCGTTGTTGTGTGCTGCATGCTGCATAACCTTGCAATCCTCAGGACCCAGCCAATGCCACCAGACATTGGAGCACCACCAGAGGAGGAAGAGGAAGAGGAGGAGGAAGATGAGGAGGATGATCATCAGCAGCACCAAGACGGGAGGGAGGCACACAATGTACAAAGTGGAAGGGCCGTCCATCAAAAGCTCATAGCAAGTTGCTTCTAGGCCCCTTCTGAGGAAATGGCTTCTGCCATTCAAACAACCTGAATGAAATCATCCCGCATCCCCTAAGCCGGTCAAGGCAACAATGATTGCAAAGACCAAACATGTACATTTTGAATACAGAAACTTATTTATTTTACAAACTCTGTGTGACTGATTTCCACAGGACAAACTAATAGAAAGAAACACAAAATAAAACAGTCATTAACATTACTGGCTCTCACAACCTGGAGACAATGTCCAAAGCAGTTAAAAAAATTTGAGCACGAACCTCGGCCTTTAATAAAACAATGAACAACTTTTTGTCACACCTCCTACTTTTTTCCCATCGAGGGTGATCTGCTTCCCTTGCGAAATTCCCCCCTTCCCACCCTGATGCTCCTCCGTAATGGGACCCCAGTGGCTGCAGCAAGGCTGGTGGAAGGCTGCTGATTGTCACAACCTGAGACTGCAGATGCCCTTGAAGGACGGCCTCGACCAGCTCTGAGCCTGGAGGGCCCAGCTGCAGACTGCACCAACTCTGCATGGGCGGCAGCAGCCTGTCCTACAGGCGGTGGCAAGTGCAGTAGAGAAGTGACAGTGGTGGCAGCAGGAATGCTGTCATCTTGAGAGAGGACAGCACGTCCCTGCTCGACCGACACACTGGCACTCCCACGGGGCAGCACTTCAGCATCCGGAGCAATCTGCTGGAGCACAGATTGCTGGCCTGCTGCGGCACGGTGAGAGCCCCGGGGAAATGTGTCCGAACCAGCGACAATGGCAGCAGTCAGTGCTCACGTGGCCTCAATCTGAGTCTGCATGAGAGCAGTCAGAGATGGGGTCATGGCAACCAGTGACTGAATTGCAGCATGAAACATTTGCGTGGCATCTGCCTGTGCTACAGTGAAGTGCTCCACACTCCTTGCCAGTAATTCAATGGCTTCGGGCACCCTTGCCACTGCAGCCATGAGCTCAGTGTGCCTTTGCTCCGCCTGGGCGCTCATTTCAGCGAGGACCTGCTCCTCCTCTGCGTCCAGTGCAGCAGGACTTGATGGCATACTCTCCCTCCGGGGCGAAGGCCCCCGAGCTTCCCTACCCCCATCGCGTTGCTGCAGCCCGCTGGGTCCGGGAGCTTCACCCCCATCTCCCCTCCAGGGAAGGTGTGTTCCCAGTGTGGGCATGGGCTACCTCGGGAGAGGGTGGCGCTGATGCTCCGGCTTCCTCTTCCTCCTCGCCTTCAGCTTCACTCCCACTGGCAGCTTGAGGGCCCGTCTCCTCAGCTGGTGAATCACCATCTGAAAGCAGGGAGGTACAAGAGTGGCTTTAGCATGAGGACAGGGTGGCAGCAAGGGAGGCATGAGTGCAGTGATTTAGTGATTTGGATTGAAAGTGTCAAAGGCTGGAGTTGTGAGGAACAAGTGGAAGGAGAGAGGACAAAAAGGTGATGACCTTACCATTGCTGTCCAGAACGGGGTCGGCGTCTCCAGTGGCGACAGCACCAATCACCCGGCTTGCCACAATCCTGTGGACGCGCTCCTCAAGCTCGCTGAGGGGTTGCAGCTGAGGCCGCCCTCCACCGGTCCGTTGCTGCTGTCTCCTATTATGAGACAGCTTGGCCTGCAAGGAAAAGGACGGCGTCTGAGTAAATATACAGCCATATTCTTGCCTGAAATGCCTCCCATAGTTGAATAGCCCTTACTGTATGCAGCCATGGCCTTGCCTGAAATGCCTCCCATAGTTGAATAGCCCTTACTGTATGCAGCCATGGCCTTGCCTGAAATGCCTCCCATAGTTGAATAGCCCTTACTGTATGCAAAGTGTGGAATGTGCATGTGTGTTTGATGAAAGGGCCATAGGTGTTGGATGAGTGTTGGGCATTGGGGCTTTTAAGACCCTCTGGCCATAAAGTGAGGTTGAGATGGAGGGATGGAGAGGTTTTGAACAAAAGGCACTCACCCTGACGACCCGTCGTTGAACTTTTTCCTACATTGCAGATTGGTCCTAGGCACCATGCTGCTTGAGGTGACTCTCTGAGCCACCTCCCTCCACACTCTTCTATACTCGCGTGGCAAAGGCCTCCTGCCACTCTCTGGGTACAGAGTGGATCTTTTGCGCTCCACCGCGGCAACCAGAACCTCCAAGGCCTGCTTGCAGAAGTGCTGTGCTCGCCCCCTGGCCCTCTCCATAGTGTTTGGCTGCTAGATTTAGCCATAGGCCGAGATTCAAGGCTCCAATGAGCAGGGTGTGGCTGCAGAGCAAGATCGACCCTCCCCTTTAAGAACTGACCGGCGCCAGTGTGTCTGTGTTCAATCACTAACTGGCAGCACCTGTGCTGCGCCCGCCCTCTGAGGTAGTGCCTCGCACCTCGGTCGTAGCGCCTTAAGAGAGGTGAGTAGCGCCTGATTTAGCGCTCCAATCACCTCCAGGGGCGATAAAAGCCAAGTTTGCCGTCGGAGGCGATAATTAGCACCAGGCGCTAAACTTTGCGCCCGGCCGATAATTGCGCCCCAAATGGGGTGATACTGAATTTTTCCCCAATACCTCTATTTATGAAGCACAAGATCCCATATGCTTTGCTAACCACTCTCTCAATATGTCTCACCACCTTCAGGGACCTATGCACATTAACTCCCAGGTCCCTGGGAGTAAGCATGCAAATAACCATTCAAGTCAATAAATTATTGTTAGAGCACTAAACCAGCCATATAAAATTCCGTAGGAACTTTTATTAAATCATGCACAAAGTTGACCTAATATACTGTTCTATACTAGGTCACATACACACCTTTCAACAAATTGTAATTACTTGTTGCTTCATTTTAAATTTATATATTTACAAATTATACAGAATAATTTTAGGGAATCCTAAATATTTCTGATATAAATGTAGACATTTGAAATATAGGAGGATACAATACTATTTAATTTTACCTTTTCAGATTTGCTTCCTTCATTTAATTTCAGCCACCAGAAATACTGCGTATACAATACAATAAAATAGGTTTACAATAACAAGTGATCTTTCATGTCATACAAACATACGAGAAAAACCATCTGGTCCATCAAGTCTGCCCCATTCTGCTATGTTGCAATCAGGCAACATGACCCCCACCCAGCAACAGCCATGTAATGTCCTGTGAGAGGCAAAAAAAAAGATAAGAAAACCCTAGGGCATTTCAGGGAAAAAGGAATTCTGGAAAATTCTTCTCCGACCCCCAAAGGTGATCGAAAACAAGTTCCAGGAGATAACAGTTTGTTATCCAATATCCCGTCCAACATTGTATGCATTGATATCAGCCTCCTCCAGGAACTCATCCAGCTCTCTTTTGAATGTTTGCTGTGAATCTGCCTCCACTTCAAGAGTCGGCAACCTACTCCAAAGGTCAAAGATCCTCTTGGAAAAGTAAAACCTCCTGACAACTAGCATAGTTCTATGCTTACATAGCTTGTACACATGTCCCCTCATTCTCCCTATCTAATTCAAATAATCTAACCAATTGTACACAGTCTTGTCATCGTTTTAAATACTTCAATCAAGGCTCCTCAAAGTCTATGCTTTTATAGACTAAAGACCCAGATTCCTGAGCCTACTGTGAAAGTGTTTTAAAACTAGAGTGTTTTTAAAATAGATATCAATGTAGTAGCCCTGCTCCAAACCTTTTCCAGGACCTCTATATCTCTATATATGAGGCAACATGAACTAGACACAATATTCTAGATGGGGCCTAACTAAGGTCATTATGGTGCATTTTGTTTTATATTGAATCGTCCTAGCTATAAATCCTAATATTCTTATTTGCTTTTGCTATAGCCTCTCGGTACTGGCCGTGAACCTTTAGACACTCATGCACTATAACAGCCAGGTCTCCTTCCCTTTCAACAGACTTCAAATCATATCTGATTCACATCAATTCATAGCTAAGTGTACCTACAGCAAGCTGACCTGTAGATACAGATCCTCAGAATCACACTGCCAATTTTCGTGGTAATTTGGTATTTCATATTTAAAGGTTAAATGAATGAGAAATCATCAATAAAGAGAGAAAAAGTTGCATTTATATAGCGTCTTTCACAACCACCGGACGTCCCAAAGCACTTTACAGCCAATTAAGTACTTTTTGAAGTATAGTTACTGTTGTAATGTAGGAAACGCGGCAGCCAACTCCCACAAACAGCAATGTGATAATGACCAGATAATCTGTTTTTAGTGCTGTTGATTGAGGGATAAATATTGGTCAGGACACCGGGGATAACTCCCCTGCTCTTCTTCAGAATATTGCCATGGGATCTTTTACGTCGACATGAGAGAGCAGATGGGGCCTCGGGTTAACGTTTCCTCTGAAAGATGGCACCTCTGACATTGCAACACTCCCTCAGTACTGCACTGAAATGGCAAGCTAGATTTTTGTGCTCAAGTCTCTGGAATGGGACTTGAACTCACAACCTTCTGACTCATAGGATAGAATCATAGAATGGTTACAGCACGGAAGAAGGCCATTTGGCCCCTCAAGTCCGTGCCGACTCTCAGCTAGTCCCACTCCCCTGCCCTTTCCCTGTAGCCCTGCAAATTTTTTTGCTTCAGATACTTATCCAACTCCCTTTTAAAAGATAAAATTGAGTCTGCCTTCACCACCCTTTCAGGCAGCGCGTCCCAGATCTTAACCACTCGCTGCCTAAAAAGTTTTTTCTTACGTTGCCTTTGGTTCTTTTGCCAATCACCTTAAATCTGTGTCCTCTGGTTCTCGACCCTTCTGCCAATGGGAACAGTTTCTCTCTATCTACTCTGTCCAGACCCCTCATGATTTTGAACACCTCTATCAAATCTCCTCTCAATCTTCTCTGCTCCAAGGAGAACAACCCCAGCTTCTCCAGTCTATCAACGTAACTGAAGTCCCTCATTCCTAGAATCATTCTCATAAATCTTTTCTGCACCTTCTCTAAGGCCTTCACATCCTTCCTAAAGTGTGGTGCCCAGAATTGGACACAATACTCCAGTTGGGGCCGAACCAGTGTTTTATACAGGTTCATCATAATTTCCACACTTTTGTACTCTATACCTCTATTTATGAAGCCCAGGATCCTGTAAGCATTTTTAACTGCTTTCTCAACCTGTCCTGCCACCTTCAACGATTTGTGCACACATACCCCTAGGTCTCTCTGTTCGTGCACCCCCTTTAGGATTATACCATTTAGTTTATATGTCCTCTCCTCATTCTTTCTACCAAAATGTATCACTTCGCACTTTTCTGCATTAAATTTCATCTGCCATGTGTCCGCCCATTTCGCCAGCCTGTCTATGTCTTCCTAAAGTCTATCACTCTCCTCCTCACTGTTCACTATACTTCTAAGTTTTGTGTCATCTGCAAATTTTGAAATTGTGCCCTGTACACCCACGTCCAAGTCATTAATATATATCAAGAAAAACAGTGGTCCTAGAACCAACCCCTGGGGAACACCACTGTATACTGTCCTCCAGTCCGAAAAACAACCATTCACCACTACTCTCTGTTTCCTGTCACTTAGCCAATTTCGTATCCATACTGCCACTGTCCCTTTTATTCCATGGGCTTCAACTCAGTGGCAAGGGGGGTGCTACCAACTGAGCCACGGCTGTCACCCGTGTCAATGTACTAAAGCTATAGATTTTCTCATTTTTTAAAAGAATTTTCTGCCTGCACAGACAAAGCTCCCCATGGCTCACCCCTTGCACTTCTTCATGATCTTGTTTGGCCTGGAGTTCCTTTATCATTTCCTGTTATGTTTTAGTGTTCCTCCTGTTACTGAGGTGTCATGCCATGACCGCTTAGAGCACAAATGTTTTAAAAACTTAGTGAACCTGGTGGATGTCTTTTGTGAGAGGATGGTAGTATACTGTTTCACCGGGAATTTCCTAGGGATTCACCCAATCGGCCACCATAACTTCGACAGAAGACCGGCAGAAACACTGTTTATGCATCTATCAAAGGTTATGGGGAGAACGCCCCAGAAAATTCCTGCCAATATCATACCTATTGTAAGTCATGTAACATTTTTATAAATGTAAATGTTTGATGATTGGATTTTGTTTGACCCACAGGAATAATACCAGCTAATGGACAAGTTGAGATTGTTGTCACATACACACCCTCTGATCGTGCTACAGCTCAAATTAAGCTACAACTTGTCATCTCGCAGTTTAACTCAAAGCCTTGCATTTGTACTATCACAGGGACTTCTCATCCAGGGCTTGAATTTAGGTAAGTAGTGAACCAAGAAATGAAAAATTGCATCATTTGTTGTTTTGTGAACGTCTTCAATTGGTCCATTTAATCACCACAATAGAATTAGGGCAAAGTGATTTAGAGCTGAGCAATTTTAAACTAATACAAAATAGTTGGTAAATGCATGGGATTAAACTTCTATATTACTATTCATAGATATGAACCCTGAAACTCCAGGTAGTTCCCTGGGACTTCTCTCTGTCTGGTTCTGATGTTGACCCCTATCTGAAATCCTGGCATCAGTGAATTTACATATGTTGGGCAAGTGATCATGCCATTTTGGCACAATTATGGCATCCAGCCTGACTGGGCCAGGAAGGTGGAAGAAAATCACCACAGTGCCTTGTCATAGTCTATGAGGTAGCATGTCAAATGAAGTTTAAAGAAGTCCCCAAAGGCCCAGAATTTAAATATTATACTATAAAAAGTGGCAATTGACCAATCTGCATCTGATTGCCACAAGAAAACCAACACTATAAAAACTGCAGGGCCCACTTCAGCCAGGACTTAATCCTAGCGTCCAATGTATGCTTGATTCATTAAGGGTGTTGATGTCAACTGATGTGTAAGTGCTGCATTGTGGGACGCCTAATGTCATCATGCCATACCCAGCTATTCCAGTGTCATCGCCATGAAAGGGGACAAGCCTCCCCATTGAGTTCCACTCCAAATATCTTGCACCCACACCTGGAACACTTGAGAAATTCCTCCTCATCTCAGTTCTATAAGGGCGACCCTTTATTCTAAAACTGTGCCCCCACGTTCTAGATTTCCCCACGAGGGTAAACATCCTCTCTGCATCAACTTGTCGTGCCCTCTCAGTATCTTATATGTTTCAATAAGATCACCTCTCATTCTTCTAAATTCCAATGAGTATAGGCCCAGCTTGCTCAACCTTTCCTCATAAGTCAAACCCCTCATCTCTGGAATTAACCTAGTGAATCGTCTCTGAACTGCCTCCAATGCAAGTATATCCTTCCTTAAATAAGGAGACCAAAACTGTACACAGTACTCAAGGTGTAGTCTCACCAATATCCTGTACAGTTGTAGCAGAACTTCCCTTTCGTCTTTCCACAGATATTGCCTGACTGGCTGAGTATTTCCAGCATTTTCTGTTTTTATTTCAGATTTCCAGCATCTACAGTATTTTGCTTTTGTTTTCCTCAATTTCTTGGTCTCCAGTTATTTTCTGCCTTTTGAAGTACCTTGGGACATTTTAGTCTGCTAAAGTTGCTATATAAGTGTATGTTGTTGTAAAGTGAGCCAAGCCACAGCATATTCATTAAGCTGTCATGTCAACACCAAACTAACTTCATATTTAGCTCTTCTGGTTTTCTTAACAGTAGTCAAAACAAAATTAAAACTTCTGTAGTATTTAAATTTTGTATACATATTATTGTGTGACCCTTGGAATACATGCACAATTGCAAAGGATTAAAGTTTAATGAAAAAGTAACAGAATTTTTTATTACTTTTTCACTGTAGAAATACAGTACACCTATTAAGTTGAACTAAAAAAATACCTTTTATGCTTATTATGTCTCCTGCATTCAATACACTTATCAGAAATCTGAAAAGCTGCTGATAAGTTTATAGATTTGAGATAACAGTTCAATTCCTTTTTTGAACAATCCATTGCCAGAAGTATGTTTGGGAGCAACACTATACTTTGTAATATAGATAGCTAGTTAAGAATCTAGTGAATCAAATGCAGACAGTTTTTTGCATGCCAGTCTGACAAGGATCATCTATCCTTTTGTAGTTTTTATTTAGAATTAGTGTTGTGCATAAGAATAACAATGACCTAATTTAGGAAAACTTGTACAAAATTCTGAAAAGATTAATAGCAAGTGGGCAGATCATTGTGATACAAATTAACAGAGGATTTTGAAGACTATGCAAACCTTAACAAAAAACATTGATGCATGAGAAAGGGTTTAGGGGAGGAACTCACAAATGATTCTTGACTTCAATGAATCTTTTACTCAGGCACCACAAATCCAAACAGTGATTTGGTTAAGGGTTGCTTCAATACTGTTTGCAAGATCTCAGTAGGTTTAATGAAAGACACACATCACCCAATTTATAAAGCAAATTAGCAAATTATTTGTGACCACATTATTTTTATTACTCTTTCTTTTCCTCCTAGTCTTGTCTTAATTTGTTCTTGCATTTAATTTTCCTTCCAAACTAAGATAATGTTATTTTGCTACTCACTCATTCATTCTTTCCACTTTTTTTGTGAAATCATAGAATTTTACAGCACAGAAAGAGTTAATTTAGCTCATTGTGTCTCTGTTGGCTCGCTGAATGTGTGTGCATTCACACGTGGGGTGATATTTAGTTAATATAAGGAGTTGAAATCAAATTGTCTATTTAACCACACCACACAATGTGGGCTAATAACAACAACAACAACTTGTATTTATATAGTGCCTTTAACGTAGTAAAACGTCCCAAGGCACTGCAGAGGAGTATTATAAGACAAAGAATTTGACACCGAGCCACATAAGGATAAATTAGGGCAGGTGACCAAAAGCTTGGTCAAAGAGGTAGGTTTTAAGGAGCGTCTTAAAGGAGGAAAGAGAGGTAGCGAGGCGGAGAGGTTTAGGCCGGGAATTCCAGAGCTTAGGGCCTAGGCAACAGAAAGCACAGCCACCAAAAGTTGAGCAATTATAA
Organism: Somniosus microcephalus; assembly: GCF_052327205.1. Lineage (NCBI taxonomy): Eukaryota > Metazoa > Chordata > Chondrichthyes > Squaliformes > Somniosidae > Somniosus > Somniosus microcephalus. The sequence continues at coordinate 281,013,306 of NC_140990.1, read as the reverse complement.
TCAGGGATGCTCAAAAGGGCAGAATTAGAGGAGTGCAGATATCTCGGGGGGTTGTGGGGTTGACGGAGATTACAGAGATAGGGAGGGGCGAGGCCGTGGAGGGATTTGAAAACAAGGATGAGAATTTTGAAATCGATGTGCTGCTTAACCAGGAGCCAGTGTAGGTCAGCGAGCACAGAGGAGATGGGCGAATGGGACTTGGTGCGAGTTAGGACACGGGCAGCCAAGTTTTGGATTACCTCAAGTTTATGTAGGGTAGAATGTAGGAGGCCAGCCAGGAGTGCATTAGAATAGTCAAGTCTAGAGGTAACAAAGGCATATGTCTGTTAATGTATAATAAGGAAAAGTGTAGTATTCAAGGAAAAACATTAAACTAATTTCAGCGTACTAAAATTGTTACATCATTCACATCATGAGAATTGTTTAGTGTAACATGAAAATTGTGCCTAGTAGTAAACAAATTTCTTAAATAGACAGTAAAAAATAATATTTTGTAACACCTGTAATGATTGGAATAATCTCATCATGAGTTCATGTGCGATTAACATAGTTTTGCACTATTATTCTAAACCAAAAGAGGAATAATCACAGTATGGCATTTATTTCCAGATGTGCAGCAATTGAATTCAGTTATCAATCTAGTGTTAATGCAATCAATTCAGTGTTCTAATCTTGAGAGGTGAGTTACTCTGTGAGCTAAGTATGGCAAAATTATGAGTGCATACTTCACTCAGCAAAAGCAGTTTTCCTCAAATTTTGCCTATTTGCAGTAATTATATGTTGTAGCCTTGAAGGAACTGGCTAAGGTAAACACAGCTGCACTATGGAAACATGGTATAATATGCTTGTTATAAAACATCCTATGATTTAACTTACCATGAGCAAATGCCACAGACATTCTGCTAGTAAATATATATTTGACAACTGTACCTGTAACAGACAACTTCTGAATCGCATTCAATGTTCATTGCTAATATAGGGAAATTAGCAGCCGCATAATAGGCACCCAACCAAAAGGCTAATCCAATTAAAATTAAATTAGACATGTACCTTGATAGTCTGAATCTTTTTCAATGTTTATTTCATGTTGCTTGGTCTTTTTGATCAGATAGACATAAAAACCCATGGCCTAGAAATTCAGTTGGTAGCGCCAGCCGTTAGCACCTTAAGAGGGCGATAAGTGGGGCGCGAAGTGGCTAGCGCCTGGGCGCAGCGCGATCTGCGCCTCTCGCGAACTTGAGTGAAGATTTAGCGGCGGCGCAAAACCGCAACGCCCGCTCAGCTGCGCGCGCAGATCCTGACGTCATTTCATGGTGCAACGCCCTTGGTACGCCCCGAACCGGAACTTCAGTGGTGCCCCCCTTTCCGCCTGGCGCTCGCAGCGACTGGTTGAGTGGAACGGTTCCCAGTCGCTGTGGGACTGGGGGGGCGCTATTTAAAGGGGACACTTTCTGCATTCTTTGTGGTAGCCATTTTGAACCACTCCTTCTGCGTGAGAGAGAGATTTGGAAAGAGACAAAGGGAGAGAGCTTTCTGCTTTGACTCAGCGCTCGCACAGGTACTTCTGGCTTCAGGCCAGAGCTTTGCAGTTGGATTGATTTTTCAGTGCCATAGCCTTGAGTGGCCACATATAATGGGGGCTGCAATGGGTGGAAACGTTGGGTTTCTGCATTGCATTGAAAGGGCTCAGAGACGCCGAGAGAAAGTGCCAATCATGGCCAGACGGAGAAGGGCCAACAGGCGTCGGCACAGGAGGCCTTACCCTCCCAGGGTATACCGCCAGCACTTTTCCTACCTCAACATGTCTGAGGAGCAGTGCATTCGGAGGCTTCGATTCAGAAGGGAGGTGGTCACTGAGATCTGCCACCTGCTTCAGAGAAATCTGCAGCCTCAGCTGAGAAGCAGGACGTCTCTGTCGGTGGTAGTGAAGGTGACAGTGGCTCTCAACTTCGATGCCACCGGCTCCTTCCAATCCGCTATTGGGGACATTGCCAATGTCTCCCAGTTCGCGGTGCATTGCTGCATCCGCCAAGTCACAAATGCCCTCTTCAAAAGGAGACATCAGTACATTTCCTACCCCATGACCCTGGACAAGCAGCAGGAGCGCGCAATGGGATTTGCAAGAATAGCGGTGTGCTAAAGCAACGGTTCCGCTGTCTGGACCATTCCGGGGAGCCCTTCAGTACTCGCCTGAGCGAGTCTCCCATTTCGTTGTAGTGTGCTGCATGCTGCACAACCTGGCTATTCTCAGGACTCAGCCACTGCCAGCTTCTGGAGGAAAAGTGCTACAAGTGTGGGAAACAAGGACACATAAAATGAGCTTGCAGGGCGAAATCACCTGTGGAGGAATCCAAACCAAAAGGGGGAGGACAGCAAAACCAAGGGAGAGAAGTGAAAAAACATGGAGCACACCACATCAGCGGGGAAGCTGAGGGAGAAGAGCACATGTTCATAATGTATAGCATGTTAGAGAACATTCCAAAAGTGGCCCCTATCACATTGCAACTGACAGTAAATGACTCTAAGGTGAACTTTGAAGTGGATACAGGGTGCGGCGTGACCATAATGAACAAGGCAGAGTACTCAAAATTGTGCAACCGTGCAAAAGTTCCAGAGTTAAAGCCTTGCTCCCTGCATCTTAAAACATATACAGGTGAATGAGTAGCGACATTAGGTACAGCTAAGGTAACTGTGCAACACAGGGACACCGTGGAACAGCTACTGTAGTTATAGTATCGGGTACCGGACCAAACCTGTTAGGTCGGGGCTGGATAAAATAACTTAAATTAGACTGGGGAGCAGTACATCAAATAGATGCAGGCAAACAGTTGACTTTGCAAGAAGTGTTGAGTGAACATGAGAGTGTGTTCAAGGAGGAACTTGGCACATTTAATGGCCCCCCAGCTAAGATTTATGTAGACAAGGAGGCACCGCCAAGGTTTTTTAAACAACGACCTGTGCCTTATGCCATGAAGCCAAAGGTAGCGGCTGAGCTTCACCGTCTATTGAGAGAGAACATACTGGAGCTGGTGAAATGTTCGGAATGGGCAGCTCCCATAGTACCTGTTTTAAACCGGACAATTCGGTAAGACTCTGTGGAGACTATAAATTGACTGTCAATCGGGTGTCCAAACTAGAGCAGTATCCTATTCCCAAAACAGAGGATCTCTTTGCAAACCTGGCTGGAGGAAAGAAATTCACAAAGTTGGATATGAGTCATGCCTACTTGCAGATTACACTGGATGACGAATCAAAGAAGTATGTCATCATAAATACACACAAGGGCTTGTTTACATATAACCGCTTACCGTTTGGTGCCTCATCTAGTCCAGCTATCTTCCAGAGGACAATCGAAGGTGTACTGCAAGGGATTCCACATGTTTCCATCTATCTGGATGACATTCTGGTGACGGGAAGAACCGACCAGGAGCATCTGAGCACTCTGAGAGAGGTACTACAGAGATTGGAGAGGGCAGGGTTCCGGCTCAAGAGGAGTAAGTGCACTTTCCTGGGGAATGAGGCAGTGTTCCTGGGACACAGAGTGGACGCCACCGGGCTCCATCCAGTCAAGGAGAAGGTACAAGCACTGCAGGACGCCCCTGCTCCTACAAATGTGGCTGAGTTAAAAGCTTACCTGGGACTGCTGAACTATTATAACAGGTTTTTACCAAACTTGTCAACTGTGTTAGCACCTCTTCACAAACTATTGCGCAAGGAGACACAGTGGCAGTGGGGAGAGGAGCAGGTTGTTTCATTCGAACAGTCCAAGAAACTGATGCTGTCGTCGGATGTGCTGGTTCACTACAATGCAGAGAAAGACATCATTCTCTCTTGTGACGCTTCACCTTACGGGGTGGGGGCAGTTCTTTCACACTGCATGGAAGATGGAACTGAAAGACCAATAGGGTTTATGTCCCGAACTCTTAACACCTGCGGAAAAAAGCGATTCCCAGTTAGACAAAGAGGGGGTAGCAGTAATGTTTGGGTTACAGAGGTTCCACAAGTACATATATGGCAGGAAGTTCACCATATGCACCGATCATAAACCTCTTCTCTCTCTTTTCAACGAAATGAAAGCAGTTCCACAGATGTTGTCACCCCGGACGTTGAGGGCATATGAGTATGTCATCTTCTACAAGGCGGGCAAGTACCATGGGAACGCAGATGCCTTGAGCTGTCTTCCACTGCCAGGCACACCTATCCGTGCAGCTCCAGAGGACAGAGTTTTGGTGTTGGAGGACATTGACACGGCACTTGTGAGTGCAGAGCAAGTAAGAACATGGACAGGTAAAGATCCAGTACTGTCTAGAGTTCGAGAATATATGGTGAGGGGATGGCCACAGCATCCGGAAGGGGCTGACTTCACACTCTACAGTGTCAGGAAAACAGAACTGAGTGTGCAGGATGGTTGCATGTTGTGGGGAGCACGAGTGATTATTCCACAGCCAGCACAACAGTCTATCCTAGAGCAACTACATCAGTGTCATCCTGGGGTCTCGCGTATGAAAGCCTTGGCTAGGAGTTACTTGTGGTGGCCAAAGCTAGATGAGGAGATAGAAAATCTAGTCAAGACATGCAGCACTTGTCAGGAACACTGGAAGGCACCAGCAGCAGCTCCTCTCCACCCCTGGGAGTGGCCGGATAAACCATGGAGAAGATTGCACTTAGATTATGTGGGTCCATTCATGGGGAAGATGTTCCTCATAATCATTGATACACATTCCAAATGGATGGATGTTTATCCTGTAAATTCTGCATCCGCCACTACTACTATAGACTGCCTGCGTCGGAGCTTCAGTAATCAAGGGCTACCGGAGATCGTGGTGAATGACAATGCCACTTGTTTTTTGAGTACAGAGACTAAAGAGTTCTTGAGAAAAAATGGCATAGTGCAGGTGACCTCAGCTCCATATCATCCGTCCTCGAATGGAGAGCCGTACAAACATTTAAGGAGATGATGAAAAAAAGTGCAGAAGGGAGTTTAGCAGCCAAAGTGTCACGGGTTCTGTTCAGCTATAGAATAACACCTCAATCCACCACAGGCTCTCTCCTGCTGAGATGTTATTAGGTCGTAGACTACGCTCCACTCTTGACCTTGTCCACCCAGACCTAAAAAGGAAAATGGAAAACAGACAAAACAAACAAAAAGAGAACCATGACAAAAGAACAAAGAGCCGAAGTTTTGGAGAAGGAGATGCGATCCTTACCAGGAATTTCAGTTATAGACCAAAGTGGATTCCTGGCTTCATAGACTCAATGACAGGTCCAGTATCATACTAGGTCATGTTGGGAGATGGTAGGGTAGTACGCAGACATTTACATCAGATACTTCCCAGACAAGGGGAAATTGAAATGAAGGTTCCAGATGCAATGACTGAAGACAGGGTTGCCCCCAGTTATCCAAGTGCATCTGTGGTGCCACCACCAGGGACAGAGATAATTCCACAGGAACCTATCCGTCAAGAGGAAACCATCATTGCAGAGTCAGATACTCTGAGCACTGCTCAGGAGCAGCTGGTGGCTTCACCACAAACAAGCAGGGACTTTACTATTAGACATTCACGAAGGACTTGCAAGCCACCAGAGAGATTGATACTGAACTGTTAGATTCGTCAAGTATGGAACATGATGAATGGAGACTCCTTATGTGACCCTCAGGAATGGTTGTTTGTTAAGAAATTCATACTGAAATCTTAAGGGGGGAGGGATATAGTAATCTGGGATGTTATGATTAAGGTTATCCACCAGGTGGTGCTGTAGCCAATGCTGCTGCTAAGGTCAGAGGTTTGCTTCCTGTATAGGTCGGCACAAGGTGGAATGCCAGGAGGCTGATGCAGACTGTCTGTAAATGTGTTTCCCAGTTGTAAATAAAGTACTCGTGTTAATTCTAACATCTAGCCTCTTTGAGTCCCTTGTTCCACTCTCTGGATTTATCACAGAGACGTCAGTAAATTTCCTTCCCCATGACCCTGGACAAGCAGCAAGAGCATGCAATGGGATTTGCAAGAATAGCGGGCTTCCCCATGGTCCAGGGTGCCAGTGACTGCACACATGTGGCTTTGCGGGCGCCTCTAGAGAATGCCGAGGATTACCGCAACGTGCAGTTGGTGTGTGACCACAGGCAGCTCATACTAGCTGTCAATGCCCGCTTTCCAGGCAGCAGCCACGACGCCTTCATCCTGCGCCAGACTTCTGTGGCAGACATTTTTGAAGCCCCGGCTCACCCAGGAGGCTGGCTTCTCGGGGACAAGGGCTATCCTTTGTGCACCTGGCTGATGACCCCGCTCCGTGTGCCCACCACCCCTGCTGAAGAACGATACAATGACAGCCATCAAGCGACCAGGAACATCATTGAGCACACGATCGGCGTGCTGAAGCAACGGTTCCGCTGTCTGGACCATTCCGGGGGAGCCTTACAGTACTCGCCTGAGCGAGTCTCCTATTTCGTTGTAGTGTGCTGCATGCTGCACAACCTGGCTATCCTCAGGACTCAGCCACTGCCAGCAGACATTGGAGCACCACCAGAGGAGGAGGAGGAGCACCAAGACGGGAGGGAGGCACAAAGTGCAAGGGCCGTCCGTTGGCGGCTTATTGCAAGTCGGTTCTAGGCCCCCTCTCAGGGAATGGCTTGTGCCATTGAAAGAACATGAATGGAGCCGCTCCGCAAACCCTGAGGTGGTCAAGGCAACAAATAGTCCAAAGTGTAAGCATGCACAATCTGAATAAAGACAATTTTTTATTTAACAAACTCTGGGCCCATCTGGCATGACAAACAAATACAGAGAAACCCCCCAAAAAACAGTCAGACACATAACTGGCTCTCACAACCTGGAGACAATGAACAAAACAGTAAAACAAAAATGACCATGATCCTCGGCCTTCATAAAAAACTAAAACAACATCCTCGGCCTTCAGAAAAACAAACACAACATCCTCGGCCTTCCGAAAAAACAAACACAACATCCTTGGCCTTCAGAAAAACAAACATAACATTTTGCCACACCTCCTACTTTTCGGCCTGTGAGGGTGATCTGCCTCGCTTACGTGGTTGGCCCCTTCCTGCCCTGCAGCTCCTCCGCAATGGGACCCCAGTGGCTGCAGCAAGGCTGGGGGAAGGCTGCTGAGGGTCAGATAGTGAGTCGGCAGATGCCCTTGGGGGATGACCTGGACCAGCTCTGGGCCTGGAGGGCCCGGCTGCTGACTGCTCCAACTCTGCTTGGGCGGCAGCAGTCTGTCCTACGGGTGGTGGCAGCTGCAGTGGAGGAGTGACAGTGTTGGCAGCAGGAATGCTGTCAACCTGACAGAGCACAGGCACTCCCTGGTCAGACGAGACACTGGCACTTGCACGGGGCAGCACTGAAGCATGCGCAGCAATCTGCTGAAGCACAGACTGCAGGCCTGCTGTGGCGCGGCAAGAGCCCCGGCGATTCCTGGCCGATCCAGCGAGGGTGGCAGCAGTTAGTGCTCGTGTGGCCCTCATCTGTGTCTGCATCAGACCAGCCAGTGACTGCATGGCACGACTAAGCACTTGGCTGGAAGCCTCATGTGATGCAGCGACGTCCTGCTGACTCCTGGCCTGTGCTGCCCCGAAGTCCTGCAGACTCCTGGCCTGTGATGCAGCGACGTCCTGCTGACTCCTGGCCTGTGCTGCCCTGAATTCCTGTACACTCCTTGCCAGTGACTCTATGGAGTCAGGCATCCTTGCCACTGCAGCCATGAGCTCAATGTGCCTGCGCTCAGCCTGGGCGCCCATTTCACCAAGGAGCCGCACCTCCTCTGCGCTCACTGTAGCAGGACTGGAGGCCGCACTCAGCCTCCCGGGAGAAGGCCGCCGAGCTTCCCTACCCCTCCCCCCCGCGTTGCTGCAGCCCGCTGGGCCCCGGAGCTTCACCGTCATCAGACCCTTACCCCCTGCTCCCCTCCAGGGAAGACGTGTCCCCATCATGGCCATGGGCTGCCTCGGCTGAGGGTGGCACTGATGGTCCGGTTTCCTCTTCCTCCTCCTCGCCTTCCGATTCACTCACAGTGCCAGCTTGAGGGCCCGCCTCCTCACCTGGCGAATCAGCATCTGAAAGCAGGGAGGCACAAGAGTTGCTTTAGAGTGAGGACAGGGCGGCAGCAAGGGAGGCATGAGTGCTGCTATGCACTGCATTGGTTCGAGAGTGGCAAAGGATGCTGGTGTGAGGCACAAGTGGAAAGAGGGAGGTCAAAAAGGTGATGACCTTACCATTGCTGTCCAGAACGGGGTCGACATCTCCAGTGGCGACGAGGCCAATCAGCCGGCCTGCCATGAACCGCTCCACTCACTGCTCCAGGTCGCTGAGATCTTTAAGTTCAGCATGGCCTCCCCCGGTCCGTTGCTGCTGCCTCCTATTGTGGGCCAGCTTGCCCTGCAAGAGAAAGGACGGGCTCTGAGTACAGTGTGAAGCCCTGATCTTGCCTGCACTGCCTCCCATGGTCGATTAACCCTGACAGTGTCAAGCCCTGATCTTGCCTGCACTGCCTCCCATGGTCAAATAGCCCTGACAGTATCAAGCCCTGATCTTGCCTGCATTGCCTCCCATGGTCGATTAGCCCTGACAGTGTCAAGCCCTGATCTTGCCTGCACTGCCTCCCATGGTCGAATAGCCCTGACAGTGTCAAGCCCTCATCTTGTCTGCACTGCCTCCCATGGTCGAATAGCCCTGACAGTGTGTAAAGTGGTGATTGTGCATGTGATTTTCATGAGATTCCCATAGGTGTTGGATGAGGGCTGGGCATTGGGGCTTTCAGGACCCTTTGGCCATAAAGTGAGGTGCACATGCAGGGATGAAGAGGATACTGGAAAGGGTACTCACCCTGACAACCCGAGTGAGGTCGTTGAACTTCTTTCTACATTGCGTTGGTGTCCTGGGGACCATGCTGCTGGAGGTCACTCTGTGTGCCACCTCCCTCCAAGCTTTTCTATATTCATTGGGCAGCGGCCTCCTGCCACTGTCAGGAAAGTGGATAGGTCGCCTGCGCTCCACTGCGCCAACCAGGACCTTCAGGGCACTCTCACTGAAGCGCTGCGCTCGCTCCGTAGCCTTCTCCATGGTTGTGGGCGTAGAGTTGTCGAAGCAGGTCTGTCCAGGCTTAGAATCAGGGCTCCAGTGTGCAGGGCGTGGCTGCAAACCAAATCGACCCTCCCCCTTTAAGAGCAGACCGGTGCCAGCGTGTCTGCCTGCAATCGATAACTCGCCGCACCTGCGCTGCACCTGCCCTCAGTGGTAGCGCCTCGGCTCGCCGGGTTAGAGCCTTATGATAGTCGTGCACCGCCTTCTTTAGCACAGCAGCAACATCTTGGGGCGATGCAACTCAATTTCGACGGAGGTGGTGCTAAGTTGCGCCGGGTGCTAAATTTAGCGAACGCCCGGCTGTAGCGCTCCAAACGTGGCGATACTGAATTTCTAGGCCCAAGTGTTTAATTGTTTCCAATTCAAACAACTGAGAAATCCAGAAAGTCGAGTTTTCATTTGCCTGAAATAGAATATGCACTTTCTTCCCATAGGAACACGCTACAATTACCAAATCCAGAGCACTTAAGTGCAGATTGGCAAGAGCCAAGGCTTAAGGAAACCCCAGTGTATGCTTAATAATGCTGCAGTTTAACCAGTTAAACCCACACATCTTAGCAGCACAGAACATTGGTAAGCTTCCTTCAGTTTGTCCAGCTAGGGCCACCCTATCTGTTGCCTTGCATGGTTATCTGGAGCCAAGTGGAAAGGATCCCAGCTTTCAGTGACAAGTTTACCTCTCCAGGTCTCATTATTAAGCCAGGTTGGTTGGGCAATCAACAACTGCATCCTGTAATACTGTGAACCTGCATGCCTCGGGTATTGTGTACCTGTGTCTGCCACATAGAATACATTTATTTGCAATCTCCCTTTCCCAGGCTTGTCACCTTCGAACCAAGTTAACCTCAACGAAACTCTGCTTATCTCTCTCTTCCACACCCCTCCCTTTCTGAAGCATGTGGTACTAGCTGGTCAATGTTGCTTGATGAAATAGAACAAGACTTGAACAATTGTCTAGTGTTTCAGGACACTACAGTACATATATAAAACCTGTGATAAATGGCACACTGTGTTAAGTTATATTTTGTACTTTTAATTAGAAGCCAAAAGCAAGTACAATACTTTGCAAATACAGATTTCCAATATCCATCCCAGTTACAAATAATTAGGTGTAGATCTAAAGTAAATCTAGATGAAAAATATTGGTTCTTTTAAGTTTATTATGTCCAATGTTTTATGATATACTTAAAGTTAGTGCTTTTTTCAATTCAAACTAGCCAATATGACAAGGATCGTCCATAATATTCATATTTTCTCAACATTACAAAAATTGTTCAGGGAAAACATAATGACCCAGATTTTCCTGTCGAAATAACAGTGAGGCTAATGGCGCTCACCGTTATTTATGCGCAAATGGTACAGCAACTTCAGGTGAGGGCCAGATGAGTTAAACTCAAATATCCAAAAGTTGCTGTCCGAGTTGCGCTGCTCCACTGTTAGCTTTGTGAAAACGGCATCTCACTGTCTGGCTCACCATTGAACTGCATTGAATGGCGTGAAATTGCTGTATTTGTGTGGTAGATACAAACTAAACTCTCAACAGAAAGTCAAGTCTTGTCCATTCCAGTATAAGCACCCTTTTAACGAAGTGATAAGTGTTAATTACTGCCAATCAACTTGGCATTGAAAATTAACTATTATAAGTGTGGAGTCTCATTCCTTCGGGTTTTAATTGTTGTTGGGCATTTTAAATATGTCAAATTTAAAATTAAAACTTTTTTTTACTTTTCCCATCTGTCTCTTTTTTCTCTCAATCCAATTTTTCTTTCCCTATCTTTATTTCTCTTTCTGTACCTGATTTGACATTAAATGCATCCACTCTAATTTACATTTCTTTCTCAGTCCTTATGGCTCTTACACTTGTGCTGTTAATTTCAGAATCCTTGAATCTGATACACAGTTGCTTCCCCCATCATACAGATCCCAGATGCCCGGTTTCCCTCACTGCGTTGTTATCAGCTCGCACTTTCAGCATCTTGCTGTAAAAAATTGAAAAACCTAAACATGCAAGGGCAAGTCTAACTAATGGCAGGCGCCCTGCGACAACAAAATTTGGCCCATTGTTGCAAGTATGACTTATTTAAAACAGTTTCAGTTTATCCTGATTCAAATCAGCCAGAACGACAAGGACTATTTCTAATTTCACAGCAGTGCAATGAATACTTGAGAGGGGGAAGATAATGTTTTTAGCACATTTGTAATGTTGATGGATGAAATGAGTCATATAAGTATTGTTTTTGTTTTTTACAACATGATTTTGGAGATAAATAACGTAACAGGTTATAGCCATGTAAAAAGATGAAAATTGCAGATTGCCTTTTATGTGTTATAAGTTAAGTATTTTCAGTTACATATAAACATTGTTCTCTATTTTATGTGTGTCAATGTGCTGTACCATAATGTAATAGGATATGGGTTTGCATTTGGAATTACTAACAGCAATTTCTTGTTCTTATTTTTGTCATTAAGCGGCACTTTCAGACTAATTTTAGACCTTGGGAGTCATTCTGAGGGAAAAGTTCAAGAGGGTCCTTTTGATCCTCCTTTTGCAGATCATACAGTGGTATAGTCTGGAGACTGACATATAACAACAAATCTTGCACTTATGTGGTATTTTGAACTTGGTGAAAATACCTCAAGATGCTTTACAGAGTTGTGGGGTGGGAGTGGGGTGGTGGGGGCAGGGAGGTGTGGTTGGGCTTGAGCCTGTGTAGGGATATGTTGTTGGAGCAATGAGGTAGGTTTTAATGATGGGGGAATGTGGCAAAGCAGAGGAGTTTGGGAAGAGAATACCAGATTGTGAACCTGAAATAACTGATAGTGGAGTGGAAAGAGGGAGAGAGGAGGAAGAGCAGAGGCAGTGACCAAGGCTGTAAAGCTGAAGGGGATTGCAGAAGTAGGGTGAAGCAAGGCTGTGGAGGGATTTGAAAAAGAGAAAAAAAGAAAGAGAAGACTTGCATTTATATAGTGCCTTTCACAACCACCATACATCTCAAAGCGCTTTACAGTCAATGAAGTACTTTTTGAAGTGTAGTCACTGTTGTAATGTAGGAAACATGGCAGCCAATTTGCCTACAGCAAGCTCCCACAAATGGCAATGTGATAATGACCAGATAAATCTGTTTTAGTGATGTTTATTGAGGGATAAATATTGGCTACGATACCAGGAATAACTCCCCTGCTCTTCTTCAAAATAGTGCCATAGGATCTTTTACATCCACCTGAGAGGGCAGTCAGTTTAACATCTCATCCGAAAGATGGCATCTCCGACATTGCAGCACTCCCTCAATACTACACTGGTATGTCAGCCTAGATTTTTGTGCTCAAGTGTCTGGAGTGGGACTTGAACCCACAACCATCTGACTCAGAGGTGAGGGTGCTACCAAGTGAGCCACTGGCTGACAAAGATATTATAATCAATAGGGGAGAAATTCAACTCATAGCCGTCCATTTTGCACCTGAAAAACAGACGACCAGAAGTTGGCAATCAGTGAAAAGCACCTCAGCTTCCCTATTGATGCCAAAGGCGAGCAGCTTGCCTGTCTGAAACAGGGGTAGGTTCCTCTTCTGTCCAAATTCGGGTCCTACAGGGTCAGTTGTAGGACCCCAATGCAAAATTCAGGTACAAAGGGTCCACTGGAGGCCACTCAAAAAACGGCCACAATACTCTTTCAAAGTTACATTTTTATGAAACCAGAAGGAGCAGGAGTTCTCCTCGTTCTACAAATATAGTTCCGCCCCCCCCCCCCCCCCGCCTTTGCCTTTGACTCCAGGCCAAGACCTAACAGTGGACTGGCTTGGCATTGGAGCCAGTACAAAATTCATCAGGCCCCAAACAGCAAATTGAATCAGGATGCTTGTTTGACACCCGTAGTTCACTGCTGCCATTCAAATGAGGCCCGGTTGTGAATTTGGTTCGGGCTTAGGCTGAAACGCACCAATGCATGAAGCAATTGCTCCGCCGATTAGCTGTCCATATTGGGCACAAGTCAAATTTCTCTTCTGATTTAAGGCAGGGATTCATTATAGGCGTGCAAGAAAATGAATCTTGGCTGTGCATCATTTAGAAATGAATGGGATTTGAGTTTCAGATTTCTGAATAAGTTGGTTTCTTTGTAGGGTTCAGCACGGGACTCTAACAAGTCAAACGTGAAGGTAACCAAGGCATGGATGAGTGTTTTGGTAGCAGTGAGGTAGGGACAAATCTGGGCAATATTTTAGAGGTGGAAGCAGATATCTCTGGTGATGGACTGAATGGGTCATGTGAAGCTCAGCTCACGATGAACAGGACATTGAGGTTGCACACCCAGCCTGAGTGAGAAATTAGGACAGGATTTCTGATGAAGGGCTAACATGGAATGTTTCTGGTGAGGGTTGAACAAGATGGTTTCAATCTGACAACATTGAGCTACAGAAAGCTGGATAGTGTTAGCTTAAATAGAGAAGCTGACGCTAAGGTTAGTGATAATGAGTGGCAACGTATAGATGAGGAGTAAGATTCAAGATTCAAGATCATTTTATTGCCATATGTAACTAGTACAATAGAATGCTTACTCCCCACTCACTCCCACAATACAAGCATATAATATAAAAGCAAAAAAATAAAAACAAGTATAAATAAAAACAATAAGCAAATAAGCAAAAAGTATAGCAATAACAGTCCAAGTTGCAGGATATGATGAATAGTACAAAAAAGCCTCAATTACCACTGGAAATAATAGTAATGTAATATGATAAATATATGGTAATATGAATATAATATATATATTTACATAAACATATAACTATAATATATGGGGCAGTGCGATTAGCAGTTCAGTAGGTGCACTGCCTGTGGATAGAAACTGTTCTTAAACCTGCTGGTCCTGGTTCGGATGCTGCGGTACCGACGTCCGGACCGCAGGAGGGAGAACAGTTTGTGCCCAGGGTGATTGGGGTCCTGGATGATGGAGCGGGCCTTGTTCCGGCACCTGGTCTGGAAGATCTCCTCGATGGACGGAAGTGCACACCCGATGATCTTTTCTGCTGTATTCACAACTCTCTGGATGGCTTTCTTGTTCTGTGCAGTGGTGTTACCATACCACACATTGAAACCACTCGTCAAGACACTCTCTATGGTGCCGCGGTAAAAGTTCACAAGCCAAGGGTGAAACCTTGCAGCATTCCAGAGGTGATTATTTGGGCATGAAAGGAGAAGCCATTCTAAGTGATGTGCTGTCTACATTAATTCAGGTAGGAGTGGAATCGAGTGAGTGCAGTGCCATAGAGGTGGAGAGAAAGGGATGATGGAGTAGAATGGCATGGAAAACTGTATTGGGGAGCACAATATCATTAGTGACTTTCAATGCTGTAGAGCACAACATTCAAGGGAATTAAGCAGCGATTGGTAGGAGAGGTGGGTGCAGAGATGAGTGGCATGGAAGTGTTGGAGAACCTTAGAGAGGAAAGGGAAGTTGGAGTTGTGATGATAGTTGGAGAGCAGAAGGGTTGAGGGTGTGTTTTATGATGGGTGAGCAGTTTCAGTACACATTTCTTCTGATTTACAATGTATACTACACTGCTATCTTCTAGGTGGAAAACTCAAGGGTTAATAGAGGACATTTTCACATACTCCATGGCTGGTTCCTTTGCACTGCTGACAAAGGTTGATAGGCAATATATATAGGGTTGTTACAAAAAGTGATTCACATAGATTTAGTAATATTACTCTTTAAAGTAAGGTAGGAAGTCACACAACACCAGGTTATAGTCCAACAGCTTTATTTGAAATCACAAGCTTTCGGAGCGCTGCTCCTTCGTCAGGTGAAGTGAAGAGAAGCATACAGGCACAGCATATATAGTCAGAGAAAACTGCCAGATGATTACAGGTAATCTTTCTAACTGCCCTTTATCACACCTCAGCAGAGAGATAATCACAGCAATCAAAGGTGTGAATGGTGTCCAAACAGGTCAGCCAGGAAAACATTACATCAAAGAACAATGAGGTGGGGTCACAAGGGGTCAAATGTTGCAGATGCTGGGGTCTGTATGAAAAACAGAAAAAAAACCAAAAAACTTTGCTGGAAATTACAGCAGGTCCGGCCGCATCTGTGCAGAGAGAACAAGCCAACGACGACTCGAGTCTGGATGACTCTACGTCAGGTGGGGGTACATGTAGCGTGACATGAACCCAAGATCCCGGTTGAGGCCGTCCTCATGAGTGCAGAACTTGGCTATCAGTTTCTGCTCGACGATTTTGCGTTGTCGTGTGTCTCGAAGGCCGCCTTGGAGAATGCTTACCCGAAGATCGGAGGCTGAATGTCCTTGACTGCTGAAGTGTTCCCCGACTTGGAGGGAACACTCCTGCTTGGCGATTGTTGTGCGGCGTCCGTTCATCCGTTGTCGCAGTGTCTGCATTGTCTCGCCAATGTACCATGCTCCGGGGCACCCTTTTCTGCAACGTATGAGGTAGACAACGTTGGCCGAGTCACATGAGTATGTACCATGTACCTGGTGGGTGGTGTCCTCACGTGTGATGATGGTATCTGTGTTGATGATCTGGCATGTCTTGCAGAGGTTGCCGTGGCAGGGTTGTGTGGTGACGTGGTCGCTGTTCTCCTGAAAGCTGGGTAATTTGCTGCAAACGATGGTCTGTTTCAGGTTAGGCGGCTGTTTGAAGGCGAGTAGTGGAGGCATGGGGATGGCCTTAGCGAGGTGTTCGTCGTTGTCGATGACATGTTGAAGGCTGCGCAGAACATGGCGTAGTTTCTCCGCTCCGGGGAAGTACTGGACGACGAAGGGTACTCTGTTGGTTGTGTCCCGTGTTTGTCTTCTGAGGAGGTCTATGCGATTTTTCGCTGTGGCCCGTCGGAACTGTCGATCGACGAGTCGAGCGTCATATCCCGTTCTTACGAGGGCGTCTTTCAGCGTCTGTAGGTGTCCATTGCCTTAATCCTCATCTGAGCAGATCCTATGTATTCGCAGGGCTTGTCCATAGGGGATGCCTTCTTTAATGTGGTTAGGGTGGAAGCTGGAGAAGTGGAGCATCGTGAGGTTGTCCGTGGGCTTGCGGTAGAGTGAAGTGCTGAGGTGTCCGTCTTTGATGGAGATTCGTGTGTCCAAGAATGAAACCGATTCTGAGGAGTAGTCCATGGTGAGTTTGATGGTGGGATGGAACTTGTTGATGTCATCGTGTAGTCTTTTCAGTGATTCTTCGCCGTGGGTCCATAGGAAGAAAATGTCGTCGATGTATCTGGTGTATAGCGTTGGTTGGAGGTCCTGTGCAGAGAAGAAGTCTTGCTCGAAGTTGTACATGAAGATGTTGGCATATTGGGGAGCGAATTTGGTCCCCATGGCTGTTCCGTGTGTTTGGGTAAAGAACTGGTTGTCGAAGGTGAAGACATTGTGGTCAAGGATGAAGTGGATGAGTTGTAGGATGGCGTCTGGAGATTGGCTGTTGTTGGTGTTGAGTACTGAGGCTGTCGCAGTGATGCCGTCATCGTGGGGGATGTGGTAAACCACTGTTATAGTTATCACTGTATATTGTTCTCACTGTTCTCACTGTCACATCACTACACGAGGTCGCCTCTTGTCGCACTGTTATACCTGGGCTGACCACCTCCGACTCCGCCCATTACCTGCCCAGGTATAAAGGTAGCTGACTGGCTAGTATTCCTCCCTGTTGGATCGGATCACCCACGAGGGTGGGCTCTGTTATTTAGCCAATAAAAACCTTCAGTTACGTTCTTAACTCGTCGCCTTTTATTGGACTAATTGATACCCTAGCATACGGTGGACCCCTCCCCCCACTCACAGTCGACAACCAGCGAAAGTTAAACCGCCCACCGCGTAACACCTGCAGCCTATCCACCCTCAAGGTACCGCCACCTTCCCTGTTCGCTAACCTCACCCCCGACTGCAAACCTGTCGCTACTAAGAGCAGGCGGTACAGCGCTGGGGACAGAGCCTTCATTAGCTCTGAGGTGCAGCGACTCCTGAAAGAGGGCATTATTGAGGGGAGCAGCAGCCCCTGGCGTGCCCAGGTGGTGGTAGTCAAGACCGGCGACAAAAATCGCCTGGTTATCGTCTACAGCCAGACCATAAACAGATACACCCAGCTGGACGCATACCCCCTCCCCCGCATATCGGACATGGTCAATGAGATTGCACAATACCGCGTATTCTCGACCATCGACCTCAAGTCGGCCTACCACCAACTCCCCATCAGCCCGGAGGACAGCCAGTACACCGCCTTCGAGGCGAATGGCCGCCTCTACCAATTCCTTAGGGTCCCCTTTGGTGTCACCAACGGGGTCTCGGTTTTCCAACGCGAGATGGACCGGATGGTTGACCAGAACGGACTACAGGCCACTTTCCCCTATCTCGATAACGTCACCATCTGCGGCCGCAACCGGCAGGACCATGACATGAATCTGGAGAAATTCCTCCGTACGGCCCAACGGCTGAACCTCACCTACAATAAGGAGAAATGCGTGTTTAACACAGCGCGCCTTGCCATCCTTGGCTGTGTAGTAGAGAACGGAGTCATCGGCCCCGACCCCGAAAGAATGCGCCCCCTCATGGAGCTACCCCTCCCCCACTGTCCAAAAGCACTTAGGAGAACCCTGGGGCTTTTCGCCTACTATGCCCAATGGGTACCCAATTATGCGGACAAAGCCAGACCCCTCCTGAAAACCACATCCTTCCCCCTCACGGAAGAGGCGTGCGCGGCCTTCTCCCTCATTAAGGGAGACATAGCCAAGGCCACAATGCACGCAGTGGATGAGTCAATCCCCTTCCAAGTGGAGAGCGATGCATCCGACTTCGCCCTAGCCGCTACCCTTAACCAGGAGGGTAGGCCGGTAGCCTTCTTCTCAAGGACCCTACAGGGCCCCGAGACCCGACACTCGTCGGTCGAGAAGGAAGCCCAGGCAATTGTGGAGGCAGTACGGCGCTGGAGGCACTACTTGGCAGGCAAACGATTTACCCTCCTCACCGACCAACGCTCGGTTGCCTTCATGTTTAATAACAAGCTGAGGGGCAAGATCAAGAACGACAAAATCTTGAGGTGGAGAATCGAGCTTTCCACCTATGATTATGAGATCTTGTACCGGCCCGGTAAACTGAACGACCCCCCTGATGCTCTTTCACGCATTACATGCGCCAGCGCGCAAAGTGATAGACTTCAGACCCTCCACAATGACCTCTGCCACCCCGGAGTCACCAGACTCTACCATTTCATTAAGGCCCGCAACCTGCCATACTCCATCGAGGAGGTCAGGACCATGACCAGGAACTGCCAGATCTGTGCTGAGTGCAAACCGCACTTCTATAAGCCGGACAGAGCAAGCCTGATCGAGGCCACCCGCCCCTTCGAGCGTCTGAGCATCGACTTCAAGGGGCCCCTACCGTCATCCGACCGTAATGTGTACTTCCTCAACATCGTTGATGAGTACTCCCGTTTCCCCTTTGCCTTCCCCTGCCCAGACATGACCAGTAACACGGTCATTAAATGCCTGAACAAACTCTTCGCCTTGTTCGGGTTCCCGAACTATATACATAGTGACCGGGGCGCCTCCTTCATGAGCGAGGAACTCCGTCAGTTCCTATTGGAGAGGGGTATTGCAGCAAGCAGGACCACCAGCTACAACCCCCGAGGGAACGGCCAGGTGGAAAGAGAGAACGCGACGGTATGGAAGGCCACCCTCTTAGCCTTAAAGTCTAAGGGCCTCCCAACCTCCCGCTGGCAAGAGGTCCTCCCGATTGCGCTGCACTCCATCCGGTCACTACTTTGCACTGCCATTAACACCACCCCCCATGCTCGAATGTTTGTCTTCCCCAGGAAGTCGACTACGGGAACCACCCTACCAACCTGGCTGACCTCTCCGGGACCCGTCTTGCTGCGAAAGCACGTGAGGGCCCATAAAACGGACCCCCTGGTCGAGAAGGTGAACCTCCTGCACGCCAACCCCCAGTACGCCTATGTGGCTTACCCAGACGGACGGGAGGACACTGTCTCCTTACGAGACCTCGCACCCTCACCCCCCCCTCCCAACCCCCCGAGTCCAGCCGAGGTAGACGGCATGCCGGAACCCCACGAGCCTTTGCCGACTACGCAGACACCAGCTTTAACACCGGATAATGTAACACCGCCGCTGCGACGATCGGAGAGGCTAACGAAGCCTCTGAACAGACTGACATACCAGAGCTGGTAATACACTTCACCCCGCCGGACTCTAATCTAAACAAGGGGTGAATGTGGTAAACCACTGTTATAGTTATCACTGTATATTGTTCTCACTGTTCTCACTGTCACATCACTACACGAGGTCGCCTCTTGTCGCACTGTTATACCTGGGCTGACCACCTCCGACTCCGCCCATTACCTGCCCAGGTATAAAGGTAGCTGACTGGCTAGTATTCCTCCCTGTTGGATCGGATCACCCACGAGGGTGGGCTCTGTTATTTAGCCAATAAAAACCTTCAGTTACGTTCTTAACTCGTCGCCTTTTATTGGACTAATTGATAGGCATATCAGGGGATACTGGTCAGAGTGCTGAGACGTCCATCATGGCGAGGAGTGTTCCTGGTTCAACTGGTCCGTGGGTGCTGAGTTTCTGTAAGAAGTCTGTAGTGTCGCGACAGAAGCTGGGGGTTCCCTGTACGATGGGTTTCAGGATGCCCTCGATGTATCCAGAGAGGTTCTCACACAGGGTTCCGTTGCCTGATACGATAGGACGTCCGGGTGTGTTGGCTTTCTGTATCTTTGGGAGGCAGTAGAAGTCTCCCACGCGTGGAGTACGTGGGATGAGAGTGCGTAGGATGCTCTGAAGGTCTGGATCGAAGGTCTTGATCAGTCTGTTGAGTTGGCGGGTGTGTTCTTTGGTCGGATCTGCAGGTAACTGTCTGTAATGTTCCTGGTTTTCCAATTGTCGGTATGCTTCTTTGCAATAGTCCATTCTGTTCTGTGTGATGATGGCTCCTCCTTTGTCTGCTGATTTGATGACGATGGTGCGGTTGGTCTTGAGAGCGTGGATGGCGTTGCATTGTGCTTGGGTGACATTCTGGTCTGCCTTGTGAGTGCGGCTGATGAATCTGGCGTTGATGCATCTCCTGACAGCTTGAGCATACATGTCAAGCTTAGGGCAGCGGCCCTCCGGAGGGGTCCAATTTGACTGTTTCTTCTTCGGTTGCTGCACCGCGGATCCCTCTGTCTGCTGTTCCGGATCATTGATTGTCTCATTGGGTTCGCTGCTGACATCTTGGGATTTGTGGAAGAATTCCCGGAGCCTCATTCTCCTGATGAATTCCTTTGTGTCTGCCGCGAGGCCGATGGGGTCCATTTTGGTGGTGGGGCAGAAATTGAGCCCTCGGCTGAGAACTTCGATTTCGTCTGGTTGAAGGGTGTGGTTGGACAAGTTGACGATGGACTTCCCTGTGGTTCCAGCCGTGGTACCGGGGGAGGCTTGGTTGCTGCTGGTGGTGATGCCGAGTTTCTCAAGCTTCCTGTTCTTGGTGTGCATGTAGGCAGTGTAGTTCCGTTGCCTCGTCTGCTTGGCGGTGTCTCATAGCTGGTCTGCTGTGTCCTGAGCACAAGCTGAGAACATGGATTCTATCTTGGTTTCGAGGTTGCGGCGTCTGCTGTAGAGCTGGTGTACGAGATGGTTGAGGAGTGTGCGAGAGGTACGACGGCAAAGTCTCTCAGCGTAGTCTGTGTTGTAGGTCGATTTGAGTGGGTTCGTGATCTGTAGTCCTTTCGGGATCTTGTCTGCTTTCTTGCATCTCTGTAGAAACTTGATGTCTGTGTCTACATGCGCGATCTTCTTGGAGATCCTCTCCACTTTGAGCCGGCAGTTTGTGGTGTCGATAGTAGCCATGATGTGGAGATGCCAGTGTTGGACTGGGGTGGACATATATGCGGTGCCTGTAGCCTGTATGCTTCTCTTCACTTCACCTGACGAAGGAGCAGCACTCCGAAAGCTTGTGATTTCAAATAAAGCTGTTGGACTATAACCTGGTGTTGTGTGACCTCCTACATTTGTCCACCCCAGTCCAATACCGGCATCTCCACATTAAAGTAAGGTGCCATTGAAGACACATCGGCCTCGATTTTCATTGACCTGTGGAGGTGGGCTTGGAGGCGTGCGGGGGTTTAAAATCGCAAAAACTGGTGGGCGGGACCCCCCCACCCCCTGGCCTGGTTCCCGACTCCGAACAATTTTAACTCAGTCGTGTCTGATGGTCCCAGCTCCGTCCCGCTTCCAACTGGCGGGACTGGTCGTTAAGGCCCTTAACAACCACTAAATGGCCTGTATAATCCTATTTTGAAAGGCCCTTGCGAATTTAACCCTTTTCCCACATGAAACACGCCTGGTGAGAAACATGAATGTGAAACCTGGCGGGAGCACTATTGGATTGCTGACTATCAACTGCAGGTCAACCATTAAAGAGGAGATTTGATCAGCCATGATTTGCAGGTGGCAGGACTTAGTGGTCTCAGGTCTGGGGCAACTTTTAGAAGGCTTAACCACACCTGTGGAAGGTTGGAGCCTCGCACCCATCTCCAGTGTGACCTCCTGGGAAACACCTCTCGCCACCTTCACTCAGTGCCTCCTCAACGGAGGCATATACCAGAAGCATGGGAGCCATTTATTTCCTTCCCATCTGGGCATTAGAGGAGCTCGAGCACCAGCCGCGGCAGCAGCAGAACCAGGAACAACAGCTGCAGCAGCAGCAGGAGCACCAGGCTGCTGCTCACCCACCTGAAGCTGCACAGGCCAGAAGGGGCCAGTGCCTGGTAGCCCGTCGGCACAGGAGATACCCCCCAAACAGGGTCTACAGACGCAGGGTCAGCTACCTCAACATGTCTGAGCAGCAGTGCCAAAGGCGGCTCCGACTTTCGCGAGAGGTAGTGACTGACATCTGCGCAATGCTACAGCAAGACCTGCTGCCCAGAGGACCAGGTGGACAAGCATTACCAGTGACCATCAAAGTCACCACCGCAATCAACTTTTTTGCCTCAGGCTCATTCCAGGGATCAGTAGCAAACATCAGCGGCATCTCCCAGGCATCCGCACACACTTGCATCATGCAGGTAACCATTGCCCTCTTTGCCCTCGCGCACAATCACATCCATTTCACCAAGGATCGAGCAAGTGTCACGGCGTGAGCGGTTGGATTAGCTAATCTGGCAGGCTTTCCAAGGGTGCAGGGCGTTGTTGACTGCACACATGTGGCCCTTAGGGCACCCCATCGCAATCCAGGTATTTTTGTCAACAGCAAGGGCTTCCACTCCCTCAACGTTCAGCTGGTGTGTGACCACAAGAAGGAAATTTTGCATGTTTGTGCCATGTACTCTGGCAGTTGCCATGACTCCTTCATACTGCGCCAGTCTAGTGTGCCTCCGCTATTCAGTCCACCAGACCAACTTAACGGATGGCTACTTGGAGATAAGGGCTATCCCCTGAGGACATGGCTAATGACGCCGTTGAGGAGGCCAGCCAATGAAGCTGAGGAGCGCTACAACTCCAGCCACATTTCCACCAGATCCATTATCGAGCATACTATCGGTTTGCTGAAGATGCGCTTCAGATGCCTGGATAGATCAGGTGGAGCCCTACAGTACTCAGCAGCCAGGGTCTCCAGAATCGTCGTCGTTTGCTGTGCACTTCATAACATGGCACAGCGTCGTAGCTTGCAGATTCCTGAGGACCAACTGGCTCCTCACATATCCTCCTCAGATGAGGAGGAGGAGGAGGAGTGCAAAAACGAACATCCTGCAGAGGCCCATCAACCAGCGGCAGCATTACGCGAGAACATTGCTGCCCGGGATGCAAGGAACGCACTCATCCTGGCCAGATTTGCTTAGCCTAGTCAATCAAACACTTTTACCTCACTGCTTCTTACCAGAGCTTTGACAATGGCCAAGAACCAGAGGATTCCTATCTCTCTGACCACCATACTGACAGTTGCAAGTATTCCTAAGGCCTCAATGTGGAAGTCCCAATAGCGAAATGACAGATGCCACAACTGCAACATTTGCCATCAGAATTTTTATGTTCAGTGACGATGTGATGGCATTTTTACAATAAACAAAAAATTGCACCTAAGTGACTACCCTTGTGACTATTTGTGCAGAATTTTCCTCTTACGCGTGCTCCTACGTGGTGCCTCCCCTGTGGCTTCAGCGGATGTGGAGGCCCCTTGCTCACTTTCCTGCTGCTCCTGTCTCAACACCTTTGGCGGGCGTCCTCTGGGGTTGCGAGCCTGTGAGGGCTCGTCAACAGTCTGCTGCTCCTGCGGCTGTGCAGGGGTTGAGACGTCTATCTCACTTGGGTGTGGACTCCGGTGGGGCTCTGACCGAGGGCTCTGCAGTGGCATGGAAGTGAGAGCGCTTGGAGAGGAGTACCCACTTCCTTGAGATCTGTCACCAGCCTCCCTCTTATGGGTCAGGTCCCCCTCAGCACCTGCAAGTGGCTGGAGAGCACCTTGCTGCACATCAGGGGGGCCATGGGGACCCGTATCTGCAATGGCAGTCCTACTCCGAAGGACTCCCATGAAGGTCTGGCTTCTCTGTTCAATAGATGCCCATCGCTCCTCAAGAGATGTCATTCTATTCTGAACAATGACCATGTTTTCCATACCCTGGCAACTAAGCTCCTCCATGGCCGTAGCCATCCTCTCCTCTGCCGTAGCCATCCTCTCTACGGTAGCCAGCCTTACCACGGAGGTAGCCATCCTTTCCGTGGTGATGCGTTCATGCGCCAATGACTCCACAAAGGCTCTGCTCATGTTTGCTATGGACTCCTCCATTCGCTCCACACTCGCAGTGACCCTTGAGACAAAACCTGCCAGAGACTCCTGCATCTGTGCCTGGAGTTCCATCACCTCTGATCTTATGGATGGACCCAGAGGCAGAGGGTCGACATGCTGCTAAGCCAAGCTGGCAGAGTCCTGTGCCCTCCAACTAGGACTCTCCACTGCTGTTCCTGTCTCCACAATTTGCTGATGCTCACTTGAGAGCTGTGATACACCAGTTGACAACACTACTCTATGTCCCGAAAGTCCCACCGAGGTGGGAGTGTCTGCGCTGGTGCTGGGTGCGCTGAATTTTGGTGACGCTGCGCCCTCAGAGGTTGCAGCTTCCTCTGAGGAGTCTGGCTGCTCAGCCTCTTCTTCCTGGCTAGGGGGGATGGATGCTTGTGGTGGTCCTGTGGGGGAGTAAAGGAAAGAGTCAGAGATGTGATGCAAAGGCTGCATGCAGATAGCTTTTTGCAGATGCTCATAAGTCCATCTATTACAGCTTCACAATCATTATCAGTGACTCATGCAATGCCAAAGAGAGAGATGGGAAACTTTTCTGTCACCAGTTTGCTGTGTTACACCCGTCTGTCCGTCCCCCATGCGCGAATCATCCTCTATTCCCATAATTTCCAGGACGGCCTCCTCCCAGGGGGTCAGGTGGGCTATTGAGGCTGTCCCTCCTCCTGTCCTGGCTCGCTCTCTTTTCCTGCAATGAAGGAGACAAGTGGAGGTTGAGTGAGAATGAAGGAGTGAGTGTAGAGATTGCATAGCATAGATACTTAGAAGGAGACAAAGATGGAGTGAGGTTGCAAGACCAAGGGCCCTCCCTGTGTGTTGTCAGTTGTGTTCAAAGCATCAGAGTGATAGGGAGTGTGAGGGCTGCATGGTGGCATAGTTATGTGAATGTGAGCAGAGAGAGAGAGGGAATGGGTAAGAGTGCATGGATGTGAGTGTCAAGTGGGATGTGGAGGAAGAGATTGCTAAAGCTGAGTGCTGGTGAGGAAAGGCAATGTGGATCAGATTGAGGGTGATGGGAAATTCATACTCACTTTTCCAGTGCACTGAAGGTCATGAAATCTTTTCCTGCACTGTATCCAGGTTCTGCGGGTGACTCCCAAGGAGTTGACCTCCTCAGCCACCTGCACCCACACTGCCTTGGTCTGAGTTGGAGGCCTCTTCCTCCCTGATGAAAGGAAGAGCACCTCCCTGTTGGCCCTAGCCCCATCCACTAATGCCTGCAGTGCCACCTCGTCAAAGCGAGGAGCTGATCTGGCCCTCCCGCTTGTCATATTTGCTGCAGCTCCCTCACACTGCAAAGTCAATTGGCTTAGCAGTCTGCAGAAGAAGCAAGGCTTGCTGTGGACCTTAAATGCAGCAGCAATTATGATGTCATCGGAGGGGACTTTCAGTCATGAAAAACCCATTTGCAAAGGCTTCCCACACGTTGGAAATCAATTGGCCAATTAAGTTAAAATTGCCTCAATCTCCCACATCCATTTAGATTCGTGTGGGAAACACGAAATTCGGATAACACGACACCATCCCGCACCCGAGTTAAAATCCCCTCCATCATGTAGCAGGTCCGCCCTGGCTGTTGAAGTCTGATTCCCACTAGCACCAGCCTGCTCCTACTACTTGGTCAATCTCTAGTAGTGTGAAGAAAATTACCTACCTTACAGGGTCTTCTTTTTACTTCTAAGGAGCATCTTCTAATCTTCTATGTCCTGTTTTCAGCTGGCTGCCCCACAGGCCTCAGGATTACAAATAATGGATTTCCCCCCCCACCCCAGAAAATTCCTTAAGGCAAAAACAGACAGATGTTCCAGGGTGGGGTCTGCTCTTATATATTGCCTGAGTGGGAAGCATCACTTGAGACTTTTTCAGCTCCATGACATTAGTACAGCACTAAACATCTTAAAGGAAAATTGCTCCTTTGTGATTTTTTTCCAGCCAGTGCTGCAAAGTGATTTTTCCCACTAGTGTGTGGACAATGTTTCTTATAAGAACAAGGACAAGGTTGCTAATCTTTCTTTTCCATTTGACTGCTAAAAAGCAAGGAAGTGATGCTAAACCTTTGTAAAACACTAGTTAGACCTCAGCTGGAGTATTATGTTCAATTCTGGCCACCACACTTTAGGAAGGATGTCAAGACCTTGGAAAGGGTGCAGAAGAGATTTATTAGAATGGTACCAGGGATGAGGGACTTCAGTTATGTGGAGAGGCTGGAGAAACTGGAGTTGTTCTCCTTAGAGCAGAAAAGGTTAAGAGGAATAAAAACAGAAAATGCTGGAAATACTCAGCAGGTCAGGCAGCATCTGTGGAGAGAGAAACAGAGTTAACGTTTCAAGTTGGTGACCCTTTGTCAAAACTGGAAAAAGTTGGAGATCGAACAGGTTTTTAAGCAAGTGCAGGGGCAGGGAAAGGGGAGAGGGGAGGAAAGAACAAAAGGGAAGGTCTGTGATAGGATGGAAGGCAGGAGAGATTAAGAGATGGTGCAAGGCAAAAGGAGATGGTAATGGGACAAGTTAAGAAACAAAAGATGGCTCTAGATGAAGTGTAAATGGCACTGGCAGAATGAAAGACAGCTGCCATGTGGGAGAGAGAATAAATAAATAAATAAATAAATAAATAATAAAATTAATGGAAAAAAAGGATAGGGACAGAGGTTATGGTCTGAAATTGTTGAACTCTATGTTGAGTCCAGAAGTCTGTAAAGTGCCTAATGGAAAGATGAGGTGCTGTTCCTCGAGCTTACGTTGAGCTTCATTGGAACAGTGTAAGAGGGTGAGGTCGGAGTGGGAGTGGAGCGGAGAATTAAAGTGACAGGCAACCGGAAGCTCGGGGTCACCCTTACGGACTGAACGGAGGTGTTCCGCAAAGCGGTCACCCAATCTGCGTTTGGTCTCCCCAATGTAGAGGAAACCGCATCATGAGCAACGAATACAGTATACTAAATTGCAAGAAGTACAAGTAAATCGCTGTTTCACCTGGAAGGAGTGTTTGGGGCCCTGGACAGTGGGAACGGTGGAGGTAAAAAGGCATGTGTTGCATCTCCTGCGCTTGCATGGGAAGGTGCTGGGCTAAGGGGAAGGGGTATTGGGGGTGATAGAGGAGTGGACTAGGGTGTCGCGGAGGGAGCGGTCCCTTCGGAATGCTGAAAGGGGAGGTGAGGGGAAGATGTGTTTGGTGGTGGGATCGCGCTGGAGGTGGCGGAAATGGTGAAGGATGATCCGTTGAATGTGGAGGCTCGTGGGGTGAAAGGTGAGGACAAGGGGAACCCTATCGTGGTTCCGGGAGAGAGGGCTAAGAGGAGGTTTGATAGAGGTTTTCAAAATCATGAAGGATTTTGATAAGAGTAAATAATGAGAAACTGTTTCCAGTGGCAGAAGGGTCAGTAACCAGAGGACACAGATTCAAGGTGATTGGCAAAAGAAGCAGAGGCACCATGAGAAAACATTTTTTTACACAGCGAGTTGTTGTGATCTGGAATGCACTGCCTGAAAGGGTGGTGGAAACAGATTCAATAGTAACATTCAAAAGAGAATTGAATAAATACTTGAAGGGAAAACAATTACAGGGTTATGTGGAAAGAGCGAGGTAGCGGGATTAATTGGATAGCTCCACCAAAGAGCCAACAAAGGCATGATGTCCTTCTGCGCTGTATAATTCTGTGATTCTATTTTTGTTAAAGGTTTTAACTACCTAATTTAAAAATTGGTGACATTTTTCCCACAGGGGAGAAACTGTGTTAGATGAAATATTTATTTAAAAAAAAACACTTCTATTGCATCTAAAGGGTAGGATGGTAAATAAATAACCTGAGATAGGATGTTAACTATGAAATGATTCATTGTTTTATCATCAGCACTGCTTTTAAACAAGAAGACTTTTGTTCATTGTTATAATACATGACCAAGTAGTAAAATGGTCCGGAACTTAAGAGATCTGGGTTACTTAGCATTCCTATGGAAGTTTTCCAGACAGCTGAGATTAAATTTCAAGATGTGAAATTCTATGAATGTCATAAATCTGTAGCTTTGTATTTTTCTTTCTTAAATTCATTTGTCTTAGACAATAAGAGTAAATGTGCATGTTATGATTGACTTATAACTGTGGAAAATATCTGTAGCTAAGGTAATCATGTTATAAACTTAGCTGAAAAATTAACTGTATAGAATATGAGTGTTAAATAAGTGCAACAATTGCCTTATACCCTGCCTAGGTTATGAAGTAAATTATACAAAACTCTAGTATGAAAGGTATTACATCAGTAACATAATCGTATTTAATTTGACAACGAGAGATTCTGAAAAGTTCTTACTACACCTCCAAGTTCCATTATTTACAGAGGGTCTTGACTATTCTCCCTCCCCTCCCAACACAAAAGATTCTTCCCTCATACTTAGTTGAGCAAGATTTTATAGCACTTGAACATACTTTAAATAATGACCCAAAATTTGCTGTCAAAATAATGGTGAGGCTAATAGCGCTCACCGTTATTTATGCGCAAATGCCAGGTGAGGGTAGATGCGCGATTAAACGCGGAAATCGAAAAGTTGCTGTTGGAGATGCGCCGTTCCGCCATTAGCTTCACGAAAATGGCATTTCACCAATTGGCTCCCCACTCAAATGCCTTGGGCAGCGTGAAGTTCCTGTTCTCGCACTGTAGATACGAAGTAAACTCGCCACAGAAAGTTAAGTCAGATCATTTCAAGTCTAAGTACCCTTTTAATGACGTGACAAGTGTTAATTACTGCCAGTCAACCTCTCTGGCACTGAAAATTTACAATAACAGGTGTGGAGTCTCATTCCTTCAGGTTTTAATTATTGTTGGAGATTTAATTAAAAAAATTAAAATGACTCCTTTTTAACTTTTTCTTTCTGTCTCTTTTTCCTCTCTCTTAATCCCATCTTTCTTTCCCTCTTTATTTCTCTTTCTGTACCTGATTTGACATTGAATTCACCATTCTAACTTACACTTTTTTCTCAGTCCCTGCACTGTTAATTACACACTCCTTCAATCTGATTGGTTAAGAAGATACACAGCTGCTTTCCCTGTTCACTCATATCCCAGGTGCCCTGTAGAGGGCGCTGCAGCATTTCCCTCTCCCACTTACAGCAACTTGCAGCGCAAAATATCATGGAGATTAAACGGGCAAGGGCAAGTCAAATTAACGCTGGATGCCGTTCGTTGACTGGCAAATTCTGGGCCAATACCACATATTAAGGATTTGTATTCCTCCCTATTTCGAGTAAAATTGAAATGATTTCTAGTTACAGTCTGTCCATCAGTAACATACCGTAATACTGTAAAAGCACTTCATCAAACAAACAGAAAATGCTGGAAATACTCAACAGGTCAGGCAGTATCTGTGGCGAGAGAAACAGAGTTAACGTTTCAGGCCGATGACCTTAAGTGACTGCTTCCCTTCAGGTGGTATGTTCCTTTTGAAAATGAACAAGCTGGAAAGTTTCTTTCTGTAAGCAGTGAACAAGCAAAACCAGATGTTCCATACAACTTGAAAATTCTTGCTGGATGTTTGTCAAAATTGATAAGAGATTTCTGTTCCTGTTTCTTTTTTCAAATATCTGCAGCTAAGGCAATAGGTTAAAATCATGATATAAACTCTGCTGAGAAATTGGCTATATAGAACATGCGTGTTAATAAGTGTGACATTTGCCTTGTACTATGCACATTTTCCATTAAAAAAATTACCTGATTGAATTATAGAAAGCATAATCTCTCAGCATGTGTTTGTCAATAGATAATACTGTACAGCCATTCACACTACTGATTTCTTTTTTGTTTAGTGTTTTTACAAGGACCAAGGAATAAAATGATATCCCCCTGTATATAAAAAATGATGTAAAGCTGTTCTTGTGATCTCTGGTTAGCTCAATGCAAAGTAATTTTGTTTGCAGTCTTTGTAGATAAATCTATACTCCTTGCAAATGATCTCTCCTGGAAATTAATTTCAAAATTTAAAATTGTTGGATAGTTATCTACTCTCAACCAAAGTTCTAAATGAAGACACTCAATCTGGGTTCTAATTAGACTTTGAGAAATTGATCAAATAATTTGCTCCTGACGACTTCTAACATGGGCAGGCCTATTCAAATGTAAACCGTTTTGTTAAAAACTATTCAGATTTAATTTAAACTACCTTGTTAAAACTGTCATAGTTGAATCAAAACTGAACTTGTCTTCCAATATCAGTTATATTAGTAGCAAAACATATGTGACTGGGAGAGATACAGACCACAGGGCTGAAAAGTTCTATCACTAGGAGTCACAGTTACGAACAGATAATTTACATTTGTTCCCAACAGCCTTACGTTAGGAAACAAATTACTGAAAGAGGTAATTTTCCCTTTTCTATCCTTGTGACATTCTAGCAAAATCCTATCCTTTCCCTAAATTAAATTTTCAACTGCTGACCGCAACATTTGTAAGGCCCTTGGACCTCCAAAGCCTGCCTGATGTGACCAGTACTCCCAGCTCAAACAGGCGGGAAGCTGGTTGCATATGCAGCTTGGGGTCCCAGGCTGGTTGTAGGATCCTGTTTGCAATTTCCAAGTATAAACAGGTGCCGTGTTCATCATGCACGCTCTACCCATTTGTACCAGACGGTGGCCTAGAAATTAGATCGCACCTGAATTCGGGTGCAATCCCGATGCAGCGGCCTAATGAGTCTGGCGGCAGGACCACGGCAAATTGGAGGCTCATTAGGAGGCCGCACAGTGGCTGGCAGCAACCCGCAGTTTTAATGTGGACCCAGGAGGAGCACTCCCGCTCTTCCTGGCTCCACAATAAGGTATGTAAAAAACATGAAACTTACCTTTTAGGTGACAGCCTCTAGCGGGCCCACTCCAGGGACTTGAGCACAAAAAGCTAGGCTGGCACTCCAGTGAAGTGCTGAGGGAGTGCTGCACTGTCGGAGGTGCTGTCTTTCGGATGAGACATTAAACCGAGGCCCCATCTGCTCTCAGGTGGACGTAAAATATCCCATGGCACTATTTTGAAGAAGAACAGGGGAGTTATCCCTGGTGTCCTGACCAATATTTATCCCTCAATCAACATAACAAAAATACTGATTATCTGGTCATTATCACATTGCAGTTTGTGGGAGCTTGCTGTGCGCAAATTGGCTGCTGCGTTTCCCACATTACAACAGTGACTACACTCCAAAAAAAAGTACTTCATTGGCTGTAAAGTGCCTTGAGACGTCCGCTGGTTGTGAAAGGCGCTATATAAATGCAAGTCTTTCTTTCTTTAAGAGCACTGGTTCGGCTGCTGAGTGCCTGAGCAAACTAATCGCAGCATGCAGTGTAATCAGTTGCAAACTAATTTCTTAAAAAGGCCTGGAACAGGCGTTGGTCCACTCCAAAAAAGGCCTGGAACATGTTTTGGGGAAATTTTTGTGGATCCAGGAAGAGCAGAAATTATAAAAATGCTATAGCCCATTGGCAGTCGCTAGGTAGCTTGAAAAGATCAGGCAGTGCAGTGGACACATTGCTGACTTTTCACCCTTTTTGGACATGTTTAAAATCACCCCAATGTGTCCCCATATCACAAAGATCAGAAACTCAAAGTGTGATCAACTCTGGACGCATACCCACTTCTTACAGCAATACAACAAAGGTCTAAGAGTGTTTAAAAAAAAAACAAGCCTGAAGGCTTTGTGCCTTAATGCGAGGAGCATTTGTAGTAAGGTAGATGAATTAGCTGCGCAAATAGATGTAAACGGATATGATATAATTGGGATTACGGAGACATGGCTCCAGGGTGACCAAGGCTGGGAATTCAACATCCAGGGGTATTCAATATTCAGGAAGGACAGGCAAAAAGGAAAAGGAGGTGGTGTAGCATTGCTGGTTAAAGAGGAGATTAACACAATAGTAAGAAAGGATATTAGCTCTGATGATGTGGAATCTGTATGGGTAGAGCTGAGAAATACCAAGGGGCAGAAAACGTTAGTGGGAGTTGTATACAGACCCCGAAACAGTAATGCTGAGGTTGGGGATGGCATTAAACGGGAAATTAGAGATGCGTGCAATAAAGGCACAGCAGTTATCATGGGTGACTTTAATCTACATATAGATTGGGATAGCCAAATTAGTAACAATACGGTGGAAGAGGAATTACTAGAGTGTATACAGGATGGTTTCCTGGACCAATATGTCGAGGAACCAACTAGAGATCAGGCCATCTTAGACTGGGTACTATGTAATGAGAAAGGATTAATTAGCAATCTTGTTGTGTGAGGCCCCTTGGGGAGGAGCAATCATAATATGATAGAATTCTTCATTAAGATGGAGAGTGAAGTAGTAGTTGACTCAGAGACTAGGGTACTGAATTTAAATAAAGGAAACTACGATGGTATAAGGCGCGAGTTGGCTAGGATGGATTGGGGAATGTTATTTAAAGGGTTGACGGTGGATAAGCAATGGCAAACATTTAAAGATCGCATGGATGAACTGCAGAATTTGTTCATCCCTGTTTGGCATAAAAATAAAACAAAAAAGGTGACTCAACCGTGGTTAATAAGGGAAATTAGGGATAGCATAAGATCCAAGGAGATGACATAAATTGGCCAGAAAAAGCAGCAAACCTGAGGATTGGGAGCAGTTTAGGATTCAGCAAAGGAGGACAAAGGGATTAATTAAGAGGGGGAAAATAGAGTATGAGAGTAAGCTTGCAGGGAACATAAAAACTGACAGTAAAAGCTTCTATAGATATGTGAAGAGAAAAAGATTGGTGAAGTCAAGCGTAGGTCCCTTGCAGTCAGAATCAGGGGAATTTATAATGGGGAACAAAGAAATGGCTGACCAATTAAATACATACTTTGGTTCTGTCTTCACAAAGGAGGACACAAATAAACTCCCAGAGATGTCGGGGAACATAGGGTCTAATGAGAGGGAGGAACTGAATGAAATCAGTATTTGTAAGGAAATGGTGTTAGGGAAATTGATGGGATTGAAGGCTGATAAATCCCCAGGGCCTGATAATCTACATCCTAGGGCACTTAAGGAAGTGGCCTAGTAATAGTAGATGCATTGCTGGTCATCTTCCAAAATTCTATAGACTCTGGAACAGTTCCCATGGATTGGAGGGTAGCTAATGTAACCCCACTATTTAAAAAAGGTGGTAGAGAGAAAACGGGGAATTATAGACCGGTAAGCCTGACATCGGTAGTGGGGAAAATGCTAGAGTCTATTATAAAAGATGTAATAGCAGAGCACTTGGAAAACAGTGACAGGATCGGACAAAGTCAACATGGATTTACAAAAGGTAAATCATGCTTGACTAATCTACTGGAATTTTTTGAGGATGTAACTGGTAGAATAGATAAGGGAGAACCAGTGGATGTGGTGTATTTGGACTTTCAGAAGGCTTTCGATAAGGTCCCACATAAGAGACTAGCATGCAAAGTTAAAGCACATGGGATTGGGGGTAAGGGACTGACTTGGATAGAAAACTGGTTGGCAGACAGGAAGCAAAGAGTTGGAATAAACGAGTCTTTTTCCGAGTGGCAGGCAGTGACTAGTGGGATACCGCAGGGATCGGTGCTAGGACCCAGTTATTCACAATATATATTAATGATCTAGACGAGGGAACTAGATGTAATATCTCCAAGTTTGCAGATGACACAAAGCTGGGTGGGCGTGTGTGCTGTGAGGAGGATGCAGAGAAACTCCAGTATGATTTGGACAGGTTGGGTGATTGGGCAGATGCAGTATAATATGGATAAATGCGAGGTTATCCACTTTGGTGGCAAAAACAGGAAGGCAGATTATTATCTGAACGGCAATAGATTGGGAAAAGGGGAAGTGCAACGAGACCTGGGTGTCCTTGTGCACCAGTCGCTGAAGGTAAACATGCAGGTGCAGCAGGCGGTTAAGAAGGCAAATGGTATGTTGGCCTTCATAGCGAGAGGGTTTGAGTACAGGAGCAAGGATGTCTTGCTGCAGTTGTACAGGGCCTTGGTAAGACCACACCTTGAGTATTGTGTGCAGTTTTGGTCGCCTTATCTGAGGAAGGATGTTCTTGCCATGGAGGGGGGCACGGTGGCATAGTGGTTAGCACTGTTGCCTCACAGCGCCAGGGACCCGGGTTCAAATCTGGCCTCGGGCGACTGTCTGTGTGGAGTTTGCACATTCTCCCCGTGTTTGCGTGGGTTTCCTCCGGGTGCTCCGGTTTCCTCCCACAGTCCAAAGATGTGCAGGTTAGGTTGATTTGGATTGATTTGGCTATGATAAATTGACCCTTAGTGTTAGGGGATTAAATACGTGGGGTTACGGGGATAGGGTGGGATATGTGTCGGTGCAGGCTCGATGAGCCGAAATGGCCTCTATCTGCACTGTGAGGATTCTGTGATTCTGTGATTCTGAGTGCAACAAAGATTCACCAGACTGATACCTGGGATGGCAGGAATGACGTATGAAGAGAGATTGGGTCGATTAGGCTTATATTTGCTAGAGTTTAGAAGAATGAGAGCGGATCTCATTGAAAGTTATAAAATTCTAACAGGACTAGACAGACTAGATGCAGGAAGGCTGTCCCCGATGGCAGGGGAGTCCAGAACCAGGGGTTACAGTCTAAGGATAAGGGGTAAGCCATTTAGGACTAAGATGAGGAGGAATTTCTTCACCCAGAGAGTGGTGAACCTGTGGAATTCTCTACCACAGAAGGCAGTTGAGGCCAATTCATTAAATATATTCAAGAAGGAGTTAGATATATTTCTTAAGGCTAAAGGGATCAAGGGATATGGGGAGAAAGCAGGGACCGGGTACTGAACTTGGATGATCAGCCATGATCGCATTGAATGGCAGAGCAGGCTCAAGGCGCCGAATGGCCTACTCCTGCTCCTATCTTCTATGTTTCTATGTTAGTACAGTAAGTACCAATATGCTCCAAATAAGGGTATTGTTCTATCTTATATGTTCACCTTAGTCCCCAGTTTCAAATTATAATACTATAAATATTTGAAGCACAGATTTCTTTATATTTATATCAGGCCCCAAGATGAAGATGAAGGAACTAAAGATACCTTCAAAAAGAAGTTGCTGGATCCTCAAAGTCTCTCACCAGTGCACATTTCAAGAAAAAAGCGACAGCAGAAAATTTTATTGGATCACAGCTTTGGAAAATTGAAGGTAAATTGATACAAAATATATTGTCAATTTGTATGGCACAGTGGTAACAATTTTAAGTTTTTACAGAGTTCATTGCAAATACAGACTTATTTTTGATCTATTCTTTGGCACTGCACTTGATAAGATCAATATACTTTCAAAGTTAAGTTAATTTAAAAGCCTTGGTTATCCAGTATGAATATCATCACCTGAGAAGTGGGGAGTCAAGATTAAGGGCACTTCTCAGGCGATGATATTCATATGGATAACCAAGGCTTGACGTACCTTTCCCTAATTGTTCTTAAGAATTGAAAATTTAGCCCTCCTGAAATTAGGCCCAAACAGCAAATTATCAGTGGTATTATGTCACCTCTGCTACTGAAATCTAACAATGTGATGATCACTGTTGCCCAGGTACAGGAAACTTTCTGGTATCCGGCACGGACGGGACCAATGTGGTGCCGGTTCATCAAAAATTCCGGATAACCGAATGCTATTGTAAAAGATACGGAGCTCAGAGCTCCGTATAAAGCAACAAACCCTGTTGCTTAGCAACAACTTCAGAACAACATCCACAAGTTGCAAGCATCTCTGTAGCTTAGCAACAGCTGCAGCCACACGCTTGCACAGCAACAAATGGACTAATAAAAGTAATAAAAGTTACCTGAACCTACTCCTGAATTTTGCCGGTTAACCGACATTTCCGGTTATTTAGGGGCCGGTTAATCGAAAGTTTCCTGTACTTCTTCAAATAGAGATCAGTTATTATCTCCAGATCACTACTAAGTATTAAATCTAATAACGGAGGTACTCTCCCAAACATACTGAGTAAGGAAACAGTCATTAAAAGCATCAACTAATAATTCCATTTTACCTTCCTCCACATTCGGCTGCCCTGTATCGGACTGCTCAATGTAAGGGTTGTTAAAATCCCCAATGATAACAACACTACAATGTTCTGCTATTCTTTAATTTGTTTACACTATTCCCTGTTCTCTTTTACCTGTTGCCCCAGAGGCCTATACACATGCCAAGCAACAAACTGAGACTAATCCTAGGCATCCCTGCACCCAAATAATTTCAACCACTCCTTGCTGCTGACCAATGTTCTCCCTCTCAGTTACAGTTTTATCATCTTTTATATGTAAAGCTATACTTCCTACTTTCTGGCTTCCTACTTCCTGGCTAAAACTTTATTTATAAATATCTTATACCTTCACCTGAACTTCCAATCTGTCCACCTTTTGGAGATACCAATTATATCTAGATTCTCTGAAAGCATGCGTCTGTAATTCCAGCATTTTATTTTTGTTTATGTTCTATTTTGTTTGAACCGGTAAGTGGCATTTGCCACAAAATAATCGTCAATTTCAGACAAGTGCCCCCTTTTACAAGGAGGCACCATTAAAACAATTGGTTCACAACAAACTAAAAATGCATGCAACTTTAGAAGATTATACAAAATATGTCCAGCAGTGCCCACCGGTTGCGAATCACATGAAACTGGTGGACACTGCGTGATCCCGCTCGACAGCATTTTATTTGTAACATTTCTAGCATGAGTAAAAAAACTATTACTATCAGCTATCCAACCTTGTTTAGTAACTAGTGGAACTATGTACATTTTGAGCTACCATATCCCTGGTACCAACCAAGGGCACACTGCACATTCGGAGATAGTTTTTAAAAATTTGTTCCTGGGATGTGGGCATTGCTGGCAAGGCCAGCATTTATTGCCCATCCCCAATTGCCCTCGAGAAGGTGGTGGTGAACCACCTTCTTGAACCGCTGCAGTCCGTGTGGTGAAGGTACTCCCACAGTGCTGTTAGGAAGGGAGTTCCAGGATTTTGACCCAGTGACAATGAAGGAACGGCGATATACTTCCAAGTCAGGATGGTGTGTGACTTGAAGGGGAACTTGCAGGTGATGGTGTTCCCATGCGCCTGCTGTCCTTGTCCTTCTAGGTAGTAGAGGTCACGGGTTTGGGAGGTGCTGCCAAAGAAGCCGTGGTGAGTTGCTACAGCCCTGTAGCAACTGCAGCCATGGTGCGCTGGTGGTGGAGGGCGTGGATGTTTTAGGTGGTGGATGGGGTGCCAATCAAGTGGGCTGCTTTGTCAATTCAATTCAATTTCAATTTCAATTTCATTTGCCATATGTAACTAGTACAATGGAATGCTTACACCCCGATCACTCCCACAATAAGCTGTGGGAGCTCACAGAGACATGTCGCTATTCTCCAGCGCCATGTTCAGAAAAAGTCAATTCAGTGGCAACCAATGGCAGTGGGAACGCGATGTCCCTCAGCCGCTCCGTCACCGCGGCCTCCTCCTCACTGTTGCCGGCTCCATGATGTGGTGGCCTGCTTCTCACGGTCCGGCCTTTGGCCACCATGCCCAGCTCTCCCTCCTCCCAGTCAGACTGCGAGCTTCCCGCCGAGGAGCTGCCGGCTGACGTTCTGTAGTGGGTCGTCGTAGCTGCTGCTGCTGCCTACTGCTGCTGCGCTGCCTCCGCCCGACTCGCCGAACACATCGTCGAGATGTATAAGCTCCGGTCGCCGCGGCCTCCTCCTCACTGTCGCCGGCTCCACGGTCCGACGGCCCGGGGCCTGCTTCTCCCGCTCACGGTCCGGCCTCTGGCCACCATGCCCGGCTCCCCTCCTCCCAGTCGGAATGCGAGCTTCCCGCCGAGGAGCTGCCGGCCGACGTGCTGTAGCGGGTCATCGTGGCTGCTGCTTGTTGCTGCTGCGCTGCCTCCGCCCGATTCGCCGAACACATCGCTGCGGGAGCGGGTGGCGGGGGAGCGGGCCGTCCGAAGCAGGGAGAGCGCTTACCTCCGGACCGCCTCGATCGCCATCTTGACTTCTTGAGACTGGATGGTGTTGAGCTTCTTGAGTGTTGTTGCAGCTGCACTCACCCAGGCAAGTAGAGTGTATTCCATCACTATCCTGACTTGTAGATGCTTTGGGGAGTCAGGTGAGACACTCGCTGCAGAATATCCAGCCTCTGACCTGCTCTTGTAGCCACAGTATTTATGTGGCTGGTCCAGTTAAGTTTCTGGTCATCCCCCAGGATGTTGTTGGTGGGGGATTCAGTGATGGTAATGACATTGAATGTCAAGGGGTGGTGGTTAGCTCTCGCTTGTCTTTTAGCCCCCAGCCCATTCAAGTGAACCCACACTTCCTGTAAAGTTTTGCTTTCCCAGAATATCTCCCACAATTATCTACAAACATTAAGCTTTTATTTTTACTCCATGCCTCCAGCCATTCACTAAAAATAGTGACCATATTGTTCTTATCTGATGTACCACTGGTATATGTCAACAGATCTCTAACCTAGTGCCCTTGATCGTAAATTTTCTAAACATTCTCCAATAATTTTCCTTTAAGATGACTGCTTTCCAATTCAATATAGAATTTGATTCAATATGTGAAGAAATTATAGTTCCCATACTTTCTCTCTTCATTACATCATCTATCCTATTGCCTATGCATTTAATCCCAGCCCCAGTAAAACACTAAGGGGGAGAAATTCGGTATCGCCCCATTTGGGGCGCTAGTATTGGCGGTGCGCAAAGTTTAGCGCCAGGCGCAAATTATCGCCACCTCGAGCGATATTGGGTAGCTGCGCCCCTGAAGGTGATTGTGGCACTAAATCAGGCGCTGCACGACAGTCTTAAGGCGCTAACCCGGCGGCGCGACGCAATATCTCCGCGGGCGGGTGCAGCGCAGGTGCTGTCAATTATCGAGTTCAGCCAGACACGCTGGGGCCGGCCAGCTCTTAAAGGGGCGGTTCCATCATCATCTCCAGCCGCACCCTGCGCATCGTAGGCCTCAAACTCGGCGGTAACCTACCTGTGGCGTCGACAACTGCCTGAATATGGAGAGGGCCAGGGAGAGAGCGCAGCGCTTCAGCGAGGGGGCATTGGATGCTCTGGTTGGCGCAGTGGAGCGCAGGCGATCTGTACTCTACCCAGAGAATGGCAGGAGGCCTCAACACAGCGACTATCGCAGAGCTTGGAGGGAGGTTCCCAACAGAGTCACCTCCAGCAGCATGGTTCCCAGGACTCCTGTGCAATGCAGGAAGAAGTTCAACGACCTCACTCGGGTCGTCAGGGTGAGTGCCTTTTTCAGAATCATCTTCATCCTTCCATCTGGACCTCACTTTATGGCCAGAGGGTGTGCAAAGCCCCAATGGCCATCTGTCATCCAGCACCCATGGCCCTTTCTGGTAACACACATGCACATTCAGCTCTGTGCATAATGTAAGGGCTAATCGACCATGAGAGGAGGCATGTCATCCCAGATCAGGGCTGCAGGTTTCATCACACCCTGTCCTTTCTCTTGCAGGCCAAGCTGGCCCATAATAGAAGGCAACAGCATCGGACCGGAGGAGGCCAGCCTCACCTGCAGACCCTTACAGACCTGGAGGAGCGAGTCCATCGGATTGTGGCGAGCCGGATGATTGGCCCAGTCACCTCTGGAGATGCCGACCCCATTGTGGACAGCAATGGTAAGCTCATGACCTTTTTGACCTCTCTCCTTCCACTTGTTCCCCACACCAGCATGCTTTTTCACTCTTGAGCCAACTCAGAGCATTGCAGCACTCATGCATCCCTTGCTGCCACCCTGTCCTTTCGCTAAAGCCACTCTTGAACCTCCCTGCTTTCAGATGCTGCATCACCAGCTCGGGAGGCGGGCCCTCAAGTTGCCAGTGTGAGTGACTGTGGAGGCGACGAGGAGGAGGAAGCCGGACCATCCGTACCACCCTCAGGCGAGCCAGCCCATGTCCAGACTGGGGAGACGCCTTCCCTGGAGGGGAGCGGGGGGGAATGGTCTGAGGAGGATGCAGCTCCAGGACCCAGTGGCCTGCAGCAATGCGAGGGGGGTAGGGAAGCTCGGGGGCACCGTCTCCCCCAAGGGCGAGTCGGGCCGCCAGTGCTGCTGCACAGAGCGCAGAAGAGGTGCGTGCCCTCGCAGAAACGAGCGTCCAGGCTGGGCTGAGGCACACTGAGCTCATGGCTGCAGTGGCAAGGATGCCCGATTCCATTGAGACACTGGCAAGGAGTGTCCAGGACTTCGGTGCAGCACAGGCAAGGAGTGTGCAGGACTTCGGCGAAGCACTGGCACCTGCCACGCAAGTGCTGAGTGCTGCCACGCAGTCAGTGGCTGGTCTCATGCAGACGCAGATTGAGGCCATGCGAGCACTGACTGCTGCCACCCTCGCTGGATCGGACAGGATTCCCCGGGGCCCTCGCCATGCCACAGCAGGTCAGCAATCTGTGCACCAGTCGATTGCTGCGCATGCTGCGGTGCTGCCCCGTCAGAGTGCCAGTGTGTCGGCCGACCAGGGAGCTGCTGTCTGCTCTCAGGATGACAGCATTCCTGATGCCACCACTGGCGCTTCTCTACTGCAGCTGCCACCACCTGTACGACAGACTGCTTCCGCCCATGCGGGGTTGGAGCAGTCAGCAGCCGGGCCCTCCAAGCCCAGAGCTGGTCCAGGCCGTACCTCAAGGGCACCTGCGGTCTCAGTTTCGGACAGTCAGCAGGCCTCCCCCAGCCTTGCTGCAGCCACTGGGGTCCCATTACAGAGGAGCTGCAGGGCGGGAAGGGGGCAATTCCGCAAGGGAAGCAGATCACCATCGAGGGGAAAAAAGTAGGAGGTGCTGCTAAATTATGTTATTTCTTTCATTCAAGGCCGAGGATGCTGGTCTGAATGTTGGTTATGTTTTGGACATTGTCTCCAGGGTGTGAGAGCCAGTTTTGTGGCAGTCTGTTTGTTTTGGTGTTTGTTTCCATTGCTTTGTCATGTGGGAAGGATACACATTTTGTTAAATAAAGAAGTTTATTTATTGACAATGTCCATGTCTGTTCTTTGCACAAATTGTTGCCTTGACCGGCTTAGATGTAGCAGAACGGTTCCATTCATGTTCTTGGAATGGCAGAAAGCATTCCCTCAGAGGGGCCTAGAAGTGACTTGCTATAAGCCTCTGATGGACGGCCCTTGCAGTTTATGCCTCCCTCCCGTCTTGGTGCTGCTCCTACTCCTCCTCCTCCGCTGGTGCTTCAATGTCTGGTGGCATTGGCTGGGTCCTGAGGATTGCCAGGTTATGCAGCATGCAACACACAACCACGAAGTGGGAGACTTGCTCAGGTGAGTACTGAAGGGCTTCTCCGGAATGGTCCAGACAGCGGAACCATTGCTTCAGCACGCCAATTGTGTGCTCAATGATGTTCCTGGTCGCTTGATGGCTCTCATTGTACCGTTCTTCAGCAGGGGTGCTGGGCGAACGGAGCGGGGTCATCAGCCAGGGGCACAGAGGATAGCCCTTGTCCCCGAGAAGCCAGCCTCCTGGGTGAGCCAGGGCTTCGAAAAGGTCTGCCACAGAAGTCTGGCGCAGGATGAAGGCGTCGTGGCTGCTACCTGGAAAGTGGGCATTGACAGCGAGTATCAGCTGTCAGTTGTCACAGACCAGCTGCACAAAGAATGGAACCCCTTTCGGCTGCGGAAATCCTCCACATTCTCTAGATGTGCCCGCAAAGCCACATGCGTGCAGTCAATGGCGCCCTGCACCATGGGGAAGCCCGCTATCCTTACGAAGCCCACTGCGCGCTCTCGCTGCTTGTCTGGGGTCATTGGGAACGAGATGTACTGCCGTCTCCTTTTAAAGAGGGCAGTAGTCACTTGACGGATGCAGCAATGCACCGCGAACTGTGAGATGTTCGCAATGTCCCCAGCAGCGGCCTGAAAGGAGCCGCTGGCATAGAAGTTTAAAGCCACAGTGATCTTCACAGCCACCGACAGAGATGTCCTGCACCTTAGTTGAGGCTGCAGATCTGGCTGAAGCAGGTGGCAGAGCTCAATGACCACCTCCTTACTGAAGCGCAGCTTTCGGAAACACTGCTCTTCCAACATGTTGATATACGAAAACTGTTGGCGGAAAACCCTGGCAGCGTAAGGTCTCGTGTGCCGACGTCTGTTGGCCCTCCTCCGTCTGGCCATGCCTGCCACTCTATCCCTGCATCTCTGTGCCCTGTCAGTATGATTGAGAAGGACGACGTTCCCATCCAATGCAGCCCCCATAGTAAGTGCGTACTGAAAGTTATGCCGGTTGAGAAGCTTACCAACTGCAAAGTTATGTTCAGAAGGCTAAAGTTCCTCAGCCAGCACTGGCTCACTGCAGAAATGTCTCTCCGTTTGTCTCTGAGCAACTCTCTCTCTCTCACAGGTGGTGTGGTCCAAAAATGGCTGCCACTAATAATCCAGGAAGAGTCCCCTTTAAATAGCGCCCCCCCCGCAAGCCCGACAGTGACTGGGAAATGTTCAAGGTAACCTGTTGTTGGTAGCGCCAGGCGGAACGGAGGGGGGCGCCACTGAATTTGCGGTCCGGGACGCCCCAAGGGCGTTGCACACTGAAATGACGTCATGATCTGCGTGCGCCGGTGAGCGGGCGCAACGGTTTAGCACCGGCGCTAAATGTCCGCTCAATTTGGGAAGTGGCACAGGGTTTGCTGTGCTCGGGCACTAGTTGGTTAGCGCCCCACTTCTCGACCTCTTTAGGCGCTAATGGGTGGCGCAACCAACCGAATTTTAACTGTCCTACTGAAAGAAAATTGCAAGAATAAAAATCTGTTCAGCCCATCCAACTTTCCATCAATTAGATCCTTTTTCAGGATCAATCTCACATTTTTAACATTGTTTTCAT
Source organism: Somniosus microcephalus (assembly GCF_052327205.1). NCBI lineage: Eukaryota > Metazoa > Chordata > Chondrichthyes > Squaliformes > Somniosidae > Somniosus > Somniosus microcephalus. The sequence continues at coordinate 280,970,590 of NC_140990.1, read as the reverse complement.
GTCACCAAACCATATTCTTTTGTTTTTTGCTGAATCAAGGGCTGCGATTTCGCCAGCGGAGGCGGAATAGTGGTGGGCGTGGTGGTTGGTGGGTTCCGGTCCCGTTCCCGGCTGCAGCCGCTCTGTAAAAAGGATTTTCCGTTACTAGGGCTGGTTAAGCCCGCTCTGCGGGGTTCCCGGCCAATTAAAAGTAAGCGGGTCTGATGACATCATTTGATGACGCATCATCAGCCGGTTTCCTTAAAGGGACCATGGCCGCATTTATTTTGACAGATGTGCTGTCAGTGTTCTGCAGCATTGAGGTGCTGAAAACACTGACAAGCACTGCACAGAGGTGCACGGCTGCACCCAGGCTCTCACATGACTCCCTCCATATGCCTATGGAGGGAGTCACAGCACGCAGGGAGATTCTCCTCCCTTCCAAGGGCGGAGGAGACCTCCCCAGCACACCAACGCAGCCTGGTTGCACATTTCACAGGAGGGCAAAAGCAGGAATGTCATCAGGAGTACCTGGCTGCAGTGGCGTAAACCTTTCAGTGATCTCAGTAGATCACGAAACGTTACTGCCAAGCCACACTCAACCTCATCCTGCTGTGTCACTCATAACATCCCCATAACTCTGCCTTCCCTACCCTAGTCCTGCACATCCTTACTCACACCAACTTACCTTGCACTTCCACCCATCCCTCTCTGTCTACATTATCACTTCCCCATCTCACTAGCCACCCCTCACACTCACCCTCATCCTAGTGCAATCATACCAACTAACACACAAGGGTAGGCACGTGGGTGTTTTATGCAATGTTCATGTAATTTTCTGTTAATGTGTTGTCAAACATTGAAATCTTTATTTTCAACACTTTGCCTGATTGTATAGATCTCTGCTCATCTTTGGGAGTGCCTTAGTGAGATTCAGTGAATGGTGAGACAAAACAGTATCCCCTGCAATGGTGATGAGTGTGAAAGGAATGGCTTGGTCATTGTAGGAATGCTTTATGGTGATGGCTGGGGGTGGTGTTAACCTGGCGCATCATGTGGCAGCCAGGGTGTACAGCGTCAAGTGAAGTAAATCTGGCCATGGTGAGTGATGCGCCTCAATAACTTCAAGACTCGAAGTTAGCAGAATAAAACAAGGCTTTTATTAGCAAAGAAAAGATGCCGGTGTCTGCACCTAGCTTCACCTAGCGTGCTGCTGTTCTACTGCCAGACAAGCCTGGACTTATCTTAAGTAGGGCCAGGTATGGGTGGAGCCGACACACAAAGGGGGCAGTGCCCTATACACAATACAAGGTACAAACACCGGAGCAGGCAATACAATAGATACAGTTAACTACAGAGTCTGATGAATGGCATATTTCATCACATTCACCCCTTCTACAGATTTAGTCTGTCCGGGGGCGTGATAGTCCTCTGTGACCGACGTAACGGTTGCGGTGCCGCGGGTGCCGGCTGGGTGTCCCGGGTGGTCTCCTGGGTCTCTGCCGGGGGCGCCACCGGGGGGGTTGTTGAAGGAGTAGGTGGTGGGGGGGTAGGTGGTGGGGGTACCGTTGGCTGGTTTTCTTCCGGGGGTGATGAAAGAATAGTGGGTGGATAATAGTTGTTGTTGTTGTTGTAGTAGTCGTTGTCGTTGTTGCTGTTGTTACCGGCTGGGGCGAGGTCTTTTATGGACACAGTGTCCTCCCGTCCGTCGGCGTGCCGGACATACGCATATTGTGGGTTGGCGTGGAGCAGGTGCACTGGCTCCACGAGAGGGTCCGTCTTGTGACCCCTCACATGCTTTCGCAGAAGTACCGGACCTGGGGTGGAGAGCCATGACGGTATGGATACGCCTGAGGTGGATTTCCGGGGAAACACAAACATTAGCTCATGAGGCGTGGCATTACAGAATCACACAGAATCACAGAAACCCCACAGTGCAGATAGAGACCATTTCGGCCCATCGAGCCTGCACCGACACATATCCCACCCGATCCCCGTAACCCCTACACCAACACATATCCCACCCTATCCCCGTAACCCCACGTATTTAATCCCTTTTTTTAATGGCGGTACACAATAGTGACCGTATTGAGTGGAGCACATCTGGGAGGACTTCCTGCCAGCGGGAGATAGGGAGGCCCTTGGTCCTTAGAGTTAGGGTGACTGCCCTCCATACTGTCCCATTCTCTCGCTCCACCTGACCGTTACCCCGGGGGTTGTAGCTGGTGGTACGGCTCGTGGCAATCCCCTTGGACAGCATGTACTGGCGTAGCTCTTCACTCATGAAGGCCGCCCCCCTATCCGTGTGGATATAGCTTGGCATACCGAACAGGCAGAACAGGCTGTTGAGGCATTTAATGACCGTGGCGCTGGTCATGTCTGGGCAGGGGAAGGCGAATGGGAAACGGGAGTATTCGTCCACAATGTTCAGGAAGTAAACATTGCGGTCGACGGACGGGAGGGGGCCCTTGAAATCTAAGCTAAGCCGCTCAAAGGGCCGTGTAGCTTTGATTAGGTGGGCTCTATCAGGGCGGTAGAACCTCAGCGCAAGTGCGACAGTTCCTGGTCAGGGACCGAACTTCCTCAATCGAGTAGGGTAAGTTGCGGGACTTTATGAAGTGGAGCAGCCGTGTGACCCCTGGGTGGCAGAGGTCGTTGTGGAGTGTCTGTAGCCGATCCCCGGTGGCGTTGGCACACATCCCTCGTGAGAGGGCGTCGGGGGATTCGTTAAGGGCCCCCGGCCGGTATATGATGTCGTACTCGAAGGTGGAGAGCTCGATCCGCCACCTAAGAATCTTATCATTTTTAATCTTCCCCCTCTGTTTATTATTGAACATAAACGCTACCGACTGCTGGTCGGTAAGTAGGGTGAAGCGTTTGCCGGCTAGGTAGTGCCGCCAGTGGCGCACTGCCTCCACGATGGCTTGGGCCTCCTTTTCCACGGAGGAGTGTCTGATCTCGGGCCCCTGGAGGGTCCTCGAGAAGAAAGCTACGGGCCGCCCTGCCTGGTTGAGGGTGGCCGCCAAGGCAAAGTCAGACGCATCACTTTCCACTTGAAAGGGAGTGTTCTCGTCCACTGCCTGTAGCGTGGCCCGCTCAATATCCTGCTTAATGCTTTTGAAGGCAGCATGGGCCTCAGCAGAGAGCGGGAAAGAGGATGCTTTCAAGAGGGGACGGGCTTTATCGGAGTAGTTAGGGACCCATTGGGCATAATACGAGAATAACCCCAGGCACCTTTTCAGGGCTTTGGGAGTGTTGGGCAGGGGCAGCTCCCGTAGGGGGCGCAGTCGGTCGGGGTCTGGTCCGATTTCCCCATTCTCCACCACGCTGCCTAGTATGCAGAGGCGCGTGGTGTTGAAAACGCACTTGTCCTCGTTGTAGGTGAGGTTGAGTTTTTGTGCGTTTTTCAGAAACCTCGCGAGGTTCGAGTCGTGGTCCTGTTGGTTGTGGCCGCACATGGTGACGTTGTCGAGATAGGGGAAGGTTGCCTGCAAGTGGTGGTCATCGACCATGCGGTCCATCTCCCTCTGAAAGACTGAGACCCCATTCGTCACCCCAAAGGGGACTCTGAGGAACTGGTAGAGGCGTCCGTTTGCCTCGAAGGTGGTGTACGAACGGTCCTCTGGTCTGATAGGGAGCTGGTGGTACGCTGACTTGAGGTCGATGGTGGAGAACACCCGGTATTGGGTGATTTGGTTCACCATCTCGGATATGCGGGGTAGCGGGTAGGCGTCTAATTGGGTATAGATGTTGACTGTTTGACTATAGTCAATCACCATCCGCTTCTTCTCGCTACCCCTCACCACCACCACTTGGGCGCGCCACGGGCTGTTGCTGCGTTCAATAATGCGCTCCTTCAGGAGCCTGTCTACCTCGGTCGCGATAAACCGCCTGTCCTCCCAGCTGTACCTCCTGCTTTTGGTCGCTATTGGCCGGCAGTTAGGGGTAAGGTTCGCGAATAGCGAAGGCGGCTTTACCTTCAGGGTAGCCAGACCGCACACTGTGAGGGGCGGCTGGGTCCCACCGAAATTGAGCGTGATGCTTTGGTGGTGGCACTGAAAATCCAGGCCCAAGATCACGCTCACACATAAATCCTTCATAATTAACAGTTTAAAATTATTATATACAGTGTCTTTAACGGACAATCGTACCGCGCAGTAACCCGCAATAGTCGATATCTGGGTTTTGTCGGCCATAGAGATCCTGCCCTGAGTAGGGACTATAGTTAGAGAGAGTCGTTGTACCAGATCAGGGTGAATGAAGCTCTCTGTGCTCCCGCTGTCAATTAAACATTTAACCTTGCACCCGTTTACCTCAATGTCCACCATTGATTTGGATAGTGGGTGCAGTCTGGACTGGTCCACTGTGATCGACGCCACTGTAGGGCCCTGATCGGTACAAGATGGTGGGCCACACGAGGCCGGGTAAGATGGCGTCCACGCTGCCTGCTCGCGAGATGGCGGACCCCACGAGGTCGGACAAGATGGCGTCCAAGATGGCCGCTCCCACAGCGCGCACGCGGCAGTGGCGGTTTTGCCTGCGGGGTTCCCTCTGCACACCTTCCCAAAGTGCCCCTTCTTACCGCACTTAAAGCAGGTGGTGCCTTTCGCCGGGCACAGGTTCCTGGTGTGCTTCGGCTGCCCGCAGAAGTAGCATTTGGGGCCCCGATGCGTCGCGGCGGTCGTAGGGCTTCTGGGGGGGGAGAGCAGGGCCCCGACGGTGTTGGGCTACCGGGCGGGGAAGCAGAGGCGGCGTGGGCTGCGCGGCCTGACGAGTAGGAGTCAGAGTTCTTCTGAGCCACATCCAACGATCGCGCTGTGTCCACAGCCTGTGTCAGATCTAGGCCCGTTTTCTCTAGCAGTCTCTGCCGGATGTAATTAGAGCTAAGGCCTGCGATAAAGGCATCCCGAATCAGCTCGTCTGTGTATACCGTGGCTTTCACGTCTTTGCATTTGCAGTCTTTGCCAAGCACTTTTAGGGTGACTAGAAAGTCCTCTAGCGACTCTCCGGGTCGCTGTGTGCAGGTAGCAAGCAGGTGCCTGGCGTACACCTCGTTGGTAGGCCGCTGATAGTGGGCCTTTAGAATGTTGCAGGCATCCAGGTAGGTGGCGGCGTCTTGTATGAGTGGAAAAACCCAGTGGCTTACCCGATTCTGCAGGATCCCGAGTTTCACATCTCTGGTGGCTTTAGAGGCTGTGACGGCTTCGGAGTTGGCCATAAAGAATTCCAAGCACTGGAACCAGTGTCCAAACCGTGCCGATGCATCCGAAGCATGTGGGTCCAAATCCAAGCGTTCCGGTTTCAAAAGTTGATCCATCGTTAAAAGTTTGCTAATAAAATTGATGCGCCTCAATAACTTCAAGACTCGAAGTTAGCAGAATAAAACAAGGATTTTATTAGCAAAGAAAAGATGCCGGTGTCTGCACCTAGCTTCACCTAGCGTGCTGCTGTTCTACTGCCAGACAAGCCTGGACTTGTCTTAGTTGCCTCACAGCGCCAGGGACCCGGGTTCGAATCCGGCCTCGGGTGACTGTGTGGAGTTTGCACATTCTCCCCGTGTTTGCGTGGGTTTTCTCCGGGTGCTCCGGTTTCCTCCCACAGTCCAAAGATGTGCGGGTTAGGTTGATTGGCTATGATAAATTGACCCTTAGTGTTAGGGGGATTAAATACGTGGGGTTACGGGGATAGGGTGGGATATGTGTTGATGTAGGGGTTACGGGGATTGGGTGGGATATGTGTCGGTGCAGGCTCGATGGGCCGAAACGGCCTCTATCTGCACTGTGGGGTTTCTGTGATTCTGTGATTCTGTGAAGTAGGACCAGGTATGGGTGGAGCCGACACACAAAGGGGGCGGTGCCCTATACACAATACAAGGTACAAACACCGGAGCAGGCAATACAATATATACAGTTAACTACAGAGTCTGATGAATGGCATATTTCATCACTGGCGTAAACCTTTCAGTGATCTCAGTAGATCATGAAACGTTACTGCCAAGCCACACTCAACCTCATCCTGCTGTGTCACTCATAACATCCCCATAACTCTGCCTTCCCTACCCTAGTCCTGCACATCCTTACTCACACCAACTTACCTTGCACTTCCACCCATCCCTCTCTATCTACATTATCACTTCCCCATCTCACTAGCCACCCCTCACACTCACCCTCATCCTAGTGCAATCATACCAACTAACACACAAGGGTAGGCACATGGGTGTTTTATGCAATGTTCATGTAATTTTCTGTTAATGTGTTGTCAAACATTGAAATCTTTATTTTCAACACTTTGCCTTATTGTATAGATCTCTGCTCATCTTTGGGAGTGTCTTAGTGAGATTCAGTGAATGGTGAGACAAAACAGTATCCCCTGCAATGGTGATGAGTGTGAAAGGAATGGCTTGGTCATTGTAGGAATGCTTTATGGTGATGGCTGGGGGTGGTGTTAACCTGGCGCATCATGTGGCAGCCAGGGTGTACAGCGTCAAGTGAAGTAAATCTGGCCATGGTGAGGCCATCGCTGGCCTCCTGGGCAGCAGTGTCGTCGGGTGCTGATGCCCTATGTCCTGTGCAGCATCAGGTGATTGCGGAGAAAGTTGCTACTGTTGTTGGTGATGTTGGTGTGCCTGGTGATGTTGGTGTAGGGGCCGATCGTGGGGGAATTCAGAGGACTAAGGTGAGATTTTTTCAAGGACACCAATGTTGCTGGAATAGATGGCAGCTGAAGTTGAGATAACAGAATCGATCTGTCAATGGTGAGAGAGCTTGCTCCAAGGAGGTGACAGTGGATAGAGAGTTTACTCCAAACACTTCCAAACTGCATACAGCTCAAAAGTGTCTTTCAAGTCCTGAAGGCTCAAGCTTCTGTCATTGGAAAGTGACTAGCTGTGAAATGGTAGCTTTCATACCACTTCTGCACCTATTCACAGTGATGGGGAGACATAGAGAACCCAACCTACTTACCTGACGTGATCTCCAAATGATGTGAACCCCGTAGAAAATGTGGTAAAATAGAAAAAGGCTGGCAAAATAGCAGTAAGCAAGCACTTAACAAGCAGTTAAGTATCTTTAATGCCGCTTGGTGTCAGTCTGTTCTGAAATCGCAGACCCGACACTTTGGAAACTTACATGGAGACGGGTTCGCAGCGGGTTCCCAACCCGCTGTCAATCATTTCGATTTTGACAGCGGACCCGCCTCCAAACTCGCTCTCTGAGCACTGGCAAAATTCAGCCCAAGGAATCCAATTCTGTTTCAAATATTTTGATAGAGTCAGTGGGCAGGATTTTCATTGGGCCGTGGAGGCAGGATTGGAGGCGTGTGGGGGGTTAAAATCCCAAAATCGGGGGGGCACGAACCCATCCCGCCCCCAACCCGCCTCCATGCCAGTTTCAAAGGAGGCGGATACCCGACCTGTGCTGGGAGCCGCCTCCCCGAGGCGGGAAGGGGATTAGTGCCAATTAACTGCCTGTTAACAGGCAGTTTTTAGCCTAATCCCTATTTTCATTGGTGAAATGTGTGATTCCCAACGGCTCCAAACCACGCCAAGTTAGCGAGGCGGACCGTCAGGATGAAGGGCTTGGAGGGTTCGAGATGTCCGGTGTTCAGGTGAGTGATGGGTGCATGAGTGCAGAGGTAAGTGTGTTTGGTGTGTGTAAAGTGTTTAAAGAAGTTTTACTTACCTTTACAGCCTTCCTTCCTTCAGGTCTCGGGAGTCCCTCATCTCACCGGCACAGAAAGCAGAATGGCCGCAAGCTGTCAAAAGTTCCAGCATTCAGCTTTCTATTCCGGGGAGATCTCGAAATCATCCTGAGAGGAAGGAATTAATCTGGAGTACAGATTGTCAGTGTTTGACAGCTTCAAACAGCTGTCAAACGCTGATATTTCATCTGTCAAAAGGTCTTGACAGATGAAATATCAATCTGTGACGTCACCTGTTGCCGGGTGGTCCTTAATTGGCCGGCTGAGCTCGCTGGGCGGGCTCAACAAGGTCAATCAAGTCAAAATCGCGTGGGTTGGCTAGAACTCGATGGAGGCGGGACTACAACCCCGAAAGTTGTAGTCCCACCTCTTACACGCCTCCTCAATGAAAATCCAGCCCAGTATTTACTGCACTAGGTAAGAGATTATTCTGTAATTCAGTAACTGCAAGGGTGAAGGCATATTCCCTGGTTCTCCTGGTCTGATTTTACACAAACCAACTTCACTCTATCCACTGTATCTAGTCCCTTTATTATTTACTAGCTGAAGTGCCCGGCGGTGCCGAGGGTCTTTTGAGGGCATGTTGTTGTTGGAAGAGAGAGAGAGAGCGACTGGAGGGAAGAGAGAGAGCGACGGGGGGGGAAGAGAGAGAGCGACTGGGGGGAAGAGAGAGAGCGACTCGGGGGGGAAGAGAGAGAGCGACTGGGGGGAAGAGAGAGAGCGACTGGGGGGAAGGGGGAAGGGGGGAAAGGGGGGAGGGGAGGGGGGAAGGGGAGGGGGGGAGGAAGGGGGGAGGGGAGGGGGGGGAGGAAGGGGGGAAGGGAGGGGGGGAGGAAGGGGGGAGGGGAGGGGGATAAGGGAAGGGGAGAGGGGGGGAGGAGGGGAGAGGGGCGGAGGAGGGGAGAGGGAGGGGGAGAGGGAGGGGGAGGGGGAGGGGGAGAGGGAGGGGGGAGAGGGAGGGGGGAGAGGGAGGGGGGGAGGGGAGGGGGGGTGGAGGGGAGGGGTGGGGGAGGTGGGGGAAGGAGGTGAGGGGGGCTGCCAGCAGACCCTCTCCCCTCTGCCGGCGATGGCTCCGCTGAGCTCCGTGCCGCCCCACGCACTGACATGCCGAGCACAGCGCCCCGGTCAGCCCGAGCCCCGCCCTCCCGAGGCCGGACCTGAGGCGGCTTGAGATGGCCGATTGCGGCTGGCCGGGCCCGGTTGCCTTGGTAACCCTCCTCCCCTCTCCGCCTCCCGATCCCCGGGACTGGGCCTGGGCCTGAGCAGCTTGAGACGGCCGATTGCGGCTGGCGAGCCCGGTTGCCGGGGTAACCCTCGCCTCTCCTCCTCCCCGCTAACCTGCTCGCTTCCCTCTGGCCGCGCTCTGTGTGGAGGTGCGCGTGCGCCGTGCAGCGCGAGCGTGAATGAAACGCGAGGAACTTGCAGTGAGCCCAGCCAGCCTTTACCAAGATGGCTGGCCGCTGGTTCGGAATCGGGCCCAGCGGGGGGGTGGGGGGGTGAGGGGTGGGAGGAGCTTGCCACAAAACAATTGCCTAGGGTCCAGCATGGCTGGCAACAGACGCCCAGGCTTCGAGGCCTACCTGCAAAAACGGGGAAAGGTAGGAAAATTAATGAGGTTAGATAAAAGATTTAGAAAGTAATTAACTTTTTTAACAAACAATATGGCCTAGAAATTCAGTATAACCACTTTTGGGGCGCTAAAGTCGGGCGCCCTCTAAAGTTTGCGCCCGGCGCAAAGTCGCGCCACCTTCGCCGATATTCAGTTGCATCGCCCCAAGAGGTTGCTGCTGCGCTAAAACAGGCGATGCACAACTATCTTTAGGCGCTAAGCCGGCGGTGCTGAGCGATACCCCCGAGGCCGGGCGCAGCGCCGGTGCGGCGAGTTGTTGATTGACGGCAGACACTCTGGCGCCGGTCAGCTCTTAAAGGGGGAGGGTGGATTTGTTTGCCTGCCACGCCTTGCACACTGCAGCCCTCAACCTAGGCCTGACCACTTCAGCTTCATCTGCACAACGCCCAGGGCTATGGAGAAGGCCAGGGAGAGAGCGCAGTGCTTCAGCGACGGTGACCTGAGGGTGCTGGTTGGCGGAGTGGAGCGCAGGCGCCATGTTCTGTTCCCAGAAGGTGGCAAGAGGCCGCTGCCCAGCGCCTACCGGAAAGCCTGGAGGGAGGTCTCAAACAGGGTGTCTTCCAACAGCGTGGTTGCCAGGACTCCTGTGCAATGCCGGAAAAAGTTCAACGACCTCACTCGGGTTGTCAGGGTGAGTACCCTTTCCAGTGTCCTCCTCATCCCTGCATGTGCACCTCACTTTATGGGCAAAGGGACCTGAAAGCCCTAATGGCCAGCCCTCATCCAGCAGCTATGGGTCTGGCATGAAAATCACTTGCACATTCAGCACTTTACACACTGTACAAGCTATTCGACCATGGGAGGCAGTGCAGACAAGATCAGGGCTTCACACTGTACAAGCTATTCGACCATGGGAGGCAGTGCAGACAAGGTCAGGGCTTCACACTGTACTTAGAGGCTGTCCTTTCTCTTGCAGGCCAAGGTGGCGCACAACCGGCGGAAACGAACTGAGACCAGGGGAGGCCGTCCTGACGTCAAAGAGCTCTCCGACCTCGACCAGCGTGTGGAGCGCATTATGGCAGGCCGGCTGATTGGCCCCGTCGCCAGTGGAGATGCTGACCCTGTTCTGGGCACCAATGGTAAGGGCATCACCTTTTGGACCTCTCTCGTTCCACTTGCGCCTCAGATCAGCATCCTTTGCCACTGTCCGACCAATGCAGTGAATGGCAGCACTCATGCCTCCCTCGCTGCTGCCCTGTCCTCACTCTAAAGCTACTCTTGTGCCTTCCTGCTTTCAGATGGTGAATCGCCAGGTGAGGAGGCGGGCCCTCAAGCTGTCACTGTCAGCGCTTCCGAATTAGAGGAGGAGGAAGAGGAAGCCGGCCCATCAGTGCCACCCTCAGCCGCGCCAGCCCATGGCGATGAAGGGGACACGTCTTCCCTGGAGGGGAGCCGGGGGGGAAGGGTCGGAGGAGAGTGAAGCTCCGGGGCCCAGCGGCCTGCAGCAACGCGGGAGGGGTGGGGAAGCTCGGCGGACTTCTCCCCAGAGGGTGAGTGCGGCCTCCAGTCCTGCGACGGTCAGCGCAGAGGAGGTGCGGCTCCTGGAGGAAATGGCCGTCCAGGCTGAGCGCAGGCACAATGAGCTCATGGCTGCAGTGGCAAGGATGCCTAACTCCATTGCGTCTTTGTCAAGGAGTGTGCAGCAATTTGGAGCAGCACAGGCCAGGAGTCTGGATCAATTCAGTGCAGCACAGGCCAGGAGTCTACAGGACTTCGCGGCAGCACAGGCGGCTTCGAGCCAAGTGCTCAGTCGTGCCGTTCATTCACTGGCTGTTGTCATGCGGACACAGACCAGGGCCACACGGGCACTAACTGCTGCCACCCTCGCTGGATCAGCCAGGCATCGCCAGGGCACTCGCCGCGCAGCAGCAGCCCAGCAGTCTGTTCTTCAGCTGTTTGCTGCGCATGCTGCAGTGCTGGCCCGTGCGAGTGCCACTGTATCAGGCGACCAGCGAGCACCTGCGATCTGTCAGGTTGGCACCATTCCTGCAGCCGACACTGCCACTCTGCCATTGCAGCTGCCACGAGCCGCTGGACAGACTGCTGCCGCCCAAGCAGAGTTGCAGCAGTCAGCAGCCGGCCCCTTGAGGGCCAGAGCTGGTGCTGGCCGACCCCCAAGGGCATCTGCCGTCTCGCCATCTGACCCTCAGCAGCCTTCCCCCAGCCTTGCTGCAGCCACTGGGCTCCCATTGAGGAGGAGCTGCAGGGCGGGCAGGGGCCAGGCAAGGATGCGAAAGGCATCGCCCTCGCAGGGCAAAAAGTAGAAGGTCTGCACAAATGGTTTGTGGTTTTTGTAAGGCCGAGACTGGTGTATTTCTTTGTTTTTGTAAGGCCGAGACTGGTGTCTTTTTTAGTTTTTGTAAGGCCGAGACTGTTAGTTTTGTGTTTTTGGAGGGGTCTTCGCCACATTAGGTTGTAATGTGGGAAGGGCAGAGGTTTGCAATAAATTAATGTTCTTAAATTGCACCGTGCATGGTTTTTTTGTCAAGTCCTGGTTGCCCTGCTCGGCTGAGGGCTTGTGGAGCGGCTACATTCATCTGCCGACATTGGCACAAGCCATTCCCTGAGAGGGGGCCTAGAACCGACGTTCAATAAGCCGGCGACGGGCGGCCCTTGCACTTTCTGCCTCCCTCCTGTGCTGGTCCTCCTCCTCCTCCTCCTCCTCAGGTGGTCCTCCAATCTCTGGTGGCAGTGGCTGAGTCCTGCGGATAGCCAGGTTGTGCAGCATGCAGCAAACGACCACGAAATGGGAGACTCGCTCCGGCGAATATTGCAGGGCTCCACCGGAACGATCCAGACAGCGGAACCGTTGCTTCAGGACGCCGATTGTTTGCTCTATGATGTTCCTGGTCGCTTGATGGCTCTCGTTGTATCCCTCTTCAGCAGGGGTGCTGGGCGCACGGAGCGGGGTCATCAGCCAGGTACACAAAGGATAGCCTTTGTCCCCAATAAGCCATCCTCATGGGTGAGGCTGGGCCTGGAACATGTCTGCCACAGAAGTCTGGTGCAGGATGAAGGCATCGTGGCTGCTGCCTGGAAAGCGGGCATTGACAGCTAGGATGAGCTGCCTGTGGTCACACACCAGCTGGACGTTGAGCGAATGGTCGCCCTTCCGGTTGCGGTAATCCTTGGAATTCTCCAGAGGTGCCCACAAAGCCACATGCGTGCAGTCAATGGTGCCCTGCACCATGGGGAAGCCCGCGAATGCTGCAAAGCCCATTGCACGCTGTTGCTGCTTGGCAAGGGCCATGGAGAAGGAGATGAACTGACGTCTCCTTTTGAAAAGGGCATTGGTCACCTGGCGGATGCAGCAATGCACGGCGAACTGGGAGATGTTGGAAATGTCCCCAGTAGCGGATTGGAAGGAGCCGGTGGCATAGAGGTTGAGAGCCACCGTCACCTTCACTGCCACCGACAGAGACGTCCTGCTCCTCAGCTGTGGCTGCAGATCACCGCCAAGCAGGTGGCAGATCTCTGTGACCACCTCCCTTCGGAATCGCAGCCTCCGAACACACTGCTTGTCAGACATGTTGAGATAGGAGAACTGCTGGCGGTATACCCTGGGTGGGTAAGGCCTCCTTTCCCGACGCCTGTTGCCCCCTCTCCGTCTAGCCAGGGCTGCCACTCTCTCACGGCGTCTGTGAGCCCTTTGGATGCAATGGAGAAAGCCAGCGTTTGCACCCATTGCAGCCCCCATAATATGTTAGCAAACAGTGATAGGTCAATGAAGGCAAAGACAAGTGGAAAGCTGTGGCCTGAAGCCACAAGTACCTGTCCAAGTGTTGAGCCAAAGCAGAAAGCTCTCTACCTTGGTCTCTCTGCAAAGATCCGTCTCTCAAGAAGGAGTGCTGCGAAATGGCAGCCTTTTATAGTGCAGGAGGAGTGCCCTTTAATTTGTGCCCCCCGCATCGACTGAGCACCGTTCCACTCTACCAGTCGCTAGGGGCGCCAGGCGCACAATGGGGCGTCGCGACTGAATTTCCGGTTTGGGGCGCACAAAGGGCGTTGCACGAGGAAATGACATCAGGATCTGCGCACGCAGCTGAGCGCGCGCAAAGACTTTGCGCCGCCGCTAAATCGTGAGTGAAGTTGGGGAGAGGCGCAGATCGCGCTGCGCCCGGCCGCTAGCCGCCTAGCGCCCGACATCTACTCCTCCTAAGGTGCTACCGGCTGGCGCAACCAACTGAATTTCTAGGCCTATGTGTTTTAAAAGCAACTTTTTTTTTTATAAAAGGCGCAGAAAGCGGGAAAAAGAAATGAAAAGTTTGGAATCAAGATGGCGGCGACTCACCTCGGTTCAGAATGATAAGGCCCGCCCACACACGCACCGATTGGTCAACCGTCAGGTCACTGAACTGTAGGATTGGTCAATCATCACGTCACTCAACTGTAGGATGGCCCGCCCGCACACACAATGAACCCGCCCCCACTTGATGCAAATGAGCGGATAATGAGAGGAATTTTGAACGTTTTTTGGATACCGTCGGCACAATTTTTGTCCGACCGTCGGCACAATTTTTGTCCGAGCAAAAAGTAAATATGCCTACAAGAGTCCCCTAATGGTGAGCTTTCTTTTGATATAACATATGTGTCGGTACGCTCTATAACTTTTGATTGTATAGCCAGACAGAGAGACAGACAGAGAGACAGACAGACAGACATATCCTTTTATATATATAGATTTTAAAAGTATTATACTTCCCCTACCTATGCCATTTTTCCTTTTTATAAGAATAGATTTCTGGGCCCATTTATTCTTTCTTTTTATTGTACAGGAGATTGAGTACCAGGGTGTCAGCCTTGGCTCAGTAGTGGCACTCTTACAACTGACTCAGAAATCCGACTTAAACACATAATCTAGGTTGACACTTCAGTGCAGTACTGAAGGAATGCGACACTGTTAAATATGTCATCTTTTGGATGAGCTGTTAAATCAAGGCCCCCATCTGCCCTCTCAGGTGAATGTAAGAGATCTCATGACGCTATTTGAATTGCGTGGGAATTCTCTTGCTGTCCTGGCCAACATTTATCCCATGACCAGCAAAATCAGGTTAATCTGTCATTTGTCTCATTAGTGTTGCTGGGATCATGTGTGTGCAAATTGGTTGCTGCGTCTCCCTACACGACAACAGTGACTACATTTTAAAAGTACATAATTGGCTATGAAGTGCTTTGGAATATCCTGAGATTGTGAAAATTATATAAATGCAAGATCTTTCCCTCTTTCTTTACCAGGACATGAAGATTCCAGTTAATTTATCCAATCCACATACTGTAGCCGTTGTGTTAAATCAGCAACCCGGCAAACTACGAATTAAAGATCTGCGAGAGGGTAATTCAGTCAGAAACATTATTATGATATGTGGCATTTACCTCTTTAAGTACAAATAAAAGTAATTATTTTGTTGTGAGTAGTGTACCTCAATCCTCTACCTACTGAATAGGAATAAGGAGCTGCTGCGGATTTGAAGTCACAGGACTGCCTTAATGTTCCAGGAGTCTTCCAATCAGGCTCATTTAGTAGATTATGTGTTCTTAATAATATCCCCGTAAACTGCAGCTCATCCAAAACTCTGCTGCCCATATCCTATCCTGCACTGAGTCCTGCTCACCTATCATCACTTTTCTCGCTGACCTACACTGGCTCAAATTTAAACTTCTCATCCTCATGCTTAAATACCTTCACGGCCTCCTCCAGCCCTACAACCACCCACTAACTCTCCATTCCTCTGAATCTTTCTCCAGTACACCACCACCCCCGCCCCCCCCTAATAATTAGTCCATAATCATTATGTGTAATGATTTAAGCTAGTAACCTGTTACAGGAAAGTTACACAAAAATCATGGGACTGTTGTTGGTAAAAATAATTGTAAATGTAAGAACAGAAGACATAGTTAAGATTGTGAAATTCAGTACATTGTTAGCCTTTGGCACAAACTCATTTCTGACACTCCATGGCACTGCTCATAACTACGCTGCATCTGCCTTACTTCTAACAAAAAGGCAGACTTGGACACCTGCGACTAAAAGATGCTTTCTGGAGTTAAATGTAACTGCTCAGGTTCAGACAATGGGTAACAACTCTCGATTAGACACACTGAAGAGGCTGATAGTTAATTACCAAATGATTTATTAGGGAAGTTGGTGAGACATACCCTATTTTTGAGTTTTGAAAGCACCATCACACCTCAAACGTCACACTTTAAATTGCCAAAATATTTTTTTAAAACAGAATAAAAGCCTGTAATTTTGTGCTGGAACCAGAAATTTACTAGCTTTTTCCAAAATGCCAGTTGTTCCATGCTGCTTTCTTCTGATTTGGAGCCAAAAATTTACTTGCAAACTGAAAACATTCCTTATCAACAGCAATTAAATTCAAGTTGAAATCAGACATGTGCTTATTTGTAGGAATTAGGCTTTATGGTCTTAAAGGAACATGTCAGGTTAAATGTTGCTCTTCTTCAGCAGCATAATACATTTCCTAATTTCTACAACTCAACTTTTGGTATTTTCCTAGTAATGTTAAATATGGGTTTAGTCCCATTTGCTGATTCCTGGTGCTTTTGTGGTTGTTTTGCTGGGTTTTACTTGTTCCTTTCAGATGTGGGCTACTCATCTGGAAACTGACATAGGTCGATTTGAATCTGCTGTAGGCTTGAGGAAGCTATTTAAATAATGCAAAATTATCCTTTTCAGGGTATGTCATTTTATTTGGAAAAATCAGTAAAACTGTACAGCTCCACTCTTGTGCTATTAGCAGATATGGTAAACAAAGACATTCCAGATAACAATAAATGTCAAGTCAGTATAAAAGTCAAGAAAAAGCCTGGAAATGACTGAGCTTCAACTCAATTATTGTGTCTAGAATGGATATTGAATTCAGTGCTGCACTAGCACTTTAATTTGATGAGGAGGACCAGCTAAAGCAGGAAAGATTTTCATAGATGTGAGGTGACATACAATGTATTCTGTGAAGTCCTGCTAATACACACACACACATTAGGTCATAGTTAACGCAGGCATAGCTAACGAGGAATGAATAAAGAACAGTGCTTTAGGAGGCTGAGGCTGAGATAGAGTTGTGCCAAACCTCACAATTACCTACCATAGTTCTGTCAAACCAGTTTCCCCCTCCACCATGGTGCCAGATCAGCATCCCCCATTTTGCCAAACTCCAGACTGTATTACTCTCAAACTTCAGGACCCCAATTTTAGCTCCGCTAGATGCTTAGACCTATACCTAGTGCTACCAAACTGCAAGATTGCACTAAAGTACAACTAAACTCCATTCCCCTCCCCAGTACTGCTAAATGTTAGATATCTATCTCCAACTCGTACACATTACATACTACCTGCTCAACTCCTGTATCCTCCCCTTCCCTTCGCTCCACTCTCAACTCACCTCAACTTTAACCTTCCATCACCTCCTCCCCCACTTTAATTCACTCACCTCAAAGGCATGGGGCCGGAGGCCCTCCTGCCCTGTTTCCTTCCTTCCCTCCCCTTTCCCTTGTAACCTTACTTCCTATCTGTTTCTCTGAAAATTTGCTTTGAAAATTCAACTTACTAGTTTTCTTTAAAAAAATCAAACTAGGATGAAGAAAGACAGTTTTGGATAGATTTTAACTTGGGCTGCCCAGCATTAGAAGAGCAGTAGCAGACTGACAATGGCTTACCTCCTCGTTTACACTGGCACTTTGGTGGCTGTTAACTTCAAAGGGGCTTTCTGCTGGGCAGTCAGAGAGTCTTTTTCAGGTGGTCAGCCCCTTTAATATGTAAATAGGGGTCTGATGATGTACACAAGGTCCTAATTGCAATACGCCATGCACACTCCACAGGATAGCAGAAGAGGCAGGAGGAGCATGAATGCTCATACTCACATCACAAGAACAATGTAAGCCACTGCTGTCCCCATCTCCATCCCTGGACCTACCTTCCTGCCAGCTGGGTCGGCCTTCAAGCCGCCCAATATTGGACCGGCCCAGAGCCAGCGAGCTGTAGCAGGGTGCTCATTTTATGCTCGCAGTTTGCCAGGAGCATAGTAATGAGGCCCAGCCCTCAAAATGGACCAGGTCTCCCGCCAGCAAGATCGGGCAGCCATTGGTTGGCCGCCCGATAGTTAAAATTTACCCCTCTGTCGGCCTCTCTATATCTCTCGTTCTCGCTCTTTCACTCTGCATGTGCTCGCTCTCCCTTTATCTCTCACTGGTGTTAACAAAACAACAGCTGCAACAGGTGTGCAATCAGTCGTCTCTTTTTTTTCTCTCTTACACACACCCTTTTTTTTTTAAAGATTGAAAGGTCAGGCGGTTGCTCTTCCCATATCACCCAACTTTGGGTCAGGCATACTCACAGCCAGAATATCTGAGCTTGTATTATTTTGCTCTAAGCACTGGTTGTGAAAGGATATTTGTGTGTTTTTGTAAAAAAAATTATAATTTTAACAAGTATTTACCAAATAGTTTTCATCACTTAAAACTTTAGACAAACTTTATCAATACCTAGCTGTGTTTTTAGTGCTGTAATGAAGCTTCTACAAGGTGTTGGTGCACCTTCTTGTTTGACTCCCTGGTGAATAATGCTAATAAGTACTCTTACACATGCACTAATGCCCAGTCTCAAGCATTAACAGTGGTCAAGCCTGACATTTATGAGT
The DNA here is from genome assembly GCF_052327205.1 of Somniosus microcephalus. Taxonomy (NCBI): domain Eukaryota; kingdom Metazoa; phylum Chordata; class Chondrichthyes; order Squaliformes; family Somniosidae; genus Somniosus; species Somniosus microcephalus. The sequence goes on along the minus strand of NC_140990.1, from coordinate 280,952,626 downwards.
GCTTCTGAAGTTTTTCCAGAGATTACCACCTTAACCCTTTATTTTTTTTTAAGCATTGACAAATGTACAAGGAGCATCAAAAAGCAGACAGGCAAAGGAAGCAGTGTTTAAAAAAAAAGTCAGAAAAGGTGTTATGTCGGAGCGGGCTAACCAATTACGATGGTAAGCAAAGATAAAATAGCAATAGTGCGTATTTGCATCGTTATTTGTTGGAATGTGAAATGCTCTCCATGTGTAATTTTGATATTTTTTAATTTCAATGTATTGACACAAAGATACTATTTGCTAGATAAATTAACTTAGAAGTATTCATTTTAACTAGTAATGTATCTATTCTCTTTTATAGTTTGTTTGGAGATCACACTAAACATGTTTTTTTTCATCTTTTAGGCAGGTGCACCCTGGTAGAGATCCAATTTCTGCTAAGGCAAAAGAATTGCTTCTGGAAAATAGGCAGCTAGCAGAAGAAGAATACAAGGTTTGAAGTAATTTAATACCATATATATAGCCCCGCAGAAAACCTGGAGCTAGTGAAAAATGGGCACAGGGTTACTGCCCTGGTTTTTCTGTCCTCTCTGTGCCTGATATGCCCCTGTGCTTAGAGTACGCCGTCATACCCACCGCAAAATATGCCCCAATACTTTGCTGAATTGCTGCCCTTATTGGGTACAAGTCCATTTCTTGTACAGTGGGAAAAATTACCTCCTTCTGTGCTGTAAACATCTGTAGTTCTAAAGGCACCAGCTAACGACTCTGGCCACCCAATTTATATGGGTAGATTTATATGGTTCCAACAGAAAGGTCAGAAAATACCATCAGCTTCCAAATTACATTACTATTTTTACACCAACAAACTGAAATAAAGCTCCCACCTATTTTTGGGAATGAGCTTCCTGCACAAATTCCAGAAATTCGGGTCCCCACAGGTGAGTACGCGCTGGGTACTCATGCGTAGGGCCAACGAAAGTGCCGGTTTCATGCATGCACTGCGCATGCGCGGGAAACCGGAACTTCCGTTCCCTTGAAGGAAGGGGTTCACAGGTCGAACGCGTGCGACGGAGAGGCAGCGCGTATGCCTGGAACTTCCATTTTTTTTGCAGGTTTCTCCGGGAGGGTAAGTCTCCAGCAGCTACACTTTTAAAAAGCAGTCGCAAGGCCTGCTTTTAACAAGGTAAGTGGTGTATTAAAATTAAAACATTTTTTCCACAGATTTATTATTTTTAAATACTTTAAAGAAAGGTAAGTTTATATTTAGCCCTGTTAAAAACTGTGATTAATTTTTTCAAAAATTTAAATTATTGTTTAAAATAGTTATTTTATGTAATTTATAGTTATTTTAAAAATGTGATTTAAAAAAAAATGTATTTGAAGTTTTAGTTAGGTTTTGGGGCCGATCTCTATTCATAGATTTGACAGGTCTTCCTGTCAAATCTATGAATAGAGATTCCCTGCTACGATTGGCTCTCCATGGCCCACGTGATCCCAGGGGACGCTTCGAACTAACTGCGCCCCTGGGATATGCAAGCACTGCGCGCCGGTAGTTGGAGCAGGCCCAGGATCAGAATCTCATGCGGCCCCACAGCACAACGGCCGGCGCGCTAGGTAAGTGCAGATCGGGGGCTTGCACCCACGGGAAGCCTCCGACCCGAATTTCTGGCCCATTGTATATTTAACTGGACATTTGTATCAAATAGATTGTGGGTAGAGATCCAGCGTAAGTGCTCTCCAACCATTTGTCCAATCTGGTGAGTCCATTTATAGAGCGGAACTGACCAAAAAATCCATCTTAGTATGTTTCCCATATAATATTGGACATTACACTGCCAGCAAGGTGTATCAACCACCATCTGCATATTTCACGGAATTGTGGGTGTGCTGACCATAATTTTCCATCCATTACAGAAAATAGCTTGTACTTTTTGGTGCTTTCCTGCTTATCAACAGCCCCATAAGTCTCAAGGGATCTGCTTCCTATTTACCTACAAAGCACTGTTATACTTTCATCCAAAAGGTATAATTATTAGACAGTGTTTTATAATGTTTAATAGAAACTTCACTGGCCCTCCACATTCCCATCAAATGTCTGAAGTTAGAGAAACTTTGGCTGCGAAATTGGGACCTTTAGCGCTGGCATTTAAGACTAGTTTGGCAGAAAAAATGGCGGCCGCTTTGCTTCCGCCCACTTCCTGCACTGCCGTTGCCGGCGCTCGCCGCCCACATTTAAATGATGCAGATCGTGACGTTAGTCGGCGTGCAATGCCTGAATTGACACACAATCTGTGATTTTCGACATCGCCGCTCTTAATACCGCCTTCTCCAAACCAAGCACGGAAGAACATGCATGCAGCAATACAACAGAGACGCTGCCAGCGCTTCTTAAAGGGACACACACAACTTTCAGATAAGTTTAGATTTTTACTTTTGGACTGATTTTTTTACATTTTATTGGAGTAGTTGTTAAAGTGTGCAAGGAGTGCTGCTGAACGTTTGCAAGGCTTTGACTGTTAAAGAAAGGTCTCTGAGATGACCACTTGCTCCCAGTCCTGGGAGCTCTAGTTGCAATCCTCCTTGGGCTGCATCGTCACATGGAGATGCAGCAGAGGCAGCAAACTGGACAAGCTGCTTGCAGAGGGAGGAGGAAGCAAAAGAGGAGGGCCGGAAATTTCCCACTGCCATGCGTGCGGGTTTGGAGGCGGATCTATAGAAAAAGTTGCAAAAAAAGGAGCACATCAGGAACCTGCCGTCATCCCGCCTCCTTGCACCTTTAACTCAGGCGCGTTTGCCAGCGCAGCACAGACCCGAATGGCAGAGGCAGGTGACCTAATTAAGCTCATTAAAACCTTAACAATGTTTTTAACCAGATCTTTTGAATTTCATTACTTGCTGACTCCATTTTCAGCACAGATTTAGGTGTCTAGAGTTTGCAAGTCTTTTCTGCAGCATTGGAAGCCACTCTCACCTCATTCCTACTAACTATCACAACATTGACAGATTGGCCCTCCGATCTCTACTTGGCCTGCCATCTATTACATCAGCATGGCTGCTGCTTATACTGTCCCACGGTGCTCAAAATCGGACCAGGAGGAGCCCCACCACCAGCAGCAACAACAACAGCAACCTTCTCCTCAACGACCTGATGCTCCACAAGACAGAGGGCATCACCGCAGGGCTGCACCCTGCCAGAGGCGATACCCCCAACACAGGGTATACAGGCAGAGGATGAGCTTCCTCAACATGACTGAGCAGCACTGCCAAAGGAGGCTCAGGCTATTGCACCAGGTCATTACAGACATTTGCAGCTTGCTGGAACAAGACCTGCTGCCCAGAGGACCTGGTGGACACACCTTACCACTAGCCGTCAAAGTCACCAGCGCCCTCAACCTCTTCACCTCAGGCTCCTTCCAGGGATCTGCAGCAGACATTTGCGGCATCTCGCAGTCGGCCGCCCACAGATGCATCACACAGGTCACCGATGCCCTGTTTGACAAGTCAGCCAATTATGTCAACTTTGCCACTGATGAAGCCAGTGTTACTGAGTGTGCGCTCAGCTATGCTGCTCTGGCTGGCTTCCCACATGTGCAGGGCATCATCAACTGCACACATGTGGCCATCAGGGCACCCCCACATCACCCAGGAGTGTTTGTCAACCGCAAGGACTTCCACTCCCTCAATGTGCAGCTCATCTCCAACCATAGGAAGATCATCATGCATGTGTGCGCGAAATTCCCAGGCAGCTATCAAGACTCTTTCGTCCTGCGCCTGTCCATCCTCCCTCAGCTCTTCGCACCGCCAAACAGACTTACCAGCTGGCTACTTGGAGACAAGGGGTATCCACTGAAGACGTGGCTTATGACACCCTTGATGAGGCCAAGAACTGAGGCCCAGGAGCGCTATAATGATAGCCACATGTCCACCAGCTGTGTCATAGAGAAAACGATAGGCATGCCGAAGATGCACTTCAGATGCCTTGACAGATCTGGAGGAGCCCTTCAGTACGCACCAGCCAGGGTCTCCAGAATCATCATTGTCTGTTGCGCGTTGCACAACATAGCGCAGCAACAAGCATTAGCGCTGCATGAGGAGCAAGGCACTGAGTGCACAGCCCCTTCAGAGGAGGAGGAAGAGGAGGAGGAGCATCAGCTGTAAGACGAGGAGGAGGAGGAGCAGAAGGAACCTGAGGTCCAGATGCCAGCAGCACTGCAACATATTGCTGCCTGGGAGGCCAGGGATGGCTGATATACCTATCAATTCATCCAATGAAAAGCGACGAGTTAAGATAGTAACTATAGGTTTTTATTGGCTAAATAACAGAGCCCACCCTCGTGGGTGATCGGGTCCAACAAGGAGGAATACCAGCCAGTCGACCACCTTTATACCTGGGCAAGCAGGCGGAGCCATGGGCGGAGTCAGCTGTGGTCAGCCCAGGTATAACAGCGTGACAAGAGGTGACCTTGTGTAGTGATACACTATGGTTATCACTGTTTACACTGTTGTAACGATATAAACAGTGATAACCATAGTGTAACGATAGTGAACGATAAAAGTGGTTTACCACATTCACCCCTTGTTTAGATTTGAGTCCGGCGGGGTGAAGTGTACTACCAGTTCGGGTATGTCAGTCTGTCCGGAGGCCTCGTAAGTCTTTCTGATCGGCGCAGCAGCGGCGGCGGTGGTGCAGTATCCGATGTTAATGCTGGTGTCTGCGTGGTCGGCGAAGGCTCGTGGGGTTCCGGCATGCTGTCTACCTGGGCTGGATTTGGGGGGGTGGTGGGGGGTAACGGTGGTGTCTCAGGGGTGCCCGAGGGTGCAAGGTCTCGTAAGGAGACTGTGTCCTCCCGCCCGTCTGGGTATGCCACATAGGCGTACTGGGGGTTGGCGTGCAGGAGGTCCACCCTCTCGACCAGGGGGTCCGTTTTATGGGCCCTCACGTGCTTTCGCAGCAAGACGGGCCCCGGAGAAGTCAGCCATGTTGGTAGCGAGGTTCCCGTAGTCAACTTCCTGGGGAAAACAAACATCCGTTCATGGGGGGTGGCGTTAATGGCCATGCAAAGCAGTGACCGGATGGAATGCAGCGCTGCCGGGAGGACTTCCTGCCAGCGCGAGGTTGGGAGGCCCTTAGACTTTAAGGCTAAGAGAACGGCCTTCCAGACAGTCGCGTTCTCTCTTTCCACCTGGCCGTTCCCTCGGGGGTTGTAGCTGGTGGTCCTGCTTGCAGCAATACCTCTCGCTAGTAGGAACTGGCGAAGTTCCTCGCTCATGAAGGATGAGCCCCGGTCGCTATGTATACAGTTCGGGAACCCGAACAAGGCGAAGAGGTCGTTCAGGCATTTGATGACCGTGGTACTGGTCATGTCTGGGCAGGGGAAGGCAAAGGGGAAACGGGAGTACTCATCAATGATGTTGAGGAAGTACACATTACGGTCAGAGGACGGGAGGGGCCCCTTAAAATCGATGCTCAAGCACTCGAAGGGGCGGGTGGCCTTGATCAGGCTTGCTCTGTCCGGCCTAAAGAAATGCGGTTTGCATTCGGCACAGGTTTGGCAGTTCCTGGTCATGGTCCTGACCTCCTCGATGGAGTAGGGCAGGTTGCGGGCCTTAATGAAGTGGTAAAGTCTGGTGACCCCGGGGTGGCAGAGGTCGTTGTGGAGGGTCTGCAGTCTATCAATTTGCGCGTTGGCGCATGTACTTCGTGATAGAGCATCTGGGGGTTCGTTCAGTTTACCAGGCCGGTACAAGATATCATAATCATAGGTGGAGAGCTCGATTCTCCACCTCAAGATCTTGTCGTTCTTGATTTTGCCCCTCAGCTTGTTGTTAAACATAAAAGCGACCGAACGCTGGTCGGTGAGGAGGGTAAATCGTTTGCCTGCCAGGTAATGCCTCCAGCGTCGTACTGCCTCCACGATCGCCTGGGCCTCCTTCTCGACCGAAGAGTCGGATCTCAGGGCCCTGGAGGGTCCTTGAGAAGAAGGCCACAGGTCTCCCCGCCTGGTTAAGGGTTGCAGCTAGGGCGAAGTCGGATGCATCGCTCTCCACTTGGAAAGGGATAGACTCATCCACCGCGTGCATTGTGGCCTTAGCAATGTCTCCCTTTATGAGGGAGAAGGCTGCGCACGCTTCTGCCGTCAGGGGGAAGGAGGTGGACTTCATGAGGGGTCTGGCTTTGTCCGCATAATTGGGCACCCATTGGGCATAGTAGGCGAAGAGCCCCAGGGTTCTCTTCAGCGCCTTTGGACAGTGGGGGAGGGGAAGCTCCATAAGGGGGCGCATTCTTTCGGGGTCGGGGCCGATGACTCCGTTCTCTACTACGCAGCCGAGGATGGCAAGACGCGGGGTGTTAAACACACATTTCTCCTTATTGTAAGTGAGGTTCAGCCGTTCGGCCGTATGGAGGAATTTCTCCAGATTAACATCGTGGTCCTGCTGGTCGCGGCCGCAGATGGTGACGTTATCTAGATAAGGGAACGTGGCCTGCAGCCCGTTCTGGTCAACCATCCGGTCCATCTCCCTTTGGAAGACCGAAACCCCGTTGGTGACGCCGAAGGGAACCCTAAGGAAGTGGTAGAGGCGGCCATTCGCCTCGAAGGCGGTATACTGGTGGTCCTCAGGGCGGATAGGGAGTTGGTGATAGGCCGACTTAAGGTCGATGGTAGAGAATACCCGGTACTGTGCAATCTGATTGGCCATATCAGATATGCGGGGAAGGGGGTATGCGTCCAGCTGGGTGTACCGGTTTATGGTTTGGCTGTAGTCGATGACCAGGCGGTTTTTATTGCCGGTCTTAACGACTACGACCTGGGCACACCAGGGGCTGTTGCTCCTCTCGATGATGCCCTCCTTCAGGAGACGCTGCACCTCAGAGCTAATAAAAGCTCTGTCCCCGGCGCTGTACCGCCTGCTCTTGGTGGCGACGGGTTTTCAGTCGCGGGTGAGGTTAGCGAACAGGGAGGGGGGCGGGACCTTGAGGGTGGATAGGCCGCAGGTGGTACGCGGTGGGCGGTTTAAAGGCTGCTGGTTGTCGACTGTGAGTGGGGGGAGGGGTCCACCGTATGCCAAAGTGACACTTTGAAGGTGGGATTGGAAGTCCAGCCCTAGTAGGATGGCAGCGCAGAGCTGGGGCAGGACGAGGAGTTTAAAATTTTTATACTCCGTGCCCCTAACCGACAGGGTCACAACACAGTAGCCGCTGATGTCTGTAGAATGGGACCTCGATGCCATTGAGATCCGGTTGCGCGTTGGCCGGACAGTGAGGGAGTAGTGGCTCACCGTGTCTGGATGGATGAAACTCTCCGTGCTTCCGCTGTCGAACAGGCAGGTCGTGGCGTGGCCGTTTACTTTGATGTCCATCATGGACTTGGACAGGTGATGCGGGCGAGCTTGGTCCAGTGTGACGGAGGCTAGTGTATGGCTGAGCGAGCTGCTGTAGTCTGCGGGTGAGGCGGTGGTCGGGTCTGGAGACAAGGTGGCGGTCGAGTGTGGTGGACAAAATGGCGGCGCCCACGACGTTGAATAAAATGGCGGAGAAGATGGCCGCCCCCACAACTCACATGAGGCACTGCTGGCGTCGGTGGCCTTGATCAAAGATGGCCGCCCGCCACGACTCACACGAGGGGATACTGGCATCTGTGGCCTTGATGAAAGATGGCCGCCCCCACAACTCGCATGAGGCACTGCTGGCGTCTGTGGCTCTCCCCCTGCAGGCCTTCGCGAAGTGGCCTTTCTTGTGGCAGTCGGAGCAAGTCGCGTTTCTTGCAGGGCAGCGAGTCCTCGGGTGATTAGCCTGGCCACAGAAGAAGCAGCCGGCGGCCCGATCGCGGGGCTCCGATGTCGCAGCCGGTACCGGGGGTGTCGGTCCCGATCGGTTCTGGGACGCCGACGCTGAGGTAGGTCCCAGAGGCGGCGGTGCGAGGGGTATTGCGGCCGGGGTCGGGCCCGAGTCCCAGGGTCGCGCAGCACAGTACCTGGAGTACGCCTCGAGGTCCCGATGGGCCACTTCCAGAGAGCGAGCGAGGGCTGCAGTTGTATTCAGGTCGAGGTCCTTTGATTCGAGCAGTCTTTGCCGTGAGTAGTCGGACCGAAGGCCTTTCACGAAGGCATCGCGGATATTCCCTTCAGTATTTTCTGCAGCCGTTACAGCTTTAAAGTCACAGTCCCTGCCGAGTGTTTGCAGCGCCCGTAAAAATTCATCTACAGACTCTCCTGGCTGCTGCGAGCGGGATCTTAGGAGATGTCTGGCATACATAGAATTTACCGGGCTCCGGTACTGCTCTTTCAGCAGGTTGAGGGCGTTCTCGTATGTAGCAAGGTCCCGGATGAATGCAAATACTTTAGGGCTCACCTGGGCGGTCAGAACTCTTAGTTTGGATTCCGGAGGCACGCCGGATTCTCCCAGGTAGGATTCGAAACAGCTCAGCCAGTGTTCGAAGTCGAGGGCTGAGTTCGCTGCCTGAGGGTTTAGATCCAGGTACGGCGGTCCGAGGGCTCGCAGCCAGGCCGGCTGTTGTAGCTGGCCGTTTGGCTGGTCGTTTGGCTGCTCCGATCCACTCATTTCAAGATTTAGCCAATAAAATTGATATACCTATCAATTCATCCAATGAAAAGCGACGAGTTAAGATAGTAACTATAGGTTTTTATTGGCTAAATAACAGAGCCCACCCTCGTGGGTGATCGGGTCCAACAAAGAGGAATACCAGCCAGTCGACCACCTTTATACCTGGGCAAGCAGGCGGAGCCATGGGCGGAGTCAGCTGTGGTCAGCCCAGGTATAACAGCGTGACAAGAGGTGACCTTGTGTAGTGATACAACAGTGTAAACAGTGATAACCATAGTGTAACGATATAAACAGTGATAACCATAGTGTAACGATAGTGAACGATAAAAGTGGTTTACCACAATGGCCTCATCATAGCCAGATTTACTTAACTTCCTGCATTATACCCATATGGCTGCCGCATGCTGTGCCAGGTACCCACCCCCCGCCCAACAACACCACAAAGCATCCCTACAATGACCAAGCCATTCCTTTCACACTGACCACCATTGCTGGAAGTAACGTTATGTCTCACCTTTCACTCCAACTCACTAAGCCACTTCCAAAGTACCATGCAAAAATGGGCAGCAGAGCTAGAGACAGCCTGCTCACTTCACCGCTGTGAATGCGTAGACACGTTTGGCAGACGTTCTCTGGTTTTTGGAGCCTGTGATGGCCCTGCCAAAGTCTCCTGTGACTGTGCAGGGGCAGACTCAGCCATCGCGATCCGAGGAGGCATCTGGGGCACTGACTGAGGGCGGGGGGAGTGGGGGCGATGGGGCAGAAGTGTGCGCACTTTGAGAGGAGCCCTCATTTCCATGTCCCCTTTCACCATCATCGCTCTCATGGGCCACCTGCACTTCCCTGCTAGCAAGGAGCTGGAGAGCACCTTGCTGCACAGCAGTGGGGCGATGAAGGCCGAAGTCTATGTTTATATCCCTCCTTGAGAGGAGGTCTATGAGTGCCTGCCATCTGTTATGAACAGCTAGCATGTGCTCATGTGAGTGGCACATTTGCTGCTCCATGCAGTTGGCCATCCTTTCCATGGAATAGCACATCATCGCCATCGCCTGCAACATGGTGATGCTCATGTTGGAGATGGACTCCTCCATTCATTGCAGACATCACGGTCGCAAAACCTGTCGGAGCCTCCTGCACTTCTTCATGCAACTCCAGGATCACCCTTTTTCTTGATGAGATGGTTCAGTGTCTGCATGCAGCTCACCAGAGCTGGGAGCGTCCTGCGCCCTCAGGCGAGGCGTCTCCGCCATCTCCTCTTGCTCACTTGTGACTTGTGAGACACCAGGTGACAGCACTACTCTATCTCGTGTAGGACCCACCAAGGTGTGCGTATCTGCACTGGTGCTGGGTGCGCTTAGGTCTGGTGTCGGTGCACTCTCAGAGGCTGGAGGCTCCTCTGAGCAGTCGTCTTCCTCCTCCAGCTGGACAGTGGTGGGGGCTCTTGATGGACCTTTGGGAGAGTAAAGAGATGATTTACAAATGTTATACTAAGAATGGGTAACGATACCATTATGCACATGATGACCATGCACTGGCTGCTGACATCAGTCCCCATACTGCTGTATGCCACGTGGCTGTATGAGATATAATTCTGTCATCAGGTTGCTGAGCGGTCCCCCTCTCTCTGTCTCCCGCCACCAGCAGCTCCGCAACTCTTGAGACCTCCAGGGCGACCTCCTCTGCTGCAGTCAAAGTGGCGAAGGATGGCGGGCCACCTCCGGTTCTCTCCCTCTCCCTGTTATTGTGCGCTTGTTTTTCCTGCAAGGAGGGAAAGAAGAGAAGTTTGAGTGAGAGTGATGGAATGAGTGTAAGGAATGTGTGGGTTACATCGGTAGAGGATGACTATGAGGAAGTGGGGTGCCAATGCAAAATGGCCCCCTTGTGTGGTGTTACTTGATATGATTGCATTAGGATGAGGGTGAGTATGAGGGGTGGTTAGTCAGAGGGGGATATGAGTATATAGATAGAGAGAGAGGGATGGCTGGATGTGCAAGGTATGTTGAGTAATGATGTGCAGGAGCAGGCTTGGGAAGGCAGAGTGATGGGGATGTGGTGACAGGCACAGCAGGATGAAGTTGAGTGTGGCTTTGCACTCACCTTTCCTGATCTCATGAGATCACTGAAGCGCTTCCAGCACTGCACCCAAGTCCTCCTCACCACATCCCTGCTGTTCACCTCCTCTGCAATTTGGAGCCAGGCTCTTTTTGTCTCCTGGGGTGGTCTCTTCCACCCATCAGCAGGGAAGAGGACCTCCCTGCGTGCTCTGACTCCCTCCACAAGAACATGTGACTCACCGGCAGCGGCAGCAGGGAGAGCGGCCCTGGGTGGAGCCTGAGCGAAGACAGCGAGGCGTATGAGGAGTGGGAGAGAGAGCGAGGCCCAGACGTACCAGCAGCGGCAGCAGCAAGAGCAGCCCTGGTTGGAGCCTGAGCGAGGACAGCGAGGAGTATAAGGAGCGGGAGAGAGAGCGAGGCCCAGACTCACCGGCAGCGGCAGCAGCGAGGGGGAAAAAAACACAAGGAGTGACGTCACCGGATAGCTGGTAACTGATTGGTTGGTAAAGGTCACATAGTTTTTCTTTGCTATTCAGATTCGGGGCCGGTGAGTATCACTTTTCTTTTTGGTCTGTTGTCTTCTAGTCTTTAACTGAGGGCAGAGGGGTATACTAAATACTTTAGTTAATTAATCTAATAACTAAAGGCATGGCATGGCAGCTCAGTCCCGTGACTTGCACATCCTGTGCCATGTGGGAAGTTCTGGACGCTTCGCGTAGCCTGGACGACCACATGTGCAGGAACTCGAGCTCCGGGTCTCAGAGCTTGAGCGGCCGCTGGAGTCACTGCGGTGCATCCGCGAGGCTGAGAACTTCGTGGATAGCATGTTTCTAGAGGTGGCCACCCCGCAGCTTAAGAGTGTGCAGGCAAAGAGGGAATGGGTGACCGCCAGACAGAAGAGGAGGATCAGGCAGGTAGTGCAGGAGTCCCCGGAGTGCATCGCGCTCTCCAATCAGTATTCTGTTCTGAGTACTGGTGGGGTGATGGTTCCTCTGGGGAGTGCAACCAGAGCTAAGTCCATGACACCACGGGTGGCTCAGCTGCACAGCGGGGGAGGAAGAAGAATGGAAGAGCAATAGTGGTAGGGGATTCGATAGAGGAGCAGACAGGCGTTTCGGCGGCCGCAGACGTGACTCCAGGATGGTATGTTACCTCCCTGGTGCCAAGGTCAAGGATGTCACCGAGCAGCTGAAGGGCATTCTGGGGCAAGAGGGTGAACAGCCAGAGGTCGTGGTCCACATCAGTACCAACGACATAGGCAGAAAGAGGGATGATGTTCTGCAGGCAGAATTTACGGAGCTAGGAGAGAGAATAAAAAGCAGGACATCAAAGGTAGTAATCTCCAGATTACTCCCGGTGCCACGTGCTAGTGAGTACAGGAATAGGAGGTACAACAGATGAATGCGTGGCTGGAGAGATGGTGTAGGAAGGAGGGCTTTAGATTCCTGAGTCATTAGGACCATTTCTGGGGAAGGTGGAACCTGTACAAGCTGGACGGGTTACACCTCAACGGAGCTGGGACCAATATTCTCACGGGGAGGTTTGCTAGTGCTGTTGGGGAGGGTTTAAACTAGCTTGGCAGGGGGATGGGCACCAGCATATAGGAGTAGAAAAGAGGAATAAGGTGCATAAAAGAGTGAGTGTGTTGGATAATACTAGAGAAGAAAGTAGTACCATATTAGATAGGAGCAATCTAAGAAAGACTATGAAAAATTCAAAAATGGGTTTAAAATGCATATACGTAAATGCACAGTGTGTGGTGAATACATTTGGTGAGCGACAAGCACATCATCATCATCATCGGCGACCACTCGAATTCGAGTATGGCATGTGCTTCATCAGTCATCTACTTGTGGGTCTTCAGGTGGCTGTGGAGGCCAATCCGAGATCCACAGACTCTACTACAGTGTGGGCATGTAAGACTATTGGTAGTGACTGGAGTATGGGTCTTCTTAAGTTGTTGTCTCTCCTTACGGCGCTGGCATTTATCCTCAGTGGCACGCTGGAGATTCTTTTCATATAGTGCGGCACCGTTGTGGATGCATTTTCTCCAATTGTCTCTGTCCAGTGCGATTTCCTCCCAGTTATTAATATCGATATGGAACTTTTTAAGGATTACTTTGTAACGCTTCTTTTGACCACCAGGAGACCTCTGCCCTTCCTTCAACTGGGAGTGCAGAACCTGTTTTGGGAGACGTGAGTCTGACATGCGAATGACATGTCCAATCCATCGGAGTTGATGCTGCATGATGAGCGTAGTGATGCTGTAGATATTGGCCTCTTGAAGTATACTCCAGTTGGTACGCTTGTCCTCCCAGCTGACCCTCAAGATTTTGCGTAGAGAGCGTTGGTGGTATCGCTCTAAGGCTTTGAGATGTCTACTGTACATAGTCCAGGTTTCAGCTCCATGTAAAAGGATGGGAAGGATGATGGCTTTGTATACAAGAATTTTAGTTTGGACTTGGATGTCATGATTTTCAAAGACGCTCCTCCTCAGTTTAGAAAAGGCTGCACTTGCACAACTCAGGCGGTGATGGATTTCAGAATCAATGTCAGCTTTGGAGGATAAATGGCTACCAAGATATGGAAAGGTGTTGACATTTTCAAGGGTGTTATTATCAATCTTTATAGAGGGAGGAGTTGCAAGCTGATTAGGTGATGGCTGGTGGAGCACCTGGGTTTTCTTTATATTCATGGTGAGGCCCAGAAGTTTGTAGGCTCTGGAAAAAGCACAATTAGCCGTGTGGCAATATGATGTATCAATAACGGAAACGTTTAAAAACGGTGAGGACTGGGCACTTAATATTCAAGGGTACAAAGTGTTCAGAAAAGATAGGGAAGGAAAAAAGGGAGGTGGGTGGCAGTGCTGATTAAGGAAGACATTGTAGTGTTAGAAAGGGAGAATGTCCTTGAGGGGACAAGGACAGAATCCATTTGGTTAGAGTTGAGGAGCAAAAAGGGTATGATCACGCTATTGGTATTGTATAGGCCTCCAAATAAGTGAGAGGGAGGTAGAGGAGCAAATCTGCAGGGAAATCGCAGAGATATGCAAAAGCTATAGAGTGGTGATATTGGGGGACTTTAATTACCCAAATATCGATTGGGATATACTAGGGTAAAGGGAAAGGATGGGGAGAAATTTCTGAAATGTGTTCAGGAGAATTTCCTTGATCATTATGTTCTTGGCCCAACTAGAAAGGAGTCATTGCTGGATCTGGTGCTGGGGAATGAGGTGGGCCAGGTCGACCAAGTGTCTGTGGGAGAACACTTGGGTGCGAGTGATCATCATATCATAAGATTTAGATTAGCAATGGAGAGGAGCAAGGAACAATCTACCGTGGAACTTCTAAATTGGAATGGGATGTGAAAGGATCTAGCCAGGGTAAAATGGAACCAAAGACTGACAGGAAAAACTGTAAGGGAACAATGGGTGATCTTTAAAGAGAAGATGTTCCAAGTACAGGCTAGGTACATTCCAACAAGAGGGAAGGGTAAGGGAACCAAAGCAAGGGCTCCTTGGATGACGAGAGAGATAAAGAAGACGACAAAACAAAAAAAGAGGGTGTATGATGCATGTCAGGTGAAGATGAAAATAAGATTGACAAAGAGAGAATTTGAGAGTAGAATGGCGGTTAACATAAAAGGGAATCCAAAAGTCTTCCACCGGCATGTAAACAGTAAGCGGGTAGTAAGAGGCAGGGCGGGGCCTATTAGGGACAAAGAAGATGATATATGCTTAGAGGTGCAGGGCAAGGGTAGAATACTCAATGAGTACTTTGTATCGGTGTTTACTAAGGAGGTGGATGCTGACAAAATATCGGTAGAAGTGGAAAAGGTAGAAATAATGGAAGGGGTGAAAATTGATAGACAGGATGTGCTAGAAAGGCTGGGTATGCTTAGAGTGGATAAGTCGCCTGGTCCAGATGGCTTGCATCCCAGGTTGCTAAGCAAACTGGGGGAGGAGATAGCGGAAGGACTTGCCATAATTTTCCAATCTTCCCTAGATGCGGGGGAGGTGCCTGAGGATTGGAAAGTGGCAAATGTGACACTATTGTTCAAGAAAGGGTGTAAGGACAATCCTAGTAACTACAGCCTGTCAGTTTAACATCAGTGGTGGGTAAAGTTTTAGAAACAATAATCAAGGAAAAAATTAACGGGCACTTGGAGAGGTTTAAGCTAATTAAGGAGAGCGAACACGGATTTGTAAAAGGCAGATCGTGTTTAACTAATCTAATTGAATTTTTTGATGAAGTAACAGGGAGGATTGATGAAGGGAATGCAATGGATGTTGTCTATATGGATTTTAGGATAGCATTTGACAAAGTACCACATAGAAGGCTGGTTAACAAAATTGAGGCTCATGGAATAGGTGGGTCAGTGGCAGCTTGGATAAGGAATTGGCTTAAGGACAGAAAACAGCGAGTTGTGGTAAATGGCTGTTTTTCAGACTGGAGGATGGTAGACAGTGGTGTTCCCCAAGGGTCTGTGCTGGGGCCACTGCTTTTTTTGATATATATAAATGACCTGGATATTGGAATACAGAGTAGAATTTCTAAATTTGCCGATGACACCAAACTTGGGGCTGTGGCAAACAGTGAGGACGATACCAATCGACTGCAACAGGACATAGAAAGGCTAGCACAATGGGCAGACAAGTGACAGATGGAATTTAATACAGAGAAGTGTGAGGTGATGCATTTTGGCAGAAGGAACAGGGAGAGGCAATATACACTTAATGGCACAGCTTTAAAGAGTGTGCAGGGACAGAGGGACCTGGGAAGTAATGTGCATAGGTCCCTGAAGGTGGCAGGACATATTGAGAGAGTGGTTAGCAAAGCATATGGGCTTCATAAATAGAGGTATTGAATACAGAAGTAGAGAAGTTATGCTGAACCTTAATAAAGCGCTGGTTAGGCCACAACTGGAGTATTGCATTCAGTTCTGGTCACCACACTTTAGGAAGGATGTGAAGGCCCTTGAGAGGGTGCAGAGGAGATTTACCAGAATGGTTCCGGGGATGGGGGATCTTGGGTACAAGGACAGGTTGGAGAATCTGTATTTGTTTTCATTAGAGCAAAGGAGGTTGAGGGGTGACTTGATAGAGGTGTACAAGATTATGACGGGTTTGGACAGGCTAGACAGGGAAAGGCTGTTCCCACTAGTTGATGGTACAAGGACTGGGGGACACAGATTTAAGGTTTGGGGCAAGAACTACAGGGGGGACGTGAGGAAAAACTTTTTTATGCAGCGAGTGGTGAGGACCTGGAATTTGCTGCTGATGGAAGTGGTGGAAGCGGAGACTTTCAATGTTTTCAAGGGGAGATTGGATAGGCACTTGAGGGAAATAAACTTGCAGGGCTACGGGGATAGAGCGGGGGACTGGGACTGACTGGATTGCTCTACAGAGAGCCGGCACGGACTCGATGGGCCGAATAGCCACCTTCTGTGCCGTTATGACACTATGGGCTCGATTTTGCCATTGGTGCGGGCTGGGGGCATGTCAGCTGCTTTTCGTGTTAGCCACCCGACTCCAATTTGATGTGGGAAAAATATGCGATTTTCCCCTAATTGGGCAATTGATTTCCAGCGTGTGGGAACCCCTGGCCCACTTAGTCTTTCCATCCTGAAAGTCGCCTCCGATGACGTCATCAGTGCTGCTGGATTTAAGGCCTGCAAGCAGCCTTGCTTCTTCTGCAGACTGCAAACCTTATGCCCTTTGCTGTGATAGATTCCTCCAGCCAATATGTCCAGCAGTAGGCCAAAGTCTGCACCAAGGTTCGATGACTCCGCCCTGCAAGCTCTGGTGGAGGGAGCAAGAGGAAATAAGGAGGTGCTCTTCCCTTCCTCAGGGAGGAAGAAGCCTCCCCAGCAGACAAAAGCTGTGTGGATGCAAGTGGCCCAGGAGGCCAACTCTTTGTCTATGTGCCACAGAACTTGGCTGCAGTGCAGGAAGAAGTTTCATGACCTTCTGCGCACTGGACAAGTGAGTATGACTTTCCCATCACCCTCAATCTGATCCCCATTGCCTCTCCTCATCAGCACGCAGCTTTGACAATCTCTTCCTCCACATCCCACTTGACACTGACATCCCTGCACCCTTACCCATTCCCTCTCTCTCTATGGTCACGTTCACCTAACTATTCGACTATGCAGCCCTCACACTCCCTATCGCTGTGATGCTATGAAAACAACTTACAACACACAGGGAGGGCCCTTGGCCTTGCCACCTCACTCCATCTTTGTCTCCTTCTACCCATCAATGATATGGATTCTCTACACTGACTCCTTCATTCTCACTCAAACTCCACTTGTCTCCCTCATTGCAGGAAAAGAGAGCCCACAATAAGAGGGAAAGAGCGAGGACAGGAGGTGGGCCACCCTCAGTAGCCCAGCTCACCCCCTAGGAGGAGGCGGCTCTGGAGATCGTGGGAGTGGAGGAGGATGCGCAAGTGGGGGACGGACAGACGGGTGCATCAGAGCAAGCTGGTGACAGAATCGTTTATCATCTCTCTCATTGACATTGCATGAGTCACTGATAATGATTCTGATGCTCTAACAGATTGACTTTTGATCATCTGCAATATTCAATGTGCATGTAACCTTGGCACAACATCGCTGAATCTTTCCTTTACTCCTCCACAGGGCCATCAAAAGCCGCCGTCCCCACTTTCCAGGAAGGAACAGCCTGAGCCCCCAGACTCCTCAGAGGAAGCTGCAACCTCTGAGGGTGCAGCGTCAGCAGAATTCAGCGCACCCAGCACCAGCGCAGACACTCACACCTCGGTGGGACCTTTGCGAGATAGTGCAGTGTTGTCACCTAGTGTATCACAGCTCACAAGTGAGCATCAGCAGATGGTGGAGACAGGGACAGCAGTGGAGAGTCCTAGTCGGAGGGCGCAGGACTCTGCCAGCTCGGCTCAGCTGCATGTCGACCCTCTGCCTCCGGGTCCATCCAGAAGAAGAGCGGTGCTGGAACTCCAGGAAGAGGTGTAGGAGTCTCTGGCAGATTTTGTCTCCAGGGTCACTGCAAGTGTGGCGTGAATGGAGGAGTCCATCGCTAACATGAGCAGAGCCTTTGTGGAGGCGTTGGCGCATGAACGCATCACCACGGAAAGGATGGCAACCTCCGCAGAAAGGATGGCTACCTCAATGGTAAGGCTGGCTACGGTAGAGGAGAGGATGGCTACGTCCATGGAGGAACTTAGTCGCCAGGGTATGGAAAACATGGTATTTGTTCAGAATAGACTGACATCTCTTGAGGAGCGATGGTCAGCTCTTGAGCAAACAAACCAGACCTTCAGGCAAGTCCTCAGGAGTAGGACTTCCACTACAGAAACGTGTCCTCATGGCCTCCCTGAGGAACTCCTACATCATGATCTGCAAAGCCAAGATCTTTTATCTCTACCGTACTGATCTCATCCCTTATTAACAGCGCTTCGCCACCTCCCGTTCCTTTTTGTCTGTCCTTCCTAAATGTTGAGTACCCTGGAACATTCAGTTCCCAGCTTTGGCTACCCTGCAACCATGTCTCTGTAATGGCAATTACATCATACCCATTTACTTCTATTAGTGTCATTAATTCATCCACCTTGTTGCGAATGCTACGTGCATTTAGATAAAGTGCCTTCAACTTTAGAGTCATCTGAAAACCTGGGTGCAGCCCTTTGTCTTTCTGAAGCCATGTTTTGAAGTCTGAGCAATAAGTAGATTGTGCACTATCCTCCCTACACACTCCTCGATGAACCTTTAAATCCAGTGTGGCCGAGGCTGCTTTAAATATCCTCGCTGGAAATGAGTCATCGATGACGTCATCAGACCTGCACCGTTTAATAGGGCCGGGAAATGCGCAGGTCTGCCTTAATAGGTGCCATTAACTGAAAGTCGCTCTGAGGAACGGGATGATCTGAACAACGTGGTTCCAACACACCACGCAGCCCGCATGCACCTGACCCGACTCGGTGAGCAAAATTCCGGCCGAGGAAGCAGAAGAAAAAGCAAAAGAGGAAAAAGCAGAAGGAAGGAGGCAACCCAGACAGCCTCTTTCTGGTCGGGATATCTGGGATCGAATCATCCTCCTGCAGTATCAGTGAACACAACCACAATTCCCCTTTCAATATTCGCCCCACACCTTACCTTCCCTCTGTTACTGACCACCAATGCTGAAATAAAACCACCACAAAGCAAACTTTCCAATCCAATTTTATCCATAGATGCATACAATAATACATCAAAAAATCAACTAATCACCCTTGTGCATTCCCTTAGTGACTGTCTTGCGTGTGCCTTTGCCTATCCTAGTGATGTTACGCAGTGCTACCTTAGTAGCTGCAGCATGGCTGGTGGAAGGCTGGTAGCTTTCAGTGGGGGACACTGCAGGTGGCCTTGCAGCACAACCTCAAGGAACTCGTGGCTGGGAGTGTGAAATCGATTGACAGTGTTTCTTTGTCATCTTCTTCAATCTCCTCTCCCTCTTCTTGGTCAACCACTGGCTGGGTAGGCTGGATTTCTTGGGTGTCTGAAATGAGGAAGGCACAATCGTAGGTTTGTGGTGAGCGGAGGGGGAAAGCAAGAGGTGCATGCTTACGCCATGTGCAGCTTGTAAATCAGAAGAGTTTGTGGGATGAGGGATAAGTGGGATGTGAGAAGGAGGATAACGTATGAGGATACTAGCATCTTGTATTCTTTCAGCCCCACTGCTGGCCAAGGGCTCAGCCAGGCCCCTGGCAGGAATGGCCAGCATCATCTCCTTCAAGGGAGTGGGGTGAAGCTAGGAATGTGAGGTGAACCTTGTGTTTGTTAGAGATTGTTGGTAGGTGAGCGATGGGATGGCTGGACATGCATTGAGCAGTGTGTGAGGCTAGTGGTGCAGTTGTGAGGGGATAGCTTTTTAAGATGCATTCACTGACCTTGACCACTTGTCTGAGGTCATGAAACTTCTTTGGTCACTGGAGCCAGGTCGCAGGGGCGACACTGCTGGCTGGACCGCCTCAGCGAACTGGTCCCACATCTTTCTTTCTGGAGGGCCCCCTGGCCCCCTGTGGATAGAGGACCTCTCTTCCAGTGTTGGCCTCCTGCACAAAGGTGACCCTGGGTGCCCTTTCCCTGACCTGTTGAGCCATTTGTGTTAGTGCTGAAGCATTTTTAGCATTTGTTATGTGCAGAAGGCAGCTCAGATTTAAGAGCTGCAGACTACCTAGTGCTGAAGGATTTTTAATTTTTTGAAGAGGAGGTGGCTAGCTTTAAGTAAAGCTCCAGTGATGCAAACTTCAGCTGCCTGCTGCGTGCACAGCCAGTGCTAGGCTGTGAGTTCCTATCATGTTAATTCGCAGGCAGCACCAAATTAATGTGCTGCCTACGCTTTCTGAATGGACGCAGGCATATCTCGCATTGTGGTATCCACACCCATTTTTTAGCGCTATCAAATTTCACCCCCTCTATGTATTATTTTGAGCTACACTTTTCTCATCCAGCCAGAGATATTGTAGGTTGAGCCAGATAAAGTTAGAATCAAAATAACTTGGTTGTGCCCAGATTCTGCTCCAAATTCATGGTCCTTCTCGTCTGGCTGAAGATTATCAAGGCGATCCATAAATTTATGTTTTCCTCAAAGAAGAAAATAATTCCTATCTTAGAAATTCTAGCCATAAAATTCTGAAAGGCAAAGATTTTTTTTTAATTGATTTTTGTTTTTATTAATTTATTTAATTCACATTGTAAATCTTAAAAAAATTAGGTATGAGGTTTTGTCACTTATGTTTAGGGCCAACTGGCCTTTCTCTACTGCTGCAGTCTTCTTTGCTGTAAACATTTTCCTGGATTTTTGTTACTTTTTCCCTTCATTTTGGGTTAGAATTTGATAAAAGACAGATTCCAGGGATATGCTCCTTAATCATTCTGCATGTTCACTGTCTTCTTCAAGCCTCAGGTGATCCAGTTAAGATTTAATTTAATGTAATGCAATTATTACTTTTCTTGCTGTTCTGTGGTGTGTCTGTCTATAGAAGACAATTTATAACACCTCCATGTCTATCAGGTAAAAATTGATACACACTTTTGGACAGTTTTCTTTTCAGCACCATATGATTTTGGTGGACTACAGATTTATTTTTAGGTAATGCTGTTTTTAGTTTATAAATATATTCTCAAATTGCAAAATAAGATTGTAAATTACTTAACAAGGCATTTTTCCAATAAATATATGTATATGCCTGATCACTTTTGAAAGTTCACATTAATATCTCACATTTTCATTTGCAAAGAATTCTTAGTAAAAACTATAATGCAAAGAAAATCAAATGCAGTTTCTTATTAGCTGCAGTCTGCTTTAAGTAGCAATTTGGCAGATCGGGTGTTTAATGAGCGTTGCACACTCACTGATGTCACGATCTCCCTGGCGTTGAAGTCTCCGGCGATTGCTGTTACCAGCAACGCGATGGGGGGTCCGGATTTGGCACGCGGCGCTGGATTCAACAGGAGCTGCCGTTACAGCTCTCAATGCCGCATTTAGCGCCATCTACTGGCACTAACGGGCGGCGCTAAGGAGATGAATTTTTCCCCGTTTGTGTCCTCCTCAGCTTACTTTCCCTCCTAGCTTTGTATCGTCAGCAAACTTGGATACATTATGCCCGGTCCCTTCATCTAAGACATTAATATAGATTGTAAATAGCTGAGGCCTCAGCACTGATCCTTGCAGCACTCCACTAGTACCCACCCCCCACCACCCAATCTGAGCATCACTTAGCTGATTGGAACTGTCCTCCCCATTTCCTTTCCCCATCCTCCTCAACTCCCTCTCCTTACTAACACTCTTCTCGTCTATCTTCTGCTCTCCCTTTCTTCCCTTGGAAGAATTCTGTGGCATAAAAAAAATGAAGGCTGTTATCATTTTAACAGTTACAGGGAACATTTACTCAGTCATGGAAGCAGTTTGCAGATCAACCTACATCACATCCATAGACACTTTAATTAAAAATGCTTATTTTTGTGATAAACCCATGTTCAGCTGTATTAATAAAACTGCGCCAGGTTACCACTCTTAAATATATTAAGGAATATCTTTTAATGCAAATTGTTTTTTTAAATTACATTCTAAAACGCTGCCCGATTGGGCTGGTTCATGGAAAATTTTACGTTTGGTGATATGCAAATGAGATCGAATGGAAACTTGAGCAAAAAATTCAATTCTGAAAACTAGCGCAATTTTGAGTGCAATTTGCACCCGGATTGCCGATTGCGCCCACAGTGGAAACTCTTGGCCACTGTCTCTCATATCATTTGTTGACCATGGTTGCTTATCTACAGAAGTGGAGCCTTTACTGGTGTTGTATTGTACCAAATACTTATTTGAATATTCCCACTGTTTGTCTGTTGGTTTACCCATTAGAATTGCAGCTCAATTATTGCAGTCAGTTTATTTCTCATCCCTTTGAAGTTTGCCTTACTTAAATTTAGAACCTTAGTTTGTGATTCTCCATTCTGCCTCTCAAACCTAATATCAAATTGAATCATATTATGGGCATTATTTTCAAGATGTCGGATTGTTAACTAATTCTGATTTGACTCATCACTAATTTAAAAAAAAGCTTTGTATATATGTGTCGTTGGCAAGCCCAGCATTTATTGGCCAACCCTAGTTGCCCTTGTGAAGGTGGTGGTGAGCCGCCTTCTTGAACCTCTGCAGTCCATGTGGTGAAGGTACTCCCACAGTGCTGTTAGGTAATGGTTCTGGTGGAACACAAGTTGGGCATTGGTGAGCAGTGTGTGCACAGAGCTGGGAGTATCTGATAAACAGAGTGGCTTGCTATACAGACTGGCAATGGGAATTTGGTGAGAGTGGGAATTCAGTGCAGAGGGGGAAGGAGGTGCTAAGTGCTTTAAGCCAAGGGGCAACAGTAAATATATAAATAATTAGAGTAATTAATTAATCTAAAGAGATAAAATTTAAATTAACTAAGTAGAGGATACCAACATTAAAGAGATCCAAATTGCATCAAATAAAAATCTGGTATACATAAATAATCAAATAATAGATAGGTGTAAGGGGATACTAAGCTATATATAAAACATAAAAGATAGCTATATCATAAGTAGATAGACTTTTAAGCAAAATTATATGACAGCTGAGACCCATTGCCTGCTGAGATCCTATGGGATCTCCAGGACGCTTCATGTGTCCTGGTTAACTATGTGTGCAGGAAGCGCCTCCAGTTGCTCAAACTTGAGCTCAGGGTTTCTGAGCTTGAGGAGTGGCTGAAGTCACTACAGGGCATACGGGAGACTGAGAATTTCCTGAAGATCACATTCCAGGAAGTGGTCACCCAAGGTCTACAGAGAGTTCATGAAAATAGTAAGTGGGTAAGAAGAGGCAAGCAGTATAGGAATCCTCCAGGAGTGTGGCACTCTCAAACTGGTCTTCAGTACTGAATACCGGTGAGGGTGACAACATCTCAGGGTGGCAGTCCAGAGCATATCCATGGCAACGTGGGGCAAATGACTGCACAGTGAGGGCACAGCAAAGTGTAGAAATGCAGTGGTCATAGGGGATTCAATAGTCAGAGACATAGACAAGCATTTCTGCAACCGCCGACGTGAGTGTGTTGCCTCCCTGGTGCCAGGGTAAAGGACATAATTGAGAGGGTGCGGAACATTTTGAAGGGAGAAGGGGAACAACCAGAAGTCATGGTCCATGTGGGAACCAATGGCATAGGAAGGAAAAGGTTTGAGGGCCTGCAGTTAGAGTTCCAGAAGCTAGGGAGGAAGTTAAAAAGCAGGACCTCAAAGGTAGTAATCTCTGGATTACTCGCAGTGCCACGTGCTAGTGAGTATAAGAATAGTAGGGTGAAACAAGTTAATGTGTGGCTGCAGAAATGGTGCAGGAGAGAGGGATTCAGATTCCTGGGGCATTGGGACCAGTTCTGAGGCAGGAGGGACCTGTTCAAGATGGATGGATTGCACCTCAACAGAGCTGGGACCAATGTTAACTACGGGGAGGGTTTAAACTAATTTGGCAGGGGGATGGGCACCAGGATGAAACATTAGAGAGGAGAAACAAGGTGCACAGAGAACTGGGAGAGGCAAATAGCACAAGAATAAAAAATAGTTCATAATTGGGAGGGAGCAGATAGGGGGCAAATGCAAGGCAGTCTAAGATGGGTTTGGAGTGCCTGTACGTAAATGTATGTAGCATGTTAAATAAGGTTGGTAAGCTGCAGGCACAAGTCACCATGTGGCACTAAGATATAGTGGCAATAACAAAGACCTGGCTTTAAAAAGGGGTGAATTGGGAACTTAATATTCCTGGATACAAGGTATTCAGGAAAGATAGTGATGGAAAAAACGGAGGGAAGGTGGAGTATTCATCAAAGAATCTATTATAACACTGGAGAGTAATGATGTAGTTGAGGGGTCAAAGATAGAGTCTGTTTGGTTAGAATTAAGGAATAATAGAGGAGCTATTACGCTACTGGATGTATCCTATAAACCACCAAATAGTGGGAAGGGGATAGAGGAGCAAATTTGCAGGCAAATTATCGAAAGATGCAAGAACTACAGCAGTGATAATGGGGGACTTCAATTATCCTAATATAGACTGGGATAGTAACAATGTAAAGGGCAAAGAGGGGGAGGAATTCCTGAAATGCGTACAAGAGAACTTTCTTGATCAGTGTGTTTCCAGCCCAACGAGAACAGAAGCAGTACTGGGTCTAGTTTTGGGCAAGTAAGTGGGACAAGTGGAGCATGTTTCTGTGCGAGAGCATTTGAGGAACAGTGATTATAATATCATCAGGTTTAGAATAGTTATGGAAAGGGACAAGGTAAAATCAAGTGTAAAAATACTTAACTGGAGGAAGGCTATAGTTGTAAAGGGGTCTGGCTCAGGTGGAATGGAATCAAAAACTATAATTAAACAATAGGAGGTCTTCAAAAAGGAGACGGTTCTGTTACAAAGTAGGCACATTCCCGTGAGGGAAAAAGGAAGGGCATCCAAAGCTAGAGCTCCCTGGGTGACTAAAGACATAGGGGGAGAAATTGGGTATGTAGCGCCACCTATTAGCGCCTAAAGAGGGCAGTCAGTGGCTGTAGTGCTACTGGCCGCGCCTCCCGCGATATTCAGCGGGGGCGCTAATGGTGGCGTTAGCCTGTTGCACTGCGCCACCACCGATGATGTCATCAGTGTGCGCAGCGCCCCGATCGCGATATTTGGTAGCGAACGCCGCTGTAGCGCCATTCGCTACCCGTGCCCGGTTCACGGGGCCTTGCTGTGCCGACAGTGGCGCAAGTTAAGGTGGAAGTGCGGGGCGGCCGCCTGCCAGCACCTCCGTCCCCGGCCTCCTGAGCCCCCCACCCCACCCGCGGCATTGCCGGCTGTTTCCCGAGAGCCCGGCACTTCTCCTCGGTGCCGGGCTGTTTTGCTGGCACTCGCGATCAGGGATCGCGCTGTTGCAGGCCCCTCCCCCTTAACAGTAGGAGGAAGGCCTGCAGTACCGCAGCGTGCCATGCTGCAGCGTGTGGCGCTGCGGCACATTGCACTGCGATATTCAGTTTCAGCGCCCTAAGAGGGACGCGGAGCGCCTCGAGCTTCGCCCCATCTCCCTCTAGGGGCGCTGAAACTGAATTTCTGACATTCGCTAATGCTCCGAACGCTGCGCAAAAATCAGTGCCCAGGCGAACTTGGCGCCACTTTGGCGCCTCAACCCAATTTCTAGGCCATAGAGGTTAAAATGAGACAGAAAAACGAGGCTTATGACAATTGTAAGGTTCATATTACAGTAGAGAACCAAGCTGAATAAAGAAAGTACAGAGGAGATCTAAAAAAGGGAATAACAGGGTCAAAGAGAGAGTATATGACAATAGATTAGTGGCTAACATAAAAGGGAACCCAAAAGTCTTTTATATATACATAAACAGTAAAAGGGTAGTCAAAGAAAGGGTGAGGCCGATTAGGGACCAAAAAGGAGATCTTCTTGTGGAGCCAGAGGGCATGGCTGAGGTACTAAATGAGTACTTTGCACCTATCTTCACTAGAGAAAAGGATGCTGCCAATGTAGCAGTAGAGGAGAAGGCAGTAGCAATATTGGATAGGATAAAAATAAAGAGGTACTTAAAAGGTTGGCAGTCCTCAATGTAGAAAAGTCACCCGGTCCATATGGGATGCATCCTAAGTTACCAAGGGAAGTAAGGATGGAAATTGCGCAGGTTCTGGCCACAATCTTTCAATCCTCCTTGGAGATGGCGATGGTGCCAGAGGACTGGAGGATTGTAAATGTCACACCCCTGTTTAAAAAAGGGAAAAGGGATAATCCCGGCAACTGCAGACCAGTCAGCCTAACTTCGGTAGTGGGATAAATTTTGGAGACAATAATCCGGGACAAAATTAATTGGCACATGACAAAGTATAGGCTAATAACTGAAAGTCAGCATGGATTTGTTAAAGGCAAATTGTATTTGACTAACTTGAGGTCCTCTACCAACCTGCCCCCGCCACACAGTACTGCCCCCCCGATTATCAAAATCCACGACAAGGCCTTGGACAACGTGGACCACTTTCCATACCTCGAGAGCCTACTGTCAACAAGGGCAGACGTCGATGATGAAGTCCAACACCGCCTTCTGTGTGCCGGTGCAGCCTTCAGTCGCCCGAGGAAGAGAGTGTTTGAAGACCAGGACCTCAAACCCGGCACTAAGCTCATGGTCTACAGAGCAGCAGTGATACCCGCCCTCCTGTATGCCTCAGAGACATGGGCCATGTACAGCAGGCACCTCAAAGCACTGGAGAGGTACCACCAACGCTGCCTCTGCAAGATCCTGCAAATTCATTGGCTGGATAGGCGCACCAACGTCAGTGTTCTCGCTCAGGCCAACATCCCCAGCATTGAAGCTTTGACCACGCTCGATCAGCTCCGATGGATGGGTCACATCGTCCGCATGCCTGATAGGAGACTCCCAAAACAAGCACTCGGAGCTCCGGCATGGCAGGAGAGCCCCAGGTGGGCAGAGGAAACGCTTCAAGGACACCCTCAAAGCCTCCTTGAAAAAGTGCAACATCCCCACTGACACCTGGGAATCCCTGGCCCAAGACCGCACAAAGTGGAGGAGAAGCATCCGAGAAGGCACCGAACACCTCGAGTCTTTTCGCCAGGAGCAAGCGGAAGCCAAGCGCAAGCAGCGCACGTCAACCCAAGCACCCCACCCACCCGCCCCCTTCAACCACCGTCTGCCCCACCTGTAACAGAGACTGCATTGGACTCATCAGTCACCTGAGAACTCATTTTTAATGTGAAAGCAAGTCATCCGCGGTTCTGAGGGACTGCCTAAGAGAGAAGAAGAAAGAGCTTGATGACTTCTTCCATCACTTTGCTGATGATTGAGAGTAGGTTGATAGAGTGATGATTGACCAGGTTGGATTTGTCCTGCTTTTTGTGGACAATTCAATTACAGTATTTGAAGAGTTAAATGGTAATCTCCTCTTAAATTCCTGGCAATTGCTAAAGTTGTTGAATACTGATACAAATAGCTTTTAATTAAAATAAATTATTTATCCAGTTATCCTATTGTTTATACTTATCCAAACCCTACCTGTAGAATTTCTTTCTTATGCCAGTAGAAATAAACTCAAGATTATAGTGCCATATTTTTCTGGAGAAATTTAAGGATTCCACATAATACTGTCTAGAATAAGAACAATATACTTTTTCTGGTATGTTATACAATTGCAACTGTAGAATGTGTGACTATAAACTTTTCAAACAGGGATACAAATAGGTCTTTTAAGTTTTAATGCCATCTGCCATAATCTTTAAAGATAATAGCATTTCTGGAGTCAAATTTAAATATAATTTTTTTTTTCAAATGATATGTGAACTAAGAACATGTATAAAATCTCCTGGAGTTATATTATAATTTTGTGTATCATATTTTCTACCCTGAACTATGTACAGGGTAACTGCAGTGCGACTAATATGTAAATATAGAAGCCAATTTAGAGGGAACGGGATTAATATTAGAGGTACAAATGGTGGGCTTCCTGCTGGCTGGTGGCAGCCAAGACCGCAGCCCAGATTGGCAAGAGTCAGGAGTTGGAGCCGTTTCACAGGGAGAGTCCAAATCAGGAGTGATCATGAAATGCAAATCGGGCTTGGTTGCAAAATTGAAACCCACAGCCTGATATTAATTTAGCATCTGAACCTGATTTTAAATTTTGTGTGTAAAAGCTGAACTATAACTGTGAGTAGCACCTGTGTCTTACCAGCCTGGTTTTCTGAGTCCTGCCCCCTCCCCCTGCCAACATGTATTCAAATATCATGGGCACCTGCGGTGGGGAAAATCTACCCTAACAAGTCCACATTATATTTCCTGTACTAGTAATTTGACATCTAAAAAATCATGCTCTTTTGGTAATAATGTAATAATGTATCATGAAACTAAGTAGGATAACTCTATAGTTTCAATGTATTTCTAAAATGTACTTTGGTTATTTTACTAATTTGTATGACAAGAAGTTTTTGCATGTAAATCATCTGGATTGTGTATTCTATGTAACTTTTCACACTAAAAGCAAAAGGTGCTGTGGCACAATAGCAGATGAATAAGATGTGTATCAATTTGTATGCTATTTTAATGGTGCATTGAAAATAATTATTACATATTAATAGAGGTAATTCATTATTTAGAAAAATGAAGTGAATATTCATTTTTTTGCCAATTATTCAACCAATAGCCCTTGCTGATAAAAAATAAACTACATAAATGTTATAAATTACTCCTGTAGCTTTGTATTGCAACAACAAAAATCTGCTTTACAATTAACTGACAGTTTAAGTAAATAATCCAGATTTGTTTTATGCACTATACATTAAAAGATATGAACAGAACTGCCAAGATGCTCAGCTCATCTGATGAAACAATTCAGACACAAATTATGCAGTTCCCTTTATCAAGAATGGCATGGGCCAAAACTGGTTAGGGGATAAGATAATGCAGAAGGTCCCTTTAAAGGCCCTTTAAAAAATTACAGCTTGGACATAATGTCAATGCTTGACAACAAGTCTGCCTCAAATATTGCATCAAGCTGAAACTACAGTTGTGTTGTGATGGTAGTTTTGAACATTTAAAAAAATAGTACTGGATTACAGTTCCTTTCTAATAAACAATGATTCAGAAATAGAAAAAAAGAAAAGACAGACCTATCAACAATTAGCAATATATGAGATACCTTTGTGACTCAGTGTCTTCTACAGAGTAAGATGAAAGTACATTGTAGGATCCTGGTATAACCATGATTCTAGCGATCGGCTGGCTGGTAACAATGTGCTTAATGGGAAGGATATGCTGTATGGAAAGAATGAGAAAATACCAATTCAGCAAAAAAATGAATTTGTGTGTTTTTAATAGTGCTATATTCTTATAATGAAGTCTCACTGCAAATAAGTAAGATTTGGGGTGGCTTCCATCCCATAGCTATTCAACAAAATATATGACAATTAAAAAATTGCAGGACTAAACGTTACAGTGAATTAGCATAGTAGCCTTTCACTCTCATACCAGGTTTGTAGTACAGACTAAAAGAATGAAAGTCTTTTTTGTCTGTTGGCTATAAAAGCCTAATATGAAATGGGTTTGGCAATCTCAACCTATAGTGGGCCCACGGCCAAATTTGGGCCTAATTTCATTCTAGTTTGGCAATCTCACTCAGAAAGGCTACAGTGTTGGCTAGTGTGGGGAATGGAAAATGCTTTAAGGTTTTGAATTCGAGCAAAGTTATCTTGTAGCAGCAGAGTAGAGGAAACTTTACTCTTCATTGAGCCTCTGCTGTATGATTTAGAAGTCCTTGCCTCATATTTTAGAGCCTAGATTTTCTGGTCAGGTATATATTGGCATTAATTGGCAGATTCACTCAAACAGAACATAGTGATAGCCTGGTGTGAAAAATTCAGATTTGTGCAGTAAGGATGCTATTCTGAAGTCAGGGCTAGTGCATGCAGGAGCACAGTAAATGGAGCTTTACTGTTGATTTGGTACATTTTGTATCTGATGTTGGACTGCTTGGTGTTGACACTGTGTACTAAGAGTGGAAAAGTGTTTTATCACCAATACCAATGTGCCTCATTTTGATAAGCACAGAACATCAACCAGTAAAACTTCAATTCCTTTGTATGGAAGTTGCCTAATTCCTCCAGTGAGGATTCCAGGAAAGAAGGAGGGACAGACAAAAAGGGTCATTTAAAAGCTCTGGTTTGTGTAATTTGGATAATGTAGAGCTAGTTTCTTTGTGCCAATTGCCACAAAAAGTCAGGTTGACCCTGCTTACAGGGTTGCAAATTGTCAGTGTACAAGGCAATGAAACCCATCTGAGATGTATGTTAATTTAGAAAGGTCATTCTTGTATCAGATAAGATAAATTAACCATTTGCTATGAAATGAAATGCAGCATGTACAATAGATAAGTGCTTACTCCAGATGTGCTTGAACCAGATGAGAATATGTGGTTCAGAGTGCCTTTGCACCTATTTAAAATATTCTTGTTCTGAAGTTAGATATGGATGATGAATCAGTGCCAGAAATTACAAGTTATTGCCAAACTTTTTTCATATACCTAGAAGAGTGTCACTTCAATCCAGTACTTCCCTGAAAATATTTAAAGGTATATTCCACACGAAAGTCACAAAATCATCTTAGAATATTTTGTATAAAATACATCTCAATTTCTTTGTAAAATACATGTTTTAAAAATGGCTTTCTTCCTGGTGGAACTCCTATTTCCATACTCTGGCAGGACATCTCATATGCCTTTTCTGCACAAGTTCATTTATTATCTGCCACAAGCACCAATGTTTATACATTTATAAATTATTCATATTTTATTTTTAATTGTTCTTTTCTGGCTCAATTGGTAGCACTGTCACTTCTGAGTCAAAAGGTGTGTCCCAATCCCCACTTGAGGACTTTAGTACATAATCTAGACTGCCACCCAGTGTAGTACTTAGGGAGTGTTGCATCATCAGAGGTGCTGTTCTTCAGATGAGATGCTCAACCAAGGCCTCGTCTGCTGTTTCAGTGGTTCAAACGGATGTTAAAATCCCATGGCACTGTTTGAAGAAGAGTAGGGAGTTCTCCCAGTGTCCTCACAAATATTCCTCCCTCAATCAATACCAACAAATATAGTAGTAAAATGTTAAGTACAGAAGATATGAAACAGAAACATAAAAAAGTGGAAACACAAAGCAGGTCAATCAGCAGCTGTGGAGGCAGCAGTCGATATTTCGGGTGCTTGTTAAAAACTGAAAAATAAGAGACAGACAGGTATGTTAATACAATCAGAAAAAAGAGGAGAGAATATATATATACAAAACAAACAGGCAAGCAAATGCACAGAAACAAAAGCAGATAATACAGTATACCACATTAAAGGAAGTGCATATAAATTGCTGTCTCGCGTGGAGTTTTTGTGTCTGTGGAATGATATAACAGATCATCGGAGTCAAATACTGTAATAGAAGTATGAAGACATTAAAGAAACAAAGGATGCATGAATAACTAAGGATGAGAGATCTGAGATAAATGCAAGGAAATGGGAGCGATGGAAAACCCGTGTGAAATGAAAACGGGTTTAAAAATTAAGATATAGCTAAAGTTAAAGTTATTGAAGTCAGTGTTCACAGCAGGGGTTTGCAGGGTGCCTTGGAGTAACATGAGATACCGTTCATGAAGCTTGAGTTGAGCGTCTTAGGAATTTGGCATTTGACCACCCCACCCCCACCCCTCCCACCATTGTAGAGGAGACTGCACCCTAAGCAGATAATACATATACTAGATTAGAGGAAGTGTAATTGCTGTCTCATGTGGAAGGAATGTTTGGGCCCTGGACAACAGTGCGGGCCTATCTTACATGGGTTGCAATCCTGGCGGAAGCGGTTTCATTCCCAAATTCAGTTCTTGCTCAGCAGGTCCATCATTGGGTCCGACCAGAATTTCAGGCTGAATATTTTTTTAAATGCCCACGGGCTCCCTGATAACTGAGAGAGTGCATATATATTAGTGTACTATACCATAGAAATCCACAATTGTGATATTCAATCCCTAGTTTGTACTGAATTAGGTAATTACAACTGCATTAATAATAGTGGTACTACAATTACCCTGGGTTCCTCTGGTATAAAAAGAAAGACTTGCATTTATATAGTGCCTTTCACGACCACCGGATGTCTCAAAGCACTTTACAGTCTTTGAAGTGTAGTCACTGTTGTAATGTGGGAAACGTGGCCGCCAATTTGCGCACAGCAAGCTCCCACAAACCGCAGTGTGATAATGACCAGATAATCTGTTTTTGTTATGTTGATTGAGGGATAAATATTGGCCAAGACACTGGGATAACTCCCCTGTTTTTCTTTGAAACGTCTGATCCGAAGGACGGCACCTCCAACAGTGCAGCACTCCCTCAGTACTGTACTGGAGTGTCAACCTAGATTTGTGCTCAAGGCCCTGGAGTGGGACTTGAACCCACAACCTTCTGACTCAGAAGCGAGTTGATATCCACGGAGCCACAGCTGACACTGTAAGTGAAAGGATAGCCAGCGTTCTCATTCCTAATGTTAAAGGTGATCTCTTCTGACAGTCATGGTGTGGAGATGCTGGAGTTGGACTGGGGTGGACAAATGTAAGAAGTCACACAACACCAGGTTATAGTCCAACAGTTTTATTTGAAATCACAAGCTTTCGGAGCGCTGCTCCTTCGTCAGGTGAAGTGGAGAGATGCATAAAGACACAGCTTATATAGTCAGAGAATAATGCCAGATGATTACAGGTAATCTTTCTAACTGCCATTTATCACACCTCGGCAGAGAGATAATCACAGCGATCAAAGGTGTGAATGGTGTCCAAACAGGTTAGTCAGGAAAACATTACATCAAAGAACAATGAGGTGGGGTCACAAGGGGTCAAATGTTGCAGACGCTGGGGTCTGTATGAAAAACAAAAAACAGACCGAAAAACATTTTTTTTGCTGGAAATCACAGCAGGTCCGGCCGCATCTGTGTAGAGAGAACAAGCCAACGACGACTCGAGTCTGGGTGACCCTACATCAGGTGGGGTTACATGTAGCGTGACATGAACCCAAGATCGCGGTTGAGGCCGTCCTCATGAGTGCGGAACTCGGCTATCTGTTTCTGCTCGGCGATTTTGCGTTGTCGTGTGTCTCGAAGGCCACCTTGGAGAATGCTTACCCGAAGATCGGAGGCTGAATGTCCTTGACTGCTGAAGTGTTCCCCAACTGGGAGGGAACACTCCTGCCTGGCGATTGTTGCGCGGTGTCCGTTCATCCGTTGTCGCAGTGTCTGCATGGTCTCGCCGATGTACCATGCTCCGGGGCATCCTTTCCTGCAACGTATGAGGTAGACAACGTTGGCCGAGTCACATGAGTATGTACCATGTACCTGGTGGGTGGTGTCCTCACGTGTGATGATGGTATCTGTGTTGATGATCTGGCATGTCTTCCAGAGGTTGCTGTGGCAGGGTTGTGTGGTGTCGTGGTCGCTGTTCTCCTGAAAGCTGGGTAATTTGCTGCGAACGATGGTCTGTTTGAGGTTAGGCGGCTGTTTGAAGGCGAGTAGTGGAGGCGTGGGGATGGCCTTAGCGAGGTGTTTGTCGTCATCGATGACATGTTGAAGGCTGCGAAGAACATGGCGTAGTTTCTCCGCTCCGGGGAAGTACTGGACGACGAAGGGTACTCTGTTGGTTGTGTCCCGTGTTTGTCTTCTGAGGAGGTCTATGCGATTTTTTGCTGTGGCCCGTCGGAACTGTCGATTGACGAGTCGAGCGTCATATACCGTTCTTACGAGGGCGCCTTTCAGCGTCTGTAGGTGTCCATCGTGTTCCTCCTCGTCTGAGCAGATCCTGTGTATTCGCAGGGCTTGTCCATAGGGGATGGCTTCTTTAACGTGATTAGGGTGGAAGCTGGAGAAGTGGAGCATCCTGAGGTTGTCCGTGGGCTTGCGGTAGAGTGAAGTGCTGAGGTGTCCGTCTTTGATGGAGATTCGTGTGTCCAAGAATGAAACGGATTCTGAGGAGTAGTCCATGGTGAGTTTGATGGTGGGATGGAACTTGTTGATGTTATCGTGTAGTCTTTTCAGTGATTCTTCGCCGTGGGTCCATAGGAAGAAAATGTCGTCGATGTATCTGGTGGATAGCGTTGGCGACAAATGGCAGTTAGAAAGATTACCTGTAATCATCTGGCATTATTCTCTGACTATATAAGCTGTGTCTTTATGCATCTCTCCACTTCACCTGACGAAGGAGCAGCGCTCTGAAAGCTTGTGATTTCAAATAAAACTGTTGGACTATAACCTGGTGTTGTGTGACTTCTTACTCTTCTGACAGGATCTACATGTAGATGTGTGAAGACAAGATCAAACCCATTCTTCAACCTGCAGTGAAATAGCCTGACTTTCTAGGTTCATACATGAAGAATGCTCACTAGAGTAAGATACGAGAGCTGTTAGCATCTGAAGAATCATACTCCAACACACATCAGTGCCTTCAGAAGAAGGCAGGAAGACTCGGAATTCATTTTTTTCTAATAAAGGTTATTTTACAAACTACTCAAGGACAAAGTTATTAGAGATCTTTATTATAGAACCCCAGGTATTGTAAACATTGGTAGAAGGAACAGGCGATATTA
Organism: Somniosus microcephalus; assembly: GCF_052327205.1. Classification (NCBI taxonomy): domain Eukaryota; kingdom Metazoa; phylum Chordata; class Chondrichthyes; order Squaliformes; family Somniosidae; genus Somniosus; species Somniosus microcephalus. The sequence goes on along the minus strand of NC_140990.1, from coordinate 280,918,350 downwards.
TAAGTCAGCATCAAAGCTTTCATATTGGTCCTTTTTTTCCGATCGGAGGCTGCCTGCGTGCGGAGGCCTCCAATCTCGAAAAAATCTACAAACTTACCTGAGGGCTCCTGAGGTGCGTATACTTCCGCTCCTGGGCCTCTCAAAACTCGAAATGAGCAGGGCCCACGTATCCCAGAGGCGCGTGCAGTTCGTAAGTGTCCCTGGGATCATGTGGGCCTTGGGGAGTCAATAGGAGAAGGGAATCTCCCTTCATACACTTGACAGATAGACCTGTCAAATATATGAATGGAGATCACCCCCAAAATACAGTAAAACATTAAATTAATTTTTTTTTAAATCACATTTTTAAAATGAGTTGAAATTACAATAAATTAAATATTTTAAACAAAAATTTAATTTTTTGAAAAAAATAATTAAAGTTTTTTACAGGGCTAAAAATAAACTTACCTTTTTTTAAAAAGTATTTTTAAATAATAACTGAATGAAAAAAAAAAGTTATTTTTACTTTTTTTCAACTCTTATGCTGGTAAAAGCAGGCCTCACGCCTGCTTTTACCAGGCGTAAGATTTCTAAGGGTTTTCTGTGGGTGGAGGTTCTCCAGAAAGCGGAATTATCCGCCCGCAGAGGCCCTTCTCTAGGGCAGGCATCCGATCTGTCAAGAGTATTCTTGACAGATCAGAAATACCGGTTTTCGGTGCACGCGCTTCGCATGCCTGAAACCGGCATTTCCGATGTCCCTACGGGTGTGTACACAGCTCGTACACACCCGTAGGCATCGGAATATATGGCCCATTGTCTTACTAACCTGGGGGAATGATTTCCCGTGTGCCATTCATAAGGAAATCTTAAATCCATTTTAAATTAATAGGCTTACAATTTTGTTGCAGGTGGCACACATAGTAATTCTTCCCACCATGTTTCATATTTTATGCCATCGACCAGATCTTGAATGATGTGATTATTTCAATTGCCAGATTAATATTACAATATGAGTATCAAAATCAAAATGAAGGTCCTGAATAGAAAAATGCATCTGACCAACTAGACTACATTGATAAATTTGAAAATTTGCAGATCCTGTCAATACAGAAAAAAATTAACTATTTGTATTTTCATAATGCATCTGTGTTGTGGCTCCATTCAGAATTTGAGGGAGTAGTGCACTACCAAAGGTTCCGTCTTTCGGATGAGACATTAAACCGAGGCCCTATCTGCCCTCTCGGGTGGACGTAAAAGATCCCATGGCACTATTTCGAAGAAGAGCAGGGGAATGATCCCCAGCGTCCTGGTCAATACTTATCCCTCAACCAACATCACTAAAACAGATTTTCTAGTTATTATCACATTGCTGTTTGCGGGAGCTTGCTTTGCGCAAATTGGCTGCCGTGTTTCTAACATTACAACAGTGACTACACTTCAACAGTACTTCATTGGCTGTGAAGCGCTTTGGGACATCCTGAGGCCATGAAATGCAAGTTTTTCTTCAATCTGAGATGTGTATTTATTTCCTCATGGCCCAGGATGTCCAACACATATAATAACATTGATGTTTTTACTTCATAGATAAAGCTAGATGTTCCCTTACCAGAAAACGAATTTCAAAAGCGGAAAACAGAGACTTTATTGATCCGTGTTCTACGAGCCATTGGACAGGTTAGTTACGTTTTCTCAGCTACCGTCATACAAAACATTCCAATACTTTTGGGTTGTGACAGTTTTTTCCAACTGGTAAGCCGAATGGTATTTTGGGTGGACTATTAAGCAGTTTTGAGGAAATAAAACTCCATCCAATGTTTCTCATTGAATAAATCAATATGATCATACAACTAAGTTTTGGTGGCAAAAAAATAGAAAACCGATCATATAATAGCACAATTCTCATAGTTAAGTACCACAATAAGATGGAACTTAGGTTCCTGCTCCTGTAAAGACATACATAGGGATTCTCTTAACAATTTAGTCAAAAAATGTGCTAGATTATGAGAAAATCAAAATTTACAGAAAGGTAGCTGAATTTGCTGGCAGAGGTGATGACAAGCATTCATGCAGACATTTGACTTTCTGGCTGAAAGAATGCAGGCAAGGTGGATGCCTTAGAAGGATAGCATTATGGCAGCTGCCAGGAAAGTTAGCATTTATTTGCATGATGCAGTGCTGCTGGATATTGGATGAGTGGAATGCCTTCTTATTGATGTATGTAATGGAATTGTAGCCACATGAATGCAATCCATCATTGCTGGAATTCCTGCCTGCTGGTTGTCCATGGAGAAGGTGATGAACTGGCTTGCTCTAACAAGTAATATATCTGTAATTTGCTTGATTCATCTGTGCACAGCTGATTGAATAATGTTATTGATGTCCCCTGAGGCAGCCAGGAGTGACCTGTTGCATAGAAATTCAGGTTAATGGTGATCTTCACAGCTACTGGCAGTGCCGTATCTATGGTGGAGGCAGACCGAAAGTCATGTTGCAGCATATACATTGATGGATTCTTTGTGAAGCTTGGCTTCCGTAAGCACTGCTTCTGGAGCAGCTGGTGGCAGGAGTGCCTTGGTTTGTATGTTCTGGTATGGGGATACTGGCCATACATGTCCTGTGTTACCTGACCAGCCTCTTCTTCCTCCATTCCTCATCTTCTTCCTCCAACAAAGATTCCTGATGGGAAATCCATTGCAACTGCTTCAGAATGGAGGGAGGGGCAAAGTTGGAAGCCACACAGCAGCGGACACAAAGATAGTCATTGACTCAGTACTCAGTAGGGAAAAAAAAGCACATAAAAAAATGGGCCAGAACGTCGGGTCCCCACGGGTGAGTATGCACTGGGTACTCACGCGTAGGCCCAACGAAAGTGCCGGTTTCGTGCATGCACTGCGCATGCGCGGGAAACCAGAACTTCCGTTCCCTTAAAGGAAGGGGTTCACAGGTTGAACACGTGCGCCGGAGAGGCAGCGCGTACGCCTGGAACTTCCGGTTTTTTTGCAGGTTTTTCCGGGAGGGTACGTCTCGCAAGGCCTGCTTTTAAGTAAAATTAAAAAAATTTTTCACAGGTTTATTATTTTTAAATACTTTAAAGAAAGGTAAGTTTATTTTTAGCCACGTTAGAAACGGTAATTAATTTTTTCAAAAATTTAAATTATTGTTTAAAATAGTTACTTTATGTAATTTATAGTTATTTTAAAAATGTGATTAAAAAAAAAAAATTATTTGAAGTTTTAGTTATGTTTTGGGGCTGAATTGTATTCATAGATTTGACAGGTTTTCCTGTCAAATCTATGAATACAGATTCCCTGCTACCATTGGCTCTCCATGGCCCACATGATCCCAGGGGATGCTTCGAACTAACTGCGCCCCTGGGATATGCAAGCACTGCGCGCCGGCAGTTGGAGCAGGCCCAGGATCGGAATCCTACACGGGCCCACAGCACAATGGTCGACGCGCTAGGTAAGCGCAGGTCGGAGGCTTGCACCCGCGGGAAGCCTCCGACCCGAATTTCTGGGCCATTTTAATGAAAAACATGTTTGAAAAAAAAAGGTATTTACAAAACCTTTTATGAGCATCAAAAATGATAGACAGGAAAAGACCAGCTGCTCCTACGAGCCTGTCCCATATATTTATGTTGCAATTAAGTTTCATGACCTCCAATGATCCCACCCACTAGAAGCCACATAATCTCCTGGGAGAGACAAAAAAAACCCAGATTAAAATAAAATCCTAGGCCAATTCAGGAGGAAATAAATTCTGAGAAATTCCTCTCTGGCCTCCGAAGTCAATCAAAACGTGTTCCAGGAGACCACAGAGAACATGAGGTATATAATCCAACGTCCATGAGAGTCCGCATGGATTTGTGAAGGGTGGATCGTGTTTGACTAATCTAGTTGAATAATCTAGCATGATGAATAGGGGAGTGTCTATGGAAGTTGTTTTATGGACTTCCAGAAAGCATTGATACGATTCCACACAAGAGATTATTAGGAAAAATGAAAGTGCATGGAATTGAAGATAACCTTGTGACTTGGGTTGATAATTGGTTGCGAGGTAAGAGACAGAGAATAAGGATAAAGGGAACATTCTTCGATTGGCGGGATATCACAAGTGGTATTCCCCAGGAACTGTACTGGGGCCTCAGCTTTTCACCATATATATCAATGACTTGGATGAAAGAATAGAGAGTAGTATCTCCAAGTTTGCAGATGACACTAAATTAGCAGGCACAGTAAGTTGTGTAGATGGGAGCAAGAAGTTACAAAGGGACATAGACAGACTTAATGGGCTCGATTTTCCTTGGGCCGTTGAGGTGGGATTGGAGGCGTGTGGGGGGTTAAAATTGCAAAAACTGGCGGGCGGGCCCAACCCCGCTTCCATCCCGCCTCCAAGCAATTTTCATTAAATCGTGTCTAATGGTCCCGTCTCTGTCCCGCCTCCAAGAGGCGGGATAGACCGTTAAGGCCCTTAACAAGCACTAAGTTGCCTCTATAATGCCATTTTGAAAGGCCTTTGTGATTTTAACTCTTTTCCCACGTGGAGCCTGACACCCATCTCCAGTGTGACCTCCTGGGAAACCCCTCTCGCCACCTTGAGCGCTTCCTCAACTGAGGCATTTACCAGAAGCATGGGAGCCATTTATTTCCTTCCCTTCTGGACATCAGATGAGGACAAAGACCAGCCGCAGCACCAGCAGAACCATAAACAGCAGCACCAACATCAGCAGCAACAACAGGAGCACCAAGCTGCTGCTCACCCACCTGAAGCTGCACAGGCCAGAAGGCACCAGCGCGCGACCACATTGCTGCCCGGGATGCAAGGAACGCACTCATCTTGGCCAGATTTGCTTAGCCTAGCCAATCAAGCACTTTTGCCTCGCAGCTTCTTACCTGAGCATCGACAATGGCCAAGAACCAGCGGATTCCTAGCAATTTGACCATCATACTGACAATTGCAAGTAATCCTAAGCCCTCAATGTGGAAGTCCCATTCGCGAAATGACACACGCCACAACTACAACAGTAGCCATCACATTTTTTATTTACAGGAATCATCTGATGGCTTTTTAACATAAAACATCAAATTTCACCCAAGTGACTACCCTTGTGACTATTTGTGCAGTATCTTTCTCTTACGCGTGCTCCTACATGGTGCTTCCCCTGTGGCTTCAGCAGATGTGGAGGCCCCTTGCTCACTTTCTTGCTGCTCCTGTCTCGACACCTTTGGCAGTCATCCTCTGGGGTTGCGAGTCTGTGAGGGCTCGTTAACAGTCTGCTGCTCCTGCGGCTGTGCAGGGGTTGAGATGCCGATCTCAGTTGGGTGTGGACTCTGGTGGGGCTCTGACCGAGGGCTCTGCAGTGGCATGGAAGTGTGAGCGCTTGGAGAGGAGCCCCACTTCCTTGATGTCTGCCACCAACTTCCCTCTCATGGGTCAGGTCCCCCTCAGTGCTTGCAAGTGGCTTGAGAGCACCTTGCTGCACATCAGGGGGGCCATGGGGACCCGTATCTGCACTGGCAGTCCTACTCAGAAGGACTTCCATGAAGGTCTGGTTTCTCTGTTCAATAGATGACCATCGCTCCTCCAGAGATGTCATTCTATTCAGAACACTCACCATGTTTTCTGCACTCTGGTGACTTATCACCTCCATGGAGGTTGCCATCCTTTCCATGGTGATGCATTCATGCACCAATTACTCCACAAAGGCTCTGCTCATGTTCGCTATGGACTCCTCCATTCGCCCCACACTCGCAGCGACCCTGGAGACAAAACCTGCTAGAGACTCCTGCATCTGTTCCTGGAGTTCCAGCACCGCTGATCTTGTGGATGGACCCAGAGGCAGAGGGTCGACATGCAGCTGAGCCGAGCTGGGAGAGTCCTGCGCCCTCCGACTAGGACTCTCCACTGCTGTCCCTGTCTCCACCATCTGCTGATGCTCACTTGTGAGCTGTGATGCACCAGGTGACAACTCTACTCTATGTCCCGAAGGTCCCACCCACCAAGGTGTGAGTGTCTGCACTGGTGCAGGGTGCGCTTAATTCTGCTGATGCTGCGCCCTCAGAGGTCGCAGCTTCCTCTGAGGAGTCTTGAGGCTCATGCTCTTCCTCCTGGCTAATGGGGACGGGTGCTTGCGATGGTCCTGTGGGGGAGTAAAGGAAAGAGTCAGAGATGTGATGCCAAGGTTACATGCACATTGCATATTGCAGATGATCATAAGTCCATCTGTTAGAGCTTCAGAATCATTATCAGCGACTCATGCAATGTCAATGAGAGAGATGGAAAACTATTCTGTCACCAGCTTGCTGTGATGCACCCATCTGTCCATCCCCCACTTGCGCATCGTCCTCCACTCCCACGATCTCCAGGACCGCCTCCTCCCAGAGGGGGAGCTGGGCTACTGAGGGTGACCCTCCTCCTGTCCTCGCTCTTTCCCTCTTATTGTGAGCTCTCTTTTCCTGCAATGAGGGGGACAAGTGGAGGTTGAGTGAGAATGAAGGAGTGAGTGTAGAGAATCCATAGCATAGCTGCTGATGTGCCTCAATAAATCCGAGACTCGATGTTAGCGAAACAAAACAAGGCTTTTATTGACTTAGAAGGTAACACACAGAGGAGAATGTATCTTCCATCCAGAGGTCTGCCGTACTGGATGTGCTGCAGGCTGGGCCAGCTTACATAGGAGCCAGGTATGGGCGGAGCCCTACACACAGTACAATACAATGGAAATGAAACTGAAACCAACCACAGTCACAGGCAGAGAAATACTGATGAGTGATGAATGGAATATTTCATCACATTCACCCCTTCTATAGATTTAGTCTGTTCGGGGGTTTGATAGTCCTCTGCGACCGACGTGGCTGTTGTGGTGCCGCGGGTGTCGGCTGGGTGTCCCCGGTGGCCTCCTGGGTCTCTGCCGGGGGTGCCGCCAGGGTTGTTGAAGGGGCAGTTGGTGGGGGTACCGTTGGTCGATGTTCTCCCGGGGGTGATGAAAGAGTAGTGGGTGGGTAAGAGTTGCTGTGGTCGTTGTTGCTGCTGTTGTCGTGGTTGTTGTCGTTACCGGCTGGGGCGACGTCTTTTATGGACACGGTGTCCTCCCTTCCGTCGGCGTGCCGGACATACGCGTATTGGGGGTTGGCGTGGAGTAGGTGCACTGACTCCATGAGAGGGTCCGTCTTGTGGCCCCTCACATGCCTTCGCACGAATACCGGACCTGGGGTGGAGAGCCATGACGGCATGGATACGCCTGAGGTGGATTTCCGGGGAAAGACAAACATTCGCTCGTGAGGCGTGGCATTAGTGGCAGTACACAATAGCGACCGTATCGAATGGAGCACATCTGGGAGGACTTCCTGCCAGCAGGAGATAGGGAGGCCTTTGGTCCTTAGAGCTAGAGTGACTGCTTTCCATACTGTCCCGTTCTCTCGCTCCACTTGACCGTTACCCCGGGGGTTGTAGCTGGTGGTACGGCTCGTGGCGATCCCCCTGGACAGCATGTACTGGCGTAGCTCTTCACTCATGAAGGACGCCCCCCTATCCGTATGGATGTAGCTCGGCATACCGAACAGGCAGAACAGGCTGTTGAGGCATTTAATGACCGTGGCGCTGGTCATGTCTGGGCAGGGGAAGGCGAATGGGAAACGAGAGTATTCGTCCACAATGTTCAGGAAGTAAACATTGCGGTCAACGGACGGGAGGGGGCCCTTGAAATCTAAGCTGAGCCGCTCAAAGGGCCGTGTAGCTTTGATTAAGTGGGCTCTATCTGGGCGGTAGAACCGAGGCTTGCACTCAGCGCAAGTGCGACAGTTCCTGGTCAGGGACCGAACTTCCTCAATCGAGTAGGGTAAGTTGCAGGACTTTATGAAGTGGAACAGCCGCGTGACCCCTGGGTGGCAGAGGTCATTGTGGAGGGTCTGTAGCCGATCCCCGGTGGCGCTGGCACACATCCCTCGTGAGAGGGCGTCGGGGGATTCGTTAAGGGCCCCTGGCCGGTAAATGATGTCATAATCGAAGGTGGAGAGCTCGATCCGCCACCTAAGAATCTTATCATTTTTAATCTTCCCCCTCTGTTTATTATTGAACATAAACGCTACCGACCGCTGGTCGGTAAGTAGGGTGAAGCGTTTGCCGGCTAGGTAGTGGCGCCAGTGGCGCACTGCCTCCACGATGGCTTGGGCCTCCTTTTCCACGGAGGAGTGTCTGATCTCGGGCCCTTGGAGGGTCCTCGAGAAGAAAGCTACGGGCCGCCCCGCCTGGTTGAGGGTGGCCGCCAAGGCAAAGTCAGACGCATCACTTTCCACTTGAAAGGGAGTGTTCTCGTCCACTGCCTGTAGCGTGGCCCGCTCAATATCCTGCTTAATGCTTTTGAAGGCGGCATGGGCCTCAGCAGAGAGCGGAAAAGAGGATGCTTTCAAGAGGGGGCGGGCTTTGTCGGAGTAGTTGGGGACCCATTGGGAATAATAAGAAAATAACCCCAGGCACCTTTTCAGGGCTTTGGGAGTGTTGGGCAGGGGCAGCTCCCGTAGGGGGCGCAATCGGTCGGGGTCTGGTCCGATTTCCCCATTCTCCACCACGCTGCCTAGTATGCAGAGGTGCGTGGTGTTGTAAACGCACTTGTCCTCGTTGTAGGTGAGGTTGAGTTTTTGTGCGGTTTTCAGGAACCTCTCGAGGTTCGAGTCGTGATCCTGCTGGTTGTGACCGCAGATGGTGACGTTGTCGAGGTAGGGGAAGGTTGCCTGCAAGTGGTGGTCATCGACCATGCGGTCCATCTCCCTCTGGAAGACCGAGACCCCATTCGTCACCCCAAAGGGGACTCTGAGGAATTGGTAGAGGCGTCCGTTCGCCTCGAAGGCGGTGTACGGGCGGTCCTCTGGTCTGATAGGGAGCTGGTGGTACGCTGACTTGAGGTCGATGGTGGAGAACACCCAGTATTGGGCGATTTGGTTCACCATTTCTGATATGCGGGGTAGCGGGTAGGCATCTAGTTGGGTGTACCTGTTGATCGTTTGGCTATAGTCGATCACCATCCGTTTCTTCTCGCTACCCCTTACCACCACCACTTGGGCGCGCCACGGGCTATTGCTGCGTTCAATAATGCGCTCTTTCAGGAGCCTGTCTACCTCGGTCGCGATAAACCGCTTGTCCTCCCAGCTGTACCTCCTGCTTTTGGTCGCTATTGGCCGGCAGTTAGGGGTAAGGTTCGCGAATAGCGAAGGCGGCTTTACCTTCAGGGTAGCCAGACCGCACACTGTGAGGGGCGGCTGGGACACACCGTAATTGAGCGTGATGCTTTGGTGGTAGCACTGGAAATCCAGGCCCAAGATCACGCTCGCACATAGATTCTTCATGATTAATACTTTAAAATTATCGTATACAGTTCCGTTAATGGACAATTGTGCCGTGCAGTAACCCATAATGGTCGATGTCTGGGTTTTATCAGCCATAGAGATGGTACCCCAAGTAGGGACCACCTTTAGGGAGAGTTGTTGTACCAGCTCAGGGTGGATAAAACTCTCCGTGCTTCCACTGTCAATTAAACATTTAACCCTGCACCCGTTTACCTCGATGTCCACCATTGATTTGGATAGCAGGTGCGGCCTGGTCTGGTCCACTGTGACCGATGCCACTGTAGGGCCCTGATTGAGACAAGATGGCGTCCATGCTGTCTGCTCACAAGATGGCGGACCCCACGAGGTCGGGCAAGATGGCGTCCAAGATGGCCGCTCCCACGGCGCGCACACGGCGGTGGCGGGTTTTCCGGCGGGGTTCCCTCTGCACACCTTCCCGAAGTGCCCCTTCTTACCGCACTTAAAGCAGGTGGTGCCTTTCACTGGGCACAGGTTTCTGGTGTGCTTCGGCTGCCGGCAGAAGTAGCAGTTGGGTCCCTGACGCGTCGCGGCTGTCGTAAGGCTTCTGGGGGGAGAGCGGGGCCCCGACGGTGTCGGGCTGCTGGGCGGGGAAGATGCCTTCCAAGATGGCGGCGCCCTTGGTGCGCACGTGGCGGCGTGGACGGCGCGGGCTGAAGAGTAGGCGTCCGAGTTTCTCTGGGCCACATCCAGGGATCGTGCTGTGTCCGCAGCCTGTTTCAGGTCCAATCCCGTTTTTTCCAGCAGTCTCTGCCGGATGTAAGTGGAGCTGAGGCCTGTGATAAAGGCATCGCGAACAAGCTCGGCTTTTACATCTTGGCACTTGCAGTCTTTGCCAAGCATTTTCAGGGTGCCTAGGAACTCCTCCACCGATTCCCCAGGTCGCTGTGCGCGAGTAGCGAGCAGATGCCTAGCATACACCTCATTCGTAGGCTGCTGGTAATGCGCCTTTAAGATGTCGCAGGCGGCCGGGTACGTGTCGGCGTCTTGGATGAGGGGGTAAACCCGGTGGCTTACCCAATTCCGCAGAACTCCGAGTTTCATACTCGCAGCGTCCGTAGCATCTTTGACGGCTGCGGAATTGTCCAGGAAGAATTCCATACACATAAACCAGTGTCCGAAGCGTGCCGATGCGTCCGAAGCATGCTGGTCCAAATCCAAATGTTCGGGTTTCAAGAGTTGATCCATTGTGTTGAAAATTAAGTCAATAAAATTGATGTGCCTCAATAAATCCGAGACTCGATGTTAGCGAAACAAAACAAGGCTTTTATTGACTTAGAAGGTAACACACAGAGGAGAATGTATCTTCCATCCAGAGGTCTGCCGTACTGGATGTGCTGCAGGCTGGGCCAGCTTACATAGGAGCCAGGTATGGGCGGAGCCCTACACACAGTACAATACAATGGAAATGAAACTGAAACCAACCACAGTCACAGGCAGAGAAATACTGATGAGTGATGAATGGAATATTTCATCACAGCTGGTTAGAAGGAGACAAAGATGGAGTGAGCTGGCAAGACCAAAGGCCCTCCCTGTGTGTTGTCAGTTGTTTTCATAGCATCACAGTGATAGGGAGTGTGAGGGCTGCATAGTCGAATAGTTAGGTGAATGTGACCATAGAGAGAGAGGGAATGGGTAAGGGTGCATGGATGTCATTTTCAAGTGGGATGTGGAGGAAGAGATTGCTAAAGCTGAGTGCTGGTGAGGAGAGGCAATGGGGATCAGATTGAGGGTGATGGGAAATTCATACTCACTTTTCCAGTGCGCAGAAGGTCATGAAATCTCTTCCTGCACTGAAGCCAGGTTCTGCGGGTTACTGACTGAGTTGACCTCCTCTGCCACCTGGATCCACACAGCCTTGGTTTGCTGGGGAGGCTTCTTCCTCCCGGTAGAAGGAAAGAGCACCTCTTTATTGGCTCTTGCCCCCTCAACTAAAGCCTGCAGGGCAACGTCATCGAAGCGGGGTGCAGACCTTGGTCTCTGGCTGGCCATTCTTCCTGCAGGTGCCTCTCACTGCAAAGGCCAAAAGGTTGGCAGCCTGCAGAAAAAGCAAGGCTTGTTGCAGACCTGAAATGCAGCAGCAATGATGACGTCATCGGAGGCGATTTTCAGACTGGAAAAACTTAATGGCCATGGGTTCCCACACGTTGGAACTCAATTGCGCACTTAAGTTAAAATCACATCATTTTCCCACATCGATTGAGAATCGGGTGGATAACACGAAATGCGGATTACACGACCCCAGCCCGCCTCAGTATCAAAGTCCAGCCCAATAAGTGGGCAAAGCTATGGCAGATGAAATTCAATGTGGGAAAGCGTGAGGTCATCAACTTTCGATCTGAGAGAGACAAAGTGGAATATTTTCTTAATGGTGAGAGACTAGGGGCTCTAGAGGAACAAAGTGTCCATGTACAGAAATCACTAAAAGCTAGTGCACAGTTATAAAAAGTTATCGAAAAGACTAATGGAATGTTGGCCTTTATCTCAAGGACATTGGAATACAAAAGTGTTGATGTGATGCCTCAGTTATACAGGGCCTTGGTCAGATCCTATCTGGAGTACGGTGTTCAGATTTTGGATACCAATATCTCAGGGAAAATAAATTGGCCTTCAAAGGGGTACAATGCAGATTCACCAAATTGATACCAGGGCTTAAAGGGTTAAGTTATGAGGCAGATTGCTTAAACTTGACTTGTATTCTCTTGAGTTTAGAAGTTTGAGGGGTGATCTAATTAAGGTGTTTAAAATTATAAAGGATTTGATAGGGTAGATACAGAGAAACTATGGTCCAGAAATTGAGCTATTTACCGCCACCTGTTTGTGCTGGAATCCCAGTGAAAAATGGGGGCCGCCACCCTAACACCCTTCTCTGGCACGGGACTCGCCAGGTGCCAATTTTGGTGAGGGCGTTAGTGTGCCATGCAATGCCGACTTAAGTTCAGGCTCTGCAAACTTCGAGTTTGGCGCTGGGTCCAACGCTCCCTCTAAAAAGTGAGCATACAGCAGACTGACAGAGACGCAGTCAGCACTTCTTAAAGGGACACATCTTTCATGTAAGTTTGCATTTAAAATAAAAACAGAAAATGCTGGAAATATTCAGCAGGTCAGGCAACACCTGTGGAGAGAGAAACAGAGTTAACATTTCAGGTTGATGACCTTTCGTTTGCATTTAAGCTTTTGGACTGGATTTTTTTATTTTATCGAAGTAGTGGCTTGGTGCAACACATGTTAAAAGGTTTTTAAATGTGCAGGGAGTACAAAGTGAGGCTAGTGGTGCAGTTGGTAGGAGACGGCTTTTGAAGATGCATTCACTGACCTTGACCAGTGGTCTGAGGTCATGAAGCTTCTTTGGGCACTGCAGCCAGGTCATATGGGCAAAACTGCTGGCAGTGACGGCCTCGGTGATCTGGTCCCACATCCTTCTTTCTGGCCCCTGTGGGTAGAGGACCTCTCTTGCAGTGTTGACCCCCTGCACAAAGCTGTAGTGCTGCGTGCGAGACCCTGGTTGCCTCTTCCCTGGCTTGCTGAGCCATTTGTGTTGGTGGTGAAGTACATTTCCCATTTTTTTAGGTGCTGAAGGCAATTCAGCTTTAAGAGCTGAAAACTCCCATTTGCAAATTCTTTTTAATGTTATTTTTTTCAGAAGGCAGTAGAGCTGTAAGGGCTAAAAACTGCCTATTGTTACATGATTTTTATTTTTTTCATTTCATAAGGCAGTTCCCCTTTAAGGGACCAAACTGCTTTCTGAAATGACAGCTATGCTTTAAGAGAAGGCTGTTCTTGCTGCAATGACGCTATGGTCACGGTACATTGGGGCGTCCTGCCGGGACTAACGCCACCAGAACGGCGTTGCACAGTGAGTTTAGCACTGGGGTAATACTAATTAGTCACCAGCGCCAATTTACCGGTCCTGCCAGCACCATCATTTTTGGCGTCCATTAACACCAGTCCACGGTGACACCGGCAGGTTTTTTACCGATATCGAATTTCTAGGCCAATTCCTCTAGTGGGGGAATTTAGAGCTAGAGTGCTTCATCTTAAAATGAGAGGTAGGCTATTTAGGGGTAAAATCAGGAAGAACTTTTTCACACAAAGGGTAGTGGAAATCTGGAACTCTGTCCCCCAAATGTCTGTGGATACAAAGTTAATTGAAATTTTCAAGACTGAGATCAATAGTTTTTTGTTCGTAAGGGTATCAAGGGATATGGAGCTAAGGCGGGTAAATGGAGTTGAGGTACAGATCAGACTCTACTTCTTCTTAGGCAGTCCCTCGGAACCGAGGATGACTTGCTTCCACACTAAAAATGAGTTCTCAGGTGACTGATGAGTCCAATGCAGGACCTACAGTCTCTTGTCACAGGTGGGGCAGACGGTGGTTGAAGGGGCGGGTGGGTGGGGTGCTTAGGTTGATGTGCGCACCTTCCGCTGTTTACGCTTGGCTTCCACATGCTCCCAGCGAAGAGACTCGAGGTGTTTGGTGCCTTCCCGGATGCTTCTCCTCCACTTTGAGCAGTCTTGGGCCAGGGATTCCCAGGTGTCGGAGGGGATGTTGCACTTTTTCAAGGAGGCTTTGAGGGTGTCCTTGAAGCGTTTCCTCTGCCCACCTGGGGCTCTCCTGCCTTGTCGGAGCTCCGAGTAGAGCGCTTGTTTTGGGAGTCTCGTATCAGGCATGCGGACGATGTGGCCTGTCCATCGGAGCTGATCGAGCGTGGTCAAAGCTTCGATGCTGGGGATGTTGGCCTGAGCAAGAATACTGACATTGGTGCGCCTATCCTGCCAATGGATTTGCAGGATCTTGCGGAGGCAGCGTTGGTGGTACCTCTCCAGTGCTTTGAGGTGCCTGCTGTACATGGTCCATGTCTCTGAAGCATACAGGAGGGCGGGTATCACTACTGTTCTGTAGACCATAAGCTTGGTGCCGGGTTTGAGGTCCTGGTCTTCAAACACTCTCTTCCTCAGGTGACCGAAGGCTGCACTGGCAAACTGAAGGCGGTGTTGGACTTCGTCATCGACATCTGCCCTTGTTGACAGTAGGCTTCCGAGTTATGGAAAGTAGTCCACGTTGCCCAAGGCCTCGTCGTGCATTTTCATAATCGGGGGGCAGTACTGTGTGGCGATGGCAGGTTGGTAGAGGACCTTTGTCTTACGGATGTTTATTGTAAGGCCCATGCTCTCCTACGCTTTGGTGAAGGTGTCGATGATGGTTTGGAGTTCGACCTCCGAGTGTGCGCAGACGCAAGCGTCGTCTGCATACTGTAATTCAATAACAGAGGATGGGATAACCTTGGATCTGGACTGGAGGCGACGAAGGTTGAACAGTTTCCCGTTTGTTCTGTAGATTAGCTCCACTCCAGCAGGGAGCTTACTGAGGGTGAGATACAGCATTGCAGCAAGGAAGATCGAGAAGAGCGTTGGTGCGATGACACAGCCTTGCTTGACCCTGGTCCGTACGTGAATTGGGACTGTGGTGGATCCGTTGGTCAGGATCACGGCTTGCTTGTCGTCGTGAAGCAGACGGAGGATGGTGACAAACCTTTGAGGGTAGCTGAATTTGAGGAGGGCACTCCATAATCCCTCACAGTTGACAGTGTCGAAGGCCTTTGTGAGGTCAAAGAAGGCCATGTACCATGTTGGTGCTGTTCCCTGCATTTCTCTTGTATTTGATGCGCGATGAAGATCATGTCCATTGTGCCCCTTAGTGGGCGGAATCCGCATTGCGACTCTGGGAGGAGCTCTTCAGCCACTGGGAGAAGGCGATTGAGGAGGATTCTTGCAATGACTTTCCCTGTGGCAGACAGCAGGGAAACTCCTCTGTAATTACCACAATTGGACTTGTCACCTTTCTTGAAGATGGTCACGATTATGGCGTCTCTGAGCTCCCCTGGCATGCTCTCCGCCTTCCAAATAAGAGAAATCAGCTCATGCATTTGCGCCAATAGTGCTTCTCCACCATGCTTTATTGCCTCGGCGGGGATTCCATCTGCTCCTGAGGCCTTGTTGTTCTTCAGTTGTCGGATGGCCTTTTCAACCTCATGCCGGTCTGGGGTTGTGCTGAGGTGGTAATGGGTAGCATGCTGCGGGATGGAGTTGAGGACACTCGCGTCGAAGACAGAATCTCGGTTAAGGAGATCTTTGAAGTGCTCCTTCCAGCGGGCACTGGCTGCCTCTCTGTCCTTGATGAGTACCTCTCCATTCTTGGCCCGCAGTGGGGTAGGACCTTGGGTGCTTGGGCCGTAGGTGGTCTTGACTGCGCTAAAGAATCCACACACGTCATGGTTGTCGGCTAGCTGCTGGATCTCCTGCACTTTCTCGACCCACCACCGGTTCTTTAGGTCGTGAGTTTTTTGTTGGACCTCGGCCTTCAGCTTTTGTAGAACTGCTTTCTTGCTCATGAGTTTTGTTGCTGTTTCCAGATCGGGAATGCCTTACACTTCCGGCTTATTAGCTCCTGGATCTCCTGGTCCTTCTCGTCGAACCAGTCTTGGTGTTTCCTGGTCGAGTGACTGAGCGTCTCTTCACAGGTGCTGATTATGGAGGCCTTGAGTGCAGACCAGGCGCTGTGGACACTCGGGGCTGGATTTTCATTCAGAAGTCAGGAAGGGGGCGGGACCAGAACGTTCAGTTTGTAGTCCCGCCTCCATCGAGATGCAGCCAATCCACGCGATTTTAACTTGATTGACCTTGTTGAGCCCGCCCAGCGGGCTCAGCAGGCCAATTAAGGGCCACCCGGCAACAGGTGACGTCACAGACTGAAATTTCATCTGTCAAGACGTGTTGACAGATGAAATATCAGTGTTTCACAGCTGTTTGAAGCTGTCAAACACTGACAGTCTTACTTCTAACATGAGTCCTTCTACGCAGACACAGTTAGAAATCTCACCGGCACTGAAAGCTGCAGGCTGTCACTTTTGACAGATCGCAGCCATTCTGCTTTCTGTGCCGGCTGAATGATGGACTCCCGAAACCTAGAGGAACAAAGGCTGTAAAGGTAAGTACAGGTAATTTAAACTTCTTTACACACTTTAGACACACCAAACACACTTACCTTTGCACTCATGCACCCATCACTCACCTGAACACTGACATCTCGACCCCTCCAAGTCCTTCAACCCGACGGCCCGACTCCTCTAACTTGGCGTGGTTTGGAGCCATCGGGAATCCCACATGACAACCTTCAAAATAGGGATTAGGCTAAAAACTGCCTGTTAACTACCTGTTAACAGGCAGTTAATTGGCACTAATCCCTTCCCGCCTCGCGTCGACGGGTCCCAGTGCGGGGCGGGTACCCGTCTCCTTTGAAACTTACATGGAGGCGGGTTTTGGGCGGGATGGTGTCGGGACCCCCGAATTCAGAAATTTGACCCCCCGCACACCTCCAATCCCGACTCCACGGCACACTGAAAATCGACTCCTCTGTGTCTCTGAATCACTGGGAGTCGTCAGGTTGGTTGTGAGGCGCAGGCTGAATAGGGGTTTCTTAGCAGGGTCTTTGAGTGCTCCAGCGTTGATTTTCCTGCGGCATTGTTTCTGTTGCCGCCGCTGTTTTGGGGCTACATTGATGGAGATGACAGAGCGGATTAGACGGTGGTCTGTCCAGCAGTCATCCGCTCCTGTCATGGCACGGGTGATGCAGACGACCTTGTGGTCCCTCGCTCGGACGATGACATAGTCCAGCAGATGCCAGTGCTTGGAGCAAGGGTGTTGCCATGAAGCCTTGTACTTGTCTCTTTGACAGAACAAGTACATGTTCTAAGCATTTCGTCAGGAAGAGGGCACCGTTGGAGTTGACTTTCCCTACCCCCTCTCTGCCAATCACACCTCCCCAGAGGTCTGTGTCCTTTCCAACTCTGGCGTTAAAGTCACCAAGGAGGATCAGCTTGTCGCCCGTTGAGACTCGGGACAGGGAATGTTCGAGGCTGGAGTAGAATTCCTCTTTGGTCTCGTCTGTGGCTTCCATTGTTGGGGCGTATGCACTGATGACCCGGGTGCACTGGTTCCGGGCTAGGGTGAGCCGTAGAGTCATGAGGCGTTCATTTATTCCACAAGGGGGGGTCTCTGAGACGTTCAACTAGCTAATTTTTTATGGCGAAGCCTACCCCATGGAGGTGCTGTTCTTCTTCAGGTTTGCCTTTCCAGAAGAAGGTGTAACCACCGCCTTGCTGCTTGAGCTGGCCTTCCCCTGCCCGCCGGGTCTCACTTAGCGCGGCGATGTCTATGTCGAAACGGCTGAGCTCCCGGGCAACGATAGCAGTACAGTGTTCCAGTCTGTCACTGTTGGGGTTGTCCATGAGGGTCCTGACGTTCCAGGTCCCAAACTTCATTTTAAAGGGTGGAAGATGCCTGTGCGTGAATTCTTTTATCGTGGGGTGGCTGTTGCACACCAGCTACCACACGGGCTTGACAGAGCAAGGTCTTGGTCCAATGGCAAGGGGAGCCAAGACGATTGGAGACCAGGCTCTGCTACATCGGCCTAGCACACACACACAAACATACTCGGACTGTCCTCCTCCCTCCTTCCCGCAGGTCCTCTCTGCCTGGGTTTCATAGGATGCAGTGTGATCCTCCCGACCTCGCTGCACCTTTCCTGGGCCCCGACCCTGCTGGTGGTCCACGCTGCGCCACTCCTGGGCATCGACCACACTGCTGGGCTCGTCCTCGGTCCTGGGCCCTGTCCTCGCCTCTGGGCCTCGTCCTCGCTCCCGAGTCCCGACCCCGCTCCTGGGCCTCGTCCTCGCCCCTGGGTCATAACCTCGCTGCTCCTCCCGTCCCTGCACCTGGGGGCCTCGACCTCATTCCTGGGCCTCATCCTCGCTCCTGGGCCCCAACCTCACTGCTCCTCCCGCCCCTGCTCCTGGGCCTCGTCCTCACTCCTGGGTCCCGGCCTTGTTGCTCCTCCCGTCCCTGTTCCTGGTCCTGGTCCTCGCTCCCGGGTCCCGACCTCGCTCCTGGGCCTCGTGCTCGCTCCTGGGCCTTGTGCTCGCTCCTGGACCTCGTCCTCGCTTCTGGGTCCCGACCTTGTTGTTCCTCACGTCCCTGTTCCTGGTCCTCGTCCTCGCTCCTGGGCCTCATCCTCGCTCCTGGGTCCCGACCTTGCTGCTCCTCACGTCCCTGCTCCTGGGCCTCATCCTCGCTCCTGGGCCTCGTCCTCGCTCCTGGGCCTCATACATAAGAACATAAGAAATAGGAGCAGGAGTAGGCCAATCGGCCCCTCGAGCCTGCTCCGCCATTTAATAAGATCATGGCTGATCTGATCCTAACCGCCAATCTACTATCACAGAACCATCTCCTGAATCTAACAGAATTAGACACGCGAAATAGGAGCAGGATCGGGCTACACGGCCCCTGGGCCCGCTCCGCTACCCACAGGGCCATGTCCGATCCGAACCTAGACTCATGTCCAAATTCCTGCCCGCTCCCCGTAACCCTTAATTCCCTTTACTTCTAGGAAACTGTCTATTTCTGTTTTAAATTTATGTAATGATGTAGCTTCTACAGCTTTTTGGGGCAGCATATTCCATGGACCTACCACCCTCTGAGTGAAGTAGTTCCTCCTCATCTCAGTTTTGAAAGAGCAGCCCCTTATTCTAAGACTATGCCCCCTAGTTCTAGTTTCACCCATCATCGGGAACATCCTCCCCGCATCCACCCGATCCAACCCCTTCACAATCTTATATGTTTCAATAAGATTGCCTCTCATTCTTCTGAACTCCAATGAGTAGAGTCCCAATCTACTCAACCGCTCCTCATATGTCCATCCCCTCATCCCCGGGATTAACCGAGTGAACCTTCTTTGTACTGACTCGAGAGCAAGTATGTCTTTTCTTAAGTATGGACACCTAAACTGTATGCAGTATTCCAGGTGCGGTCTCACCAATACCTTGTACAACTGAAGCAATACCTCCCTATTTTTATATTCTATCCCCCTAGCAATGAAAGCCAACATTCCATTGGCCTTCTTAATCACTTGCTGCACCTGCATACTAACCTTTTGAGTTTCGCGCACCAGGACCCCCAGATCCCTTTGTACTTCAGTACTTTCCAGTTTCTTGCCATTAAGATAATAACTTGCTCTACGATTTTTCCTGCCAAAGTGCATAACCTCACACTTTCCAGAATTGTATTCCATCTGCCAAATCTCTGCCCACTTACTTAGCCTGTCTATGTCCCCTTGCAGATTTGTTATGTCCTCCTCACTTACTACTTTCCCTCCCATCTTAGTATCATCTGCAAACTTTGATATGTTACACTCGGTCCCCTCCTCCAAATCGTTAATATAGATTGTAAAGAGTTGGGGACCCAGCACTGACCCCTGTGGAACACCACTAGTTACTGATTGCCAGTCCAAGAATGAACCATTTATCCCAACTCTCTGCCTTCTGTTAGATAGCCAATCCTCTATCCATGCCAGAATATTACCCCCAATCCCGTGATTTTTTATCTTAAGCAATAATATTTTGTGTGGCACCTTGTCAAATGCCTCGCTCCTGGGTCCCGGCCTCGCTCCTGGGCCTCGTCCTCACTCCTGGGCCTCGTCCTCGCTCCTGGGTCCCGGCCTTGCTGCTCCTCACGTCCCTGTTCCTGGGCCTCATCCTCGCTCCTGGGTCCCGACCTTGCTGCTCCTCACGTCCCTGTTCCTGGGCCTCATCCTCGCTCCTAGGTCCCGGCCTCACTCCTGGGCCTCGTCTTCGCTCCTGGGCCTCGTCCTCACTCCTGGGTCCCGACCTTGCTGTTCCTCACGTCCCTGTTCCTGGGCCTCATCCTCGCTCCTGGGTCCCGGCCTCGCTCCTGGGCCTCGTCCTCGCTCCTGGGCCTCGTTCTCACTCCTGGGTCCCGGCCTTGCTGCTCTTCCTGTCCTTGCTCCTGGGCCTTGTCCTCGCTCCTGGGTCCCGGCCTCGCTCCTGGGCCTTGTCCTCACTCCTGGGTCCCGGCTTTGCTGCTCCTCCCGTCCCTGCTCCTGAGCCTCGGCCTTGCTCCTGGACCTTGTCCTCACTCCTGGGCCTCGTCCTCGCTGCTCCTCACGTCCCTGTTCCTGGGCCTCGTCCTCGCTCCTGGGTCCCAACCTCGCTGCTCCTCCCGTCCCTGCTCCTGGGCCTCGACCTTGATCCTGGGCCTCGTCCTCGCTCCTGGGTCCTGACCTCGCTGCTCCTCACGTCCCTGTTCCTGGGCCTCGTCCTCGCTCCTGGGTCCCAGCCTCGCTGCTCCTCGGTCCCAGCCTCGCTGCTCCTCCCGTCCCTGCTCCTGGGCCTCGACCTTGATCCTGGGCCTCGTCCTCGTTCCTGGGCCTCATCCTCGCTCCTGGGTCCCGGCCTCGCTAGCTAGGGCAGACTAGCTAAAAGAGCATGCTGGGCTGAATACATCAACATTTTTGTTCAAGGGTGCAATAGGTAACAAAGGTTCTCATGATTATCCTGGATTACGTGGACCTCTTAGCTGTAGTTCCTCAGGCTCTTATCTGATGTCACTTTTTCAGCTGTAGAATTTTTTTTCAGATTCTTCCCTGTGTCACAAACAAGCCTCTGCTCTCCGCCGCTCCTCCCGCCCTTTATGGCCTCTGCTCTCCGCCGCTCCTCCCGCCCTTTATGGCCTCTGCTCTCCACCGCTTCTCCCGCCCTTTATGGCCTCTGCTCTCCACCGCTTCTCCCGCCCTTTAATCAGACATGAACTAATTGACTGGCTGAACAGGCTCGAGGGGGTGAATGGCGTACTCCTGCCTCTATGTTCCTGAAATCACTGCATATGTACCTTTTGTATATATACTTCAAATATTTTAGTGTCCCAATTGTTGTATCCGTGTGTTAATGGAGACACGGAATGCAGGAGTTGGTTTAACAGGTGTTTACTGAACAAAGTCTGGAGGTGAACTAAAAGATACAAAACACTATACAAGCTTATATAGCCCGAGTGGCCACTACCAGCATTACAGTACACAGGGGCTCTTAAAGGCACATACACCACAATTCCTCCCCTTTTAGACAACCAGTACATAACATTTTAAGTAATTATTAATTAACATGTTTACAAGAACAATAATCTACACATTTGCTGCAGTTAATCAATTATAAGTCAGTCTCTCTGGAGGCTTCCTGACTCGGTCCGGATAACGCCTCGGTGGTGTAGTAGTTTTCGGTGGTGTCGTAGGTTCTTTTGGCAAGGTCGATTCGACTTGAATGCCAGTGTCGGGTTCATCTGGTTCCAGTATCACCGGATCGGAGGTAGATACTATGGGTATCTCTGCTTCATCATTAGGCGTATAGAGTTGTGGTGTAGGTTGTCCCTTTTCGGATGACTCTATGATCTGGTCAGCATGGCGCCTTATTATGCTTTCTCCAATGTCCACGGTATACATCAGCGGTCCTAGTCGTGTGCAAATAGTTCCAGGCTGCCATTTCTCGGTACGGTAGTCCTGGGCCAAAACTTGTTGACCTATCTGGAAGGTTCTAGTTGGCCTTTCATTCATGCCTTGAAATTGCCGGTTCTCTACGTCCCTTCTGATGTTTGGCTTGATCAAATCCAGCCGGCATCTTAGTCTTCTATTGAAAAACATCATGGCGGGAGTTTGGTTTGTAACCACATGTGTTGCATTCCTGTATGCAAACAAGAAGTTATCTACCTTATGCTGTAGATTTATGTCTTCATTACCCATGGCCTTGATGGCCTTCTTGAAGGTCTGGACAAACCTTTCAGCCAATCCATTGGTGGCGGGATGGTATAGGGCGGACGTGTAGTGCTTAACCCCATTGTTTTTTAAAAACTTCCTGAATTCTTCGGACACAAATTGCGGTCCATTATCAGAACAGATCTGTTCAGGCAGCCCATTCCTGGCAAATATGGTCCTTAATACTGTGATGGTTTTTTCCGTGGTGGTGGAGGACATCTTTATTACCTCCGGCCACTTGGAGTGTGCATCAACCGCGATTAAGAACATTGAGTCCATAAATGGACCAGCAAAGTCGATGTGTACCCTTTGCCATGGAGATGAGGGCCACTCCCATGGATGTAGAGGGGCTTGTGGTGGGGCGTTTTGGACCTTCTGGCATCCTAGACAGCCCTTGGTCATTTCTTCGATGTCTCCATCGATACCTGGCCACCACACAAACGCTCTGGCTAGGTTCTTCATTTTCACTCCACCCAGATGCCGCTCGTGAAGCTCCTTTAGCACTTTATCCTGGAGTTTGGGTGGAATCACCACTCTGGATCCACACATCAAGGTTCCTCGGCACACTGACAGCTGTTCTCTTCTTTGCGAGAATGCTGGCAACAGTGGTTCGCCATGTGCTGGCCATCCCTTCACCGTTAAATCGTAGACTCGTGAGAGAGTCGGGTCATTTCTCGTTTCCTTTTCAATGGTAGAATTTGTTACTGGTAGACATTCCACTATGGTTGAGTGGAACATCTCCACTGGGTCCACTGTAGGTGCCTCTTCTACCGTTGGCAACGGTAGACGCGATAAACCGTCAGCATTTCCATGCTGTTTTGATCCTTTGTATTCTATGTCATATTGGTGTGCCCCTAGGAAAAGGGACCACCTCTGTAGCCTTTGCGCTGTCATAATGGGAACGCCCTTTTTAGGGTTGAATATGGAGACGAGGGGTTGATGGTCAGTCAACAAGGTAAATTTTTGTCCGTGTAGGTAATGGTTGAATTTCTTCACTCCCCATACCAGGCTGAGTGCTTCCCTGTCGATCTGGGCATAGTTACGCTCAGCTGAGTTCAATGAGCGTGACACAAAAGCTATCGGCCGCTCCGAGCCATCAGGGAATCTATGCAATAATACCGCTCCTACGCCGTAAGGGGATGCATCGCACGCCAGTCTGATTGGCAGTGATGGGTTGTAATGAGCCAAAACTTCCTTGGACGTGATTAAGCCTTTGCATTTATGGAAGGCACGTTTACAGTCTTCGCTCCATTTCCAATTTACTCCCGTTTGTAGCTGTTCGTTAAGAGGGTGCAGAACAGTTGACAAGTTCAGTAAAAATTTATGATAGTTATTTATCAATCCCAGGAACGACCTTAATTGTGAGACATTTTCAGGTGCTGGGGCTTTTATGACCGCTTCAATTTTTTCAGGTGACTTATGCAACCCTTCTTCGTTAATTATGTGGCCACAATATGATATTTGTTTCTGGAAAAATTCGCACTTGGGGCGATTTGCTCGTAGGCCCCGTTCTCTCAGCCTAGTGAGCACCTGCTCCAAATTGGCAAGGTGCTCGTTGTCGTTTTCTCCTGTTACAAGGATGTCGTCTAGGTAGCATTGAGTCCCCGGAATCCCTTGCAGGACTTGCTCCATAGCTCTTTGCCAGATAGCTGGAGCTGATGCTACTCCGAAAACCAGTCGATTGTACTGGTACAGGCCTTTGTGTGTGTTTATCGTGAGGTACTTTTTAGAGGCCTCCTCAACCTCCATCTGTAGATATGCCTGTGCCAAGTCAATTTTGGTGAAACGTTTCCCTCCGGATAGTGAGGCGAAAATATCTTCTATCCTCGGAAGAGGATACTGTACCGTGTGAAGGACTGGGTTTACAGTCACCTTGAAGTCCCCACAGATGGGAATTTTTCTCTGTTCTTCAGCTTTATCATTATTCAACGTTTTCTTCATGACCGGGACGATGGGTGTTGCCCACTCGCTCCAATCTATCTTGGATAACACGCCTGCCTTTTCCAAATTCTCCAGCTCTGCCTCGACTGCTGAACGAATTGCGTATGACACCGGCCTTGCCTTAAAAAACTTGGGAATTGCCGCATCTTCCACTTTTATTGAGGCGGTGACGCCTTTCAAGGTTCCTAGTTCCTGTTGAAACACTTCTTTGGCGTTGGCCAAGATGTTTTTTAATTGTTCAGGTATAACGTCGTCATCATTTTTTTTCTTACTGGTCACCGTCAGTGCCTGAATGGAGTGCCTTCCATTCACGTCCCAACAGCGGTGGACCACCATCTTGCAGAACGTATAAATACAACTTCTGTATTTCCTTGCCGTTGTATACAACAGGCACCCTTATTTTCCCTCTGGGGTATACTTTCTGCCCCGTATATGTTTTCAAGATAATGGATGTGTCTTTCAAAGGTATATGCGGAAATAGCCGCTCGTAATCCCATCGACTTATGACGGTCAGAGCTGATCCTGTATCTAGCTCCGTTTTAACTGGGAACCCCGCTATCGTGAGGGTAACCCAAATGGTCTGGTAATCTTCTTTGGCAATTACATTATGTAATTTGAGACAGCTTAGTCTCTTGTTTCCGGAGTCGCTATCGCTCTTCTGGTCTTCGGAGCTACTGTCCGTCATCATTTGTACCTTTCTGTACTTTTCCTTATTGATTTTTTTTCTGTCAGTGGATTTTTTGTTTCCAGATCGGCATACACGTGCAATGTGTCCCATCTTTCCGCATTGCCTGCATGCTTTGTCCTTGAACCAGCAGTCCCTCTGGTCATGGGTGGATCTGCCGCAGCGATAACATCTCTCAAAACCCTGTGTCATTCCATGGGTGCCGAAGTCCTGTGGCTTTTGCTGTATCTCTGCAGCTCCTCTTGCTGCTGCTTCGTATGATACAGCCACACTGAAAGCCTTGTCCAGTGTTAAATCTTTCTCAGAAAGTAGCCTTTTCTGTGTTCCTTCACTTAGGAGACCGCAGACGAATTTGTCTTGAAGAGAATCTACCAGTCCTGCCCCGAATTGGCAGTGCTTTGACAGCTTTCTTAATTCGGTGAGGTAATCAGCGTTACTTTCATTCTTGTGCTGATTCCTCCTGAAGAATTTGAATCGTTCCGCTATCAGCAGCGGTGTTGGGTTTAAGTGCTCCTGTAGGGTATCAACAATCTCTTTAAAATTCTTGTCCATCGGTTTGGCTGGAGTGATTAAGTTTCGTAACAGCCCGTATGTCCTTGCGCCCATGAGATTTAGAAGTACCGATGCCTTTTTATCATCCTCTATTTCATTCGCTGTGCAATATACCTCCACTCTTTCCACATATGTGGTCCAATCCTCTACATCACTATCGAAAGCAGTAATATTGCTAGTCTTAGGCATCCTGAAAAAAAATGGCGCCTCCCGCGCTTTTCTTTCTTCCCTGCCGAGAAAAAATGGCACCTCCCGCGCTTTCCCGCCGCTGCCGCTGCTGACAACGCTGTTCTCCGCGGTTTTTATTTATACAGATATAGTTGGAGACTCATTCCCGCCGGACTCTCTGGGACTTTTCCCTCCCTCTGCTTGGTCCGAACGCCAACCTGCTTTGCAGCGCTGGCCGTCTCCCGAGTGCTCCACCCTCCGTCTCTGTTTGCCTCCGCCTTCGCTGCTTGGCCCCGCTGCAGAGCCAGCCGATCGAGCCCCAGCCCGCCACCCAGGAAGGATTGTTGCAGTACCTGCCACCAGCCCGGCTAGCTGGTGAAACCACAGTTTTTTCTTTTTTTTTTCTTCGACCTTCGTCTGAGGAATCGATTTCCTTGAGGTGCTGCCGAATTGCAGGTAAGTCCGTTTCCAATTCGTCGCCACTGTTGTATCCGTGTGTTAATGGAGACACGGAATGCAGGAGTTGTTTTAACAGGTGTTTACTGAACAAAGTCTGGAGGTGAACTAAAAGATACAAGACACTATACAGGCTTATATAGCCCGAGTGGCCACTACTGGTATTACAGTACACAGGGGCTCTTAAAGGCACATACACCACACCAATAAAACATTTGTTAACCATTGCCACCATTTTTCTGTTAGTAATCGATCTATATGGACCTATTCACAATAGCAGTTTATTACAGTTGTTCTAAATGGCTTGCACTGCACGACCACTAAACATTGAGGAAGACACTGCACAATGAATAGTCTTACTTCTGTAGGCAGCTTGGTGGAATAACATATTTTTGTATTCATGCTTTATAGTCACAATTCCCTACTTCCTACATTGCAACGGTGACTACACTTCAGAAGTACTTAATTGGCTGTAAAGTGCTTTGGGATGTCCTGTAGTTGTGAAAGGTGCTATATAAATGCAAGTTCTTTCTTTCTTTTACTTAATTTTGCTTTCTATGGGATTGTCAACCAAAGATAAAATGACTTCCCAGACTGAGGGATGGAAAATCAGTGGGTGAGTCAAGCATGGTTGTTTTAGGAGAATGTACAGATAGTTGTCTAAGAGCACTATGGGCAGAGCTCAAAGCATGTCTACTTGCTCCCTCAGTTGAGAATGAAGGTTAGTGTGGAGGTTAAAAAAGGAAAAAAGTAACGTGGAATATTTGTTTTATTTATCATATAGTTTTAATTAATATTAGTTATATTTAATTTCACTTCTATGTAGTAATTATTTATATTTTCTGAAAATGTTTTGCAAAAATAGTGAATCATGTAATTGCAGAAAATTATCTTAATCATCATCTTCAATGTTAATTACACTAAAATTATGAAAAGAAGCTCAAATAAGATTATGGTGTATAAATTAAATTTCACAAAGAGTCAATTTGATTACGGATATCAGCACTGAAAGTGGCTAACTTATAAATATATTATCTGACATTTTGTTTTATGCCTTATAGTTTCCAAGCTGTGCACCAAATTTTGACCCTTATTCAAATGATCCCTGGGAAATTCGTCATAGGGCTCTCGATCACTTTCAGCAGGCTGCACGAAAGGTACAAAATCATATCCAAATACAGCAATTAATAAATTCTGTAATAGCTTTTCTCACAAAATAGAAAAGCGATGTTCTAACTGAAAGGTATTAATGAATTATATTGTAGTTTTTTCTTATTATTTTTACTATTACTGGCTCACTTTATGGCCACAGCTGGGCAATTGTAATTATGCAGGAGCTCCGAGGACATCAAAGCTTCTAGTAATTGCAAGGATAGCTTTAATTGTTGCTTAAAAAACCACAATTGATCCTATTTGAACCAGACAGCAGTATCTGTCGACACAGGAAGGTAGATTTCCCAACTGAGGCGCTGGTTGAGCAATCACCCCACCTATTAGTGTACTGACCCCACCTATTAGTGTACTGGCCCCATCTGGTCTTGTGAAGTCATTCATTTACATAATATGGGTGATTTTGCGGCCCATGTTGGGCTTCAAGTTCGGAGCTCACTGGAGAGGTGGAAATCAAGTGATTTTTTTCCACCTTTAAAGGGCTGCTTGTGAGGAGTGAAGGGTAAATTTAATAGGATGGAGTAAGTGGTCACATGTAAGTGGTCACATATGCAGGTAAAAATGTTGGTAACAATTACAAAGGCTACTAATATTTTAATGCATATTTCAGCCTTTGCAAAGGTTATTTGGGTAACAATAATGCCTGGAAAAATCCAGTTGCCTGCACAATAAATTTAGAAGCAGGAAAATGATGTGTGGTGCAACACTCCAACCACCTGTTTTAATGGCTGGTGAAATGGAGGTAGTGCAAAATGAGGTGGGAGCAGGAAGAGTTACGCTGCTTTCCATTGCATGGCGCCCTCCCAAGCAGTTTTCCATTGGGAACCCCATATAACACGGTTTTTTGAGGGAAAAAGAGGGGGAGCAATATTAGGATGCTAGGCAGGTCAGACTATACCAGGGCAGACTACACCCACTTGCCAGTACCTCTATTCCTATTTACAAGCACAGGTGCACCTACTTGGCATGACCATGAAGAACTGTCTACACAGCTCTGGGTCAGCACAGCCAGAAGCAGAGCTGTGCCATCTGCTGTAAAGATACTTAGAGTTAACATGCACCATAGAGCTGACACTGCCAGTGGCAGAAATGTGTAGCTGCACCTTCAAATCCTCTTACTCTGCCTCAGTCCAGGCATACTGCACTTGTCTGATGAGGTGGGTGCCCTGGGGTGACAAGCAGGCCACTGTCCTTGCTACTGTCTCATTCTGCACCACCTCTGCTTTGCTAGCCATCAAAAAGAAGTTGAAGTACTGTGCCACTCTGTCACTTGACCACAGATGAGATTTCCTACCTCCACATTTATTGTGCCAGGCAATGCGTTTTTACTTTAAGTGACTTCATTCCTTTAAATGTACTCATCACCCCTTGCAAGCAGTGTTTTATCACACAACTTCCCATATGGTATATTCTATGTTATTGAAATTGTCCATGCAAAATAATCTGCTCCTATACCTAGAGGTTGATCAAGGAATAATATTGGGAGTGGTTGTGAGGATGAAGGGACATTTCTTGAAGATGAGGAATTTGAGGGGTGATCTGATTGAGATGTTTAAAATAAAAGGAATTTACAAAGTAGATAGGGAACAATTCTTCAGAATAGGGCACAGGTTCTAAGGTTAAAACTAAGTTGTTTAAAGAGAATCCAAGAAAAATTATTTCATGCAAAGATTTGACAATGTGGAATTTATTGTTCCAGAAGACCATTGATGCAGAATTAAATAAGGTCTGTCCAGTACTCTGTAACTGTAATATTACTTCCTTGCTTTTATATTCCATGCCTCTTGTGGTGAAGTCCAGTGTACCATTAGCCTTCTTGATTGCTTTTGGTATTTGCAAGCTAGCTTTTAATAACTTTCAACCCTGTAGCCCTAAATCCCTTAATTCATCTACATCCTAGTGTCTTTCGATTTAGACTATTCACATTTGCCATTCTTAAATCCAAAGTGTACTACCTACTTTATGTTGAACTGCATCTGCCATTGATCGATCCACTTGCTTAAATTATCTATGTCCTATCTAGCACTTCATTTCCACACCTAAAGTGTACTACCGCTGCCATAAATCAGCCTTATCCAGTTTATAATAGTAATCTAGCACCTATGGGTTGCTGTACAAAATAAACAAGTAAGCACAAGCTTAATTTCTATATAATGACTATGTGGTTACAACAAGGCACAATGAAATAGTCCTGTGAATGTAATACTTAATCTTTAATTATTGGACTTTGCAGCTGACACCAGTCACCTCTGGTTAGAGGATTCTTGCATGATATGATAGAGTACATTAAAGCACTCTCTTTGGTCCTAAGGGTCTCCATTAGAATGAAATATATTAAAATATTTTCACTTTTTTGTTTGCAGAGTGATGAATGATTTTGCACAATGATTCTCAAACTAGTTTGGATGGAGCCCCAATATCTCAAATGGTTTCTGGTTGTGTCCCACCAAAATGTTTTCATAACTTGTTGCAACCAGCCAGCTTTAGATACTGGTACTGATAAATCTGCAAACCTCTCCTCTAACTTTGTTTTTCATTCTCTCTCTCTATCTCTCCACTTTTTCTCTCCCCCACTTCTGTTGCGCTCCTCCTTCACTTTTGTTCCTTTCTTTTCTTCATTTCTTTCTCCTCCTCTACTGCCAGCTAGAGGACACTGCTGGCAATAGCTCTATTTCTTAAAGACCTGGGCCTAGAAATTCGGTGGGCTGCGCCACCAGTTAGCGCCTAAAGAGGGCACTCAGTGGCTTTAGCGCCACTGGCCATGCCTCCCACGATATTTAGCGGGGCGCTAATGGCGGCGTTAGCCTGTAGCGCTGCGCCACCACCGATGACGTCATCGGTGTGCGCAGCGCCCCGCTACCGCCCCGATTGCGATATTTGGTCGCGCCCGCCTCTGTAACGCCGATCGCAAATCGCGCCCGGTTCACGGGGCCTACCTGTGGCGGTAGTGGCGCAAATTAAGGTGGAGGTGCAGGGCGGCCATTTTTTTCGGTGGCCGCCTGCCAGCACCTCCGTCCCCGGCCTCCTGATCCCCCCCCCCCCGCTCCCGGGCAGTGGCGGCTGTGTCCCGAGAGCCCGGCACTTCTCCTCGGTGCCGGGCTCTTTTGCCGGCACTCGCGATCGGTCATCACGCTGGTGCAGGCCCCTCCCCCTTAAGAAGGGGAGGAAGGCCTGCAGTACCGCAGCGCGCCGTGCCGCAGCATGTGGCGCTGCGGCACGTTGCGCTGCGATATTCAGTTTGAGCGCCCCAAGAGGGATACGGGACACCTCGAGCAGCGCCCCGCGACCCTCTTGGGGCGCTCAAACTGAATTTCCGGCGGGCGCAACGGCTCCGTTCGCAGCGGTAATTCCGGCGCCCAGGCGAGCTTGGCGCCACCGAATTTCTAGGCCCTGGGGTATTATACTGCAGTGTTCTGCCTCACTTTAATCACTGGCCTACAACTCACCTGGAGATGCTTAATGCTCTACTAGGAGGAGCACATTGAGTACCCACTGATTCAATATATGATAAATACTCCACATATGTACTGACAATAATTAGCTTATGACTTCATTGTCTACTGAGTTAAGTAATCAGATCGCTCAGCTTGCGTTGAAAAAACAAGCCTGAAGGCTTTGGGGGAAAAATTCGGTTGGTTGCACCACCCATTAGCACCTAAAGAGGTCGAGAAGTGGGGCGCTAACCAACTAGCGTCCGGGCGCAGCGAACCCTGCGCCTCTTCCCAAATTGAGCGGACATTTAGCACAGGCGCTAAACCGTAGCGCCCGCTCACCGGCGCACACAGATCATGATGTCATTCCAGAGTGCAACGCCCTTGGGGCGCCCCGGTCCGGAAATTCAGTGGCGCCCCCTGCCTTACCGCCTGGTGCTAGCAACGACTGGTTGAGGGGACCGTTATGCTGTCTGAAAGGGACTAGGGGAGCGCTATTTAAAGGGGAACACCTGCCTTTTTTTGAAGGTGACATTTTTGCACCACACATTGTGAGAGAGAGAGACAGACTTCTGGAGAGATTCCACGCTGTGTGAAGGAGTTTTGCAGGTTGGTTTTGATTTGCCCTTCCTTGTATCGAATTAGAAGAGACTATGGGGTCTGCACTCTGAGATCTTTTCCTGGTTCTCTCCATTGTTCTTTCCAGCAGATTAGATGTACAGGTCTCTCCAGGCTGAGATTCAGGCTGAGATTCAAGGCTGCAATGAGCAGGGTGTGGATGGAGAGCAAGGCAAGATCAACCCTCTCCTTTAAGAAAAAAACAGAAAATGCAGGAGAAACTCAGCAGGTCAAGCAGCATCTGTGAAGAGAGAAACAGATTTAACGTTTCAGGTCGATGACCATTCGTCAGAACTCCCCTTTAAGAAATGGATGGTGCCAGTGTGTCTGTGTTCCATTCCTGACTGAAATCACATGAGCTTCACCAGCACTGTGAGGTAGCGCCTCGCTCCGCTGGGTTAGCGCCTTAAGACTGTCGTGCAGCGCCTGATTTAGTGCCGCAATCACCCTCAGGGGCGCAGGTACCCAATTTCTCAGGAGGTGGCGATACTTTGCGCCTGGCGCTAAACTTTGCGCACCGCCAATACTAGCGCCCCAAACAGGGCGATACCGAATTTCACCCCCTTTGTGTCTTAATGCGAGGAGCATTCGTAATAAGGTGGATGAATTAGCTGCGCAAATAGAGGTAAACGAATATGATTTGATTGGGATTATGGAAACATGGCTCCAGGGTAGCGAAGGCTGGGAACTCAACATCCAAGGGTATTCAATATTCAGGAAAGATAGGCAAAAAGGAAAGGGAGGTGGGGTAGCATTACTGGTTAAAGAAGGGATTAACACAATTGTAAGGAAGGATATTACCTCTGATGATGTGGAATCTGTATGGGTAGAACTGAGAAATACCAAGGGGCAGAAAACATTAGTGGGAGTGGTATATAGACCTCCAAACAGTAATGCGGAGGTTGGGGATGGCATTAAAAGGGAAATTAGAGAAGCGTGCAAAAAGGGCACAGCAGTCATCATGTGTGACTTTAATCTACATATAGATTGGGCTAACCAAATTAGTAACAATACTGTGGAGGAGGAATTCCTGGAGTGTTTACGGGATGGTTTCCTGGACCAATATGGAGAAGTTCCTGGACTCTATGTTTCAGGAGGTAGTCACACCTATGAAATTAATTAATTCAAATGTAGTCCGTGGTCAGGGACAGGACGGTGTGACTATGAGTGAGGCAGGTACAGGGATCCAGGAGGTAGTGTTAAAGGAGCCGCAGCCCTTGCTCTTGTCAAACAGTTTTGAGATTCTTTCTCCCTGTGAGGGCGGGAGCGGGGACTGCAGGGAGGATGAGCAACCTGGCCGTGGTACAGGGGGCCATTCAAGTGGGGGGAGTAAAAAGAAATGTTGTAGTGGTAGGGGATAGTATCATTAGGGGGAGAGATAGGGTTCTCTGCAGTCGAGAGCGGGAGTCCCGAAGGCTGTGTTGTCTGCCTGGTGCCAGGGTTAAGGACATCTCTTCTGGGCTGGAAAGAAACTTGGAGTGGGAGGGGGAGGATCCAGTTGTCGTGGTCCATGTTGGTACAAACGACGTAGATAGGACAAGGAAGAAGGTTCTGTTAAAGGAGTATGAACAGCTAGGGGTCAAATTAAAAAACAGAACCTCAAGGGTAATAATGGATTATTACCTGAGCCACGAGCGAATTTGGCTAGGATAAATAAAGTTAGACAGTTAAAGGCGTGGCTCCAAGACTGGTGTGGGAAAAATGGGTTTTGCTTCTTGGGACACTGGCACCAGTACTGGGACAAGAGGGAGCTGTTCCGTTGGGACGGACTTCACTTGGCCAGTGCTGGGACTAGAATCCTGGCGAATCATATAACTAGGGCTGTAGAGAGGGCTTTAAACTAATTAGTGGGGGGGAGGTTTCTAGAGAGCAAATAATAAAAATGACTACGGAGAAGGTCATAGACTTAGGTAGCAGTGGGGAATTAAAAAACAGAGCGTGTCAGGAAGGGACAGAAAGTATGGAGTAAAAGGTAAAGTAGTAAAAGGGGAAAAAGCAGGAACTAAGTGTCAAAACATATTTGTAAGTTCTTTATCTGAATGCACGTAGCATTTGTAACAAAATGGACGAGTTAACGGCACAAATAACTACATATGGGTATGATCTTGTGGCCATTACAGAAACATGGCTGCAGGGTGACCATGACTGGGACTTAAATATACCAGGTTATTTAACAATCAGGAAGGACAGGCAGGAAGGAAGGGGAGGTGGGGTGGCTATGTTAATAAAGGAAGGAATTACTGTAATACAGAGAAATGATATTGGGTCAAAGGATCAGGATAGTGAAACAGTTTGGGTGGAGATACGGAATAATAAGGGGAAAAAAACACTAGTGGGCGTAGTCTATAGGCCTCCGAACAGTTGCAACTCTGTTGGACGGAGTATTAATCAGGAAATAGTTGAGGCTTGTAATAAGGGAACAGCTATAATTATGGGGATTTTAACTATCATATTAACTGGACAAATCAAATTGGGCAGTGCAGCCTTGAGGATGAGTTCATTGAGTGTATTAGGGATGGGTTTCTTGAGCAGTATGGAACTGAACCGACCAGGGGGCAAGCAACCTTAGATTTGGTCATGTGTAATGAGACAGGATTAATTAAAAATGTCCTAGTAAAGGATCCCCTTGGAATGAGTGACCATAACATGGTTGAATTCCATATTCAATTAGAGGGTGAGAAGGTTGGATCTCAAACAAGCGTGCTGAGCTTGAATAAAGGAGACTATGAAGCTATGAGAGCGGAATTGATTCGAGTGGACTGCGAAAATAGATTAAAGGGTAAGATGGTACATGATCAGTGGTGTACATTTAAGGAGTTATTTTACAACTTCCAAAAAAAATATATTCCACTGAGGAAAAAAGGGTGTAAAAGAAAAGATAGCCATCCGTGGCTAAGTAAAGTAATTAAGGATAGTATCCGACTTAAAACAAGGGCATATAAGGTAGCCAAATCTAGTGGGAGGATAGAAGATTGGGAAGTCTTTAAAAGACAGCAAAAAATAACTAAAAGATTGATTAAGAAAGGGAAGATAGATTATGAAAGTAAATTAGCAAAAAATATAAAAACAGATAGCAAAAGTTTCTATAGTTATGTAAAAAGAAAAAGGGTGGCTAAAGTAAATGTTGGTCCCTTAGAGGATGAGATCGGGAAATTAATGGTGGGAAACATGGAGATGGCAAAAACACTGAACAATTATTTTGTATCAGTCTTTACGGCAGAGGACACTAAGAATATCCCAACACTGGACAAACAGGGGGCTCTGGGGGGAGGAGCTAAATACGATTAAAATCACTAAGGAAGTGGTACTTGGTAAAATAATGGGACTCAAGGCGGATAAATCCCCTGGACCTGATGGCTTACATCCTAGGATCTTGAGGGAAGTGGCGGTAGGGATTGTGGACGCATTGGTAATAATTTTCCAAAACTCCCTGGACTCGGCAAAGGTCCCGGCAGATTGGAAAACTGCTAATGTAACGCCCTTATTTGAAAAGGGTAGTAGGCAGAAGGCTGGAAACTATAGACCTGTTAGCCTAACATCTGTGGTTGGTAAAATTTTAGAGTCCATTATTAAGGAGACAGTAACGGGACATTTGGATAAACATAATTTAATAGGACAAAGTCAGCATGGTTTTATGAAAGGGAAGTCATGTTTGAAAAATTTGCTTGAGTTCTTTGAGGAAGTAACATACAGGGTGGATAAAGGGGAACCAGTGGACGTAGTGTATTTAGACTTCCAAAAGGCATTTGACAAGGTGCCACACAAAAGATTATTGCTCAAGATAAAAAATCATGGGATTGGGGTAATATTCTGGCATGGGTGGAGGATTGGCTATCTAACAGAAAGCAGAGAGTTGGGATAAATGGTTCGTTCTCAGACTGGCAATCAGTAACTAGTGGTGTTCTGCAGGGGTCAGTGCTGGGTCCCCAACCCTTTACAATCTATATTAATGATTTGGAGCAGGGGACCGAGTGTAACATATCAAAGTTTGCAGATGATACAAAGATGGAAAGGAAAGTAGTGAGTGAGGAGGACATAAAAAACCTGCAAAGGGACATAGACAGGCTAAGTAAGTGGGCAGAGATTTGGCAGATGGAATACAATACTGGAAAGTGTAAGGTTATGCACTTTGGCAGGAAAAATCATAGAGCAAGTTATTATCTTAATGGCAAGAAACTGGAAAGTACTGCAGTACAAAGGGATCTGGGGGTCCTGGTGCACGAAACTCAAAAAGTTAGTATGCAGGTGCAGCAAGTGATCAAGAAGGCCAATGGAATGTTGGCTTTTATTGCTAGGGGGATAGAATATAAAAACAGGGAGGTATTGTTGCAGTTGTACAAGGTATTGGTGAGACCGCACCTGGAATACTGCATACAGTTTTGGTGTCCATACTTAAGAAAAGACATACTTGCTCTCGAGTCAATACAAAGAAGGTTCACTCGGTTAATCCCGGGGATGAGGGGGTGGACATATGAGGAGAGGTTGAGTAGATTGGGATTCTACTCATTGGAGTTCAGAAGAATGAGAGGCGATCTTATTGAAACATATAAGATTGTGAAGGGGCTTGATCGGGTGGATGTGGTGAGGATGTTCCCAATGATGGGAGAAACTAGAACTAGGGGGCATAATCTTAGAATAAGGGGCTGCTCTTTCAAAACTGAGATGAGGAGAAACTTCTTCACTCAGAGGGTAGTAGGTCTGTGGAATTTGCTGCCCCAAAAAGCTGTGGAAGCTACATCATTAAATAAATTTAAAACAGAAATAGACAGTTTCTTAGAAGTAAAGGGAATTAGGGGTTACGGGGAGCGGGCAGGAAATTGGACATGAGTCTATGTTCGGAACGGTCATGGCCCTGTGGGTAACGGAGCGGGCCCTGGGGCCGTGTAGCCTGGTTCTGCTCGTACTTCTTGTGTTCTAATTATGTGTTAGATTTCAGGAGATGGTTCTATTCCTGTTCCTGGCTGGGGTGGAGATCACCTTTTACAGAAGGTAAGTACTGTAGAAAATATAGGGACAGTGATCTCCTGGACGAGTTTCGATCGCCTAGATGGGTCGGAGAGGAATTTCCCAGATTTTTTTTCTCCCAAATTGGCCATTGGGTTTTTTATCTGGTTTTTCGCCTCTCCCAGGAGATCACATGGGTTCGGGAGGGATGTAGAGTGATAGTAGATTTGAGATTAGGATCAGATCAGCCATGATGGTGGAGCAGGCTCGAGGGGCCGATTGGCCTACTCCTGCTCCTATTTCTTATGTTATGTTCTTATGAACCAACCAGAGATCAGACCATCTTAGACTGGGTATTATGTAACGAGAAAAGATTAATTAGCAATCTTGTTGTACGAGACCCCTTGGGTCGGAGCGATCATAATATGATCAAATTCTTCATTAAGATGGAGAATGAAGTAGTTGACACAGAGACTAGGGTCCTGAATTTAAATGAAGGAAACTACGATGGTCTGAGGCACAAATTAGGTAGGATTGATGTCATAGAATGTCACTCAAAGGGTTAACGGTGGATAGGCAATGGCAAACATTCAAAGACCGCATGGATGAACTACAGAATTTGTTCATCCCAGTTTAGCATAAAAATAAAACAAAAAAGGTGACTCAACCGTGGCTAACGAGGGAAATTAGGGATAGCATAAGATCCAAGGATAGGACATATAAATTGTCCAGAAAAAGCAGTAATCCAGAGGATTGGGAGCAGTTTAGGATTCAACAAAGGAGGACAAAGGGATTAATTAAGAAAGGGAAAATAGAATATGAGAGTAAGCTTCCAGGGAACATAAAAACTGACTGTAAAAGCTTTTTTGATATGTGAAGAGAAAAAGATTGGTGAAGTCAAGCGTAGGTCCCTTGCAGTCAGAATCAGGGGAATTTATAATGGGGAACAAAGAAATGGCAGGCCAATTAAATACATATTTTGGTTCGGTCTTCACAAAGGAGGACACAAATAACCTCCCAGAAATGTCGGGGAACATAGAGTCTGATGAAAGGGAGGAACTGAAAGAAATCAGTATTTGTAGGGAAATGGTGTTAGGGAAATTGATGGGATTGAAGGCCGATAAATCCCCAGGGCCTGATAATCTACATCTTAGGGTACTTAAGGAAGTGGCCCTAGAAATAATAGATGCATTGCTGATCATCTTCCAACATTCGATGGAATCTGGAACAGTACCCATGGATTGGAGGGTAGCTAATGTTACCCCACTATTCAAAAAAGGTGGTAGAGAGAAAACGGGGAATTACAGACCGGTAAGCCTGACATCGGTAGTGGGGAAAATGCTAGAGTCCATTATAAAAGATGTAATAGCAGATCACTTGGAAAACAGTGACCGGATCGGACAAAGTCAACATGGATTTACAAAAGGTAAATCGTGCTTGACTAATCCACTGGACTTTTTTGAGGATGTAACTAGTAAAATAGATAAGGGAGAACCAGTGGATGTTGTGTATTTGGACTTTCAGAAGGCTTTCGATAAGGTCCCACATAAGAGATTAGCGTGTAAAGTTAAGGCACATGGGATTGGGGGCAAGGTATTGACTTGGATAGAGAACTGGTTGGCAAATAGAAAGCAAAGAGTTGGAATAAACGGGTCTTTTTCCAAGTGGCAGGCAGTGACTAGTGGGGTACCGCAGGGATCGGTCCTTGGACCCCAGCTATTCACAATATATATTAATTATCTAGACAAGGGAACTAGATGTAATATCTCCAAATTTGCAGATGACACAAAGCTGGGTGGACGTGTGTGCTGTGAGGAGGATGCCAAGAAACTACAGGATGATTTGGACAGGTTGGGTGATTGGGCAGAAGCATGGCAGATGCAATATAACGTGGATAAATGTGAGGTTATCCACTTTGGTGGCAAAAACAGGAAGGCTGATTATTATCTGAATGGCAATAGATTGGGAGAAGGGGAAGTGCAACGAGACCTGGGTGTCCTTGTGCACCAGTCGCTGAAGGTAAGCATGCAGGTGCAGCAGGCGGTTAAGAAGGCAAATGGTATGTTGGCCTTCATAGCGAGAGGGTTTGAGTACAGGAACAAGGATGTCTTGCTACAGTTGTACAGGGCCTTGGTGAGACCACATCTTGAGTATTGTGTGCAGTTTTGGTCGCCTTATCTGAGGAAGGATGTTCTTGCCATGGAGGGAGTGCAGCGAAGATTCACCAGGCTGCTACCTGGGATGGCAGGAATGACGTATGAGGAGAGATTGGGTCGATTGGGCTTGTACTCGCTGGAGTTTAGAAGAATGAGAGGGGATCTCATTGAAACTTATAAAATTCTGGCAGGACTGGACAGACTAGATGCAGGAAGGATGTTCCCGATGGTCGGGAAATCCAGAACCAGGGGTCACAGTCTAAGGATAAGGGGTAGGCCTTTTAGGACAGAAATGAGGAGGAATTTCTTCACCCAGAGAGTGGTGAACCTGTGGAATTCTCTACCACAAAAGGCAGTAGAGGCCAATTCATTAAATATATTCAAGAAGGCGTTGGATATATTTCTTAAGGCTAAAGGAATCAAGGGGTATGGGGAGAAAGCAGGGACCGGGTACTGAACTTGGATGATCAGCCATGATCGCATTGAATGGCGGAGCAGGCTTGAGGGGCCGAATGGCCCACTCCTGCTCCTATCTTCTATGTTTCATGCAAATACCATGTCGCACAGGTAATTAATTTGCAATTATTTAGTCTTACTTTTTGGTATCTACATAACCAGATTAAACAGTTAAAATAGTTGTTTGATGTGAAGAAGAAAATGTTCAAAGTAAAGCAAAAGCGGAGAACTTTAAGCAGTTGTCAGCAACACAATTAAACACATTAGGCCTAGAAATTCAGTGGGTTGCGCCACCCGTTAGCACCTTAAGAGGGCGCCTTAAGAGGGCGCTAAGTGGGTCGGTAGCCACTGGCCACGCCTCCCGCTAAATTCAGCGGGACGCTAATGGCAGCGCTAGCCGTTAGCGCCGCGCCGCTACCGATGACGTCATCGGTGTGCGCAGCGCCCCGCTAATGCCCCGATCACGATATTTAGATGCGCCCCCTGCTTTAACGCCAGACGCTATTTGCGACCGGTTCAGCGGGGCCTACCTGCGGCTGTAGAGGCGCTAATTAAAGAAGAGGTGCGGGGCGGCCATTTTTTTTGCTGGCCGCCTGCCAGCACCTCTCCACGCTGCCGTCCCTGTCCTCCTGAGCACCCCCCCGCAGAGTGCCGACTGCGTTCCAAGAACCCGGCACTTCTCCTCGGTGCCGGGCTCTTTTGCCGGCACTTGCGATCCTCGATCGCGCTGCACAAGGCCCCTCCCCTTTAAGAAGGGGAGGAAGGCCTGCAGTACCGCAGCGCGCCGTGCCGCAGCGTGTGGCGCTGTGGCACGTTGCGCAGCGATATTGAGCTGCAGCGCCCCAAGGAGGATGCGGGGTGCCTCCAGTAGCGCCGCGCTTCCCTCTGGGGTGCGCAAACTGAATTTCTGGCGGGCGGCCGCGACTGCTTCCAGGGCGCTACTTTTAGCGCCCTGGCGAGGCTGGCGCCCCAAACGGGGCGCTACTGAATTTCTAGGCCATTACAGTATTAAAAAGTTGCAGAAACATGAAATGATTTACATTTTTTTATTTAAATGAAAAGTTTATTGGGATCGGTACTTGATATGTGAGCTGGTTGACACTTTTATATACTTATATACAGATGAACT
The DNA here is from genome assembly GCF_052327205.1 of Somniosus microcephalus. Taxonomy (NCBI): domain Eukaryota; kingdom Metazoa; phylum Chordata; class Chondrichthyes; order Squaliformes; family Somniosidae; genus Somniosus; species Somniosus microcephalus. The sequence continues at coordinate 280,878,651 of NC_140990.1, read as the reverse complement.
TTGGAACAAAAAAAATTCTCACGCATGATAGGTAAAGTGATGAGAAATATATGTCATAAATTCAGAGGGAGTAGTTCAAACGTCTTTTTAAACAGCTTGTAAATTTGTAGGCGTTCTTGCATTGCCCTTTGACTGCTGGCAGGCGCAGTAAATTCCCCTGTCTCTTGGGATGACTGGTGTAGTATCATTTCAGTTCATGTGTTCAGATGCCAAAAGAAACTGTTGCAGTAGTGAAGCTACTCAAATGTCAAATGTAATATTACCCAATAACAAAAGTAATTAAAACACAATTTTAATTAAAAATAAAACATAATTCTGCTTATCCCTATCAACCACATTCTCTCTTTCCCATTCGCTCACTATTTTGAATATCTTAATTTATTTTCTCTAATCAATCTATTCTCTAACCCTTTTCTAAAAATAGCGAGAAAACTTTTTACTGACCTCCTTTCTCCTTCCTTCTCACTCCCTTTTGTCTATTTTGAAGGTGGGAACAAGATCCTAAAAAGTAGGATTTCCATTGCTTGAATACCAACCCTCCATGAATGGTCAGCAGTGTTCCAAAGATCAGTCTTCATCAATCTGAAGTATCTCAAGTCAACTTTATCTTTGCTTGTAATTTCTGTAACTCCATTATTAGATCTGCCAAATTTAACCTTATTGAAAAGAAGCATCTCACACAGTCATCCTGCTCCTTCACATCTGCTCCTTCTGATCCCTTGCCAAAGCTATTGCTCTGACCTTTTGTGAATCCTCCTTTCCATCTGTCTTCTGTCCTGATAGTTCAGTTGCCATCTATTCTAAGGACAAAGCTGATCTTTATGTCTTGCTTTTTTTTTAAACTTTAATTTCAATAACCGTGGTAAAGAAATCTCCCTCCCCTGCTCCATCCACCTTTCTTTCTCCCTGTTAACTTATTTCTATTCCCGAGGAAACTGATTCCACTTAGTCTTCAAACTACCACCCATTGCTCTTAATGTTATGAGAGCTGCAGTTCATTCTCTAATTACCTGTCAGTTTTAAAAACTTGGCACAAAACGTAGTTGCCACTGGTGATCATGTTGCCTGCATTATGCACCACTGGAACTCTCCTCTTGAACATTTTAGTTAATAATATGACATTAGCCTTCAATATCTCCTACGTATTTAGCACATTCTGGCATCATGCCCTTCTGCCAACCTTTTATTGGATAATGTTTCTTTTAATCTTAGGTTATCATACAATGCCGGGTAAACCATAGGTTGATTTTGTTGCAAAAACTTGTTGAAAACCTCAAAACACAAACAGAAAGTATAATCAGTTTAAAAGGTAAGCATTTTATTTTTTTTTAGAATTCTATAAAAAATGTTAGTGCAACATGTACCACGTAACTATATATTTAATAGATTAATATTTTATACTTTCACCTAGCCGGGCAAGTGGTGGAAGTGTCAGTAGGAGAGCATTTTGGCGACAGTGACCATAATTCGGTGAGATTTAAGGTGGTCATGGAAAAAGACAAAGACGGCCCGGAAATAAGGGTTCTAAATTGGGGGAAGGCCGATTTTAATATGATAAGGCAGGATCTGGCCAAAGTGGACTGGGAGCAGCTGCTTATAGGAAAATCCACATCAAAACAGTGGGAGACTTTCAGAAGGGAAATAGAGAGAGTACAACGCCAACATGTTCCTGTAAAGGTCAAGGGTGGGACCAACAAGCAAAGGGAACCTTGGATGACAAGGGATATACAGAAATGCATTAGAAATAAGAGGGGGGCTTTTGGCAGTTACAAAAGACTAAAGACAGAAGAAGCCCTAGAGGAGTATAAAAAGTGCAGGGGCATACTTAAAAAAGAAATTAGGAGGGCGAGGAGGGGCCATGAAATAACACTGGCGAGCAAAATAAAGGAAAATCCTAAGATGTTTTATAAGTATATTAAGGGCAAGAGGATAACCAGGGAAAGGGTAGGGCCCATTAGGGACCAAAGTGGCAATCTGTGTGTAGAGCCAGAGGATGTAGGCGGGGTTTTAAATGAATTTTTTGCATCTGTGTTCACTATGGAGAAAGACGATGCAGACATAGAAATCGGGCAAGGGGACTGTGACATACTTGAACATATTAGCATCGAGAGGGAGGAGGTGCTAGCGGTTTTAGCGGGCCAAAAAGTGGATAAATCCCCAGGCCCGGACGAGATGTATCCCAGGCTGCTGTGGGAGGCAAGGGAGGAGATTGCAGGGGCTCTGACACTAATTTTCAGAACCTCTCTGGCCACAGGGGATGTACCAGAGGACTGGAGAACAGCTAACGTAGTACCATTATTCAAGAAGGGTAGCAGGGATAAACCAGGGAATTACAGGCCAGTGAGTCTAACATCTGTGGTGGGGAAATTATTGGAAAAAATTCTGAGGGACAAAATTAATCTCCACTTGGACAGGCAAGGATTAATCGGGGATAGTCAGCATGGCTTTGTCAAGGGTAAATCATGTCTAACAAATCTGATCGAATTTTTCGAGGGGTTGACTAGTGGGGTGGATGAGGGAAATGCTGTGGATGTGGTGTACATGGACTTCAGTAAAGCTTTTGACAAAGTCCCGCATAGGAGACTGGTCAAGAAGGTAAGAGCCCATGGGATCCAGGGTGCCTTGGCGCGTTGGATCCTAAACTGGCTGAGTGGCAGGAGGCAGAGGGTGATGGTCGAAGGTTGCTTTTGTGACTGGAAGCCTGTGTCCAGTGGGGTACCTCAGGGATCGGTGCTGGGTCCCTTATTGTTTGTGATCTACATAAATGATTTGGATGAAAATGTAAAAGGTATGATCAGTAAGTTCGCAGATGACACGAAAATTGGTGGGGTGGTAAATTGCGAGGAGGAAAGCCTCCGGCTACAGGACGATATAAACGGGTTGGTCAGATGGGCGGAAAAGTGGCAAATGGAATTTAACCCTGAAAAGTGCGAGGTGATGCATTTTGGACGGACAAATAAGGCAAGGGAATACACAATGAGTGGTAGGACCCTAGGAAGTACAGAGGGTCAGAGGGACCTTGGTGTACATGTACATAGATCCCTGAAGGCAGCGGAGCAGGTAGATAAGGTGGTTAAAAAGACATATGGGATACTTGCCTTCATTAGCCGAGGCATAGAATATAAGAGCAGGGAGGTTATGATGGAGCTGTACAAAACGCTGGTGAGGCCACAGCTGGAGTACTGTGTGCAGTTCTGGTCGCCTCACTATAGGAAGGATGTGATTGCTTTGGAGAGGGTGCAGAGAAGATTCACCAGGATGTTACCTGGGATGGAGCGCCTCAGCTATGAAGAGAGGCTGGACAGGCTGGAGTTGTTTTCCTTGGAGCAGAGAAGGCTGAGGGGGGACCTGATTGAGGTGTACAAAATAATGAGGGGCATAGATAGGGTAGATAAAGAGGAACTTTTCCCCTTAGTGGGGGGGTCAATAACAAGGGGGCATAGATTCAGGGTAAGGGGCAGGAGATTTAGAGGGGATTTGAGGAGGAACTTTTTCACCCAGAGGGTGGTTGGAATGTGGAACTCAATGCCTGAAAGGGTGGTAGAGGCAGGAACCCTCACAACATTCAAGAAGCATTTGGATGAGCACTTGAAATGCCATTGCATACAAGGCTATGGACCAAATGCTGGAAAATGGGATTAGACTGGACAGGGATGGATGGGCGGCGCAGACACGATGGGCCGAAGGGCCTCTTTCTGTGCTGTAAAACTCTATGACTCTATGACTCTATGACCTGCTTACGGCAGGTGGTGAGAGAGGCAACACAAGAGAAAAACCTACTTGAACTCGTCCTCATCAATCTACCTGTCATTGATGCATCTGTCCATGACAGTATTGGTAGCAGTGACCACCACACAGTCCTTGTGGAGAATAAGTCCCGTCTTTACACCGAGGACACCTTAAAGGCCATTGTGTAGTGTGGCACGATTACCATGCTAAACGGGATAGATTCGGAACAGATCTAGCAGCTCAAAACTGGGCATCCATGAGGTGCTGTGGCCCATCAGCAATAGCAGAATTGTATTCCACCACAATCTGTAACCTCATGGCCCGGCACATCCCTCAGTCTACTATTACCATCAAGCCAGGGGAACAACCCTGGTTCAATGAGGAGTGTAGAAGAGCATGCCAGGAGCAGCCGTACCTAAAAATTAGGGACCAACCCGGTGAAGCTACAACACAGGACTACATGCATACTAAACAGCAGATGCAGCATGCCATAGACAGAGCTAAATGATCCCACACCCAACGGATCAGATCAAAGCTCTGCAGTCCTGCCACATCCAGCCGTGAATGGTGGTGGTCAATTAATTGGTGGGAGGAGGAGGCTGCATGAACATCCCTATCCTCAATGATGGCAGAGCCACACGTGAGTGCAAACGTCAAGGCTGAAACGTTTGCAACCATCTTCAAGCAGCACTTACTCACCAATAATCTGCTCTCCGATGCTCAGTTTGGGTTACACCAGGACCACTCAACTCCAGACCTCATTACAACCTTGGTCCAAACATGGACAAAAGAGCTGAATTCCAGAGGTGAGGTGAGAGTGACTGCCCTTGACATCAAGGCAGCATTTGACTGAGTACAGCATCAAGGAGCCCTCGTAAAATTGAAGTCAAATGGGAATCGGGGAAAATCCTCCACAGGCTGGAGTCATACCTAGCACAAAGGAAGATGGCTGTGGTTGTTGGAGGCCAAGCATCTTAGCCCCAGGACATCACTGCAGGAGTTTCTCAGGGGAGTGTCCTAGGCCCAACCATCTTCAGCTACTTCATCAATGACCATTCCTCCATCATAAGGTCAGAAGTGGGGATGTTCGCTGATGATTGCACAGTGTTCAGTTCCATTCGCAACTCCTCAGATAATGAAGCAGTCTGTGCCTTCATGCAGCAAGACCTGGACAACATTCAGGCTTGGGCTGATAAGTGGCAAGTAACATTTGCGCCACACAAATGCCAGGCAATGACTATCTCCAACAAGACAGAGTCTAAGCACCTACCTCTTGACATTCAACGGCATTACCATCACCGAATCCTCCACCATTAACATCCTGGGGGTCACCATTGACCAGAAACTTAACTGGACCAGCCACATAAATACTGTGGTTACAAGAGCAGGTCAGAAGCTGGGTATTCTGTGGCGAGTGACTCACCTCCTGACTCCCCAAAGCCTTTCCACCATCTACAAGGCACAAGTCAGGAGTGTGTTGGAATACTCTCCACTTGCCTGGATGAATGCAGCTCCAACACTCAAGAAGCTCGACACCATCCAGGACAAAGAAGCCAAAATTGGGAGAGCTGTCCCACAGACTAGTCAAGCAACAGCCTGACTTAATCATACTCACAGAATCATACCTTTCAGCCAATGTCCCAAACTCCTCCATCACCATCCCAGGCTATGTCCTGTCCCACCGGCAGGACAGACCCACCAGGGGTGGCGGCACAGTGGTATACAGTCAGGAAGGAGTGGCCCTGGGAGTCCTCAACATTGACTCCGGACCCCATGAAGTCTCATGGTTTCAGGTCAAGCATGGGCAAGGAAACCTCCGGCTGATTACCACCTACCGCCCTCCCTCAGCTGATGAATCAGTACTCCTCCATGTTGAACACCACTTGGAAGAAGCACTGAGAGTAGCAAGGGCACAGAATGTACTCTGGGTGGGGGACTTCAATGTCCATCACCAAGAGTGGCTCGGTAGCAGCACTACTGACCGAGCTGGCTGAGTCCTGAAGGACATAACTGCCAGTCTGGGCCTGCGACAGGTGGTGAGTGAACCAACACGAGGGAAAAACCTACTTGACCTCGTCCTCACCAATCTACCTGTCGCAGATGCATCTGTCCATGACCGCATTGGCAGCAGTGACCACTGCATAGTCATTGTGGAGACGAAGTCCCGTCTTCACACTGAGAACACGCTCCATCGTGTTGTGTGGCACTACCACTGTGCTAAATGGGATAGATTCAGAACAGATCTAGCTGCTCAAAACTGGGCATCCATGAGGCGCTGTGGGCCATCAGCAGCAGCATAATTGTATTCCGCCACAATCTGTAACCTCATGGCCTGGCATATCCCTCACTCTACCATTACCACCAAGCCAGGGGACCAACCCTGGTTCAACAATGAGTGTAGAAGAGCATGCCAGGAGCAGCACCAGGCATACCTAAAAATGAGGTGCCAACCTGGGGAAGCTGCAACATGCATGCTTAAAAGCGGAAGCAGCATGCTATAGACAGGGCTAAGCAATCCCACACTCAACGGATCAGATCAAAGCTCTGCAGTCCTGTCACATCCAGTCGTGAATGGTGGTGGACCATTAAACAACTATCGAGAGGAGGAGGCTCCAAGAATATCCCCATCCTCAATGATGGTGGAGCCCAGCACGCGAGTGCAAAAGACAAGGTTGAAGCGTTTGCAACCAACTTCAGCCAGAAGTGCCGAGTGGATGATCCATATCGGCCTACTCCCGAGGTCCCCACCATCACAGAAGCCAGTCTTCAGCCAATTTGATTCACTCCACGTGATATCAAGAAACGGCTGAGCGCACTGGTACAGCAAAGGCTATGGGCCCCGACAACATCCCGGCTATCGTGCTGAAGACTTGTGCTCCAGAACTAACCGCACCTCTAGCCAAGCTGTTCCAGTACAGCTACAACACTGGCATCTATCCGACAATGTGGAAAACTGCCCAGGTAAGTCCTGTCTACAAAAAGCAGGACAAATTCAACCCGGCCAATTACCGCCCCATCAGTCTACTCTCAATCATCAGCAAACTGATGGAAGGTGTCATTGACAGTGCTATCAAGTGGCACTTACTCACCAATAACCTGCTCACTGATGCCCAGTTTGGGTTCTGCCAAGACCATTCGTCTCCCGACCTCATTACAGCCTTGGTCCAAACATGGACAAAGGAGCTGAATTCCAGAGGTGAGGTGAGAGTGACTGCCCTTGACATCAAGGCAGCATTTGATCGAGTCTGGCATCAAGGAGCCCAAGTAAAACTGAAGTCAATGGGAATCGGGCAAAACGCTCCACTGGCTGGAGTTATACCTAGCACAAAGGAAGATGGTTGTGGTGGTTGAAGGTCAATCATCACAGCCCCAGGTCATTGTTGCAGGAGTTCCTCAGGGCAGTGTCCTAGGCCCAACCATCTTCAGCTGCTTCATCAATGACCTTCCCTCCAACATAAGGTCAGAAATGGGGATGTTCGCTGATGAGTGCACAGTGTTCAGCGCCATTCACAACTCCACAGGTAATGAAGCAGTCCATGCCCGCATGCAACAAGACCTGGACGACGTTCAGGCTTGGGCTGATCTGTGGCGTGAATGTTACCTGCCACTTAAGTGCCATGCAATGACTATCTCCAGCAAGTGAGAGTCTAACCACCTCCCTTTGACATTCAGTGGCATTACCATCGCCGAACCCCCCACTGTTAACATCCTGGGGGTCACCATTAACCAGAAACTTAACTGGACCAGCCACATAAATACTGTGGCAACAAGAGCAGGTCAGAGGCTAGGTATTCTGTGGCAAGTGTCTCACCTCCTGACTCTCCAAAGCCTTTCCACCATCTACAAGGCACAAGTAAGGAGTGTGATGGAATACTCTCCACTTGCCTGGATGAGTGCAGCTCCAACAACACTCAAGAAGCTCGACACCATCCAGGACAAAGCAACCCGCTTGATTGGCACCCCATCCACCACCTTAAACATTTACTCCCTCCACCACTGGCATTCCGTGGCTGCAGTGTGTGCCATCTACAAGATGCACTGCAGCAACTCGCCAAGGCTTCTTCGGCAGCACCTTCCAAACCCGCTGTTAGATCCGTGGTTCAGTGGATAAATAATTACACAGATGCTGTACATAAACAAATAACAGGTCTTTACTGGAGGAAGGTAATCTCTAGACTGGGGTACAGAGGCATGCGCACAGCTTATATACCGGTGTAGTCACTGCCGGTACTACAGTATACAGGAGCTGTAAAAAGTAGTTCTGACTTAAAGCACATACACTACAATTCCTCCCTTTTTAGATTAATAATACCCCCTTAATATTCAAATAACAGTTACATTTTTACATGTACATTCAATAACAAAAGTCCATTTATAGATTCAGTCTTTGGGGCGGCTTCCTGACCCTTTCGGGATAGCGCCTTTCCGGAGGTTCTTGTTCTTGGTGCAGAGGCGATTCTGACCCCCTTTCAACGGGCAGTTCATCGGGTTCCACTGCTACTGGGTCTGAAGTAGATACTACCGGTATGTCGGGTTCATCCCCAGGTACTCGAGACATGGGGTTGACGCATTCCTGTGACGCTAAGATCTGATCGACGTGGCGTCTCACAGTGTTCTCCCCGACATCCACTGTGTACATTAATGGCCCCTGCCGTGTACATATCGTTCCGGGTTGCCACTTCTCTGTTCGATAGTACCGGGCCAAGACTGGTTGCCCTACATTGAAGCTCCTTGTCGGCTTCTCGTTGATGTGCTGGAATTGTTTGTCCTCAACATTTCTTCGCACATTTGGTCTGAGCAAGTCCAGACGAGATCTCAACCTTCGGTTAAAGAACATCATGGCCGGGGTCTGGTTGGTAACTGCATGTGTCGCGTTTCGGTAGGCTAATAAGAAATTGTCCATCTTATGCTGTAGTGGAATTTCCTCGTCGCACATGGCCTTTATCGCCTTCTTAGAGGTTTGTACGAACCTCTCAGCCAATCCATTGGTGGCTGGATGATACGGGGCGGATGTGTAATGCCTTACCCCATTCCTTTTCATGAATTATTGGAACTCGTCGGACACAAACTGTGGTCCATTATCAGAGCAGATCTGCTCTGGCAACCCGTTTCTGGCAAATATGGTCCGTAGGACTGCAATCGTTTTCTCTGTAGTGGTTGAAGACATCTTTATCACCTCAGGCCACTTTGAATGAGCATCCACTGCTATTAAGAACATTGAGTCCATGAATGGACCAGCGAAATCAATGTGCACCCATTGCCATGGAGAGGAGGGCCACTCCCATGGGTGTAGAGGGGCATGTGGTGGTGCATTTTGGACCTTCTGGCATCCTAAGCAGCTCTTAGTTAGGTGTTCGATTTGTTGATCGATTCCCGGCCACCACACATAAGCCCTAGCTAGGCTTTTCATTTTCACTCCCCCCAGATGACCTTCATGTAGCTCATTTAGCACTCTCTCCCTTAACTTGGGTGGAATCACCACTCTGGATCCACACATCACTGTCCCCTGGCATACTGACAGCTGTTCTCTTCTGGATGACAATGCTGGCAACAGTGAGTCGCCATGTGTTGGCCATCCCCTCACCGTCAATTCATATACCCGTGACAGCGTCGGATCATTGCAGGTCTCCTTCTCTATATCCGCGTTTGTTACTGGCAATCGTTCAATTATCGACAAATAAAATATCTCAATAGGGTCCACTGCTGGTGCTTCCTCCACAGTAGGCAGTGGCAGGCGCGATAGCCCATCAGCGTTTCCATGCTGTCTCGTGCCTTTATATTCTATTTCATATTGATTCGCCCCTAGAAACAGGGACCATCTTTGTAACCGCTGTGCAGTCATTACTGGCACGCCCTTCTTAGGATTAAAGATGGAGACAAGTGGTTGGTGGTCAGTCAGCAAGGTGAACTTCTGTCCATGCAGATAGTGGTTGAATTTTTTTACTCCCCATACTAGGCTGAGGGCCTCCCTGTCAATCTGGGCGTAGTTGCGCTCGGCTGAGGTTAGTGACCGAGACGCAAAGGCTACTGGCCTCTCCAACCCGTCTGGGAATTTGTGCGACAGCACCACTCCAATGCCGTAGGGTGATGCATCACATGCCAAACGAATTGGTAGTGCTGGGTTGAAATGGGCCAACACCTCTTTTGATGTGATCAATTCTTTACACTTCTGGAAAGCTCGTCTACGTTCGTCATCCCACTTCCATGGTACCCCTGTTTGCAGTAGGGTGTTCAGCGGGTGTAATACCATAGACAAATTTGGTAAGAACTTGTAGTAATAGTTTACCAGCCCGAGGAACGACCTCAGTTGTGACACATTTTCCGGTGCTGGAGCCTTGACTACTGCCTCTATCTTGTCAGGGGACTTATGTAACCCCTCTTCATCGATGACGTGGCCGCAATACGAGATCTGTTTCTGGAAAAACTCGCACTTGTGGCGATTAGCTCGTAGCCCATATTCCTTTAATCTGGCGAGCACCTTCCCAAGTTTGCGAGGTGATCACCGTCATTTTCGCCCGTGACCAAGATGTCGTCCAAATAACACTGGGTCCCTGGAATCCCTTGCAGGACCTGATCCATCGTCCTTTGCCAGATAGCCGAAGCCGAGGCTACTCCAAACACCAGCCGGTTGTATTGATAGAGACCTTTATGGGTGTTGATCGTAAGGTAATGTTTCGAAGCTTCTTCTACCTCCATTTGCAAGTACGCCTGGGCCAGATCAATTTTGGTGAAGTGTTTACCACCAGATAGCGAGGCAAAAATATCCTCAATTCGTGGAAGTGGATATTGCACCGTGTGAAGGACTGGGTTCACTGTCACCTTAAAATCCCCACAGATGCGGACCTTCTTTGGTTCCCCAGGCGTATTACTCAACGACCTCTTCATTACAGGAACGATGGGTGTAGCCCACTCGCTCCAGTCCACTTTGGACAGTACTCCTGAACGTTCCAACCCTTCCAGCTCTGCTTCAACCGTTGGTCTGATCGCATAAGGCACTGGTCTGGCCTTCAGAAACTTTGGGCTTGCATTATCCTCTGTTTTAATTGTTGCTGTTATTCCTTTTAGTGTTCCTAGTCCCTCCTGGAACACTTCTTTTGCGTCAGTTAGCATTTTTGACAGTCGTCCAGATGTGACGTCGTCATTCTTTTTGGGCCTCCACCTTCAGTGCCTGTATGGAATGCCAATCTAAATGTATCTTCCGGATCCATTCACATCCTAGCAGTGGTGGTCCTCCATTTGGCAATACATATATATCCATTTTAGGTATTTCCTGACCTTTATATGTCACTTTCACCCTTATTTTTCCTTTGGGGTAGACTTTTTGCCCCGTATACGTCTTCAAGACAATCTCTGTAGCTTTCAAGGGTATGTGTGAAAATAGCCGCTTGTAGTCTCTTTGATTTATGACTGTTAGAGCTGACCCTGTGTCCAATTCCATTTCCACTTGGACTCCGTCTATCTTGAGTGTAACCCAGATAGTCTGGTGATCCTCCATTTCGGTTACATTATGTAGTTTCAGACAACCCAGCTCCTTGCTTCCGGAGTCTGTGTCACTTTTCTGTTCGTCTGAACCACTGTCCATCACCTGGTGTACCTTTTTGTACTTCTCCTGTGGAGATTTCTTACTGTTGGTTTTCTTCCCAGACCTGCAGACTCTTGCTATGTGTCCTGCTTTCCCACACTGTCTGCACACTTGGTCCTTGAACCAACAATCTTTCTGGTCATGTGTTGTTCTGCCGCAGCGATAGCACTTCCCTGTTCCATAGGTCATTTCGTTGGTGCCATATTCTTGCGGTCTCCGTTGTATCTCTGCAGCGCCCCTTGCGGCTGCTTCATGTGATACTGCCATACTGAAAGCTTTGTCCAGCGTAAGGTCCTTTTCTGATAGAAGCCGTTTCTGGGTTCCTTCACTTTGTAGCCCACACACAAACTTGTCCCTTAACGTGTCTGCTAGTCCCGCTCCAAACTGGCAGTATTCCGATAGCTTGCGCAGTTCCGTTAGGTACTCAGCATTGCTTTCGTCTTTGTGTTGGTTCCTTTTATGGAACTTAAATCGTTCTGCTATCAGCAGCGGTGTGGGGTTTAAGTGGTCCTGTAGGATTTCTACTATGCTTTCAAAATTCTTGTTTACCGGCTTCTCTGGGATTATTAGATTTTGCAGTAACCCATAAGTTTTTGCACCCATGGAATTTAACAGAACCAGTGCTTTATTAGCATCTGGCACTTCATTCGCCCTGCAGTACACCTCAATACGTTCCACATATGTCGCCCAATCTTCGACTTCATTGTCGAACGTAGAGATACTGCCACTCTTCGGCATCCTTGGTTGTGCGTTAACTATCACCAATGGCGCCTCCCGCGCTTCCCCTTCTTCTCCGCTGGCACAAAATGGCATCTCCCGCGCTTTCCTTCCTTCCCGTGCTCGCCCGTCTTCTCCGCTGCGGCTTCGCAAAATGGCGTCTCCCGCACTCTTCCTTCTTCTCCGCGGCTCAATGGCGCCTCCCGCGCTCTCCTTGCTTCTCCGCGGCTCAATGGCCTCTCCCCTTGCTTCGCCCCGCGGACCCTGATCAGCCCGTGATCCCTGGCTGTGCTCTGCGCGTTCTTCTCTTGATATTTGTCGACGCCGCTCAGTCTAGAACCCGGCTGTTTCTTACCCTCTCTCTCTCCAGTTTGCAGTATTTTTCCTCGACGCCGCTCGGTGATCAACCCCTGGCTGCGCCCTGCTCTCTTCACCCTCTTTCTTACCCCGTCGACGCTGCCCGGCTCTCTCTCTCTGCCGTTGGTCGGCTCCAGCCGCCACTGCTCGGGAAGGGTCTGCTCTGGACCTGTCGTCGGTCTCTTACTGCTCGTTGTGGCTGGGGAACCAAGCCCGGCTCTCCACAGCCTCCCCAGCGAAGTTGGATCTCTGCCTGACTGCTGGGCGGTTGCTCGCGGTCGACGCCCGTGTTCCTGGACTCAACTATTTTTTAAAAATTTTTATGTTGCAGGTAGATTCGCATCAACACTCGTCGCCACTGTTAGATCCGTGGTTCAGTGGATAAATAATTACACGGATGCTGTACATAAACAAATAACAGGTCTTTACTGGAGGAGGGTAATCTCTAGACTAGGGTACAGAGGCATGCGCACAGCTTATATACCGGTGTGGTCACTGCCGGTACTACAGTATACAGGAGCTGTAAAAAGTAGTTCTGACTTAAAGCACATACACTACACCCGCGACCTCTTCCACCTAAAAGGACAAGGGCAGCAGGCGCATGGGAACACCACCACCTCCAAGTTCCTCTCCAAGTCACACTCCATCCTGACTTAGAAGTATATTGCCGATCCTTCATCCTCGCTGGGTCAAAATCCTGGAACTCCCTACCTAACAGCACTGTGGGAGTACCATCACCACACGGACTGCAGCGGTTCAAGAAGGCGGCTCACCACCACCTTCTCAAGGGCAACTAGGGATGGGCAATAAATGTTGGCATTGTCAGCGACGCTCTGATCCCATAAACAAATTTTTAAAAAGCCCACTTGATTGGCACCCCATCCACCACCTTAAACATTCACTCCCTCCACCACCAGTGCACCATGGCTGCAGTGTGTACCATCTGCAAGATGCATTGCAACAACTCGCCAAACACCTCCCAAATTCGTGACCTCTACCAACAGAAGAACAAGGGCAGCAGGCACATGGGGACACCACCACCACCAAGTTCCCCTCCAAGCCACACACTATCCTGACATGGAAATATATCACCGTTCCTTCATCGTCGCTGGGTCAAAATCCTGGAACTCCCTACCAAAAGCACTGTTGGGAGTACCTTCATCACACGGACTGCGGCGGCTCAAGAAGGCGGCTCGTCACCACCTTCTGAAGGGCAATTAGGGATGGGCAATAAATGCTGGCCTTGCCAGTGACGCCCACATTCTGTCAATGAATTTTAAAAAATTAAAAACCGAGTGCCTCGCATTATTTATAAATCTTGTTGGTAAGTTATACCTCTAACACATAATTACGAACTGATTATGAATAAATCTGCATTTAAAAGAAAAGGCAGATTATGCATGATTGAATCTTATCGAGACAGAATCTTGGTACAATAGCAAAAGTTGTCCCAATTAGGACTTCAAGTCGGCGTGTATGTAACATTATGATGTGGAGTTGCCATTGTCCTTTAAGAGCTAGCAATATGGCTAAGTTTCATCATTGTGCTGCTTTTAAGTAATTGTTTTCTGACTGACTCTTAACTTGTAGATGTATGTGATTTAGTCAATGCCGCCGAGGACAAATATTACATTTCCTGTGTGCAGTTTAGTGTTTTATAAGCAACTCTGGTTATTTAAGGAGACAAATGAGAGGCCTTAACCCTAACCCTGAAATTCCATGGGGGATAAATTCGGTTGCGCCCCCTTTGGGGTGCTAACTTCGCTGGGGCGCTACTTTTAACACCCCGAAAAAGTTAGCCATAAATTCAGTGGTAGCACCCCAAGCAGAAGGCGGGGCGCTACTGGAAGCACTTCCCCTCCTTCCTGGGGCGCTACTATTGAATATCGTGGCACTAGGTGCAACAGCGCCACACACGTCAGCACGTAGCGCCGCGCGGTATTGCAGGCCTCCCTCCCCTGATTAAAAGGGAGGGGCCAAGCACTGCGTGCACCGGGTGGGCCCTGCTAGACCACCGGGAGCGGGGTGCCTGGAAAACAGCCCGGCACTCGAGGAGTGACGGGCTGACCGATCGCAGCCGGCACCCCGCATAAAAAAGCAGAAGGGGCAGGTGCTGACAGGCGGCCAAAGCAAAAGGCCGCCCGGCACCTGCCCTTTAATTTGCGCCACCGCGGCTGCAAAAAAAACACCCTGACCCTGTCGGACATATGGTCTGGCGGTAGGTATGTTGCCGCGACCAAAGTTTGTGGCTGGGGCACAAGAGGGGTGCTGCGCACGGCAATTACATCATCGCCGGAGGCGCAGCACCGCAGGGTGCTACCGGCTACCACCGCTGCTAACCTCCCGCTGAATTTCGCAGGAGACGTCAGCAGCGGCGCTAACGGGAGGCACAAAGCGACCCAATTTTTCTTCCCATGTGCCTGCTCTACCAGCAGAATTGCAGCAGAACATCCATAATTCCACTGATGTCAGATGATCCAGACCCCATCCCAAATTATGAGGACAGAGTCCTATGTTCAGGTAGGCAGCCTGTGCCCATAAGGATGCATCAGTCGCGAATGTCCTAATCTGTCCTAATCCTAACCTCTATTTGGGGATTAATGGGGCCCTTCCTGGATTGAAGATTTAAAAAGTTAAAGATAACTTCAACTTGAAAGGGAGCCTTTTGGTTTCAATTTAAGGTAATCAGTTCCCTCAGTGATTATTTGCCTAAGTCTGGGCAAAGTCTGATGCCTTACCTGCAGCCTCCACAGAATTGCCTCCAGCTTTCAGCTGGTGAGATTACATGTACCCTTGTAAGGGTGAACGAGATGAAATTTCCTGAGTATTCCGGGAATTCCCCCTGACTTGCCCCTTTGACATAGCGTGGGAGAGCAAAAGACTCGCCCCATTGGAATTTAAGACAGGATTTTGAACGGGAAGGAATCCTGGTGAAAAAAAGTCCAAGCCCCAAATTCCAGTCCCTCTCTGCATATCTACCCTCTCTCCATTATTGAGCCGAAACAGAACTTTAAGCCCTATGGGTCTACTTTGACCAAAAGAATGATTTTCTGTGCACTTTTCTGTACTAAAATGTTATCAGTTATTTTTCCTTCTTCCTCCCTTGGCAGAGAGCAGCATTGACTGGACAGTTCAGGAAATTGGGAAAGAATGCAATGTGAATCTTGCAATTGGAAACATTCTGCCTTTTACATTTCCTTATTATGTCTCTCCTGACTGCAGTGATGAATTAGTAAGTAAAATATAAAATGTGTTGGGAATTTGAATTATTTATATTTAATGACAATCAAATCAAGTTTCAAATATATGCAATAATTAAATTTTATAGTCATCATTTAATTAAAACACAACAAAGCAGTTCTGCTAGCACATTTATATTGACTATATAGGTGAACAAAGTATTTCTCATAGCAGATATCTTGTTTATTGACAGTAGATTGTAGAGGATAATTGCAACATGTAGTATAAATTCAGCATTTGATATATTTTATAGTTATTCAATATTGGTTTGGATAGGGTACAGTAAGCAAATGTCCAGTAGATAAAAGGCAAGACAAATGGTGAGAAACAGTGGAATTAGATTCAAGATGACAAGACAGACATAGATGGAGAAGGTCATTTGGCCCACCAAAACTCATTCATCCAGAAAAACCTTGTATAGGATTCAACTGTTTCTTAAATGATGCCAGAGTTTTTGCCTCCATTACACAGGGCAGATTTGGGTGGAGTCCAAAGATATAGCACAGGTTTGAAGTGGCTAATTTGCATCGGCAAAAACAACTTGAGATTAAATAGCATCTTTAGGGGTAGAAATTGGTCCTCTTTATGCCCATTTTCTGGGGGAGGGGCAGAAACAAGGGCAAAAAGGACCATTTTCAGGGTGCTGCTGCATTCGTCATTTTATTACTGTCACTATTTGTTCTGTATGTTTCTGGTGCTTTGTCTGATATTTTCTGTCTAGTGTAAGTATATATATTAACCCATGGGATGTTCTACAATTAAATATAAAATTAAAGATTGACATTTAACAAATATGTTGGATAAATAGAGATATTTTATGTTCTCAGTATTAAATACTATTTTTTAATTTTAAGGAGTTGTTAATCACAATAACAAAAGCACGCACAATTTCTAGCAGCATAATGTCTCAGCATCATGGCTGTAATAATTCAAAACATCATTGCTGATAGGGTTCAGTTTCGAATTAACCCAGTATAACAATGTAAAATTTCCATTAGAAATGGAACAGGTATTCAAAATAGCACACCACGTCTAATGAATAAACATCTAATTTTTTAGGCTGCTGCTGCACTTGGACCTGTGTCTGTCAAACCTTCAGAAGTAGTAATCAATCGACTAGTGCCATTCTTCAATCTAAAGGTTATGTATTTTAAGTTACAGTTCTTATGCCATTCTCAATGATGCATAGGCCGGAATTTTTTCCTTCGGGTCAGGTGCGTGCGGGCCACGTAGTAGGTTGGGAACACGATGCTCTGCTCAGCGCATTCTTCAGGGCTACTTTAACTAAATGGCGCCACTTAAAGTAGTCATGTGCGTTTCCCTGCCCAATTAAATAGAGCGGGTCTGATGACCTCATCGATGACTCGTTACCAGCACCGATATTTAAAACAGCCTTGCACACAACTCATTTGAAGGTTGCTAGAGAAGTGTGGAAAGTGAAATAAAAAGGTCTGAGTACTGTTCCAAACTTTAAATGATGTATGCTCAAAGGCAGAGGGCCGATTTTCTGATGCATCCCTGCATATTCTGGTGGAGGCAGTGAGAGCACGCAGGGAGGTTCTGTTCCCTGCAGATAGGCACAAGAGACCTCCCAAAAACACCAAAAAGGCCTGGTTGGAGATAGCAGAGGTGGTCAGCAGTAGGGATGTGGTCAGGAGGACCTGGATCCAGTGCAGAAAATGACTCAATGATCTCATGAGGTCAGGAAAGGTGAGTGCAATGCCACACTCACCTTCATCCTGATGTGCTTATCACCACATCCCCATCACCTGCCTTCCCAAGTCTACTCCTTCAGATCATTCCTCACACCAACATACCTTGCAGGCCCACCCATCCCTCTCTCTCTAGCACATACTCACATCCCCATCTGACTAACCACACCTGACACTCACCCTCACCCTAGTGCAATCATAGCAAGTAACACCACAGAAGGAGGCCATTTGGCATTGTCAGCCCACTCCCTCATAGTCACCCTCTAGAGATGTAACCCATCCATTCCTTACACTCATTCCATCACTCTCACTCAAAGTTCCCTTCTTTCCCTCCTTGCAGGAGAAAAGAGCCCAGAACACACAGGAGAGGCAGAGAACCGGAGGTGGCCCTCCAGTATTCACACAACTGACTCCAGCAGAGGCAGGGGCCCTGGAGATACCAGGAGTTGCAGAGCTGCTGGCGGTGGGAGATGGAGAGACAGGGACATCCCAGCAACCTGATGACAGATTTACATCTCATACAGCCACATGGTCTACAGCAGTCACTCATATGGTGACTGATGTCAGCAGCCAGTGAAATGTCATCATGTGCATAATGATAACGTTACCCATTCTTATTATAACACTTCTAATTCATCTCTTTACTTTCCCACATGTCCATCAAGTGCCCTCCCCCTCGTACTATCCAGCCGGAGGAGGAAGACGACTCCTCAGAGGAACCTCCAGCCTCTGAGGGTGCACCGTCAGCAGACCCAAGCGCACCCAGCACCAGCGCAGATACGCTTAACTTGGTGGGTCCTGTGCGAGATAGAGTAGTGTTGACAACTGGAGCTCAATTTCAATAGCCCTGAGGAGGCGGGTTGGCAGCAAAAATCAGAAAAAATGGCTTCAGCCTGCCAGCCTGACTCTATCCCGCCCCCACGCGATTTTCATGCGTGTCGGTTCAGCCACTCCCAAACTGACCCGACTGGAACCGGTGGGACAGATAGTTAAGGCAGTTAACTGCCTGTTAATTACCTTGGTAATCCTATTTTGATAGTGGTTTCCCATTTTCGTGCTTCTGGCTCCTGATTCCCGTCTTGTTAGAAACAGGCCAGCTGCAAGGAGACGAGTTGCTGGAGGTGATGATTTGTAGTAATTGGTGCAGCACTTTAAAAGCACTCCTGTAACATGGCTGACATTCAAATGCAACAACCTTGTTGTTGGAGGTTTGGGATAAGATTTTGCAAATCTATTGACCTTGACTGTTCAAGCTGACAGCCATCTGCAGTGTGACCTGATTGGAATCATTTCAAGCTACTTCGACTGTGTGCTTGCAAGCTTCTTGCCTCAAGTAAAATCTATAGCTACGGGATGGGAACCATTTATATTCTCTCATCCTGGTCGTCAAAATCGGAGGGAGAGCAGCCACAGCAGCACCACAACCAGCCACAGCAGCACCACAACCAGCCACAACAGCACCACAACCAGCCACAACAGCACCACAACCAGCCACAGCAGCAACACAACCAGCCACAACAGCAGCAGCAGCACCTGGAGTGCCAACCTCCTCCTCACCCACCTGATGCTGCACAGGACGGGGGGCAGAGGGCCTCAGCGCAGGGCTGCACCTCGCCACAGGAGATACCCCCAACACTGGGTTTACAGGCAGAGGATCAGCTTCGTCAGCATGAGTGACCATCAGTGCCAAAGGAGGCTGAGACTTTCGAGAGATGTAGCCACTGACAGCTGCGCAATGCTGCACCAACACCTGAAGCCCAGAGGAACATGTGGACACTCCTTACCAGTTGCTGTCAAAGTCACCACCGCACTCTACTTCTATGCTTCGGGCTCCTTCCAGGAATCAGCTTCAGACATCAGCGGCATCTTCCAGTCGGCCCCACACACCTGCACCGATGCCCTCTTTGCAAAGTCGCACAATTACATCCACTTCTCCATGAATGGCCCAAGTGTGACGGCGCGTGCATTTGGCTTTGCCAATATGGCAGGCTTGCCAGTGGTGCAGGGCATCATAGACTGCACACATGTAGCCATTAGGGCACCCTATCACAAACCAGCTGTATTTGTCAACTGCAAGGGATTCCATTCCCTGAACGTCCAGCTGGCGTGTAACCACAGGAAGATCATCATGCATGTATGCACAAAGTACCCTGGCAGTTACAATGACTCCTTCATCCTGCGCCAGTCTACTGTGCCTCAGCTCTTCCATCCGCCAAACCAACTTTCTGGATGGCTTCTTGGTGACAAGAGCTATCCCCTGAAAAAGTGGCTTATGACACCGATGAGGAGGCCATCAAACGAGGCTGAGGAGCGGTACAATTTGAGCCACATATCCACCAAAAGCATCATCGAGCAAACCATCAGCTTGCTCAAAATGCGCTTCCGATGCCTACACAGATCTGGAGGTGCCTTGCAGTATGCACCAGCCAGGGTGTTCAGAATCGTCGTCTGCTGTGCCCTGCACAACATCGCACAGCAGTGCGGCTTAGTGCTGCCGGATGAAAAAGTGTCTCAGCACACAGCCTCCTCAGAGGAAGAGAAAAAAGGCAAGGAAGAGGAGGATGGGGAGCGATGCCTTGCCGGGCCGGATGTGGCCAATTCAGCAGCAGGCGACCATTGCTAGCCGTCAGGCAAGGGATGCACTCATCCATGCCAGATTCGCGTAAGCTTATGCTTCAACCACAGGTGGCTGGCACATGGAGATGAATATAAGTCCGACATTGTCAAAACCCCAGGCATCATCGGTCTACTAAACAGTGGTAATGTCACTGGACTAGTAATCCAGAGGCCTGGACTAATGATCCAGAGACATGAGTTCAGATCCCATCACGGTAGCTGGGGAATTTAAATTCAGTTAATTAAATAAATCTGGAATAAAAAAGCTAGTATCAGTAATGGTAACCATGAAACTATCGGATTGTCATAAAAACCCATCTGGTTCACTGATATCCTGTAGGGAAAGAAATCTGCCGTCCTTACCTGGTCTGGCCTATATGTGACTCCAGACAAACAGCAATGTGGTTGACTCTTAACTGCCCTCTGAAATGGCCGAGCAAGCCACTCAGTTGTAACAAACCGCTACGAAACAAAATAAAATGGAAGAAACCGGACGGACCACCCGGCATCGACCTCGGCACCAGCTACGGACATGGCAACGGCACACCCAGCCCAGTCAACCCTGCAAAGTCCTCCTCACCAACATCTGGGGAATTGTGCCAAAATTGGGAGAGCTGTCCCACAGATTAGTCAAGCAACAGCCTGATATAGTCATACTCACAGAATCATACCTTTCAGCCAACGTCCCAGTCTCCTCCATCACCATCCCTGGGTATGTCCTGTCGCACCGGCAGGACAGACCCACCAGGGGTGGTGGCACAGTGGTATACAGGTGGGATGGAGTGGCCTTGGGAGTCCTCAACATTGACTCCGGACCCCATGAAGTCTCATGGCTTCAGGTCAAGCATGGGCAAGGAAATCTGCTGATTACTACCTACTGCCCTCCCTCAGCTGATGAATCAGTACTCCTCCATGTTGAACACCATTTGGAAGAAGCACTGAGAGTAGCAAGGGCACAGAATGTACTCTGGGTGGGGGACTTCAATGTCCATCACCAAGACTGGCTCGGTAGCACCACTACTGACCAAGCTGGCCGAGTCCTGAAGGACATATCTGCCAGTCTGGGCCTGCGACAGGTGGTGAGAGAACTAACACGAGGGAAAAACCTACTTGACCTCATCCTCACCAATCTACCTGTCGCAGATGCATCTGTCCATGACATTATTGGTAGCAGTGACCACCGCACAATTATTGTGGAGACGAAGTCCGTCTTCACACTGAGGACACCCTCCATCATGTTGTGTGGCACTACCACCGTGCTAAATGGGATAGATTCAGAACAGATCTAGCAGCTCAAAACTGGGCATCCATGAGGCGCTGTGGGCCATCAGCAGCAGCAGAAGTGTATTCCACCACAATCTGTAACCTCATGGCCCGGCATATCCCTCACTCTACCATTACCATCAAGCCAGGGGACCAACCCTGGTTCAATAAGGAGTTTAGAAGAGCATGCCAGGAGCAGCACCAGGCGTACCTAAAAAAAAAGATGAGGTGCCAACCTGGGGAAGCTGCAACACAGGACTACATGCATACTAAACAGCGGAAGACAGAGCTAAGCAATCCCACAACCAACGGATCAGATCAAAGCTGTGTAGTCCCACCACATCCAGTCATGAATGGTGGTGGACAATTAAACAACTAACGGGAGGAGAAGGCTGCATGAACATCCCCATCCTCAATGATGGCGGAATCCAGCACGCGAGTGCAAAAGACAAGGCTGAAGCGTTTGCAACCATCTTCAGCCAGAATTGCTTAGCGGGTGATCCATCTCGGCCTCCTCCTGAGGTCCCCACCATCACAGAAGCCAGTCTTCAGCTAATTCGATTCACTCCACGTTATATCAAGAAACTGCTGAGCGCACTGGATACAGCAAAGGCTATGGGTCCCCAACAACATCCTGGCTGTCGTGCTGAAGACTTGTGCTCCAGAACTAGCCTCACCTCTAGCCAAGCTGTTCCAGTAAAGCTACAACACTGGCATCTACCCGACAATGTGGAAAACTGCCCAGGGACGTCCTGTCCACAAAAAGCAGGACAAATCCAATCCGGACAATTACCGCCCCATCAGGCTACTCTCAATCATCAGCACAATGATGGAAGGTGTCGTCGACGGTGCTATCAAGTGGCACTTACCAATAACCTGCTCACTGATGTTCAGATTGAGTTCAGCCAGGACCACTCGGCTCCAGACCTCATTACAGCCTCGGTCCAAACATGGACAAAAGAGCTGAATTCCAGAGGTGAGGTACGAGTGACTGCCCTTGGCATGAAGGCAGCATTTGACCAAGTGTGGTATCAAGGAGCCCTAGGAAAATTGAAGTCAATGGGAATCAGGAGGAAAACTCTCCACTGGCTTGTGTCTTACCTACCACAAAGGAAGATGGTTGTGGTTGTTGGAGGCTAATCATCTCAGCCCCAGGCCATCGCTGCAGGAGTTCCTCAGGGCAGTGTCCTGGGCCCAACCATCTTCAGCTTCATCATTAATGACCTTCTTTCCATCATAAGGTCAGAAATGGGTATGTTCGCTGATGATTGTACAGTGTTCAGTTCCATTTGCAACTCCTAAGATAATAAAGCATTCCGTGCCCGCATGCAGCAAGACCTGGACGATGTTCAGGCTTGGGCTGATAAGTGGCAAGTAACATTCGCGCCACACAAGAGCCAGGCAATGAGTATCTCCAACAAGAGAGAGCCTAACCACCGCCCCTTGACATTCAATGGCATTACCATCACTGAATCCCTCACCATCCTAGGAGTCACCATTGACCAGAAACTTAACTGGACCAGCCACATAAATACTGTGGCAACAATAGCAGGTATTCTACAGCAAGTGTCTCACCTCCTGACTCCCCAAAGCTTTTCCACCATCTGCAAGGTACAAGTCAGGAGTGTGATGGAATACTCTCCACGTGCCTAGATGAGTGCAGCTCCAGCAACACTCAAGAAACTTCACACCATCCAGGACAAAGCAGCCCATTTGATTGACACCCCATCCACCACCCTAAACATTTACTCCTTCCACCACCAACACACCGTGGCTGCAGTGTGTACCATCTACAAGATGCACTACAGCAACTCGCCAAGGCTTCTTCGACAGCACCTCCCAAACCCGTGACCTCTACCACCTAGAAGGACAAGGGCAGCAGGCGCATGGGAACACCATCACCTCCAAGTTCCCCTCCAAGTCACACACCATCCTGACGTGGAAATATATCGCTGTTCCTTCATCATCGCTAGGTCAAAATCCTGAAACTTCCTCCCTAACAGCACTGTAGGAGTACCTTCACCACAAGACTGCAATCGTTCAAGAAGGCAACTCACCACCACCTTCTCAAGGGCAATTAGGGATGTCAAAAAAACGCTGGCTTTGCAACGACGCCCACATCCCAGGAATGAATGAAAAAAAACTCCAGCTCCTTGCTAGCAGGGAAGTGTGGGTGGCCCATGAGCGGGATGATGGTGAGAGGGGACATGGAAGTGGGGGCTCTTCTCAAAGTGCTCCCACTTTTCCCTCAATGCCTCCCCCCCAGTCAGAGCCCCACATGCTTCTTTGGAGCCCGATGGCCGAGTCTGCCTTTGCACAGTTGCAGGAGGAGCAGACTTTGGCTGGGCCATCACAGGCTCCAAAACCCAGAGGACATCTGTCAAAAGTGTCTAACCAGTCACAGCAAGGAAGTGAGCAGCCTGCCTCTACCTCTGCTGAAGCCACAGGGGTTGCACCTCGTAGAAGCACTCAGAAAAGAAAAAAGACACAAAAGTAGATACACAAGGGTATGCAAATGGGTGTATGAGCAAATGTTAGTGTTAAGTTTCAGTAATTTTGATGGCACAGATAAATGTATTTATTTGCACCACTTTCCGGTCTTGTCCATTTTTGCCTGCTACCTTGAAAGTGGATTTGTCACTTGGAGTGGATGGTGAGACATCACTTAACCTTGAGCACTGGGGGTTTGGGTGAGAGGAATGGCTTGTTTATTGTAGGGATGCTTTATGGTGTTGTTGTGCGAGGAACCTAGTACAGCATGTGGCAGCCATAGGGGTGCATTGGAGCAAGTTAAGTAAGTCTAGCCATGATGAGCATATCCTTTGGCCTCCCGGGCAGCAATGTGCACTGCTGCTGGTGCCATCTCCACCTCAGGTTCCTCCTCGTCCTCATCTGCCACCTGCTCCTCTTCCTCCTTTTCCTCTAAAGAGGCTGTGTGCACTGTGCCTTGCTCCTCATACAGCTCCAATCCTCGCTCCTGCGCTGTATTGTACAGCATACAGCAAACAATGATAATTCTGGAGACCCTGGCTGGCGCATACTGAAGGGCTCCTCCAGATTTGTCAAGGCATCTTCAGCATGTCTATTGCTTACTCTATGACACATCTGGTAGAGATATGGCTCTCATTATAACGCTCCTCGGCCTCAGTACTTGATATCCTCAAGGGTGTCATGAGCCACGTCTTCAGTGGATAGCCCTTGTCTCCAAGCAACCAGCCGGTAATCTGTTTGGAGGTGCAAAGAGCTGAGGGTGGGTGGACTAGCGCAGCATGAAAGAGTCATAATGGCTGCCAGGGAATCTGGTGCACACATGCATGATTATCTTTTTATGGATGCAGACAAGCTGCACATTGAGGGAGTGGAAGCCTTTGGGGTTGAAACACTCCTGGGTGATGAGAGGGTGCCTTCATGGCCACATGTGTGCAGTCGATGATGCCCTGCACCTGTGGGAAGTCAGCCAGAGCTGCAAAGCCCAGCGCCCACTCAGTAACACTGGCCTCATCAGTGGCAAGGTTGACATAATTGGCTGACTTGTGAAACATGGTATCGGTCACCTGGGTGATGCATCTGTGGGCGGCCGATTGTGAGATCCCGCAAATGTCTGCTGCAGATCCCTGGAAGGAGCCTGAGACAAAGAAGTTGAGGGCGGTGGTGACTTTGACAGCCACTGGTAAGGAGTGTCCACCAGGTCCTCTGGGCAGCAGGTCTTGTTCCAGCAAGCTACAAATGTCTGAGACGACCTGGCGCGATAGCCTGAGCCTCCTGAAGCACTGCTGTTCAATCATGTCCAGAAAGCTCATCCTCTGCCTGTATACCCTGTGTTAGGGTATTGCCTCCAGCACGCTGCAGCCCTGTGCTGACCCCCTCTCTCCTGTGGAGCATCAGGTCATTGAGGAGAAGGATGCTGTAGTGGTTGCTGCTGGTGTGGCTGCTGCTGCTGGTGGTGGGGCTCATCTTGGTCCAATTCTGAGAACCAAGGTGAGGCAGTATAAACGGCACCCATGATGATGTAGTAGATGGCAGGTAAAGTGGAGATCAGAGGGCCAATCCCTCAATGTTCTGAGTAGCAATGTGGTGAGAGTGGCTTGTGAGGTTTCAGAAATGACCTGCAAACTGCTGACACCTGATTCTGTGGGCAAAATGTAGTCAGCAAAAACCTTTTGTAGTGGCGCTTCTTAGTTTCCAAACAGGCAGGCCACTGGGCTGTGGGGCTTTTAACATCGAGTAGACGCGTGTCGAAATAAAACGTTCCCAAACGTAGCTTTGTCTTTTAAACGGTTTACTATAACACTTAACAAACAGAATTACAAAGCAAACACGTATAAACGAACACGGTCAAAAACTGTACTGCTCCAAACCTCACAGCTTCTGCCTCTTTCACCACGTGCAGTTTAAAACTGTAAGATGGCTGCACCCATGTGTGGCTTAGGGACTGTTCCATTGTGGCAAGAATGAAGGGGGTGTCGGACTATACTACTGGAGCAAGAAAATAGGGGGTTTCTTAATACAATAAGTCGTTCAGGTAAATTAACTGTATTATGCCATTTAGCCACTATTTTAAAGTATTTTCTTAAGCTTTTATGGCTCTTACATTCCTGCCCCTAATTGACTAGGCACATGAAGCATATCAATTACTCAAACATTAAGAGTCATAAACTAATGAGTTCAACATATTTACAATACAAGTGTCCACTTTTTTCTTTCGTTCAGGAGCTTTTCACGCTGCTTCTTGTAGCAGGCAGAGCTTTGTGATCGGTCTCTCCAGGGTACTGGTCTTGGTTTGCAAACAGACGCGACGAACGACGCCTCTGGAGTCTGGCATGGTCTTAATTATTTTTCCCATCAACCAAGAATTTCTAGGGGCTGAATCATCCACAATTAAGACAATGTCTCCGACGATGAAGTTCCTCTTTATTTTGGACCATTTTTGACGCTCCTGTAGCAGAGGTAAATATTCTCTTGTCCATCTGGTCCAGAAGAGGTCTGACATATACTGAACTTGCCTCCACTTCCGACGGGCATACAGATCTTCCTTTTTGAAGACTCCCGGGGGCATGGCTGGCTGTGTTTTCAACAACAACAGGTGGTTCGGAGTCAGGGCTTCGAGGTCATTGGGATCATCTGATGTCTTAGTTATCGGTCGGTCATTAATGATGGCTTCGACCTCGCACAGAACGGTTTGGAGTCCCTCGTCGTCCAGCGCTTGCTGCTTCAGTACAGAACTGAGTAGTTTTCTTACGGTGCGTATCTGTCTTTCCCAGACACCTCCGTGGTGGGATGCAGCCGGAGGATTGAAGATCCACTTAATTCCTGTTTGCATCATGGCTTCCTGTATTTTAAGCTGATTCCAACCTTCAATAGCTTCCCGTAGTTCTCTCTCCGCTCCGACGAAATTAGTGCCATTATCAGAACGCATAATGGACACCTGTCCTCTTCTACAGACAAAGCGCCGCAAGGCGTTAATACAGGAATCAGTGTCAAGCGTGTGTGCCACCTCAATATGAACTGCTCTGATGGTCAAACAAGTGAAAAGCACACCATATCTCTTGACAAGGCTCCGTCCTCGCTTTACCTCGAAAGGCCCGAAATAGTCCACCCCTACGTTTGTAAATGGGGGCTTGTCTGGTAACAAACGGTCTTCAGGCAGGTCTGCCATTTTCTGCTCCCCAGCTCTAGCGTGTAACCGTCTGCAAACAATACATTCAGAGAGTATTTTTCTTATTACGGAGTTAGCTCCTGGAATCCAGTATCTTTGTCTTAGCTTCGCAAGCACGTGATTCCTCCCACTGTGTCCAATACTCTGGTGTATATGCTGAAGAATGAGAGTAGCAACCCGGAGGTCCTTAGAAAGGATAGCAGGATGCTTGGCCTCCTCTGGCATAGCAGATTTGTTTAGTCTCCCTCCCACCCTCAGTACTCCATCTTGCAGTGTAGGGTCCAGCTTGTAGATATGACTACCTTTCTTGATTGGAGTATTTTGCTGTAGAGCTTCGGTTTCTTCTGGGTATCTTTGTCTTTGACTGAAGCAAACTATCTCCTTCTCAGCCTTGGCCAAATCCTCCACGGTCAATGAATTCTTGCTCAATGTGGTCTTGTGCTGATGCATATACTGCTGTAGAAGCATTCTCTGCTTATCAGGGTTACTTTCAGACTGACTGATAGTGGCTCGGTACTCTTTTCTCTTACCGCTCAGGTGTAGCAGCAACTCTTTCAACCTTAGAAACCATGCAACTGCTTTCCTCAACTGGTGCCACCCTGAGAAATGGTTAACAAGCTTGTTCACTGTGTCAAAGTTCTCTTTCGTAGTTATGAAATTTACTGTGACTGATCTCTTGACTTCGACGTCGTCTTCAGTAATCTGACTTGGCATATCTGGTCTTTCT
Organism: Somniosus microcephalus; assembly: GCF_052327205.1. NCBI lineage: Eukaryota > Metazoa > Chordata > Chondrichthyes > Squaliformes > Somniosidae > Somniosus > Somniosus microcephalus. The sequence goes on along the minus strand of NC_140990.1, from coordinate 280,851,052 downwards.
GGCCATGATCTCTCTGTTTCCAGCAGATAACTTGGGCCTTGTATCCAAGTTTCACTCCTCATGAAGTTTTCAGCCTTCAATCCCCGTGAGGCTTGATCTGCTGGGTTTAATGAGGTGTTTACATACCTCCATTGAGATGGTTGTGTAGCTTCTCTAATGGATGAGATTCTGTTTGCTACGAAGGTCTTGAAGCGTATCTTCTCATTCTCTATATACTTCAGCACCGTCGTGCTATCCGTCCAGAAGACAGATTCTTCTAATGGGAGCTGTAACTCTTTACGCATCACCTGGTCAACTTTAACTGCAACAACCGCTGCCGTCAATTCCAGTCTCGGGATGGTGACCTGCTTCAGCGGAGCCACCCTGGATTTTCCCATGAGGAAGGCACAATGTTTCTGGCCCTGTTGATTTGTCAGCAAGAGGTAGGTAGCCGTGCCATAGCCGTCCTCACTGGCGTCCGAGAAATGATGTAGTTGAGCCGTCTTTGTAACTCCAAAACTCGCGGGCTTGATGCATCTACTGACGTTGAAGCTAGAAAGTTGTTGCAAATCTGTCAGCCATCTGTGCCATCTCTGAGCTTGACCTTCTGGGATATCTTCATCCCATCCTCTCTTGTCTCTACACAGCTCTCGTAGCATCAGCTTCACCAGCAGAATGAGTGGTGCCAGGAATCCGAGAGGGTCGTAGATGGAACTGACCACGGAGAGAATCCCTCGTCTTGTGGATGGTCTTTCGTTCACCATTATCCTGAAGTTGAACGTGTCTGACTCGATGCACCATTGTACACCAAGAGCTCTCTCGATAGGAAGGACATCGTGGCTCAGGTCCAGATCTTTGACTTCAGTGACTCTTTCCTTTTCTGGGATAGAAGCTAGAACTGCTCTGCTGTTGCTTATCCACTTAGTCAGATGGAATCCTCCATTCGAACACAGAGTTCTAAGGTCTCTTGACAGTGCGATGGCATCGTCTTCTGTTGACACGGACTTCAGACAGTCATCGACATAAAAGTTTCTGAAGATTGTCTCCACAGCCTCGGATGGTGCTTTGCCCTTGCCATCTTCTGCAGTTTTTCTGAGAGCGTAGCTTGCACAGCTGGGAGATGATGTGGCTCCAAACAGGTGTACGGCCATTCTACATTCCACCATCGCTTCACTAACGTCGCCATCTGGCCACCAAAGGAAACGCAGAAGATCAGCATCTTCGTCAGGGATTCTGACTTGGTAGAACATTGATTTTATGTCTGCCATCATGGCAACGAGCTCTTGTCTAAACCTAGTCAAGACGCCAATGAGGGTATTAGTAAGATCAGGACCTTGAAGCAGCTGGTCATTCAATGAAGTTCCTCTGAATGAGGCGGCGCAGTCAAACACTACACGGATCTTTTTCTTCTTTGGGTGATACACCCCGTGATGAGGAATGTACCAGACCCTTCCATCGTCTCTGTTCAACTGTTCTTCGGGCACTTTTACAGCATAGCCTTTCGCTATGATGTTTCTCATGAAGTCTTTGTAGTCTTCGTGAAAGTCGGGGTTCTTGTTCAGCTTTCTCTTTAGACTGATGGCGCGTTGCTCTGCTATGCAGCGATTGTTCGGCATCTTCGCGGTCTGTCTTCTCAGTGGCAAACCAATGTGATAGTGGCCATCAATGAACTGTGTAGACCTTGTCATCAAACCCATGAACTGATGGTCTTCTTGTGACATCTCTGTCTTTTCCTCACAGCTGCGTTCTGAGAAGTCTGCGTTGAACTGCTGTATCAACAGCTCTTCAATGCTTGCGATAGAGATGCGATTAACTGTGACGTTTTGTCGTTCCTCCTTGTTCGACTTGTGGCCATCATCTCTCCTTACCGGTCCATTGATTACCCATCCAAGGGCTGTCCTGACGGCGTAGGGTCCGTCATCCTTGCAGCTTATCACCTGCCATGGCTCCATAGTTTTGTAGGCGTTGGTTCCAATTAATAGGCCAATTTCTGCTTCAATGTATGGGAGACGCACCTTTTCTAGGTAGGGCCATCTATCCACATCCTTCTGCAGGGCTAGGTTCCCTATTCTAACAGGAATCTCCCTCTGTGTGAAAACATTAGGCAGGTCTATGAAGTCCTTCTCTTCAAGTCCACACACTTCTAGGTCTGACAGGATATAGCTTTGCATTGACTTCTCATGACCCATGGTGCGTAATAGGATTTCTGTTCTTCTGCCTCTAACGTTCAGCTGTCGCATGAGTGATTCTGTGCAGAACGTTGCTGAACTACCTGGATTCATGAAGGCGTAAGTCTCCACAACCTTCTCACTCCTCTTAGACTTGATCCTTACTGGTACGATGGCAAGAATACAGTCACTGTCACCGGCCCCAGTGAGTCCACAAGTCTCTGGTTCTAGCGACACCAGAGCACTTGAAACGACCTTCTCGTCGGTATTGTTTTCTTCACTCTTCTTAGAGACTTGTTCTTCTTTATGGATATGCAGCAGACTGGGATGTTTCCGAGTGCACTCTCTGCATGTTGTTCTTTGCTTACAGTTTCTACTCAGGTGCCCCTGAGAGAGACATCCAAAACATAGGCCGTTGTACTTCAGGAATTCGATTCTGTCCTTATGTGGCTGTGCTTTGATGTCGCTGCAGAAATCCAATGTATGATTCTTCTGGCAGAATAAGCATGGCTTCTGAAAGGCATTAGCAGGCGTCACTGTGCTGCTCTTTTTGGGAGATGAGTTCTGGGGCCTCTCTTCCTCGGCCTGAGTGACGATAGTTGCAAAGCTGCTTCCCCTGGAACCACCTTTCCTGAGAGTCTTTGATTCAGCAGGCTTGGCTTTCACTCTTCCATCGGTGGTCGGGCTGACATCCTGGATGTTTCCAAACAATGGGTCCCTAGCAATTTTAGCCTGTTTGTCTATGAAATTCACTAAGTCTGCAAACCTGGCTCTACTTTTCCGTCTCTCCATTATCTCAAAGGCTGTTCTTCTCCATTGTTCTCTCATCCTGTAAGGAAGCTTAGAGATGACGATTCTCATAGTCGTAGGATTGTCCATCTCTTCCATGAATTCAACATCCTCCATGGTGTTGCGACATCCTATGAGGAAGAGAACATATGCGTTCAATGCCTCTCCGTCTTCCGATCTGATCTGTGGCCACTTGGTAGCCTTTTCAATATATGCAGTGGCTATCTTCAGCTCGTTACCATAGTGCTCCTGCAGCAACTTCCTGGCTTCTATGTATCCCCGGTCCGGTCTCATGTGTTCACAGCTTCTGACCAGGTCTTGTGGTTTACCACTGGTGTACTGTCCCAGGTAGTACAACTTATCACTGCTGCTCTCTGTCTTGGAGTCAATGGCTTGTTCAAAGGATCTGATGAAGGGCTTATACTTGAGTGGGTCGCCTTGGAACACTGGGATGTCTCTTTGAGGGAGTCGAAACAGATTCTGTTGTTTTACAAGCATCTCTGTAATTTCATTCTGACGTTGCATCACTCGGTATAGGCTTCTCCCTGTGTCTTCAGGCCTCTGGTGGTCATCAGCAGGGTCTAGTCTAGACCGTCTGACGTCTGGGGTAGCATCACGTGCTCCTGTTAGTGGAGAGGCCACTCTTCCACGCTGTAATGCCGGGGAATTGCTTTCGGGCTCTGTTGTAACTCTTGAAGGTGCCCTGGATCCAACTCTATGTGGCAACGTTGACTGGCAGTGGCTCCCGCCGTCCCGTGAGCCTTCATAATCTTTGTACGCACTCAACCTGGCATCTGAGACCTCGATAGCTGTTTTCATCTCCAGCCGTTCTTTCTTTGCCTGCACCTGGGCCCGCTGGGCCTGCACTTGGGCCTGTTGGGCCTGCACTTGGGCCTGCAGTTGGGCCTGCTGGGCCTGCAGTTGAGCCTGCAGTTGGGCCTGCAGTTGGGCCTCTTGGACCTGCAGTTGGGCCTCTTCCCGTTCAAGAGCTTGCTTCTCATCTAAAGATGCTGCACGCACCATCAACGCCGCCCGTTCAGCCTCCGCTCTCATGCGTCGCGCCGAGCTTGTGGTAGAAGCGACTGACCTGCGTCCAGAAACAGAGCTACCTTCTTTTCCATTTTTGCTCGGTCTGGCGGAAGTCTCTGAAATGCTATCGTCTGGTCCGACTTCATCGTCAACCTTATCTTTCTCTGCTGTATCAGCATCTTGACGAATTTTTAACATCCACTGCTCCGTGGCCTTGATATAGTCCTTAATGCTGGTTGATTTAAGATCAAACCAGTCGTGCTGATCAGTGTTTCCCTCTTCTTCAGACAGAAGTGCTAATACATCTTCATTGAGTATATTAAATTCTTCATGCAGCTTGGAGAAATCGTAATACATCATGTCTTCAGCTTTCTTAATATTAGCATTATCTTCCATGAGACGATCAATTATCTTCATTTTTCCAGTTATCTGAACTAATTTAGCCTTCCTTGCACCTATGCTTCTATGTAACTTCTCTTCCCTTGCCTTTGGGGTGAGCTTTATTTCCCTCTTTTGGCCAGCAATCCTTCTGGCTGGGGGAAGCTCCTGGCTCCGTAAGGCCTCGGCCATTTTACCCGCAGCTCTTATTTAGCTTCTCAACAGAATGAACAAAGCAAGTAACAGTCACTGTACCTTCGCTTTCTTAAATTGTCGTCTGGCTCCGTGACCATTCATGTATACGTTCGCCGACGATTCCGTCCCTTCCTTCTTAGGGAGCCAGTTTTTGACTAATGTAGTGGCGCTTCTTAGTTTCCAAACAGGCAGGCCACTGGGCTGTGGGGCTTTTAACATCGAGTAGACGCGTGTCAAAATAAAACGTTCCCAAACGTAGCTTTGTCTTTTAAACGGTTTACTATAACACTTAACAAACAGAATTACAAAGCAAACACGTATAAACGAACACGGTCAAAAACTGTACTGCTCCAAACCTCACAGCTTCTGCCTCTTTCACCACGTGCAGTTTAAAACTGTAAGATGGCTGCACCCATGTGTGGCTTAGGGACTGTTCCATTGTGGCAAGAATGAAGGGGGTGTCGGACTATACTACTGGAGCAAGAAAATAGGGGGTTTCTTAATACAATAAGTCGTTCAGGTAAATTAACTGTATTATGCCATTTAGCCACTATTTTAAAGTATTTTCTTAAGCTTTTATGGCTCTTATACCTTTCGATGAGGTAAATAATGAGGTGTAATGTTGGAGTATTTATGTGCTTTTCCCAGCTCTCAGTGAACGGACTTGCCAATGGCCACTGGGCTTCTGCCTCTCCTTCACAGGCGAGGTACCTGAGCAGTGTGAAGCCCGTGCTCCTGCAGTGAAGTCAAAAGCTGATGTTAAAAAAATCCTCTTATGGGTCTCTCAACAAGCAGTTAATGATTTGAATAAGGTCGCTGCCTCTGCCGATTGGGTCCATGTCACGCCTTCAAAACTGCCTAACTTAAATGCGCAAGGCGGCGGGATGACAGCGAGTCCTTGATGCGCTCACAATTTCCAGGATTTTTACTGCCGACCCACCCGCAAACCCGCACGCTCAGCAATGGGAAAATTCTGGCCATAGTGTCTGAATTATGATTTTAGTTCATTTGAATTAGTGTTAAAAGAATAATGTGAAACAAAAATACCTGAAAATATCCATTTTGGTGGGTTTCATTTCTTCTGTTAACATGATCTTCAGTTATTTTTAGGCCTCTTTAATGTAACATTTTACTTTATGTAATTTATAAACTTTACAGGTTCTTCCACATTACAAACGAATGGAATACGATCTGTACTCTACACACAATGTTCCATCCAGTTATTTTCCATTAACATTGTCACGGCCCCTCAAGTCAGGAGCAGAGGTAATTAATCTTATCTAATTTAGCATACTATTTGGAAATATAAATATAAGATCTATTATTTGTTAGGAATAGAATTAAGATCTAAATTTAGGAAATTAAGAAGGCCATTAAGGATCCTATGCTAAATAGGAATTTTTGGTGTCATCTCCACTTAACAAGATGTTCCAATTCAAAAGTGGAAAAGCTTTGTAAGATGTTGCATCTTTAATGGTCATCCATTTTCCTAAACTACTCATCACCTTTCCCTGTTACAAATGAACAATTGTAGATCTGGCAATTTGTATCCGTATAGTAAAGCTGCCAGAACTGCCCAAGATACAAGAATACAATTGTATTACACTCATCTGTTCTGAGCAGCCTTGATATTTTGGTCTGGAAAAGAAGCAGATTCTCCTCAAAAAGGACGCACGCTCATACTATTTGAGCTTATTAAAATTAATTTACTGAAAATCTCTGGCATGATCAGTGTTCATGAAAGCAAAGGTAATACTATTCACTGATTACTGATGCACATATTTCCTCATAAATAACTGGAACTGCCACCAAACGAAAGATGATGTAGAGGTTCAGGTGAACTGATCTTTTGTTCGTTCACTTCAGGGTAACTGCAGCAAGTTTAATTAGAATGGACGCTGGCGGTGGGGTCTAGGGCGGGGGTGGAAAATTAGTCAGGGATCAATCTCACCTAAGTTTTGCCTTTTGTGCACCATATATAAACATCTGTTCAGCCCTTAAGGTAAGCATAAGGCGTTCTGTTAAAAACAGATGAGAACTTTATTTTAATTTTAAAATCAATCCTAATGACATACATACGTATTAGCACATGTACAATTTCCTGTCACTCTTGGCCGGATTGCTCAATTCAACAGTAGGAAACAGGCAGTGGGAGCAGGCATTTTCTGAGGTGATGAGCAGTCAGCATTTAAAAGGGAAGACCCCTGTCTTTTAAGGATAAGGGCTAGATTTACCTCTAACTGCCCCTACAGGGTCAGGGTGAGACTTGATCCTGCTGTACCAACTCCACCATTACATTCAATCAGTTTCCTGGGTTGAGGGTCATTAAGCATCCATTGTGGGCTCCTAGTGGAATTTCACCAGTGGCTCCAAGTAAAATCCAGGTGATGTTGCAGTGGAACCACCACTGCAGCACCAGAGAGGTGGAAGCCACCTATAACAAATCACCCACAGAAAGCCTTGGCCAAGACTGAAACTTTCAGCAAGTAAGTGCTGGGGGTGAATTAGAAGGACAAGAAGCTGCTACAAGGCCCTCTCCCTCCATCAGGGGACTTTGTTACCTTCCTGGCATTACCCCAGGGACTATTGCCAGGCTTCATCTGGCAGCCCAGTGGAGTGCCGAGAACAGGGGCAGATGGGAAAGGAATGGGCCAGGAGCATAGGCCCTGCTGGCAATTGTCAGCGGGGAGGGAAATTTAGGTTGGAGCAATGAGATGGCAGTAGGCCTCTCTGCCCAATTTTACCCCCTTTTCTAAAGCCATCTTACCCAATTTCAAGCGGGCTTTTGGAGGAAAATCTAGCCTAAATATCTGAAAGACAAATTTATCTGTAGGCTTATGCTAGGCCCCTCTCCATATTTCTCTCCAGAATGTCCACTTACCTACAACCAAGGCCCTTGACATCCACAACCCTATTTGGAATGATTCTATTAGCATTCTGGCACTGATCGAAACATGACTCCTTCTTTCTTACAGACGTTTCCCTGTCTGGCTATAATTTGCACCATCATATTATGCCTGAACCATTGTGGGAGTGGCATACCCTTAATTGCAATTCACACCTGAGTCTCTCTCTTTTCTTACTCCTTCCTTCCCTGAATGTCTTTTCTATCTCTATAATCTCTTTCAGCGCTACAACTTCTGCCCCTCTCCTAAACTCTTCACTCCTCAGATACTGGATTCTTGTGATAGCCCCACTCCCTTTGCCCCACTATTGGCAGCTGTGCCTTCAGCCACCGAGGCCCCATGCTCTTGAATTCCCTCCATAAACCCCTCTACTCCCCTTTCCTCCTGTAAGACCTTCCTTAAAACCACCTCTTTGATCATGCTTTTGATCACCCTTCTAATATCTCCTTGGCTCAGTGTCTATGTGAAGTGCCTTAGGATTTTTTTCTATGTTAAAGGTGCTATATAAATGCAAGTTTTTCTTATTTTCTCCTACCTTAGTTTCTGTAATGTGTGATTTAATCTAACCTCTTCTGTTTTCACACTTCACCTCAACTCCCAAATTCACTTGCCCCTCTCAATCTTACCTTCATATAAACGCCCCAATTTATTTCCTTGGCTGTCTCTTCAACCTCAGCATCTCTTGTGGTCTCTCTGCACCTATGGCTTTGATCACTGACAATACTATGCTGACCAATTCCTCAATTCCTAACCAGGCACATCCCCTTCAGTTTTCCAATCCGATGTTTTGACCATTCACTCACGGAAAAAAATCCTCCAAGTCACATACTCTCAAATTCCCATGTCCCATGCATTTGGACTTTTATTCATCATGTCACCCCTTCACATTTGGACTTTGTTAACTGCACCCTCACCTCTATTTTTTAATGGCCCATTTTCACTCCCTCATGTCTGAGAGGTATTTGATGCACAACTCGTCCAGCCATTCCATCACCAGATTTGGCTTGACCACGTTAAATACATTGTCCTCTGTAAAACCAGCACTATTGCAGGATTATCCTGGAGGGTGAGGATAACACAAGGATCCTTTTTTCTAAGACTAACAAAATCCATCAACTCTACACTTCTGACCCCTCCACCCTCATCCAACTCCCCTTCTTTGTCCCCATGCTAGCTGACATCATCATTGGTTCCCTTTTCACAGGCAATGTCCCTCTGTACTTCAAAACCATCACTATCTACACCCCTCACACAAAGCATCCTTGATCTTTCCTAGTGTCACAAACCTTCGCAGATTGCCAGAGTGTCTTCCGGAATGGGGCATGGATCTCCCGGGCACTGCTGCTAGCAGCCAGGAGATCTTTACGATTTAAATATCCCACAGCGATAAAATAATAAAAAAATTCATACTAGCACGAGCCCACTGCCACCCCCCTCGTTCCATGACATCACTGGCTACTGCCGCAGGGAAGCCTCCAGCTCGATGATGTCACTTCCCCACTCTCCCCTGTCCCCCACCCAGCCGCCTCAGATAGCCAGGACTGACTGATGTGCCAGGAACAGTCAAGCGTCTTGTGGGTCTTGGGAGCTGGGGGTGCTCGATCTCTCAGTTTGGTTCAGGTTGACGGATTTTGCCATGTAAAGCCAAAGTACAGATCAGCTCTAATTGAGGCTGCCAGTTCAGAGTTGTCACCTTCACTCAGAAGTTCAAGGAGATAGGGAGAGAGATGGGGCCTGTTAAAAGTGCTATTGACTGGGGAGCCTTGTGCAGTGCAGGTGAATTCTGGTTGTAGTTTCAGGGTGAATATCAGCAGGTTAAAGGATTACTACTAGCTACAGGTGGGATATTGGGGTACTACACATATTACTTGGGACATTTTACTATGTTAAATACACTATATAAATGCAAGTTGGTGTTGTTGTTACATATAGATTATAAGTGAGTTATTGTATTACCGTTGGTTATGGAGGGAACCTGAGTATTACCGGTATTACTCTTAGTTATCAGTGCAATTTCTGTGAGTTACTGTTAGGTACTGGTGGAATCAAAGCTCCTCTCACCTCTGGTTTCCCCTCTGCAAATCACTCCCCACCTTTGGTTTCCCGTCTTCCCCACCCTCAGTTTCCCTTCTTCGCCTGCTCAACGGGTGGCCTCCTGGTTCTCGGAACTTCTCGCACAACAGCACAGACACAATGGGCCAAATGGTGGCCTCCTGTGCTGTAAATTTCTATGATTCTATGAACAGCCGCTAGCTCAAAACCACGAGCAAAGATAAATGCAATATGCAGATGTCATATGACCAGATGTCACATGGTAAGATGACGTGGTCAAAACGTCACGTGATCAAATCTCCAGGAATGCCGCCAACCAGAATTGGCAAATCTAACCCTTCCATACACATTAAATACTGTTCCATCTGCTACAACAACAGTTTGCATTTATACAACCCCTATATTGTAGAAAAATATCCCAAAGTGCTTCATCAGGATATTTTTAGATAAAATTGAACATAATGGCCCAGATTTTGCGGTCAGCAGCAAAGAAACGACACTCACTGCTGACCTTGAAAAAAGCTGCCCACAAAATTTAAGTGGGCTCTATTCCGATGTCAGTTTGAATTTGGCAGCTTCTACAGGGGATCTTTGGTGTCCAGCAACAGGGCAGGCAGGCTGATCAGCCAATCAGATTGAATAATTCTCGCAGACAGAAAAGCAGGAAGTAAAAATCAGGGAATATAAATCATATTTAAATTATTGTACTGAAAGCAAAATAGAGATTGGAAAATGCACACGGGATTAAGGGAGAAACTTAAATATCAAAACACAAAGTTTAAAACATTTTTACATTTTTTTAACTCTGCAATTTTTAAATTTTCTTCTGCGGGAATGAGACTCCACACTTGTAAAATTAGTTTTTCCAGGCTAGAGAGGTTGTTCAGCATTAAATATGACTTAGTACACCGTTAAAAACTCGGTTACTTCTGATTGAACAAGGCTTAAGTTTTTCATTGATCTTTACAGCGAGAATAGTGGGTAATTAGTTTAAGTTCATGACAAATCAGTGATTTCTAAGTTGATTCCATCTACAAGACTGCAACAGTGCACCCTGTGGAGCAGCAGGGTATCTCTAACAGCAACTTCCGGATTTCCGGATTTAACTGCACATATGCGGAACAGCCTTACCGTTATTACTACTGCAAATTTTGGGCTAATATACGTGACATCGTACTAGTATGAATTTTTTATTATTTTATTCTTAATGTTCATTTTACAGGATGAGTGCATCTTAATGACACCAACTGAGACAAAACACCTTGAAATTGAAACACATTTGGATGAGCAGCCTGAGATCAATCATTACCCTGAAGCCTCAGAGGAACATAAAAAAATAGCAGCTGGTGCCTTAACCTTATTACCTCCGCCAGCGTTACTCAAACAGCCTGACTATCATCCACTACATGTGTTTGTAAGTAGTAAGTGCAAAAATACCTTTATACCTTGTCATAGGGCTATTTCCTATTTTTGTTCCTGCCCTAAAACAAAATGCGATGAATATGTTCATTATATTTTGAAGAATATAAGTTTGCAATTTATGTGAAGCAGATTTGAGTGCACATCAATGAGAAAAGTGAAAATATAATTTGAGTATGAGCTCCCAATCAAAATCTCGAGCAAACAAAAGACAAGAAATCTAGACACTTCACTAGAAGCCTACCTTATACACTTTGAGTTCATAAACCAGCTACAATATAACTCCAGTCTGGTCCAAAGCTATATTTTAAAAGTGCTTTCTACTCTTGCAAACTGCTAAAACTTCATACCGAGTCCATTTAATGTTAGGGAAAAGTCAACACTCTCACCATGGCCTTCTAACATAAAATTAGCTTCTATTGGACACAATCAAAAGTATTAAATAGCCAAATGACAAAGTACTGCACACTGGGAGAACATAATGTGCCCAGACAGCTTTCTGTGGCAACAGGAAAGTGGTGAACCAAGACCTACATATTGGTAATCAGATTTTGGTTAAAGAGGGCTGCGAGAGTATTAAGTTTGTGACAATAGAAAGTGCTACAAAAGGTTTATGCATGCTCAGTGTTGTGTCCGTGTATAATAAGACACAGACTGCAGGAGAACGGTACAACAGGTGTTTACTCAACGTGGCTCACACGGGAACTGAACTGTACAGATTACTACTCAGTGCTATATACAGGTGCGGTCACTGCCAGTACTACAGTATACATGAGCTGTAAAAAGTAGTTCCCCCCTTAAAGGTATATACATTACAATTCCTCCCCTTTTAGATTAACAGTACCATAACACTCATTTAACAATTAAATATCAAACTAATTACAATTAACACTTTTAACATGCAACATTAGCTGAAAATAGTCTATTTATATATTCAGTCTTTGGGGAGGCTTCCTGATCCTTTCTGGATAGCGCCTTTCCCAAGTGTCTTGCTCTTGGTGCGGAGGCGATTCTGGCCCCCTGTCGTCGGTTGGTTCATCAGCTTCCGATGCTACTGTTTCTGGGGTAGATGCGACCTGTACGTCGGGTTCATCACCAGATACGTATGGGCGAGGCATGGGGTTGACTTGTTCCTGTGACTCTAGGATCTGGTCAGCATGGCGTCTCACGATGCTCTCCCCAACGTCCACTGTGTACATTAGTGAGCCCTGCCGTGTGCATATCGTTCCTGGCTGCCATTTTTCTGTTCGGTAGTCGCGGGCCAAGACTGGTTGCCCTACATTGAAGCTCCTTGTTGGCTTCTCATGGATGTGCTGGAATTGCTTACTCTCAACATCTCTTTGGTCTGAGCAAATCCAGGTGAGATCTTAACCTTCGGTTAAAGAACATCATGGCTGGGGCCTGGTTGGTGACTGCATGTGTCGCATTCCGGTAGGTGAACAGGAAATTGTCCACCTTGTGCTGCAGCGGAATGTTGTCATTGTACATAGCCTTTATTGCCTTCTTAAAGGTTTGTACGAACCTCTCAGCCAATCCATTTGTGGCTGGATGATATGGGGCGGATGTGTAATGCCTTACCCCATTCTTTTTCAAGAACCTCCGGAACTCTTCGGACACAAACTGTGGTCTGTTGTTGGAGCAAATCTGTTCTGGCAAGCCATTCCTGGCAAAAATGGTCCGTAGGACTGCAATAGTTTTCTCCGTGGTGGCGGAGGACATTTTGATGACCTCAGGCCATTTCGAGTGCGCATCCACAGCTATTAAAAACATTGAGTCCATGAATGGACCAGCAAAATCAATATGCACCCATTGCCATGGAGATGAGGGCCACTCCCATGGGTGTAGAGGGGCCTGTGGTGGTGCATTTTGGACTTTCTGGCATCCTGAGCAGCTCTTGGTCAGGTCCTCGATTTGTTTATCGATTCCCGGCCACCACACATAAGCCCTGGCTAGGCTTTTCATTTTTACCCCTCCCAGATGACCCTCATGAAGCTCATTGAGCACTCTATCCCTTAACTTGGGTGGAATTACCACTCGGGATCCACACATCAAGGTCCCCCGGCACACTGACAGCTGTTCTCTCCTTGTCGAGAATGCTGGCAACAGTGAGTCGCCATGTGCTGGCCATCCCTTCACCATCAAATCATATACCCGAGACAGTGTCGGGTCATTTCAGGTTTCCTTTTCGATACAAGCGTTAGTTACCGATAGGTATTCAACTATAGTCGAATGGAATATTTCGACAGGATCCACTGTTGGGGCTTCCTCCGCAGTAGGCAGTGGCAGGCGTGATAGCCCATCAGCATTTCCATGCTGTTTCGTGCCCTTATATTCAATCTCATAGTGGTGCGCCCCTAGAAAAAGTGACCATCTTTGTAGTCGTTGCGCAGCCATCACCGGAACGCCCTTCTTCGGATTAAAAATGGAGACAAGAGGCTGGTGATCAGTCAGCAAGGTGAATTACTGCCCGTGCAGATAGTGATTGAACTTTTTCACTCCCCACACTAGGCTGAGGGCCTCCCTGTCAATCTGGGCGTAGTTACGCTCGGCTGAGGTTAGTGATCGTGACGCAAAGGCTATTGGCCTCTCTGAGCCATCCGAGAATTTGTGCGACAGCACCGCTCCAATGCCATAGGGTGACGCATCACATGCCAACCGAATTGGTAATGCTGGGTTGTAATGGGCCAATACCTCTTTTGATGTGATTAGTGTTTTGCTCTTCTACATTCGTCACTCCACTTCCATGGCACCCCAGTTTGCAGTAGGATGTTCAGTGGGTGTAGTATTGTAGACAAATTTGGCAAGAACTTATGGTAGTAGTTTACCAGCCTGAGGAACGACCTCAGTTGTGACACATTTTCCGGTGCTGGAGCCTTGACTACTGCCTCAATCTTCCCTGGGGACTTATGTAACCCCTCTTTATCGATAACGTGGCCACAATACGAGATCTGTTTTTTAAAAAACTCGCATTTGAGGCGGTTAGCTCGGAGCCCATATTCCTGCAATCTAGTGAGCACCTGCTCCAGGTTGGCAAGCTGATCACTGTCATTTTCGCCCATGACCAGGATGTCGTCCAAATAACACTGGGTCCCTGGGATCCCTTGCAGGACTTGTTCCATTGCCCTCTGCCAAATAGCCGGAGCTGATGCTACCCCGAATACCAGCCGGTTGTATTGGTAGAGACCTTTATGGGTGTTGATTGTGAGGTATTTTTTTGATGCTTCTTCTACCTCCATTTGCAGATACGCCTGGGCCAGATCAATCTTAGTGAAGCGTTTCTCTCCAGATAGCGAGGCGAAAATATCTTCAATCCGCGGAAATGGATATTGTACGGTGTGAAGGACCGGGTTCACTGTTACCTTAAAGTCCCCACAGATGCGAACCTTCCTTGGTTCCCCAGGCGTGCTGCTCAACGACTTTTTCATCACAGGGACGATGAGTGTAGCCCACTCGCTCCAGTCTACCTTGGACAGTACACCTGAACGTTCCAGACTCTCCAGCTCTGCTTCGACGGCTGGGCGGATCGCATAATGTACCAGTCTGGCCTTAAAAAATTTTGGGCTTGCGTTTTCTTCAATTTTAATCGTCACTGTCATGCCTTTTAGTGTTCCAAGTCTTTGCTGGAACACTTCTTTCGCATCAGTTAGGATCTTTGACAGTCGCCCAGGTGTGACGTCGTCATCCTTTTTGTCAGCCACAGTCAGTGCCTGTATGGAATGCCAATCCAGTTGTATTTTCCGGATCCATTCACGTCCCAGTAATGGTGGTCCTCCATCTTGCAGTACATACAGGTCTAGTTTTGGTGTTTCCTTACCGTTATATATAACGGTCACCCTTATTTTTCCTTAGGGGTAGACTTTTTGCCCCGTGTACATCTTCAAAATAATTTTTGTGTCTCTCAAGGGTATGTGTGAGAATAGCCGCTCGTAGTCCCGTCGGTTTATGACTGTTAGGGCTGATCCTGTGTCCAATTCCATCTTTACCTGGACTCCTGCCATCTTGAGAGTGACCCAAATGGTTCGGTGATCCTCCGTTGTGATCACATTATGTAGTTTCAGACAACTCAGTTCCCTGCTTTCGGAGTCGTTATCACTCTTTTGTTCGTCTGAACTATTCTCCGTCATCTTATGTACCTTCTTGTACTTTTCTTTGGTAGGTTTCTTATTGCTGGTTTTCTTTCCCGACCTGCAGACTCGTGCTATGTGTCCTACTTTTCCACACTGTCTGCACACTTTGTCTTTGAACCAGCAATCATTCTGGTCGTGTGTTGTTCTGCCGCAGCGATAGCACTTCTCTGTTCTATATGACATTTCGTTTGTGCCATATTCTTGCGGTCTCTGTTGTATCTCTGCAGCGCCCCGTGCTGCTGCTTCATATGATACCGCAATGCTGAAAGCCTTTTTCAGCGTAAGGTCCTTTTCAGATAAAAGCCGTTTCTGGGTTCCTTCACTTTGAAGCCCACACACAAACTTGTCCCTTAAGGTATCTGCCAGCCCCGCTCCAAACTGGCAGTGTTTCGATAGTTTGCGCAGTTGTGTTAAATAATCAGCATTGCTTTCATCCTTATGCTGGTTCTGTTTGTGAAACTTGAATCTTTCTGCTATCAGCAGCGGTGTGGGGTTTAAATGTTCCTGTAGTATCGTTACTATGTCTTCAAAACTCTTTTCCATTGGCTTCGTTGGGGTCACTAGTTTTGTAATAAACCATACGTCTTTGCACCCATTAAATTTAACAATACCGACGCTTTCTTGTCATCTGACACCTCATTTGCCTTGCAGTATACCTCTATTCGTTCGACATATGTAGTCCAATCTTCGACTTAATTGTCAAATGCGGTGATACTGCCACTCTTCGGCATTTTGGGTGTGGTTTAAAATGGCGTCTCCTGCACTTTCCTTCCTCCCCCGCTGCTGCCAACGCTGCTCCCGGCGGTTCTCGTGGCAATGGCGGCGCCCTGTAGGTTTCGCGCGCTTCTCCTGCGCTGCTGCTAACGCCGCTCCCGGCGGTTCTCGTGGCAATGGCGGTGCCCTGTAGGTTTCGCGCGCTTCTCCTGCGCTGCTGCTAACGCCGCTCCCGGCGGTTCTCGTGGCAATGGCGGCGCCCTGTAGGTTTCGCACGCTTCTCCTGCGCTGCTGCCAACGCCGCTCTCGGCGGTCCTCGTGGCAATGGCGGCGCCTCGCGGGTTTCTGCGCGTCTCTCTCTCCCTCTCTTCGACGCTGCTCGGCCCCTGAACACCGGCTGCGCCCTGTGCGCTCTGCCCTCTCTCTCCCCCTTCGACGCTGCTCGGCCCTTTGCTGTGCTGCTCGGTCGGGCTCTAGCCCGCCGCTGTCCGGGAAGGGTCTGCGCACGACCTGTTGCCAGCCCGTTTCGCTGGACCACCTCGACTGGAAAGCCAAGCCTGGCTCTCGACAGCCTCCCCCGCAATTCTCGAGTCTCTGCTGGATGACTGGGCGGTTGCCCGTGGTCGACGCCTGAGTCTCTGGCCTTGACCTCCAATCCACTGATCTCCAGGAACGAACCCCGGGAGGTGATGCAGAGTTGCAGGTAGGTTCGAACTTGCCTTGTCGCCAATGTTGTGTCCGTGCATAATAAGACACAGACTGCAGGAGAATGGTACAACAGGTGTTTACTCAACGTGGCTCACACGGGAACTGAACTGTACAGATTACTACTCAGTGCTATATACAGGTGTGGTCACTGCCGGTACTACAGTATACATGAGCTGTAAAAAGTAGTTCCCCCCTTAAAGGTATATACATTACACTCTGAAAGACAGACATATGCAAGGGTGTTATTCTGTTTAAGTTAAGTAAGACAATCCATCCTGGGTAACAAAAGTACCTGCAGCCTGATGCCTTCCTAATGCAGGGAAATATAGCGTGTTCATGATTTTATATTATTACAAGTCAAGTTGTATTCATTGAAATAAGTGAATTCATTTGTAACTGTTGCTCTGTATGTTTACCTGCTGTGAAATATAGCAGCTTGATGATTGGTATTAAGCCTCGTCTCACCAAGTGTTCGCTAGGTCCATGTTTGGAGAGAGTTAGGAAATGTACATATGAAAGATTCGAGTATCTGGTCCGGATCCCAAGGAGCGCAATTGTTAGACCCCTAGGTTACGCTTTTGTAAGAGCATAAGAAATAGGAGCAGGAGCAGGCCATTCAGCCCATTGAGACTCCTCCGCCATTCAATAAGATCATGGCTGATCTTCTTTCTCAACTCCACCTTCCTGCACTATCCCCATATCCCTTGGTTCCCTTAGCATCCAGAAATCTATCAATCACTGTCTTGAATATACTCAACGACTGAGCATCCACAGCCCTCTGGGGTAGAGAATTCCAAAGATTCACAACCTGAGTGAAGACATTTCTCCTCATCTCAGTCCTAAATGGCCAACCCCTTATTCTGAGACTGTAACCCCTTATTCTAGACTCACGGCCAGAGGAAACATCCTCCCAGCATCTACCCTCTCAAGTCCCTAAGAATATTAAATGTTTCAATGAGATCACCGCTCATTCTTCTAAACTCTAGGGAATATAGGCCTAGTCTACTCAATCTCTCCTCATAGGAAAATCCCCCCATCCCAGGAATCAGTCTGGTGAACCTTTGTTGCACTCCCTCTAAGGCAATTATATCCTTCCTTAGGTAAGGAGACCAGAACTGTGCACAGTACTCCAGGTGTGGTCTCACCAAGACCCTATATAATTGCAGTAAGACTTCCTTACTCTTATACTCTAATCATTTTGTAATAAAGGCTAACGTACCATTTGCTTTCCTAATTGCATGTTAATTCTCTGTGATTTGTGTACAAGGGCATCCAGGTCCCTCTGAATACTAACATTTCCCAATCTCACACCATTTAAAATATATACTGCTTTTCTATTTTTCCAACCAAAGTGGATAACTTCACATTTCTCCACATTATATTCCATCTGCCATGTTCTTGTCCACTCACTTAACCTGTCTATATCCCTTTGCAGCCTCATTGTGTCCTCACAACTTACTTTCCCACCTAGCTTTGTATCATCAGCAAACTTGGATACATTACACTCGGTCCCCTCATCTAAGTCATTGATATAGACTGTAAATAGTTGAGGCCCAAGCACTGATCCTTGCGCAGCCTTACTAGTTACAGCCTGCCAACCCAAAAATGACCCGTTTATTCCTACTCTTTTTTTTCTGTCCGTTAACCAATCCTCAATCCATGCTAGTATATTAACCCCAATCCCATGAGCTCTAATTTTGTGTAATGACCTCTTGTGTGGCACCTTAACGAATACTTTTTGAAAATCCAAATACACTACATGCACTGGCCGCCCTTATCTACCCCGCTAGTTACAACTTCAAAAAAGTATAATAGATTTGTCAAACACTATTTCCCTTTCATAAATCCGTGTTGATTCTGCCCAATCGCATTATTATTTTCTAAGTGCCCTGTTACCACGTCGCTAATAATAGATTCTAGCATTTTCCCTACTACTAACTGGTCTATAGTTTCCTGTTTTCTCTCTTCCTCCTTTTTGAATTGGGGGGTTACAATTCCAATCCGCAGGAACCGTTCTAGAATCTAGGGAATTCTGGAAGATTAAAACCATTGCATGCACTATTTCTGTAGCCATCACTTTTAAAACCCTAGATTTAGGCCATCAGGTCCAGGGGATTTGTCGGCTTTTAGTCCCATTAATTTCTCCAGTGCTATTTCTTGACTAATACTAATTTCTTTGAGTTCCTTATTCTCACTAGACCCTTGGTTCCTCACTACTGCTGGAATGTTTTTTGTGTCTTCTTCCCTGAAGACAGATACAAGTACTTGTTTAATGTCTCTGCCATTTCCTTATTCCCCATTATAATTTCTCCTGTCTCTGCCTGTAAGGGACCCACATTTACATTTGCTAATCTCTTCCTTTTACATACCTATAGAAGCTTTTACAATCTGTTTTATGTCTCTTGCTAGTTTACTCTCATATTCTCTTTTCGTTCTTATTGCACAAGTAGATATAGGGTGGTATGGGTCAACCCCCATAAAAGTAAGATTTTCAGACTGCTTATAGAAGCGAATGATGCCACAGAACCCAAGATGATATCTACCCCATACCTGAATTTGTAGCAGTGCCTTTCTGCTCCAAAAAGGGTCATCCACCTTTGTTACACCTCTTGAAGCTGGACCTCCAAGGCATCTTCGGTAAATAGTCTTCCCAGGGCACATTATAACTCTGTATGCAACAACCACTAGTTACAATGACAAAACAATGTTGCCATGTCAAAAATGCCCCATCCTTTTAAGGAGGTATTTGGAATTTCCAGGTACCCCCACCCCCTCCCACCCCCCTCCCACCTGGCCAATTGTGCTACTGCTTTTTTTTCCATGCACACGGCACTAATAAAAATTAGATGTGGTTAACCTCACAGGATTTGGCAAGGCCGCCCTCTCTGCTGTTAGCATAAACTCACTGATGCTGAAGGCAGGTCTGGTCCCTATTTTGTTTTCATCACCAGCAGGAAACACAAATTGGAAAAGAATACAGGCTGTGATTTTCCATTTCGCTGCATGACAGCCTGAGATTTTCCAGCTATAGTGCATATTTGGTGCTGGGACCTTTCAAGGTCATGATGGAATAATTTCTGACCCCTGGTCACAAGATTAATACTGATGAGACCATTCCCACACATTGGAATTTCTATCCTTTAATTTTTCTTCAGGAAATTGCACTTTGAATATTCATGCAGGTGTTGCCTATTATCATCTCATTTACATTTACTTATACTGCAATAATTTTTCCAGCTACAGCAGCTGGTCTGTGGCTGTTAGTAGGATGATACCCAGGATTGGTTAAAAATACAGGGAACAACTGGTGGACAAATGCCAAGGCCCATCACAGAGCATAAGGCAGAGGGTAATCAGTGGTAGGGAAAGTGCAGGCTGATAGTGGGACACCCAAGGAGGGAGCACAGACAGTGCTGGTGACAATGAAGTCTGCAACATGCTGGTAAACGTTATGCAGGTAAATTACAATTTTCCACTTTCTTTTTATTTGCTGTGCTGTGCTGCACTGTGGATGGAGAACTCTGGCAACTAAATGGGAGAAGAACATTTCTTATAGCATTGGATTGGTTGTCTTTCACAGTGGAAACACTGAAGTAATCAGAAAACCCACCATGAAACTTCAGATGGTTAAATATTACAGACATAGAGATTAGATAAAGATGTATAGAAAATAAAATCTATATTTCACTCGGCAATATTCAAAACCTTTACCCCTGTCTTTTGCTAGAACCCTGCTCCAGATCTTTATGCATTTAAGAAGCCTCTTTCATATGCTGAAACAGACCTGGAATTTCACCTTTGTCCCCTACCAAGATACAACATAGACAGCAAAGATGCAACTAATTTTGCCAGCACACAGAAGAAATTTCTTGATCGAGATGTAAGGATCTTTGGTGATGTGTTTTTTTTAATCAGTTTATCAATTTTATATGAATCTCTATTGTAATGCTTTATTATTTTTAGTTAACATTATTCTGTCAAATTGGGCTAAGGAGAAGAAAAGAACATCAAGCAGCCCAACCACTGCTAATTACTATTCATGAGTCCTGTGAGAAAGTGTGAAAATAGGTTCAGTCTTGCTTATAATAATGCAAGCTACACTTGAATAGCCTGCCAAGACTAGATTTTTCGATCGGGCCTCTGATTGTGCATTAGTCATGCAGTGCATTATTAGCACTTGCCCAATTGTTAGTTTACTGACCCCACCTGATTTTGAGGAGTCAACTTCATTTCCATAATGTGGATGAGCTCCTGGCCAGTAGAGAACGTGGCACTGAGAGTTTGACAGAGAAGATTGGTAATTGCATGTAAGTAGTCCTTAAAGGAATGATGGGTAAACTTAATGGGGTGCGATCACTTAAAGATAAGTGGCTACATATAGGGATAAAAATGTTATGGTAATTACAAAGGCCGTTAATATTTTTAAGGTAGATCTCAGCCTTTGCAAAGATTATTTGGGTAACAAACACACCTGGAAAAACCCAGTAGCTGGCACAGTAAAGGTGGAGGCAGAAAGCCGATTCAGGGACAAGTGATGGAGCAGTGCACACCACTCCAGCCCCCTGCTTGATGACTGATGAAGTGGAGGTAATGAAGAAGATCATTGTAGGAATCAAGTTCGCCCTGTTTTGCACTGCCGGGCATCTTCCTCTTAGAACATCACTGAAGCATGCCTGGAAGCAGGCAGGTGGAGAGGACTTGAGGGCACAGCTGTGTATTACTGCCAATGGCAGCACCAGCCCTTTGGTAGGTGTTGGCTAAAGGTGCCCTTGCAGCCATCTGCTGACCCAATGCTTTTTGGTAAAAATGGTAAGAATGATTATAGTCTAAATGGAAGGAAGCTTTGTGCTATGGAAGAGCAGAGGGATTTGGGGGTACAGGTTCACGAGACATTAAAGGTAGCACCTCAGATTGATAAGTCTGTAAAAATAGCGAATGTCATACTAGGTTTTATCAAATAAGTGTAGAATATAAAAGCCAGAGGTAATGATGAGCCTATATAAAACCTTGCATGCTCCCCATCACCAGCCTGGCATCTTTCTCAACAGAAAGAGATACCACTCCTTCAATGTCCAGCTTGTTTGCATCCACAGGAAGTGCATAATGCAGGTCTGTACCCTGTTTTCTGGCAACAGCTATGATTCCTTCATCCTGCGTCAGGCCTCTTCTATTCCAACCAGAATGTCAGGTTACAGGCTGGCTACTTGGCAACAAGGGATGTCCTCTCCAGATATGGCTCATGATTCCTGTTAGGAACCAGACACAGAGAGCAGGCCTTAAATGAGAGCAATGCCAACACCAGAAATCTCATTGAGCAGACATGCTTACTCAACGGTTCAGCTGCCTGCACTATTCTGGAGTAGCTCTGCAGTACTCGTGTCTCCAAATTTGGCATTGTGTGCTGCATGCTGCATAATTTTGCTTTACAGAGAGATCAGCCTTTACTACCACCTGGGCAGGAAGAAGTGGAGGAGGATAAGGAGGAAGAACAGAACAAAGAGGAGGAAGAGCAAGAGCAGCATTGACCACCAATCCCACTAACTGCCAGAGCTCTTAGACAGCTGATACAAGAGTGCTTCACCTGAACCATCTCTCCCCTCCATAATACAGCAACAATCCTGCAATCTTCCTACCACCATCCTCACAACCACCATCTAATTATATTCCTGCAGTTCAACCTCATGGGTCTGGCCCTCACTTGCCTACAAAGATAAACACTAATACCAATTCCAGAACAAAAACATTACTCCAACAACTCGGTTCATATTGGTAAAGCAGTTAACTTGGTGAATTAAGAATCCATTTGTGTAAACCTTTAATTCCTGTTTTCTGTTGTTTATCTATCCTATTGCACCTACAAAGTGTATTCCTAGTAGCTGGAGATTGGGAGGTGGAAAGCTGCTAAGCTTCCATTGAAGACACTTCTGTTGGCCATGGTGGGCGACCTTGTGCATCTTTGGGCCTTGAGGTCCTAGCTGCAAGCTGCATCATTGCAGTGTGGGCTGGGATAGTCTGGTCCAGCTGGCTGTGTGGCACTGACAAGGACACTGGCACAGTGGAAAAGCTGAGTGAGGGTCAGGCATCAAGCCTTTATCTTCCTGTCCAGCTAAGATGTCAGAAACATACTGGCCTAGAAATTGGTTTGTGCCGCGCCTGTTTCACAGGCATAAAACGGGTGCCAAAGCATTCAATGTGGCAGGCAGAATGCGCGTGCACATTCTGCGCCAGAAATGCACTGCTCACCATATTGGTAAAGGCAGAAAAAGAGATGTCCAGAATGTGTCCGCAGTTAACCGGTCTCATTTAAATGAGGCCCAAGCCTCAATTTAGTTTGTGCCTCTGGCCAACCTGTTCCAGCGCAAGAATAGTTTCCTGCACCCAATTTCCAGGCCACAGTCTGATAAACAGTCTGCAAGAACTTGGAGTGAAAACTGTTACAGGAAGTGAAATACTTCTTTTTAAGGTTAGAATCCATCAGCTCAGTGAATGTTGACATAGATAAACTAAGCTAGGCTATTTGGATAAGTTTGCATAATTTATTATTTTTGATGTTACAAGGAGCAATGGGGTGAGATTGGATTTCGCTGAAGACCATACCATAGTCCTGTACTTTGTGTAAAATAAAGCAGCTTCATGATTTACAATTGGCCTCATCTCACTGGAGTCTGCTCTCTGGGATAAATGCACAGGGGGTACATGCAAAGTTTTAGGATCCAATTCACATAACAAGTGGTTTTCTGGGTGATAACTCTCATCTTCTCCCTCCAAGTTACACTACTATATAACTAGATAGTGGGCTGCAATTGTAAACTCCTGATGGGGTTCATTTATGCTGAACCCAAGAGAATATCTAGTGCGGACATGAAATTTGTAACACACAGTCAGTCTAAAGATGACAGCATTGTCCATGGTAAATGGGTAACCATCACTACTGAATTCCTATTGTGTTTTGTTCCATTTACAGTAAATATTGAGAAACAATCATTTATAGAACATCATAGACCTAATATACCCAGTTAATTAGCTAATTTTATTTAGTCCAAATATGCTTAATGAATCCCATATTTTGTTAAAGTTATTAAAAGATGATCTGATTAATAAATATCATGGGCCATAATTTGCAGCCCCTACGGGTGCGTACGAGGTGCACACGCACCCATAGGAGCCGCGCAAGTTCCGGGTTTAGGCATGCGAAGCACATGTGCTAAAATCCGGAACTTGCAATCTGTCAAATTCTTGACAGATCGCACGCATCCCCAGGAGAAGGGCCTCTGCAGGCAGGGAACAACTTCTGCTCAGTGAATGCCCGTGAAATTCCTACGCCTGGCAAAAGCAGACGTAAGGCCTGCTTTTACCAGCGTAAGAGTTTTAAAAAACATAAAAATAACATTTTGTTCCTTCATTTAAACATTAAAACTCATATACAATAAGGTATGGTTATTTTTAGCCCCTCTAAAACATTTAAATTTATTTTTCAAAAAGTTAAATTTTTGTTTTAAATGTTTAATTATATTGTATTTTAATTAATTTCAAATAAGTGTTTTTTTTAATGTGTTATGTTAAATGTATTTTTAATGTCATCCCCATTCATGCTTATGGAGATTCCCTTCTTTGATTGGTTGGGCCAGCCCACTTGATCCCAGGGGCGTTTGCCAGCCGCATGCGCCCCTGGGATACGTGGGCCTCTACGCAGGCCTACGTGTAGAGACCCAGGAGCGCAAGTCACTGTGTATCCCAAGGCAGAAGGTAAGTTCATAGACTTTTTGCTGGTCGGAGATATCCGTCTGCGGGAATCCTCCAACCGCAAATGCAGCCTCAAAGAAATTTATTACGCATCTCATCATTTATAAATGTAACAAATAAAACTGTAGCAAATAGAAGCAGAATTAATGACTAAATATATTTTGTATTGTTTGCTTTAGAGTTCAGTTTATCTAATTGCATTCTTATTTTAAATCATTTTAACATTTTTTTTATCTGAACCAATTTCCTTCACCCAGACTTCTTGCTGGGGTGAGAGTTTACAAGTGACAGTTACCCTGTGATTCTTCACTGGCTATTGTTTATGAATGAGCCTCGATACTAAGTGGTGGCAGTTCATTGAAACAATGGGCATCATTCCAAATGACTGCATCCTATCTGTGCCTAACGTCCATACATGCACAGTTCCAACGGGGTCAAAGGAGGAACCTTGGCCAACTTTCCTTTCCTAACTAAGAGCACTGAGGCCAATTGTTATGCCTCTATCTGTTCATAACTGAGTTTAACTAACATAACACAAACCAGCAATTGAAGGTATTACATTCCTGGTTTATATGGCTCAGCTACTCACTGAGCAAATTTTCTGAGCCATCAGTAGAGCCCCTTATTATATTAATTAGTAGTGAAGTAATAATTAATAAAAATATAGCAAGAAAACAATTTAGTGTTTGGACTATTGATGGTTTTTGTCAGATTTTATATGTATTCACATCAAGTCTGGATAGTGATTATAGAAGACATATTACCGGTCCTATTAACTGTATTGCTCTTGATTAAACAGGAAATAATTAAAGGTCTGATGATTTGGAAAAAGTTTCCTTCTGCTGCTCTTAAGACCTTATCCAACACCGACTTTCTAACCAGCACATGGGTGCCACGATGGTATGTATTAATAAGACTTTAGGCGAGTAAGCATCTGCTGAAAGTTTTAATTTTACTTTACCAATTTACAAGAAGGATCCCATGACACTATTTGAAGAACAGCAGGGTGTTCCCTTGTTGTCCTGCCCAACATTCTTTCTGCAACTAACACCACCAAAAACGGAGGCCGGAATTTTGCCGATCCTCAGAGTGCGGGTTCGGAGGCGGGACTGCTGTCAAAATTGCAAAGATTGACAGCGGGTAGGAAACCCGCTTTCAACCTGCCTCCAATCAATCTTCCCAAGTGTCTGGTCCCCGATTTGCACATGGACCCGACACCTAGCGGCGGGAAGAGGATTATAGCCACTTACCTGCCTGTTAACAGGTACTTGAACCTCTCTCACCAGTGACAGATCGCATCTGTAACCTCACTTGCAGCTGCCATCTGTTCTAGCCTATGGAGGGAGTCTTTGGAGAGCCTGTGTGCAAGAGCTCACCTTTGTAAAGTGATTGTCAGTGTTTGCAGCACCTCAATGCTGTCAAACACTGAGAAATGAGCTGTCAAAAAAGATTGTGCATGGTCCCTTTAAGAAAACTGGCAGATGATGCGTCATCAAATGACGTCATCTGATCGGCTTCCTCTTAATTGGCCGGCAAGCCCGCAGGGCAGGCTTAACAATATCATTCAAGGGAAAATCACGTCCGTGGGCCGGATGCAGTTGGGGGGCAGGACTGGAACCTGGAAACCAGCTGACCTGCTCCCAAGCCGCATCCATTGCAAAATCGCAGCCAGAGTATCTGGTAATTCCTTCATTTGATACTGTGGGACTTTGCAAATTGACTGCTGTGGTTGCCTATATAAAAATGGTGAATATACTTCAAAAAGTAATTAATTGGCTCTAAACCACTTTGAGGCATCCTAAATAAGATTAGCCAATTAAATGCAAGTTCTTTCTTTACAAAGGGGCAAATCATGTCAAATGGAACTGGCAATATTCACACACCATACAATGGATGAAATAAGTGCACTATACTTGATTTGAACATTCATATTTGTCATTGGTTAGAGTAAAGTGGAACCAAACGTAAGATGGCAATAGATGGTATTTCAAGAACTGAGCATGGAATTACAGGAAAAGGTGTTTTGGGCATGGCTACTTTGAAGGTGTGGTTTGGAAGTTTTAAGAAATGGCAATGTGTGGCAATTATTGGAAGACATCTTGAATTAGTACATGGCGCATTAACCTTTCCTCCTACATTTCTAGTTGACAACTAATTCCTGGTTATCGCTTTCATCCTCTGTGCTGCCTTTATTCCAACCATGCCGACAGGTTGCAGGCTGGCTAATTGACGACAAGGGCTATCCCGCTGAGCATGTCGGGATCATGGGCAGAGCTGAACTACAATGAAACATAGAAACATAGAAGATAGGAGCAGGAGTAGGCCATTTGGCCCTTCGAGCCTGCTCCGCCATTCAATGAGATCATGGCTGATCATCCAAATTCAGTACCCTGTCCCTGCCTTCTCCCCATATCCCTTGATCCCTTTAGCCTTAAGAAATATATCCAACTCTTTCTTGAATATATTTAATGAACTGGCCTCCACCGACCTCTGTGGCAGAGAATTCCACAGGTTCACCACTCGCTGGATGAAGAAATTCCTCCTCATTTCAGTCCTAAATGGCTTACCCCTTATCCTTAGACTATGACCCCTGGTTCTGGACTCCCCGGCCATCAGAAACATCCTTCCTGCATCTAGTCTGTCCAGGCCTGACAGAATTTTATAGGTTTCGATGAGATCCCCTCTCAATCTTCTAAACTCCAGTGAGTATAAGCCCAATCGCCACAATCTCTCCTCATACGTCATTCCTGCCATCCCAGGTATCAGCCTGGTGAATCTACGCTGCACTCCTTCCATGGCAAGAACATCCTTCCTCAGGTAAGGCGACCAAAACTGCACACAATATTCAAGGTGCGGTCTCACCAAGGCCCTGTACAACTGTAGCAAGACATCCTTGTTCCTGTACTCGAACCCTCTTGCTACGAAGGCCAACATACCATTGGCCTTCTTAACCGCCTGCTGCACCTGCATGCTTACCTTCAGCGACTGGTGCACAAGAACACCCAGGTCTCTTTGCACTTCCCCTTCTCCCAATCTATTGCCATTCAAATAATAATCTGCCTTCCTGTTTTTGCCACCAAAGTGGATAACCTCACATTTATCCACATTATAGTGCATTTGCCATGTTTCTGCCCAATCACCCAACCTGTCCAAATCGTACTGGAGTTTCCCGACATCCTCCTCACAGCATACCCTCCCACCCAGCTTTGTGTCATCTGCAAATTTGGAGATATTACATCCAATTCCCTCGTCCAGATCATTAATATATATTGTGAACAGCTGGGGTCCTAGGACCGATCCTTGCAGTACCCCACTAGTCACTGCCTGCCACTCGGAAAACGACCCGTTTATTCCAACTCTTTGCTTTCTGTCCACCAACTAGTTCTCTATCCAAGTCAATACCTTGCCCCCAATCCCATGTGCCTTAATTTTGCACGTTAATCTCTTATGCGGGACCTTATCGAAAGCCTTCTGAAAGTCCAAATACACCACATCCACTGGTTCTCCGTTATCTATTTTACCAGTTACATCCTCAAAAAATTCCAGTAGATTAGTCAAGCATGATTTACCTTTTGTAAATCCATGTTGACTTTGTCTGATCCTGTCACTGCTTTCCAAGTGCTCTGCTATTACATCTTTTATAATGGACTCCAGCATTTTCCCCACTACCGATGTCAGGCTTACCGGTCTATAATTCCCTGCTTTTTCTCTACCACCCTTTTTGAATTGTGGGGTAACATTAGCTACCCTCCAATCCATGGGTACTGTTCCAGAGTCTATCGAGTTCTGGAAGATGACCAGCAATGCATCTACTATTTCTAGGGCCACTTCCTTAAGTACCCTGGGATGTAGATTATCAGGCCCTGGGGATTTATCGGCCTTCAGTACCATCAATTTTCCTAACACCATTTCCCTACAAATACTGATTTCTTTCAGTTCCACCCTTTCATCAGACCCTATGTTCCCCGGCACCTCTGGGAGGTTATTTGTGTCCTCCTTTGTGAAGACAGAACCAAAATATGTATTTAGTTGGTCTTCCATTTCTTTGTTCCCCATTATAAATTCCCCTGATTCTGACTGTAAGGGACCTACGCTTGACTTCACCAATCTTTTTCTCTTCACATATCTATAAAAGCTTTTACAGTCAGTTTTTATGTTCCCTGAAAGCTTACTCTCATATTCTATTTTCCCTTTCTTAATGAATCCCTTTGTCCTCCTTTGTTGAATCCTAAACTGCTCCCAATCCTCAGGATTATTGCTTTTTCTGGCCAATTTATATGCCCTCTCCTTGGATCTTATGCTATCCATAATTTCCCTTGTTAGCCACGGTTGAGTCACCTTTTTTGTTTTATTTTTATGCCAAACTGGGATAAACAAATTCTGTAGCTCATCCATTCGGTCTTTGAATGTTTGCCATTGCCTATCCACCATCAACCCTTTGAGTGCCATTCCCCAATCAATCCTACCCAACTCGCTCCTCAGATCATCGTAGTTTCCTTTATTTAAATTGAGGACCCTTGTCTCTGAGTCAACTACTTCATTCTCCATCTTAATGAAGAATTCGATCATATTATGATCGCTCCGACCCAAGGGGCCTCGTACAACAAGATTGCTAATTAATCCTTTCTCGTTACATAATACCCAGTCTAAGATGGCCTGATCTCTGGTTGGTTCCTCGACATATTGGTCCAGGAAACCATCCCGTAAACACTCCAGGAATTCCTCCTCCACAGTATTGTTACTAATTTGGTTGGCCCAATCTATATGTAGATTAAAGTCACCCATGATGACTGCTGTGCCCTTATTGCACGCTTCTTTAATTTCCCTTTTAATACCATCCCCAACCTCCGCCTTACTGTTTGAAGGTCTATATACCACCCCCACTAACATTTTTTTCCCCTTAGTATTTCTCAACTCTACCCATACAGATTCCACATCATCAGAGCTAATATCCTTCATTACAATTGTGTTAATCCCTTCTTTAACCAGTAATGCTACCCCACCTCCCTTTCCTTTTTGCCTATCTTTCCTGAATTTTGAATACCCCTGGATCTTGAGTTCCCAGTCTTGGCCATCCTTGAGCCACGTTTCTGTAATCCCAACCAAATCATATTCGTTTACCTCTATTTGCGCAGCCAATTCATCCACCTTATTACAAATGCTCCTCGCATTAAGACACAAAGCCTTCAGGCTTGTTTTTTTAACGCTCTTAGACCTATTAGAATTATTATTTACTGTGGCCACGTTTGATTTAAACCGTTGATTTCTCTGACTGCCACTTTTGTTTTTCTCCTTCCTATCTTTTGCTTTTATCCTTGTTTCCCTTTCCTCTGTCTCCCTGATCAGGTTCCCAACCCCCTGCCATTTTAGTTTAAACCCTCCCCCACAGCACTAGCAAATACTCCCCCTAGGTCATAGTTTTCCAGCCCTGACCAGATTCAGACCGTCCGGTTTGAACTGGTCCCACCTCCCCCAGAACCGGTTCCAATGTCCCAGGAACTTGAATCCCTCCCCCTGGCACCATTCCTCTAGCCACGTATTCATCTGAAGTATCCTTCTATTTCTACTCTGACTAGCACGTGGCACTGGTAGCAATCCTGAGATTACTACCTTTGAGGTCCTGTTTTTTAATTTATCTCCTAACTCCCTATATTCCGCTTTTAGGACCTCATCCCGCTTTTTACCTATATCGTTGGTGCCTATATGCACCACGACAACTGGCTTTTCACCCTCCCCTTCCAAGATGTTCTGCAGCCGCTCGGAGACATCCTTGACCCTTGCACCAGGGAGGCAACACACCACCCTGGAGTCTCGTTTGCGGCCATGCTGCCACAAGAAACATAATTGAGCAAACAATCAGCCTGCTTAAACAACACTTCCGTTGACTGGACCATTCCGGAGGAGCTTTGCAGCACACCCCTGAGCAGGTATTCAGGTTCGTCATTGTCTGCTGCATGCTCCATCACTTCGCCATCATGAGGGACCAACCCTTACCACCACCTGGGCAGCAACAAGTGCAAAAAGAGGAGCAGGAGGAGGAGTGGGAAGAGGAGGAAGAGGCAGCAACCATCAGTTCCCCTAGCAGGCAGATCACGGAGACCAGATCATCTAGGAAAGCTTCACCGAAATCAGCCATTCTAACTCCAATACACCAACAGTCCCACAGTCTTTACTACTGTCCTTACTAGTACCATACAATTGTCTTCCTTCAGTCTAGACTAATGGTTCTTGCCGTCACTTAAATACTAACAACACCTTTCATTTATATAGCACATTTAACATGTTCCAAGGCTCTTCACAGGAGTGTTATCAGGCAAAATTGCCAACAACAAATCGAGAAGAAAAAACAAATTTATCAAGCAAATCAATTGCATCTCTATTTAATAGTTAACAAAAATAATGAAGAATCACTCTTGTGCCAGCTCTTAGCACCTGTCTTGCATGCTCCTTTCCTGTCTGCAGTATCTCACCATTGGCTGGAGCAGTCTGACCCAGCTGGCTCATTAGCACTAACAAGGAAACTGGTGGTGTGGGTGGCGGGGGACCAGGCTTGCTGTCATCCTGAGAGAGGATAGCAGGTACCTCCCCCATGGAAGCTAGGCCACTCTCCTGGAACAGTTCCTCAGCACTCCCACGGCTCTGCATGAGTGCAGTACTGCTATGACACTTTGGAGGCCCCTGTCAACATTAGACCCCAGAGCCAAGATGGCAGCCACCTGAGCTTGAATTTGCAACAGTCTGTGCTGAAGGACTTCAGTGATGTAGAGAGATTAAAGAAGCTGTGATTGTTCTAAGAACATAAGACATAGCATGAGTAGGTCATTTGGCCTCTCGAGCCTGCTCCGCCATTCAATAAGATCATGGCTGATCTGATCTTTGCCTCAATTCCACTTCCCTGCCTGCTCCCCATAACCCTTCACCATTCAAAAATCTGTCTATCTCCACCTTAAATATATTCAATGACCCAGCCTCCACAGCTCTCTGGGGAAGAGAATTCCAAAGATTCACAACCCTCTGAGAGAAGAAATTCCTCCTCATTTCCATTTTAAATGGGAGCCCCCTTATTCTGAAATTATGCCCCCTAGTTCTAGATTCCCCCACGAGGGGAAACATCCTCTCTGCATCTACTCTGTCAAGCCCCTTCAGAATCTTATATGTTTCAATAATATCCCCTCTCATTCTTCTAACCTCCAATGAATATAGGCTCAACCTGCTCAGCCATTCTTCATAAGACAATCTCTTTATCTCCGGAATCAATCTCCTTAGAGCAGAGAAGGTTAAACCGAGGTTTAAGTGAGGTATTCAAAATTGTAATGGAATTTCATAAGAGTAGATAGGGAGAAACTATTTACACTGGCAGGAGGGGCAATAACCAAAGGACATAAATTTAAGATAATTGGTAAAAGAACCAAGGGAGAGATGAGGAGAAATATCTTTATACACTGAGTTATTAAGATCTGGAATGCACTACCTGAAAGGGTGGTGGAAGCAGATTCAATGGTAACTTTCAAAAAAGATATATACATAAAAAGAAAAAAATTGCAGTCCTACAGGGAAAGAGCAAGGGAGTGGGACAAATTGGATAGCTCTTTCCAAGAGCTGGCACAGGCATGATGGGGCGAATGGCCTCCTTCTGTGGTGTAAGATTTTATGTTCAAGGAAGGGTTTCCACTCCATATACAGTATGTGGAGGTCTTTTTAGATCCAGAAATGCATCCTTATGTTCATGTCTATTATCCATGGGGCTGCTACAATGATTTTATTCTGCAGCAGTCCATGGTAGCGCCATTACTTGATGGGCTCCAGAAGATGAAAGAATGGCTCTTAGGAGACCAGGGCTATCCTCTACATCCATACATGCTGACCTTAATTAGAAATACCTAAACAGCAGCAGAGCAAAAATAAAATGAGGCTAACGTGACTATCTAAATTACTGAAGTTCGTAGTTTGAACTGCCCAGTCAGGATGCTAATCTACAGCTTCAGCCAAAGTCTCACGATCAACACTATCTGTTACAGTACATGCTTCACAAATTTGCCTTCTTAAGAGGACTGAGCATGTTGCTAGCCGATTGAACCCTGGAAGGTATAGACAACAGGAAGAGGAGAATAGCGACATAAAGGAAGGTAATGCCCAGGTAGGGAGATTGGAGAGGAATCTGTAGTAGACAACTATTTCCAATAATGGATACCACCTGCCACCAATCCACTTTGTGACACCGATGAAACCACACACATTGCTGCACGCAAGGACAACACATTTCCTCCATAATGGCTGAATTGCCCTCTTTCTGCCACCTCCCAGCACTTATTACTTGATGGCCAACCCATTAAATACTGCCTATAAAATAGAGAATTACAAATATCAAAACTTATTGGGTAATAGTTAGTTATGATGTGCTTTAAGCCCTACATCCGTACTTCCCCTTGGTGACCCTATTCTCTGTGTTTTTCCTAATTCTAAGACAATATTAACAATGCTTACTCAGTAGGAGCAACTGCAGTGGAAATTGTAGATGGGTACAATAGTGTGGCCCTATTGGCTTGGTCATGCAATGCTACCAAAAGCCCCAAATCTCTACCAGAAAACAGGCCCTGGTATCCCTTCAGAACGAACATTAAAAAATTATAACTTACCTGGTCAACCTGATAAGGGAGAGCGCCTCTGTTGTGTCTGTGCACACACAGGCTGCCCAGCCCAATTAGTTAAATGACCCATCCCTGCCATTTGGGACAGGGTCAACGTTTTTAGCGATCAATGGCCAGGCATCCTGCTCTGCTGCACCACTGGCAGTCGAGCAGTTCAACAAATGCAGGGTTCCCTCGAGGTGTCGCAAATGGTGCCTGACGTAAGAAAACTACTAGGCACTTAGTCTGAGTATTAAACAAGGCTTTAATCAACTATTTTTCAACATGGAGATCTAGTTGTGTCCTTCACTAGTTCCTGTTAAAGAATGTCCTGCACAAGCTGGGCCCATGCGCGAGTATTTATACTCTCCCTGGACAGCGCCACGAGCAGGCCGCCAAGTATTATTACATAAGTCATTTTCACATGAATGACAAGATTCATGTCAGTGCCCATGTGAGCATCAGAGTTCCTGAAATCAACCCCATGATCTATGTAAACAACAAGGGTTGCACTCAATATTGAGGTGGTATCTGATCACAGAAACATCATAATGCATGTCAGTGGCCATTATCCAGGAAGCAGCCCTGATGCCTCATAGTCATAGGCCTAGAAATTCAGTTGTTAGCGTCAGCCGCTAGCGCCTTAGGAGGAGGAGAAGTGGGGCGCTAAGCAGCTCGCGCCCGGGCGCGGCGCGATCTGCGCCTCTTGCAAACTTCACTCAAGATTTAGCGGCGGCGCAAAACCGCAGCGCCCGCTCAGCTGCGCACACAGATCCTGACGTCATTTCATGGTGCAACGTCCTTGGTGCGCCCTGAACCGGAACTTCAGTGGCGCCGCCCTTCTGTGCGCATGGCGCCCCCAGCGAGTGGTAGAGGGGAACGGTTCCCAGTCGCTGCGGGGCGCGGGTGGCGCTAATTAAAGGGGACTCCTCCTGCAGTATAAGTGGCAGACATTTTGTTCCACTCCTTCTTTGTGAGAGACGGATATTTGGAGAGAGACAAAGGGAGAAAGCTTTCTGGTTTGACTCAGCGCTCGCACAGGTACTTCTGGCTTCAGGCCAGAGCTTTGCACTTGGATTTAACTTTCAGTGCCATAGCCTTGAGTCGCCACATATAATGGGGGCTGCCATGGGTGGAAACGTTGGCTTACTGCATTGCATTCAAAGGGCTCAGAGACGCCGTGAGAGAGTACTGGTCATGGGCAGACGGAGAAGGGCCAACAGGCATCAGCACAGGAGGCCTTACCCACACAGGGTATACCGCCAGCAGTTCTCATATCTGACATGTCTGAGGAGCAGTGTGTTCGGAGGCTGCGGTTAAGAAGGGAGGTGGTCACTGAGATCTGCGACCTGTTTCGCAGAGATCTGCAGCCACAGCTGAGGAGCAGGACGTCTCTGTCGGTGGCAGTGAAGGTGACGGTGGCTCTCAACTTCTATACCACCGGCTCCTTCCAATCCGCTACTGGGGACATTGCCAACATCTCCCAGTTCGCGGTACATTGCTGCATCCGCCAGGTGACCAATGCCCTTTTCAGAAGGAGACGTCAGTTCATCTCCTTCCCCATGACCCTGGACAAGCAGCAAGAGCATGCAATGGGATTTGCAGTATTAGCGGGCTTTACCATGGTCCAGGGCACCATTGACTGCACGCATGTGGCTTTGCGGGCACCTCTAGAGAATGCCAAGGATTACCGCAACCGGAAGGACTACCATTCGCTCAACGTGCAGTTGGTGTGCGACCACAGGCAGCTCATACTGGCTGTCAATGCCCGCTTTCCAGGCAGCAGCCATGATGCCTACATCCTGCGCCAGACTTCTGTGGCAGACATTTTTGAAGCCCAGGCTCACCCACGAGGATGGCTTCTCGGGGACAAAGGCTATCCTTTGTGCACCTGGCTGATGACCCCACTCCATGCGCCCAGCACCCCTGCTGAAGAGCGATACAATGACAGCCATCAAGCAACCAGGAACATCACTGAGCACACAATCGGCGTGCTCAAACAACTGTTCCGCTGTCTGGATCGTTCCGGCGGAGCCCTACAGTACTCGCCTGAGCGAGTCTCCCATTTCGTTGTAGTGTGCTGCATGCTGCACAACCTGGCTATCCTCAGGACTCAGCCACTGCCAGTAGACATTGGAGGACCACCAGAGGAGGAGGAGGAGGAGGAGCACCAACACGGGAGGGAGGCACAAAGTGCAAGGGCCGTCCGTCGGCGGCTTATTGCAACTCGGTTCTAGGCCCCCTCTCAGGGAATGGCTTGTGCCAATGAAAGAAGATGAATGGAGCCGCTCCGCAAGCCCTCAGCCGGTCAAGGCAACAAATAGTTCCAAAAGCAAACATGGACAATGCAATTAAAGAAACTTTTTTACTGTGCAAACTCTGTGCCCTTCCCGCATGACAAACTAATTCAGAGAAACCCCCCAAAAAACAGTCAGAGACATAACTGGCTGTCACAACCTTCAGAAAATGAAATAAGCAGTTAAACAAAAATGACCATGATCCTCGGCCTTTATAAAAAAACAAACACAACAGTCTCGGCCTTCATATATCAAAAAACACAACAGTCTCGGCCTTCATATATCAAAAAACACAACAGTCTCGGCCTTCATATATCAAAAAACACAACAGTCTCGGCCTTCATATATAAAAAAACACAACTGTCTCGGCCTTAATATATAAAAAAAACCTTCTGGGCCTTATATATTAAAAAAAAATTGGCCACACCTTCTACTTTTTCCCCTGCGAGGGTGATCTGCCTCGCTTCCGCGAGTGGCCCCTTCCCGCCCTGCAGCTCCTCCTCAATGGGACCCCAGTGGCTGCAGCAAGGCTGGGGGAAGGCTGCTGAGGGTCAGATGGTGAGACGGCAGATGCCCTTGGGGGTCGGCCTGAACCAGCTCTAGGCCTGGAGGGGCCGGCTGCTGACTGCTCCAACTCTGCTTGGGCGGCAGCAGTCTGTCCTACAGGTGGTGGCAGCTGCAGTGGAGGAGTGACTGTGTTGGCTGCAGGAATGCTGCCAACCTGACAGAGCACAGGCACTACCTGGTCGGCTGATACACTGGCACTCGCACGGGCCAGCACTGCAGCATGCGCAGCAATCTGCTGAAGCACAGACTGCTTGGCCTGCTGCGGCGCGGCGAGGGCCCCAGCGATGCCTGGCCGATCCAGCGAGGGTGGCAGCAGTAAGTGCCCGTGTGGCCCTGATCTGTGTCTGCATCAGACCAGCCAGTGAATGCACGGCACGACTGAGCACTTGGCTGGGAGCCACCTGTGATGCAGCGAAGTCCTGCTGACTCCTAGCCTGTGCTGCCACGGAGTCCTGCAGACTCCTGGCCTGTGCTGCCACGAATTCCTGTACACTCCTTGCCAGTGACTCTATGGAGTCAGGCTTCCTTGCCACTGCAGCCATGAGCTCAGTGTGCCTGCGCTCAGCCTGGGCGCCCATTTCAGCAAGGAGCCGCACCTCCTCTGCGCTCACCGTAGCAGGACTCGAGGCCAGACTCTCCCTCCGGGGAGAAGGCCGCAGAGCTTCCTCACCCCTCCGTGTTGCTGCAGCCCGCTGGGCCCCGGAGCTTCACTCTCCTCAGACCCTTCTCCCCTGCTCCCCTCCAGGGAAGACGTGTCCCCATCATGGCCATGGGCTGCCTCGGCTGAGGATGTCACTGATGGGCCGGCTTCCTCTTCCTCCTCCTCGATTTCAGAATCAGACACAGTGCCAGCTTGAGGGCCCACCTCCTCACCTGGCGATTCACCATCTGAAAGCAGGGAAGCACAAGAGTTGCTTTAGAGTGAGAACAGGGCGGCAGCGAGGGAGGCATGAGTGCTGCTATGCACTGCATTGGTTCGATAGTGGCAAAGGATGCTGGTGTGAGGCGCAAGTGGAAAGAGAGAGGTCAAAAAGGTGATGACCTTACCATTGGTGCCCAGAACAGGGTCGGCATCTCCACTGGCGACGGGGCCAATCAGCCGGCCTGCCATAATGCGCTCCACATGCTGCTCCAGGTCGCTGAGCTGTTTGAGGTCAGGACAGCCTCCCCCAGTCTGTTGCTGCTGCCTGCGGTTGTGGGCCAGCTTGCCCTGCAAGGGAAAGGACGGCTTCTAAGTACAGTGTCAAGCCCTGATCTTGCCTGCACTGCCTCCCATGGTGGAATAGCCCTGACAGTGTGAAGCCCTGATCTTGCCTGCACTGCCTCCCATGGTGGAATAGCCCTGACAGTGTGAAGCCCTCATCTTGCCTGCACTGCCTCCCATGGTGGAATTGCCCTGACAGTATGAAGCCCTCATCTTGCCTGCACTGCCTCCCATGGTGGAATAGCCCTGACAGTGTGTAAAGTGCTGAATGTGCAAGTGATTTTCATGAGAGTCCCATAGCTGCTGGATGAGGGCTGGGCATTGGGGCTTTCAGGTCCCTTTGGCCATAAAGTGAGGTGCACATGCAGGGATGAGGAGGATACTGGAAAGGGTACTCACCCTGACAACCCGAGTGAGGTCGTTGAACTTTTTTCTGCATTGCACAGGAGTCTTGCCAACCATGCTGTTGGAGGTCACCCTGTTTGCCACCTCCCTCCAGGCTTATCTATACTTGCTGGGCAGCGGCCTCCTGTCACTATCAGGGAAGAGGACAAGTCACCTGCGCTCCACTGCACCAACCAGTACCTTCAGGGCACCCTCGCTGAAGCGCTGCGCTCGCTCCCTAGCCTTCTCCATAGTCGTGGGCGTTGAACTGTTGAAGCAGCTATGTTCAGGCCTTGATTCAGGGCTGCAGTGTGCAGGGCGTGGCAGCCAAATAAATCCATCCTCCCCCTATAAGAGCTGACCGGCGCCAGCGTGTCTGCCTTCAATCAGCAACTCGCTGCGCCTGCCCTCGGTGGTTGCGCCCCGGCTCGCCGGCTTAGCGCCTTATGATAGTTATGCATCGCCTGCTTTAGCGCAGCAGCAACCTCTTGGGGCAATGCAACTGAATATCGGCGAAGGTGGCGCTAAGTTGGGCCGGGCGCTAAATTTAGCGAACGCCCGGCTGTAGCGCCCCAAACACGGCTATACTGAATTTCTAGGCCATAGAGTCCTAGATTTATACAGCACAGAAAGAGGCCCTTCAGCCCATTGTGTCCACGCTGGCCATCAAGCCCTGCCTATTCTAATCCCATTTTCCAGCACTTGGTCCGTAGCCTTGTATGCTATGGCGTTTCAAGTGCTCATCTAAATGCTTCTTGAATGTTGTGAGGGTTCCTGCCTCTACCACCCTTTCAGGCAGTGAGTTCCAGATTCCAACCACCCTCTGGGTGAAAAAGTTTTTCCTCAAATCCCCTCTAAACCTCCTGCCCCTTACCTTGAAACTATGCCCCCTGGTTATTGACCCCTCTACTAAGGGGAAAAGTTCCTTTCTATCTACCCTATCTATGCCCCTCATAATTTTGTACACCTCCATCAGGTCCCCCCTCAGCCTTCTCTGCTCTTAGGAAAACAACCCCAGCCTGTCCAGTCTCTCTTCATAGCTGAAGCGCTCCAGCCCAGGTAACATCCTGGTGAATCTCCTCTGCACCCTCTCCAATGCAATCACATCCTTCCTATAGTGTGGCGACCAGAACTGCACACAGTATTCCAGCTGTGGCCTAACTAGCGTTTTGTACAGCTCCATCATAACCTCCCTGCTCTTATATTCTATGCCTTGGCTAATGAAGGCAAGTATCCCATATGCCTTTTCAACCACCTTATCTACCTGTCCTGCTGCCTTCAGGGATCTATGTACATGCACACCAAGGTCCCTCTGATCCTCTGTCCTCCGATCCTACCACTCATTGTGTATTCCCTTGCCTTGTTAGTCCTCCCAAAATGTATCACCTCACACTTTTCAGGGTTAAATTCCATTTGCCACTGTTCTGCCCATCTACCCAACCCGTCTGTATCGTCCTGTAGCCTGAGGCTTCCCTCCTCGCTATTTACCACTCCACCAATTTTCGTGTCATCTGCGAACTTACTGATCATACCTCCTACATTCATATCTAAATAATTAATGTACACTACAAACAGCAAAGGTTCAGCATCAATCCCTGTGGTACACCACTGGACACAGGCTTCCAGTCACAAAAACAACCTTTGACAATCACCCTCTGCCTCCTGCCAGTAAGCCAATTTTGGACCCAATGTGCCAAATTGCCCTGGATCCCATGGGCTCTTTCTTACCTTCTTGACCAGTCTCCGATGCGGGACTTTGTCAAAAGGCTTACTGAAGTCCATGTAGACTACATCAATTGCACTACCCTTACCCAAACACCTAGTCACCCCCTCGAAAAATTCAATCAAATTGGTTAGACATGATCTCCCCCAGACAAAGCCATGCTGGCTATCCTTGATTGATCCTTGCCTCTCCAAGTGGAGACTAATTCTGTCCCTCAGAATTTTTTCCAATAATTTCCCTACCAATGATGTTAGGCTCACTGGCCTGTAATTCCCTGGTTTATCCCTACTACCCTTCTTGAATAATGGTACTACGTTAGCTGTTCTCCAGTCCTCTGGCACCTCCCCTGTGGCCAGAGAGGTTCTGAAAATTTGTGTCAGAGCCCCTGCAATCTCCTCCCTTGCCTCACACAGCAGCCTGGGATACATCTCGTCTGGGCCTGGGGATTTATCCACTTTTAAGCCCGCTAAAACCGCTAGTACCCCCTCCCTCTCAATACTAATTTGTTCAAGTATATCACAATCCCCCTGCCTGATTTCTATGCCTACATCGTCCTTCTCCATAGTGAACACAGATGCAAAATATTCATTTAAAACCTCACCCACATCTTCCGGCTCTACACACAGATTGCCACTTTGGTCCGTAATGGGCCCTACTCTTTCCCTGGTTATCCTCTTGCCCTTAATATACTTATAAAACACCTTGGGATTTTCCTTTATTTTGCCCGCCAGTGTTTTTCCATGCCCCCTCTTCGCTCTCCTAATTACTTTAAGTACCCCCCTGCACTTTCTATACTCCTCTAGGGCTTCCACTGTTTTAAGTCCTTTGTATCTGCCAAAAGCATCCCTTTTTTTCTAATCCATTCTTGTATAGCTCTTGGCTTGTTGGTCCCACCCTTGACCTTTACGGGAACATGTTGCCATTGTACTCTCTCTATTTCCTTTCTGAAAGACTCCCACTGCTCTGATGTGGATTTTCCTACAAGTAGCTTATCCCAATCCATTGGCCATTATGCCTCATTATGCAAAGTCCAGATGTGCTTGCTTTTTTGGAAGGAGAAGAAACAATGGGGAGATTTCTTTGGTGACCAAGGCTAGATTCTGTATCCATGACCTCTGTGTTGAAATCCTCTAACAGCAGAGGAGTGCCTCAGACTGGAACCCTGAGAATTTGTGCGCTGTTTGACTGCTCTGATCGCCACATTCAAAAAAAGTGTTCCATCCAGCTTTGGCACATTGAAGGAGTTTATGTGTAAAGGCAATAGTTGTGTACACTGGTTAAAATGGAACTTCCCAAAGGTGTGACATTTCCCAACTTAGGTTTGTGCCATGCTTGTGAGCAAAAGTGGGCACACTTGTCTTTGCCGTCCTCCTTATACCAGCAAGCATCTTCCTCATTTGCAGCCAAGTACAAGGAACGTGAGGGACTGCATTGACTAGATTGCTGACCTTTCTCCATGCAGCTTTCCCCTGTGATCTTACTGAAAGGTGACCTTCAGAACGTTGGTGCATCATCTACAGCAGGAACACCGTCAGAAGCACAGCATCAAAGGGAGAAGTGTTGCCTACAGAGGCCCACAATTAATTAACTTTTCTGCCACCACAATTCTCCTTTAATGGCTAGCTGCAAGCCACTGCCTTGCCAGATTTACATTCCCCAGACATGTGTGCTATAGACCAACCTATCTGGACAAGCTTTTCATGTGCCAATAGTCTAACTAGAAAGAGTAAAGCGAGGTTGACAACCACAAAAATTGGCCTGGCTCAGCCTCTAAGCCCCCCAACACAGGAAAGCCTACTTTCAGTCAGTTTAACCCCATTCTTGATGGACTAGCAAAGTTGGGGCCTTAATATACAACTGTCAAAATAGTACTGGGACATTATTCTACATTCAAGGTACAGTACTATATAAATGCAAGTTGTTATTATTATTATTATTATTATTATTATTATTATTATTAATGTTGAAATTCAGATGACAAATATCCTGGCCAGACAGGGAAGGGCTTATAATCTGAAGTCACTTTTAACTTATTTGAGTACTATTGAATGATACACTTTAAGATGGATTATGGATAAAATGTAAAAATTAATAAAATGCCTATGGATCCCTGTCTTCAGAATAAGAGGTCTTGTACCAACTTTATCAAATGTTACTTTTGTAACTTTCAAAAGCTCATAATAATTTGTCCGTGACTACACAAACCACTCTGGGTACTGGTATATTGTGTATCAGTAAAACAGTCTGTGACTACACAAACCACTCTGGGTACAGGTATATTGTGTATCAGTAAAACAGTCCGTGACTACACAAACCACTCTGGTTACAGGTATATTGTGTATAATAAAACAGGTTTATTAAGCATTAAACATCCAGTACAAAGAAGTAATACTTAACAAGGAGATAGTCACAGTCTTGTTTGTTTGAGCCTCAGCGTTCCTTCCGGGCGACTGTGGCACGGTCTCTTTCTTCTCTTGCTGTTTTCTCTCGACTGAAGCTCGCTTCTCTGGTTTCTTGCTGTGTTCTGTCGACTGAAGCTTCTTCAACTCTGGTTCGCGCTGCCTTCAGTGTTCAAAATCCGTATCTTTATACACCTTTTTCCCTCTTCCTACGTGAATACAAACAGCTATCCCGACACCTGGTACATGTTTTACGACCTTGTTGATCCCACTCGGACTCGCTTTGTGCATATCAAAGGGCCCTTTTAACTTTAGATATTCTCTTTCCAAAAACCATTTCCCAAGATGTTGTCTAAACAAACTGTCCATTTTATAGTCGTATGGCAAACATTTAAAGATCGCATGGATGAACTACAGAATTTGTTCATCCCTGTTTGGCATAAAAATAAAACAAAAAAGGTGACTCAACTGTGGCTAACAAGGGAAATTAGGGATAACATAAGATCCAAGGAGGGGACATATAATTTGGCCAGAAAAAGCAGCAAACCTGAGGATTGGGAGCAGTTTAGGATTCAGCAAAGGAGGACAAAGGAATTAATTAAGAGGGGGAAAATAGATTATGAGAGTAAGCTTTCAGCGAACATAAAAACTGACTGTAAAAGCTTCTATAGATATGTGAAGAGAAAAAGATTGATAAAGTCAAGCGTAGGTCCCTTGCAGTCAGAATCAGGGGAATTTATAATGGGGAACAAAGAAATGGTAACCAATTAAATACATACTTTGGTTCTGTCTTCGCAAAGGAGGACACAAATAACCTCCCAGAGATG
Organism: Somniosus microcephalus; assembly: GCF_052327205.1. Taxonomy (NCBI): domain Eukaryota; kingdom Metazoa; phylum Chordata; class Chondrichthyes; order Squaliformes; family Somniosidae; genus Somniosus; species Somniosus microcephalus. The sequence goes on along the minus strand of NC_140990.1, from coordinate 280,808,817 downwards.
TCAGGGAACATAGGGTCTAATGAGAGGGAGGAATTGAATGAAATCAGTATTTGTAGGGAAATGGTGTTAGGGAAATTGACGGCATTGAAGGCCGATAAATCCCCAGGGCCTGATAATCTACATCCTAGGGTACTTAAGCAAGTGGCCCTAGAAATAGTAGATGGATTGCTGGTCATCTTCCAAAATTCTATAGACTCTGGAACAGTTCCCATGGATTGGAGGATAGCTAATGTAACCCCACTATTCAAAAAAGGTGGTAGAGAGAAAACGGGGAATTGTAGACCGGTAACCCTGACATCGGTAGTGGGGAAAATGCTAGAGTCCATTATAAAAGATGTAATAGCAGAGCACTTGGAAAACAGTGACAGGATCGGATAAAGTCAACATGGATTTACAAAAGGTAAATCATGCTTGACTAATCTACTGGAATTTTTTGAGGATGAAACTCGTAGAATAGATAAGGGAGAACCAGTGGATGTGGTGCATTTGGACTTTCAGAAGGCTTTCGATAAGGTCCCGCATAAGAGATTAGCGTGCAAAGTTAAAGCACATGGGATTGGGGGTAAGGTACTGTCAGGGATAGAGAACTGGTTGGCAGATAGGAAGCAAAGAGTTGGAATAAACGGGTCTTTTTCCGAATGGCAGGCAGTGACTAGTGGGGTATCGCAGGGATCGGTGCTAGGACCCCAGCTATTCACAATATATATAAATGAACTAGACGAGGGAACTAGATGTAATATCTCCAAGTTTGCAGACGACACAAAGCTTGGTGGGCGTGTGTGCTGTGAGGAGAATGCTGAGAAACTCCAGTATGATTTGGACAGGTTGGGTGATTGGGCAGATGCATGGCAAATGCAGTATAATATGGATAAATGCGAGGTTATCCACTTCGGTGGCAAAAACAGGAAGGCAGATTATTATCTGAGCGGCAATAGATTGGGAAAAGGGAAAGTGCAACGAGACGTGTCCTTGTGCACAAGTCGCTGAAGGTAAGCATGCAGGTGTAGCAGGCAGTTAAGGCAAATGGTATGTTGGCCTTCATAGCAAGAGGATTCGAGTACAGGAGCAAGGATGTCTTGCTGCAGTTGTACAGGGCCTTGTTGAGACCACACCTTGAGTATCGTGTGCAGTTTTGGTCACCTTATCTGAGGAAGGATGTTCTTGCCATGGAGAGAGTGCAGTGAAGATTCACCAGACTGATACCTGGGATGGCAGGAATGACATATGAGGAGAGATTTAGACTCTATAAACTTAGCATTACATTCCATTACTTCAGTAATTGCAAACAGAGCGAGTTTCAGTCAGGTTAGCACAATTTCCCATCCTGCTTTTCTCTCAGCCATTCACCATTTTATACAGGCTTTTAGGCTTTTAACATACAATTTCACATATTATAGTTATGTAAAAATGTTTTACTAAATCATACAAATACACCCTATCTTGAGGGCGACGCATTTGCCAACCCCTCAAAACGCAACTCTTACATATGGATTAGTTCCCTTTCGTTTGTGTAACTCTAAGGTATTTTGGGCTGTGATCATATTTAAGTGTGAGTGGGTATTAGACATCAGGTGTTTCAAGTAGCAGGTGTATAGTAGTCAGCATATTAGTACTATGAGTTGGGCTATGACCAGTACATGGGAAATTATTCTAATCCAAGGAAAAATTTCCATATTTGTTCCTATATCCCACCAGTGGGTCTGTATCTCGATGTCTGGAATTTCCTCGGCTATGTCTTTATTTCCTTGCACCAATGTATAATAATGGCGTTGAGAGGTGCTCACTTGACTTATTAGCTCGGTTAATGCTTCAGGTAACTCAGGGATGTCATATCCGAATCTTGTGACATAATCTTCTAGATTTATTTTTAAATCATCTTCTACTTGTAGTACTTTTTGGGCATGTGAGGCTATTACAAGGAGAATTCTTCCTCCTATTACCGTAGTCTTTGTAGGGGTAATACAGTAGCTCCCTGGGGTTACTGAACATTCAAGTGTTCCATGACTATAGGAGTTTTCTAAAGTGGTAAAACAATACCTCCCTTCTTGTACATAAGCTGTTCTAGTTCTTACATCTGAGGGGCCTGTCACTTCCATGGTACAGTTTAACCTTTCTTCATTCCAACCATATCCACAGGTATCCTTTGAATGTTCATATAAACTGTATTGCATCCCTGGAGGTTTGGTTCAATCCATGTTAGTTTTCCTAATTGTACTAACCATTGTGGTGCCGTGAGAAATTGGGTAATAGTATTCTCTTGTACTACTCCTATATTTTCTATCCTAAATAAGGGGTTGGGCCTAGTTCAATTCATTAGACTAGGAATTTGTAGTATTAGTCCCATCAACCTTTGACTCCCTACCTCGTGGCATTTGTGTTTGACAGGGTGGATTCTAATCAAACTCCTGATCTTACATAGTTCTGCATCATCGTAATAACTGGATAGCCCTGATAAGTGTTTATTAGTGACCCAAGTGGGGAGATGTCCCTGATTGATGGTCTGAAGGTTTTCCTTAGTTTGTTCAATCAGCCAATTCCCGTACATAAGGCATACGTCATTATGGGCTGCTTGATCAGAGGCATTTCTGTTTTCTCTAATTAGATCATTAATTCTTTTGGCATGATCCTCTATTTCATGTATGATGTCCCGCAGGTGTATGGTCATTACCTGATCCTCCCATAGTTCCTCGCTTACTATGTTGTTTTCCCTACTAAGTATTTCCTTCAACTTTTCCCTTACCGTTTGTAATTGTTTTTGTAAATCTGCGGAGTCCATTGAGTTAATTACCGATGTTACTGTGTTTATCAATCCTCTTTTCTGTCTACTCTTTCCCTGGCTGCTCTCTTTAGTGGTACTAAACTCGTGATGGAAGGTCCTTTCTGTTTTCTCTATACTTATAGATAAGGTCGCCTTTTCCCAGTACTGATTAAAAACTTGCTGCAGCATTCTCTGAGTTAGTTGTGCTGTTTTGTCAGGGCACCACTTTGGTAGTATTAGTTCTGTTAAATTTAGGATAACAGGGACCACTTCCGGTATTACTTGATGATACACTGCTTTATAGGTGTGTATAATTACAAGACCGTTCCCAGGTCCTGGTGTTAGTTGGGGACATTGTTCCTCGGGTACACCCTCTCGTGGTTCTAAATGACTTGCTTTCTCATAGGGTGTAAGCTTAACACTATAGACATACCCATCGTCCCTTACACATCCAGTTATTGCATTTTCGAATTCTATTATGCTGTTATACTTATTCTCAAAATCCCTATAATTTCCCCAATGTTTAAAAGTCATCATAAAGGGTTTATGTTCTGCCGTGTTGATCTCTATATCGTCTCTGGGAATCTCATATCCTGCTGAGGTAATCTTTACATCATATTCGGGAATAGGAGGCCAATCATCATCCTGATTTTTAAAGCCCATGATAATATTCGACCCAATACAAGAATACTGGCCGGTATGTTTCTTCCACCACCAAGGCCAGCATAATTGTATATATCCCTTACTTTCCGAAGCTACTGGTCCCTGATTTGATTCTTGTACCTGTTCCCAGATTCCATTCTTTTTCTTCAGGAATTTCCACACATTTGGGCCTTTCCTGTCCCTTATCCCACACCTGATACACACACCATATCCTTCTTTTATTTCCCAATTATACACCTTTTCTTGTAATGTACCACAACCCGTTATGTATGGTGTTGTTATATTATCTTTTGTACTATTTCTGATCCAAACTGGAACATCCCCTCATATGTCTCGGATGATCCGTTATAGTTCTTTGATTGCTTATGTCCGCCAACAATTCGAGGTTCCGTTTGCCTCCTTTGTCCAGTGTACAGATGTTAATGGTAATGTCAAAAGTTTTTGTTACCTCCGGAGAGCTCACTGCACATCCAATTATCAGTATCAGCATACAGAGCCACATCTTTAACCTGTGGGTTAACCAAAATGTAACATCTTAATCCTTAACAGTTTTCATCTGATTGATATGGAACCATTTCAGTTTAGGTTTTCCCTTCGGACCATATGGGACATTCAGTAGATACACAGCTGGATTTAATTTATCTACTATGGTATGAGGGCCCGTCCATTTTATCTCGAATGAGTGTTTTTTTGGAGAGAAATTGTGTAACATTACTCCGTCTCCAACATCATACTCAAATGGTTTTACCCTCTTATCATCATATCGCTTGATTTGTTCACGCGATTTGCCTGTGTTAATGGCCACCAGCTTGTTCACCTTGTCCATATGATCTATCAAGGTTTGTAACCATTTTTGGCTACATGGTTGTAGTTTTAATTGTGTGTTATTTCCCAATGTTACATGTCCTGGTATCCGCATTTGTCTCCCAGTCATAGCCTCATATGGACTTACCCTCGTAGTCCCATGTGGGGTAGAGCGTATTGCCATTAGACATAAAGGCAACATGTCAGTCCACTGAGTGGGGTGTTCTGTACGCAACATTGGCCCATAAATTCCGTTCCCTACGGGTGTGTACGCACTGTGTACTCACCCCTGGGGCCAACGGAAGTGCCGGTTTTACGCATGCACTGGAAACCGGAACTTCCGTTCTTCAAAGAAAGGGCTTCACAGGACAAACGCCTGCGCCAGATAGGCAGCGCGTACGGCTACAACTTCTGTTTTTTCAACAGTTGCTTCAGTCCAGGTAAGTCTGAAACAGCTGCGCCTGGAAAAGCAGGCGCAAGGCCTGCTTTTAACAAGCTAAGAGGTGAAGAAAGTAAAAGAAATTTTTTTTTTCCACTGATTTATCATTTTAAAATACTTTAAAGAAAGGTAAGTTTATTTTTAGCTCCATTAAAAACTTTAATTATTTTTTTCAAAAATTTAAATTTTTGTTTAAAATAGTTCGTTTATGTAATTTATAGTCATTTTAAAAATGTGATTAAAAAAAAATTATTTGAAGTTTAACTTATGTTTTGGGGCTGATCTCTGTCAAATCTATGAATGGAGATTCCCTGCTCTGATTGGCTCCTCATGGCCCACATGATCCCAGGGATGCTGCGAACTAGCTGCACCTCTGGGATACGCGTGCCCTGCACACCGGCAGTTTGAGGAGGCACATCAATGGAATTCTGCGCCTCCCAGGAGCCCTCCGGTCCAGGCGCAGATAGGGCTGCGAATGGAATTTCTGGGCCATTGTCTTTAAAGTTCGATTTCCCCTCTCCACAATCCCTGATGATTGTGGATGGTGCGCAATGTGCAATTTATGTTTTATCTGTAACATTTCTTGCAGAGTTGTGAAAAACTGCCCCCGTAAAGTGTGAACCCTGATCGCTATCCACTTGTAATGGCAATCCCCACCTACAGAACACCTCACTCAGGAGAATTCGAGCTGCGGTGCGTGCTGTGTTATTTCTCGTGGGAAAAGCCTCTATCCATTTAGTGAACTGATCGATTATCACAAGTGCGTACTCATAGTTTCCCTTTGATTTTGTTAGTGGACCAATAAAGTCAATCTGTAAGTGTGTCCATGGTCCCTCAGGTGGGGGCTGTGACCTAAGTAAAGCGCGATTTGAACATGAAGGGGGGTTTGTCTGTAAGCATGGCAGGCAACGATTAACATATTGTTCCACATACTGTTCCATTCCAGGCCACCAGCAAACAGGTAATAACTTTTGTAGTGTAGAGGCCGCTGAGTAATGTCCCGCCGTCGAGTTAGAATGAAAGAGAGCTAGAATTTCTTCCTTTAACTGAGGAGGAATACAAACTAGTAGGTTTCCCTCTTTATTCCTGATCATTAGTAGGGGAGGGTTTTTATCTACACCTTGTTGCATTACAGTGGAGTCTACCCATAGGGTGGGTGCTGGTAGCAGGCATCCCTGTTGATGCACAAGGAGCATATGAATCCTGTAGGCCCAAAAGATCAATGGTTTTAGTCTTAGTCACCATACCCACTATGGGTGTCTGAGTATCATTCATCGCCCTCCAAGGTAGTAACTTTCCATTCTCAGCCACCTCCTTAGCAAAGCGATCGGCCATTTGGTTACCTCGGGAATGGGGGGATGAATCTTTCTGATGGGCTACTACCTTACGCACGTGACAAGGGGCAACTCGTTCCTGGAGCACTTTCCATAGCTTACAGAGGAGACCAGAATGTAATAAAGATTTACCATCTGATGAGCAAAACTCATTTGTATTATAGAGGGGAAGAGCCATAACTGTGTTACAAACGTAACTGCTGTCAGACCAGATATTTGTTTCATCCATAGACGTGTAATGTACGGCTAGAATTACAGCAATCAGTTCTGCCTGTTGTGAGGAGTGGACGGGAACTTGAAATCCCTCTGACCAATCGTGAGCGTCGATATCAATAAGGGCACATCCAGGTCTAGGATGGCCGTCTACATAGTATGATGACCCGTCAATGTACACATTTCGAGCTCCGGGTATGGCATTAGCCTTTACTGGATTTGGTTCCATATCTAGCACTGGTAATGGACACTGTTGTGGGCTTCCCTCATAGGCGAGCATAAGGGGTAACAGCGTGGTTCGTTTAGGTGTAATGTCCAGGTCATGCTGTAACAATTTGAGTGTCCATTTACTTATTCGCTGAGAGGATACCTTGGCCTCACTTGGTTTTAACAGCAGATTAAGGGGCGTGTGTGGTGAATGCAAAATGATCTTCTGCAGTCCGGTAATGTAGGTGAAATGATTGACTGCACAAATGTGGCCAACAGATGACGTTCACATGCTGAGAATGTACTTTCCACCCCTCGTAGTATACGTCAGGCATACGCGATAGGGTGTAGTGTCTCACTGATTGCCTGTTTTTGACTCAAAACGGCAGTTAGGCTAGTAGGGGTGGAGCCTGCTTCAAGGTGAAAGGGCTGACCGTGATCCGGGGAGATGAGAGCAGTGGCCTGTATCATGGCTTGTTTCAAAGCACTAACCGCAGTATGGTGGTCTCCCCATACGGGTTGTATCTCTTCCGTATCTCCCTTTAAAAGATCATACAAAGGTTTAGCCAAGTCTGCAAAGTTCGGAATAAAATTTCGCTGGTATCCAACCAAACCTAAAAAGGATCGCAATGCAGCCTTTGAAACTGGTAACGGGAGTCGCTGAATAGTCTCTATCTTCTTGTGGTCCGGACTAAGGCCAGTCGCTGAAATTTTTACTCCGAGAAAGGTAACCTCATCTTTTGCCAGCTGAACATTGTTTGAATTTATTTTCAGCCCTGCCTTTTGTACTAGTCCTATCAGCTCATCTAGGAGTTCTAGGTGTTCTTCCATTGTTTCAGTAGCCAAAAGTAGATCATCAACATACTGTAGAAGGGCTGAAGGTTTAGAAAGGTCTTTAACTGTTCGTGCCATGTACTGATGAAAGATCGATGGCGAGTTATGAAACCCTTGCAGTAGACACGTAAATGTGTAGCCCTGCCATTCAAACGTGAAAGCAAATTTGTACTGGTCCTCCTGAGCAACTGGAATACTCCAAAAACCATTTGCTATGTCTAAGGTGGAGAAGACAGTGGCCTTGGGGGGTATGGATGTCAGTAGCGAAGGGGCTTAACTAACAGTCGTGCTTTGACGTGGGGAAGCTTTATTTAAGGCACGGTAATCAATAGTAAGCCTCCAAGATTCATCCGGCTTCCTAACAGGCCATGCAGGGGAATTGGTAGTAAAAGAACCCTTGCACAGTACAGGTAGACTATCCTTTATCCGAACTTCCGAAAACCTCTAAAAACCGAAAGTTTTTTCGTTCAGCGTAAGTCGTGCGCACGACGCCGCCCCCGACCCTCCGCCGACCCCCCCGCCGACGCCGACCCCCACCCCCGCCGACCCCCACCCCCGACCCCCCCGCCGACCCCGACCCCCCCGCCAACCCCCACTCCCGACAAATTTCCCAGTCTTATAAAATACCTTCTGAAATCCGAAATTTTCCGAAAACCGAAACACGGCTGGTCCCGAGGTTTTCGGATAAAGGATAGTCTACCTGTACTACAATAGCAAAATACTGCGGATGCTGGAAATCTGAAATAACAACAGAAAATGCTGGAAATACTCAGCAGGCCAGGCAGCATCCGTGGAGAGAGAAACACAGTACTCCCTGTTCTTCCAATGAGGCAATGACTGTTCGCAAATGCGGAATACTTTCTCGGGGAATCGGATATTGTTTACATGCCCATTAATTCGTGTCTCCCTTTCCATTCTCCCACAGTCGTGTTTAGATCTAGCAAAGGCTGCTGCATGTTTGGTCACTAAGGAGTTAACAGCAGGCAGAGAATGTGTCGGCAGTGCTATCTGCTCAGGCTTCTTTATAGCAAACACCGAGTGAGCATCTGAGATTTGAACTACATCTCCCGGTTTAGACTCAACCCATAAACAATTCTGATTGTAATCTATAATAGCTGTCATTCCCCTTAGGGTATCATTCCCAAATATCCCCATTCTGTTTGTCATACATATACAATGGATCGGTAATTTTTATGGGGAATTTCTCGAGGGAAATATTAAGTTCCTCCCCTGGATATATGGGTGCCTGTGCCCCGGTGACTCCCGTTATGATGAAGCTACTTTTGCCTATATCCAGTTGGCATTCCGGGTCTGGGGAATGCAGGATTATAACAGATGACTCAGTGTCTATTAGCATAGTCTGCTGTCGGCCCCCAGGCAGCAAAGCTGAGACAACTGGTCAACCATGGCCGTCTCGTCTGAACCCCACTTCAGACCAGGCCAGTGGGGCCGGATCCCGTCATTGTGGGCCATTGGGTTGTTTCAGTATTGGGGGCGGGAATAATGAGCTCATAGGGGGAGTTGGATTTGAACTCATAGTTGGGGCCACAGGACTCCCCGATGTCTGCATCATACATGACATTCTTTCAATACATGAGTCCATAACGTCCAACCTGCTATCCACTGGATGAGGTGAACGGGACGGACCATATCTCGGGTAATTATGTTATTCCTCCCACCTCCCGAGCCTGTTTGTCTAGGACCTCGGCAATCTTTCGCAAAGTGTCCCATCTTACCGCAGTTGTAACATATGAACGATTGTCTATGGGGGATTGATACTGGAGAAGCCTGGGGTCCCTCAACTACACTTACTGGCGTTTCTGTTATTGATGCCTGGACCTGAATTTTAGCATAGGCCCATGCAGAAGCAGCATCTCTTAAAAGGGCTGTCCATTGCAAGTTGTGGCTGACCATGTGCCCTAAAGTTGCTTGCAGTGAGGTCTGAATATTCTTTAAATATATTTTCTTAAATGCCGCTTCATCCTTCCCGGTCAATGCATCAGCATTGGGGCGTGCTTTCGTCATTTCATAAATAGTGTACAACTGATCTCCGAAAGCAGCAGGGGTCTCATGAGGCCCTTGTTGGGTTTGGTTTAATTTCTGGACCAAATCAATAGTATCCAAGCCTAAAGCTGTTTGTATATATGAGATTAAGTCATTCAGGGTGTTCCCCACATTAAAGGCCAAAAAGGGGAGACTAGTCCGTATGTCCGGAGTCAGGGCAGACAGTACAACATTCTTCATGTCATTGTCCTCAAAATTAGGATGGTAATTCCAGAATGCCACTATACGTTGCCTTTTTGTGGGTTAACTGGTCCGAATTGTTGGACACATGCCTGTAGTTCTGCATAGTTTAGGGGCTGGGACCCTTCATAAGTGCCTGCCCACAGTATCCCTGGAGGTGCCACTGGTTGTGCTCCTACTGGTGGCTGGTCTCCCACAGCAGCTGGTGGCACGTTAGGAATCACTTGGGTACGAGTCAGGACATTAACCGGAGCTCTAACGGGCGCAAGTTGGTCCGCTGAGGTTTTGATTATATTTTTATTAGCATAGGCTGGCGGTCTTTCAGCCAGATCGATGGTGGCATATGAGACGGGGCCTCATGGGAAGGAAATATCAAGGGAGAATATAGCTCCTCGCTTAACCCCTCGCATTGTTTAACATAACTCGTGGGGGGGGGGGTCTACTCCCGTGACTGCCGCTATTACAGCCCGTTGTTTACCCAACTGATTTTCTAACTGTTGTATAGTATTCTGACATTGCTTGTGGTCTAACTCCCTGTGGGGGCGCTGAATAGCCTCTCTCAGGGCCCCCCATGAATCATTTAATTGGCTAATCAGACAGTCATTATCTTTTGTTAAGAAGGCTATTTGGCTTTTAGCCTCCTCAAGATTCTGTATTGCAGCGCTGGCATGAACTGCATTAATACTCTGCTGTTGTATTATTGCTGTTGCAGCACCGATTTGTCATTGAAGGACTTCTTGTTTATTGTTTAATTCTACAGCTTCTTTTTCCCATTTTAATTTCTCACCCTGTAACGTTAGATTCTCTTCTATAAGCCGTAGTTTGTCTTTTTCTAATTTATCCTGTTCATCTTCCATCTCTAGGAAGGTTTCTTTATCTTGTTCTACACAATACACTGCGGCATAGGCCATTCGCTGCGCTGCCCTTTCCGGCTTCCATTTCTTTTCCTTAACTTGTCTTTCAATGAACTCCACAACGTCCTCGAAAAGTATCTTCACATCCTTTGTTAGACATTCTACTAACATCTGTAACTGTGCCTCGTCGCACTTCTTCATTAACTTCGCTTTATAATCTACAAGAAAATTCTCGCTCGAAATTCTTTTGTACATTAAAGAGACACTATCTGTTAGAAAACCTAACTTTCCACAAGGATCCTCGTTGATCAGATGACGATGCACAATAGCTTTATGCTTTATGCACAGTAGACCTGGTTTCAGTTAATAGTCACAGCCTCACGTTGGGCGCCAAATTGTAGCTTCCAAAAGCTCTTATAATAATTTGTCCGTGACTACACAAACCACTCTGGGTCCAGGTATATTGTGTATCAGTAAAACAGTCCGTGACTACACAAACCACTCTGGGTCCAGGTACATTGTGTATCAGTAAAACAGTCCGTGACTACACAAACCACTCTAGGTCCAGGTACATTGTGTATCAGTAAAACAGGTTTATTAAGCATTAAACATCCAGTACAAAGAAGTAATACTTAACAAGGAGATAGTCACAGTCTTGTTCGAGTCTCGGCGTTCCTTCCGGGCGACTGTGGCGTGGTCTCTTTCTTCTCTTGCTGTTTTCTCTTGACTGAAGCTCGCTTCTCTGGTTTCTTGCTATGTTCTGTCGACTGAAGCTTCTTCAACTCTGGTTCGCGCTGCCTTCAGTGTTCAAAATCCGTATCTTTATACACCTTTTTTCCCTCTTCCTATGTGAATACAAACAGCTATCCGACACCTGGTACATGTTTTACGACCTTGTTGATCCCACTCAGACTCGCTTTGTGTATATCAAAGGGCCCTTTTAACTTTAGATATTCTCTTTCCAAAAACCATTTCCCAAGATGTTGTCTAAACAAACTGTCCATTTTATAGTCGTATCACTGAGGGGTGCTTCTCATCTCTCTCTCTTCTCCAACTCTTATCTCTTTTCTATCACATTACTGAATACCACCTCCCTGATCGTCTCCATAAACTTAGCATTCCATTTCATTACTTCAGTAATTGCAAACAGAGCAAGTTTCAGCCAGGTTAGCACAATTTCCCATCCTGCTTTTCTCTCAGCCATTCACCATTTTATACAGGCTTTTAGGCTTTTAACATACAATTTCACATATTATAGTTATACAAAAATGTTTTTCCTAAATTATACAAATACACCCTATCCTACACTTTCCATTCCAAGAAGTCCTGCTTTGGCATTCAGGCCTTTTTTTTGCCTCCCTACAGTTCAAATTTGAGATCATTCCAATGCTTTGATTTCAACAAATATTGGTGAATTTACATATAATGTTGCATTGTTGTAATGGTTTATTGTTTGTCTTGTTATCTTGCAGTGGGCTTATTTGCAAAGTAGTCCTTTTGGCTAACTAGGACATACTATGCTTAAAGATATTTTAAAGCAGGCAGATAAGCTTGTTATTTGTTCTAGAGCTTACTCATGAATGATTCATAATGGAGAATTTGGGCTCATGGAAGTTGAGATCACTTGAAGAGGCATATTATTTTACCAAGTTTAAGCGCCTTATCATTTTTGGCTTAACTATGTTAGGAAACTATTATAAGTTTTAAAAATTAAAGATGTCCTAACAATAAAGATAATACTGTTTAAAGCATTTAACAATGTTTTCAAAAGTTATAAATAGATGTACCTGCAAATTACTTATAAACTTTACTCTAATTGGCAGTGTTTTCAGAATTTGACTTGGTTTTCTATCACATTCTGCATTATAATTTGAATAAGAAATTTAAGCATTAAGTTTGATCCCTCCCCAGTCTGTGCTGAGTTAGCTGATCTTAGCTGGGGCAGCAGCAAGGTTCCTCCAATTGGCCTCAGTACCCTTGTTGGGAAGGGGGAAATCAGGCAAGCTTCCTGCACCTGATTATTATCCAGTGGCTGCTATTGGATGTACGCCTGTGTAGACATTGAGTGAAGACAGGATCAAGCTTGGCTATGATGCCTCCCTTGGCCATTGGGCTGCCGACATTCATTGTTAAGACTCACGCCTGAATAATGGCCACTCAGGCACATTACTGGGCAGCAAGAAAAAGCAGGGGGAAAATTAAAGTTATCCATTTACTATTTTTGGTTTCCCTTTTTTATTCCTGCCTCTACTGAAAGTATTGATGCATGCTGGGATAATGTTCCATGGGCAGTCCACTATCTCACCCAATTGCCATTTATCCTGGAGCAAATTCTGTTCCTCTTAATTCAAAGTAATCCAATTGTCTGATCATTCAAATATTTTGAATGCAAAATTTCCAATTTACTGTGTTGTTTACATTGCTTAACTCAAAGCAAAAAAGACTTCAAAATTATCAGAAGTAATTACTGATCTATTAAACAATGGAAGGCTACCGCACTGGCACACTTCCACCAGTAGTTACTAGATAGCAATCAAAAGTAATAACCCTGTCTGATTTTTATTCTCCCTTTCCCTGGCACACGGGTGTTGAGACCAATTGTAGCACCCAACTTATGTACTAGTATTCAGTATTGTTTCTATGAGGTAGCAAATACTGCATTAGAACTTAATCAGGCAAATTATGCATTGCTTGTATTTTAGTATTAATGGTTATTAGACATTTCTGTTTGTCTAGGTATGATCAATTTGCATCAGATATGCTTCCTAACGATGTTCCTTCACAATTGGGTAGTCTATCAGATGAGGATAAGGAAAGCATAACCATAGAAAGGTATGTTTAAAATATCATTACCTACTGAGCAAGATTCTCTGTCCATTGACTATGGATGGGCAAAAATTGTCTGTTAGATCTGCATATGTGTCAAGAGGAAAATGGGAACATTTGTATTTGGTTATATTCATATTTAGCAGACATAAGGACAAATGGCACGAACCGATTAAAAGAAAATCGCAAAAACGATTTTATTTTTGAAGAAAATCATCAGAACACAGGGCACTTCTGTGACAATCTAGATGGGGTGAGGGAGAAGCTGGCAAGGCTGGTGGGCAAAACCCACTGGAGGAAAGCAGAAAGAATCTCTAGGAATAAAGAGAGCACAATAAGACAGGAATGAAACTGAAGACTTTAATATAACATCATATAGCAAAGAAAAAGGCTTCATAAAAATGTCCAAAACTGTAAATGTCAAGGACACTTAGGATAAAGAATTATAGAGAAAGGAAGACCACTATAGCAGAGCTACTAACCAGCATGCACTCTCACTGAGCAAGGGTCCTGCTGTGATCATTTGAATTAATGGAAAGAAACTCAAGCAGGCTCCTAACTATATGGGGAACCATTTTCATCTGCCTACTGCCATGTACACACTGAAAAACTCAATTTTCAAGCAGGCTGTGAAATGAGTGGCCAGCACACTCGTGCATAACACATGGAGCCTTATTAAAATATTTAAATTTGGATTTTAAACTAGGATCCCTGCAAATACCAATAGGGGAGCATGTGAGGAAAAACTTCTGAGGATATTACTGGCTTTTCTGGAGTGGCAGCTAACACTGTTCCAATAGATCCTTTGAGGGTCAACATGAAGAAAATAGGCAGAAATCTCGAACAGTTAAAGACTTTGTTAGGGTGGGGGGAAACTAGCAAGTATAAAGTGATTTTATTTAGTCTTTCAATTTTTATTAATTGAAAGTACTAAGTTGTCATCTCTTTTCCCTGGCTACTGACTCTCTCCTGTTCCTGTGCACCCTCTTCATGCTGTGGAGTTGGAGGTCCTTGTCCACTTCCCCCACCCACTCAGATTATGCAAAGCAATATTCTTTTTTTTTTAAATATACTACTTAGAGTTAATTATCTCATTTGTCTTACTCATGTAGAGGATAAACGTCAACATGGACTGGTTGGACCAAACAACCTATTTCCTTGTTCAAATTTCTCTGTAATGCTATGTTTTGGGGACCATGTTCTGTGCTGAAGCTATTGGCCCAGACCCACATGGTTGTCTGAGCTTTGAAAGTGTAAGACTCAAGTAATTTAGGTCTAGTCCTTCATTCAGAGAATGATGTATATGATTGCAAGTAATATTGCTTTACTTTATCTGCCTCCCAAAAAACAAGATTTTAGTTTTATTTCATAAATGAAAGAGATTTAATTATAAATTTTATGTCAGTTATTTCTGCATTGACAAAAATCCATTGAAAAATCTTGCATATTACTGAAAAAGCAGAATACCAGAAGCAGTGCATATCACACAGTCATTGAAATGACCTTCAGATGAGAGTCCTAACCAGTGACCTGATAGTAATAGTACAGATAAAATACAAAGAATAGAAATAAAAACAGAAACTGAATAAAATTAGACCTTTATTGTGTTAAAAAAAATATGGGCCTAGAAATTTGTCTTGTGCGGTGGTGCAAAACAGGCGTCATTGGATCGGCCGCCCGTTACACGCAGCGCCTGATACTCAGTTCCGTTGCAGTCAATGGAATTAAATATCAGGAGCTGCGTAGAATGGGCGGCCGATCCGATCCCGCCCATTTTGCGCCACCGGCCAAGACAAATTTCTAGCATATTTGCAATAATTGTTGATCTTTGCATCATAGTCATGAAGAAATGGTACTAACACCAGAAATGTTGGAAGCTGAATTCTCAATGATTCAAAGTTCATTGCTACTACCAGAGAGTCCAATGGATGAAACAGCAAAAGAGGATGGGTAAGTATTTTATGTGTCACATATATATATGGTCTGAGAACTGGGGAGATTTTCACATCTTTCAGATCTGGAAGAATTGTTCAGGGTAGCACTCAATTTAGGCAGGGGCAGAAAACAGGCTGGATTGGATTGACCTCCCATTATTCACTCACGTCAATGGAAAGCAAAATCGGGTGGCGTGTATAACGGGCAGCTGATCCGATACTGTTGGTGCACCAGCCCCGCTGAAGTTGCCCCCATTATCTTTTTGGAAGTTTTTAAGCTGTGATTTCACAGAGAATCTGTAAATTGAGTAGAACTCCCTGGGAAAGAATTGCTCTCATCATTGTGTGTAGCAATCAAAAAGAACCTGTTAATGAAGTCACTACACATGGTAACTAGATCTGTTCTTCTGCTATGATAGTACAAGTTGTACTGTAAGTAATCCGGAGAGACTACACAGAGATTTACTAAGATGATGCCAGAGAGACTTCAGTTATGAGAGGTATTAGAAAAACTGGGACTCTCTTCACTAGAACAGAGAAATCAGGAGAGAACTGATAGAGGTATTCAGGAGTATAGTTAGTGGGGATGAAATTGGACCTCGTTTTGTCCATTTTCCAGGCACTGTCCCTGGCAGACGTCTAAAAATGGCATTGGGCACCTTGAATATGCTAATAAGTGACTTAATGCCTCTTTTACGACTCAAACCAGAAATTGGTTCATGCTGAATACAACAGGCATTGGGATCCTATTTACGTCATTGGACCCCAACATTTGAATATTTATGACTCACCTGCCTGCGACAAGAGCCTCACATGCTGCCAGAAACATGCCAGTTAAACTGGCAGCGGCATGCGTGCAGCACCAACCACCCTGTTCTCGTCACTAGCCGCACCTCTAGTCAAGCTGTTCCAGTACAGCTATAACATTGGCATCTATCTGACAATGTGGAAAACTGCCCAGGTATGTCCTGTCCACAAAAAGCAGCACAAATCCAATCCGGTCAATTTACGCCCCATGAGGCTACTCTCAATCATCAGCAAAATGATGGAAGGTGTCGTCGACAGTGCTAACAAGCAGCACTTACTCACCAATAACCTGCTCACTGATACCCAGTTTGGGTTCCATCAGGATCACACGGCTCCAGACCTCATTACAGCCTTGGTCCAAACATGGACAAAAGAGCTGAATTCCAGAGGTGAGGTGAGAGTGACTGCCCTTGACATCAAGGCAGCATTTGACCGAGTGTGGCATCAAGGAACTCTAGTGATGTGCCTCAATGAATCCGAGACTCGACGTTAACGGAGCAAAGCAAGGCTTTTATTAACTAAGAAAGTAATACACAGTGGAGATGTGTCTCCCATCCAAAGATCTGCTGCACTGCCTGTGAGACAGTGCAGCCTGCTTAAGTAGTGGCCAGGTATGGGCAGAGCCCTACACACAATACAGTACAGGTGGGGAAATGAAACTGAAACTAAACTAAACACAGAGAATACAGTGCCTGAGAACACAGAGAATACAGTGCCTGATGAACGGCATATTTCATCACATCTAGCAAAACTGAAGTCAATGGGAATCAGGGGGAAAACGCTCCACTGGCTGGAGTCATAACTAGCACAAAGGAAGATGTTTGTGGTGGTTGGAGGTCAATCATCACAGCCCCAGGACATCGCTGCAGGAGTTCCTCAGGGCAGTGTCTTAGGCCCAACCATCTTCAGCTGCTTCATCAATGACCTTCCCTCCATCATAACGTCAGAAGTGGGGATGTTCGCTGATGACTGCACAGTGTTCAGTACCATTCGCAACTCCTCAGATAATTAAGTCCACATGCAGCAAGACCTGGACGACGTTCAGGCTTGGGCCGATAAGTGGCAAGTAACATTCACTCCAAACAAGTGCCAGGCAATGACTATCTCCAAAAAGCGAGCGTCTAACCACAGCCCCTTGACATTCAACGACATTACCATCGCCGAATCCCCCATCATCAATATCCTGAGGGTCACCGTTGACCAGAAACTTAACTGGACCAGCCACATAAATAATGTGGCAACAGGAGCAAGTCAGAGGCTGGGTATTCTGCGGTGAGTGTCTCACCTCCTGACACCCCAAAACCTTTCCACCATCTACAAAGCACAAGTCAGGAGTGTGATGGAATACTCTCCACTTGCCTGGATGAGTGCAGCTCCAGCAACATTCAAGAAGCTCATCAAGATCCAAGACAAAGCAGCCCGCTTGATTGGCACCCCATCCACCACCTTATTATTCCCTCCACCACCAGCGTACTGTGGCTGCAGTGTGTAACATCTACAAGATGCACTACAGCAACTCGCCAAGGCTTCTTCGGCAGCACCTCCCAAACCCGCGACCTCTACCACCTAGAAGGACAAGGGCTGCAGGCACATGGGAACACCACCATCTCCAAATTCCCCTCCAAGTCACACACCATCCTGACTTGGAAGTATATTGCCATTGCTTTATCATTGCTGGGTCAAAATCCTGGAACTCCCTACCTAACAGCACTGTGGGAGTACCTTCAGCACATGGACTGCAGCTGTTCAAGAAGGCAGCTCACTACCACCTTCTCAAGGGCAACTAGGAATGGGCAATAAATGCTGCTCTTGCCAGCGACGCCCACATCCCATGAACGAATAAAAAAAAACATGGTTTGCCTTTAACAAATCCATGCTGGCTTTCCTTAATTAATCCATACGTGTCCAAGTGACTGTGAATTTTGTCCCGGATTATCATTTCTAAAAGCTTCCCCACTACCGAGGTTAAATTGATTGGCCTGTAGTTGCTGGGTTTATCCTTACACCCTTTTTTGAACAAGGGTTTAACATTTGCAATTCTCCAGTCCTCTGGCACCAGCTCAAGGAGGATTGCAAGATTATGGCAAGTACTTCCACAATTTCCACCTTTACTTCCCTCAACATCCTAGGATGTATCCTATCCGGTCCTGGTGACTTATCTATTTTAAGTACAGCCGGCCTTTCTAGTTACCTCCTCCTTATCAATTTTTAGCCCATCCAGTATCTCAACTACTTCCTCTTTCACCATGACTTTGGCAGCATCTTCTTCCTTGGGAAAGACAGATGCAAAGTACTCATTTAGTACCTCAGCCATACCCTCTGCCTCCATGCGTAGGTCTCCATTTTGGTCCCTAATCAGCCCCACCCCTCCTCTTACTACCCTTTTACTATTTATATGGCTATAGAAGACTTTTGGTTTCCCTTTTATGTTAGCTGCCAATCTATTCTCATACTCTCTCTCTGCCCCCTTACTTCCTTTTTCACTTACTCTCCTAACTTTCTACATTCAGCCTGGTTCTCACTTGTATTCTCAATCTGACATCTATCATATGCCCCCTTTTTCTGCATCATCTTACTCTCTATCTTTTTCATCATCCAGGGAGCTCTGGTTTGGTTGCCCTACCCTTCCCCCTCATGGGAATGTACCTGGACTGTACCCGAACCATCTCCTCTTTAAAGACCGCCCATTGTTCGATTACAGTTTTGCCTGCCAATCTTTGATTCCAATTTACCCAGGCCAGATCCATTCTCAACCCACTGAAATTGGCTTTCCTCCAATTAAGTATTTTTACTCGAGATTGCTCCCTGTCCTTTTCCATAGCTAGTCTAAACCTTATGATACTGTGATCACTGTTCTCTAAATGTTCCCCTACTGACACTTGCTCTACTTGACCCACCTCATTCCCCAGAACCAGATCCAGCAATGCCTCCTACCTCATTAGGCTGGAAACGTGCTGATCAAGAAAGTTCTCCTGAACACGCTTCAAAAATTCTTCCCCCTCTCTGCCCTTTACACTATTACTATCCCAGTCTATATTAGGATGGTTGAAGTACCCCATTATCACCACTCTATCGTTCTTGCACCTCTCTGTAATTTCCCTGCAAATTTGCTCCTCTATATCCTTTCCACTAGTTGGCAGCCTATAGAATACCCCTAGTAGTGTAATGGCACCTCTATTTTTTCTCAGCTCCAACCAAATAGATTCTGTCCTTGACCCCTCCAGGACATCCTCTCTCTCCAGCACTGTAATATTCCCCTTAATCAATATTTGTTTATGGGATGCGGGCATCGCTGGCAAGGGCAGCATTTATTGCCCATCCCTAATTGCCCTTGAGAAGGTGATGGTGAGCCACCTTCTTGAACTGCTGCAGTCCGTGTGGTGAAGGTACTTCCACAGTGCTGTTAGGTAGGGAGTTCCAGGATTTTGACCCAGTGACGGTGAAGGATCGGTGATATACTTC
Source organism: Somniosus microcephalus (assembly GCF_052327205.1). Taxonomy (NCBI): domain Eukaryota; kingdom Metazoa; phylum Chordata; class Chondrichthyes; order Squaliformes; family Somniosidae; genus Somniosus; species Somniosus microcephalus. Next base: position 280,789,438 of record NC_140990.1, on the reverse strand, counting down.
TAAGTCAGGATGGTGTGTGACTTGGAGGGGAACTTGGAGGTGGTGGTGTTCCCGTGCGCCTGCTGCCCTTGTCCTTCTAGGTGGAACAGGTCACGGGTTTGGGAGGTGCTGCCGAAGAAGCCTTGGCGAGTTGCTGCAGTGCATCTTGTAGATGGTACATACTGCAGCTACGGTATGCCAGTGGTGGAGGGAATGAATGTTTAAAGTGGTAGAGGGGATGCCAATCAAGCGGGCTTCTTTGTCCTGGATTGTGTCGAGCTTCTTGAGTATTGTTGGAGCTGCACTCATCCAGGCAAGTGGAGAGTATTCCATCACACTCCATACTTGTGCATTATAGATGGGATAAAGGCTTTGGGGAGTCAGGAGGTGAGACACACGCCGCAGAATACCTAGCCTCTGACCTGCTCTTGTTGCCACAGTATTTATGTAGCTGGTCCAGTTAAGTTTCTGATCACTGGTGACCCCCAGGATGTTGATGGTGTGGGATTCGCCGATGGTGCCGTTGAATGTCAAGGGGCGGTGGTTAGACTCTCGCTTGTTGAAGACAGTCATTGCCTGGCACTTCTGTGGCGTGAATGTTACCTGCCACTTATCAGCCCAAGCCTGAACGTCATCCAGGTCTTGTTGCATGTGGGCATCGACTGCTTCATTGTCTGAGGAGTTGTGAATGGCACTGAACACTGTGCAGTCATCAGCAAACATCCCCATTTTTGACCTTATGTTGGAGGGAAGGTCATTGATGAAGCAGCCCTGATGATTGACCTTCAGCCACCACAACCATCTTCCTTTATGCAAGATAGTGAATAGTTTCCCCCACTACTCCCATTGACTTCAGTTTTACTAGGGCTCCTTGATGCCACACTTGGTCAAATGCTGCCTTAATGTAATGGGCAGTCACTCTCACCTCACCTCTGGAATTCAGCTCCTTTGTCCATGTTTGGACCAAGGCTGTAATGAGGTCGGGAGCCGAGTGGTCTTGGCGGAACCCAAACTGGGCATCAGTGGGCAGGTAATTGGTGAGTAACTGCCACTTGATAGCACTGTCAATGACACCTTCCATCACTTTGCTGATGATTGAGAGTAGACTGATGGGGCGGTAATTGGCTGGATTGGATTTGTCCTGCTTTTTGTAGACAGGACATACCTGGGCAGTTTTCCACATTGTCGGATAGATGCCAGTGTTGTAGCTGTACTGGAACAGTTTGGCTAGAGGCATGGCTAGTTCTGGAGCACAAGTCTTCAGCACGACAGCCAGGATGTTGTCGGGGCCCATAGCCTTTGCTGTATCCAGTGCGCTGAGCCATTTCTTGATATCACGTGGAGTGAATTGAATTGGTTGAAGACTGGCTTCTGTGATGGTGGGGACCTTAGGAGTAGGTCGATATGGATCGGCACTTCTGACTGAAGCTGGTTGCAAACGCATCAGCCTTGTCATTTGCACTCACGTGCTGGACTCCACCATCATTGAAACATAGAAACATAGAAGATAGGAGCAGGAGTAGGCCATTCGGCCCCTCGAGCCTGCTCCGCCATTCAATAAGATCATGGTTGATCATCCAAATTCAGTACCCTGTTCCCTTTAGCCTTAAGAAATATATCCAACTCCTTCTTGAATATATTTAATGAATTGGCCTCTACTGCCTTCTTTGGCAGAGAATTCCACAGGTTCACCACACTCTGGGTGAAGAAATTCCTCCTCATCTCTGTCCTAAATGGCTTACCCCTTATCCTTAGACTGTGACCCCTGGTTCTGGACTCCCCGACCATCGGGAACATCCTTCCAGCATCTAGTCTGTCTAGTCCTGTTAGAATTTTATAACTTTCGATGACATCCCCTCTCATTCTTCTAAACTCCAGTGAGGATGGGGGTATTCATGGAGCCTCCTCCTCCCGTTAGTTGTTTAATGATCCACCACCATTCACGACTGGATGTGACGGGACTGCGGAGCTTTGATCTGATCCATTGATTGTGGGATCACTTAGCCCTGTCTATAGCATGCTGTTTCCGCTTTTTAGCATGCATGTAGTCCTGTGTTGCAGCTTCCCAGGTTGGCACCTCATTTTTAGGTATGTCTGGTGCTGCTCCTCTTCTACACTCCTTAGTGAACCAGGGTTGGTCCCCTGGCTTGATGGTAATAGTAGAATGAGGGATATGCCGGGCCATGAGGTTACAGATTGTGGTGGAATACAGTTCTGCTGCTGCTGATGGCCCACGGCACCTCATGGATGCCTAGTTTTGAGCTGCTAGATCTGTTCTGAATCTATCCCATTTAGCACAGTGGTAGTGCCACACAACATGATGGAGGGTATCCTCAGTGTGAAGATGGGACTTCATCTCCACAATGACTGTGCGGTTGTCACTGCTACCAATACTGTCATGGACAGATGCATCTGCGACAGGTAGATTGGTGAGGATGAGGTCAAGTAGGTTTTTCCCTCGTGTTGGTTCTCTCACCACCTGTCTCAGGCCCAGACTGGCAGCTATGTCCTTCAGGACTCGGCCAGCTCAGTCAGTAGTGGTGCTACTGAGCCAGTCTTGGTGATGGACATTGAAGTCCCCCACCCAGATTATATTCTGTGCCCTTCCTACTCTCAGTGTTTCTTCCAAATGGTGTTCAACATGGAGGAGTACTGATTCATAGATTCATAGAAGATAGGAGCAGGAGTAGGCCATTCGGCCCTTCGAGCCTGCTCCGCCATTCAATGAGATCATGGCTGATCATCCAATTTCAGTACCCTGTCCCTGCCTTCTCCTCATATCCCTTGATCCCTTTAGCCTCAAGAAATATATCCAACTCTTTCTTGAATATATTTAATGAACTGGCCTCCACCACCCTCTGTGGCAGAGAATTCCACAGGTTCACCACTCTCTGGGTGAAGAAATTCCTCCTCATTTCAGTCCTAAATGGCTTACCCCTTATCCTTAGACTATGACCCCTGGTTCTGGACTCCCCGGCCATCAGAAACATCCTTCCTGCATCTAGTCTGTCCAGACCTGCCAGAGTTTTATAGGTTTCGATGAGATCCCCTCTCAATCTTCTAAACTCCAGTGAGTATAAGCCCAATCGACACAATCTCTCCTCATACGTCATTCCTGCCATCCCAGGTATCAGCCTGGTGAATCTTCGCTGCACTCCCTCCATGGCAAGAACGTCCTTCCTCAGGTAAGGTGCCCAAAACTGCACACAATACTCAAGGTGCAGCCTCACCAAGGCCCTGTACAACTGTAGCAAGACATCCTTGTTCCTGTACTCGAACTCTCTTGCTACGAAGGCCAACATACCATTTGCCTTCTTAACCGCCTGCTGCACCTGCATGCTTACCTTCAGCGACTGGTGCACAAGAACACCCAGGTCTCTTTGCACTTCCCCTTCTCTCAATCTATTGCCATTCAAATAATAATCTGCCTTCCTGTTTTTGCCACCAAAGTGGATAACCTCACATTTATCCACATTATAGTGCATTTGCCATGTTTCTGCCCAATCACCCAACCTGTCCAAATCATACTGGAGTTTCACGACATCCTCCTCACAGCTTACCCTCCCACCCAGCTTTGTGTTGTCTGCAAATTTGGAGATATTACATCCAATTCCCTTGTCCAGATCATTAATATATATTGTGAACAGCTGGGGTCCTAGGACCGATCCTTGCGGTACCCCACTAGTCACTGCCTGCCACTCGGAAAACGACCCGTTTATTCCAACTCTTTGCTTTCTGTCCGCCAACCAGTTCTCTATCCAAGTTAATACCTTGCCCCCAATCCCATGTGCCTTAATTTTGCATGCTAATCTCTTATGTGGGACCTTATCGAAAGCCTTCTAAAAGTCCAAATACGCCACATCCACTGGTCCTCCCTTATCTATTTTACCAGTTACGTCCTCAAAAAATTCCAGTAGATTAGTCAAGCGTGATTTACCTTTTGTAAATCCATGTTGACTTTGTCCGATCCTGTCACTGTTTTCCAAGTGCTCTGCTATTACATCTTTTATAATAGACCCTAGCATTTTCCCCACTACCGATGTCAGGCTTACCGGTCTATAATTCCCCGCTTTTTCTCTACCACCTTTTTTGAATAGTGGGGTAACATTAGCTACCCTCCAATCCATGGGTACCATTCCAGAGTCTATCGAGTTCTGGAAGATGACCAGCAATGCATCTACTATCTCTAGGGCCACTTCCTTAAGTACCCTGGGATGTAGACCATCAGGCCCTGGGGATTTATCGGCCTTCAGTCCCATCAATTTTCCTAATACCATTTCCCTACAAATACTGATTTCTTTCAGTTCCACCCTTTCATCAGACCCTATGTTCCCCGGCATCTCTGGGAGGTTATTTGTGTCCTCCTTTGTGAAGACAGAACCAAAGTATGTATTTAGTTGGTCTGCCATTTCCTTGTTTCCCATTATAAATTCCCCTGATTCTGACTGTAAGGGACCTACACTTGACTTCACCAATCTTTTTCTCTTCACATATCTATAAAAGCTTTTACAGTCAGTTTTTATGTTCCCTGAAAGCTTACTCTCATATTCTATTTTCCCTTTCTTAATTAATCCCTTTGTCCTCCTTTGTTGACTCCTAAACTGCTCCCAATCCTCAGGATTATTGCTTTTTCTAGCCAATTTATATGTCCTCTCCTTGGATCTTATGCTATCCCTAATTTCCCTTTTTAGCCACGGTTGAGTCACCTTTTTTGTTTTATTTTTATGCCAAACTGGGATGAACAAATTCTGTAGCTCATCCATTCGGTCTTTGAATGTTTGCCATTGCCTATCCACCGTCAACCCTTTGAGTGCCATTCCCCAATCAATCCTACCCAACTCGCTCCTCAGACCATCGTAGTTTCCTTTATTTAAATTGAGGACCCTTGTCTCTGAGTCAACTACTTCATTCTCCATCTTAATGAAGAATTCGATCATATTATGATCGCTCTGACCCAAGGGGCCTCGTACAACAAGATTGCTAATTAATCCTTTCTCGTTACATAATACCCAGTCTAAGATGGCCTGATCTCTGGTTGGTTCCTCGACATATTGGTCCCGGAAACCATCCCGTAAACACTCCAGGAATTCCTCCTCCACAGTATTGTTACTAATTTGGTTGGCCCAATCTATATGTAGATTAAAGTCACCCATGATGACTGCTGTGCCCTTATTGCACGCTTCTTTAATTTCCCTTTTAATGCCATCCCCAACCTCCGCCTTACTGTTTGGAGGTCTATATACCACTCCCACTAATGTTTTTTTCCCCTTAGTATTTCTCAATTCTACCCATACAGATTCCACATCATCAGAGCTAATATCCTTCATTACAATTGTATTAATCCCTTCTTTAACCAGTAATGCTACCCCACCTCCCTTTCCTTTTTGCCTATCTTTCCTAAATATCGAATACCCCTGAATGTTGAGTTCCCAGTCTTGGCCATCCTTGAGCCACGTTTCCATAATTCCAACCAAATCATATTCATTTACTTCTATTTGCGCAGCCAATTCATCCACCTTATTACAAATGCTCCTCGCATTAAGACACAAAGCCTTCAGGCTTGTTTTTTTAACGCTCTTAGGCCTATTAGAATTATTATTTACTGTAGCCACGTTTGATTTAAACTGTTGATTTCTCTGATTGCCACTTTTGTTTTTCTCCTTCCTATCTTTTGCTTTTGTCTCTGTTTTCCTTTCCTCTGTCTCCCTGCTCAGGTTCCCAACCCCCTGACATTTTAGTTTAAACCCCCCCGAACAGTGCTAGCAAACCTCCCTGCAAGGATATTTGTCCCGCTCTGGTTCAGGTGCAACCCGTCCGACTTGTACAAGTCCCACCTTCCCCAGAAGCAGGCCCAGTGATCCAGGAAACTAAAGCCCTCCCTCCTGCACCAACTCTTTAGCCACGCATTCATCTGCTATATCCTCCTATTCCTATACTCACTAGCACGTGGCACCAGGAGTAATCCAGAGATTACAACCTTTGAGGTCCTATTCTTTAATCTGCTACCTAGCTCCCTAAATTCTTGCTGCAGGACCTCATCCCTCTTCCTACCTATGTCGTTGGTCCCAATGTGAACCACGACCTCTGCCTGTTCACCCTCCCCCTTCAGAATGCCCTGCAGCCGTTCAGTGACATCCTTGACCCTGGCACCAGGGAGGCAACAAACCATCCTGGAGTCACGTTTACGGCCACAGAAACGCCTATCTGTTCCCCTTACGATAGAATCCCCTACCACTATTGCTCTCCCACTCTTTTTCCTCCCTTCCTGAGCAGCAGAAGCACCCCTGGTGCCAGGAAGTTGGCTGCTGCTGCCTTCCTCTGGTAAGTCATCCCCCTCAACAGTATCCAAATTGGTATACCTGTTTGAAAGGGGGATGGCCACAGGGGTCCCCTGCACTACCTGCCTGTCTCTACTGCTCTGCCTGATGGTCACCCATTTCCCTTCTGCCTGTGCAGACCTACCATGTGGCGTGACCAACTCATCAAACGTGTAATCCACGACCCTCTCAGCATCGTGAATGCTCCAAAGCCCATCCATCCGCAGCTCCAGCGCCTCCATGCGGTCTGCTAGTAGCTGCATCTGGATGCATTTCTGGCACACGTGGTCGTCAGGAACACTGGCAGCGTCCCTGAATTCCCACATAGAGCAAGAGGAGCATAACACGGGGCTGGGCTCTCCTGGCATGACTTACCCTTTTAATTAATTTAAATTAATTCAATACCACCAGTTAAAGATATACTCTAGGGCGCTTGTATGGTTTACCAACAGTCCCCGCTACACCAGAAAGACCTTAGCAACTATAAACCACAGAGTTAAAGTTTAACAACTAGAGAAATACTCACCAACCAATCACTTACCTGCTCCCTGGTGACGTCACACTCTGATTACTTTTTACCTCTCTCCCCGCTGCTGAGTTGGTATGCCTCGCTGCTGCCGCCGCTTTTTATGCTCAGCCTCGGTCGCTGTTCTCCCCCAGGTCCAGGTCCAGCCGCTGTGGTCGGGCCTCACTGCTGCCGCCGCTTTTTATGCTCAGCCTCGGTCGCTGTTCTCCCCCAGGTCCAGGTCCAGCCGCTGTGGTCCGCTGAGGGAGGGCAGCCAGTGGTAATCAGCAGGAGGTTTCCTTGCCCATGCTTGACCTGAAGCCATGAGACTTCATGGGGTCCAGAGTCAATGTTGAGGACTCCCAGGGCCACTCCTTTCCAACTGTATACAACTGTGCCGCCACCCCTGGTGGGTCTGTCCTGCTGGTGGGACAGGACATACCCAGGGATGGTGATGGAGGAGTTTGGGACATTGGCTTCCCTATCTTTCCTGAACACTTTATAACCAGGAATATTTAATACCCAATCCTGCCTTTTTTGAGCCAGGTTTCAGTTATTGCCACAACATCATATTCCCATGTGGCTATTTGTGCCTGCAGCTCACTTACCTTGTTTACTACGCTTCATGCGTTCACATACATAGGCCTAGAAATTCACTATGGCCCCGCCAGCTGGCTAGCGGCCAAAAGTTAGTGCTGGGCGCGGAGCCATGTGCGACCGTCAAATATTCACTTTTTGCGCCCCAAGTCGGAATCGGGCGCTATTCCAGGGTGTGCCCGCCCCCGCTTGGGGCGCTGAAACTGAATTTCAGTGCTCTAAGTGCCGCTGCGCCACCCGATGCGGTGCGGCAGGCTGCGGTACTGCAGGCCTCCTCCTCTTAAGGTGGAGGTGCCTGCAACGGGGAGATCGCCGCTGGATTGTGCCGGCAAATGAGCCCGGCACCACGGAGAAGTGCCGGGCTCGCGGAAAGCAGCCGGCAATGCCGCGGGGGGGGGGCGCGGAGGAGGCCGGGGGAGGAGGTGCGGGCAGGCGGCCGCCGAAAAAGCGGCCGGCCGCACCTCCACCTTTATGCGCCCCACTAAGGCTGCAGTAAGGCCCTGGTCTCCGGATGTTAGTAGCGGCCGCCACGGAGGAGGCGGCGGCAACTGAATATGGGCGTCAGGCCGGCATCGGGGTGGAAACGGGGCACTGCGCACACCGATGACGTCATTGGTGCCAGCGCAGCGCTACCGGCTACCGCCGCCATTACCGCCGATCTCAATATCAGCGCAACTTCCTATACTGGCGCAGAAGCCCTCTTTAGGCGGTAACTGGGCGCAAAGCTTGCAGCGCCTTACTGAATTTCTAGGCCATACGCTCTAAACCCATCTTCAGCCATCTTGTATTCTCTCTTAGTTTGACCCCATCTAATACCTTACTATTTCTTACTTTAGTGCTCTCTGCCTCTCCCAATCCTTTGAGCACTTCATTTCCCCTTTCTAATGTTACATCCTCGTGCCCATCCCCCTGCCAAATTAGTTTAAACCCTCCCCAACAGCACTAGCAAACATCTCCGCGAGGATATTGGATCCGGTCCTGTAGAGGTACAACCTGTTTGGCCTGTACAAGTCCCACCTCCCCCAGAACCGGTTCCAATGCCCCAGGAATCTGAAGCCCTCCCTCCTGCACCAGCTCTCCAGCCACACATTCATCTGCTCTATCCTCCTACTTCCATACTCAATTACGTGGGCACTGGGAGTAATCTGGAGATTACTACCTTTGAGATCCTGGTTTTTAATCTCATTCCTTGCTCCCTAAAATCTGCCTGTAGGACCTCATCCCTCTTTCTACCTATGTCGTTGGTATCAGTATGGACCACGACCTCTGGCTGTTCACCCTCCCCCCTCAGAATGTTCTGCAGCCGCTCAGAAACATCCTTAACCCTGGCACCAGGAAGGCAGCATACCATCCTGGAATCATGTCTGCAACTGCAGAAACACCTGTCTGTTCCCCTAACTATCAAATCTCCTTTCACTATTGCTTTCCCGATCTTCCTCCTCCCCCCTGATGTCACTTACCTCGCTCCCTGACACTCATGCTCCCTCCGGGCTCTTGGGCCTACCTTTATCTTCCAGCTCTGTCTCCAAGCTCTGTGTTCCTTAGGTAAGGAGACTAAAACTATACACAGTACTCCAGGTGTGGTCTCACCAAAGCCCTAAATAATTGCAGCAAGACTTCCTTACTCTTATACTCCAACCCCCTTGCAAAAAAGGCTAGCATACCATTTGCCTTTCTAATTGCTTGCTGTACCTGCATGTTTAACTTTCTGTGATTCGTGTACAAGGACCCACAAATCCCTCTGAATACCAACATTTACTTGTCTCTCACCTTTTAAAAAGTATTCTGCTTTGCCATTCTTCCTACCAAAGTGGATAATTTCACACTTCCCCACATTATACTCCAACTGCCATTTTTTTGCCCAATCACTTAACCAGCCTATATCCCTCTACAGCCTCTTTGCATCCTCCTCACAGCTTACTTACCCACCTAGCTTTGTAACGTCAGCAAATTTGGATATATTGCACTCAGTCCCCTCATCTAAGTCATTAATATAGATTGTAAATAGCTGAGGCCCAAGCACTGATCCTTGCGGCACACCACTAATTACACCCTGCCATCCCGAAAATGACCTGTTTATTCCTACTCTCTATTTTCTGTCTGTTAACCAATCCACAATTCATGCTAATCTATTACCCCCAATCCTATGAGCCCTAATCTTGTGTAACAACCTCTTTTGTGGCACCTTATCGAATGCCTTTTGAAAATCCAAATATACTACATCCATTAATTCCCCCTTATCTACCCTGCTAGTTACACCCTCAAAAAACTCTTAATAGATTTGTCAAACATGATTTAACTTCCATAAAACCGTGTTTACTCTGCCTAATCATATTGTGATTTTCCAAGTGCCCTGCTACCACGTCCTCAATAATAGATTCTAGTATTTTACCTACTACTGATGTCAGGCTAACTGGCCTATAGTTCCCTGTTTTCTCTCTCCCTCCTTTCTTGAACAGCAAGGTTATGTTTAGTATAGGATGACCATATTTTCTAAACCAAATCCAGGGACACACAGGGTGGGAGCACAGCAAAGTAGCCAGGACACGTTTCGAGAAAACCAGCATGATGACTTTGTTGCTTCTGCTAGTGGAATACACGTAGACACAATGCCATTTTCACTTCACACCGAATCTTGAATCTTGCATGTGTTCTGACAGTAGTGCTGTACCATCTATGCTTGTCCCCGAATACCCTAACTTTTAATATCTCAATTTTAAATTTGTTCCAAACAGACTGAGGCCTAGAAATTCAGTTGGTTGCGCCAGCAGTTAGCGCCTTAAGAGAAGTGAATTTCGGGCGCTATGCGTGTAGCGCCCGGGCGCAGCGCAGTTTGCACCTCGCCCCAAATTAAGTGGACCCTTAGCGCCGGCGTAAAGTTTAGCGCCCGCCCGGCTGCGCGCGCAGAAAATGACGTCACATCCTCGTGCAACGCCCTTTGCGTGCCCCGATTCCAAACTTCAGTCGGACCGCCCCATTGTGCGGCTGGCGGCCAGAGCGTTTGTAAAATGGAACGCAACACAGCCGACGTGGGCCCCGGGGAGCGCAAATTAAAGGGCACGTACCCTGCAGTATAAAGGGCAGCCATTTTGCAGCAAACACTGTTGTGCAACGGATTTCTGGACACACAACAAGGAGGAGAGCTAACTGGTTTCGTGCAGCAATAGCTCAGGTATTTTTGGACTCAGGCCAAAGCGCTGCAAGTGCCCTGTTGGAAATTTGACTGTTTGCCAACATTTGATGGGGGCTGCATGGGGTGCCAATGCGGAGTTTCAGCGCCATGTGCGTAGGGCTCGCAGACGCGGGGTCAGAGGGGCAGCCCTGGCTAGAGGCAGAGGGGGCAACAGGCGTCAGCAACATAGGCCTTACCCAGTCAGGGTATACCGCCAGCAGCGCTCCTACCTCACCATGAGTGGCGCGCGATGTGTAAGAAGGCTGAGATTCCGAAAGGAGGTGGTTGCAGAGATCTGCCACCTGCTTCGCAGAGATCTGCGTCCAAAGCTCAGGTGCAGGACGTCTCTGTCGGTGGAAGTGAAGGTGACGGTGGCATTGAACTTCTATGCCACCGGCTCCTTCCAATCCGCTGTTGGGGACATCGCGAACATATCCCAGTTCGGCGTGCATCGCTGCATCCGCCAGGTGACCGATGCCCTTTTCAGAAGGAGACGCCAATTCATCTCCTTCCCCATGGCCCTGGAGAGCCAGCATCAGCGTGCAGTGGGATTTGCTAGACTCGCGGCCTTCCCCTTGGTGCAGGGCGCCATTGACTGTACGCATGTGGCTTTGCGGGCACCTCTGGAGCATGGCGAGCAGTATCGCAACCGGAAGGGCTACCATTCTCTCAATGTGCAGCTGGTGTGTGACCACAAGCAGCGCATCCTGGCTGTCAATGCCTGCTTTCCAGGCAGCTGCCACGATTGCCTTTATCCTGCGGCAGAGTACTGTGCATGACATGTTCGAGGCACAGCCTCCCCCAAGAGGATGGCTACTCGGGGACAAAGGCTATCCTTTGTGTACCTGGCTCATGACCCCGCTCCGCGCGCCCAGGACCGCTGCTGAAGAGGCATACAACGAGAGCCATCAAAGGAGCAGAAACATCATCGAGCAAACTATTGGGGTCCTCAAGCAGCGGTTCCGCTGCCTTGATCGTTCTGGCGGATCTCTGCAGTATTCGCCGCAACGGGTCTCCCAATTTGTCGTAGTTTGCTGTATGCTATACAACCTGGCTCTCCGCAGGATTCAGGCACTGCCACCTGACGTTGGACCACCACCTCAGGAGGAGGAGGAGGAGGAGGAGGAGGAGGAGGAGTACGTTCCCAGGAGGGAGCGACAAGGTCCAAGGGCCGTCCGTCGCCAGCTTATTGAACGTAACTTCTAAGCCCCCTGTCAGGGAATGCCTTGTGGCCATGAAGCAAGATGAATGCAGCCGTTCCACAAGCCCTCAGCCGGCGAAGGCAACAAAGACTAACAAGAACAACCATGGACACTGTCTGAATAAAGATAAATTTATATTTGACAAAAATGAAACCCCTTCCCACATGAATCCCAAAAACAATCAACGGCCCCCACAAAAAGTGCAACAAACGACTCACTCCCACAACCTGGGGAGGAGTAACTCCACATTTGAACAAACCAGGCCTCAACCTCGGCCTTAACGCAAAAAACATACCCATAAACAAAACAACCATGGGCAAAATAAAGATGTCCACCGCCATATAAAATGAAAGCTGGCCACACCCTCTACTTAGTGGCCCGCGAGGGCGAGACCTTGTCCAGCCTTTTCGCGCCCCTGCCCGGCCTGCTGCTCCTCCGCAAGCTCTGCCCAGTGGCTGCTGCGAGGCTGGGGGAAGGCGCCTGAGGGTCAGATGTCCTTCCGCCAGATGGCCTTGTGGGGCGGCCTACACGGGCTTTGGGCCTCGAGGGGCCGGCTGTTGATTGGCGCACATGTGCATGGCCACCATCAGCTCCAGCCGCTTGCCGTTGACGCTCCACTGGGGGAGTGGCGGCGACGGATGGCGCAATGTGGGCAAGCTGGCGTATTGGAGGCGCTGGCTGGTGATGTCGCACGCTGGCACTCGCCCGGGCACGCACTGCATGATCCGCACCAATCAGCCGAAGGGCGGATCGCTGTGCTGCTGCAGTGCGGCGGGTGTCCTGGCGATGCCTGGCTGAGGCAGCGCGTGTGGCAGCAGTGAGTGCCCCTGTTGCCCTGGTCTGCGCCCGCATCACATCCGCCACTGACTTGACGGCATCAGCCAGCGATTCCATCGCCGGAGGCATCCGTTCCACTACCTCCATCATCATCCGGCCACTCTCGGCATTTGATGCCCCAAACTCCCGCACACTGGTCGCCAGCGACTCGGTGGCCTCAGGCATCCGTCCCACCACCTGCATGAGCTCTGTGTGGCGGCGGTCCGAATCCTCGGCCATTTGGTCCAGCTGGCGCACCTCCTCCGAGGTGAAGGTGGCCGGACTGGAGGCGGGACTCTCCCGCTGGGGAGCAGGGGTCCGAGCTAGGCGACCCTTGGCACGTTGCAGCAACTGCACTCCCCTCCGATCCTTCCCCCCTCTGGGGGGAAGGCCGCGGCCCACCCGCAGCCCTCCTGGGTGGCTGGACGCCACTGGTCCCAGCAGCTGCACTCCCCTCCGAAAGTTGCTCCAGGCTCTCGTCCAGGGAAGACGTGTCCAACACTTCGCCCTCTGCTGCGGGACCTGAGTCCTCCCCTGATGGTCCGGGTTGCTCTTCCTCCTCCTCCTCCTCCTCCTCCTCCTGTTCGGAGGGGCTGTCACTGGCAGCTTCAGGGAGCTCTTCGTCACCAGCTGAAAGCAGGAAGGCACAAGAGTAGCTTCAGAGTGAGGAGAGGGCGTCAGCGAGGGAGTCATGACTGGTGCATTCAGCGCATTGGTGGCACAGTGGCAAAGGAGGTAGCTCGGATGCGCAAGTGTGACGAGAGAGGGCCAAAAGGCGAGGTCCTTACCATTGCCGGGCAGCGGAGGGTCGGCTTCTCCGCACGCTCTGGGCACAATCACGCGGCCTCCCATGAGGCCACTCACGCGCTCCTCCAGGGGAGTGAGCTTCTGGAACTTGGCGCGGCCTCCCCCGGTGATGTCGCGGCGCTTGCGATTATTCGCAAGTTTAGCCTGCAAGAGAAAGGATGGGCTCTAAGTACGGTGTGTAGCCGTGACGTAGTGTGCACTGCCTCCCATGGTGGAATAGCTTGGCCAGAGTGTAGCCCTGATCTAGCGTGCACTGCCTCCCATGGTGGAATAGCTTGGCCAGTGTGTAAAGTGCAGAATGTGCAATTGATGCTCATGACTGTCCCAAAGCTGCTGGCTGAGGGCTGCCCATTAGGCCTTTCAGGTCCCTTTGCCCATCATGTCAGGTGTACATGCAAGAATGAGGAGGAGAGTGGAAAGGGTACTCACCCTGACAATCCTGGTCAGGTCATTGTATTTCTTCCGACATTGCACCTTGTCCCTGGGGGCATCGCTGTAGGACGACACCCTGGTGGCGATCTCCCTCCAGGCTTTGGTGTAGATGCGGTGGGTGGGATTCCTGCCATTGTCTGGGAACAAGATCCTGCGCCTCTTCTCCAATGCTGTCAGCATGATATCCAGATCACGCTCTCAGAAGCGCAGGGCACGCTCACGGGCCTTATCATGCGTTGCCATGGCTCCTTGGCCTCAGCAGCAGTGTTGAGGCCTAGTTTGAAAGCTGCAGTGTGCAGGGCGTGGCAGCAGACCAAATCGTCCCTTCCCCCTTTAAGAGCTGGCCGGCGCCACGGGGTCTGCTGTCAATCAAAAAATGACCGCGCCCCACCTCGGCGCTATCCTTCTGCACCGCCGGCTTAGCGCCTAAAGATAGTCGTGTAACGCCTCTTTTAGCGCTCCAGCAACCTCTTAGGGCGAAGCAACTGAATTTTGGCGAAGGGGGCGCAACTTTGGGGCGGGCGCTAAAGTCGGGCGGGCGCTAACGTTAGCGCCCCAAAACTGGCAAAACTGAATTTCTAGGCCTGAGATTTTTCATATAAGGTGTGAAACACCCTCTGTCTCAGAAGGTTTCAGAAACCTCTTCCTGGTGGGAGAATTTATAACTTGCCTTATTCAGTTAAAAAAAACACGATGCGCCATATCTGAGTAATAAAGTAAATCCACTCACCCACCAGCTCTCACTATGTCCTCGGCTTCTCTGCATTTTAAAGGTCCTGCCCTCCGACCAATCACTATTAAGTGAAACACGGGGTCAAGTGGCTCAAAGATTGGTGTGGGAGAAGTGGGTTTCGATTCGTGGGGCACTGGCACCAGTACTGGGGAAAGAGAGAGCTGTTCCGTTGGGACGGACTACACCTGAACCATGCTGGGTCCAGAGTTCTAGTGAATCAAATAACTAGGGAGGTAGATAGGACATTAAACTAAATAAGGCGGGGGGGGGAGGGTCCCGGTGGAGAGAAATCTCGGGGGAAAAATTCGGTTGGTTGCGCCACCCATTAGTGCCTAAAGAGGTCGAGAAGTGGGGCGCTAACCAACTAGCGCCCGGGCGCAGTGAACCCTGCGCCTCTTCCCAAATTGAGCGGACATTTAGCGCCGGCACTAAACCGTTGCGCCCGCTCACCGGCGCACGCAGATCATGACGTCATTTCAGTGTGCAACGCCCTTGGGGCGTCCCGGACCGGAAATTCAGTGGCGCCCCACTCCGTTCTGCCTGGCGCTAACAAGGACAGGTTACCTTGAACGTTTCCCAGTCGCTGTCTGGCTGGGGGGGGCGCTATTTAAAGGGGACTCTTCCTGGATTATTAGTGGTAGCCATTTTTGGACCACACCTTCTGTGAGAGAGAGAGAGAGTTGCTCAGAGACAAACGGAGAGCCATTTCTGCAGTGAGCCAGCGCTGGCTGAGGAACTTTAGCCTTCTGAACATTACTTTGCAGTTGGTAAGCTTCTCAACCGGCATAACTTTCAGTGCGCACTTACTGTGGGGGCTGCATTGGATGGGAACGTCGTCCTTCTCAATCATATTGACAGGGCACAGAGACGCAGGGATAGAGTGGCAGGCATGGCCAGACGGAGGAGGGCCTACAGACGTCGGCACACGAGACCTTACACTGCCAGGGTTTTCCGCCAACAGTTTTCGTATATCAACATGTCGGAGGAGCAGTGTTTCCGAAGGCTGCGCTTCAGTAAGGAGGTGGTCACTGAGCTCTGCCAACTGCTTCAGCCAGATCTGCAGCCTCAACTAAGGTGCAGGACATCTCTGTCGGTGGCTGTGAAGATCACTGTGGCTCTAAACTTCTATGCCAGCAGCTCCTTTCAGGCCACTACTGGGGACATTGCCAACATCTCACAGTTCGCGGTGCATTGCTGCATCCGTCAAGTGACTAATGCCCTCTTTAAAAGGAGACGGCAGTACATCTCCTTCCCAATGACCCCGGACAAGCAGCGAGAGCGTGCAGAGGGCTTCGCAAGGATAGCAGGCTTCCCCATGGTGCAGGGCGCCATTGACTGCAGGCATGTGGCTTTGCGTGCGCCTCTAGAGAATGCGGAGGATTTCCGCAACCGAAAGGGGTTCCATTCTTTGAATGTGCAGTTGGTCTGTGACCACCGACAGCTGATACTCGCTGTCAATGCCCACTTTCCAGGCAGCAGCCACGACGCCTTCATCCTGCGCCAGACTTCTGTGGCAGACCTTTTCGAAGCCCCTGCTCACCCAGGAGGCTGGCTTCTCGGCCTCTGTGCCCTTGGCTGATGACCCCGCTCCGTTCGCCCAGCACCCTTGCTGAAGAATGTTACAATGAGAGCCATCAAGCGACCAGGAACATTATTGAGCACACAATCGGCGTGCTGAAGCAACGGTTCCGCTGTCTGGACCATTCCGGAGGAGCCCTTCAGTACTCACCTGAGCGAGTCTCCCACTTTGTGGTTGTGTGTTGCATGCTGCATAACCTGGCAATCCTCAGGACACAACCAATGCCACATTCAGTCGTGAGTGGTGGTGGACAATTAAACAGTTAACAGGAGGAGGAGGCTCCAAAAATATCCTCATCCTCAATGATGGTGGAGCCCAGCACGTGAGTGCAAAAGACAAGGCTGAAGCATTTGCAACTATCTTCAGCCAGAAGTGCCGAGTGGATGATCCATCTTGGCCTCCTCCTGAGGTCCCCAGCATCACAGATGCCAGTCTTCAGCCCATTCAATTCACTCCACGTGATGTCAAGAAACGGCTGAAGACACTGGATACTGCAAAGGCTATGGGCCCTGACAACATTCCGGCAATAGTACTGAAGACTTGTGCTCCAGAACTAGCTGCGCCCCTAGCCAAGCTGTTCCAGTACAGCTACAACACTGGCATCTACCCGGCAATGTGGAAAATTGCCCAAGTATGTCCTGTCTACAAAAAGCAGGACAAATCCGACCCAGCCAATTACCGTCCCATCAGTCTACGCTCAATCATCAGCAAAGTGATGGAAGGTGTCGTCGACAGTGCTATCAAGCGGCACTTACTCAGCAATAACCTGCTAACTGACGCCCAGTTTGGGTTCCGCCAGGGCCACTCAGCTCCTGACCTCATTACAGCCTTGGTCCAAACATGGACAAAAGAGCTGAACTCCAGAGGTGAGGTGAGAGTGACTGCCCTTGACATCAAGGCAGCATTTGATCGAGTGTGGCATCAAGGAGCCCTAGCAAAACTGAAGTCAATGGGAATCAAGGGGGAAACTCTCCATTGGTTGGAATCATACCTAGCACAAAGGAAGTTGGCTGTGGTTGTTGGAGGTCATTCATCTCAATCACATGACATCACTGCAGGAGTTCCTCAGGGCAGTGTCCTAGGCCCAACCATCTTCAGCTGTTTCATCAATGACCTTCCCTCCATCATAAGGTCAGAAGTGGGGATGTTCGCTGATGATTGCACACTGTTCAGCACCATTCGAGACTCGTCAGATACTGACGCAGTCCGTGTCCATATGCAGCAAGACCTGGACAACATTCAGACTTGGGCTGACAAGTGGCAAGTAACATTCGCACCACACAAGTGCCAGGCAATGACTATCTCCAACAAGCGAGACTCTAACCATCTCCCCTTGACATTCAGTGGCATTACCATCGCTGAATCCCCCACTATCAACATCCTGGGGGTTACCATTGATCAGAAACTGAACTGGACCAGCCATATAAATACTGTAGCTACAAGAGCAGGGCAGAGGCTGGGAATTCTGCGGCGAGTGTCTCACCTCCTGACTCCCCAAAGCCTTTCCACCATCTACAAGGCACAAGTCAGGAGTGTGATGGAATACTCTCCACTTGCCTGGATGAGTGCAGCTCCAACAACACTCAAGAAGCTTGACGCCATTCAGGATAAAGCAGCCCGCTTGATTGACACTCCATCCACCTTCAACATTCACTCCCTCCACCACCGGCGCACTGTGGCTGCAGTGTGTACCATCTACAAGATGCACTGCAGCAACTCGCCAAAGCTCCTTCAACAGCACCTTCCAAACCCGCGACCTCTACCACTTAGAAGGACAAGGGCAGCAGACGCATGGGAACATCACCACCTACAAGTTCCCCTCCAAGCCACACACCATCCTGACTTGGACCTGTATCGCCGTTGCTTCACTGTCGCTGGGCCAAAATCCTGGAACTCCCTTCCTAACAGCATTCTGGGTGTACCTACACCATATGAACTGCAGCGGTTCAAGAAGGCGGCTCACCACCATCTTCTCAAGGGCAATTAGGGATGGGCACTAAATGCAGGCCTAGCCAGCGACGCCCACATCCCATCAATGAATAATTTTTTTTTTTTTAAACCTGGCAATCCTCAGGACCCAGCCAATGCCACTAGACATTGAAGCACCAGCAGAGGAGGAGGAGGAGGAGGAGCACCAAGACGGGAGGGAGGCACAAACGGCAAGGGCCGTCCGTCAGAGGCTTATAGCAAGTCGCTTCTCGGCCCCTCTGAGGGAATGCTTTCTGCCATTCCAAGAACATGAATGGAACCATTCTGCTACCCCAAGCCGGTCAAGGCAACAATTAGTGCAAAGAACAGACATGGACATTGTGAATAAATAAACCTCTTTATTTAACAAAATGTGTATCCTTCCCGCATGACAAAGCAATGGAAACAAACAGCAAAACAAACAGACTGCCACATAACTGTCTCTCACACCCTGGAGACAATGTCCAAAACATAACTGTCTCTCACACCCTGGAGACAATGTCCAAAACATAACTGTCTCTCACACCCTGGAGACAATGTCCAAAACATAACCAACATTCAGACCAAGATCCTCAGCCTTGAATGAAAGAAATAACATAATTTAGTAGCACCTCCTACTTTTTGCCCCTCGATGGTGATCTGCTTCCCTTGCAGAATTGCCCCCTTCCCGCTCTGCAGCTCCTCCGTAATGGGACCCCAGTGGCTGCAGCAAGGCTGGGGGAGGCCTGCTGACTGTCCGAAACTGAGACCGCAGATGCCCTTGAGGTACAGCCTTGGCCAGCTCTGGGCCTGGAGGGCCCGGCTGCTGACTGCTCCAACTCCGCATGGGCGGAAGCAGTCTGTCCTACAGGTGGTGGCAGCTGCAGTGGCGAAGTGCCAGTGGTGGCATCAGGAATGCTGTCATCCTGAGAGCGGACAGCAGCTCCCTGGTCGGCCGACACACTGGCACTCTGACGGGGCAGCATGCGCAGCAATCGGCTGGTGAACAGATTGCTGGCCTGCTGTGGCACGGCGAGGGCCCCGGGGAATCCTGCCCGATCCAGCGAGGGTGGCAGCAGTCACTGCTCGTGTGGCCTCAATCTGCGTCTGCATGAGACCAGCCACTGACTGCGTGGCAGCACTCAGCACTTGCGTGGCAGGTGCCAGTGCTTCGCCGAAGTCCTGGAGAATCCTTGCCAGCGCTGCGCCGAAGTCCTGCACACTCCTTGCCTTTGCTGCGCCGAAGCCCTGGACACTCCTTGCCTGTGCTGCGCCGAAGTCCTGCACACTCCTTGCCTGTGCTGCGCCGAAGCCCTGGACACTCCTTGCCTGTGCTGCGCCGAAGCCCTGGACACTCCTTGCCTGTGCTGCGCCGAAGTCCTGGACACTCCTTGCCACTGTCTCAATGGAGCCGGGCATCCTTGCCACTGCAGCCATGAGCTCAGTGTGCCTCAGCCCAGCCTGGGCGCTCATTTCTGCGAGGGCACGCACCTCTTCTGCGCTCTGTGCAACAGCTCTCGCGGCCCGACTCGCTCTCCGGGGAGACGGCCCCTGAGCTTCCCTACTCCCCTCGCGTTGCTGCAGGTCGCGGAGTCCTGGAGCTGCATCCTCCTCCGACCATTCCCCTCCGTTCCCCTCCAGGGAAGGCATCGCCCCAGTCTGGACATGGGCTGGCTCGCCTGAGGGTGGTACGGATGGCCCGGCTTCCTCCTCCTCGTCGCCTCCAGAGTCACTCGCACTGGCAGCTTGAGGGCCCGCCTCCCGAGCTGGTGATGCAGCATCTGAAAGCAGGGAGGTTCAAGAGTGGCTTTAGCGAAAGGACAGGGTGGCAGCAAGGGATGCATGAGTGCTGCAATGCTCTGAGTTGGCTCGAGAGTGAAACAGCATGCTGGTGTGGGGAACAAGTGGAAGGAGAGAGGTCAAAAAGGTGATGACCTTACCATTGCTGTCCACAATGGGGTCGGCATCTCCAGAGGCGATGGGGCCAATCATCCGGTTTGCCACAATCCGGTGGACTCGCTCCTCCAGGTCTGTAAGGGTCTGCAGGTGAGGCCGGCCTCCTCAGGTCCGATGCTGTTGCCTTCTATTATTGGCCAGCTTGGCCTGCAAGAGAAAGGATGGGGTGTGATGAAACCTGCAGCCCTGATCTGGCATGACATGCCTCCCATGGTCAATTAGCCCTTACATTATGCTGCCCTGATCTGGCATGACATGCCTCCCATGGTCGATTAGCCCTTACATTATGCTGCCCTGATCTGGCATGACATGCCTCCCATGGTCGATTAGCCCTTACATTATGCTGCCCTGATCTGGCATGACATGCCTCCCATGGTCCAGGAGCCCTTATATTATGCACAGAGCTGAATGTGCGTGTGTGTTTCCAGAAAGGGCCATGGGTGCTGGATGACAGCTGGCCATTGGGGCTTTGCACCCCCTCTGGCCATAAAGTAAGGTCCAGATGGAGAGATGAAGATGATTCTGAAAAAGGCACTCACCCTGACGACCCGAGTGAGGTCGTTCAACTTCTTCCTGCATTGCACAGGAGTCCTGGGAACCATGCTGCTGGAGGTGACTCTGTTGGACACCTCCCTCCAAGCTCTGCGATAGTTGCTGTGTTGAGGCCTCCTGCCATTCTCTGGGTAGAGTACAGATCGCCTGTGCTCCACCGCGCCAACCAGAGCATCCAATGCCCCCTCGCCGAAGCGCTGGGCTCTCTCCCTGGCCCTCTCCATATTGATGCGGTTGTCGACGCCACAGGTAGGTTACCGCCGAGTTTGAGGCCTATGAGGCACAGGGTGCGGCTGGAGATGATAATCGATCCGCCCCTTTAAGAGCTGACCGGCGCCAGCGTGTCTGGCTGAAATCGATAATTGACAGCACCTGCGCTGCACCCGCCCGCGGAGAAATTGCGTCGCACCGCCGGGTTAGCGCCTTAAGACTGTCGTGCAGCGCCTGATTTAGCGCCGCAATCACCTTCAGGGGCGCAGCTACCCAATATCGCTCGAGGTGGTGATAAATTGCGCCTGGCGCTAAACTTTGCGCACCACCAATACTAGCACCCCAAACAGGGCAATACCGAATTTCTCCCCCCTAGAATGGTAAAGAGAAAAGACAAGGAAGCAGTGCAGGAAAGTGATTGGGGTAAGGATAACCAGATTGTGTCAGGAAGGGACAGAGCGTACAAACAAAGGAGTGCAATAACAAATAGGGTCTGGGTAAGAAAAAATGGTAATAAGGCAAATAGGGCCATAGTACAAAAAAATGTTAAGAAGCCTAAAAATGTTAAAAAGACAAATCTAAAGGCACTGGCCTAGAAATTCAGTTGCGTTCGCCAGCCGCTAACGCCATAAGAGGGGTAGATTTGCAGCGCTAGGCACTTAGCGCCCGGGCGCAGAACAATCTGCGCCTACGCCCAACTTCAGTTGACATTTAGCGCCAGCGCAAAGTGTTTGCGCCCGCTCAGCTGCGCGCGCAGCTTATGACATCATTTCGTCGTGCAACGCTGTTTGTGCGCCCCAAACCGGAAATTCAGTGGCGCCCGGCCAATGTGGGCATGGCGCTGTTAAGAACTGTGAAGTGGAACGCAACAGAGGCCCTGTGGGCCTCGGGGAGCGCTAATTAAAGGGCACTTACACTGACCTATAAAGCCCAGCCATTTTGCTGCAATGACTTCAGTGCTTTGGATTTCTGGACAGAGACCAAGGAACAGAGCTTACTGATTTGGGACAACATAGGAGAGGTATTTTTGGCTTCTGGCCAGAGCTTGGAAATTTGAATCATTGTGATTTCACTGTTTGCAAGTTTATTATGGGGGCTGTATGGGGTTCCAACCCTCAGTTCCAGCATTATGTGCGAAGGGCTCGCAGACGCTGTGTGAGAGGGCCAGCCATGCCTAGACGCAGAGGGGCCATCAGGCGTCGGCAACGTAGGCCTTACCCACTCAGGGAATACCGGCAGCAGGTGTCCTATCTCACCATGACTGCCGCGCATTGTGTTAAGAGGCTGCGCTTCAGAAGGGAGGTGGTTGCAGAGATCTGCCAGCTGCTTCACAGAGATCTGCGTCCACAGCTGATGTGCAGGACGTCTCTCTCGGTGGAAGTGAAGGTCACGGTGGCTCTGAACTTTTATGCAAGCGGCTCCTTCCAAGCCGCTGCTGGGGACATAGCGAACATCTCTCAGTTCGCCGCGCATCACTGCATCCGGCAGGTCACCGATGCCCTTTTCGCGAGGAGACACCAATTCATCTCCTTCCCCATGACCCTAGAGAGGCAGGAGCAGCGTGCAGTCGGATTTGGCAGGATCGCGGACTTCCCCATGGTGCAGGGCGCCATTGACTGCACGCATGTGGCTATGCGGGCACCTATCGACAATGCCGAGAATTACCGCAACCGGAAGGGCTACCATTCCCTCAATGTACAGCTGGTGTGTGACCACAGGCAGCGCATCCTAGCTGTCAATGCCCGCTTTCCAGGAAGCAGCCACGATGCATTTATCCTGCGCCAGACTACTGTGGCTGACATGTTCGAGGCACAGCCTCCACCAAGGGGATGGCTTATTGGGGACAAGGGCTACCCTGTGTGTACATGGCTCATGACCCCGCTCCGCGCGCCCAGGACCCCTGCGGAGGAGGCATACAACGAAAGCCATCAAGCCACAAGGAACATCATAGAGCAAACGATTGGCGTCCTCAAGCAACGGTTCCGCTGCCTGGATCGCTCCGGCGGTTCTCTACAGTATTCGCCGGATAGAGTCTCCCAGTTCGTCGTTGTTTGCTGCATGCTGCACAACCTGGCTATCCGCAGGACTCAGGCACTGCCACCTCACGTTGGACCACCACCTCAGGAGGATGAGGAGGAGGAGGAGGAGTACCAGCCCAGGAGGGAGCCACAAGGTCCAAGGGCCGTCCGCCGGCGGCTTATTGAACGACACTTCTAGGCCCCCTGTCAGGGAATGGCTTGTGGCAATGAACGCACCTGAATGCAGCCGCTCCGCAAGCCCTCAGCCGCTTAACGCAACAACCACTGGAAACATGACACCTGGACAAGCTGAATAAATAAAAAGCTTTATTTAACAAACTCAGGGCCCTTCCCACATGAAACAGAAAAACAGACAAGACCCCCAAAAAACAGTCACAAAAATATCTCACTCCCACAACCTGGGGAGGAATAACAAAACTTGCCCATCCAATTGGCCTTCATCCTCGGCCTTACCAAAATAAGCCCCCCCCACAACACAAACACCCCCATATAAAAAAAACCGTTGCCACCACACTCTACTGGGTGTGCCGAGAGGGCGAGTCCTTGTGCAGCCTTGTGCGGCCCCTGCCCGACCTGTTGCTCCGCCTCAACCTGGGCCCTGTGGGTGTTGCAAGGCTGGGGAAAGGCTCCTGAGGGGCAGAATGCGTGACGGCAGATGCCCTTGGGGGTCGGCCTAGACGAGGACCGGCCCTGGAGGGGCCGGCTGCTGACTGCTGCAGCTGTGGCTGGGCAGCATCAGTCTCTGCAGCAGCTCGTCGCACCTTGGCTGGGGGAGTTGCAGTGGCGGCTGCAGCAATGGGGGCAAGCTGGCTGATGCCAGGCGCTCGCTGGTCGCCAGAGACACTGGCACTCGGCCGGGCTGGCAGTGCAGCAAGCGCAGCAATCTGGTGGAGGCCAGACCGCTGTGCTGCAGCAGGGCGGCGGGTGCCCTGGCGATGCTTCCGCGACACAGCGAGTGTGGCAGAAGTGAGTGCCCGAACTGCCCTGGTCTGTGCCCGCATCAGATCAGTGAGTGTCTGCACGGCACCACTCATGAACTCGCGACTCGCGTCCTGCGCTGCCACGAGTTGCTGGACACCCATGTCCTGTGCTGCCGCGAGTTGCTGGACACCCCTGTCCTGTGCTGCCGCGAGTTGGTCGACACCCCTGGCCTGTGCTGCCGCGAGTTGTTCGACACCCCTGGCCTGTGAGTCCCCGAAAGCGGCCACACTATGAGCCAGGGACTCAATGGCCTGAGGCAACTGTCCCACAACCCCCATGAACTCCTTGTGGCGGCGCTCAGAATCCGTGGACATTTCATCTAGGAGGCGCACCTCCTGGGCGAGGACCGTCTCCGGACTGGAGGCCGGACTCTCCCTCTGGGGAGAAGGCCGCCGTTCTGCCCGACCCTTCCCACGTGCCTGGACGCCACTGGGCCCAGGAACTGGCCTCCCCTGCAACACTTGCCCCCTCTGGGGAGAAGGCCGCCGTTCTGCCCGACCCTTCCCACGTGCCTGGACGCCACTGGGCCCAGGAACTGGCCTCCCCTGCAACACTTGCCCCCTCTGGGGAGAAGGCCGCCGTTCTGCCCGACCCTTCCCACGTGCCTGGACGCCACTGGGCCCAGGAACTACACCCCCCTGCAGCACTTCCCCCTGGCTCTCCTCCAGGCAAGACGTCTCCCCTCCATTGCCATCCCCTGGCGCGGATGAGGCTTCGCCCGATGTGCCGCCTTCCTGTTGGTCCTCGTCGTCCTCCTCTTCCGAGGGACTGGCACTCTCAGCTTCAAGGACCTCCTCCTCACCAGCTGAAAGCAGGAAGGCACAAGAGTAGCTTTAGAGTGAGGACAGGGCGTCAGCGAGGGAGGCATGAGTGGTGGCATTCAGCGCATTGGTCGGACAGTGGCAAAGGATGTAGATCTGATGCGCTAGGGGAACGAGAGAGGTCCAAACGATCATGTCCTTACCATTGGGTCGCAGCACAGGGTCGGCATCTCCAATGGCAACAGGGCCAGTCACCCGGCCACGCATGAGTCGAGCCACGCTCTCCTCCAGCTCACTGAGCTCCTGGAACTGGGCACGGCCTCCCCCGGTGACATTCTGGCTCTTCAAATTCCGGGCCATCTTGGCCTGCAAGAGAAAGGACGGCCTCTAAGTACATTGTGGTGGCCTGTTGTTGTGTGCACTGCCTCCCATGGTGGAATAGCTTGGCCAGTGTGGTGGCCTGTTGTTGTGTGCACTGCCTCCCATGGTCGAATAGCTTGGCCAGTGTGTTAAGTGCAGAAAGTGCTATTGAGGATCATGCCAGTGCCATAGATGCGGGAGGAGGGCTGGCCATTAGGCCTTTGAGGTCCCTTTGCCCATAATGTGAGGTGCACATGCAAGGATGAGGAGGACACTGGAAAGGGTACTCACCTTGACCATCCGAGTGAGGTCGTTGTACTTCTTGCGGCATTGGTCACCAGTCCTGGGGACATCGCTGTTGACTGACACCCTGTGGGCGATTTTCCTCCAGGCTCTCCTGTACTGCCTCCTGGGAGCCTTCTTGCCACTGTCCGGGCACAAGATCTCTTTGTACCTTTCCAACCCCCTAACCAGCACCCTCAAAGCATGCTGGGAGAAGCGCTGCGCTCGTTCACGGGCCTTCTCCATGGCTTCAGGCGCTATTTGGGTCCACCAGCAGTGTTCAGGCCTAGCTGCAGGGCTCCACTATCCAGGGCGTGGCTGCAGACCAAGTCGACCCTTCCCCCTTTAAGAGCTGGCCGGCGTCAGGGTGTCTGCTGTCAATCAAAACATGACCGCACCTGCGCTGCGCCCGGCCTCGGCGTTATCAGTCCGCACCGCCAGCTTAGCGCCTAAAGATAGGAGTGCAACGCCAGTTTCAGCGCTCGCCCAAACTCTTGGCCAAATCTACTGAATTTTGGCGAACTGACCTGCACTTTCCGGCGGGCGCTAACTTTAGCGGCCGCCCGACTTTACCGCCCCAAAAGTGGCTATACTGAATTTCTAGGCCACTGTATCTAAATGCACGAAGCATTGGTAATAAGGTAGATGAATTAACAGTGCAAATAGATGTAAAAGGATACGATATAATTGCGATTACGGAGACATGGCTGCAGGGTGACCAAGGCTGGGCGCTGAATATCCAAGGATATTCGATATTTAGGAAGGACAGGCGAAAAGGAAAAGGAGTTGGGTTGGCCTTGTTAGTAAAGGATGAAGTCAAAGCAATAGTAAGAAAGGATATTGGCTCAGAAAATCAAGATGCAGAATCAGTCTGGGCGGAGCTAAGAAGCACCGAGGGGCAGAAAACACTGGTGGGAGTTGTCTATAGGCCTCCAAACAGTAGTGATAATGTAGGGGATGGCATCAAACAGGAAATTAGAGATGCATGTAACAAGGGCACTACAGTAATCATGGGTGACTTTAATCTACATATAGACTGGCCAAACCAAATTAGCAATAATATTGTGGAGGATGAATTCCTGGAGTGTGTACGAGATGGTTTTTTAGACCAGTACGTTGAGGAGCCAACTAGGGAACAGGCTATCCCAGATTGGGTATTGTGCAATGAGAAGGGGGTTAATTAATAATCTTGTTGTGCGGGGTCCTTTAGGGAAGAGTGACCATATCATGATAGAATTCTTCATTAAAATGGAAAGTGAAGAAGTCCAATCTGAAACTAGGGTCTTAAATCTAAACAAAGGAAATTATGAAGGTATGAGGAATGAGTTGGCTATGATAAGATTGGGGAGCTTCA
The DNA here is from genome assembly GCF_052327205.1 of Somniosus microcephalus. Classification (NCBI taxonomy): domain Eukaryota; kingdom Metazoa; phylum Chordata; class Chondrichthyes; order Squaliformes; family Somniosidae; genus Somniosus; species Somniosus microcephalus. The sequence continues at coordinate 280,762,857 of NC_140990.1, read as the reverse complement.
TTAAAAGGCATGATGGTGGATAGGCAATGGCTAACATTTAAGGAACAAATGCATGAATTGCAACAGTTATACATCTTTTCTGGCGCAAAAACACAAAAGGAAAAGCAGCCCGACCGAGGCTAACAAAAGAAATTAAGGATAGTATTAGATTCAAAGAGGAGTCATATAAAGTTGCCAGAAAATTAATAATGGGAAATAGAGAAATGGCAGAGACTCTAAACAATTATTTTGGATCGGTCTTCACGGTAGAAGACACTAAAAACATCCCAATAATAGATAATCAAGGGGCTATAGGGAGGGAGGAACTTAAAACAATCTCTATCACTAGAGAAAAAGTATTAGGCAAACTAATGGGGCTAAAGGCCGATAAGTCCCCTGGACCTGATGGCCTGCATCCTAGGGTCTTAAAAGAAGTGGCTGCAGAGATTGTGGATGCGTTGGTTGTAATCTACCAAAATTCCCTGGATTCTGGAGAGGTCCCAGCGGATTGGAAAACCACAAATATAACGCCACTATTCAAGAAAGGAGGGAGACAGAAAGCAGGAAACTATAGGCCAGTTAGCCTAACATCTGCCATTGGGAAAATGCTGGAATCCATTATTAAGGAGGTAATAGCAGGACATTTAGAAAATCATAAGACAATCAAGCAGAGTCAATATGGTTTTATGAAAAGGAAATCGTATTTGACAAATTTCCCAGGGGCTCTGACACAAATTTTCAAAACCTCTCTGGCCACAGGGGATGTGCCAGAGGACTGGAGAACAGCTAACGTAGTACCATTATTCAAGAAGGGTAGTAGGGATAAACCAGGGAACTACAGGCCAGTGAGCCTAACATCAGTGGTAGGGAAATTATTGGAAAAAATTCTGAGGGACAGAATTAGTCTCCACTTGGAGAGGCAAGGATTAATCAGGGATAGTCAGCATGGCTTTGTCAAGGGAAGATCATGTCTGACCAATTTGATTGAATTTTTCGAGGGGGTGACTAGGTGTGTGGATGAGGGTAGTGCAGTGGATGTGGTATACATGGATTTCAGTAAGGCTTTCGATAAAGTCCCGCACAGGAGACTGGTCAAGAAGGTAAGAGCCCATGGAATCCAGGGTGCCTTGGCACATTGGATCCAAAACTGTCTTAGTGGCAGAAGGCAGAGGGTGATGGTTGAAGGTTGTTTTTGTGACTGGAAGCCTGTGTCCAGTGGGGTACCACAGGGATCGGTGCTGGGTCCCTTGCTGTTTGTGGTCTACATTAATGATTTGGATGTGAATGTAAAAGGTATGATCAGTAAGTTCGCAGATGACACGAAAATTGGTGGGGTGGTAAATAGCGAGGAGGGTAGCCTCAGTCTGCAGGACGATATAGATGGGTTGGTCAGATGGGCGGAACAGTGGCTAATGGAATTTAACCCTGAGAAGTGTGAGGTGATGCATTTTGGAGGGACTAACAAGGCAAGGGAATACACAATGAATGGTAAGACCCTAGGAAAGACAGAGGATCAGAGGGACCTTAGTGTGCATGTACATAGATCCCTGAAGGCAGCAGAACAGGTGGATAAGGTGGTTAAAAAGGCATATGGGATACTTGCCTTCATTAGCCGAGGCATAGAATATAAGAGCAGGGAGGTTATGATGGAGCTGTACAAAACGCTGGTTAGGCCACAGCTGGAATACTGTGTGCAGTTCTGGTCGCCACACTATAGGAAGGATGTGATTGCATTGGAGAGGGTGCAGAGGAGATTCACCAGGATGTTACCTGGGCTGGAGCGCTTCAGCTATGAAGAAAGACTGGACAGGCTGGGGTTGTTTTCCTTGGAGCAGAGAAGGCTGAGGGGGGACCTGATTGAGGTGTACAAAATTATGAGGGGCATAGATAGGGTAGATAGAAAGGAACTTTTTCCCTTAGTAGAGGGGTCAATAACAAGGGGGCATAGATTCAAGGTAAGGGGCAGGAGGTTTAGAGGGGATTTGAGGAAGAACTTTTTCACCCAGAGGGTGGTTGGAATCTGGAACTCACTGCCTGAAAGGGTGGTAGAGGCAGGAACCCTCACAACATTCAAGAAGCATTTGGATGAGCAATTGAAATGTCATAGCATACAAGGCTACGGACCAAATGCTGGAAAATGGGATTAGATTAGACAGGGCTTGATGGCCGGCGTGGACGCGATGGGCCGAAGGGCCTCTTTCTGTGCTGTATAACTCTATGGCCTAGAAATTCAGTTTGGGCCCGCCAGCTGGTTTGCGCCCAAAAGTTAGCGCTGGGCGGGGAGCCATTAGCGACCATCAGATATTCGGCTTCTGCGCCCCAAGTCGGAACCGGGCGCTATTCCAGGGTGTGGCCGCCCCCGCTTGGGGCGCTGAAACTGAATTTCAGCGCTGTAGGCGCCGCTGCGCCACCCGATGCGGTGCGGCAGGCTGCGGTACTGCAGGCCTCCTCCTTCTCTTAAGGTGGAGGTGCCTGCAACGGGGAGATCGCCGCTGGATTGTGCCGGCAAATGAGCCCGGCACCACGGAGAAGTGCCGGGCTCGCGGAAAGCAGCCGGCAATGCCGCGGGGGGGGGGGCGTGGAGGAGGCCGGGGAAGGAGGTGCGGGCAGGCGGCCGCCGAAAAGGCGGCCGGCCGCACCTCCACCTTTATGCGCCCCACTAAGGCTGCAGTAAGGCCCTGGTCTCCGGATGTAAGTAGCGGCCACCACGGAGGAGGCGGCGGCAACTGAATATGGGATTAGTGCCGGCATCGGGGCGGAACCGGGGCACTGCGCACACCGATGACGTCATCGGTGCCGGTGCAGCGTTACCGGCTACCGCCGCCATTACCGCAGCGCTGAATATCAGCGCGAACTCCTCTATTGGCGCAAAAGCCCTCTTTGGGCGAAAACTGGGCGCAAAGCCAACCGAATTTCTAGGCCTATGACTCTATGGCCTAGAAATTCAGTTGTTTGCGCCAGCGATTAGCGCCTAAAGAGCCCAAGAATTGGGGCGTTACCCAATGTTCGGGCGGGCGCAATGAAGATAGCGACACCTCCCATATTGAGTATCCATTTAGCGCCTACGCTAACTCTTAGCGCGCGCCCGCATGCGCAGGCAGTTCATGACGTCATTTCAGTGTGCAACGCCTTTTTGGCGCCCCTGACCGGATATTCAGTGGCGCCCGGAACCTTTCTGCCTGGCGCTATTAGTGACAGTTGGATGGAACGTTCCCAGGCCCTTCTCTGAGTCGGGGGGCGCTATTTAAAGGGGACAGCTCTAGTATAAAAGCTGCAGCCACTTGGCCTGTTCATTCTGATCGTTGCTGGAGAGAGTTGGTGAACTACTGTTGCACACTATTTTTCGGATTGAGCCTTCGAAGACTTGGGACCTGCAGCCCTGTCCAGAGCAGTTGGAGTGCTAGACATTACTGCGTGTTGCCCGTCTGGCATAGCAATGGGAGCTGCTTTGGAGGGGAATGTCCTCATGGCCGGACACTTGGAAGGGGCACAGAGATGGCGGGAGAGAGGGCCGGGATTGGCCAGAAGGAGGAGGGGCAATGGAGGTCGCCCAATCTGACGATACGCTGCGAGGGTTTTCAGGCAGCAGGTGTCATACCTTACCATGTCAGAGGAGCAGTGTCTGCGAAGGCTCAGATTCGGTAAGGAGGTTGTGACTGAGCTGTGCCACCTGCTTGCTGAGGATCTGCAGCCGCGTCTACGGTGCAGGACCTCTCTGTCGGTTGCCGTCAAAGTGACTGTTGCCCTGAACTTTTACGCAAGCGGATCCTTTCAGTCAGCCACTGGGGACATCGCGAATATAACACAATTTGCAGTGCATTGTTGCATCCGACAAGTGACAGCTGCCCTCTATAGAAGGAGGCGTCAATTAATCACCTTCCCTGTGACCCTGGAGAAGCAGGCGGAGCGCGTGCAGGGCTTCGCTGCTATTGCGGACTTCCCCATGGTGCAGGGGGCCATTGATTGCACACACGTGGCTTTGCGGGCGCCATTACAGAATCCAGAGGAGTTCCGCAACCGCAAGGGGTTCCACTCCCTCAATGTCCAGCTGGTCTGTGACCACCGCCAGATGATCATGGCAGTCAACGCACAATTCCCTGGGAGCAGCCACGATGCGTTCATCCTGCGGCAGACCTCAGTTTCTGACCTTTTTGAGGGCCCGGCTCACCCACGAGGCTGGCTTCTGGGCGACAAGGGCTATCCTCTCTGCCCATGGCTCATGACCCCACTCCGTTTGCCCGCCACCCTGGCAGAAGAGCTTTACAAGAGCAGCCATCAGGCGACCAGGAACATTGTGGAGCACACTATTGGTGTGCTCAAACAGCGTTTCCGCTGTCTAGACCATTCGGGGGGAGCCCTGCAGTATTCGCCGGAGCAAGTGGGTCGCATCGTCATTGTCTGCTGCATGCTCCACAACTTGGCCATTCGACGAACCCAGCCAATGCCAGCCGACCCTCAAGGTCCAGCAGAGCAGGCGGACGAGGAGGAGCAGGAGGAAGAGCAGGCGGATGAGGAGGAGGAGGAGGAGCATGCGGACGAGGAGGAGGAGGAGGAGGAAGATGGGAGGGCTCCTGAAACTGGAAGGGCCGTCCGTCAGAGGCTCATAAGGACTCGGTTCTAGGCCCCTCTGACGGAATGATGGGTGTCATTCGTCCTGCGCACTTCGGATCGTACAAAGTCTATGAAGGCCACCATGAGTGTAAATAGTTACGAGTACCATTGTAAATAAAAAAAAATCTTTATTGTCAAAAAAGTGCTTCCTTCCAGCATAACAACGTTGTGGTGTATGTGCCTTTAAAAGCAATTGTGGTGTATGTGCCTTTAAGAGCCCCAGGTGTGCGTAATGCCGGTAATTGCCACTTGGGCTATATAAGCCTGTGTATTGTGTATATCTTTTAGAACCCCCCCCCAGACTTGCTTAGTAAATACCTATGAACCAACTCCTGTCTTCAGTGTCTTTATCTACACACGGACACTACAGTGGCGACGAAGTGGAAACGGACTTACCTGCAATTCGGCAGCACCTCAAGGACATCGATTCCTCCAGCGTCCAGAAGACTCAAGGAAGTAATAGAAACTGTGGTTTCACCAGCTGGCCAAGCTGGTGGCAGGTACTGCGCTAATCCTTCTTGGGCGTCAGGCTGGGGCTCCAGCGGCGGGCTCTACAGCTGAGACAGGCAGCGAAATCGGAGGCAAGCAATAACGGACTGGGAGGGTGCACTCGGGAGACAGCCGGCGCGGCAAGCAGGTCAGCGTTTAGACCTCCGTCGGGAACGAGTCTCCAACAGTGAATAAACGGAAACCACAGTAAAACAGCGTTGTTATCGGTAGCAGCAGCGGGAAAGCGCGGGAAGCGCCATATTTTTTTTTTGAAATGCCTAAGTCTGGCAATATTGATGCTTTTGATAACGAAACAGAACCTAACTTTGGCAATATTGATGTTTTTGATAACAAGATAGAGGATTGGACCACATATGTAGAAAGAGTGGAGGTGTTTTGCACCGCAAATGGAATGGAAGATGAAAAAAAAGCTTCAGTGCTTCTGGATCTAATGGGCGCAGAAACATACAAGCTGTTACGCAACTTAATCACTCCAGCCGAACCGATGGACAAGAATTTTGAGGAGATTGTTGACACCCTACACTGCCAATTCGAGGCAAGACTGGCAGATTCTCTGCAAGACAAATTCATCTGCGATCCCCTAAGTATAGAAACACAAAAAAAGGTATCTTCTGGAAAAGATTTAACACTGGACAAGGCTTTCAGTGCAATAGGAGCAGCAAAGATACAGCAAAGGCCACAGGACTTCGGCACCCATGAAATGACACGGGGTTTCGAGAGATGTTATCGCTGCGGCAAATCCAACCATGACCAGAGGGATTGCTGGTTCAAAGAAAAAGCATGCAGGCGATGCGGAAAGATGGGACACATTCCACGTGTATGCCGATCTGAAAATAAAAAATCCACTAACGGGAAAAGAATCAATAAGGAAAAGCACAGAAAGGTACAAATGATGACGGACAGTAGCTCCAAAGACCAGAAGAGCGATAGCGACTCCGGGAACAAGAGACTAAGCTCTCTCAAATTACATAATGTAATTGCCAATGAAGATTACCAGACCATTTGGGTTACCTGTGGTATACAACGGCAAAGAAATACAAAAGTTGTATTTATACATTCTACAAGATGGTGGTCCACCGTTGTTGGGACGTGAATGGATAAGGAAGATACGTTTAGACTGGCACTCCATTCAGGCACTGACGGTGACCAGTAAGGAAAAAAACAATGATGACATCATACCTGAACGATTAAAAGACATCTTGGCCAACGCCAAAGAAGTGTTTCAAGAGAAACTAGGAACCTTGAAAGGCATCACCGCCTCAATAAAAGTGGAAGATGCAGCAATTCCAAAATTTTTTAAGGCAAGACCGGTGCCATACGCAATACGTCCAGCAGTCGAGGCAGAGCTGGAGAATTTGGAAAAGGCAGGCGTATTATCCAAAATAGATTGGAGCGAATGGGCAACACCCATCGTTCCAGTCATGAAAAAAGCATTGAAAAATAACTCTGAGGAGCAGAGAAAAATTCGCATCTGTGGGGACTTTAAGGTGACTGTAAACCCGGTCCTTCACACGGTACAGTATCCTCTTCCGAGGATAGAAGATATTTTCGCCTCACTATCCGGAGGAAAACGTTTCACAAAAATTGACTTGGCACAGGCATATCTACAGATGGAGGTTGAGGAGACCTCTAAAAAGTATCTCACAATAAACACACACAAAGGCCTGTACCAGTACAATCGACTGGTTTTTGGAGTAGCATCAGCTCCAGCTATCTGGCAAAGAGCTATGGAGCAAGTCCTGCAAGGGATTCCGGGGACTCAATGCTACCTAGACGACATCCTTATAACAGGAGAAAACGACAACGAGCACCTTGCCAATTTGGAGCAGGTGCTCACTAGGCTGAAAGAACGGGGCCTATGAGCAAATCGCCCCAAGTGCGAATTTTTCCAAAATCAGATATCATATTGTGGCCACATAATTAATAAGGAAGGGTTGCATAAGTCCCCTGAAAAAATTGAAGCAGTTATAAAAGCCCCAGCACCTGAAAATGTTTCACAATTGAGGTCATTCCTGGGATTAATAAATTACTATCATAAATTTTTACCGAACTTATCAACTATTCTACGCCCTCTTAATGATCTTCTACACACAGGAGTGATTTGGAAATGGAACGAAGACTGTAAACGTGCCTTCCATAAATGTAAAGACTTAATCACATCCGAGAAAGTTTTGGCTCATTACAACCCATCACTACCAATCAGACTGGCGTGCGATGCACCCCCTTACGGCATAGGAGCGGTATTGTCCCAGAGATTCCCTGATGGCTCGGAACGGCCGATAGCTTTTGCGTCACGCTCATTGAACTCAGCTGAGCGTAACTATTCCCAGATAGACAGGGAAGCACTCAGCCTGGTATGGGGAGTGAAGAAATTCAACCATTACCTACACGGACAAAAATTTACCTTGCTGACTGACCATCAACCCCTCATCTCCGTATTCAACCCTAAGAAAGGTGTCCCCATTATGACGGCACAAAGACTACAGAGGTGGTCCCTTTTTCTAGGGGCACACCAATACAACATTGAATACAAAGGGTCAAAACAGCATGGGAATGCTGACGGTTTATCGCGCCTGCCGTTGCCAACGATAGAAGAGGCACCTACAGTAGACCCAGTAGAGATATTCCACTCTACCATAGTGGAATGTCTACCGGTGACAAATTCTGCCATTGAAAGGGAGACCAGAAATGACCCTACTCTCTCACGGGTCTACGATTTAACAATGAAGGGATGGCCAGCACATGGCGAACCACTGTTGCCAGCACTCTCGCAAAGAAGAGAACAGCTGTCAGTGTGCCAAGGAACCTTGATGTGTGGATCCAGAGTGGTGATTCCACCCAAACTCCAGGATAAAGTGCTAAAGGAGCTTCACGAGGGGCATCTGGGTGGAGTGAAAATGAAGAACCTAGCTAGGGCGTTTGTATGGTGGCCAGGTATCGATGGAGACATCGAAGACATGACCAAGAGCTGCCTAGGATGCCAGAAGGTCCAAAATGCTCCGCCACAGGCCCCTCTACATCCATGGGAGTGGCCCTCATCTCCCTGGCAAAGGGTGCACATCGACTTTGCTGGTCCATTTATGGACTCAATGTTCTTAATCGCAGTTGATGCACACTCCAAGTGAACGGAGGTAATAAAGATGTCCTCCACCACCACGGAAAAAACCATCACAGTATTAAGGACCATATTTGCCAGGAATGGGCTGCCGGAACAGATATGTTCTGATAATGGACCGCAATTCGTGTCAGAAGAATTCAGAAAGTTCTTAAAGAACAATGGGGTAAAGCACTACACGTCCGCCCCATACCATCCCGCCACCAATGGATTGGCTGAAAGGTTTGTCCAGACCTTTAAGAAGGCCATAAAGGCCATGGGTAATGAAAACATAAAACTTCAGCACAAGGTGGATAACTTCTTATTTGCATATAGGAATGCAACACATATGGTTACAAACCAAACTCCCGCCATGATGTTCTACAATAGAAACCTAAGATGCCGGCTGGATTTGGTCAAGCCCAACATCCGAAGGGACGTGGAGAACCGGCAGTTTCAGGGCATGAATGAAAGGCCAACTAGGGCCTTCCAGATAGGCCAACCGGTTTTGGCCCGGGACTACCGTACCGAGAATTGGCAGCCTGGAACTATCTGCACACGACTAGGACCACTGATGTATACCGTGGACATCGGAGAAAGCATAATAAGGCGCCATGCTGACCAAACCATCAAGTCATCCGAAAAGGGACAACCTACACCACCACGCCATACATCTAACGATGAAGTAGAGATACCCATATCTACCTCCGATCCGGTGATACTGGAACCCGATGAACCCGACACTGGCCTTCAAGCCGAATCAGCCTTACCAGAAGAACCTACTACCCCACCAGAAACTACTACACCCCCGAGGCATTATCCGGACCGAGTCAGGAAGCCTCCTGAGAGACTAACTTATAATTAATTAATACAGCAATGTATATTATTTTGCATATAACATGTAATTAATAATTACTTAAAATATGATGTACTAGTTAGCTAGAAGGGGAGGAATTGTGGTGTATGTGCCTTTAAAAGCAATTGTGGTGTATGTGCCTTTAAGAGCCCCAGGTGTGCGTAATGCCGGTAATTGCCACTTGGGCTATATAAGCCTGTGTATTGTGTATATCCTTTAGAACCCCCCCCCCCCAGACTTGCTTAGTAAATACCTATGAACCAACTCCTGTCTTCAGTGTCTTTATCTACACACGGACACTACAAACGTCATGTCAACAGAAACAATAACTAACAAAATAACAGTTAACTCTCTGGCAGAGCCGCAAAACTAAACAAACCATCACAAACAATCACAACAGGTGAGGGCGTCCTTGAATTTGGAGAAAGAAACGTCTCAGCAACTCCCTCTACTGCTGGCCCCTTGATGGAGACTGACTTCTCTTTCGCGGTCGGCCCCTTCCCTCCCTGCTGCTCCTACGTAATTGAACCCCAGTGGCGGAGTCAAGGCTGGGGGACGCCTGCTGACTGGTTGGAAGCGCAGAAGCCCCTGAGGGACGGCCTGGACGACCTCTGGGCTTGGGTGCAGAGGCTAGCTGCTTGATCTGGGCATGGCTGGAAGCAGTGTGCACTGCAGGTGGTGGCAGCTGCACTGCAGACGTTCCAGCGGTGGCATGAGCAATGGTCACCTGCCGAGAGAGGACACCTGCACCATGGTCGGACAACACACTGGCTCTCTGAGGGGACTGGTTCGGCTCATCCGCCACAATCGACTGCTCCACTGATTCCTGGCCTCGTGTGGTACTGGAAGGGCCCGGGGTGATCCTAACTGATGCAGATAGGGTGGCAGCAGTGAGAGTTCGCATTGCCTCAATCTGGGTGTGGACGAGGCCAGCAAGTGACCGCGTGGCAGCAGTGAGGACCTGTGTGGCAGGTGCCAGTGCTTCGGAGAAGCTCTGGACAGTTCTTTCCATTGCTTCGGACAAGGCCGGAGCAGTCCGTTCCACTGCCTCGGACAAGCCCTGGACAGACCTTTCCAGGGATTGTCCGAAGCTCTGAACAGTCCTTTCCATAGCGGCCTCGAAGCCCTGGACAGTCCTCTCCATTGCTGCCCCAAAGCCCTGGACAGTCCTCTCCATTACTGCCCCAAAGTCCAGCACACTCTTTGCTAGTGTTTCTATCGACTGAGGCATCCTCCCCACTGCAGCCATAAGCTCAGTGTGCCTGAGCCGGGCCTGGATGCTCATTTCATCCAGGCTCCGCACCTCCTCTGCACTCTGTGCAGCAGTCATCGTTCCCTGCCTTGCCCTCCGGGGAGCCGGTGGCCGAACTTGCCTACCCCCCTCGCGTTGCTGCAGGCCGCTTGTTCCGGCAACTGGCTCCTCATCAGAGCCCCGCCCCCCTCCCCTCCAGGGAACTACTATCCCCAGTCTGCAGATGTGATGGCTCCCCTGAGGCTGGAACGGATGGTCCGGCTTCCTCCTGATCCTTGCCTCCGGAGGCACTGGCACTGGCAGCTTCAGGGCCCGGATCCCGAGATGGTGATGCAGCATCTGAAAGCAGGGAGGTGGAAGAGTGGCTTTAGCAAAAGGACAGGTTGGCAGCAAGGCATGCCAGATTGCAGCAAGGCTATGACATGGCTCCACAGTGAGAAAGCATGCTGGCGGGGGGACCAAGTGGAAGGAGACAGCTGTAAAAGGTCCTTACCATCGCTGTCGACAATGGGGTCGGCAGCTGCAGTGGTAACAGGACCACTCAGACGTCCCCCAAGAATCTGGTGCACTCTCTCCTCGAGATCCGTGAGAGTGACCACTTGTGGAGGTCCTCCACCGGTTCGAAGCTGGTCTTTGCGAATCTTCGCCAGCTTGGACTGCAGGGGAAAGAAGGGGAAGTTATGTTACATGATGCCCTGAGTGATCATCTCATGCCCCCCATGGTGGAAGAGCCCTTACATAATGCCCTGAGTGATCATCTCATGCCCCCCATGGTGGAAGAGCTCTTAAATGATGCCCTGAGTGATCATCTCATGCCCCCCATGGTGGAAGAGCCCTTACATGATGCCCTGAGTGATCATCTCATGCCCCCCATGGTGGAAGAGCCCTTACATGATGCCCTGAGTCAAATGTGCATGTGTGTGCCCAGAAAGGGCCATGGGTGCTTGCTGACACATGGCCATTGGGGCATCGCGTACCCTGTAGCCATAAAGTCAGGTGCAGATGGGTAACTAACAGAAAACAGAGAGTCAGAATAAATGGGTCATTTTCTGGTTGGCAACCAGTAACTAGTGGGGTGCCACAGGGATCAGTGCTGGGGCCTCAACTATTTACAATCTAAATTATTGGCTTGGATGAAGGGACCCAGTGTACTGTAGCCAAATTTGCTGATGATACAAAGATTACCCAACGCATTACCGGCACCTGGCTACCGACCATAGAGCACGTATACCAGAAACGCTGTTTACGGAGGTCACGGTCCATCATCAAAGACCCTACCCACCCCAGCCACAGTCTGTTCGCCCTCCTGCCATCTGGGAGACGCTACAGATGCATTCGCACCTGTACGACCAGATTTAGGAACAGCTTCTTTCCCAGGGCTGTCATCCTACTGAACTCCACAAATAAACTCTAAAGCCTGCACATCTGCCAATGCACTTTATTATGGTTATGTTTATGTTAATGTATTACAAGCCAAATGTATGTTGAATGTTTAAATGTCTTAATCTAAATGTACACTCTCGGGAGCCGCAAGCCTACATTTCATTGTACTGCACTTGTGCACTAACAATGACAATAAAAGTTGATTTGATTTGATTTGATTTGATAGCTGGGTTAGCAAGTTGTTAGGAGGACACAAAGAGTCTGCAAAGGGATATAGATAGATTAAGTGAGTGGGCAAAAATTTGGCAGATAGAGTACAATGTGGGAAAATGTGAGGTTATCCACTTTGGAAGGAAGAATGAAAAAGCAAAATATTATTTAAATGGAGTGAGACTGCAATATGTTGCGGTACAAAGGGATCTGGGGGTCCTAGTACATGAAACACAAAAACTTAGCATGCAGGTACAGCAAGTAATTAGGAAGGCTAATGGACTGTTGGCCTTAATTGCAAGGGGTATGGAGTATAAAAGTAGGGAAGTTTTGATGCAACTTTACAGGCCGCTGGTGAAACCGCACCTGGAGTACTGCCTACAGTTGTGGTCTCCATATTGAAGGAGGGATATACTTGCATTGGAGGCAGTACAGAGAAGGTTCACGAGGTTGATTCCTGGGATGAAGGGGTTGACGTATGACGAAAGGTTGAGCAGGTTGGGCCTATACTCATTGGAGTTTAGAAGAATGAGAGGCGATCTTATTGAAACATATAAGTTTCTGAGGGGGATTGACAGGGTGGATGCTGAGAGGATGTTTCCCCTCGTCAGGGAATCTAGAATGAGGAGGTACAGTCTCAGAATAAGGGGTCACCCATTTAAGATGGAGATGAGAAGGAATTTCTTCTCTGAGGGTCGTGAATCTTTGGAATTCTCTATGCCGGAGAGCTGTGGAGACGGAGTCACTGAATATATTCAAGGCGGAGATTGACAGACATTTGAACTACAAGGGAGTCAAGGGGTATGGGGAGAGAGCGGGAAAGTGGTGTTGAGGGCAAAATTGGATCAGCCATGATCTTACTGAATGGCGGAGCAGGCTCGAGGGGCCTACTGCTGCTCCTGTTTCTTATGTTCTTATGTAAAAAGTAGCAAGCCTGCGGATTGGGAGCAGTTTAGAGTTCAGCAAAAAAGGACCAAGAGATTGATTAAATGGGGAAAAGTATGAGAGTAAACTTGCAAGGAACATAAAAGTGGATTGTAAAAGCTGCTACAAGTCTGTAAAAAGAAAAAGATTAGTGAAGACTAGTTTAGTAACAAAGATTGTAATGTTAGATTGATCTGGATGTTTGCTTGATTATCTTAAAGGGTCTTTGGCTACGGAAAAACTTTACAGAGCATTATTTTCTTAGAAGTCAAGTAGGAAATATTTCCACTATATTTTATTAGAATTATATAAATTGGGGGGAGGATTACTTTATACTGAAAATACTTTCTCTGCACTGTTGTTCTGTTTAATTAAAGTTTGTGCAGTGTTAACTCTATCTCAGTATTAGATAGCGTCTATAGGCAAGTGATATTAGGTAATTTTACTTCTGACTGAGGTGTCTGTCTTGCCTGTTGGGAGCACATATTGAAAATTTTAGCGGTGTTCATCCAAATTTCTGATCTGTGCTACCAACAGATAGGACTTCCCACCGACAGTGCAGATTCATAAAATTACCGCCATATGGCAGTAATAAAAGAATAGTGCATCTTTAACATGGATTGTATCATTAGTAATCACAAATTTGTTGTTTAGTAACTCATTGCTCTCATCCCTGTACTTACTGTAAATGCAATTTTAAAAAAATTCTACATATTAAAGTAATACATTCACAAAAGGCAGGAAATTGCAATTCTTTAATAAGTATTAGAAAGAATATTAATCACTGGTTTGTTTTTTTCTTTCAGTCAGCTCTTAATGACTAAACCTTCACAAACATTGTCTGCTGCTGAGCCCATTCCAAGGTAAATATTGCATAAACAGGTTGTAACTAATTGTCCTTTGACTGAAATATCTAAGAACTTCATACAGCTGCTGTTTTTATATTTTTCTGCAAATCTTTAACCAGTACAACAATGAAAACCGAGTACTCACATCACAGATTGTTTCACCTGTAAAACCTGAGAGATACAGCATTCAGTCACCCATAGCCAGGATAGTCTAGCAGTAACAACAACAACTTGTATTTATATAGCGCCTTTAACGTAGTAAAACGCCCCAAGGTGCTGCACAGGAGTATTATAAGACAAAAAATTTGACACCAAGCCACATAAGGAGAAATTAGGGCAGGTGATCAAAAGCTTGGTCAAAGAGGTAGGTTTTAAGGAGCCTCTTAAAGGAGGAAAGAGAGGTAGCAAGGCAGAGAGGTTTAGACAGGGAATTCCAGAGCTTAGGGCCTAGGCAACAGAAGGCACGGCCACCAATGATTGAGCGATTATAATCAGGGATGCTCAAGAGGGCAGAATTAGAGGAGCGCAGATATCGCGAGAGGTTGTGGGACTGAAGGAGATTACAGAGATAGGGAGGGGCGAGGCCATGGAGGAATTTGAAAACAAGGATGAGAATTTTGAAATCGAGGCGCTGCTTAACCGGGAGCCAATGTAGGTCAGCGAGCACAGAGGTGATGGGCGAATGGGACTTGGTGCGAGTTAGGACATGGACAGCCAAGTTTTGGATTACCTCAAGTTTACGTAGGGTAGAATGTGGGAGACCAGCCAGGAGTGTGTTGGAATAGTCAAGTCTAGAGGTAACAAAGGCATGGATGAGGGTTTCAGCAGCGGATGAGCAGAGGCGAGGGCGGAGACGGGCGATGTTACGGAGATGGAAATAGGTGGTCTTTGTTATACTGCGGATGTGTGGTCAGAAGCTCATTTCAGGGTCAAATATGACACCAAGGTTGCGAACAGTGTGGTTCAGCCTCAGAAAGATGTTAGGGAGAGGGATGGAGTCAGTGGCTAGGGAACGGAGTTTGTGGCGGGGACCGAAAACAATGGCTTTGGTCTTCCCAATATTTAATTGGAGAAAATTTCTGCTCATCCAGAACTGTATTTCGGACAAGCAGGCTGACAATTTAGAGACCGTGGAGGGGTCGAGTGAAGAAATAGTGAGGTAGAGCTGAGTGTCGTCAGCGTACATGTGGAAACTGACGCTATGTTTTCGGATGATGTCGCCAAGGAATAGCATGTAGATGAGAAATAGGAGGGGGGCCAAGGACTGATCCTTGGGGGACACCAGAGGTAATTGTGGTGTATGTAACCTGTTCCACCTTAAGAGAACTACCTTAAGAGATGTACTACTTTCTCTTGGCTGCTGTATACTGTAATACCGGTGGTGACCACACCGGTATATAAACGTTGTGTAGGGATTTGCTGGGCAGTTCAGCCCTGACCTCCGAATAGTAAAGACCTGTTAAAGTTATTCTTGTGGTCTGTGTCCAGTGATTTATAATAAGCATAACTGGGACACACAGACTTAACAGTAATGATGCGGGAGCAGGAAAAGAAGCCATTGCAGGTGATTCTCTGGCTATGATTAGATAGATAAGAATGGAACCAGGCGAGTATAGTCCCACCCAGCTGGATGACGGTAGAGAGGCGTTTGAGAAGGATGGAGTGGTCAACCATGTCAAAGGCTGCAGTCAAGTCAAGAAGGACGAGGAGGGATAGTTTACCTTTGTTAAAGTCACAAAAGATGTCATTTGTGACTTTGATGAGAGCTGTTTCGGTACTGTGGCAAGGGCGGAAACCTGATCAGAGGGATTCAACTCGGGAACGATGGGCACGGATTTGGGAGGCGACAACACGTTCAAGGTCTTTGGAAAGGAAAGGGAGGTTGGAGATGGGGCGGCAGTTTGCAAGGATGGAGGGGTCAAGGGTTTTTTTAGGAGAGAGGCGATGACGGCAGATTTGAGGGAGAGGGGGTCAGTACCTGTGGAAAGAGAACCATTAACAATGTTAGCTAACATGGGAGCCAGAAAAGGAAGTTGGGTGGTCAGCAGTTTGGTGGGAATAGGGTCGAGGAAGCAGGAGGTTGGTCTCATGGACAAGATGAGTGCGGAGAGGTCATGAAGGGAGATCGGAGAGAAAGTAGAGAAAGATGTGAGTTCAGGGCTAGGGCAGGGGGGAACCTCAGAGGAAGTTTGGCCTGGTGGGCTAGGGGAAGGAAGGGAAGTGGCAAAGGCAGTAATAAAGATCATTAAATCATTTTTTATTGCCAATTTAAAAACACAGGTTTTTCAGGGCTTTTTTGGGTTGTAATTTCAGCATCAAAACAAGAAAATCAGGGGGAAAAATTAGACTCCAAAAAATGGATAAATTCTGTAAATATCAATGAAAGTCATGATTTATTTGGAACATTGCTAAACTCAAGTAAACAAGCAAGCGACTAAAAAACACATTGAGGCAGAGTTTGCGGTCGGCAGCATACCTACAGAGTACATGGCGGCATCCGAAAAGAATACAAACTTATCTGATGGGGACCCTTCTTTGTGAACTTGCTCTCTGACACTGCGTGTGCAGAAGCGTACCTGGAATCATGTGGGCTTGGTGCTCCAATCATCAAACAGAATTAGATTTTAGATCATTTCAGAATCGAATCCCGTAATCAGATTTAATTACAATTACTTCAAAGTATTGGAATTTAATTCCTAATTAGCTTCATTCCACCAACTTCACTACATCTTAGTTCTGTTACATAGAAACATAGAAGATAGGAGCAGGAGTAGGCCATTCGGCCCTTTGAGCCGATCATGGCTGATCATCTAAATTCAGTACCCTGTCCCTGCCTTCTCTCCATATCCCTTGATCCCTTTAGCCTCAAGAAGTATATCCAACTCTTTCTTGAATATATTTAATGAACTGGCCTCCACCGCCTTCTGTGGCAGAGAATTCCACAGGTTCACCACTCTCTGGGTGAAGAAATTCCTCCTCATTTCAGTCCTAAATGGCTTACCCCTTATCCTTAGACTGTGACCCCTGGTTCTGGACTCCCCGGCCATCAGAAACATCCTTCCTGCATCTAGTCTGTCCAGACCTGACAGAATTTTATAGGTTTCGATGAGATCCCCTCTCAATCTTCTAAACTCCAGTGAGTATAAGCCCAATCGACACAATCTCTCCTCATACGTCATTCCTGCCATCCCAGGTATCAGCCTGGTGAATCTTCGCTGCACTCCCTCCATGGCAAGAACGTCCTTCCTCAGGTAAGGTGCCCAAAACTGCACACAATACTCAAGGTGCGGTCTCACCAAGGCCCCGTACAACTGTAGCAAGACATCCTTGTTCCTGTACTCGAACCCTCTTGCTACGAAGGCCAACATACCATTTGCCTTCTTAACCGCCTGCTGCACCTGCATGCTTACCTTCAGCGACTGGTGCACAATAACACCCAGGTCTCTTTGCACTTCCCCTTCTCCCAATCTATTGCCATTCAAATAATAATCTGCCTTCCTGTTTTTGCCACCAAAGTGGATAACCTCACATTTATCCACATTATAGTGCATTTGCTATGTTTCTGCCCAATCACCCAACCTGACCAAATCGTACTGGAGTTTCACGACATCCTCCTCACAGCTTACCCTCCCACCCAGCTTTGTGTCATCTGCAAATTTGGAGATATTACATCCAATTCCCTCATCCAGATCATTAATATATATTGTGAACAGCTGGGGTCCTAGGACCGATCCTTGCGGTACCCCACTAGTCACTGCCTGCCACTCGGAAAACGACCCATTTATTCCAACTCTTTGCTTTCTGTCCGCCAACCAGTTCTCTATCCAAGTCAATACCTTGCCCCCAATCCCATGTGCCTTAATTTTGCACGCTAATCTCTTATGTGGGACCTTATCAAAAGCCTTCTGAAAGTCCAAATACACCACATCCACTGGTTCTCCCTTATCTATTTTACCAGTTACATCCTCAAAAAATTCCAGTAGATTAGTCAAGCATGATTTATCTTTTGTAAATCCATGTTGACTTTGTCCGATCCTGTCACTGCTTTCCAAGTGCTCTGCTATTGCATCTTTTATAATAGACTCTAGCATTTTCCCCACTACCAATGTCAGGCTTACCAGTCTATAATTCCCTGCTTTTTCTCTACCACCTTTTTTGAATAGTGGGGTAACATTAGCTACCCTCCAATCCATGGGTACCGTTCCAGAGTCTATCGAGTTCTGGAAGATGACCAGCAATGCATCTACTATCTCTAGGGCCACTTCCTTAAGTACCCTGGGTTGTAGACCATCAGGCCCTGGGGATTTATCAGCCTTCAGTCCCATCACTTTTCCTAACACCATTTCCCTACAAATACTGATTTCTTTCAGATCCTCCCTTTCATCAGACTCTATGTTCCCCAGCATCTCTGGGAGGTTATTTGTGTCCTCCTTTGTGAAGACAGAACCAAAGTATGTATTTAGTTGGTCTGCCATTTCCTTGTTTCCCATTATAAATTCCCCTGATTCTGACTGTAAGGGACCTACGCTTGACTTCACCAATCTTTTTCTCTTCATATATCTATAAAAGCTTTTACAGTCAGTTTTTATGTTCCTTGTTAGCTTACTCTCATATTCTATTTTCCCTTTCTTAATTAATCCCTTTGTTGACTCCTAAACTGCTCCCAATCCTCAGGATTATTGCTTTTTCTAGCCAATTTATATGTCCTCTCCTTGGATCTTATGCTATCCCTAATTTCCATGCTCACCAGTCTAGGATGTTGAAACGCCTACTCCGTGCCCTGTTGCCTGTCGATGTTTTTAGGTTTTC
Organism: Somniosus microcephalus; assembly: GCF_052327205.1. NCBI lineage: Eukaryota > Metazoa > Chordata > Chondrichthyes > Squaliformes > Somniosidae > Somniosus > Somniosus microcephalus. Next base: position 280,744,381 of record NC_140990.1, on the reverse strand, counting down.
ACCGCCCCAGAGCAAAGATACCCCAGTAATTCAAATGTAACTGCGGGTGTCCTACTTCCCTGGACGGGCTCTTCGTCGACGATCCTCTCGCTGGGTTGATGATACGGCAGGGCACTGGAGGCGAGGCGAGAGAGAGAGAGATGGCTTCCCGAGGGACTAGTTATACCCTTCCTGGTAGCCCTTATCTCTCGCCATATCAGCTTACTTCTTCGTCTGACCTGGACGTGTTGAAGTTTATACAAAGGAAACCGATCTGGGCCCATCGACCTGGATGGCCGGTTAATCGGTTTTAAACGTCACATAAGTGTTCCCCTTTGTCCAACTGGTTTCATGATGGGGCCATTCCAGTTTGAATGCCCCGTTGATCGCTTGCAAACAGTGCTAATGTCCTCTAACAAAGGTCTGAATGCAGCTATTACATATTGATTGACTGTGCAAACAGCCTTGATGGGTTTTAATCAGAGGCCTGAATGCCACTGGTTTGCTTCTCATGCATAAATGCAGAAGGTTGGTCTGCCTTCTAATTTCTGGAAAGTTCCTTCTTTGTCAGCCCAAACTGAAACTTACAGGCCTTGGCCATGAGGTTGACCGCAGCCATCTTGTTGAGCCCTGGATTTTAAACTCAATCCAGCCAGGGTTTCTCCAATAAGCCAAAAGTAAATCTTCGGGGAAGACATGAAATTTGCGAATCCTTTCAAATCTCTCCTCGTAACTTAACCCTTGAAGTCCGGGTATCATTCTGGTAAACCTACGCTGCACTCCCTCCAAGGCCAATACATCCCTCCCAAGGTGCCCAGAACTGCCCACAGTACTCCAGGTGTGGTCCAACCAGGGTTTTGTTCAGCTGCAGGGTTTTGGCCTCAGCTGGAGTCTTGTGTACAGTTCTGGGCACCACACTCCAGGAAGGACGTCAAGGCCTTGGAGAGGGTACAGAGGAGGTTGACCAGGATGGTACCAGGGATGAGGGACTTCAGTTATGTGGAGAGATTGGAGAAGCTGGGATTGTTCCCCTTAGAGCAGAGAAGGTTAAGAGGAGACCTAATAGAGGTGTTCAAAATGATGAGGGGGTTTTGATCGAGCAAGTAGGGAGAAACTGTTCACTCTGGCAAGTGGGTCAGTAACCAAAGGTCACAGATTTAAAATAGTTGCTAAAAGAACTAGAGGGAAATGAGGAGAATTGTTTTCACACAGAGGGTTGTTAAGATCTGGAACACACCATCTGAAAGGATGCTGGAATCAAGTTCCACAGGAACTTTCAAACAGTAATTGGACATGTACTTGAAGAGGACTAGTTTGCAGAGTTCTGGGGATAAAGCTGGGGTTTGAGACTAAATTGGACAGCTCTTTCAAAGAGCCAGCACAGACATGATGGGCCGAATCACCTTCTTCTGTGCTGTTAGATTCGATGATCAGTGTGAAGACGCTGGTGACTCTTAAAGGCTCTTCGAGCTTTTAAAGCTCTTCCCACAGTCAGAACATTTAAAGGGTCTCTCGTCAGTGTGAACTCGCTGGTGTACCAGCAGGTGGGATGACTGAGTGAATCCCGTCCCACACACGGAGCAGGTGAACGGACTCTCACCAGTGTGGAGGTGCTGGTGTCTCTTCAGCTTCCCGGAGCTTTTAAAGCTCTTCCCACAGTCAGAACACTGAAAGGGTCTCTCGTCAGTGTGAACAAGCTGGTGTTCAGTCAGTTCCCTTGGGCTTTTAAAGCTCTTCCCACAGTTAGGACACTGAAATGGTCTCTCCCCAGTGTGAACAAGCTGGTGTTGCTTTAGATCCCCGGGGCTTTGAAAACTCTTCCCACACTCGGAACATTTAAAGGGTCTCTCGTTAGTATGACCTCGCTGGTGTGCCAGCAGGTTGGAGGACCGAGCGAATCCCTTCCCACACACGGAGCATGGGAATGGCCTCTCATCAGTGTGAGCTCGCTGGTGTTCAATCAGGTTGGATGACTCAGTGAATCCCTTCCCACACATGGAGCAGGTGAATGGTCCCTCATCAGTGTGAGCTCGCTGGTGGTGCTTCAGATCCTGGGGGCTTTTAAAGCTCTTCCCACAGTCAGGACAGTTAAAGGGTCTCACATCAGTGTGAACTCGCTGGTGTATTTGCAGGTGGGATGAACGAACAAATCCCTTTCCACACACGGAGCAGGTGAACGGACTGTCCCTGGTGTGACTGTGCCATTGAACTTCCAATGCAGACGGGGAACTGAATCCCTTCCCGCCGTCCCCACCTTTACCCGGTTTCTCCCCGGTGTGACGGTGCATGTGTCTCACCAGGTCAGGCGATCGGCTGAATCCGCGTCCACACACCAAACACGTGTGCGGTTTGTCATCACTGTGATTGCTGCTTTCTCCTTCCATGTGCAAAGGCCGATGATATTCAGGTCCGGATGAATCGAGCGACTCTGTCAGATCTTGACGTGATGTTTGGTCTGAGCTTCCCGCCTGTAACTGCTCCACTTCTTGTGGTAAACCACTGTTTGTATTCCACTGTGTACATGCCTGGACATGCCTCGGCTGACTCCTCCCACAAGTCCTAGTATAAAGGTGACTGCTCCCCAGCCCCCTTTGTATTCTGGACCGGTCGACCACTCGAGGCAGACCTTCATTCTTTTGTTAATAAAAGCCTTTAGTTACTCTCTTAACTCTCAGTCTTTTATGAGTAATTGATAGCGCATCAATTTTATTAACAACATTTTTATAATGGAGAAGATCCTCACACCAGCATGCCTGGACTTAGATCATCGGGAGGCGGACTCATCCACCAAGTTTACTCACTGGCTTAAGTGTTTCGAAAAATTCCTGACCGCCTCCGCAGCAATCAAATCGGACGAGGACAAACTGGATGTCCTGACCTCCAAAGTGAACCACCGAGTGTACTCGGTCATCCAAGACGCGACCTCGTACGTGGACGCTATCAAGCTCCTCAAGGACCAGTACACGCGCCCAGTGAACGAAGTGTACGCCAGGCACCTTCTGGGGAGTCGTAAACAACAACCTGGGGAATCGACCGTGGAATACCTTCAGGCACTGTCTGTGCTTGGCCGGGCCTGTGGTTGTAAGGATGTAAAGGCCGCCGTGTACACAGAGGAACTTATCCGGGACGCTTTTGTAGCGGGCCACAGATCCAATTACACCCGACAGCGACTGTTGGAGCAGAGTGACCTCGACCTCAACAAGGCCTCTGAACTCGCACTATCACTGGATGCAGCCTACCGGGGCATGGATGCCTACTCCTCTGCACCGTGGACGCCGCGGGGAATGACAGCCTGGGACACGGTAGGACCGCCTCATAGCGCCGTGCCACCCCAGCCACACCCCAGCAACGGTCCAACTACCGCAGCAGTGTCCCAAGGCCAGACAGCAGTGCCCCAAGGCCAGAAATGCTACTTCTGTGGCCAGGCAAAACACCCCAGAGCACGCTGCCCGGCGAAAAACGCGATCTGCTCGGGCTGCGGGAAGAAGGGACACTACGCTAACGTCTGCAGGGCCAAAGCCACCCCGAACCCCAGCAGCGCCGCATGTGGGCCATGTGGGCCACCATCTTGGGCCTCCCCGGCCATGTGCGAACCACCGGTACAGCAGCCATTTTGGACGCCTCCAGCCACATGGGGATCATGGACGCCGCCATCTTGGACGACAGCCGGAACGCAGCAGGCCCCCAACACCGCCTCATCTGATACCCGCAGCGACACACCGACCCCTACGCTGGCATCCGTTACACTGGACCAAGCGAGACCGCACCAGCTGGCCAGCTCCACAATGGACATTAAGGTAAATGGCCACGATACAATCTGCCTTTTTGACTCTGGGAGCACGGAGAGCTTCATCCACCCCGACACGGTGCGGCGTTGCTCTCTCCCAGTCCTGCCTGCGCACCAGCGGATTTCTATGGCCTCCGAGTCCCAGTCGGCGGACATCGGCGGCTACTGCGTAGTGACACTCGTAGTAGACGGGACCGTGTACGATCATTTTAAACTTCTGGTCCTGCCCGACCTCTGCGCTGCCGTCCTGCTGGGGTTAGATTTTCAGTGCCACCTTAAAAGTGTTACGATGGCGTACGGTGGACCCCTACCCCCACTCACAGTCCGCAGCCAGCAGCTCCCAAATTGCCCGCCGCGCACCAGGTGCAACCTCTCCACACTCAGAGTCACCCCCCCACTGTTTGCTAACCTCACCCCCGACTGTAAGCCCATCGCCACAAAGAGCAGGCGATACAGTGCCGGGGACAGGGTTTTCATTAAAACCGAAGTGGAGCGGCTCCTGAAGGAAGGGATTATTGAGGGCAGCACCAGCCCCTGGCGAGCCCAGGTTGTGGTCGAGAAGCAACGCCTGGTCATCGACTACAGCCAGACAATAAATCGCTACACCCTGCTGGACGCCTACCCACTCCCCCGCATAGCTGATATGTTCAACCAGATCGCGCAGTACCGCGTCTTCTCGACCATTGACCTGAAATCAGCGTACCACCAGCTCCCTATCCGCCCTGAGGACCGCCAGTATACTGCCTTTGAGGCAAACGGCCACCTCTATCACTTCCTTAGGGTTCCCTTTGGCGTCTCCAACGGGGTCTCCGTCTTCCAAAGGGAGGTGGACCGGATGGTAGATCAAAATGCGTTGCAGGCCACTTTCCTATATCTGGACAATGTGACCATCTGCGGCCGTGACTTGCAGGACCATGATGCAAACCTCGAAAAATTCCTCCGCACCGCCCAACTCCTGAACCTGACATATAACAAGGAGAAGTGCATATTCCGCACAAACCGCCTCGCCATCCTTGGCTGTGTTGTGGAACACGGAGTCATCGGCCTCGACCCCGACCGGATGCGTCCCCTTATGGAACTCCCACTGCCCCACTGCCTCAAGGCCCTGAAGAGGTGCCTAGGGTTTTTCTCCTATTATGCCCAGTGGGTCCCCTACTATGCGGACAAGGCCCATCCGCTGATCAAGTCCACCTCTTTTCCCTTGACGGCAGAGGCCCGCTTAGCCTTCCACCGTATCAAGGAAGACATTGCCAAAGCCACCATGCACGCAGTGGACGAATCCATCCCCTTCCAGGTGGAAAGCGACGCGTCCGACTTTGCCCTGGCCGCTACCCTCAATCAGGCGGGGAGACCCGTGGCCTTCTTTTCACGAACCCTCCAAGGCCCGGAGACCAGACACTCCGCTGTTGAGAAGGAGGCCCAGGCGATTGTGGAGGCTGTGCGTCATTGGAGGCACTACCTGGCCGGAAAACGATTTACCCTGCTCACTGACCAACGTTCAGTTGCTTTCATGTTTAACAACAAGCTGAGGGGCAAAATCAAAAATGACAAGACCTTGAGGTGGAGAATCGAACTTTCCACCTACAATTACGAGATCTTGTACCGGCCCGGGAAGCTCAATGAACCCCCGGATGCGCTATCGCGTGGCACCTGCGCCAGCGCGCAGATCGATAGACTGCGGGCCCTCCACAATGACCTCTGCCACCCGGGGGTCACCAGGTTCTTCCACTTCATCAAGGCCCGCAACCTGCCTTACTCTATTGAGGAGGTCAGGACCATGACCAGGAACTGCCAAGTCTGCGCTGAGTGCAAACCGCACTTTTATAGACCAGACAGGGCCCACCTGATAAAAGCCACTCGCCCCTTCGAGCGCCTGAGCGTTGATTTTAAAGGGCCTCTCCCCTCCTCCGACCGCAATGTGTACTTCCTCAATATTATTGACGAGTACTCCCGTTTCCCGTTCGCCATCCCCTGCCCGGACATGACCAGTGCCACGGTCATTAAATGTCTGAACGACCTCTTCACCCTGTTCGGTTTCCCCAGCTATATCCATAGCGACCGGGGCTCATCGTTTATGAGCGACGAACTCCGTCAGTACCTGCTAACTAGGGGTATTGCCACAAGCAGGACCACCAGTTACAACCCCCGGGGGAACGGACAGGTGGAAAGAGAAAATGCGACAGTTTGGAAGGCCGCCCTGCTAGCCTTAAAGTCTAGGGGCCTTCCAACCTCCCGCTGGCAGGATGTGCTCCCCGATGCGCTCCACTCTATTCGGTCACTGCTCTGCACTGCCACTAACGCCACCCCTCATGAGAAAATGTTTGTCTTCCCAAGGAAGTCCACATCAGGGACATCGCTACCGCCATGGCTGACGTCCCCAGGGCCGGTCCTACTGAGAAGGCACGTGAGGACCCATAAAATGGACCCCCTGGTCGAGAGGGTCGACCTCCTCCACGCCAACCCCCAGTATGCTTACATTGCATACCCGGACGGGCGGAAGGACACAGCCTCCATAAGAGACCTTGCACCCTCGGGGGCCGCAGTAACCCACTACTCACTACCACCCCCCCCCCCACGATCCGATATCCAGCCCCAGCAGATGGCAGGCCTGGGCCCAGCGACCCGCTCGACACCTACGAGGACGACACGCCTGTGCCACAGCCTACGCGGGACTCGACGCCGGAAGCTCCACTACCCCTGCCGTCGCCACGCCGATCACAGCGGCAGACAAGACCTCCGGAGAGACTCCAATACACTAACTTTTAATACACTTCACCCCGCCGGACTCAATTTTAAACAAGGGGTGAATGTGGTAAACCACTGTTTGTATTCCACTGTGTACATGCCTGGACATGCCTCGGCTGACTCCTCCCACAAGTCCTAGTATAAAGGTGACTGCTCCCCAGCCCCCTTTGTATTCTGGACCGGTCGACCACTCGAGGCAGACCTTCATTCTTTTGTTAATAAAAGCCTTTAGTTACTCTCTTAACTCTCAGTCTTTTATGAGTAATTGATAGCGCATCACTTCTATAACCCTGTAAATTGTTAGTAAAAATTTAAATTTGCTGGTAATAATGATCAACATCATTAAAACGGCAATCTTTGCAGAAACAATGAAAACTCATTTGATACAGATACAGCAGTATGTAAGAACAGAGGAGCAGATTATACTTTGTGTATGTTTAATTAACGATGTTGAGTAATGAATGGGGTTGGCAGTATTTGGATCAATTCAAACACCTCAAATAGTACATTCAGATCGCAGTAAATTAAAGCGTCTGATTTCTGAGATGAAAATGTGCTTGAGGTGTCCCCTTACGCTGATGCAAACAGGCCCTGTGCCTGTTTGCATCAGCTGTAAAATTTTCATTCGTAATTGCTGGGCAGTTGATGGGCAATTAGCCCAACTCTGCACCAGCAATTGGGATTTCTAAGGCGGTGTGACTGATCTGTCAAGTTGTAACTTGTTAGATCGCAAGTTCGGGATTTAGCGCATACGGAAATCCCGAACTTGCCATCCATTTCAAAGGCATCATACCGATCGCAAATTCTGGACAATTATTTTATTAGTGAACATAATTACTGAGAATCTGAACAATTGTATAATGCACAATTAGAATCATAGAATGGTTACAGCACAGACGGAGGCCATTCGGCCCATCAAGCCCATGCTAGCTCTCTGTAAGAGCACTTCAGCTAGTCCCACTCCCCGGTCCTTTCCCTGTAGCCCTGTAAAAAATTTTCCTTCAAGTAATTATCCAATTCCCTTTGGAAAGCCACGATTGAGTCAGCCTCTGCCATCCTTTCAGGCGGTGCATTCCAGATCCTAACCAGTCACTGCGTAAAAAAGTTTTTCCTCATGTCGCCTTTGGTTCTTTAAACCAATAGCCAACCCAAAATTATTTACACAACTCAAACAGATAATCTTCACTGATTTCCAATTTCTGTCCACGGTAGTCAGAGAAAACCAGAAAACCAGCTGGTGGCCTACCATTGACTGATGGCTAAGCAGATTCCCAGAGGGAGCAAGTGATCATGGAATGCGAGTCAATTTGCAGTTTTCTGATGCACCCCTTAGCGAGTATTTAAAGTATAGTAAGGACCAGTTAAAGTGCATTATATGAAACGCTTGAGTCAAGAACATGCAATTTATGTTTTTGCATCACAATTCCAATGCACATGTATCTTCCAACCTCATTTTCTTTACAAAACAATCAAAGAGTTAGAATTTTATTAAGGAAATCAAGAGATTATGAGGGAGAAATTGGTCTCCGTCCTGCCGATTTCTGGACGCAAAATAGGAATTAGGGAACCAATCTCCGGGTGCGAGCACTCATGCCTGATCTCCTCAGGAAATACACTAGCTGCCAATTTGGCAACTGCCTAATTCCAAGTGCCAAAGGCACTCGCCTAAAACACGCCTAAATTAGGCCCCTGAAACATGCTACTTAGGGGCCTAATACCTGTTTTAGGAACCCGATGCCAAATGTGGCATGCTGGAAGGCACTAAAGAAGTTTTTGTGTTTTTACTTACCATAACGTAGAGCCAGCTGGAGCAGGAGTCCACAACAGTTCCACAGTCTTGCTTTGTGGGGTCACCTTGCCAAATGGTCATGTGACAACAGTTGCAATTTTAAGTAACCCTAATAATGGGGGCCTACTCCAGTACAAGCAAGTTAGGAAGAGCTGCATTCTAAAGGTTTTGCATTAGGTCTATCAGGATACAACAGGATGAAAGGAAAAATTAAATTGGATACTTTGCCATTCTACTTGATACAGTGAGGTTGCCAGGCTTACCATGGGAGACTTCCTAAGAGTATATTTTTTCATTCATTTGTTTCCAGTTTGTCTGATTGGTAGACACTGTATTGACTCAGTCTGCCACCTCCTGCCAAACAACCTGGATATTAAATAGGAGAGTGACTTAGCATGCCAAAGAGGGCAACTTGTCTTTGCCACCATTTGTGCCAGAAGATATTCGAGCAAGTGTCAGAAAATGGAGTAGACCTGATCCTTGATCCACTGCCAGTGAGCTCACACTTTCAGGCTCAATCCAAGCCAGGAACTCCCTATACATAATTAATGAGCCCAATCTTGAAAAAACTCACAAATTGAGCAATCCAAGGACCTGTTGCTCTAACGCTGGGGAGCCTGGAAATTTTCCTAATGTATTTCTCAAGTAAGTTTCACAGAACAGGAAAGTCGGAAGTTCTACTTCAGTCACTCTGTATTAACATTAAGTTATGCGATCATGGGTTTCTTAATTATGTTTTATGCACTCGTTAAAATTAAGATGAAAATTTCTGTGTATAAACAATGGGCAATTAATGATGAGGTTAAATTAGAGACAACCAAAATGTTACCATAAAGGGGTCTGATTATGTTCAAAGTTCAATATTTGCAGACATTGAGGATGCATAACTGTCAGTTGTAGTTATGTTTTTTTACATGCCAGAAAGGGAATGTGGCTATGAGGCAAAATTTCCTCAGGGGTTCCACAATCTCCTGTCATAATTTTAGATGAAGATCAGCAAAAACCCTGGAGAAACTATGGCCTGGATTTTGTGGTGGTAATGATGGCAAAACTGGCAGCATTCGCTGTCATTACGCCTCTGTAAGTGACAGAAATGTCAGGAGTGAAGTCACGCATGCGCAGAAAATCGTGGAAATCTAGAAGTTGCTGACAATCATTGCCTGCTCCTCTACAGGTTGTGCTGTGGAACTCCCCGGAGGCGACAATCAATTCAAATCACACTGAAATGTAGTTCCTGATGAAAACTTCCCCTATTACACTGGAATATCGCTGTTAACCACCAACCCCGCATCCCGCCCCAAAAAGGTTAAGCCTTGTTGAAAGAGATGTAACTAGGTTTTTAACGGCTGAACAATCATTTTGGCCTGAAAAACTAATTTTATATAATTTTATATTTGTGTAATATTTAATAATTCGTTAGAAATAGGTATAGTGCCAAAGAACTGGCGGATAGCTAAAGTAATACCGATATTTAAGGAGGGGGATAGAACATGTCCATGAAATGAAAGACCAGTCAGCTTAACATCAGTGGTAGGAAAAATAATGGAATCCCTACTAAAGGAGAAAGTAGAAGAACACCTAGAAACCAAAAATATAATAATGAATAGTCAACATGGATTTCAAAAGGAAAATTCTTGCTTGACCAACCTTATTGAATTTTTTGAAGAGGTAACAGAGAGAGTAGACAATGGTAATACAGTAGATGTAATTTATCTGGATTTTCAAAAGACCTTCGGTAAGGTATCCCATAACAGACTGATGAACAAGGTCAGAGAATGCGGAGTCGGGGGACAAGTAGCAAAATGGATTGCTAGCTGGCTTCAAGACAAAAAGCAGAGAGGAGGAGTAAAGGGTAGCTATTCACAGTGGCAGAAGGTGGGTAGTGGTGATCCACAAGGATCAGTGCTGGGACCAATGCTGTTCACAATTTACATTAACGATTTAGACTTAGGAATCAAAAACACAATTTCTAAATTTGCAGATGTCACCAAATTGGGGGGGGGGATAGTCAATACTGAGGAGGACTGCAACAAGTTACAAGAGGGCATTAATAAACTTGCAGAATGGGCATATAATTGGCAAATGAAGTTCAACACAGATAAATGTGAGGTATTATACATTTTGGTAGGAAAAATAGGGAGGTCACTTATCACTTGGAGGGTGCAGGTCTAGGTGGGGTAAAACAACAAAGGGATCTAGGAGTACAAATACACAAATCACTAAAAGTTGTGATGCAGGCTAGCAAGGCCATAAAAAAAAGCAAACCAAGCACTAGGGTTTATTTCTGGAGGGATAGCATTGAAAAGTAGGGAAGTTATGCTAAACCTGTATTGCACCTTGGTTAGACCACACTTGGAATACTGCGTACAGTTCTGGCCGCCATATTATAAAAAGGATATAGAGGCACTAGAGAGGGTGCAGAGAAGATTTACAAGGTTGATACCAGAATGTGAGGGTATACATATCAGGAAAGGATGAACAGGCTGGGTCTCTTTTCTCTTGGAAAAAAGAAGGCTGAGGGGTGACCTAATAGAGGTCTTTAAAATTATGAAAAATTTTGATAGAGTGGATACAGGGAGAATGTTTCCACTTGTGGGGAAGAGCATAACTAGAGGCCATCAATATAAGATAGTCACCAAGAAATCCAATAGGGAATTCAGAAGAAACTTCTTTACCCAAAGAGTGGTGAGAATGTGGAACTCGCTACCACAGGGAGTGGTTGAAGCAAATAGTATGGATGCATTTAAGGGGAGGCTAGACAAGCATATGAGGGAAAAGGGAATAGAGGGTTATGCTGATAGATTTAGATGAGGAAAGACGGGAGGAGGCTCGCGTGGAGCATAAACACCGGCATGGACTGGTTGGGCCGAATGGCCTGTTTCTGTGTTGTATATCCTATGTAATCCTATGTAATGTCAAATTTTAACATTTTGTTTATGATATTTCAGCTTATAACTTAATCCTATGTGTATGTCCCAATCTTTATTTCTCTTTCTGTAAAATTTATAAAAGGAAAGTTATAATCTGTGAATTTTACTTCCTGGTTTGCTGTCTGTGAGAATTCTTAAATGTGATTGGCTGCTTAGCCTGCTTGATGACATCACTTGCTGGACGCTGGAGATTCACTTGATTCAGCAGCAGATTCAAACTAACGTTGGGAGAGCTGAACCTCACACCACAGAGATTGCTAGATCTTTGTGGGCAGCTTTGTTCGAGGTCAGCAGCTTCGCCTCTGACTGCAAATTCCGGGCCATTGTAAACAATTGTGTACGTTGTTTCTGTGGGGTTTCCGTCGAAGTTACGGTAGGAGATCAGGAGACAGCCCATGGAAATTACTGCTGATAATTATACTCATAGCGTGGTTCTGTTTTTTAGTGCTTTTGTGGATGAAAAATGTCAACCAAGCTCCATTATTTAATACCATTGCTCCACAAATTTGTTATAAAATATTTTAAACCAAGATTACATTTTTGAAAATGAAACAATGTCCTTATGATAAAAAATCATAATTGTTTTTCTGTCTCCAATATTGTTGGTACTAACTCAGCTTTGTCTGCTAAAAATTAATAAGTTCAGTATTTTCTTAACTCATTCCATTGAAACTTCTTCTTAGGCAGTCCCTCGGAACCGAGGATGACTTGCTTCGATATTAAAAATGAGTTCTCCGGTGACTGATGAGTCCAATGCGGGACCTACAGTCTCTGTCACAGGTGGGGCAGACAGTGGTTGAAGGGGTGGGTGGGTGGGGTGCTTGGGTTGGCGTGTGCTCCTTGCGCTTGGCTTCCGCTTGCTCCCGGCAAAGAGAATCGAGGTGTTCGGCGCCTTCCCAGATGCTTCTCCTCCACTTTGTGCGGTCTTGGGCCAGGGATTCCCAGGTGTCGCTGGGGATGTTGCATTTTTTCAAGGAGGCTTTGAGGGTGTCCTTGAAGCATTTCCTCTGCCCACCTGGGGCTCTCTTGCTGTGCCGGAGCTCCAAGTAGAGCGCTTGTTTTGGAAGTCTCGTATCGGGCATGCGGACGATGTGACCCGTTCCCCGGAGCTGATCGAACGTGGTCAAAGCTTCAATGCTGGGGATGTTAGCCCGAGCGAGAACACTGACATTGGTGCGCCTATCCTGCCAATGGATTTGCAGGATCTTGCGGAGGCAGCGTTGGTGGTACCTCTCCAGTGCTTTGAGGTGCCTGCTGTACATGGTCCATGTCTCTGAGGCATACAGGAGGGCGGGTAACACTACTGCCCTGTAGACCATGAGCTTGGTGCTGGGTTTGAGGTCCTGGTCTTCAAACACTTTCTTCCTCAGGCGACCGAAGGCTGCACTGGCACACTGAAGGCGGTGTTGGACTTCGTCATCGACGTCTGCCCTTGTTGACAATATGCTCCCGAGGTATGGAAAGTGGTCCACGTTGTCCAAGGCCTCGTCGTGGAATTTGATAATCGGGGGGGCAATACTGTGTGGCGGGAGCAGGTTGGTAGAGGACCTTTGTCTTACGGCTGTTTAATGTAAGGCCCATGCTTTCGTACGCTTCAGTGAAGGTGTTGACAATGGTTTGGAGTTCAACCTCCGAGTGTGCGCAGATGCAAGCGATTAATACATTGTATTAATCATAAGCTACTAATGTTAAAGAGACACCACCCTGGAATTTCCTCTCAAGTTCTTCCGATCTTCCATGGTAACTTTGGCGGAAGATCAGCAGAAACCCCAGAGAAACCATTTCTTTGGGTTTTCCACCGATCTTCCTCTAGAGTTACTGTGGGAATCGGGGAACCCCTATGGAAATTCTACCCCACCATGTATATTCTCACCAGTGCTAACCAGTGATTATCTTCATATTTTCAGGGAAATACGAGAACAGCAACTGGAGCTTTGGCTACAGACTCATAACAACCGGCTGGGATCAGATACTCAAATGCGGGTTGAGCACCTAAAAGGTTTATCCATCAACAAGTGGTTGCTTCTTAACTGAATCCCACGTTCAATGCTACACTGTAATTCCAGACCACTACAGTTATACTTCTACCTTTATAGGACAAATCTGCTGCTTGGCATGTCATCATTGTAATACTTACAATCAGGTTTTAAAAGAAAAGTTGCTGAGTGAGTAAATTGCACATATTTGAAAAATGACTGAGACTGTGGCATTATTATGTACCGGGAATTCTATGTGCCCGTATTACAATAAATTTAGAGTAAATTGTATATAAAGTTCAAGCTGAGAATTACATGTACAAATTCATTATTGTGATGATGTTGTACACTTCGTCATTTGCATTCAGTTTTAAATATAATGTTAAGTTAAAGTGCAGATAGATTTATTTCAATATGACCCATTAGCCCTGCAATTTTGCATGGGTTTTCCCAGTCTGCCACTTTAACTCCAGCAGGAGACTGGTGAACCCCCCAGGAAAATGGCATAAATGTCAAAAACAGCTCGCACGTGATTACTTGATTGAAGGTATTACTGCCACCTATGAACTTCTTTTTCTGAGTCTGAGTCCATGCTTCTTTGTTGTAGAGTTAGTGATTACATCAAACATATTAGGGTTTAATTTATCCACACCTCTTCGATTCTTGAATAACTCAGTAAGGTCTGCCCTGAGCATTCTTCTGCTTAGTGTAAACATTATCAATTTAATTGGCCCTCATTATACCCTTGCCAAAACCAGGAATGAAGTCCTAGTACAGGTCGGCCTGAGCCATTACTTTTTACAAGTTCATTACTGCTTCCTAGGTATTAGGCTGTATAACCAAAGGAATAAAGCATAAGATCTTGATGTTTTCTTTATTGCTGCTACATATTATGACAATGATTTCAACAAGCTATCCATGACTATCCCAGACTCACTCTGTGTTGTGTCCTGTAGATTTAATTCCATTTATCTTTTGGCTCCAACTTTGCAAGAATAGCAAAATTGAGGCTTCGCTGGTCACTGGTGCATACACACCCACTCCAGTGCAGAGGCCTGGCTTTGACAAATTTTATACAGCAAGCCATCCCTTTCATTTCAATATGGTACTCCCACATTGAAATCTTATATTTTTCCACACTGGGAGTCACAAAATTGGCCAAGACAGCAGTTCTTAAAGGACTGCTACTCACCATCAAACAGAAGTTCACTATTTCACTCCAAGTCAGAAAGTTGTAAGTTCAAGTCCCACTTCAGAAACTTGATCACAAAATCTCGGATGACACTCCAGTGTTGGAGGTGCCGTCTTTCAGATGAGACATTAACCGAGTCCCTGTCTACACTCTCAGGTGGACGTTAAAAATCCCATGGCACTATTCAAAGAGGAGCAGGGGCGTTCTCCTTAGTATACTGGCCAACATTTATCCTTCAACAATCATCACTAAGCAGATTATCTGGTAATTATCACATTGCTACTTGTGGGAACTTGCTGTATGCAAATTAGATTCCACCTTTCCTACATTACAACAGGCTACACTTCAAAAAGTACTTAATTGGTTGTAAAGCGCTTTGGGATGTCCTGAGACCGTGCAAATCAGTCTTTCTTTTTCTCTTTCTATGCCTTACATTGAAAAAAGTATGAAAGTACAGAATTGGAAAATGTTTACAGTAAGACCCTAAGGGGGAAAAATTCGGTATCAACCATTTTGGGGCGCTAACATCAGCCGGGTGCAAACTTTAGCGCCCAGCGCAAATTAGCACCAGTGACCACGAAATTCGTCTCCAGCAATCCTGGAGGTGATTAGAGCATAAATCAAGTGCTACACACTTCTCTTAGGGCAATAACTTTGGGGAACGGGGCGCTACCTCAGAGCACTACTCAAGCTCATGAGCTGTCAATTACCTAGTACTCAGACAGACTGGCGCCTTCCAGTTCTTAAAGAGGAGGGTCAATCATGCTGCACAGCCTCACGCTGATCATTGCTGCTTTTGACCTGGGCCTGCAAGGAGGTTCAAATCTTGAACCAGGAATATCATGGCTGTTCAAAGGCCCAGGGAGAGAGCTCGCCGGTTTAGCAACCAGGCATTGGAGGCTCTGGTTGTGGCTGTGGAACGCCGACGGGCAGTGCTATTCCCAGACACTAGCAGGAGGCCATTGCCCCGGGAGTTCACAAGGGTGTGGAGGGAGGTGGCCCATTACGTCTCGTCCAGAAGCCTGGTCCAAAGGACTCACACCCAGTACCACAAAAAGTTCAACGACCTCACTCGGGTGGTGGTCAGGGTGAGTAAATGCTTGAAATACCTCTACATCCCACCAGCTCAACCTCACTCTGTACACAGATGGTATAAACTGCCAAATCCACAACACTCACCCAACAACTATGCCCATCTACTAAAATTCACATCCACATCTCACACCTTGCAGACATTAACGGCTATGGTAGGCACATCTGCCAAACACATGGCTGCACACTCACTCACACGCTGTCCTTTTTCTTGCAGGCCAAGCTTGCTCATAACAGGAGGGAGTAGCAATGCACGGGAGGAGGTCAGGTGGAGCTGCACCCCCTCACATAGCTGGAGGAGCGAGTGCACAGAATCATCGTGAGCCATGTCGTGGGTGCTGTGGCAGCCAGAGAGAACATAAGAAATAGGAGCAGGAGCAGGCCATTCGGCCCCTTGAGCCTGCTCTGCCATTTAATGAGATCGTGGTTGATCCGATTTTGACCTCAACTCCACTTTCCTGCCCGCTCCCCATAACCCTCGACTCCCCTGTTGTTCAAAAATCTGTCTATCTCAGCCTTGAATATATTCAATGACTCAGCTTCCACAGCTCTCTGGGGTAAAGAATTCCAAAGATTCACGACCCTCTAAGAGAAGAAATTCCTCCTCATCTCCATCTTAAATGGGCGACCCCTTATTCTGAGACTGTGCCTCCTCATTCTAGATTCCCTGACAAGGGGAAACATCCTCTCAGCATCTACCCTGTCCAACCCCCTCAGAATTTTATATGTTTCAATAAGATCACCTCTCATTCTTCTAAACTCCAATGAGTATAGGCCCAATCTGCTCAACCTTTCCTCATAAGACAACCCCTTCATCTCAGGAATCAATCTAGTGAACCTTCTCTGACCTGCCTCCAATGCAAGTATATCCCTCCTTAAATAAGGGGACCAAAACTGTATGCAGTACTCCAGGTGTGGTCTCACCAATGCCCTATACAGTTGTAGCAAGACTTCCCTACTTTTATACTCTATCCCTCTTGAAATAAAAGCCAACATTCCATTTGCCTTCCTAATTACTTGCTGCACCTGCATGTTAACTTTTTGTGTTTCATTTACGAAGACACCCAAATCCCTCTGTACCGCCGCATTCTGTAGTCTTTCTCCATTTAAATAATACTGTATTTTGCTTTTCTATTCCTGCCAAAGTGGATAACTTCACATTTTCCCACAATATACTCCATCTGCCAAATTCTTGCCCACTCACTTAACCTATCTATATCCCTTTGCAGACTCTTCATGTCCTCCTCATAACTTGCTTTCCCACCTATCTTTGTATTGTCTGCAAATTTACAATACACTCGCTTCCTTCATCCAAGTCATTAATATAGATTGAAAATAGTTGAGGCCCCAGCACTGATCCCTGTGGGACCCCACTAGTTACAGATTGCCATCCTGAAAATGACCCATTTATCCCAACTCTGTTTTCTGTTAGTTAGCCAATCCTCTATCCAATCTAATATATTACCCCCACCACCATGAGCTCTTATTTTATGCAGTAACCTTTTATGTGGCACCTTGTCAAATGCCTTTTGGAAATCCAAATACACTACTGGTTCCCCTTTATCCACCCTGCTCGTTACCTCCTCAAAGAACTCTAATAGATATGTCAAACACGATTTCCCTTTCATAAAACCATGTTGACTCTGATTGTATTATGATTTTCTAAATGCCCTGCTACAACTTCCTTAATAATGGATTCGAGCATTTTGCCAATGACAGATATTAGGCTAACTGGCCTATAGTTTCCTGCTTTCTGTCTCCCTCTGTTTTTGAATAAGGGCGTTACATTTGCAGTTTTCCAATCCGCAGGGACTTTTCCAGAGTCATGGGAATTTTGGAAGATTATAACCAATGCATCCACTTCTTTTAAGACCCTAGGATGCAGGCCATTGTCAGCCTTTAGAACCATAAGTTTGTCTAGCACTTTTTCTCTAGTGATAGTGATTGTTTTAAGTTCCTCCCTTTTGCCCCTTGATTTTCTACTATTAATGGGATGTTTTTAATGTCCTCTACTGTGAAAACAGATACAAAATATTTGTTCAATGCCTCGGCCATTTCCTTGTTTCCAATTATTATTTCCCCAGTCTCGTCCTCTAAGGGACCAACATTTATGTTAGCTACTCTCTTTCCTTTTTATATACTTGTAGAAGCTCTTACTGTCAGTTTTTATATTTCTTGCTAGTTTACTCTCATAAGCTATTTTCTCCCTCTTTATTATTTTTTTAGTCATCCTTTGCTGGTTTCTAAAATTTTCCCAATCTTCTAGCCTACCACTAAACTTTGCAACATTGAATGCCTTTTCTTTCAATTTGATACCATCCTTAACTTCCTTGGTTAGCCATGGTTGGTTCATCCTTCTCTTTGAGTCTTTCTTTCTCACTGAAATATATCTTTGTTGAGAGTCATGAAAAATTCTCTTTAAATGTCTGCCACTGCTTTTCTACCATCTTACCTTCTAATCTATTTTCCCAGTCCACTTTAGCCAACTCTCTCCTCATACCTTTGTAATTGTCTTTATTTAAGTTTAATACTCTAGTTTTAGACCCAAGTTTCTCACCTTCAAACTGAATGTGGAATTCTATCATGTTATGATCACTCTTCCCGAGAGGATCTTTTACTATGAGATCATTAATTAATCCTGTTTCATTACACATTACCAGATCTAAAATAGCCTGTTCCCTGGTCAGTTCCACCACGTATTGTTCCAAGAAACTGTCCCGAATACACTCTATGAACTCGATCTCAAGGCTGCATTTGCCAATTTGATTTGTCCAATCTATATGAAGATTAAAATCACTCACGATTATTGCAGTACCTTTCTTACAGGCCCCCATTATTTCTTGATTTATACTCCGTCCTATAGTGTAACTACTGTTAGGGGGGCTATAGACTACTCCCACCAGTGCCTTCTTTCCCTTACTATTTCTTACCTCCACCCAAATTGATTCTACATCTGGAACTTCCGAGCCAAGATCATTTCTCACTATTGTACTGGTCTCATCCTTTATTAACAAAGCTACCCCACCTCCTTTTCCTTTCTATCTATCCTTCCGAAATGTCAAATATCCCTGAATATTCAGTTCCCAGCCTTGGTCACATTGCAACCATGTCTCTGTGATGGCTATTAGATCATGCCCATTTATTTTGATTTGTGCTGTCAATTCATCTATCTTGTTACGAATGCTGCGTGCATTCAGATAAAGAGCCTTTAATTTTGTCTTTTTTATCATTTTTCCCTATTCTGACCTTATCTGCTGGTGCACTCTTATGTTTGTATGCTCTGTCCCTTCCTGTCACACTCTGGTTTTCATTGCCCATATCGCTACCCTGCACTATTGCCCTATCTTTTCTCTTTAACTTTCTAAATTTCCCCTCGCTTGAACCCTCCCCCCCACTTTAGTTTAAAGCCCTATCTACAGCCCTAGTTATTCGATTCACCGGGACACTGGTCCCAGCATGGTTCAAGTGTAGGCCGTCCCAACGGAACAGCTCCCTCTTTCCCCAGTACTGGTGCCAGTGCCCCATGAATTAAAACCCCTTTCTCCCACATCAATCCTTGAGCCACGCATTCAACACTCTGATCTTATTGGCCCTATGCCCATTTGCTCGTGGCTCAGGTAGTAATCCAGAGATTATTACTTTTGTGGTTCTGCTTTTTAATTTAAACCCTAGCTGCTCATACTCCCTCAGCAGAACCTCTTTCTTAGTCTTACCTATGTTGTTGGTTCCTATGTGGGCCACGACAACTGGATCCTTCTCCTCCCACGCCAAGTTCCTCTCCAGCCCTGAGGAGATGTCCTTAACCCTAGCACCGGGCAGACAACACAGCCTTTGGGACTCACGCTCTCGGCTACAGAGAACCGTATCTATCCCCCTAACTATACTGTCTCCTACCACAACATTCCTTTTTACACCCTCCACTTGAATGCCCCCTGTACCACGGTGCCGTGGTCAGTGTGCTCATCCTCCCTGCAGTCCCTGCTCTCGTCCACACAGGTTGCAAGAACCTCATAAACTGTTGGACAAATGCAAGGACTGAGGCTCCTCCAATGCTACCTCCTGGATCCCCATACCTGCCTCACTTGCAGGCACACACTCCTGTCCCTGACCATGGGCCAAATCTGAAGTATTTAACCTAAAGGCTGTGACAAAGTGTCCAAGTAACTTTCTCCCTCCCTGATGTATCGCAATGTTTGCAGCTCAGACTCCAGCTCATCAACTCTGAGCTGAAGTTCCTCGAGCTGCAGACACCTATTGCAAATGTGGTCACCCTGGATCACACTGGTGTCCATCAGCTCCCATATGCTACAGCTGCAACACATCACCTGCTCTGCCATCTCTATTGTATTTTATTTAATTAATTATGTAAATATCAATCAATTGTCTACTTATAGTTTTTAATCTAGGTAAACTAGGTAATAACCTTGTTTAATTTATTAAAATAAGTTTAGTTAGTTATAAAATTTAGTTATATGCTATAGGGCTTTACTGTAACTTAGCCCTCAGTCCTAAGAGAAAAGAAATACTCACCACCAATCACCTACCTGCTTACCTGTGATGTCACACTTTGATTTTTTTGTTATTGAATTGGAGCCTCGCTGCTCCTCCCCCACTGGCTCTGCTCTCGGGCCTCCTCTCGCCGCGCTCTTTATTCTGCTCCTGCTGCCGCTCCGGTTCCGCCCAGGTCCGCTGGCTCTGCTCTCAGGCCTCCTCTCGCCGCGCTCTTTATTCTGCTCCTGCTGCTGCTCTGTTTCCGCCCAGGTCCGCTGGCTCTGCTCTCAGGCCTCCTCTCGCCGCACTCTTTATTCTGCTACCGCTCCAGTTCCGCCCAGGTCCGCTGGCTGTTGGGGACAGCAACGGTATGTTCATCATCTCACCCTCCTCTTTCATACCACTTCCCCCTCACAACACAAGCCCTTCCCACTTTCCATTTAAGTGTACTGTCTCCATTCCTTGCTCCCTTCCTGCCCTCCTCCCCTCCCGTTAAAGCCATTCTTGTGCCTTCCTGCTTTGAGATAGTGAGCCACCATCTGAACAGCCTGTCCCTCAGCCTCCCAGTGGCAGCGACGTGGGAGAGGATGAGGAACACCAAGCCGGCGCCTCACCGCCTGTGTCTCCCAAGGGTGACACATCGAATACTGGGGCCATGCGGTCACTGGAGGGGAGCAGAGGATTTGGCTCTGATGTGGGTGAAGCTCCGGGACCCAGCAGGCTGCAGCAACGCCATGGGGAAAGAGAAGCTCGGAAGCCATCTCCCCGGAGGGTGAGTGCATGCACGAGTTCTGCTGCACAGGACTCGGATGAGGACCTCAATGTCATGGCGATGAGCACACAGGCGATGAGAGCATGTATACTGAGCTCATGGGTGCAATGGCAAGGGTGCCCAAGAACATGGATGCACTGAAGGCATTTGATAAGCTAAAATCGTCGCGCACGGGCAGGAAGTCGTTAGCTCCCCTTTAGCGCCCCCTGGAGGCGCTAACGGGAGGCGATAACCAACTGAATGTTTCCCCCTAAGACTCTCTAATTTATTTAGTAACATCTCCTCAGAGGAAGTGCACAAAGGAAGGTGACCCTTTTTGGTGTCGAATACCTTTTGAATCCAAGGTACAAGCAACATGGGTGAACATAAGAACATAAGAATTTGGAGCAGGAGCAGGCCATATGGCCCTTCAAGCCTGCTCCGCCATTTAATAAGATCATGGCCGATTTTTGACCTCAACTCCACTTTCCTGCCCAATCCCCATATCATTTAATTCTTCTGCCGTCCAAAAATCTATCTATCTCAGCTTTGAATATACTCAACGACTGAGCATCCACAGCACTTTGAGGCAGAGAATTCCAAAGATTCACAACCCTCTGAATGAAGAAATTCCTCCTCATCTCAATCTTTAAAGGTCAACCCCTTATCCTGAGATTACGCCCCCTTGCTTTAGACTCTCCAGCCAGGGGAAACAATCTCAGCATCTACCCTGTTAATCTCCCTCAGAATCTTAGATGTTTCAGTGAGATCACCTCTCATTCTTCTAAACTCCAGAGAGTATAGGCTCAATCCACTCAGTCTCTCCTCATAGGACAACCCTCTCATCCCGGGGATCAATCTCGTGAACCTTTGTTGCACCGCCTCTAAGGCATGTATATCCTTCCTCAAATAAGGAGACTAAAACTGCGTACAGTACTCCAGGTGTGGTCTCACCAGAGCCCTGTACAATTGTAGCAAGAATTCCTTACTCTTGTACTCCAGCCCTCTAGCGATAAAGGCCAACATGCCATTTGTCTTCCTAATTGCTTGCTGTACCTGCTTGCTAACTCTCTGGACATAATCTTGCCTACAATGGAGGGTCCGGTCCGGTGCGGGCGGCGTCCGTGGTGGGTCACGACCCTGCTGCTGGCTCCATCCTGCTGCAGAAAATTAACTTACCTTAATGGGGCCTATGAAGCCCGCCCAGCATGTTACCCAGCCCAATGAGATGGAGCGGGTCTGGTGACATCATTCATGGCACGTTTTCAGCCGGGCTCCTTAAAGGGTTCATGGCCACATTACATTTTAAGTTTAATCTAACATAGTGGGTGTTGATTCTTTACAATAATATAATAAGTTATATATGAGTGACAAAGAAATATTTAAATAATATTATCGTTAAGTAACATGGCACCATCTACAAATACGGTTAAGAATATAATTTAAAAAGTACATTAATTGGGAAGTTATTGGTGCTTTAGTCGCAAATCTATAGATTTTTGTATCAGTAACTGGTACAAATAAAAGATGTGTGTGTCTAGGTAATATATAAAATGAAGCAGATTTTAAATGTAATTGTAAAGGGGTGGATTTACAATCTTATGCAAGTTTAGCGGAAGAGCTGCAGAAACCCTAACAGTATAAGTGGTGCTTACAATGGGCTGTATTTTGCGACTGCCTACGGGTGCGTACGAGGTGCGCACGCGCCCATAGGGGCCGCACAAGTGCCGGGTTTTGGCATGCAAAGCACATGCACTGAAACCTGGCACGTGCGATCTGTCAAGAATCTTCTTGACAGATCCTCTGCATCCCCGGGAAAAGGGCCTCTGTCGGTGGAGAGTTGCACTATTTGCACAACTTCCACCCGCTGATAGACTGTGGAATTCTTACACCTGGTAAGAGCAGGCATAAGGCCTGCTTTTACCAGCATAAAAGTTTTAAATAGAAAAATAAAATTTTATCACTTACTTATACCTGTCCAATAAAGTAAGTTTATTTTTAGCCCTGTTAAAACATATAGGGGGAAAAATTCAGTTGGTTGCGCCTCCCATTAGCGCCTTAAGATGCAAATAGCGCCCGGGCGCGGCGCGGCGCTGCCCACGCCTCCCGCAAAATTCAGCGGGAGGTTAGTGTTGGCGCTAACCGGTAGCGCCCTGCGGCGCTGCGCCACTGGCGATGACATCATTGGTGTGCACAGCACCCCGCTCACACGCCGGCCACAATTTTCGGGAGCGCCCCCTGACTTACTGCCGGACGCTATGTCCGACGGGGTCAGGGGGTGTACCTGCGGCCAGGGAGGTGCAATTTAAAGGCGAGGTACGGGGCAGCCATTTTTGTTGCTGGCCGCCTGCCAGCACCTGCCTGCGCTCCCGTCCCAGATCTCCTGAAACGCCCCCCCCCCCCCGCGGAGTGCTGGCTGCGCTCCAGGAGCCCAGCACTTCTCTTGAGTGCCGGGCTCTTTTGCCTGTACTCCCGATCCCCGGGGGCCCAGTTGGGCCCAAGGTTGCACTGCACAAGGCCCCTCCCCTTTAAGAAGGGGAGGAAGGTTTGCAATACAGCGGCGCGATGTGCCGCAGAGTCAGTACATAATGCCGCAATATTGACTCACAGCGCCCCAAGAGGGATGCAGGGCACTTCCAGTAGCGCCCCGCTTCCCTCTTGGGGCACAACCACTCAATTTCCGGCGCGGGGACGCTAATTTTTCTGGGGCGCTGCGAAGTTAACGCCCCAGTGGGGCGCTACTCAATTTTTAGCCCATAATTTTTTTCAAAAAATTAAATATTTAATTAAATGTGTATGTGTAATTTTTAAGTCATTATCATTCATACTTTTGACAGTTCCGTACGTACGTCGGCCTCTACGCATTTCTACAAGGAGGTGTCCAGGATCGCAAGCCTCCGTATCTCCCGGACCACCAGGTAAATGCGTAGAAAATGTGATGATCGGAGGCTTCCGAAAGCCTCCGATCACAAATTCAGGCCCGATGTGTTTCTGGGATTTCTGCAGCTCTTCCGTTGAAGTTAACAATGGACAAGTGAGAGAAATGCCACAGAAATTCACCCCCAAAGTCTCAGACTGAAAAATTAAATTAGTTATATTCAGGGACTGAAAGCAAATTGAACCAGTGGAATGAGTGATGAGAATGAAATTGTTAGGGTTGATGACTTGATTTAATCTGTAACTGGACAATCACAGTACTGTATACTGTGAGAAAAACCTGGCCAGAAACAACACAAAAATTTATTTAAATAGCATATGACATTTTTTTATCAATTCACTGCAATTACTGTTGAGTTGGAAGGCAACAGCCGAGAATGGCCAGTGAAAATGTATTTCCCTCACCATCCAGGGTAGCACTTACATCCCTTCAGGAATTTCTGAATTAACATTTACCAGTAGCTTTTCAAGTAGAACAGAATCTCCATCAATCTGTTAGCTTATGTAATCAACATATTCTTATTTTGCTTTGTTTTTCATGCTGTCAAGTAATCAGCTGGAGCAATGGCCATGGAACTCACACCTCAGGTTGACAGACATGGTTCCCGAGCTGCGTGAATCCCATGGCCATGCAAGGAAATGTAAAAAGTAAGTGAAAAAAGACTCTTTCAACGACTTGATAATGATCTCAATTGGGTCCCCTGCCGCTGCCGGTCGAGTCAGCTCCACGATGACAGATGCGCCTGGGGAAAAGGCACGTGGGAGAGAGATGACAGTGGGTTCCCAACCCGTTGTCAAAAATAACAACTTTCCCACCCGACCAGCCACTGATCTCACCTACGACCACCCCGGAAAATTCAGCCCTCTGTATTTCTTGTACTGGGGCACCCAAATCTCTCTGAACACTTTACCCCCAACCCCAGGTGCCCTTATCTTTCTTAACAACCTTTTATGTGGCACCTTATCGAATGCCTTTTGGAAATCCAAAAATACTACTTTCACTGGTTCCCCTTTATCTACTCTGCTAGTTATATCCTCAAAAAACTAATACATTTGTCAAACACGATTTACCTTTCATAAAACCATATTGACTCTGCCTAATCATTTTCTAAGTACCCTGTTACCATTTCCTTAATAATGGATTCCAGCATTTTCCCGACGATTGATGTCAGGCTAACTGGCCTGTAGTTCCCGGTTTTCTCTCTCCCTCCTTTCTTGAATAGTGGGGTTACATTTGCTACCTTCCAATCCACTGGGATCTTCCCTGAATCTAGGGAATTTTGGAAGATCACATCCACTATCTCTGCAGCCACCTGTTTTAGAATCCTAGAATGTAGGTCATCAGGTCCTGGGAATTTGTTGACTTTTAGTCCCATTAGTGTCTCAAGTACTTTTTCTCTACTGATATTAATTACTTTAAGTTCCTCACTCTCATTAGCCCGTTAGTTCCCCACTATTTTTGGTATACTTTTTGTGTCTTCTACTGTGAAGATAGATACAAAATATTTGTTTAAAGCCTCTGCCATTTCCTTGTTCCCCAATATAATTTCTCCTGTCTCAGCCTCTAAGGGACCAATGCTTACTTTTGCTACTCTCTTCTTTTTTACATACTTGTAAAAGCTCTTACAATCTCTTATATTTCTTGCTAATTTACTCTCATATTCTATTTTCTCCCTTTTTATCAATTTTTTGGTCATCCTTTGCTGGTTTCCAGAGTTCTCCAATCTACTATTCTTTGCAACATTATAAGCCTCTTCTTTTAATCTAATACTATCCCTAACTTCTTTAGTTAGCCACAGATGGCTCACTTTTCCAATGGAGTTTAAATTTCTCAATGGAATGTATATTCGTTGAGAATTTTGGAATATTTCTTTAAATGATTGCCACTGCTTATCTACTGTCATACCTTTTAATCTAATTTCCAAATCTACCTTAGCCAACTTGTCCCTCATACCTATGTAAATGGCTTTGTTTAAGTTTAAGAGTCTGGTGTCAGACTTAAGAATGTCACTTTCAAACTCAATGTGAAACTCTATCATATTATGATCACTCTTTCCTAGAGGATCCTTTACTATAAGATTACTAAATAACCTTGTTTCATTACACAAAACAAGATCTAAAATAGCTTGTTCCCTAGTTGGTTCCATGACGTATTGTTCTAGTAAACTGTCTCAAATACATTCCATGAACTCGTCCTCCAGACTACCCTTGCCAATTTGATTTGCCCAATCTATATGCAAATCAAAATCCCCCACAATTATTGTATTACCTTTGTTACAATCTCCTATTATTTCTTGATTAACACCCTGTCCAATGGTTTAGCTACTGTTAGGGGGCCTATAAACTACTCCCACCACTGTTTTCTGCCCCTTGTTATTTCTTATCTCCACCCATACTGATTCTACTTCCTGATCTTCTGAGCCAAGATCCTTTCTCACTGCTGTCCTTATGTCATCCTTAATTATCAGGGCCCACCACCAGCGGGATTTTCCCCTGATTGACCTTGTTAAGCCTGCCCGGTGGGCTTAGCAGGCCAATTAGGGTGAAGTTGGTTGCAGAGCACGTCTACATATGACATGTCATCTGTCAAGAATTTTTGAAAGAAGAAATGTCATCATTTGACAGCTCTGTGAAGCTGTCAAACACTGACATTCTGTGTAGTTTGATGAGTCAATGGGCTCGATTTTGCCAAGCACGAGGAGGTGGGTCTGGAGGCGTGCGAGGTGGTAAAATTGCCAAAAATGGCGGGCGGGCCCGATCCCGCTTCCGAGCAATTTTCCCAAATGCGTGTTTTCTGACCACCTTTCCATCCCGCCTCCAAGAGGCGGGATAGGCCCTTAAGGTCCTTAACAACTACTTAATTGCCTCTATTATCCCATTTTGAGAAGCCTTTCTGATTTTTAGACATTTCCCACACCCTACACGCCTCCTCTGGAACACGCCAGGTAATCCTGGCGGCCTCACAATTGGATTGCTTACTAACAACTGCAGCTCCACCATTACAAAGGAGTTTTCACCGATGATCATTTGCAGGTGGCAGAACTTTGTTGTCTCAGGTCAGGGCGAACTTTTAGCAGGCCTACTCATGTAGAAGTTTGGAGCCTGACACCCATCTCCAGTGTGACCTCCTGGGAAACCCCTCTCCCCACCTTCACTGAGCGATCCTCAACTGAGGCATATACCAGAAGCATGACGACCATTTAATTCCTTTCCTCCTGGACATCAGATTCGGACGAAGACCAGCCGCGGCAGCAGCAGAACCATGAACAACAGCAGCACCAACAGCAGGAGTATCAACAGGAGCGCCAAGCTGCTAGTCACCCACCTGAAGCTGCACAGGACAGAAGGCACCAGCGACATAGAAACATAGAAGATAGGAGCAGGAGTAGGCCATTCGGCCCCTTGAGCCTGCTCCGCCATTCAATGCGATCATGGCTGATCATCCAAATTCAGTACCCGGTCCCTGCTTTCTCCCCATACCCCTTGATCCCTTTAGCCGTAAGAAATATATCCAACTCCTTCTTGAATATATTTAATGAACTGGCCTCCACCGCCTTCTGTGGTAGAGAGTTCTACAGATTCACCACTCTCTGGGTGAAGAAATTCCTCCTCATTTCTGTCCTAAATGGCCTACCCTGTATCCTTAGACTGTGTCCCCTGGTTCTGGACTCCCCAACCATCGGGAACATCCTTCCTGCATCTAGTCTGTCCAGTCCTGTCAGAATGTTATAAGTTTCAATGAGATCCCCTCTCATTCTTCTAAACTCCAGCGAGTACAAGTCTAATCGACCCAATCTCTCCTCATACGTCATTCCTGCCATCCCAGGTATCAGCCTGGTGAATCTTCGCTGAACTCTTTCCATGGCAAGAACATCCTTCCTCAGATAAGGTGACCAAAACTGCACACAATACTCAAGATGTGGTCTCACCAAGGCCCTGTACAACTGCAGCAAGACATCCTTGTTCCTGTACTCAAACCCTCTCGCTATGAAGGCTAACATACCATTTGCCTTCTTAACCGCCTGCTGCACCTGCATGCTTACCTTCAGCGACTTGTGCACAAGGACACCCAGGTCTCGTTGCACTTCCCCTTCTCCCAATCTATTGCCATTTAGATAATAATCTGCCTTCCTGTTTTTGCCACCAAAGTGGATAACCTCACATTTATATTGCATTATATTGCATCTGCCATGTTTCTGCCCAATCACCCAACATGTCCAAATTATCCTGGAGTTTCTCGACATCCTCCTCACAGCACACACGCCCACCCAGCTTTGTGTCGTCTGCAAATTTGGAGATATTACATCTAGTTCCCTTGTCCAGATCATTTATATATATTGTGAATAGCTGGGGTCCTAGCACCGATCCCTGCGGTACCCCACTAGTCACTGCCCGCCATTCGGAAAAAGACCCGTTTATTCCAACTCTTTGCTTTCTGTCTGTCAACCAGTTCTCTATCCAAGTCAATACCTTGCCCCCAATCCCATGTGCCTTAACTTTACACGCTAATCTCTTATGCGGGACCTTATCGAAGGCCTTCTGAAAGTCCAGATACACCAAATCCACTGGTTCTCCCTTATCTATTTTACCAGTTACATCCTCAAAAAATTCCAGTGACAATTTTGCTGCCCACGATGCAAGGGACGCAGTCATCTTGGCCAGATTTGGTGAGCCTGCACAATCAAAAACTTTTGTCTCGCACCTCTTTACCAGAGCATCCACAATGGACAAGAACCTGCGGATTCCTATCAATTTGACCACCATACTGACAATTGCAAGGCACCCTAAGCCCTCAATGTGAAAGTCCCATTTGCAAAATGACACAGGCCACAACTTCAACAGTTTGCCATCAAATCTGTTTATAATACAATGACAATGATGTCTGGTCCAAAAACAAAACATCACAGCAACCAAGTGACTACCCTTGTGACTACTTGTGCTTTATCTTCCTCTTGCGCGTGCTCCTATGTGGTGCTTCTCCTGTGGCTTCAACAGATGTGCAGGCCCCTTGCTCACTTTCTTGTTGCCCCTGTCTCGACGCCTTTGGCGGCCATCCTCTGGGGTGGCGAACCTGTGCGGGCTCGCCAACAGTCTGCTGTTTCGCGTCTATGCAGGGGCTGAGACGCCCATCTCAGTTGGGTGAGGACTCTGGTGGGGCTCTGACCGAGGGCTCTGCAGCGGCATGGTCGTGTGAGCACTTGGAGAGGAGCCCCCACTTCCTTGTTCTCTGCCACCAACATCCTGCTCATGGGTCAGCCCCACTTCAAAGCTAGCAGGTGGCTTGACAGCACCTTGCTGCACTTCAGGGGAGCCATGAGGACCCGTTTCTGCACTGGAAGTCCTATTCCAGAGGACTTCCATGAAGGTCTGGTTTGTATGCTTAATAGCTGACCATCGCTCCTCAAGAGATGTCATTCTAGTCTGAACAATTACCATGTTTTCCATACCTTGGCGTCTAAGCTCGTCCATGGCCGTAGCCATCCTCTCCTCTACGGTAGCCAACCTTAGCACGGAGTTAGCCATACTTTCCACGGAGGTTGCCATCCTTTCCGTGATGATGTGTTCATGCTACAATGCCTCCACAAAGGCTCTGCTCATGTTCACGATGGACTCCTCCATTCGCTCCACACTCGCAGCGACCCTGGAGACAAAAGCTGCCAGAGACTCCTGCATCTGTTCCTGGAGTTCCAGCACCGCTGATCTTGTGCATGGACCCAGAGGCAGAGGATCGACATACAGCTGAACCGAGCTGGCAGAGGCCTGCGTCCTCCGACGAGGACTCTCCACTGCTGTCCCTGTCTCCACCATCTGCTGATGCTCACTTGTGAGCTGTGATACACCAGGTGACAACATTACTCTATCTCGCGAAGGTCCCACCGAGGTGTGAGCGTCTGCGCTGGTGCTGGGTGCGCTGAATTCTGCTGACGCTGCGCCCTCAGAGGTTGCAGCTTCCTCTGAGGAGTCTGGAAGCTCGGGTTCTTCCTCCTGGACAGTGGGGACGGGGGCTTTCGATGGTCCTGTGGGGGAGTAAAGGAAAGAGTTAGAGATGTGAGGTCAAGATTACATGCGCATTGAATTGTGCAGATGATCATAAGTCAATCTGTTAGAGCATCAGATTAATTATCAGTGGCTCATGCAATGTCAATGAGAGAGATGCCAAACTATTCTGTCACCAGCTTGCTGTGATGCACCCATCTGACTGTCCCCCACTTGGGTATCGTCCTTGATCCCAGCGATTTCCAGGGCCGCCTCCTCCCAGGGGGTGAGCTGGGGGTGGCCCTCCTGTGTGTTGAAAGTTGTTTTCATAGCATCACAGTGATAGGGAGTTTGAGGGCTGCATGGTCGAATAGTTAAGTGAATGTGACCATAGAGAGGGAATGGGTAAGGATGCAGGGATGCAAGTGTCAAGTGGGATGTGGAGGAAGAGGT
This sequence comes from Somniosus microcephalus, assembly GCF_052327205.1. Taxonomy (NCBI): domain Eukaryota; kingdom Metazoa; phylum Chordata; class Chondrichthyes; order Squaliformes; family Somniosidae; genus Somniosus; species Somniosus microcephalus. Next base: position 280,714,283 of record NC_140990.1, on the reverse strand, counting down.
TGGCAAAGCAGAGTGCTAGTGAGGAGAGGCGATGGGGATCAGATTGAGGGTGATGGGAAAGTCATACTCACTTTTCCTGTGCGGAGGTGGTCATGAAACCTCTTCCTGCATTGCAGCCAGGTTCTGCGGCTCATTGAAATGGAGTTCACCTCCTCGGCCACTTGCAGCCACACAGCTTTTGTCTGCTGGGGTGGCTTTTTTCTGCCTGAGGAAGGGAACAGCACCTCCTTATTACATCTGGTTATGTGCATCAGAGATTGGAGGGAGGGCTCATCAAACCGAGGTGCACACTTTTGCTTGATCGTGGACATTGTCGGGAAATCAACTCCTTCATACAATTTGCAAAGCGTTTGTCGTCTCCAGAGGAAGCAAGGCTGCTTGCAGGCTTTAAATCCAGCATCATTGATGACGTCATCGTAGGTGACTTTCTGTATGAAAAGACTCAATGGGCTAGGGGTTCCCACATGCAGGAAATCAATTGGCCAATTAGGGGAAAATCGCACTTTTTCAACACTTCACTTAGAAGTCGGGGTCCTGACACAATTTCCACCTGACACGCCCCAGCCCGCCCACACTGACAAAATCCAGCCCCTTGTGTTCAGGACTCATCAAACCTTTCTACTTTGCAGAAATCAGATGACTGTTGCATCGGAGGATGCAGCAGCCAGTCTGTGATCTCTACAATGGAGATGTCGGGGACTCCGGCTCCACAGCGGCTGAAGGCTGCAGGAAGAAACAAAGTTAACATTTCCTAACACTTTACACTCATCTCACTGTTGCACGGAGTGGTCCCGTGCAATATGGTTTTAAATAGGTTCACGGACTCCCAGGCCGCCTGCATTTTCTGCGGCCTGGAGGAGTCCGTGTTTCACGTTTATGCTGAGTGTGAGAGGTTGCAGCCCCTCTTTCACTACTTGAAGGGGCTGCTCCTCGATTTTTGGTTGCACTTCAGTCCCACGCTCTTGATCTACGGTCACCCGGTGTGGAGGGGAGCGGGCAGGTTGGAGGACCTCCTCGTGGGTCTGCTCCTGGGCCTGGCTAAAAAAGGCCATTAATTGGTCCAGGCAGCGGGCGGTCGAGGGGGTCGTTCAGCCAGATTGCCTGCCTCTCTTCCGCGGTCATGTTCGCGCCCGGGTGGCCCTGGAGATGGAGCACGCGGTGTCTGCCGGCACGCTTGAGTATTTCCGCAACCGGTGGGCGCCGCAGGGACTGGAGTGCATCATCAACCCGGACCTCCAAATTTTAATTTGATTTGTTTAAGTTTCATTTGAAGTTTGTTTAATTTACAGTCAAATTTGTTAACGTACCCAAATCAAAAGAGTACACTCATCTCACATACTTAGCACTCCACACTTGCACCCTCACTCACCTCTACAGCGCACTTTCAGACGCCTCCGACCCCCGCAGACCCACTGCTCGCCTCCTACACCCTGGTGGGGTTCCCCCAGGTCGGGAAGCCCGCGCTTCAGGGAACAAAATGGGGATAATCGTATTTTCTGCCTGTTAACTACCTGTTAACAGGCAGTTAATAGGCTTTAATCCCTTCCCGCCTCCAAGGAAACGGGACCCGGCGCGGGACGGCTTCCCGCCTCCTGGCAAGAGGGCATGGAGGTGGGTTGGGCACCCACCCCCAAATTCTGCCATTTTCCCGGCAAACCCGCCTCCTCGGGGCTGAGAAAATCACCCCCATGAAGTTCAAAAGCAAAGAAGTTATGGTAAATCTTTATAAATCACTAGTTAAGCCTCAGCTGGAGTATTGTGTCCTATTCTGGGCACCAGACTTTAGGAAGGATGTCAAGACCTTGGAGCGGGTGCAGAGAAGATTTACGAGACTGGTACCAGGGATGAAGGATTTCAGTTATGCGGAGAGACTAGATAAGCTGGGATTGTTCTACTTAGAGCAGAAAAGGTTATGGGGAGATTTAATCGAGATGTTCAAAATTATGAGGGGTTTTGATAGAGTAAATAGGGGGAAAGCCGTTTCTGCTGGCAGGAGGGTCGGTAGCCAGAGGACACAGATTTAAGATAATTTGCAAAAGAACCAGGGGGAAGATGAGGTTTTTTTTTTATGCAGCAAGTTGTTAAGATCTTAAATGGTCTGCCTGAGTGGCTGAAGCAGATTCAATAGCAACTTTCAAAAGGGCATTGGATAAATACTTGAAAAGGAAAAATATGCAGGGTTATGGGGAAAGAGCAGGGGAGTGGGACTAATTGGATAGCTCTTTCAAAGAGCTGGCACAGGCACTGGAGGCTGAATTGCCTCCTTTTATGCTGTATGATTCTATTACGTCAGCCAATTGATCCCAATGTATATGCAATACCCATTGCACAGTGGCACTCGGGCTGCATTATCCTTGTATACTTCTCAGTGGTATACAAGATCATTATCTTTCGCATTATTTTTCATTCTTTATTACAATGTTGAACCAGGCCTACCTCCTATCATCCATTATTGTGACACTTTAATGGCAGGGTCTGTTTATATCACATAATAATCCCCTATAATCAGAAATGTTTCTTTTCATTATAATTGATGAATCAACTTAAATGTAACACAGTTACAGCAGGATACTCTTCTACTGAAATCCAATGAAGCAATTCATGTGTAATGTGCTTTAGAGTGTTTATGTTTCAAACATTCTCTTCAAATGAATTTTAATGTAAAAATAGTTTCAGTAATTGTAATGTGATGTGTTGATGTCACCTTTATGTACTATGAAAATATTTAATGGAAGTGTCATCCACACTTATGGTATAAAAGCTTTCTTCATATTAAGAGAGCACAGCAGAGTTCTCAGATATAAACGCTGCAAATCCATTCTAAGTCATGTTACCCTTGTGATGTCAAACTATTAATAAATGTGATCAATTGCAATTTTACAAGAGCGCTGTGATTTATTTGACCTTTCTGTAGTTGTTATGAATACTCCCTAATGTTAATAAAGCTATCCTATAATCAGAGAAGACATGCAGAATGTATCCCAAAAAAGCACACAGATAGCTCAAAAAATTCAGCAGCGCAGCGCCATTTTTTGAGCGTTAGTCAGTCGACTAAGCCCCAATATGGTGTGCAGGAAGTCATATTGGTAGAGCAGGTTGCGCTAGTGGCAGGAGCACACACGGCAACATTCAAAGTAAGGAATAATGCATGGAACTTAAGAGTCCTGCGCTTCTTGCAGGACCCGTGTTCAATTGTTGATCGCTCCAGCATGTCACTCGACACAAGCTCACCTCATACAGCAGAGCGTGGCGCTAGCCGGCATGAAGGCCCACACACCATCGCTATTTAAAGGGATCCTGCAATACTTACAGGTTACTTGCAGGTTTAATCATGTCTGGATGCTGTTTGACTTCTGGGTGTTTTGTGATATGTTGTATCACTCGGGAAAATTCACTTTGTCTGCAGAGAGGTTTTGCTAGTCTTGCAAAGTTGCCTCACAAAGAGTTGAGCTGCAGACATGGGTGGTCTTACAGGACTGCCTTTGGGGCTAGAGGACGATGGGGGAAGCAGCAACTCGAGCCTCAAACCAAGGCATGGACAGCATTGCCTGTGGCTGTCATGGCCACCATCACCCTCAACTTTTGTGCCATGGGCTATGTTTTCTTTAAGCTGCGCGCGCACGGCCTCACAGCAAGCTTGACTGTAACGCACAGTAAAAGAAACCGTCTGCTGAAGCTCACAACAGCGGGGGTTTTAATAACAGAACAAAGCAGCAGGGAGAGGGGGGTGCGGTCTCACCCGCCCTGACCGACAGCCCGTTCCACCAATCACCGCCCAACCTTCTGTGACTGGTGTCGACGCTCACCAATAGCTATGGGGAGGCAGATGAGCCAATAGCAGCTGAAAGGGGGCGGCCACGACATGGCTTGTAGGCGAAGGACTCACTTGTCTACGACTTGCTGTGATTACTTCTAGAAAGAGTTATCCAGTAATGGTATATCATCAAAGGCTATCACCTATATACTTTTAACTTTGAACAAAACTGTTTTGCTAAAAGATCATTAGTGTGTCACTGCACTGGAATCGTATATTAAAGGTAGGAGAAAATGCAACAAAATATCCACTGACAAAGCTCGTTGGAAAACAACAACAACAACTTGTATTTATATAGCACCTTTAATGTAGTAAAGCGTCCTAAGGTGCTTCACAGAAGTATTATAAGACAAAAAAAATTGACATCTTAAGGAGAAATTCGGGCAGGTGACCAAAAAGCTTGTTCAAAGAGGTAGGTTTTAAGGAGCGTCTTAAAGGAGGAAAGAGACATAGAGAGGTGGAGAGGTTTAGGCAGGGAATTCCAGAGCTTAAGTCTGAGGCAACAGAAGGCACAGCCACCAATGCTTGAACGATTATAATCAGGGATGCTCAAGAGGGCAGAATTAGAGGAGTGCAGGTATGTCGGGGGGGGTGGGGTTGTGGGGCTGGAGAAGATTATAGAGATAGGGAGGGGCGAGGCCATGGAGGGATTTGAAAACGAGGATGATAATTTTGACATCGAGGCATTGCTTAACCGGGAGCCAATGTAGGTCACCGAGCATAGGGGTGATGGGTGAACGGGACTTGGTGCGGGTTAGGACACGGGCAGCCGAGTTTTGGATTACCTCAAGTTACATAGATACATACAAACATAGATATATAGAAGATAGGAGCAGGAGTAGGCCATTCGGCCCCTCGAGCCTGCTCTGCCATTCAATGAGATCATGGCTGATCATTCAAATTCAGTACCCTGTCCCTGCCTTCTCCCCATATCCCTTGATCCCTTTAGCCTTAAGAAATATTTTTAACTCCTTCTTGAATATATTTAATGAATTGGCCTCAACTGCCTTCTGTGGTAGAGAATTCCACAGGTTCACCACTCTCTGGGTGAAGAAATTCCTCCTCATCTCTGTCCTAAATGGCTTACCCCTTATCCTTAGACTGTGACCCCTGGTTCTGGACTCCCCGGCCATCGGGAACATCCCTTCTGCATTTAGTCTGTCTAGTCCTGTTAGAATTTTATAAGTTTCAATGAGATCCCCTCTCATTCTTCTAAACTCCAGCGAGTATAAGCTCAATCGACCCAATCTCTCCTCATACGTCATTCCTGCCATCCCAGGTATCAGTCTGGTGAATCTTCACTGCACTCCCTCCACGGCAAGAACATCCTTCCTCAGATAAGGCGACCAAAACTGCACACAATACTCAAGATGTGGTCTCACCAAGGCCCTGTACAACTGCAGCAAGACATCCTTGTTCCTATACTCGAACCCTCTCACTACGAAGGCCAACATACCATTTGCCTTCTTAACCGCCTGCTGCACCTGCATGCTTACCTTCAGCGACTGGTGCACAAGGACATCCAGGTCTCATTGCATTTCCCCTTCTCCCAATCTATTGCCATTCAGATAATAATCTGCTTTCCTGTTTTTGCCACCAAAGTGGATAACCTCGCATTTATCCACATTATACTGCATCTGCCATGCATCTGCCCAATCACCCAACCTGTCCAAATCATACTGAAGTTTCTCTGCATCCTCCTCACAGCACACACACCCACCCAGCTTTGTGTCATCTGCAAACTTGGAGACATTACATCTAGTACCCCCGTCTAGATCATTAATATATATTGTGAATAGCTGGGGTCCTAGGACCTATCCCTGCAGTACCCCACTAGTCACTGCCTGCCACTCGGAAAAAGACCCATTTATTCCAACTCTTTGCTTCATGTCTGCCAACCAGTTCTCTATCCAAGTCAGTACCTTGCCCCCAATCCCATGTGCCTTAACTTTACACGCTAATCTCTTATGCGGGACCTTATCGAAAGCCTTCTGAAATTCCAAATATACCACATCCACTGGTTCTCCCTTATCTATTCTACCAGTTACATCCTCAAAAAATTCCATTAGATTAGTCAAGCACGATTTACCTTTTGTAAATCCATGTTGACTTTGTCCGATCCTGTCACTGTTTTCCAAGTGCTCTGCTATTACATCTTTTATAATGAGTTTACGTAGGGTAGAATGTGGGAGGCCAGCTAGGAGTGCGTTGGAATAGCCAAGTCTAGAGATAACAAAGGCGTGGATGAGGGTTTCAGCAGCGGATGAGCCAAGGCAAGGGCGGAGATGGGCGATGTTACGGAGGTGAAAATAAGCCGTCTTAGTTATGCCACGGATATGTGGTCGGAATCTCATTTCAGGGTCAAGTATTTCACCAAGGTTGCGAACAGTGTGGATCAGCCTCAAACAGATGTTAGGGAGAGGGATGGATCTGGTCTAGGTCGATTTATGTGTTTATTCGCTGACTACAGTCGCTGCTGTTCCGATACACAAGTGTTGTTACTAAGACTGTAAGAATGGGCAATGGTAATTACTGGTCGCTGTTTGCTGAGGGTAAACAGAGGGGAATTGGGACAATGGCAATGAGGGACCGTGGAGGTGTCACTGCTGCTCATAGTCACATTTACTGTGAATAACCAATCCACACGAGTACTAATAATCGGTCTGTCCTCATCACTTGCATTTTCTGCCAAACCTGTTTATTGTACCTGAGTAAATAAGGTGATAGAATGAGATGAATCAATCTGCAACATTCCCTCAAAAGCCATCCATAAAACAGAACAACGGCAAGTGGAAGTAACAACGGCTTCATCCACTCTGCGAGTGAGCTGAATTCATGTTCTCAAGAGTGAGTCTGACCGACCTCGACAGAGCAGCGATTTACACCAAGAATTGTTGGTAAACACCACCCAATGATCACCTGCCTGTCAGGGAGAGGTCTGCGGTACGGATTTAGTCCATGAAATGGCCCCCCTCTAGTGGGGTAACAAACCACAATTGCTGATCAAAGTAAGTGCGATGCTGGAGTATGTCCCGAAAGATGGGAAGGTCCCGTCCCCCCCGGACAGAACAGTCCCGGGACAGTGATTAGAGTACTCAGAAAAACAACTCCCGCACTCATTAGACCAGTGGTTCTCAAACCGAGGGTCCGTGCGCAAGGCAGTTGGAGTTTGGACACAGCGCGATGGTGGTGGGGGACGGGTAGGGCAAGGAGATCAGCTGCTGATTCTTTGCCTAGCGAACAGTACTCAGAATCGGTGCCAGAGAGAAAGAGAGAGGCTGTGTGACTGTGCGTCAAACCGGTTGGCAAAATTCTCCATGCGTCCATGTTTTCTTTGAGCTTATGATTTCTCCTTAGTTCCACCCCGTGCGTGTGATTTCACTCTCCCTCCCCTCCCCATTCTCTGCTCTTCGATTTTCTTTATTATTTTTCACTTGCGATATCTCCTGATAATATCATGCCGCCCAAATTGCAGCTTCTAGCGGTTGTGGCATTTGTGATCCCGATGTTGTTCCTGGGAGAACTAGATCCAGAAGCTGGAGGAATCTCGGGAAAAATTGGGTAGGTCAGGACACAGACACCAGATAAAACCCCATTCTGCACCCAGAGCTTTGTAGTAATATAGACTGGAACCTGGGAATTTAATTTTATATGTATCTATTATATATTAAAAACAAATTGCCTTATCCGAAACCATCCCCTTGGTGGTGCATCTTATCTTATATCTATCTATTTATATAAAACAGTATGTCTCTCTGTCTCTCTGTCTGTCTGTCTCTCTGTCTGTCTCTCTGTCTGACCGGCTATACAATCAAAACTTATAGCGCGTACCTACACATATGTTATATCAAAAGAAAGCTCATCATTAGGGGACTCTTGTAGGCGTATTTACTTTTTGGTTGGACAAAAATTGTGCCGACGGTATCCAAAAAACGTTCAAAATGCCGCTCATTATCCACTCATTGGCATCGAGTGACGTGAAGGTTGACCAATCGTACAGTCGAGCGACCCGACGGTCGACCAATCGCTGCATCATGGGGGCGGGTTCATAGCGCGTGCAGGCGGGCCATCCTAGACTCGAGTGACAGGACGATTCACCAATCCTACACTTCAGTGACCTGACGGTTGACCAATCGGTGCGTGTGTGGGCGGGCCTTATCATTCTGAAATGAGGTGAGTGGCCGCCATCTTGATTCCAAACTCTTCATTTCTTTTTCCAACTTTCTGCGTGTTTCTTTTCAAATGTACATTTCCAGCAATAAAAAAAGTTGCTTTCAAAACACAAATTGTTTTTAAAAAAAGTTAATTAATTTGTAAATCTTTTCTCTAACCTGTATAATTTTCCAACCTTTCACCGTTTTTCCAGACCTTGAAGCCTGGGCCTCTGTTGCCCAGCCACGCGCGAGCTAGGCACCTCCCGTCGCGCTCAACCAGCGGGCCGCGATCGCCGCCATCTTTGTGAAGGCTGGAGGGGGCGGGCCTGAGCTGAGCGTCGCCGCCGCCACCATCTTAGTAAAGGCGGGCGGGGCGGGAGTCAGCGCGCGCCTCAACATCGGCCCGGAGCGCGACTTGAGTCCGGCCGGGCCTCATGCGGTAGGTTGCGCACCGGCCGGCTCTGAGGCGCTGATGAGCGGCGGCGTTTCTCTCTCTGGTCTTGAAGCCGGCTTGGGTGGGGGCCGGTGCTCGGGAGGGTGGGAGCGCGGGGCTCGGGAGGGCGGGAGCGCGGGGCTCGGGGGGGCGGGAAGGGGGCGAAGGGTTACCCCGGCAACCGGGCCCGGCCCTCACTGCGGCCGCGGGCCACTCGCCCTCTCTCTCTCCTTCCCTCTGTCTTTCTCCCCTCTCCCTCCCCCATCTCCCTCCACCCGCTCTCCCCCCCTCTCCCCTCCCCCTTCTCCCCCTCTCCCCCTCTCCCCTCCCCCTTCTCCCCCCCACCTCTCGCTCCCCCCCTCTCTCCCTCCCCCCTCTCCCCTCCCCTCCACCCCCTTCCCCCCTTCCCCCTCCCCTACCCCTCCACCCCCTCCCGCTCCACTCCCCTTCCCCCCCCCCTCCTTCCCCTTCCCCCCTTCCCCCTTCCCCTCTCCCCACCACCCCTCCCCCCCAACCCCCACCCCCCCTCCCCCCTCCCTTCCTCTCCCCCCTCCCTTAACCCTCTCCCCCTACTCCACCACCCCTACCCCCTTCCCCCTACCCCGCTTCCCCCTACCTCCACCCCCCTTCCCCCTACCCCTACCCCCCCTTCCCCCTACACCTACCCCCCTTCCCCACCCACCTTCCCCCAGTCGCTCGCTCTGTTCCCCCAGTTGCTCTCTCTCTTCCAACAACAACATGCCCTCAAAAAGCCTCGGCACCACCAGGCACTCCAGCTAGTATCTTCTATCTATATATATAAAGCGATACTTCTGTCTGTCTGTCCTTCCATCTGTCTGTCCGGCTATACACTCTAAAGTTATAGAGCGTACCTACACGTGCATCACATCAAAAGAAAGCTTACAAATCCAGAACGGTCATAAGCATACATACGTTTCGGTCGGACAAAAATTGCGCCCGCGGTATCCAAAAAACATTCAAAATTCCACTCATTATCCGCTCATTATTCAAATTTCCACTCATTATCTGCTCATTAGCATCGAGTGACGTGAAGGTCGACCAATGGTACGGACGAGCGACCCAACGGTCGACCAATCGCTGCGTCGCGGGGGCGGGTTCGTCGCGCGTGCAGGCGGGCCGTCATAGAGTCGAGTGACAGGACCATTGACCAATCCTACACTTCAGTGACCTGACGGTTGACCAATCGGTGCGTGTGTGGGCGGGCCTCATCATTCTGAACTGAGGTGAGTGTCAGCCATCTTGATTCGTAAGTTTCTTTTTTTTTCCCACTTTCTGTACGTGTGCAGGGGATTTTATCCACCACAAATTTGGTACGTAGGAGCCCAACTAACTCATTATATAATTTGTGTGTAATAAATGAGTCCATTATCTGTTTCATTTCTCCAGGTCTGCTGTCTGCAGGCCTCAGGCCTTCAAGCCTGGGCCTGTCCTTCCCAACCACGCCCGAGCTATGCACCGGCCGTCCTGCTGGGCCCGATTCTGAACCAGCGGCCAGCCATCTTGGTGAAGGCTGGCCACAGGACCCACAGAGGGAAGCGAGCAGGTTACCGGGGGCGGAGCTCGAGGGGGGCGGAGCTCAGGAGGGGAGGGGGAAGGGGTGGCGGGAAGGGGGAGCGGAGAGGGTTAACCCGGCAACCGGGCTCGGCCAGCCGCAATCGGCCGTCTCAACCCGCTCAGGCCCAGGCCCGGTCCCGGTCCCGGAGATCGGGAGGGCGGAGAGGGGAGGAGGGTTACCCCGGCAACCGGGCCTGGCCAGCCGCAATCGGGCGTCTCAAGCCGCC